>NW_023416284.1:141167139-142417139 GCF_014176215.1 Rousettus aegyptiacus
AAATAACGCTGTTCATCAGAGCACAATTACAGACCACTGTTAATCTGTAGAGTTTATGCTGATTTCCTTTCATTAAAATTAATAGAGCAAACTCTCTCTCCTGCATGGGAAACAAACACAAAATAAGTTACATTTTCTGAACCTGAAAGTACCAATCAGTTTTGGTAAGCCTCTTAAGACTGTGGAAGGCCTCATATTCTTCTGCTGGTCATGCCTAATTGTGCCAGGTGATTATCTCAAAATAACTTAATAAGGAAAAGTTGCATTTTCATCTATCTCACACAGAGATAAGAAGGCAAAAAAAAAAAAAAAAATCTATCTCCAGGAAATAGTACATCTTCTTCTTGGGGTATTTTTCTAAATGATGGAAAAATCTAATTTGTAACTAATACTATTATAATTCAAACTATTATGAAACCTTATATTGCAATTTGATATTCAAAAGAATTGAAGGTAGAACACTGTGTATTTTAGTTGGTTTTTAAAAATATCAATGGTCATCAGCTATAACTCAGGGATAATGATGCTTTCTAATAGTTGTTTTGAGAAAGAAATAATAGGAGCATGTGAAAGTCCTCTTTTAAACCATAAAGCACTTTGTACTGTATAGGCTATTAGTCCTATAGGAAAGTAAATGGGCAAGTCTCCTAGGATGCATGGACCACCCAAGGCTGTTTGCCCCCATGGTAATTGCACATGTAGCCTTCAAGTTAAGAAAATACTTGATATGAAGCACGAGAATACAGGGTATACTTGGGCCCCCTGTCCTCATGTCATCACTTTATTTTAAAAGCTTCCCATTCTATAACAGTAAACAAAGGAAGGAAACTAAACATGTGTTGACCAAGTGTTCTTTAGATAACCAGATATAATCAAAGCAGTCAGTGGACCCAAAGAATGAAGGTATTAGGAACAAGAAAAGATTCTCTTAAATTAGAATTTGACATCAGGCTAACTTCTCAGTGTTGTATTCTATATATTATACACGTAGTGCAATATAGCTAATTAATTCTTTTTCTTTTTCAAAGGAAAGAGATCTAAATGGTAAATACAAATGACTAGATAGAATAAAATGGTATAAAGACCATAAAAGTCAACGCTGTCCACATTTATAAAGATTAAACATAATAATTAGACTAAGTCCTAGATTAATTAGTGAATATTACACATTAAAGAAAATTTAGAACTTTTGCTAGAAAAGGACAAAGAGCAAAAGTGACTATAGTCTATAAATTCTAGTTAAAATGACTTTACCCTATAGCTTTGCTCCTTGATATGTAACTGTATTTTGCTATAGAATTTATTGAAGAGTATACATGTCAGAAAGTCATTTTATTTCTTCGGGGGAGCAAACAATCTATGCTTTGTGTTGGACTTAAAAGGTCATATATTTTTGCAAAATTTTGTACACCATGCAACAAAATATGTCTACTTTATAAAGAACTTTCTTCCGATTGAGTATTTTAATAATATGCAGTGTGATAGCTACTATTCCAGAAACTAGCTATGGGTGAAGGTTATGAATAGTGGTAAACTTAACATAGGTACAACTCTAAAGGCAATCCCAGATAAAGTAACCCATATATTTGTATTAATTTCAGAGAAAACCCAATACTGGACATAGTATCTAAGTTGTTCTTAGCCAAGTAGGAATCTAAGCAAAGTAGATGCATAAAATTTAAAACAAAGCAAAATTTCAAATGCTGCACTCAGCATGAACCTGGGCCTACAGCAGTGATTATCTACATTTTATTTTAAAAATTGTCCCAATCAGGGTGAATCAAAGTCAATGAAAAACTGCCAACCTTAAATCGCTCCTTAATTTAGAAGGTCATGGTTGTTTATTGTATAATTAGAGAGGTATCATTAATCTTAACAGCTTCTGTTACTTTTCTTCTTATCAAGAAACCAGGCAGATAGGAATAAATGAGGATCTTGACTTTTTCAGAGAAGTCTGGTCACACAAGGGAAACCAGTGCAATACCTTTGTATTCTCAGCCCCTTAGTGGGAAATTGAAAAATGCTTTACTTAAGCAAGTGTCTCATGCAAGGCAGTATCCAGGCCATGAAGATTAGATTATTGTAACTCCCTGTTGGCTGACTTGTTCCATAAGGCCTTACATAAACTCCAGCTGGTGAAGGACAAAGCTGCCAGGTTCCCTTGGAAAAGGTCAAAATTAATCAAAATATATTTCTCCCTATCTGAAATCCCTATGTTCGCTATTGGTTAAAAAATAAAGTAGAGTCCTGATTTTTAAATTACTCTTTTAATTCAAGGGGTAATAACTGGCCTAAGTTTAATGTGGTTTTTACATTCTCTTAGCAATTTACATTTCCTGGCCCAGCTTCTGAACTCTGCTGAAACAAATCTGCTTCATGCCCCAAGACCATTTCAGGGCTTTATGGAAGAGGGATATTTCTATAATCTTTAGCATGTAGAATTCTATTTTCATTATAATACATTAGCTTAGGAATATATTAAATAAAATTTTGTACCAACCATTCCTCAGAATAATATAGAATGATGTTTAATTTTATTTCTCATTACCCACAGGTAATTAGACATTTCCTTTATAGTTTAGGACTTAGAACTGAAGTACTTGGGATGTATAGATTAAATATTCTTTAAAAAAGTATCAGCTAGCATTCATGCACATTTACATGAGCACCTACAAATTGTCCATATTGCTAAGCTCTAGATGGAAGATAGATTTATACAGTGACTTTTGCAATATGTATGCTCCCTTGCTAAGTAGCCAAATCAATCTTACTTTATTGATTAAAAGAAAAACAAACTAAAAATGGCATGAATCTTTTGGGTATACAAACAGTACAACACATTGCATGATATTTTTTAATCAAAGTTGAGACTGCAGTTTAAACACTCAAAATATGGAAAAGTCAGTGAGAATCTTCCTTTATCTGCAGTGAGAGCTCTAGCAAAGTTTACAGAATACCTAGAACTAGCGATCTGCTGAGATCCTACAGTGGTACAATTTCAGTCCGAAGTTCTCTTTAAGAGGTCATCACTCCAAAAGTAACTTTCCATGATAGTCATCCCTTCCAGTTCCAATGTCATTGGATCCAACAGCATTTTCTGCCTTGGATTTATAAAACAAAATGAATAAGTAGTGACTCTTTTGGCACCCAATTATGGCCAAAGTTAAGGATCTGCCGATTGTTGAACATCTGTTTTTTTTGTCTGCCATTGTGCTAAGTACTTTATTACATTATTTTATCTATGCTTTATAACAAATTTACAAGGTAAATATTACTATTCCGCTACTCCATTTCTTTGCTTTACTAAATCAAACGCAAAAATATTTACATATAAAAAAATCAGCATAAAAATTTTCTTTAACACAAAAATTTATCCTGTGTTTTTAATATTGTTGGGTATGATATCAATCTTGAACAACATAGCCAGATTATGGAAACGAGTCAAAACTTGAAGGAAACAACAAGCAAAGTATAAGTTTTTCACTCTGCAGTTTTTCTCTGAGGACAGCAATAGTTATGAGGTAGTGCTGGATAGCTAAAATCTCAATAGAAAGTCAGCCATCTTTCTGGGTCAGCACATCTAGGGAAGAGGCCTGTGACACCTAGGGCAGCCAGAGAGTGGGTTGGGGGTGAGTAATCTCAGAAAGGAATGAGGTACTGGAGGAAAACCCCAAGTTCTACATATAAAACTTGATCCATGTCTTTGGCCAACTCTTCAACCACACATATTCAAATGTCAGATTTCACATAGTCTGAAGTGAGAATTTAATTGCCACCTATCCCAAATGGAGAAAAAAGATTAAATTTGAGTCTAATCAAGTTCATTGCTGGCTACACCAAAAATGTTAATATTCCTTAGAGTACTGTAATAAAATCCAGAGTTCCCACATCAAAATGTTCACATGTACAAGATAAACTCTAAAATTGTTCAAAACATGAAAAACTAGAAATATCGATCCATTCTCAAGAGAAGGAAAATCAACAGAGGCTAATTCCAGATGACAGTAGTTATTAGAGTTCTCAGAGAAAAACTTTAGGCTGGCTATTATGATCATGCTAATTAGGCGAAGGAAACTACATTATTCATGAATGAAAAGCGGATAAATTTCAGCAGAGAAGGTGAAAATATTAAATATTAAAAAGAACCAAATGTAAAGTTAAAACTGAAAAATACATTCCCCCTTAAAACACAAAAGCAAAAACAAAACATTGGATGGGTTTAACAGCAGAATAATGGAATGGCAATAACAGAGAAAAGAGTCAATAAACTTGATAGATGAGCAAAATTTATCTGCTTGAATAAAATAAAATTTAAAAATTGAGGGAAAAAGTGGACAAAAGCTTAGGTAACTGTGGCTCAAAATCAAAAGGCCTAATATTCATATAATTGGAAGGTCTAGAGAAGGGTGAGAGAGAGAATGAATTTTAAAAATTCAAGATCTAACATAATAGACTATTATCAATAATATACAATGAACTCTTAAATATCAACAATAAGAAAACAATTAGATTTTTAAATGGGTCAAAGACCTCAACAGACACTTCATTACAGAAGATAAACAGATGGCAAATAGCCATATGAAAAAATGCCCACATCACATGTCATCAGGGAAATGCAAATTGAAACAATGAGGTACTACTTCACACCTATTAGAATGGTCAATCCACAACACTAACACCACCAGATGTTGACAAGGATGTGGAACAACAGGAACTCTCATTCATTGTTGGTGGGAATGCAAAATGGTATAGCTGCTTTGGAAGACAGTTGGGAAGTTTCTTACAACTATAAATACACTCTTACCATGTGATTAAGCAACTATGCTCCTTGGTACCTAACTCAAAGGAGTTGAAAACTTATATCCACACAAAAACCTGCACATAATGTTTATGGCAGCTTTATTCATAATTGTCAACACTTGGGAACAACCAAGATGTCCTCAGTGGGTAAAAAGATAAATAAACTATGAACATCTAATGGGACATTTATTACTCAGTGCTACAAATATATGAGCTATTAAGTCATGAAAAGATATGAAGGAATCTTAAGTACATATTAAGCTTCCAATCTGAAAATGCTATATACTATATGTTTACAGCTATATGAAATTCTGGAAAAGTTAAAATTGAATTTTAAAAATTATTCAAATATCCAGAAGAAAGAAGCAAAATTGAATGGATTAAAAAAAAAACAGAATATATTAAATATTTTAAATCCCCCTCTCACCAGTTGATAGAAAAATGAACAACAACACAACAAAAATTAGCAAGGATATAGACAATCTAAAGAACATCATCAATTATTTTGGCCTAATTTATAACCATGGAAGACCACACCCAATAAGTGAAAAATACACATTTTTTCACAAGTTCATGAAGTACATTTACCAAAGTACACAGTGTTTGGAGCCACTAAGCAAGTCTTAATGAATTTTAAAAGACTAAAATCACTTTTTTTTATCACGAGATAATTAAAAATCAATAATCATGATATAACTAAGTAAATCAATATTGACAAATTTAAAAACACAGTCTCAATTATCAACATGTCAGCAATGAATTCTCAAGAGAGATTATAAAATATTTAGAACGAAAGGACAATAAAGATACGACAGTTTAGATATTTTGAGATAAAGTTAAAATAGTCCTTAAAGACAAAATTACATCTATAGGTCTTAAAATTAATGACCTAGGGTTTCATCTCAACAACAAAAGAAATTTTTTAAAAATAATAATAATAGAAAGAAGAAATCAAGGACGAGGGATGGGGAGGGAATAAAAAACAAATGAGCTGAAATCAACAAAATAGAAAACAAACAGTAGAGAACTATTGGTTTGAGAATATTTACAAAACCAATTAACACCTAGACTAATCACAATAAAAATTGAGAGCATGGATCACCATATCAAATCTGAGAGGCATTAAAATCATAATAATAGGATTGTATGAATAATTTTATGCCAAGGAATTTGACAACCTCTATGAAGTGAAAAAAATTATTGAAACATACCATTTATAAAACTTAACCCAAGATGAAACAAAAACCTAAATAACACTATCTCTATTTAAAATACTAAAACCTTTATAGAAACATTCCTATCAGAAAATTCCAGGCCCATGTGGGTTCACTGGTGAATTCTATTAACATTAAAAGAAATAACATGAAACCTGTAAAATTCCTTCAGAAAATAGAGAAAGTAGAAATACTCCCCAATTTATTTTATGAAGCCAGTATTAATGTTAGATCAAACTCAAATAAAAGCATCCCAAGAAAAGACAATTTCAGATATTAATATGGCCACAAAAAATCTTACAACATATACTACTAATAGTCACAAAACATTAACAAAATATAGTAAATCAAATCCAAGAACATATAAAAAAAGGTAATAAATTATGACTAAGTGGGTTTTTTTCTAGGAAAGAAAAATTGGTTCAATATCAGAAAACCAATCAATTTAAATCATTCTATATATTAGTTTTCTATTTCGCCATAAACAACTACAACAAATTTCGCACCTTAAAAAATATCTATTTATTAGATCACAGTTCTGTATGTCAGTAGTCCAGGAATGGCTTAGCTGAGTTTTCTTTTCTTTACCTTTTTTTTAACTCCTTGATTTCTAACTTGGACAACCAAGTGGCTAGCACTAGCACAATTTCTAGCACATATTAGACCCTCAGTCAATATTTACTGACTGATTAAATGAATGAATGAATGAATAAATGAATGCATAAATGATGGTACCATAACTGAGGTAAAGACTGCAGGAGGTATATTTACAAATATATCATATATAGAATAAACTCAAGGATATTTTAATAAACGTTAGCAGGGGGTGGGAGAATTGCTTCTAGTCCTTTTCCCCACCCTCTTTAAACTTTCCATTATGGAAAAAAAATTAAACATATGTAAAAATAGACTGGTATAATGAACACCTATGTACTGATTAACTGGATTTAACAATAGTTCACAATTTTGCTATATTAGTTTATGTATACACACATATATGTATGTATGTGTGTGTATATATATTCATGTGTATATATCCATATATACACACACACATATTTATATTTAAAATTTTTGGCAAAAAATTCTAAAGTAGATTTTAAACATTATGAGATAATTCACCACTAAGTACTTCAAAGTGCACCTCTAAAAAATAATATTTCCTACATAACCTAAAACAATTATCAAACCTAACAGATCAACAACAATTCAGATTTGTTCAAATGAGAAACTACCTCATTGAGGACTTTTGAGTTACATTTTTCTAATGAATAATAATGCTCAGCATCTTTTCTAGTATTTATTTGCCATTTGTGTATCTTTAGAGAACTATCTATTGAAATTTCTGCCTCTTTTTATTATTGAGTTTTAAAAGTTCTGTATAATTCTGAAACCAAATCCCTTATCAGAAATATGATTTGCAAATATTTTTCCCCATTCAATAATTGGCCTTCCACATTCTTTTTTTTTTTCTACTTCATTTTGTTTGATTTTAAGGTACATAGAAATATATGCTTTGGATAATGCAATGTAAAGCTGCCGACTGGTCTTATCTTTTGTAGCCCAACTTGACCAGGTATCTCGGTACCTGTTTCTATTATAGAATAATTTTGCTTTAACAATACCCCACAATTTTCACATTTATTTCATTAAAGGAAAACCTAACACTTCATTTTCACTTCATTTATGAAGGCAGAGAAAGTTTTGACATCTTATCTGAAGACATATTTAGTAATTGGATAGTTAATTCCAAATATATTCATTTCTTCCTTAAAAGTTAGTTAAAACTCTTTTGTGAACTCATAAATAGTAAATCTCTAATCCCCCCTTTTAATCTCCCTTTTTGTAAATAGTCTGTTCAACTTTTTTTCTTTTTCTTTTGCTAAGGAAATGTCCATTTTTTTAATTTTTTTTGACTTTCAAACTCATAGCCACAGATCATTATTCTTTTAATCTCTTCTGGGATAGTGGTTGTACTCCTTTCTCATTTCAAATTATATATATTTTTGCTTCTTCTCATTTTAAAATTGAATTTTACATTTAAAATTCAATTGAATTTTATCTAGCTTATTAATCTTTTAAAAAAGCCATCTTTTGGATTATTTATACTTTCTATTGTGTTTTGACTTTTTTTGATATTTTTATGGAGATATAATTGACATTTATTAGCTTCAGATGTAAAACATAATAACTATTTATATAGTTAATGATCACCACAATAAGTCTAGTTAACATCCCTAATCACACACAGCTACAAACTTTTTTTCTTGTGATAAGCACTTTTAAGATTTACTTTCTTAGCAACTTTCAAAAATACAATGGAGGGCATAGAATCTGAATAGAACTTTTCCAAAAGACATACAGATGGCCAACAGGTATATGAAAAGGTGCTCAACATCACTAATCATGAAAGAAATGCAAATTAAAACCACAATGAGATCGCACATCTGTTAGAACAACTAGCATCAAAAATATGAGATAACAAGGTGGCAAAGATGTGGAGAAAAGAGAATTCTTGTGCACTGTTGGTGGGAATGTAAATTGGTGCAGCCACTATGAAAAACAGAATTGAAGTTCTCAAAAAAGTAAAATAGAACTACTTATTATATGACCCAGTGATCTCACTTCTGTGTATTTAGTGAAAAAAAACAGGTCACTATCCTAAAGAGATATTTACATCCCCATTTTCATTGCAGCATTATTTACAATAGCCAAGACATGGAAGAAATGTAAGTGTCCATTGATGGTTGGATGTTGTTCAAAAGCAGGGGACACTTTCTGAACGATAGAAGATTCAGATGAAGAGGTCAGCGCCCCCATCGCAACGTTGGCAGTTGGAATGGCTCAGAGGGACCAATGCCCTGAGATTTTTCAGGGGAAAGTCTAGAGGCACAGGCAGTAATGGTTTCCTGGAACATATTCTAGACACCTCACAGCTACTGGGAGGAGCAGGTAGAAGAGGAACAACTGGCCCCAAGGATAATATGGAGTGTTCCAGTTCCTGTGGCCTTGGACCTTGGCAGAGAAAGAAACTGAGTCCCAGGGTTCTGCGCCAGGAGCCCAAGTCATTGCCCTGGGACCTTCAGCTTCCATGTAGACTGTAGATATGCCACCACAAATGCATAGTTCACTTCCTCTGTCCTGGCCTCTGATGGTCCTGGGCCTCCACAGCCTTTGGGCCAGAATATGGTTTGGTGTGCCCCCTTATCGTGACTCTCGGGTGAATGGGGTTAGGATGAGGGCTTGACAAGAACTGAAATTTGCTAGATAGAGGGCATGAGCCAGACTCTTTATAGATGAGTCTGAGGTGAGGGAGTGCCAGCCCTTGAAGCACCCAGGTGTTTCTCATCCTAGGACTCCCCCACTACCTCTGTAAAACTCCTAATATACCATGAAATCAGGCTTCCTCTGGGAGGAATGGGCACGGCAGCAACATTTCGGGCCCGATTCCGCCATTCTCTGAACTTCCCGACTCTCAACACATCACAACTCTGCTCCTCCATCAGGACCCACACTTACTCTGACCGCTCTAAGGAAGCCACATGGAGCAGGGATTTATTTCTCAAAGTTTCAAAAGCATGCCAGTTGAAAACTTTTATAGACGAAAGCTGTTTCCTAGAAGTCAATTGCCCAAACATATACACAACTGGAAACAGACTGGGAAAATAGGTCCAGCAGGAAAATATCTCAGGTACCCAACCAGATTATTCTGCATCTGTGGATTTTAAAAATAATCATCATCCACAGTGGAATGGATGTGTCCCTCCTTGCTAAGAAAATCCATAGCTTCCTGGATTGATGCTGCAGTCATTAGTTGATTCTTGAGATCTTGAACGTTCATTTCTTCCGGTTTGGGGCAAGACAATCAAATTCAGCACCTGGTTTTGGTCCACAGTGAAGCCATTATTGGCGTTAAATTATTCCCACAGATGTTCCCTGCTTCAGTCATTCCCGGATTGCTGTTGTGGGGTGGAGGGGGGGATGTTCTATTGAGGGACTCAAAGTCTGAAATCAAGGTGTTGGCCAAACTGAGTTCTCCTCTGGAGGGTCTAGGGAATAATCTGCTTCCAAGTTTATAAAGATTGTTGGCAGAATTCACTCTCTTTCAATTGTAGGATCAAGGTCCCTTGTCCTTGCTGGCTGGCCGCCATGGGCCGCTCTTAGCAGCTAAATGCTGCTCATTTTCCTTACTAAATGGTCCCCACCTTCTTCCAGACAGCACTGAGAATTTCTCTCTTGTCAAGCCCCATTCACATTATGAATTGCTCCGATTTCCTTCGTTTCTGATCTCTAGACACAGATGTGAAAGGCTCATTTGATTAGGTCAGGCCAAGCCAGATAATCTCCCTGCTTTAACTTATTTCTTATTTGCCCTGAGAATACTTGTCTTGTGGCTGCAGCTTTTCCCCTCAGATAACTCATGGATTACAGTCCTAACCTCACCCCCAAAGTTTGCCATATATCTCCCATGCTTTTTAGAGAATTACATCAAACAGGACTAATGCAATAGGGATAGCGCATTTGAACAGAAAACAGGTGCCAAATGATCAGGAAAAAAAAAAAAAAAAGGATTGCAAAGGGGACGACTGTAGCCAGATTCTGTGGTGAATTTATGGCACTGCAATGATGTAACAAGAAGGAGGTGACAATGAGGTCAACATTCCACAATGATACTGTGATTGAAGTAGACAACAGAAATGGAAAGGAAACTAAGAAGCCATGTGTCATTGTGGATTATAATGAGAATGTGGAGCAGTGGACTCGGCTGATCAGATGTTCACTTCTTATCCTACTAAGTGCAAAAGGCACAAGTTTTGGTATAAGAGATTCTTTCACCACCTTCTACACATTACAGTGTTGAACTCCTTAAACTCTTATATTTTTTTCAAGAAGGACAATCACGAGTACACAAAGAATACTGAAAAACCATCACAAGCCAGGGCAGCAACATCTTCAAAGTCGTTCATGCTCTGATGATATCACACCTCTTCACCTGTCTGGAAGACATTTCCCCAAGAGCATACCACCAACATCAGGGAAACAGAATTCAACTGGATCATGCAAAGTTTGCTGCTTGCACAGCAAGGACAGCAAGAAGATCCAGAGAGAAATGTGATAATTTTTTGCGGAATGTGATGTTCTACTTCTGTTGTTCTGTGCTTTAAAATTTTCCACATGAAAAAATGATTAAATACGATCATCACATACATTTCTGTTACATTAGGATTAGAGATAAGTTCTGTTTAGAAATAACTCCAAGAGCAGTTTTTACACTTTATTTTCACATTAAAAACCAGTTCAATTTGCTTCAGTTTCAAAGAGCATGTTTATGTAAAATTAAATTTTAAGGTCAGTTGATTTGTGGCCTTAATTATATCCACAGAATCCCTTCATGGCATCGTGTAGTGTTTAATTGAATAATTAATTGGTATAAGGTATATATGTATACACATACCAGGAGCTTGGAAATGTGGGGGCCATCTTTAGAATTCCACCGAACACACTATATTAATGAAGTAAGCCATTTCAGTAGATGATGAATAGCCTTTCAATTTAACAAAAATTTGTAATTAAAATATATTCAAATAAAATTAAATTTCAAGCCAAAATCCACAATTCAATTCACAATTAAAACTTCTCAGCATATGATAAAAGGAAACCTCTATCTGATAAAGTGCATCAGGAAAAATCCTATAGCTAACATCATACTTAATGATGAAAAACTGGCCATGTTCTTCTTCCTAATATTAATAATGAAAGATAGGTAATCTCATCATTTCTATTATTGTTACAGTAAAGGCCCTAATAATTTCTAAGGAAAAAAATAAAAGTGAAACTACTTCCATTTTTAGGTGACATTATTATGATTATTTATTTTAAAAGAGAAAAAAAAAAAGATTATACCAAACAATTACTAGAAGTAATAATTTAGCAAGGGCATAATTACAAATGTAATATATGTAAAAAATTTATTTTTATAAGTAGCAGCAAATAATTAGAAAATGTAATTTTAAAAGAGACCAATTATAATACCATGAAAGAAACATAAAATATATTGGTGTCATTGCTATTAGATCACTAGAAAATTAGAAAAAAAAAAGCATTGTTTTCCTCAGGAGCTCATATGTCTAAGAATTTCTGATGATCTGTTCAGTTTCACCTGGAACAGCATTTATTATTCACATTTTTGGGGTACTAATAAGTGATGGTATCTTGTTAGAGACTGTGTTCCTAGTCTCTTTTAGAGGAAGTCATGATTCTGTCCTGGTTTCTTTGTGTCTTGGTTTCTATTTATTCCACTTAAGCATTTTCAGCATGGTATGGCCACGAAAAACTGCATAACTCAGTAACCACATGTAAACTAGTAACAAAAAAGTTGAGAGGGCAAATTTAGATCCAGACAAATCATTGTTTCTATTCTCAACTTTTCTATCTACAAATTGAGTTCTGGTAACATTAGCCCTTGGGCACCAAGATAGGGCTATAGGGCTATATAGAACTTAAGAATTTCGTGAAACTTTATAGGCCAGAATTTTGTGACCTGATATTTAGCCTCCAAGCTGGCCTTCCATGAACTGTGTAAGGTAAGAATGGAAATAGACTGCACTGCTTAACCCTTAGGTCTTATACCCCTCACGTCTCATAGTTGTCATCACAAATTATCATCAACTGATACTTGTAGAAATAATTCTTTTTTCTGCTATTGCCATATTATTAGTGTCATGACAAGAAAATACAAAGGGAAAATTCAGTCTAATGTTATAAAAAATTATTTATCCTGCCAAGGTGTGTGTGTGATGTGTGCCTATGTGTTCATTCAATATCCTGGTGACTGGGAATCTATTTACTCCCTAGCATGTATATTAAATTTGACATGACCTTCAAAGTAGGAATTTTTCCAATATACTAGCAGCCTTTGAATTGCTCCCTACAAGATTAAAAAAAAAAAAATAGAGAAAGAACTGGCCCTAAGCATGTAATTCAAGTTGCTTTTGGTTTTGTTTATTGTTATTTGCTATTTAACTTACATAACCAATGTTCTTTTATGCTTGAATGAATAACTGTATTATAGATTTAATTGAAATCAGGAGAAATTGCTATACAATGCACAGACTTTTATATTGAAGAAAAAATTTCAGAGATGCCATCTATGAACAGTGAAACACATCAAAACATCTGTAGAGATTATGCTAATGTACACAAAGATTACAAACTGATAATATACTATGTGGCAAAATTATCCTAAATTGAGGAAAGAAAGAATAAGAAGTTATAAACATTTTTTAATCACCTACTGAGTTCCAAGAATTATGCTAAGGTTTCCATTATATATTTTAATAAGGTATTTTAATTGCAACATATCTATAAATGTGGTGAATTTAACAGAAAACTTAAATGTTATGTTCAATGTGACGCATTTCTTTCTTGAACATCTGGTTGTGCCATCTAGCTTCATTACAACATTTTTAGGGAATAAAAGCTCTGATATGTGTTGAGAAAAGTATGTAATCATCAGAGGCACAGACACAGGGCAACCTGGTAGGTGAGGAATGGATGTTGAGACTTTGGTAGAAAAAAAAAGGTAAACCTCTTTTTTTATTTGGTAAATAATGCATTCATTTCACAAATATTTACAGACTACTTACTGCGCACCATTTTAGTGCTGCAGATACAGCAGTGAATAAGACAATGTGTAAGATTTCTAGGAGTTCCTTCTCCTTGAGGAAGAATTAGAAGGATTTGGTGTATGAGATCTAACTAGAGCTAAAAAGTATTCATTTAGCTAAAATGTGACCTGTCACATTTATCAGGAATCTGCCATTAATACTATGGTAATTTTATGTGACCAAGGAGAATGAGGGAAGAGATGGAGATTAGTGCAGAAAGAAAGAATGCTAAATATGAATTCTCATATGGGCCCAGTTCTACGCCTTTGAACAAGTCATTTCATTTTGCTGAACTTCTCTTTTATGCGTGATGTGGGAAAAATAATATTAACTCATTTACCTTCCAATTAAGAGCACCTTGAGGTTTAGTACATAGCTCTAGAGTCAGTGAAATAAAACCAAAATGATGGTTGGAAAGGTTATGAGACAGAGAAGACAGAGTTACAAACAGCTTTAGTTAGCTAAGTTTTATAATTTTATTTTCCCCAAATATAAACATTTAAAATCGCATGCCTTTATATAACAATAAATGGAAATCTGTAATATAAAAAGTTAGTTTGAGGAGAACTGTTATTATTTATGTCTAGAAATTATTTTAAATATATTTCGAAGAAAATTTTTGATGTTTTTAAAGATTTGTTATTTCTGCATAGTCAAAATGAAATGTAATTATAAATAATTTCAGAGTGAATTTAATCATTATGTTTTCTTAAAAATATAACTTTCCTCAAGATGCCACTGGAATTATCTAGAGATTTAAATAAGGAGGTATACTAGTTATTCAGCCCAACAAATGACATTTCATAGACGTCTACTTTTTGTACTTTGTGCTCCTCTTTGTCAGTAAACACAAGTATCAAAATGTCATATATTTACTTAATGTTGCCTTAAAATTATTCTCTAGAATTAGTTCATTTAACAAATATGTCTTCAGCACTGATCTCACAGGGTTGTTACCAAGAACAAATAAAAACTACCTATGAAAATGCTTTATGAACACTGTACATTCTGAAAGATAGCTGTTAAATCATCATTACTTCCAAGGCCTCTGTTAGGTGCCGATGCAAAAGTTTCAAGATATCTTCTCATTCATTAGAACTATATATAGGTTGGAAATGAACTGTATCTTTTACAGCTTCTATAACTATTCTTCTGCAAAAGAATATTATTCAACAATAAAAAACTATGCAACATCATAGGTAAATCTCAAGAACATTTTGCTTTGCAAAAGAAGCCAGACACAAAAGACAATGTACTATATGATTCTGTATATATAAAATACAAAAACAGGGAACTTTGGGGGAGATGGATATTCTGTATCTTGATTTTTGTGATGGACACACAGGTATATACATTTGCTAAAATGATAAAACTTCACCCTTAAAATAAACACATTTTATTGTATGTAAAATTACTCTTCAATAACACTGATTTTAGAGACAAATAGCAAAGCATAAAGTCAATTAAATATCATAAAATTATCGAAGAAAATATCCTGGCCAGACAAAAAGAAAAGTTAAACATCTAAATTTTTTCCCCAAAATGTTTTGTCATGTTCTGCTACTTATCCACTGAAATGTCTAAAGTTCAGCCTAGTTTTATAGGCTAGAATTATTACATCGTGTTATCCATGTATAATTTAGAACAGCTGCTAAAATTCCCTGCCTTTCTTAACCTAAGGAAATATCTTTTGTTGAGTGCTGTTAGTTATGAGATGAAATTGGGTTTAAAAAAAATTTCCTAGAAAGCCAAGTGAAATCAAAAGGTATATTAGTATTGTACTTTCTTAATTAAGCATCTGTTCAGACTTGCTTGTCCTTGGGTTCTTGCAGAAAGTGAGTGAAACAGTAACATAACCAGAGTTAAAGGCCAAGTCAAGATCATTTCCAAAAGCATGCAAAAGTCAAGGGAGACCTGAGGCTAAATGTTTCCCTAGAAAAGTTCGTTTGCTCCTTCCCATCTTCAATGCCTCCAACTTCTCTCATTCTAGCAAAAGAATAAGAACTAAAGAAGCCTGCAGAAGAAAAGATAATAACCTATGTGTTGGCTTGAATCCCTTCTAAGAGGTGAGAAAAAAATATTTCCTGTAATTAATTGAGTCCAGTCTGTTTCAGCAGTATTACTGATTGGTCCTAGTTCTCTCAAGCAGAAATTTTGTCTAAGGCCCTGGCAACTACCTTGGGTGGCAGGAATAAAATAAACAAAACAAACTAAACCAAAAATTAGCTAATACATTATATTAGTTTCCTATTATATATAAATATTACCACGCATTTAGTAGGTTAAAACGTCACACACATTTATCATCTCACAGTTTCTGTGTGTCAGGTATCTGGGCACAGTTTAGTTGGGTCCTCTGCAAGGCTTTTATCAATGCCAGGCTGCATTCTCATACACAGGCTTAACCAGGGCAAGGCTCATTTCCACACACCTTCAGGCTGTTGGCAGAATTCATTTCGTTGGAGTTCTAAAACCGAGGGCCACAGTTTCCTGCAGGCTGTTGGCTGTCCTCAGCTTCTGGGGATGGCCCACAGCTTCCTGCCATGTCACATGGGCATGCTAACAGCCAGTTCATTTCTTTGAAGCTAGCTAAGAAGAAAGTCTTCAGAGTAAGTTTACTAGCAATATGGTGTCCTTCATAATGTAATGTAAGCAAAAGAGTGACATCCCATTCACTGTTGCCATATTCCTTTGTTTGGAAGTCACAGTTCCTACTTACACCCAGGGGAAGGGGATTAAATGAGGAGGTAAGGACCCTAGAAGTAACTTTGAAGTCTTGTGTACTTTAAGCACAGTATGTGATGCATGCTTAATATTGTTTAGATCGACTAGAACAATTGTAAATATCAAGTGGTGATTATCGTGTATGTGTGTGTGTGTGTCTGTCAATCTATCTATCCATCATCATCATCTATCTGCCTATCTATCTATCTGCCTATCTACCTATCTATATCTTAATGTATAACAGGGTTTATAATGCTTATTACAAAGTTTATTCAGTGATATGTTAGTATATGTTTAACCAGCACTCTCACAGGGAAAAGTTCTGCTTTGTAGTACTACTAATTTCCATGATGTAAGTACTCTTATAATACTCAAATCCAAGATTCCACTCTATTACTACATGTAGTCTTAATAAAGAGATGTATAATCTACTCTCACAAGAAGGTATGAGCTCTCTCTTGCATCTCATTGGGATCACTGTAAAGAATAAATGATATATTGATTACATTCAATAAATACCTCTTATAAGCATTTAATAAATTGCCTCTTTCCTCTTCCTTATGACCATGACAATAATTGCTAATGATTATATGATTAAGATGGTGATAACAATGATGTTGATGGTGATGAAGTAATTTGAAACTTACTGACAAAGGTGGAGAGAATAATAAGGACTTGAAAAACCATAAGAAATTTCACCCACAAGCAAATATAAAACAATCTTCAAAAAAGCATGCACTGATATTATAGGTACACTACATGTATGTATGTATGTATGTATTTATTTATTTATTTATAGGTGAGGCAACCTTTAGTTGACCTCACAGATTGCAAGGACCTTGTTGGCTTACAATCCCTTATTTTTTATTTTTTACATCTACAGGACTTGGTATTCCTAGGTGGTCTCCTGTCCAAGTACTAACCAGGCTCAACCCTGCTTAGCTTCCAAGATCGGACAGGATTAGGCTTGTTCAGGGTGGCATGGCCATAGACCACAAACTTTATTTTAAAGGTTTATGAGCAACATTATAAAAAGTATATTTCAAAAAGCATATCTTTCTGAGTCTGTTACTTTCTCTCACTCTTCCTATTTCCTGTCTATTCTTGTTGTGCATGTTCAGAGGTGGCCCACCTATAAAATCAGAAAGTAGGTGGAGTCCCATTTTGGTATGCTTGCTTGGTGTTAAAAAGACTGTGGATTCAGAGGCAAATAGGATCTGTTATAACAGGAAAAAAAGATGGAGGCTGAGAATCAAATAGTCAAAGAAGAGACAAACCATTACATTGGCAAATTACATGTTTATCTCTCTTGTCTTCCTTTTCTAACATTCCCACACTCTTTAAAATAATTTGATTTCTGATAATTTAAATGTGATAAGATCATTTAGAGTGAAAATTTGTGTAAATAAATGTCTACTTCACTAAAGTAGGTAGTAAAATCTTAGGAGAATCATATCTACTTTAAAAATGACCTTAAGCTATGTACGAAAACCAGGAAAGAAAACATATAAATAATTTGGGTAGAAACACTCTCTTTCCCTTTAAAATGGAAGCATTTTGGGCTCAGGAAACATTTTCTCAAACCTAGTTCTTAATAATTTAGTGCAAGTTAGCTGTATGTCTGAATTTTTAAAGGATTGACAGCATCATAGAAGAGTCCACTTTAAGATCCATTATATTGTAAAAATTGACCAAGAATAAGTCTGAATAATTCAAATCTTGAGAAAGTTAAGAGCATTATATTGTTTTATGGTGGCTTTAGGGATCAGTGGATAGACAGTGGGGTTTTGGTCTGAAGACGATGAATATTCCCCACTTTTAATATAAGGAGGATAATCAGAGTCAGAAAATTAGGTGATGTTTGGACTCGTCTGAAGTAGCCATGCAGTAGAGAGCCAGGAGGAGCCACAATACAGAGAAGAGGCACCCATAATCATCTTCATTATCATCATTATCATTTATTGAGTCATTACTATGTGCTGTGAATTTTATGTGGATTATTTCTTTTAATCCTCATGATAACCCTTGGGAAATATGCAATGATTATCTCCACTTTAGAAAGTTTAAGTAATTTGCCCAAAGTCATAGAGCCCTATTAGTGGTTGAACTGGGATTTAAACTCCAGTGGTCACACATTAGTCTTAGCAATTGTCATTGGCTATGGTTGTAGAGCTCAACTCCTTCCCCCATCCCCAACTCCCCATCACAAAGAACATAGCCAGGACTAGTCCTTGGGCACTCTACAGAAAAAAATTACTGACTATTGTTTTGGATACCTATCACTTGAATTTTAAGTTGTTGAAATCAAATGAATTAAAAAAAAATACAAATGTTAGATGAACTTTTTAAAAAAAAATTTTGATTCATATTTCACTGGTGTTCTGAAATTTTCTCTATTTTTCTAATATTTTCAAATAAATTCAAAATACTGAGTCTATTAAACTCAAAATTATTTAGAATATATATACATAAATATATAGAAAAACTATATATGTACATATATATTTGTGTGTAAGTATATGTTCTGTGTGTGTATAGTTCACCACATCTCTATGCGATATGCTTTTAATATTAATCAAAAAGGCAGCTAACTTCTTCAATATTTGTTTGAGTCATCAAATACCTAAGTTATTGGTCCTTTAAATGGCAGGTACTGATTGGTAAAAGTCCCTCTCTTTCTTGTAATACAGCTATGCTTTACTGATATTTGGATCATAATCTAAAGTTCATCATTCTGGTTTGGCATTTCCCTAATGACAAGTGTTTTCAATTTGTCTCTATATAATTTTGGCTCTAGTGCTAAGTTTGAATCCTGAATGGTGTGTATATGTATGAGCATGTGCATGTGTGCTTGTAAAGACAGTTGTGTTTTAAGGAGTAAATATGTGTGTGTGTGTATAACCATCAGCTGTTTCTATACATTTATATCAGTATGCTTATAAATATATTAATGTATAAATTTAAAAGAAATGCAAGTTAAAAATTAGAAGAAACTGCTTTTAAAGTCCACTTTTTTGGGAGGGCCTGTTTCCTAAGCCATAGATAGGATTTGAATTTTTCTTGCAAGTCTTTGGAAAGCAAAGGGATAAAAAGGAACATCCGTACCTGTTTATGAGAATGTCCCTCTCTGCTAATATAATTAGGGCAAATTTTTAGACTCTTTCTCTTAAATACTTATGAGAACTTTTAGATAGATATGAAAAGATACCTGGGAGAACACGGCCTAAAGAAAAATAATCTAGTACTTAAAGGAACATACAAAATACTACCTGTGTACATTATTGAAGAAGTTCACCTAACTTTCAGGATGTTGATAAATGAAACTAGATTAGTTTCATTAACATAATTTTCCTGACTTTCAGGGCTACAGCTGTATACTCAAGTCATTCAGTCACCATTTCCTGTATGTCTACCATCAGTGCAACACTCTCTCAGGAAGGAATAATAAGCAGTAGTCATTCCACTCAAGGGCTTTGCCTCTTAAAGAGATAAAGCTAAATAAGCACATGCACAAAAACCCAAAGCATTAGAGAGAAATTTTTAAAAATAGCTTTTTAGAAAAATATGCCATAGCGATGGCTTTCAAATATTTTTTACTATAACTCACAGTAAGAAATGCTTTTCTTTACAATCAAGTATGCATACACGGACACACAAGTGGCTCAAATAAAACACATTCTGTTCTATTTGATGTCATTTTTGATGCAATTGTAAAACATTAAATTGATAACATGAGTCAGTAGTGAGTAATAACCTGCAGTTTGAAGAATATGTCACAAAGACTTATTATAAAGGACCTCTAGACTTTCAGATAAAGGACTAGGAAATAGGAATAAAGATAATTAAATTGGAAATCAAAAGATCTTGATTAATATTGTAGTTTTTCTGCATACTGACTTTATGAGCTTCTCTCAGCCAATCAACTTCAGAGCCTTATATTTTTTATATATAAAAACAGAAAGTAAAATTTTGCCTATCCCACTGAATATGACATTTATGAAGATAAACAGTGATAATGGATATAAAAGCATTTCTTAAATTGTACTATAATAAAAATTACTATTTATTCAAAAGTTTAAATAACTAAAAATAGACCAAACCACTGCACTGAGTTTTTAGAGACTCATGGGTATTTTCACAGAAATTTTGAGTTTTTAATTTTATCTACATAATAAAAAAAGATATTCTACAGCAACTAGCGGAAAAGGGCCATCCTTTAAGTCAATATATGTGGAAGTGTAGACACCTGGAGCAGAAACTGAAAACCATGCTGTCCTCAAAAGATGCAGTATTTTTCTCAACTGCATTAGCCTGCTAGGGCAGCTATAACAAAGCACCACGGATTGAGTATCTTAAACAGTAGAAATTTTATATTTTTACAGTTCCAGAGCCTAGAAGTCCAAGATCAAGGTGTCAACAGGGTTGGTTTTCTTCTGAGGCTTCTCTCCTTGGCTTGTAGGACCAACTGTAATGAACTTATTTCAACTTAATCACCTCTAAAGACCCTATTTCCAAATACAGTCAAAATTTGAGGCAGCGAGGGAAAAGGGGTAGTGAGGGGAAGAGGTTAGAACTTCAAAATATAAATTTTAAGAGAACACATAAATCATCCCATATACCATCGGCCTATGAACCATCTAATTTCTTTTTAAAATTTGTTATAACTTGTCACTTAATGCTAAGGAAGACATGCTATTTATCTCTGTGCAATGTTTTGTATATAACCAAAAATAACTCATTAATTTTTTCCAATGATTCAAAATTAAATATTTCTATATTACCAAATGTCTATATCTCATTGATAATTTATCAAATTATGTTAATGTTTAATAAATTAATTATTAACAAAAATCATTCTTTAATGCTCCCTCTTAACAAAAAGGAAAAATCGTAAAAAAAAAAAATCCAACATAATAACTTGATTAATTTCCACTTAAATATGGAGGCAGTATTTGTTTCTTGAAGACAGAAATTTTTAAACAGAAAGTTACATGTTCAAAAAATAAAATGAAGATGCTGAGATAAAATATTAATATATTCACATATTTAGAAGTAAATAAAAGCTTTTGATTGCTACTAAATTTTGTTTCAATTTGCATAGGTCCCCACCAAAATAAGTAGAAACTTTTTTCTTTTTTGAAGCAGCTTAAGAATTTATTTTAATTAGCAAGAATACATTACTGCATTTTCAGCTCCAGACACAAATGCATTCCTGTAAGTTGAGGATGTATAAAAATTTTATATTCTTCTTTAGAGTTTGCATAGTTACACAAACTCCTTTATTTACTGTTAACATCATTATATTCCTTTAATAAAATTGAGTAGAGGGGCTTCCTATCAATCTTTCTGGAAACAGTGAAAAATCATCTTTTATATTAAAAAACAATTATTACATTGCAGAATTAGTAGTAAACACAAGGGAAAAGGTTGTACAGATATTGGGGATTTTTAAAAGTTTCTTAGCAGGGTACTAGTTCTCATTTTCTTGAAGAAAGAGAGGATGGCTGAGATTAAATGAGGCCTATTTAAAGAATACTTCTGACCATTCAAGTAGGTCTTTATAGTATAGAGATGTCCAGACCACGTTTGACCAGAAATTCATGGAAAAAAAACCATTAACCAAAAATCTAGACACTACTCTTGTCAGTTCAGGAGACTTCATCCACCACTCTGTTGGGAATGAAAGAACACCTCTAATATCAAGCAATAAATGTAAGGAAAAAGCCTTTTGTCACTGTGGATAATGTATAATAATGAGGACTGTACAAAGCCCAGATGTGAAACCTTTTAGCCAATACTGAGGAACTCACTTATTCAGCTTTTCTGAGTACACTATATATACATTTCATATAATGTACTAGAAGTGGAAATGCCTCATGAACAGGACAGACTTGATTGTATTCCCATGCAGTTCATGTTCTACTAGGAAGGAGGTATATCACAAATAATCTAAATATATTAAAAAATTCTAGTAAGTTTTTCACATATAATTAATGGATGCTTTGATAGTGCCCCAATTTATATAGAATGGTCAGAGGAGTCTTTCATGAGTAGGGTGATCAGTAATTTATCATCCTATTCACATTTGAAAATACTAGAAACACAGCAGTAAATTACACTGGTACAACAGATGCAAATCAGGTTTGTACCAAGTAAGCAGAAAGGATGTCACCCTATCACTGAGACTGGCTTCATTTAAAGTAAGATCAAAAGAAATGAAAGAAGTCGAGAATGCAAAAAAGCAGGGACAAGAATATTCTAAGTGATGGAACAACACCTGAAGTGAAGTCGAGGTTTTTCTGCTTAGGGATCTGAAGAATGAAAAATGGCCAATGTGGCCAGGGAATAACGATTTAGTGCAAAGTTTGTAAACTATGACCCTCAGGCTAAATCTCATTTATGCTTTTATAAATAGTTTTATTATCACTCGCTATTAGGGAAATGAAAATAAAAACCACAAGATAACATCTCACACCTGTTAGAATGACTATAATCAACAGGACAAGTAATAACAAATGCTGGAGAGGATGTGGGGAAATAGGAACCCTCATACGCTGCTGGTGGGACTGCAAATTGGTACGGCCACTATGGAAAGCAGTACAGAGGTTCCTTGAAAAACTAAGAATTCATCCAACAATCCAATATGATCCAACAATCCCTCTACTAGGTATTTACCCCAAAGACTTGAAAATCCATATCCAAAAAGATACTTGCACACCAATGTTTATAGGAGCATTATTCACAGTGGCCAGGACATGGAAATAACTGAAGTATCCTACAATAGATGATTGGCTAAAGAAACTGTGGTACATATATACAACGAAATATTACTCAGCCGTAAGAAGAGATAAAATACTGCCATTTGTGAAAACCTGGATGGAACTTAGATAATCATGCTAAGTGAAATAAACCAGACAGAAAAAGTTAAAAATCACATGACATCATTTATATGTATGATATAAACCTAAAAGCAACAAATGAACAGGACAAACAGAACTCATTGACATGGACAATGGGCTTGTGGTTAACAAAGGGTAAGGGGGAGGTAGACGAGGGGAAAAAAATTAAATCGTTTCTTCAGTTTAAACAAACAAACAAATAAATGAATAAATAGAAAGAAGAAAAAAATAGTTTTATTAGAATACAGCCACATTCATTTATTTACTACTCTCTAGGTCTCTGTGATGCTGCAAAGCAGAGTGAAAAGACTGGTGGAAGAGATTACCAGGCCTATATCTGTCTGTAGACCTGAGCTACATCCCACTGAGAGACCGCCACCTTTCGCAGCCTGGACTCACCCAGGAGGCATCTGAACTGACCATATCCCCTGGATAATGATTCAGACAGCTTGCCATACCTCCAAAGGGGCCAGACTTCTGCCTTCAGTGGAACGCATTTCCTCCCCAGTCCTAGACACCTTTTCTACTCCTGCTGGGTGGCTTCCAGAGCCCATGGGTGTCTAGAAGCCAAATCAAGTTATTTCTCCTTTGAATGAGTTAGTTTTACCCAGATTCTAGATCTCTTCTGAATCTGTAGCATTTTCTTAGTAATGTGCCTGTTCATTGAGACAATAACTCCTGCACTGTGCCCTACTCCTCAAAACTACCAAAACAAAAGTCTACTTCTTATTTTCAACCAATGTCAGACACTGTTAAAAAGACTAGTTGACTAATGGTAACAAAGACTATATGACCCACAAAACCTAAAATATTAGCTATCTGGGCATTTATAGAAAACTTTGTTCATCTCTGATGTAGAAAAAGATTAGCATAAAATGCAGTTGGACAGGTAGGTGTACTGCTATTAATAGAGAATATCTTAGAATGCTCAAGCAATATTATTTCAGTGTTCCAATTTGAATATCCATAATTACAGAATAATAAAAGCAGAAGGTACCTCAAGAGACAAATCTGCCATCATTATATAAATGGATTACGCAGGTTGATAGGACATTTTCCACATCATTCACCATTTGCTTTTTTTTTTTTTTTTTTTTTGGATGAAATAGAACTCCTCTTTTCAAATAGAGCCATGGTTATTTCAGCTAAATAATAAGGTACATTTTTGATAGCTTACAATGCCCTCAGCTGTGGAATATATAAAAAAAAAGTAATACATGAATGATTTCTACCGATTTATATTCTGTCTGTAGGGTGGGAATAAGAAAGAGTGATACATAAAAAAGGGGGGGGAGGAATACAAAGATCCCATATAATCATGTACCAATATAACCTATATCTTATGAAGAATAAAACATAATTTATAAATAATGACTTTGAGCTACTAAAGTCATGGAGCTGTTTAATGGTATCATACAGGAAGTGATATAATGCAATACAATCGAAAAGCACTCTTATTTTTAAGGTTTTTCTTTTTCCTTTAAGATGTCTTCCTTGACCACAGAAAAGAAAGGATGGGCCAATACAAGACAAAGAAAGAGAATACACATGGTAAACACTAGAGAGACAGATGGCTTTACCCAGAAGCCATTCCTATTTTAGAGAGCGAACTGTAGAAGGTAAGATCAGATACTTAATCCTGGAAGTAAACTTTGAAAACTTTTAGCTGAAAACACTGAGCACTTTCTGCAAGTATTAATTAGTGAACTAATCACTAAAGGAGACAATTGTGCGGGCTCAGTGTGAAACTAGATCCACATGGAATCCACAGCTGAGAATGCGTGCAGCACAAGAAGAAATCCTAGACCCGAACGAGCAATTTACCTTTGAGCCCTACTAAGCAAAAGTTCTGATAAAGTGAAATTTTAATCCTACTTTGTTCCTTAGATGAAAAAAGAAAGGAGAATCCTATCCATGCCAAGGGTACACCATCAAGTTAATGTATCATAAAAATAACATAGTTCTTATTTCAAGCTTGAGTTCAGTGACTTGCAACCAATGGCTTCCTCGATTCATAAAATCTTGAGTTATAGATATCTTGAGAGGGTAGACAACCCTGTTCCCCAGGCTCAGATAGCGACATTACATAATACTCTTAAATAAAGCCTATTTCCATCTGAGTTTATATGAATTAAATTTCCTGGCACACCTTCTTACTCTCTAGCTTCCTAGAAAATCTGTTCTATGAGACAGGATTTCCTCCTTGATAGATATTTAGACCAATTTTGTATTTAAAATTTTTGTGGTACTACAACATTCTTCTCCAGGATGAAATGCCAGGAAAATCATAGTGAGTGTTAATGTCTAACCTAAAACTAACTTTAATTCTCTATTTCATCCTCTAGGATAGTGGTTTTTACTCAGTCTGGACAGGCTCCACCAAAGATTAGACTTTTCCTTAGATTTTTTTCAGTACATTATTATCTTAAATGACTATAGAGTTAGCTACACTATTCCATAATATTGCAGCATTCATTCTGTGTGATTTTGCAGGGGTCTTGAAATGATACTAGCCTTTGCCATGAGAATATGCGAATATGCCCTAGACAACAGCCTGCAGAGTCAGAAGTAAATATCAGTTCCTGATATGACTCTCCCAAGGACCCATCTGATAAACATTCTCCCTTGCCTCCCAGGGCTTTACTGTTGTGCATCCCTTAGATAAGACCCCCATAAACCTTAACAAAAGCCTGCTTTTTTTTTGTTTGAATTGTCCAGTTCAATCCTAGCCTGGGAACCCCAAAGCACTCCACCTACAGACCCTAATAAAGCCACATGTCCCAGGTCCTGTGGCAGTGCTCTCTGCCTGCAGCCTGCCTTGATCTCCCAAGGCGGCCTCTCCCGGCATGCAGTGCACCTACTCCAAACCTGTGAGTAATAGACTCTATTTCCCTTTCCCTTAACGATCAGTCTTTGTTAAATGTGACTCACCATTTGACAGGACTCTACTTACCAAATATTAATTTAATTTAAAAATCGCAATACATATTGCCAGAAACCTAGTACTAGCCTGCTATTAAAAAGAAAAAAAATCACCATCAATACATATTTTATGTTATTAAAAAATACCTGTTTTTAGTATTTTTAATTTATTTGTCTGCAGGGGGTCTCATAGTTTGATGTTATTTTGATTATTTGTATATATGTCTTGTATGCTGGGGAGAGGTGGGACACAAACTAAAAACAATTGTTCACAGATTACACACAGACTTAAATCTTTTCTGTTTCTTTGGACAGGAAAAATTACTTTCTACTTTCCTAAAGACTGTGTTTACTTCTATTTCTTTTGCTTACCAATTTTCTCCATTATATTGCACAGGATCTGAGATGAATCTGTAGGAATGAGGCAATTTTGGATACTTGCAGAAATATTTAGACTGTGAATAGGGTCCATATCCTGAACTGGTAAAATAAACTTTACTGAAACCCTTAAATATATTTTAGTTTCATTGCATTAAAACAAGCTACAGAAAATGAACCTTTCATTACTAGGAGTCCTCTAAAAAACAATCGAATTATTTAGTTGTAGTTTTACTGGGGTCATTACAATGAACTAGAACCCTTCTCACCTTTTCTAAATGCCTCATAACACTGACTTTTATTTCTGAATGAACAAGATTTCTTTTTTTAAGGATATACAATTAGGCTAAATGTTATAGTACAGTCTGATATATTTTTGGTATTTTATTAAGAAAAATGACAAACAATACAACATAAACACACAGCATATTTTATTGGTGAACTTTATATCCATAAACTATAAAAAATATAAAAATGAGTGTAATTTCCATCTAAAGAATGAATAAAGACTTGATTTTAAATGTTAGGCTTGTACGAGTCCTCACCAATTTTTTTCTAATATTAATATATTTGTATATTTAACCAATTAATCACTATCTATGAGGAGCCCACTAAGTAGTAAGATCTATGGAGGACGGGGAGATAAAAACACTATCTCTGCCCTCAAAAAGCTTATATCTCTTGGGGAAAATAATTTTTAAAAATACAAGGCCATAAATAACAAGTTTCAAGTGAGCGGAAGTTCATGAAAAATGTGGAACCTAATTAAGGTATTTCCTTAAGGCACAGTATCATTTACATATTTATTGTAAAGCATATTTAGACTTTAATTTTTGGTAATTATACCGGCGAGGCTGTTTATCTATATAAATAGAAAAAAATTGTTAAACTTCTAAGAAAACCTACCTGTTCTACTCTGCTGGGAGTTGAATACCAGAGGCTGGACATGAACGAGGCGCATTTAGCAGCACTGACACTTTAACAGGTCTGATCTTAATTCCCAGGAAGCTGTGGGGTAGTTTGTTAATGGATACACTTTGTAAATAGAATTTTCAGAAGAAAGTTCACAGTTGGGCCTCCTGTTGTGTTCTATTGGTTTGAAAGGGGGCATTCGCAGCTGCAGAAAACAGTTCACAATGATCAAATTAGCTTTTTCTACAATGTAAGATAATACTAGCACATGTCATTTCTGGCGTTTTCACAAGAAACACAAGCTAATCATTTGCATTTCACATTAGGTGTGAACATTTACTCCCTGGGTCTAATTGACCTTAACCAAATTCTGGAGAAAGAAAGTTGAAGAGTTAGAGAAAACCCCATTTTCAAAATCAAATTACTAAACCTTTAATTAAGAGCATCTAAATTAAACTTCCTAATGGGTAGTTGTGCTCTTCCCTGAACACTGGTTTCCACTTTTCAAATATCTATTAGAAATATCAAAGGAACTGGAGCGCTGCCAAAACTAGATACACTAAGGCAGATATACCTGACTAAATTCAGACATTTCATTGTAGGGTCTTACAATGAAATTAGACCCAAATAACATCACATAAGACCATCATGATTAACATTAGGATGGTGAATATGAAAAGACTAGAGTAGCTGAGCATCTATTTTCAAATATATCTCAGTATTTAAATATCATTATATTGACAGATTTTTTTTTAATTAGCATAGGAAAAAATAGTACAAATGACTGATCTCATAGTTTATATTCTCACAAGTAAAAAGACACAGTATTGGGACTCAAATTGAGTCTTAATCACAATATATGAACCACCACTCTGGGAATGAATAGGAAAACTGATCAAAATCTATTAACAACATAGCAAAGTAAATGTTCATGTTTTAATAACAATTAATAGAGTGTGTCAAATGGGCAGTTCTTACAGCTTATGAAGATTGGTTCCTTATAGAGAAAGATGGCTCTTAAGTTTGATAAGAAGACTATTTCTATTGGGCACACATCATTAACTTGATTTTATCTCTTCTGTAAGATATTTATTAAACTACAACTAAATATATTAAGCTTCAAGTAAAGTATGCATTTTAGTAATTTTCAAAATGGAAAATGGAAAAAGAAAAGGTGGCATTTATTTTGTAAAATGTTAATAGCTTAAGTTAGGGCCCATTTTTAAATATTAATTAATTCTAGCCTAAAACCCAATAGTGATTATGCATCACCATTGCTTATTGTACAATAGCTCTTTATCCTTTACATATTTAATATTTACTATCTTAATGATATGCTATTGATGGTGATTATCCATGACACAGATTAATCTATCATTTTTTCAACTGAAAATTTGAATCATGTGCATTATAAAGCTAAATGTTTGAGAAAGTCACTCAACTAGGATGTTCACTCACTCCCCAACATTTACATCTAGCATTCTGTGCACAATAATTCTACTGTAGTAAAAACAAACAAACAAACAAAAAAAACAAAAAACAAAACAAAACAAAAAAAACAAAAAAACAAAAAACAAAAAAACTTTCTTAGGTTAAATAAACATTTTTAGGTTAAATTGAATTAATTTGTTATCTAAATGAAATAATTCTCCTCCTAAATAGCACTAAAAAACCCATTTGATTATAATAATATGTCTATTTTCATGAATTTAAAGATTAGATAGAATAGCCGGAAGATATCCAGACATATATGTCTACTACATATTCTAAAGAGAACACAGTAGACGTTTGACATTTGTTAATAATATTATCTGTGACCTTTGCAAATAGCTAAATGTATGCATGTCATTAGAGCACACAACTTACAGCATTAAAAAAAACCCCACCCTACTCATATAAGTGCAGTAAATTATGTATGTGCAAAACAATGGAGAACTGGTTGAGATGTAAATATTGAGGAATTCAGCTAGGCTCACACACTAGCTAAGACTGGACTAGGTTTACTACATAAGTCCAACAATTTTAACACTAAGATTCCAATTGAAAATAACTGAATATGTTTCACAATAGATCAGTTGGTACTACAAATTCCAAGAAATTATTTTAGTAAAGATAATATTGTACATAAGCTATTTAAACTCCAAGACAGGTTCTGATTCAACTTAGGACATATAAAGCCACAAGAGAACATCACCTCTATCCTAACAACAACAAAAAGCCAGAAAAAAACTACAAAATCATAAGATTTCAAACCTGTCTGAGAACTGAGGTGAAGGGTGAAGTAAATTCCAAACGATAAAAAGCCTTTTAAAGAAAGGTCACGTGAACTGTTTACCTTCACAGAGCACAAGAGGAAGTGACCAGCATAAGAATAAAGTTAAAAAAAAAAAAAACCTGAAATATTTATTTGTTCTTAAAGACCAAGAGATGACAAAAGTGAAAGATTAGAACACCTGGGATAAGTTGACAGTGCCATCTCCCTATAGTTCTTCATTATAATCCTCTATCATGTGCTCATGAGAAAGACTGGGGGCAGAGCAGGAGAACAAATAGAGTTCCTCCTTCATGATGCCCAGGTACAATTCCATACTCACTTCTTGAACATTTTCTTATATGAATCAAAAGCAGTAAACTACTGGGCAAGGAGCAAGAAAACCTAACTTCTACTCCTAGAAAAGATAAATGGTAGAAGCAAAAACTGTTTGACCCTGTAAAAGAGTCAGGAAACCTTCCCTTCCTCTACCACAAGTGTTGCCTCAAAGAACAAGCACCTTAAGTCTTCTGCTGAAACAATGGGAGAAACCCTCTGCCACCAGTTTCAAACAAAGACATGCTGCTGCTAATGAAATTATAGAAGTAAATTTGTCTGCCCTGTGAAAGAAGATGGCTTCTGCTGCTGGAGAGGCTGGCAACTCTCTCCTAATCAAGAATCTCACAGATACAAGACAGAGTGTAATTGTCATGGAGGAGAACAGAGATGCTGAGAAAGACCCATAATTGTAACCCAGGTAGAAAGGACTTGCCTAAAAACAAAGTTGGTTCATAAATCTTAGAGACATCGCTTGTTCCCACTGCATGTCTCATACCTACTAATGAGAAATACCAGTATACCATTGCATGAAGGAGACATAAGATTAAGTTATGTTATATATAGATATGCATCACACACATGTGCTTAAACCTCTTCTCTAGACCATTGATTCTGAGGGTCCCTATCCTCCCTATATTTCACCAGGTAAATTGTGTCTATCAGTCAACTGCTCTTTGAGTTTTTATGCCATTGTGGATGTTTAAAACTTATTCTTCTGGCCAAGGTTAAGAGCAATCTAAAAACACTGCATAGAGTCAACCTACTGGGACTACAGTCTTCACTATTGCCATACCGTAATAAACTGAACTAACCAGACCCTGAGAGCCCACAAGTTGTTCCTCACAGCCCTGGTTGCAGAAAGTCACAATCACAGAGTGCCCATTGATTTAACTATGAACATCTTAACTTTTTCTTGGTACGAAACGTTTATGGATGCCACTCTAGGGACACGCTAGTTAGTAAACTGAGGAGGCAAACAATATGAAGTGGAAATAATGACCCATGTTACTGTTTTGGACACAAAAGATTTTATTTCAAAATTCTTAAATCTTTTACATATGAAGGTATACTCCTCAGAGAAAAAGAGTATATTTTATTGCTCCACTTTCAGACACATGGCAATACAGGTGCAGAGGGATTTGGCAACCTGTTAAAGACAGGCCAGCACTAGAGTTGGGAATTTTAAAAAATCCAAATTCTATTGTCATAGAGATGTTTATTATTCCAAAATAATGACACAAGAACAAATGTCAATATGACTGTAAAATCCCAATGTGAATACACTTCTTTTTGAAAACCTTAAAACCCGGAAAACGTTGACAAATTCCTTGAAAAATCTACTTTCTATGGAAATTTTAAATCCATTAATGAGTTGAATATTTCAAGAGATATTTACCTCTTTGTTTACATATGAATTTTTATCCCAGTTCATCCCACAAAGGATTTGAAGTATCACATAGAACTAAAATCACATAATAAAAATGGATGAGAGGAAAGTACAAATGAATTAAATTAAAAGGAAAATGATAGTCAAATTGTAAAATAGAAGAAAGTTAGTACATGGTTATGTATGTTATAATACCCGCATAACGGTTTTGACAGTTTCCATAACAGAACTCACTTTAGAAAATTATTACAAGAGCAGAAGCGAGACAGTGTAAAGAATGAGATGGGAAGTGATCATGGTATCTAAGTGATGTCTTCTAAATATGTAGCTCTAAAGCTCTGTAAATGTTTTAGTTTCATGTGGAAATAAAATTTTCTATTTGTCTAGAATAGTTGTTCTTATTTTGAGGCCCCAAGTTGGGTTTCAGGGTGAGGTATAGGAATTCTAAACTTAAATGCACATTTGGATATTTGCAGGTTTTTTTTGAGAGATATAACTTCCATTATATTCTCAAGGATCTTCAACCTCAGATCAGTTGCTACTGATATAGAAAAAGAAGCTGGTGAACTATTTATCTGGCAGTTCATATTTCATTAGGATTATTTTTAAACTTATTTTTTAAACTCATGTTATGATGTATCTGGGGGAGCAAATTAGTGGCTGGTGTTATATATATATAGGTAGAAGCCTGAAGTACAGGTGTTGTGTTGCTAATTATATGCATAATTATAGACTTCTGAAACCTTCTTGCGGGGGGAAACACCTTTCTGAATAGAAGATTGAAAGACATGAAGAAGTATAGTTAGGAAAACTAAGAGGACTAAGTCTTAAACCTGAGATGGCCCCAAGTTCTTAAATTATTTATGCCTGAGAATATAGTTAAATGGGAAAAATAACATAGTATCTTATGAGCTCTTTTGAGAATTAAATAGCTATTATATACAAACTGCTATAAATGTGTATATTATCATTATTATTGTTACTACTACTATTAGTACTATTATTATGAATTCTTCATCTATGTGGAAAAACCACAGAAAAGTCTGAAATAACACCTTTAAAATAGTTTTATTTCCCTTTCAACAAATGAAAATAATTCCATGTCATACAGCACACCTGTTATATATTTGGTCTAGCATACGATTTGTATCAGGAGATTTTTCTGTATACTAAATAACTCACACTTTAGTGTTTTAAAACAACAGCCATTTACAATTGCCATTAAGCCTATGAGTCAGCCAGGTGATATTTCCAATTTGGGCCGGGCTTGACTCACTTGGGCCACACTTATTCATGCGTCTGAGGTCAGTAGTAAGTTAGCTGAGGCTGGCTTATATAAAAGGACATCACTCACATGTCTGCTGATTGCTTAGTTGTTAACTGGGCCAGGGTTAACTGGGCCAAATGTAGTCCATTAGCCAAACAGTTTTTTAATATGGTGATTGAGGAAGTTTATAAAAAGGAGAACAGAAACATGCAAGCCTTCTTGAGGTCTAATCTTGAAATGGGAACATGTCAATCACACCATATTTAAGGGAGCAAACCAAATCACAACCCTGAAACAAATTCCAAGAAGAAACAAATAAACCACACCTCTTAATGGGAGGAGCTTCAAAGTCATCCCGAAATAGGGATGAGAGTACAAGAGGAGTGCAAATACCTTGCCATTTTTGTGACACACTGCATTACTATATAAGATAGAAACAACTCTCCATAATGTCCATGGGAAATTTTGAATAAACCACCTAAGAAAGATCTAAATGAAAGTGGCGTAATGACACATTTCATTTAAATCAGATTTAAAATGTTCTCCTATGTGAATAAATAAAAGAATTAATCTGTTATTTAGGGTTAGGAAAAATGTTTTTGTTTTAGTGACAGGAATATCTGACATCTTGAGAAGATGGAGGTAGTTTTAGGTACAAGCACCGAAAGTCTGTTCAACTTACGACCACAGCATATAAAAGAATATTTATATTGTGTTTTACCACTGAAGAAAATAATTCATATGGCTAATCTTAAAGGATTTGGGGCAGTTAATATCATGTAGACATTAAGAGTGAAGACTGATATAAGACTATTTAAATTCAAATCCTAATACCTCTCACTAGCTTTGCAACCTTCAGCAGGTTACACAATCTTTCTGAATCTCTTTATGGGTAAAGTAAGGATGATAGAAATCTCTATATTTCACAGGGATTTTGTATAATAAATTAGACAACCAAGATAAACCTCTTGTGTATAGCACAAGTCACACAATAAATTATTTAAGAAATGTTGGTTATTTTTATTGTAAATATTAAAATCCAATGTAAAAAAAATCCAATGTAAAATCAAAACATACGGTGAAGTATTATTTGAAGTTCATTAATTTAACATGACAAAATTCCTTTTTTTTTTCTTTTTTTTAAATTAAGTTTATTGGAGTGACATTGGTTAATACAATCATATAATTTTCAGGTGTATATTATCATTTGACATCTGTATATTCTATTGTGTTCACCACTCAAAGTCCAGTTTCTTTCAGCTACCATATATTTAATCCCCTTTACCCATTTCACCTTCCCTCTATCTCCATATATTTGACCTCCTTTACCCCATCTATCTTCCCCCTCCTCCCCCACCCCACTAGTAACAACTACTCTATAGCCCTCTGGTAACCACTAGTCTATAGTTCATGTCCACGAGTCTCTGTTTGTTTATCCTGCTCATTTCTTGCTTTTAGGTTTATATCCCACATATAAGTGATATCATGTCATTTTCAACTTTTTCTGTTTGGCTTATTTCACTTAGTATGATTATCTTGAGTTCCATCCATGTTGTCACAAATGGCAGTATTTCATCTCTTCTTATGGCTGAGTAATATTCCATTGTATATATGTACCATAGCTTCTTTAGCCAATCAATTATCGTAGGGCACTTCAGTTGCTTCCATGTCCTGTGAATAATGCTGTTGTTATAAACATCGGTGTGCAAATATCTTTATGAATATGAGTTTTCAAGTTTTTGGAGTAAATATCCAGTAGAGAGATTGCTGGATCATATGGTAGATCAATTCTTAGTTTTTTGAGAAACCTCCATACTGTTTTCCATAGTGACTGTACCAATTTGCAGTCCCACCAGCAGTTATGAGGGTTCCTATTTCTCCACATCCTCTCCAACATTTCCACATCCTCTCCAACATTGATAAAATTCATATTGGCCTTAACTCTAAGGTAGAATATGAATTAAAATGTATATTCTAAAGAAGTTAAGGAATCACCTTCACATGTGCTTAGCCAATAACATGCTCCAATCTACAGTTATAGGACAGCTCACAAATAAAATTATAAGTCACACAGAATAGTAAAAGATATAGTAGTGAAGTAGACTTCCTGTAAAGATCTTGGAAGTTGTCACTCCCATTTTTACAACAAGAAAAAGCTGGAAAACCTGCAAATCCATTACTTTTCTTGGGCCCATCAGAGAATTGAGTTCAGGGCAAACTGCCCGGCTAAAATCTGGAGAGACAGGCAAATCTAGAGAGTCATAGCAGAAATGTACTTACATGGAGCAGAGACTACTTGACCTATAAAATGATAAAAAAATTAAATGGTAAATTTGATAAAGTGATGGGGACTGAGTTGGACTAGTATAACAATGAGAAACATCTAAGAGCCACATTCTTAGGTGAGGCCTCATACTTTCAAAGCTTTCCCTTCAGAAACTCCACCAGGTTTGTACAGTGAAGATCCTAGAAAATCCACCATATTCTCTGGTAGGAGATATAAATCAGTAATCTTTGGGCAATAGTCCTAGAGCCTTCTCCAAAACAAAAGTCTACTTTGTCTTATCTAATATGGATTTTCTCCTGCTCTAGCCCCCTTTAGCCTCCCTCTCTCACTTAAGACCAGTAGAAATGGGAAAGTTACATGGTGAATGTCATAGTCCACAGACACAGGCCCACTTACAGACTGACATTTAATTGAAAGATAATAGAACTTTCCTACTCCCTCACAGTTTTTTTCACCACACTAACAGAGCTCCAGTATAATAATAGTAGATCACAGTTGAAACATGTACAAAACACAACTATCTCTAAGGATGATGACCGAGAAAGCCCAATGTGAAGATGGGAAACAAAGCAAGGGACATTAGAGGGACATGAAGCCTGTGGCACCTATATAAAACATTAAAACGCAGCCCAACTTCTAGCCATATAGACATAAATTATCACGGCAGAGGCCTATTTATCTCTAGTGTATTCTATCCTGTCCAGCTTTCAACAAAAAATTATGACACATAAAAAACAAGAACAACAATCTGTAAAGACAAAATAATCACCAGAACCCAACTTAGATAGATATAGATGTTAGAATAGACAAGGAATCTAAAATAACTAAGACTAATATGTTAAAGGCTCTAATGAAAAATCTGGACAACCTGCAAAGACAGATGGCTATGTAAGCAGAGACATGGAAATTCTAAAGAAAGAATCAAAATGAAATGCTATAAATAAGGAACAACTTTGATTGGCTCATTAGCACACGCAACAAAGCCTAAGAATTGTTGAGCTTGAAGATGAGTTAATAGAAACTTTCCAAACTGAAAGTCAAAGGGAAAAACAAAATGGAAACACAATCCCATATCTGTAAGAAAATTTCAAAGGTGTAATATATAGTTAATTGGGATATTAAAAGAAGAAAGATTTGAGTGGAAAAAAATATTTGAAGTAGTAATGGCTGAAAACTCTTCAAAATGAATGACAGTAAAATTATCCTAAAGTGAAGATGAAATAAAGACTTTCTCATATAAGCAAAAATAGAAGGTATTCACCACCAGCAGACCTGCCTGTAAGAAATATTAAGAGATTTTTTCAGGCATAATAAAAAGATATATGTCAGAAACTTGTACCTACATAAAGAAAGGAAGAGTATCAGAGAAGAAATAAAGGTTTAACATTTTTTATTTTTTTATTCTTAATTGACCCAAAAAGATATCTCTTTGTTTAAATTAATAACGGTATAAATGCATTTTGTGACTATACTATATAGATAATCAAAATAAATGAAAGCAAGTCACAAGGGATGGGAGGGAAAAATTATAAGGTACTTACAGTGCACATGAACTGAAACAATGACATTTGGCAATATGCTTTGATGAATTTAAAATGTATATTAAATTAAAATTTATATTTAGAAAACAACAAAGACAATTTTTTTCTTTTTGAGATAGAGATTTTATTTCCTTTGAATATATACCAAGAAATGGGATTGCTGAATCAATATAGTAATTCTATTTTTAATTGTTAGAGGAAACTCCATGACATTTTCCATAGGCTGCACCAATTTACATTCCCACCAACAGAGAACAGGGTTCCCTTTTCTCCACATCCTTGCCAGTATCAGTTCTCTCTGTCTTTTTATTTTTTATTAAAGCTATTAAGACCACATTGGTTAATAAAAGTATATAGATTTCAAGTATATGATTCAATAATGCATCATCTGTACACTTTTAAAGAAATATAACTTATACACTAAGAGAGGCTATAATGTGGAGTTAAAGAAAACAGAAAAATAAACACTGGTAACAAATAAAAAACAGTTACAAACATGGTAGAGATTAATTCAAATATATTAACAATTCCTTTAAATGTGAATAGTCTAAATATACAATGAAAATACAGAGACTATCAGAGTGAACAAAACAAACAAACAAAAGACTCTTGGAACTATATGTTAACTACAAGAAACTCACTCTAAATGTAGTCTCATATTAAAAGTTAAGGGGTAGAGAATAATAAACTATATAACACTAATCGAAAGAAATAAAGAGTTGCTATTATAATTTTAGAAAGGAAGACTTCGAAGTCCAAAGAAAATTAGCAGACATAAGGCCAGTACAACATAATGATGAAGGAGTCAATTCTCTGAAGAGACATAACAATCCCAGATATGTTTCCACCTAACAGCAGTGTCAGAATATGTGAGGCAAAAAATGATAGAACAGAAAGGAGAAATAGACAAATATACTATTATAATTGAAGAATTCAACACCTCTCGATCAGTAATTGAAGAACAAGAAGGCAGAAAATCAATAAGAACATAGTTCATAAAAAGAGCACTATCAATCAAATGATCTAATTGACATTTTTAGAGTATTCTACCCAACAGCAGCAGAATATGCATTCCTCTCAAACTTGCATTTGAACTTTCACCATGATAATCCACATTCTAACTGATAAATTATATCTTAAAAAATATAAAGAATATAAATTGTACAAAGTATGTTCTGAGGTTACATGAAGTTAAACTAGAAACCAATTAAATTAAACTAGAAACTAATGGAACAGTACCTAAAAAACGAAAATGAACAAACAAAAACCCCCCAAATATTTGGAAATAACACACTTCTAAGTATCATACTGACCAAAGAAAAATCTAAAGAAATTGAAATATATTTTGAAATAAATAAAAATAAAAATATAACTTCAGAATTGGTGGGGTGCTGCTCTTTTAAGCAGTACTTAAAGGCAAATTAATAGTGCTAAGTGCATATATTAGAAAAGAAGAGCAATTGAAAATCAATAACCTAGACTTATGATATCAAGAAGAGTAATTTAAGCCTACAAGATTTAGAATAAAAGGTATACTAAAAATTAAAGCAGAAATCAATGAAATTATAAAAAAATTAGGAAAAAACAAATGAAAAATTGTTTTGTTAAAGGTCAATAAAATGGATAAACTTCTATCCCCAAACAAAAAAAAAATAGAGAAGACTCAAATTATAAATATCGGAAATGACAAAGAGGTCATCATTATTGAACCCACATACATTAAATGGACAATAGAAGACTACTATAGACAATGTTATTCCTACAATTTTAATAACCTAATGAAATGGACCATTTCCTTGAAATATATGCAAAGCACTGAACTCACAGGAGAAATAGATTATCTGAATCACCTTATACCTATTAAATAAATTGAATCAATAATTAATAAACTTCCAAGCAAAGAAAATCATTAGGCCCAAATGGTTTCACCAGTGAATTCTAAAAGTTAAAAGTAATTTAAAGACAAAAATAAATGAACTACTAAGCCACAAAAATAGAAGGGTGCATACTACTAAGTGAAAGAAACTAGTCTGAAAAGGATATATATTATATTATTCCAATTACATGACATTGTAGAAAAGGCGAAACTATAGAGACAGTAAAAAAGATCAGTGTTTTTCACAGAACTGAGAGAAGTGGAGAAAAGTTTAAATATGTGAAGCAAAGATGATTTTGTACGGTGATAAAACTATTTGGCATGAAAAATGCACTGAAAAATGCACACATGACACAAAGAGTAAATCTCAGCTTACAAAATTTTTAAAAAATTATTTAAGAGGTCAGAGGAATCCCAGGATAAAATGTAGAATGTGACACAGCAATCTGTATTACAAACATATTACAACTTCATTGAACCCTTTCGATAAATGGTGGGTGGGAGGGATTACCAACCTACATAATTGCACATGAGTGCAGTCTGTAAAATTAAAGACGAAAGAAAATTTACATGAGGTTTGTACTCTGGTTGAGGGGTCCCCAATCTCCGGGGCATGGACTGGTACCTATCTGTAGCTTATAAGGAACTGGACTGCACAGCAGGAGGTGAGTGGCAGGCAAGCGGGCTAAGCTTCCTCTGTATTTGCAGCTGTTCCCCAGCTCTAGCATCACCGCCTCAGCTCCACCTCAGATCATCAGGCATTAGATTCTCATAGGAGCACTGGTCCCTTGCCAAAAAAGGCTGGGGACAGCTGCTGTAGTTGATAAAATTGCTTCCTATTAGGGTACAGGTTAGCAATCCTGATACTATTAGACATGTATACTGGAAACATTGGATGGTGGAAGTTAAGTTAGAATGTGAATTTACTGATAAGCTAGATGAGGAGGCTAGAATGGTCCATGGGTACTTCAATAGAGTTGAAAACATTAGTATGAACTCATGATTAGCTTAACATAGATAGGAATGGTTATATACACAAGTTTTTATATGTACAGATTACAGTGCACATATATACTTCCTTCCTGTCAGCTGAGAGAGACTTGAAGCAATACGACAGTAATAATGAGCACCCCTAGCATCCTAATCTTAGTTTCTAATACCATTCTCCAATAAAAGGATCTAGAGCTCCTCGGAAAAATAGATAATTCTAAGAGTGAGTATATCATACTTCCTCAGAGCAGGAAATAACACAAAATGAGCCTGTAGCATCTAGTAGTAATACAAGGTAAAGTAGTGTTCAACACATACACACACACATACACACGCACACACACACGCACACACTAATGGCAGTGGGATGAGTAGCTGTTCAAAGGATACGGAAGCAACTAAAAGAGTTTCCAATCGCCATACTTGAAATTTGAGCAAAAAAGTAAAGTAGTACTAGATGATATCTCAAAGTATAAACTAAGTATCCTTAGTCTATATTGACATAAACTATTGAATTATTAAATAAACTAGGGAGAAGACACAAATCTATGTAGAAGAATTTGAAATAAATTATCTAAGTACGCCCCAGTAAATTAGAGAAATATAAACCCCACTCCACATATATACGCTGTGCATGGTAACTTCCTTCCACAAAGTATAGTATGAAAAGGGATAAAAATGTATCACTTTAGAGTAGAGAAAAACACTACTTCAGCCAGGTCATTAAAGTCAACATTAACAGTCATAAATAATGTTGATAATATATACCCTTGATATGCTGTGATGAAAATAGCACTTTACCTCTGTGATCTTTCTGCCTAAAACCCATAACACCAGTCTAATCATGAGAAAAACATCAAATTGCAGTAGAAGAGCATTCTACAATGTACCTGACCAGCACACCCCCAAAATGATAATCAAAATAAGGAAAGTCTGAGAAATTGTCATAGCTCAGAGGAACCTAAAGAGACAATGAAATGTAATGTGATATACATGATGAAATATTAAAAAAGAAATGGAAATTAGGTAAAAACTAAGAAAATTTGAACAAAGTATGTTTTTTAGTTATTAATAATATATCAATATGTACAATACTAAGTAATAACAGGGAAACAGGTATGAGGTATATGAAAACTCCATGGACTATCTTTGTGACAATTTTATAAATCTAAAATGTTCTAAAATAAAATGTTTATATTAAAAAATAGCTATAGCACTGACCAAATTAGATCGTACTTAATTCAAATCTGCCTATTTCTCAGTTGGGTCTGTAAGGTAGACTGTCCTTTTGAAAAATCAGATAAAGTGCACTATGAAGCCATGCTAATATTACCAAATTTATATTGTGTTATTTCTGTGTCACAATGTGCCTAGAATAGAGTGAGTGAGGGAGGGAAAAGTAGGATTTGAGGACCAAGGAAAATAACTCAGGGCAAGATGATATAGGGCCTTACAGAGTTTCATTAAATTTGTTTTTGATATATTATGAAATGCAAAGCCATTAGAAGAGAGATGACATAAGCACTATTATTTGACTTAAAAAATAAAAATTACTCCAGATTCTGTATTAAGAATACATTAAGGAGCCAGGGACAAATGTAAGAAGAAGAAAAAAAATACTTACAAAAATAAAGAAATATTAGTAACTTGACCACTAAATGTGGATAAATGTGGTTAAATCTGGGGTGTAATTTAACAATAGAAACAATAAGATTAGCAACTAGAAAGACTGAATTGCCATTAATTAAGCTAGAGCACACTGTGAGTCTAAACAATGGCATATAATTCAGCCTGAAAAAGGAATAAAGTACTGATACAACAAAGATAAACCTTGACAACATTGTGCTGAGTGAAAGAAGACAAAGACCACATGCTATATAATTACATTTATATGAAATATACAGAATAGGAAAATTCATCTGAGACAAGTAGATCAGTGACTGTGAGGGGTAAGGGAGTGGGACAAGTGGGGAATGACTTAGGGTTTGGTCTGAACTGGACATACAAATTTGAGAAGTGTATACATGGTATTTAAAATCTTGATACTGGATGAATTCATCAGGAGAATAAATGGAAATAGAAAAAAGAAGTGATCCAATGACCAAGCCTTGGACATGTTAAAAGGTTAAGAGGAAGAAGCAGAACTAGCAAAAGAAAATTTTAACTAAGGTTGGCTAGAGAGGAGAGCATGAAGTAAGGTTGCCAAGAATGCAAACTAAGCAAGAAGGAAACCATAATAATTTTAAGTCATGGAGTTTATGCTGAAAAAAAAAAAAAGAAAAAGAGATAGACCTACATTTGGGGCTAATATCGGTAATGAACTAGAAAGAAAGAACAGTGTGCTCAGAGAATAAGACACTTGACAATGGGATTATAAGGGGAGTACAGTCATTGTTAATGACAAGTTCTCCAGCATGGCACGAAAGTGAGTGGCTGAGAAAGGGGACATGACAGGATCATAAAAGCAGAGAAGATCAAGAACAGGAGGCTCTGTGTTGGAAGGATCATCTACACTGATTTTGAAATCTTTAAGAATGATGACCTAGTGCTAGCAAGAGTTAACAGAGTCATGAGACGGTATCTTTAGAAATGAAGAAGAATGACTAAAATGGGGAGGGAGAGAGGTAACAGTACATAGGTGACTTCTAACATAGTAAAATTTGATAACATGAACTTTATGAAAATCACTTTAGGGATAAAGGAGGGGGAATCTTTGGAAATTGCAAAGAGAAGCAAGGGAAAAAACCTTCCCACCTCCAAGTGTAGAAGTACAAGAGAGACAGAGAAAAAGATCCACCACTTAAGAGTGATGCAAGATGGAGAGAGAAAAAAATAGTGTAGATGATCGAGGGTCTGTTCATCCCTCTGACAATCAAATCAAAGTTGTGATGGAAACAAGGAGCAGTAGCAAGGAAAAACTGCCTGGGATCTAGAGGAACAAGCCATACAACTAGGGAGAAGTCCAAGAAAATACCCTGCAATGATAGAAGGTAGGACGGGTGAGGACACAGGGATGCCTGGTCCTGAGCGGCTGGGAGGCTGTGGCAACGGCAAAAGCCTCTTAAAGGGGTCACATCCATGAGTGGATTTTCTCAGTGACAGACCTCCTCGCTCTGAGCATCAGTGCCAATTCAGCTGCATGCAGGGGGCACCGGGGACCTATAGGAAGACATTGTCAGAGTGAAGGCCCAGGCGAGACTCACTCAATGCAGAAGTGCTGGCGGTATCCCTGTTGAGCCTTCCCCACTACCAGTGTACCAGACATAGCACTACCATAGCCTTGACATTATCAAACTCATAACAGAGGTTGCTCCACCCAGAGGATTCCCTGAACCCACGCCTCTCCCAACTCACAGCCCCCCAAGCCATATCCAGGTATATCCTCAGCAAGTCAGGTGCTCCTTGCAGAGACTCAAACTGGAGGCAGCCTTGGTTTCTGTTGTGGCCTTTTGAGGCAACTGTAAGCAGGCATCTGTGGATTGCTTGCTGAATCTTAACAAGTGGCTCAGGAGGGGTAGAGTCTTGGGCTAAGTTTGGTCCGCAGCTGAAACCCTCTCAGGACTGTGCCACTAAACACCTACTTCGCAAATCCACACTAATAAGACCAGAAGACTTAGGAGTTTTGCTTAGTACATAGAAACAGACATGGAAAGACAACCAAAATGGGAAGACAAAGAAGCAGAAACCATATGAGAGAAGGGGACAGAGATCCAGATATAATGGAGTCAAGTAATCTAACAGATGCAGAATTCAAAACACTGGTTATAAAGATATTCAATGAACTTTTGGGAAGTGAAGATAAATTCAGTGAGAATTTCAACAGAGATAAAAAACATAAAAATGGAAATGGAAATTATAAAAGGGAACTAGTCTGAAATGAAGAGCACATTATCTGAGATGAGAAGTATATTAAATGGAATAAAGAAATAAAAAAAAATGAATGAAGAAAAGGATAACATGTCATATCTAGAGGACAGGAAAGCCAATCAGGACACTCAATCAGAATGGAAAGAAAAAAGATGCCAAGACTATAAAAATAATTTAAGGAGGATATGGGACACCCTTGAGGATCCAAATATTCATCTGATCAGCGTAACTGAAGAAAATCAAGATTTTGAACAGCTGTTTGAAGAAATAGTGATGGAAAACTTCCCAAATCTGGTGAAAGATATGGACATAAAACCCCAAGAAGCTCAGAGAATTCCAAAAATCAGGAATCCAAAGAGGCTCACACCAAGACACCTCGTAGTTAAAATGCCAAAGTTTAAATACAAGAAAAGAATATTAAAAGCAGCAAGAGAAAAACAAATAATTAATTACATAAAAGGAAAAACTCATAAGACTGACAGCTGATTTCTCAAAAGAAACTATGAAGGGCTTGGCAAAAAATCTTTTACAAGATGAAGACCCAGGATTTACAACCAAGAATAAATTATCCAGCAAAGCTATCATTTAGAGTTGAAGGACAGATAAAGAACTTCCCAGACAAAAATAAGCTCAAGAAATTTATCACCACCAAGCTAGTATTACAGGAAATGTTAGAGGGACTCCCTTAAGAAGAAAAAACATGTTTCAAAAACAGGAATAAAGAATGGTAACAACTACATTCATATCAATAAGTACCTTAAATGGAAAAGAATTAAGTGCTCTAACCAAAAGATGGAGTGGCCGAAAGGAGAAGAAAATAAGACCTCTACATATGAAAAGGAAGGGGATGGAAAAAGATATTGCTTTGATGGGCCTAGAAAGTATTTAAGTCAGACAGAGAAAGATAAACCCTTATATGATTTCACTTATATGCAGAATCTAAGAAATAAAAAGAACAACCTAATCAAAAGCAGACTCACAAATATAGTGAACAATTTGGTGTCAGACGCGGGGGGGGGAGGGCATGGGAGACTGAGCGAATGGGGTGAATGGCTAAAGAAGTACAAATTAGTAGCTGATGGATGGTCATGGGGATGGGGAGCATGGCATAGGGAATGTAGTTAGCAATATGTTGGCTAGGTGGAGGGTCAGGGGAGGGAGGGTGCAATTGGGGGGATCATTTTATGAACTGTATAGATGCCTAATCAATGTACTGTATACTTGAAAGTAAATAAAAAAAATAATTAAAAAAAAAGAATGATGCAAGTAAACAGTCTGACAGGACAGACAAGTTTTGAGATGGAAGAGCAAGAAGGAGAAGGAATGTCACAGAAGAGAAACACATGGAGAATGACTTCCAAAGGCACAGTGAGTGTTTCAAGACACTGCACAGAACTTACAAGAATTAGTCTGTTGGACATATTCTTACTCTACATGAGTAAAAATAATAGGCATGGTAAACTGATCCTGAAAAATCATATTACTCAGAGTAAGCCTGAGCTGTGAGGGTGCGTGCACTGGGGTGGTTGGTGTCACATGTGTGCTGAGTATTTGAGCTCCCTATTCTTTTCTAATTGACCTTTTTAATCATCTATGCAATATAAAGAATATTACTAAAGTCTGAGATATGCAGAATTTAGAGAACGTTGTTCTAGGATTATAAATCTGAAAAATTAAGCTTTCTATTAATGAGGATCTGGGCTTCTGTGATTTCATTCATCACAGTTCTGTCACAGCCTATAACATTCTAGAATCTGCTTTTTAAAATAAATTGTCTTGTTAGTGCTACCATGTCTAAGTTTAAAAGGTTGAGATCAAAAAGAGGAAAAATATTTATTTTCAGATCAGACACCTGCTGCTTCCAATTTAGATTTTGGTAAACTATTGGAAATGAAAACAGCAGAGTGAAATGCACTATGTTATAACCTCCCTAATTAACAGCAGTCAGTTTAGAGCAACCTTATTCAGGGTCTCCTTTTCCTCACTGAGCTGACCAGAGGAGACCTCGAAGGCAGAATGTGTGAGCCCTGTTAAAGAAAACCTCAAACAACAGATAAGCACTGAAGTCTTTGAAGAAATTGTGAACACCCTCTGGGGAGAAAATTAGACTTGTGAACTTAAAAAATGGCACACAAACATTTTAACGCAGAACCGAAGACAGAGGTCAACAGGGATATTTCCAACTGAAGATTGCCTGTTGAGGAAGAAATTAGTTTCGAACATCAAAAATAAATGAACAAAGGGAGCAGAAAACAACATTAGTGTTCTTTCCTCAAGAAAAAATCCCCTTGACCCTCCCCCCACACAAACACACTAATCATGCTTTACTACTGAAAAAGAAAATCTCTTTCCAAAGAAGAAAATCTAACTCTAGGAAATCAATCATAAAAAAAGGTAACTTTATAAATACCTCTATAGTCTTGCTTCTTCAATAAAGTAGCTGATTTTGACTGACCTCTGGTTCTTAAATAGATTAGCTTTATTTTTATTTTTATCTGTGATTTATTGTCATACTATTAACCATTTATCATCCTATTTTTAGCTTTAAATGTAAATGTAAAATTTTTCAGACGACACGTAGTTTATGCCATTTTCTCCTCATAATTGTACAGAGGAGGAAAAAATTTCCTCTATCCTACAAAGGTTCTTTTAGCTGGTCTAATAATCAAATCAATATGACAGATTAACAGGAGAAAAACAAATTTAATTTTGTACATAGGGAAACCTCACATACATAAGAGGTTGGATGACAGAAAGGTAATATTAGATATATATGACATCTTGAACTATAGAATGGGATAGTGGCCTGGGGCTTCAGAGAGGAAGAGGGTAATTCACAGGATGAAAAGAAGAGCAGATGTTTAGTAATTAGATGTTTGCCCTGTCATATACATACATCATAAAATTTTATTTCTAATAATAACTCTTATTACGGGAAAGCCCTCAATTTAAATTCTGTAAGAGAGAGGTACAAGTTTCTTTTAAGCCCACAGAGTCTCAATTGCCTTTAACTCAAAGTAATCCTCATGCCAAAGTAGCACATTTTGAGGAGGCCTGTTCTAAGCTTCTCTAATGGTCTTCAGGTTTAGGATATATCAGAGTTACAGACCTCCAAGAGATGTATGAAGATGAGTGTTTAAACCAAGTGCTTCCTTTTTATTACTATGAGGCTTTTCCAAACCTCATGAAGGTTTCTTTGTATTTGTTGTTCTATAAATTGGGAAAATCATCTTGCAGTGATGGTCTCCAAATTTTCTTGCTTGAGGACCCTGTAAAAGTTTGAAAAGCATGTACTCTCTCTCCTTCCACATTTTTAAGTGTACATCTAATTTTTTGTCTCATTAAGTTTTAAAGCTATACTTCCTAGTCTACTTTAAACATTGACATTTTATATTTATAAAATTTTTATGAAACTGTGAATGTTACTCTTTTAAACATCCCTAATGAAATGTGATAATATAATTATTCATTTAAAAAATACACAATCTCTCCCTTTAAACAATGTTTCATTAATCCTTTTTCTTATAGAAACTATACTAATATTATACTTCTCTCAAAGAATTTTCATATATTCCCTTAATGAGATAGATAAAGGTAATTTTATGGTGCTTTTAATAAAGGAGTGTTCTCTGGCTCTAGTATTTAAATATTTTCTTTGTTTAGCATTCAGAGAAAGCATACCTTTCTTTTACAAAAGGGGAAGAAAGGGAGGTAGAGAAGCAGAACCAGCATGATGCCTCCATCCCGGGTACTTTATCAGACAGCTGTCTTTAAGGAAAGAATATATGGATGTTGAGTATCTGAAAATAGACATCTTCAAATCCATTTAGGCCAGTCCCCCAGTGGAAAGTTCTCATGTGCCTCCAAGAGTATGCTTACCCCACATGAAAACTATTACATTAGCAAAAGTCATAATGACTGACTTGCTACATGCCTTTTTGTGCAGAACCCACCCTGGTCTTATCTGGCTTCTCTAGGGCAAACTTGGGATAGCGGGAGAGGATTGCTCATCATTGGGAGAGGATTGTTCACATGAGCACTGCTGTGGGCTCTATTAGTCATGTGTGGCTTCAAATGAGAGAAATGCAAAATCAGCACAGTGAAATACCTAACAGGAGATGAGTGCGGATAAGGCTGATCAAGAGGCAGGGAATAAGAGTTTTATAATTTGTTCCTGCTACCCTCAATTCCTGGGCTTGGCTTCTTTGTCCTTGTCCCTTTCCCCTGAGAGAATGAGGGACAGAACATGTGCAAGGAATCTTGTTTTCCCTAAAGTCTGAAGTTTGCCACCAGCAAACTAGGATACTGTTTAACTGAACAAGCGCTGGGTTGCGTTGCTACCAGCTACAAGCTATGTCACCTAGATCAAGTTGCTAACCGTATGTGGGATATAAACCTCAACGCAACAAATGAACAGAACAGACAGAGACTCATGGACATGGACAATAAACTAGTGGTTACCAGAGGGTAGCGAGGAGATAGGGTAAAAGGGGTCAAATATGTGATGACAGAAATAAATCTAACTATGGGAGGTGAACACACAGTGTAAATATATATATTACATATATATTATATACATAATATATATAATATATATATATGACTTACTGTTCAAATGTACAGCTGAAACTTACTGGATTTTGTTAACCAATGTCGCCATAAAAACAAATAAATAAATTTTAAAAAAGAAAAAAAAGAAAATGTACATAACACAGTACTTATCTCCATATTTCTTGATAAGGCTTAAAACAGTTCAAATTTACATATTTTCTGCACAATGCCAGGCACACTGCAGATGCTCAGTCCATCTCAGCAATCATTACAGTGTTCACATTTATCTATTGAAATCCAACTATGTTTCAAAGTTCCATCAAAGGATAACATTTTTTTTAGAGCTGTTTCTCATCTTCACCTTTTTCCCTCTAGGTCAGAACTAATCAACTCAAACTGTGTAGGGTCAGCATCATTTTATTTATAGCTTTGTTGAAGCAGTGATTCCAAAACCTTGCTAACCCTCATAACAGGGAAGTGTTTTGTAAAATACAGATTTTAATTCTTAGACATGTATATTTTTATTCAGTTGAACTGAACTGAAATCTAAGAATACACATTTTTTGAACTCTCAACATTTTTCTGATAACCAGTCAAATTTGAAAGATCCTGACAAAATAATCTTCAATATCCTATTCAACCTGAAATCATATAAGATTTATTTTCTGATATTTCAAAAGTCTCTTTTGTTCCTAATTTAGTGTTATATGTTGGGGGGAGAGCAGGAAGAGTAAATAAGTTGGGCCCATAGGAAAGGAGTTTCAGTTTGAGGGATGGGGGTTGGGTGGAGGGGGGAAGGAGAATGTTTGCACACAATATTACCTTTATTTAAAATCTCCTGAATCAACTGGTTTACTAACTGAAAGTAACAGAGATATTGCAGTTCATCTTTAAAAATGAGATTCCATATTTTCCATTGTTTGGCACATTGACAACCCTTAATTAATGTAAAATGATATAACCTTCACAAGAGATATTTATTTAGAGATTTCACCTGAACTAGAAAATTCAACAAAAATATTTTTGAAAATACACACTCCTTTTCATTGCCCTTACATATTGAATAAAGGCAGGGCGAAGAGGTAAAAGTAGATGGGAACAAAAGAAGAAAAGTAGCTATATATTTTTTAGAATGCCTGACAATAGTACATGTTACATCTTTATTTTTAGATGATTTATCTTGGTGAGATGAATATTTCCAATCTCATTATACCCTTCGATCTGGGAATTTACTTAGAGCACGAGATTCTTTAGTAGCTACTGAGATTTTTACTAATTCAAAATAAATTTGCATATAAAGAATTCAGAGAGTGACATTTCACAAGTGATGTTAAATTTAATAAAATAAGACAAAAAGGAGTTAGAAGCATTTATGACATGTGTATACATTAATTTTTTCCCAGATGCTCATTTAAGGTCATGGAGATACCTAAGTGAGGTTAAATGCAATTGTAGGAAACAAAAACAACATTTCACAGTGCAATATAGAGTCAAATATTTCCTATATACTTTTACTTAACTTTTATTGCCTTATATAGTTTAGTACTTAGGCTAATTAAAAATGATATTAACTCTGGAAAATGTGGAAATTTCACTTAAAAGAAAAGCACTCTACCTGGATGGACCTCAGAGGTCTACGGCATATAGCCATGTTTATGCCTATTCAAAAATACTCTACCTGGACTTCTTTTTGTCCCCAGCATCTCTTAAGAGCCTTTATTCGAAGATGAACTGGAAAAAATGAGCTAAGTTTATTTAATAATAAATACTACTTGGAGTAGTTACTAGAAATTAGGATGCTAAGACTTTTCTCTCCCCCTTGAAATTATCTTAAAATTAAACATGAATTTAAATATAAATGTGATATAACAAATTTCCTCTAGTGAAGGCTAAAGACAATTTTCAATTTAGATCCTCTTCCTTACTCATTTTTATTTTGATGACCAATGCCCTGAGCTTATTTTGATTATATGTTGCTTTCCATATCATATTCGAGTTTCTTTTTATGACCTCTTGAAATATTGCAGGGCAGATTCAAACATGTCCCAAGCAGGCACTGAAATTTTAATGCATTTTTATGGGAACTAGTCTCAGCCCCTTCAGCACAACATTTATTTGTCCAGAAGGATGTTAGTGGAATATTATCCTAGTTATAACTCAGCAAATCGTTTTCATACTCCAAGTATGTAGAATTATTTGCATTTTTCAATTTAATTCATCAGTGTATCAATGTCATATAAGTATTATAAAATGTATGTTGTATATCTGAATGAGGTCTACATATTAACTAATCTAACAACACCATAATGTCCAAGTAGACTCTTAATGAGTCTTTTCTGAAATTCAAAACAATGTCATTGTCACCACTTTTGTTAATGTCTGTCTTGACAAAGATCAAATAAAAATTCCTGTCACCAGTGTTGTTTATCATTTTAATCCCACTGCTTAAAACAGCACACAGCACAAAGTAGAGAATAAATATATGTTCACCCAATATATCACAACTATTTTTTTTTCTCTTTGAGGAGTATAGTTACAATGAAGTTCTAGCACTGTCTCATTTTTTAGGTATAGGAGCAATTGAAGTCATTAATTTCCAATTTATGCAAAAAGAAATGGAGAAGTAGCCCTCATCTCCAGATTAATGCAACAAAGCGAAATTTACATGAGTAAGCCAGATAATTAACTTATTTAACCACACGACTTTATAGAGGTAAATAATATTAGATTTAGGGACATGTGTGTATTGATTTTTGCTTCACCTGATAAAAGATAAAATTGTTCTTTTCATTTTTTAATTACAACAAATCACTCATATGATTGGGGGTTTCCCTAATTTTTGCTTCTTTTCAATGAAACTTCTGTTTATTACAGATACTTGATGTTTAAACTTCTAAATTTAAATACTTGAGATTGTTCCCTAGAGTAAATGGTGGAATGAAACTGCTGCAATGATTCTACCTTAGAGAATTTCATTCTATTTGTCTGAAACTCTAATTTAATTTTATTGTGTAGAATAGGAGTCAACAAACTATCCTCCTTAGGCCAAATCTAGCTGCAGCTGTTTCTCATATGGCCCTAAAGCTAAGACTGTTTTTTACATTTTTTAATTGTTGAAAAAAAATATCAAAAGACATGACAAGTGAAATCATGGGAAATTCAAATTTTAGTGTCCATAATTAAAGTTTAATGGGAACACAACTTTAGTAATTTGTTTCTGTATTGCCTGTGGCAGCTTTCACACTACAATGACAAAGGTGAGTAGCTGGGACAGAGACCACATAACCTACAAAGCCTAAAATATTTACAGTTTACCACTTTACAGGATAGGTTTACCCATTCCTGGTATAGAATATTTATCTCTACTTTCTCTCTGATGACATTATTTATTATTGATGTCCTCTTTAAGTAGTTGGTTTTTTTTTTCAAATTGATATATTTTGGGGTGTTTATCAAGATTAGAAAATAGGTTGTACTGTTGCAATTACAATTAATCTCCAATGTTTTCATCTTAGAATTTTAAAAATATTTCTGAACAATACTTTTTCTCACAAACATTGCTTGCTTCTTTGTGATCAATTTCTATGCTACCAAATATGACACCAATTTTCAGCCTAATGATCTTCCCACTAGAAGTTTGTCAAGTATTTAAGGACGTTATGTCATAATTGATTTAAATATTTTTGACAAGTTGAATGATATGTAATTAAGAACATACCCTTGAAATATCATCAACAGATGCAATTACTACCCTCATAAACCAAATATAAACTAAAGAATTTTCAGTGGACTTTTTAGGTGAACTGCATTATTCTAAATTGTAAACACAAGCCTAAGTCCAGTTTTGCAAATCTCAGGGTTGAAAAGAAAATTCTGGACCTTTATTTTCCTGACTGAATGCTATGTGATGCTTTTCACTTTTTCCTCAAATGTCAGTAAAATATGAAACAACTCATGGAATAGTTGCGCTAGCTTTCTATGCCCTCATTCCACTTCTAAATTCCATATAAAACTATTTTTGAAAATTTTGCAAAAATACTCATATCAGTTTTCTACTTCAAGAAAATAATAAGGCAGTTTCACAGGTGTTGGAATACAAGAAAGGGAGTTAGAAAGACACTAAAAATCACGAAAGATTAACCAAAGAGAAGCTGGAAGAAAAGTTTTCAGTTGTTTCTTGCTAGTGCTAGTTGTATTATTTTGTCCTTTCCTTGTTTTTCAAATTCTTTAAGGATATTAAGGATACTTTCTGGATAGAATCAATTCAAAGAAAAAATTAACTAACCTATGTGTCTCGTTTCAACAAAAGGGTTTCCTATTTTCAGCAAAAAGTTGAAATTAACATTGAGAGGCCCATCCTTTTCTCCACAAATTTTAAGCTCTGTTTGTAGGAGAGAAACCATAATATAGTTAATAGGTTTCTATAAAGTAAACATGGCATTTAAAAATTAGTGAGAAAAGAAATAAGTTGTACATAAACCTTATTGGAGTAACTGAGTAATAATAATAATAATAAACCACACTTCAAAGTACATTTTTAAAAAATCTAAAAAATTACTTTTAGAAATATTAATCAGAAATTAATTTTTAAATGAGCAAATATTTACTTGATTCGATGTGTGAACGGACTTCATGAAGAGATAAGAAAAGTTTAAACCACTTAGGCAAAAAGGGACAAAACAAAGTAAATTAATCAGTAGTACTTTGTGTGCAATGAAAAACATTAGATGGAACCATATAAAACTGCAATTTTTAAGACTCAAATAGATATGACTATTAAAAATTTAATGTCATGATTCTAACACACTCTTGGGAGGTAGGTGAAAATTTCTCTAAAGATGCATGAAAATATGAGTGTCAAGTATACTGTATACGTGGCCACATTTATTCCATGTTTTATTTATTTTTAAGGAAAAATAAAGAAAAGCTTAAGATTTATTAACAATGACTCTATCCACACCATGTTGAACAATAAGATGGAAAAGTCTAAAAGCCCAACAATAAATATAATGAATGGTTAGATAAATGATAGAACATCTTTACAGTAGAAGTCTACATAGCCTATAAAATCAGTAGAAAAAAAAATTGATCATATTAGATCGCTAGGAGATGCTGGAAAGACAGGAGGAAATGTCTCCTTTTTTTCTGCTCTTCAATAACCCATCCTCTACATTTTCCCTTTCTAGTCACTCTACTCTAACACCATCTTGTTCCACCCGTGGGATGCTGTCTTACTAATATTGCTTCTGCTTGTTCAGAGACAAGAAAAGATTGAAGTTGATTAAAGGAGGGTAGTCAACTCCAAGTGGTTCAAAAGTTTCAGGTAGCAGTGCAATTTCATCACTGCAGAACTAAAGTAAAAGTGGAAATCTGATGTGAAGAGAAGCTGGTGATGGTGAGATCAACAATCCTGGATCAAGGAAAAGTGATCAGAAGGACCACAAGAATAGAAGAGGCTGGAGCTGAGATGGGAAATAGGGATCTACAGCCTGAGATGAGTTCTAAATGGAGTAAATAATAAGAATAAATTTTTGGAATAAGAAACCAGAGCAGAAACCACTTTCAGTCACTGAAAATTTATTTAAATGTTCCTTGGCCATATGAATATGGTTTGCTATATTGTGACATTATCTTACTTAGAACGTGATTTAGAAATATTTTACATTATTCGATATTGTCCTTCTATACCTAATGTGTTAGGCCATACAAAGACACTGTAGCTTTATAGGTCTTTATAGATTTTATTTGCCCTTCAAGACAAGTAATTTTAAAACATTTGAATCTTTGTATTCTAAAAAAGTAGATATGGAACATTGGTCAGTAGTAAAGTATAATAATAGTAATAGTAGTAGTGATAAAAAAAAGCAATAAAATTGGTAATTAGTTAAAGAGAGAAGGTTATTTGACATAATGACAGTCTTGGTAATTAATTATTATGGTTTTCTACTTAGGGTAGGAGATTTTGAAGACTGGAAAAAAAAATCCTAATATTCTTTTGTATTGTCCCTTACCTGAATTACAATAAAAGTTACAGTAAAATTCTGTTCATGGAAGGAAACTTTTTTTTATGATAATATTATGGAATGCCCTTGAAAACAAATATATGCCAAAGAATAATATCGGTATAATGTTAGAAGGGAAATCAAAAAAATAAACAAAAAAACCTGGAATTGAGGAAAAATATATATCCTTTCAGGACACAATTAAATGTGAAAAATTCTAAAAATTTGGTGTGAAATGCTTGTAAAATGCTCTTAAATTCCAACTTTACTTGTAACATTTTCTATGGAAACAAAAGCTAGCTTTCTCCAAGTATTAGGTTTTCATGAAGCACTGATTAAAATACCCTATGGTGGCCCAGCCCCCACATCATGAACTTAGAAGGCCCTTCCCTGTCTGGGTTATAACTTCTATGTAGTCTTTCCTCCTGAAAGTTGAAGAAAAGGGCCTCAACAATTTCAAATGGAACTGAGCTGTGTCAAAGAACAATTACAGCAAATAGAGTTAAATGAGCAAAGAAGACATTCAAGACCATTGCAATAAAGAAGAGAGATTGACCTCAACCCCCTGAAATAAAAGGCAGGAGTGATTTTTTAAGCACTGGGATGGACTAGCAGAAAGGTACTGGAAGAAATTCAGGGCAAGGCTGATCAATGTGACTAGAACACCTTTGTTTATTGATTGGTGCTTATTGGAGTTAGTCTCCTACTTTCTCTCAGAGATTGGGAGACAGGGACACTATCTTTTTTGATGATTACACTTTATAGGGATTGCTCCCAGTTTTTGAGAAATGTATCCTCAAATTTTTGAAGAGTATTGTAGAAGAGTGACATCTCAAAGAAGCAGAGAAAGAATTTACAAATTGCAAGTTTTCTAAAGTAAATGCTCTAAGGGAGGTCAAGGACCTATAGTCAGGAAAAAAAAATCTGCCTAAAGTGTATTCAACTTGAGGGATACGTTAAAGTATTCTTGGTTACCTGCATTATGTGACTACTAATGCTCAGCTGAACCAATTCTTCAAAATGGAGAAATTATCCAGTAGAAGACAGGGAAGCCTAGAGTAAGAGTGATGATATACATCAATATTGGTGTGGTACGTTGATTTCCAACTCCTTCCGAAGGCTTCCTTATACTTGCTACGAAGAAGGCCAGGAGTCAAATTTAACCTCAGCCTATACAAAATACCAGTAATGGATGACGGCAGGAAATCAAGCCTGTGTGATGGCTCTAGTCTTATATCCACCATCAACATACATTTTGTTTTGTTTTTCTAAATTAGTGGCTCAAAGCAGGGACATTAGAGTCTAAGACATTCCTTTTATTTTATCCAATTAACTATAGGGAACACAAAATAATTTTCTTATTTAAATTTTTACTGTAGTGCTTTTAATGACTTTAACGAACAGTCACAAAACATTCTTTCTGCATTCAAAATAAACTTCTGAGAACTTTGCTTGTTTGTTTATCCAAGATCCCACTTGCTAAATGTATAAGTGTCAGAAAAAACCGTCTCCTGAGAAATTGCTTGGTTTTCTACTTTCGGCTAAGGAGAATTTGCCAGGGCCGAGACGGTATGCCTATATAAATAGTTAATCCTGCAGTTTCCAGAGTCAGATTTATGGGTCAGAATCCCAGTGTCAACACTTATGGCTGTGTATCCTAGAGCAAGTTACTCTACCATTCTGTGCCTGTTCTCTTCTATTGAAAATACAGTCAACAATTGAACTTACCCAACATGACTACTGTGACAATAATATGCATTAATGCATGAAATCTTCAAATATGGTAAAGCTGGTACATGGCAAGCTCTGAAAAATTATAGCTAGCATCATTTAATTCTCTTTCTTCCTCCCTCCCCTTCCCTTTTTTTCACTCCTGCCCCATCCTCCCTTTATATTTCTTTTCCTTTTTAATTTGTCTATAAGGAAAAGGAAATTAAATGCTTATTAACACAGCAACTCAGCAGTCTCTTACATATTTAGAACAGTTCTTGACTCATAGTAAATGTTGTGTGTGGTTGTTGATATATTTTTTATTTCTAGAACTCTTGTTTTCTATTTGAATTTGGGTTTTACTGTTCATATTCTATGTGTCCTTTATTGTGGACTCTTCGAGTATTTTATGAGTTCAAGTAAAATAAATATAAAATAAACTAATGTAGAAAATAATCTTCTGTGGGTTAGAATTCACAAGTATCTGTAGAAGGTACTATAAGAGAGCTTAAAATTGCTCTTTGAAGTTTATACATTAGGAAGACAGCTTTGTAAAAATAAACATAGTACTATGCCCTAAATACATAAGTACCAAATTTTTGGAGTATTTTAAGAAAATGAATTTCAGCAGTAAAGTGATTCAAAAAACGTTTATTATAAATCTTTGATAGTGGACTATGTAGCCACGTGCTCAATTTTCTGTATATAATTTTGAATAAATGATTGAAAAAGTTAAGAAAGCATAAAAATATGACAACAAGGATATGTTAAGGATATTGAATAAAACAGAGAAGATATAGATTCTATTTATAGCCTTCCCAATAAATAATCTGTTATAAATTCTCAGGCAAGACATTTCCCCTCTTTGCACCTTATTTTTGTGTCAGACGATGATACCTATTCTGCTTACACAAAGGGAGCTCTTAAAGATCAAGTGAGACAATGACTTTGAAACTTTGTTTAAGCACTATATAAACACTTGCAGATAATAATAAAACAGTATAGTTAGAAGACTGCATTTGCAAAATGTTAGAAATTAATTGCAGTATCTTAAAGGCTATGACTTTAACGCAAACAGATGGAATAAGAATAGCTCTTAGATGCTAAGTATATCATATTGTGATTTGTTTTTGATTATCTGTTTGTTTTTGTTTTTGTAGGTATGCCTGAAAGTTATAGCTAAAAAACAAATTGCAGAAATAAAATATCAAGTGCCCAAACAGTAAATGGATACAAAAGGGTTTTTCTATTGTCAAACAAGCAAAATAACAAAAATATAAACTAAATAACCCATGACTGTATTCATCAAATTCATTTAAGGGTTACTGAAACTACAAACAGTCCAAAGACAGCACTTACAAAGTTAAAAATCTTTGGACCTGTTGCTTGATATTACAAGTGAAATTAACCTTAACCATGTCTGTCTTATACATACTGATCCTTAATAATTTCCATAAATGTGTTTCTTCCTCACTGCTATAATGGCCTTTCCACTTTTAGTTGATGAGAAAGTTTATAAATGCTTTGGCTTCTACTCTTAGATGGAAAGATCTCTTACCTAATTGGATGATTTTTAAATAACTCTTAATTGCAACTGGTTTTTGCATGTAATTTCCATCCTATAAGTTTCCCTTTTCTCAATTGCTCCCTATTTATGTTCCATAGACTTTATTAACTTATAGTCATTTTTATGATACTGATTCCTTCGTGATGTTTTTAGAATTGGCAGCATCAAATTTTCTAGGTGATGAACTGCTAAAATTATAAAAATCATTAAAATTTTAAATATTATAAAATTACTATGAAAAAAAGATACTACAAGAAAAATACCAATTTTAAGCAACATTCTATGTGACTTAATTCTAAAGTGAAAGGGGAGAAAGGGTGTTTGTTTACTGTGTATGAATTTAAACATCACAAAGGAGAATGGCCATCAAAAACCAGATGCCATCATCTTATATAAATTATAAAATAAGAGCTTTTATAACTATTATAATTATTGGAGAAATTATGGTGAAAGGAAAGATTAAACTGAGACAGGATAATAGCTAACATTTCTGAAGTAAAAAGGGAGCTAAGAGGACCCATTTAGAAAAGATTGTTAGATTTTTGTATGTTCTAATACAGGATTAACAAAATGTTATAACTCATGTACTGCAGGGGAGGGGAGGTCCTGGAAAAGCCTGATAACTTAGGTGGAATTTTTAATTCTATAGTTAAACAGAAATAAGGACGTTAATAAAAGTTACGAATTATTCTTTTCATCAGCAACAGTCATGTTGCTTCATGCCTCTAAGTCATAAGTTCACTATAAAATGCAAGTTGACATTAATAAATAAAAATTATACAATAATAATGTGCTATAGATCTTGGCAATAGATTTTTTTTTGCCACATGACAAAAAATAAACCAAAATCATAATTTTTTTCTAACAGATAAAGTGCAGAATGCATGTTTGTAGGGCCATGAGGATGCCAGAAATGTGGGCAGTAAGACTTGAAAGAATATAGTTGCTCACTTCCTCTCAAACTAACCCTCTCCTGAGACCCTTTCCTTATGCAGAAAATAAAAATGAAGGTAAAAATTATTTCAGAAAATTTAAGTAAAATTTTGCTCCCACATTTTCATTAGAAATGGAGAAAAAACTTCAAAAAAAGAAGAGGAGGAGCAATATGTGGTTAGTGAAAAAATAAAGGATCCAGGTTAACTTTGTAACCTAAGACCATGCGGATAATGACAGTGAAGGAAATGATGACGTAACTAGCACTTACTGAATAGAAACGAAGGGCTTACCAAATGCTGGGCCCTGTGCAAGATGTGCTACCCTGCCATCCCCATGTAAATGTTGAGTATGCCATATAGCCTATAATTTAATTTAGGCATCTCTAAAACTAATCTCTGAATTTGGTGAAAATCCATTTAAACTTTTTTTTTTGATGCAATGATAAACAAATGGAAAGAACTATCATTTTATTCATATGATTATTTTAGTTTTTTAAAAGCTAATTAAGTTAAAAAATAGTAAATAAATACTTATAACTTTTTTTTAAATCTTTTAAAACTTTTAGTAAACCAGGAACTTAGCCGTAACTCTACAAGTAAGGTATATTATCTCTCTTTGGTCATATGGGACCCATTTTTTTGCACTCAATCTAATGGACTTTTAGTGGCCTCCCTAAGCATCTAACTATAGCCAAAGTGAATTAGGCAAAAGGGAAACCGGCTCATTAGGATCTAATGTACTGTACTCGGAATTAAATTAAAAGGTCTCATCTCATCGAACTCAAGAATCCACCATAACATAGACACTGATGAACAAAGGCCATTGTTTCATAACAGAAGATGGATCTATCTTTTGGATTCTGCATGTACACAATATAACCCCCTATTTTGATGTTTCTGGTCAGTTCACAAGGTCATCAGAGTTTTCCATAGGTTACACTCCAGTTTCATATGGATGTCTTGGGATTGAGCTACTCGATATAGTTCAACTTATTTCTTACTACATTTCATCTAAATGCTTTTCCAAGTGTGCTCAGACTGCAAAACAAGCAATGTGGGGGCTAAGAAAACAATAGAAGTGAATTAAGGCATAGATAGAGATGTTAAATTAGAGCTTGCCTAGTACTCCATTCATTTTTGAAATACATTGACAGCATTAAAATTCTAGAAAATGTTGTTTAATTTTTATTCTGCAGCCATTCACACAAAAGTGATAATTAGGGCCACTGAATACAATCAACATACTTAACAGGAAAAATGACTAACTGCTCTTTTCAGGTGGCTTATTAAAAGAAAAAGCTCTCAAACCACAGAAAGAGAAGCAAAAGAGAATTAAAGTGTAACTGGTTTGATCAGGAAAAAAACAGGAAAAACAGGAGAAAAGCAATGACTTTTTTCATGGAGTGAGTTTTTGAATAAGTGATTAAGTTTATTTATTGTTTTTATATTCCACAAGCAAAACTAGAATAATTTTTAAACAAGTCCGGCATCATTTCCCAAATGTTTGGCCACTGGATTTTTTTTAGCAATCTATTCAATTGGGATAATGCTCTACAGAAAAATGTTTTTAGAATTGTTTTTGACAGATACCTGTGGTTTGTCCATTTAGCATCAACACAATCTTTTATATTAACCACTTTGTATAAAATCATTACAAAATTATCTGTTTTGAAATTACAGCTTTTTGTTTGCGAACCACATCAACCCTTTGCAGGTATCTCAGGTTGAGTGGAATGCTTATCAATAGAAACCACATGTGATACTTTCAGAACACATTGAGGTATGTCGACATGCTGACTTCTACACTCAAAGTCTATAAACTGCACATTTTGGTTTGTTTGTTGTTGGGTTTTTAAATTAATTTTGGGATCTGCTTTTTATTTTTCTGCATTTACATTATTGTTCTATGTCATCCACAGTGAACATGTAAACCAAGTACAAAACTTTTTAGACCCTAAACAAACAAGACTTCTCTGAAGAACTCTTCTGTCAATAAAATAAACACATGACCTTGAGGATGTCTTGAACTTAAACTATACAGTTAACATAAAAATAAATATATATAGCAGACTATTTAGTCTATCTATTGTAATTCTGCTATAAATTTCTAATTCAGAATTTATTATAGGTGAAAGCTCTGAACCAAATATACTGTCTGTGATCCTGATTTATCTTCCTTTTGATTTTTCCTGATTACCTTTTTTTCTATGCATGCTACTTTTTTTCTTTGATGGAATGTTGGTTACTTATTCTTGGGTCCTTATTATTATTTGAAGAAATACTAAGTCTAAGCTCAGGAGTTTGAATGAAGTCTACTTTAAAACTATTTTTTATCATTATGTTCAGGAAAAGATTTCTGTAATTTACCATATGCTAGCAGCCATTGATTACCTATAACTAGAAAGTTGATTCTCTTTATGTTTTGGTGGCCTAACGCTTTGTTTTCCATTCTATTCTGAATCTTCTGTGTTCTCTGGACATCAGCCTCAGTGTTCTGACCACATTGTGCCAATGAGAGGCTTACTTTTCTAGAGGGAATAAAAGAATCTTGAAATTATATTAAAGTTAAAAATTATATGTAGAAAAATGAATACTATACTACTTTCTTTGTGAAAAACACACCCACCCACAACAGCTCACATACATTGTTCCCTAACTATTTTGCACCTAATGTTTACGTGGGTTGTAAATGGACTTTGGGGCAGCAATTGTAGTAATAGGTCTTAAAATTCTGATATTCAGGTTCATTTCAAGAGGGCACCTTGTAAAATATCTGAGTTTATACTAGGGAGACATTGCTATCCAAGTAATTTTAATAATTTAGGGGAAAATCAAAGGAAATGAAGCATCAAAAGACTGAAAATGAAAGAAAATTAAATTCTGTAAATAGATTTCTAGAAGCCACACAGCTACCAAGAAGATGTGGTAAAATGCTCAGTACTTTTCAATTCAATCATATTTATTGAGCATCTAGTATGTGTCAGGGACTATATTTAGGTACTGTGTATAGGGTATAAAAATAGGTAAGACATAATCCTTGTTCTTCAGAATTACAGAAAAGGAGAGATATAGAGAAAATAATAATTCAGTTATTACAATAATGAATATATACATAAGAAATCAGTTCGGGACAGAGAATGAAGGTGACATTGAGAATGACATCAGAACTGTGTGTTCAAGGCTAAATAGGAGTCTCCCAAGTGTGAAAAATAAATAGACAATCCAGGGAGAGACCAGGATGTGTAAAGGGTTACGGGAGCCAGAAAGTAGGGTCTGTCCTGGCAATTCTGAGCAGCTTACTGTGGTTTGTCTTGTAATCCTGTAACAAGAGGTGAAGGTTAAAAAGGAGATAGAAACTAAATCATAAAGCATCATGAGACATAAAGAGCCATATGACAGAAAGGATAGTTGTTTGTCCTTTATCTGATGAGAAATAGAAATTTATTAAAGGCTTTACAGTGTTAATTTGGGAAAGTAAAAGATAGGGAGAGGAAGTAGAATTGAAAGCCTCGAACAAATTTATGGTGAGACTGTATTCTCATCTTCTCTACCATAGGAAGGTTAATTGAGTTATGTCAAAATTCCAGACATAAAAAGGAACTAAACTTCATCTCCTCTCTTTGTGTTACAATAAGTGTCAGATCATCCTGATATTCTACACTGACTGTTGTTTTCCATAACTGAAAAATGAATACAAGATTCGAGGACCCTAAGTATAAACTCCACTGTAAACTTGTTTAAAACTTTCAACAGAAAATGACTTGCATTGCCAGAAGAAAATCTTTTTGAAGTGTTAACGAAAGACAAACAGGCACATATGCAACTGTTACACTTCTGAGAGCTGGCAAAGCAAGAACTCTTTGGGCCATCCATCTTTCTTTGACGAGACCAAGCATCTCATTCCAATCAAAGACTGTTCCCAACAAACATACTTTATATAGGCCATGGGAATGAAAGCATAGATAGAACTGCAAGAAAATGACAATTTTATTTCTTTATTTCTCCTTTATTGAACACCAAAGAGATATTGTAAGTAGTCACTATATCTAGGCTGTCACAGCACCTCCACTACAAAAACAAAATATTTTTCAATATTGTCCTCTTAAGAGTAAATAGAAACAACACCTTATTTTGTTTGCTATGGTTTTACACATTGCTTGTCAGTTCTGCACCAAAATAAAATTACTCCTTTTATTGCATGAGATAATCAAGAAAGCTAAACAGATACTACACTATATTTTCCATTGTGTAATCCAGGAAGGTTATGTAGTAAATCAAATGTTCTACGATTGTGTTACACTCAGTGACCTATGAATTTTTCTTTCCTTCTTTTTTTTGTTCAGCAATATATTCTAATTGAAATGCATTCTTTCTTAATGTAGCCTCAAAATCATGACATAGGTTTCATTTATGCAATAGCAAAATATGAGTAAGTGGCAAAATACTAGTTGTAGGGAAAAAAGGAAGTTTAAATGGAATTAAATTTTAGTTCTGTCTTTTTGAAAATTAAGATACAAATCATAGAATAATGTAAATTAAGTCGATTTGCTGTTTTAGTTTAAGCTATTTCAGGAAATGTTTGAATAAAATAGAAAATTTCAGTCTTTATAATAAAAGCAAAAATGTTTTCCACGTACATGTAGAAATGAAAATAGATTATGTTTATTTATCACAGCCCAGGTGTTAGGAACATTTTTTTTCTATATTGTTATTTTCAATTCTGAAAATCCACTACAGCTAAAGAAAGGGGAAAATCATTTCCATAATTCAAGTTTCTTAGCTCTACTCTGGAGAACTAGCTAAGAGACACTTCTTCATCAGTTTCATGGAGCAAAGCATGTTAAATCTCTTAACACAGAGTAATTTTAAAGTCTTGAGGATGTTTTTCTATGTGTGTCTATTTTTCAGCATTATTCACTTCTCTGGGCTACTCTTAAGTAATCTATTCAACATATTTTTACCAAATATTTACTATGTTATACACTTCTGGGTGCTCAAATAAACTTAGCGCTATCCACAGAACACTTAATAAAGAGTTTGTATGTTGTTTTGTGCATAGGAAATGCCACCAAAACTAGCATGTGGAACAGCTTCATTCTTACCTTGTTTAAGCCTCAAGTAGTCTGGTATAGAATTATGAAATGTTTCTTTAAAGCTGAATAGCAATGATTGTACATAAAACAAGTTACTACAATTATTCAACAAATTTAAGCCCCATTAAAGTGGCTCAGTGGGGTTATATCCTTTCTATCTTCTAAACAGTGGTAGATGCTATGAAAGATGTAGAGGTGAAGTCTTTATAGCATGCACTGTTGTTGGAATGTAAGCCAATAAAAAAAGGCAAATGTCAGAATGCTGTGCTTTTTTTAAATTATTATTTATAAGCAATAGATTACAGAAAAATAAAGCACACATGTACTCTTGTTCAGAGAACATGGTTGACAAGAAATTTCTATAGAAGTAGGCCTTGAAAGATGGATAAAAAAAATCATTTGATAGAGCTAGAGGGGAAAACTATTTTTAGACAAAGTAAGCGAAGTTAATAAAAACATGAACATAAGAAAGCTTGTATAGGGAAATATAACCACAATAATGCTTGGTGTTGTGCCTAAATAGAAAAGCCAATTAAAGATATTCAGAATTATATTAAATTTAAAATATGTAATAGTTGTATGACACTATCAGCTAGAAAGCATATAGGAAAAAAGTAAGTTTTTTAAATTCAAAGATCTTCAGACCTTGGCGGGAATAAATTTGTATACTTTTAGACACACACACACACACACACACACACACACACACACACACAAAAGAAAGAAAAAGAAAGAGAAAGAAATTCCAGTCAAGTAAAAAGGAGCTGGCTGGGTGAAGTTAGAAGTTTTTTGTTATTAGAAGGAAGAATTAGGTAATATAGAATTTGAATCAAAAGTATTCACATCCAGGAGGAAAAAAAGAAACAAACAAATAAACAAAAAAACAAGGAACCCAAAGAGGCCCACACCAAGACAAAACATAATTAAAATGCCAAAGGTTAAATACAAAGAAAGAATATTAAAAGCAGCAAGAGAAAAACAGTTAATCTATAAGGGAAAACCCATGAGACAGGCAGCTGATTTCTCAAAAGAAACTAGGCAGGACAGAAGGGCTTGGCACAAGATATTCAATGTGACTCAGGATCTACAACCAAAAATACTTTATCCAGTAAAGCTATCATTTAGAGTTGAAGGACAGAGAAAGAGCTTCTGAAACAAAAATAAGCTAAAGGAATCTATCACCATCAAGCCAATATTACAGGACATGTTGGAGGGACTCCTTTAAGAAGAAAAAACATATCTCAAAAACAGTAATAAAGAATGGTAACAACTACATTTGTATTAATAAGTGCCTTAAATGGAAAAGAAGTACTCCAACCAAAAGATAGAGTGGCTGAAAAGAAAGGAAAACAAGACCCCTACATATGCTGCCTACAAAAGACTAACTTCAGATTAAAAGATACACATAGTCTAAAAGGAAGGAGATGGAAAAAGATATTGCCTTGATGGACCTAGAGGGTATTACACTGAATGAAATGGGTCAGATAAAGACAAATATTGCATGATTTCACATAAATATGGATTCTAAAGAACAAAATTAACAAAAGTGGAAATAAACTCATAGATACAGAAAACATTTATAGGGATACTAGATGGGAGGGAGCTGGGAGGACCAAAAAAAGGCAAAGGTATTAAGAGGTACAAATGGATAGTTGCAGAATAGACATGAGATATAGACTACAGCATGGGAAAGATGGTTAATAATGTTGTGATACATATGTAAGGGGGAAGAAGGGTACTGAATTTAGTGGGGTGATCACTTTGCAAATTATGTGGATCTCTTATCGCTATACTACACAACTGAAACTGTATATTATTATATGCCAACTGTAATTTTAAAAAATCTCATTGAATTGTACGATGTAAATACAAGCAACTAATTGTATATTTCAATAAAGATCAAAAAAAAATTTTAAAAATTAAAATAAAATAAAGTGTCCACCTCCATCTTTGGGGTTCATCTCAAATTATGGGATCACTGGTTTGTCAACTGTGTAGAGGGTTCTGTGCATCCCATCAGCAATGAATACAAAAATTCAATCACAAATCAGCTGAAACTTTCAGTCATTTATGTAAATCATAGGAACTGAGAAAGCAAACTCAGGAAATTTCCGTGAAAAGTACATCAGTTATCTATTGCTGCATAAAAAAATTACTCCAAAGTTTAGTAATTTAGATCTCAGTTCCTCATTGGCTACTGGCTGAAGGTTTCAGCCTCATCACAGGGCTAAGCTTCCTCTTACAAAACAAGGCAGCTTTCTCACAGCGAGCAATCCACAAGGGAAAGAACAGTCAAGGTGAAGCCTGCTGTATGTTTTATAACCTAATCTTGGCGATGACATACCATCATTACTTCTGTATTCTATTGGCCACAAAGATCAACCCTAGTGCAATATGAGAGATCACAGATCTTAGAAACCATTACCAAGGAAGGTCACTCTCAAAAATTGTTTCTGATGACATAATTATTTTCTTTGTAGGGACTCATTTTAATATCCAGGAAAAGTTTGAATTGAATGCAGACTTATTAAAAATAACAATATAATAGTATTTCTATTTTTGCATTTTGTTTAGATTTTAAATGTTTAATGTTAGGTGATTTTTTTGGCTTCAATGGAAATTATTCTTACAGTTCCAATTAAAATGTGTAATTAAAAATGTGTAATCAACTAATTGATACAAATTTGTGAGTTTAAGTGAAAATCTTAAGTTTATATGTTATAGTAAATCATTTAAGAATAAATATAATAAATTTTATTAAACTTATGAAAAATTCCTTTAGTGGAAAATAGGCACTTAGGAACCAAGATGAGTAACAGTTGTGCTCATGATTACTGTCATATCACTGCTTCTAGACCTTTCAGAAGACACATACTCAATATCTTTTTCTATTTCTAGACATACATACAAATTTGTAAATAATGTAATATCAAATATATACTCATAAAATATGGGATACTCCCAGTTTCAATCTAACTCCACAAGATTTATTTTATTCTTTTCCCTTTCCATATCTGTAGGTCCCTTCTCCAACACAGAGAAACCTGGCTCCCATTATACTGAATATATCAAGTTATTTACTCAATATCCTGTATATAACCAATACTCATAGCAGGCAGGTTGAAACCTCTGTCCCAAACATTCTGCAGCATTTGTGTAAAAAAATACCCTCTAATTCCTGCCGAATTCTGTCATCTCAATGAAGTTGTGCAGGCTATATAAGCCCTGTCCTCATTCTAAGTGATAGATTAATAGTTGTAATGATATAACAGTTTATAAGCTTTATAAATTAAAATTTTCAAATGCATTCCTTTATCCAAATAAGTGCTCAGTATATAAATATTACACATGCTTCATCTAAGAAACTTTGGCCAACAGAATTACCTTCTTCTATGAAACATACTTTAGACACAGAATGGAATTAAAATTCTTTTACCATTGTCTAGAACACTGCAATAAATCAGGAAATGGGGCAACTATTTCCTTAACATCTCTTGGACTTAGCTTACTCTAAATCTATAAATTAGAGGGAGTAAGTTTCAATTAAGTTTCTGAATCCCCAGGATTTTTGCAGAGAGAAATAAGGGGTTTTCACATGGTAAAGTATATAAGTAGACATTAGGTGGTTTTGAAGTTCACTATCCCTACTACAAACAAAGCAGCACTCACTCGTGGGTTTTTGTTTTGTTTGTTTTGTTTTGTATATTAGACTTCGGTTTTACTACTGAGTCCCTCTGCTAGAGTTAAATATTTGGAAACCACTGGTTTATGCTACCATTCTAAGCATATTAGACATTGTTGTTTAAAGCCCTTCCTTCATTCATTAAAGCTTCCCACAGTTCCTAACAGTGAGGTTTAGCTTTGGATAAAGCATGGATTAATCTGGAATTGTCACTTATGTAAGAATACCTACTCCACAGCATAATTATGAGGACGCAAATAAGATGACGTATGTTATATCCAGTTATATCCAGCACAAAGGAGGTTTAGAGTAGGCAATCAATACATGCATTTATTCCCTTATTTTTCTAGCACACCAGAGTACCTAGTTGTTTCTTAATAGGTATTTGTTAAGATGAATTACATCTCAGCATTTTACCATTTAATACTAACCTGTCTTGATTTAAGATAGCTTTTATTGAAGGTTTGCAACCAATTCATTTTGATCAATATTTCAAAGCAAGGTAGTTGGATTGCAATTAGCTTCTTATAGGTGATTCTTTGGGTAGCAGGAGCAGAGAAGAAAAAAGGTATCCAGAAATACTGAAGCCATTGAAAATTTTATTGAATTAGGAGAAATGAATGTGCAACAAATGAGATCCATCATCTGTAAAATAATTTACCTTAAATGCTATTAGTGACTAAGATGTATTAAATACCCTATTTAGGCCATTCAAATTACAAAGCTCTTTATAAACAGTCCTATGAAGTAGATACAGTTATCAGTCTTATTTTACACACGAGAAAATGAGGCTTAGGAAAGTAATTTACCAAGGTTAAACAACTAGTAGTAACTAGATTCAAACTCTGCATAGTTTGATTTCAATATGCACCGTTAACTAATTAACCTATAATATCATAATCTGTAAATGAAAGTTTGATTGCTTTTTTAAAAAAGAATAATTTTAAAAGGTACTAAATATTTATTAAGCCAACACGATATGTCTGGTACTGTGGTCAAGTGCCAGGGATAAAGTAGTGAATTATACACATTTCCTCATATCTAGTAGGATGAGACAGGCCACATAAATACACAGAATAAAATTCTTATTTTGATGAACATGAGTATATTAATATATTTAATTGATAGGCTTATAAGTTGTATTATATTCAGTCTGAATAAAGATTTTAATAAAAACAGAGTGATAGATAAGAAAACTAGAAAAGAGGAAGCTTAATAGTAACACTTTTTCATTTGGTAGCCTTGTCTAAGGGAGGGGATAACATAGACAACCAGGTTTCCTGAGTAGATGTCACTGGAGATAAATGTAGTAGACTGTTAGAGCTCAATAATGTTAGCCATCAAGAATCCATGTAACATCCTATGAATTTGTGCTGTTTCTCTTTTTACATTTTCTAATTGTAACTGATTAAGTGAGCACAGTAATTCATGTTCAATACAGACTAGTAAGAGTTTGGTCAGTTTGAACAAATTCACCACAGTTTAGTTAATGTCAGTTAACTAAACAATAAACAAACAAGCTTTTTATTATGCAATGACACAACAGACTCTGAAATATGGTAAACTTACAGAGTGTCTACCACTCTGAGGCTCTTTCTGGGTAACCAGTCAGTTTCTGGAGATGATGACTCTCTGTTAGTGTAGCATTTTTCTTTTTCATTGGTTTCCATCCTTCAAAATGTTAGGGGCATATTTCTCTTGAGTAGCAGCAATAGAATCAGTAGTTCCAGCTGTTCTCACTAATTTCTGGTATTTTAACTTTAGTATTCACACTTTTATTAATACTTTACAAATACGTGTGTGCTTGTACACACACACACACACACACACACACACACGCACACACACCTCTACTTAACTCTTTTTCCTAATAACAATATTTCTTATTAGGCAACTTTGGATTATAGTACGGACTTCTAACCGAATTTACTTTTATGATAAATTAGGTGACTTATGTTAGAGTTTTATCACAAATATCATTGCTTTCAGAAAGGAGGAAAACAAACTGCAAAATCTACTCTATAATTTTATCTCTTTGGTTAACATCTTCAAGGCATTCATCAAAGCTAGCAGTATCCACTCAGAAATATTTATGTCCTGCTAATGGACTAGGCTTTTATTTAAATTGTGGCTAGAACATACTAACGGCATTAGACAGACTTGCTGATTTGCCTGGGGATAATATAATTCAATTTAACATCAACAGAGTAAACAGCTTACAGCCTTATTGTAACATTGCTTAAACTTAATATTCACTGTGAAGTGTATAATTCAGCATTCTCTCTTATGAAATACAGTTGTTTTATACAAATTTTTGAAATGCAAAGTTTTGTCCCCAATTCTATTTATGCTGCTCTTTATATTGTTGGATATTTAATCACCAGAGCACTGCACTCGATTTTGTAAAGAAATGCTCTTATAACTTGTCCAGTTACCCTTAATGGCTTATTCAGGTAATAAAACTATTCAGGAAACACAGGGATTGTTTTGTATTACCTCTCGAGAAGCAACTTGATATAAAAGAAAACAGAGAAAGAGAATTATCTCCTCCAAATAATCTACCTACCATCAAAGTTCACAAATAATTAACATATTTTTTCAAATGCTTTCTGTATTTGCTTCACTGACTATATATATGTACTTCTAATTCAAAGATGTATGTTGGGTGCTGTGATTGTTCAAATGAATTAATATACTTATTAATGGGCTTACATACAGGTCTCGAACAAGAAAATTTTGCTTTCAATTAGATTAATTTTTTAGGTATTAATGAATATTAATAAAAATGTACAAACTATACCTAACCCTCCTCACCCTAGTATTGGCACACATGTCCATTTGGATGAGAATTAGTGTTACTGCTGAGGCTCAGAGATAACATTGACTGATTACTTTGAAGTTAAAGCAGCAATTTAATTCAGTCATGGACACGATCATGCATTAATATGACATCTGGCCCATGATATCAAAAACTGAAATATGAAAAGAAACCCCAGGCATGAAAAAACAAGACTGTTCAAAAAGAAAACAAAAATAGAACATAACTACAAGGGTGTTGATTTACTCATTTTTTAAGATGAAAGAAAATTGCCTTGAGAAAAAAAAATCTCATTTTAACTCTTCTGAAAATAAAACTGTTATTCTCAATTGAAAGCTAATTTTGAATTATAACAGTAATCACTACAGTGATCTAAAAACTAAATATGGATAACATAGGCTTTGTGGTTACAATCAATTGTGTTATGTGGTAAAGGTTTCCCAAATGTAGGTTTTGTGACTGCACCAGAACCAATTGAAGCTCTTGTTAAAAACACAAATTCGTGAGCCCCATGTATTAAAAGTGATCCCAGAGTACTTTTTAAAAAGCTCCACAGCTTATTGTAATGCTCATCTAATTTTTCAGCACCATTGGGCAAATTCCAACATTTCTTTCCTCCATGTGCTGATTTTAAATGTTCAGGGAAACAATCAATTTTTTTTTTCAGAGAATAAGTCAAGAGATATTACAAATATTATTGATGATCATAATTGCAATGCTGAATAGAAGCCCAGCTCCCTACTTTCATGTTAGCACAGTCATTGCAAGTGGGCAGGATGTAAAAGCCTTGGTAATCGTGAGATTAGTGTTACTATGGGGCTGGGAAAGGAATTTCATTTAGAAAGAGTATATGTTTGCTGGTGAAAATGAGAGCTAAACAAGGGAACCAACAGGAAACATGTAGAAGATTTTGAGAAGAATGAGCATGGAGGAAAGAAACTGATTCTTTCCAATATGGAAATGTGGGAAGTATTCTTCTCTGAAAGAAACTATTGAAACATGGAGATGGAAATACTAGAGAGGAAGAGTATGCAAATTTGCATAATGCATCCAAAAGATAGTTGCGAACACCTTGAGGACTCAAGACTATCATAAGAGGAATGATGAGAGGAAATATTCTTACCAGAGACAATATGGAGGTCCAAGTCATTTAACTGAAATATTCAAAAACAGATGTTATCATATTTTACAATCTGAATTGGGGAATGAAAGACATTGTTTAAATTTGTTCCTTCTCCAATTACAAAGATTTCTGTATTCTACATTTTCATACTAACTCCAACCTATATGAACACTATAAACAATGTCAGCAAAAATGCCAGCACTTATGGATTAAGTTGATAGTTTGTCATCTTACTCTGTGCCTTCCTTCCTGCATATGAAGTTTCTTTGACACCAGCAACAAATTTAATATTCTAGTGAATATTGTCCAAGAGTAGGAAGCTCAGGAAAGCTATAGGGTATGGGACACAACACCATAATTGCTCATCTAGAAAGTTTCTTAAGGCTAGATGTCAAAGGAAATAATATGCTCTTCCTACATTATACTAGAAAGTATAGTGAATGTACAATTAGGTAGAGTCATAGGTGAAAATGAGACAAAGTCTTCTCTCTCTCTTTTAACAGGAAATAATTTCTCATACACAGAAGAAAAATTCTAGCCCATCAATTTGTAGCTTATGAAAGCTTCCATTAAATGATAAATTCTTTGAAAACTACAAGATCTTGCTAGCTTTGTAAATCAACAATAGTGCCCTATCATACGTACTTTTTCTCCCATCTCTGGCTAATATGCTGCCATTTGATAGTTACGCTAGAGATGCACTCCTTGCAACCATCCACTTTTCATGAGATATCATTTGAGCTGCAATGTAAAGATCTACATTGATTACAAACATGTACATTTTCAGGCTGCTAATACAAAATAAATGTCATACATTTTACCAGTTTTTCTTGTTCAAAGAGTTGATATTAAGGAGCCATTAAGGAAACCTAAATCATGGATCATTATTCATTCAACAGTCAAAAAAGAAAAAAGTGTCTGTATATTAGATGCTATTAGCACATGCTGAATGCCAGTTATAATGATCCCATTAAATCAAATGTGATGAATAGTTCATGAAGTCTAACTTTATGTTATTTCTGGAACTTCTGTTTATACATATTCTTTCTGGAAATAATGGTCCAAGGCCTGATCTGCCTGGAGGCTTTGCTGCTTTTTTCCACTAGGTTTCTTTGATTCTAGCTCCAGGGAGTTACAGTTTTCTATTCAGACACTGGAGATAGAAAAGGTCATCTCACAAACACTGTTAAAAAGCCATTGTTTCTTTGCCTTCTTAAACCAGAGGTTGAAATGAACAAGAAATCTTTTTGAGAGAGAAAAAGCTAACCTAAAAGCCTTTGGGGGCCCCTCCCATATCTCATTCATTATGTTCCTTGTTCTGGTGGCAAACATTTCTTATTCTATTCTCATTGTAATCATTGTATCTCCAGTAGTTTGTCTGGGGGATGTAGCTACTGTGCAATATCAAAAAGAGTCAATTAAGATGATTTTTAAAAGCAACCTAATGAAGCAAGGGCTTTTTATTTAGTGCTGTCATTCCAATAACAAATGAAGATTAAGAAGTGGTTCATCTGAGCAGGAATGTGGTAAAACCTGGAACTCTTTATTTAACCCACAGACTTCACAGTGCCTAGCTTGTTAAGGATTGGTCCCAAGGAAACCAGAACCCAGGAAGCCCCAATAAACAGAAACTATGCTGCTGGACAAAAGGAGAAGAGCTAATACCATTGATGCACGCTAATAGCGGTCAAGACAGTATTTGATACTAGTTTGGCATGCATACTGAGAGACTACTAAGAAAAGTGAATGAAGCCAAAGAGGCTATCTATGGTGGTTAGAAAGAAACTGAAACCCTAATCAAAAAGTGAAGACACCGATGTGAATGTCCAAGGAACTGTATGTACAAGAAACAGTCTTTTGGTAGGTAACAAATTAGTGGGAGATGGAAAGACTCCAAGAGAAAAGTAAAGGAGGAAAAAAGAAAATACTACAAAATAGGTAATGAGGAAGATTTGAGAGAGGATTTAGTCAATAATCAAATTTAAAAACAGTTCTAATTTTTTGATGTCTGGTGCACACACAGAAAAATGTCACCTTCATGATCCTTAATATAAATTAGAGACTAAAATTGTTAGTACACCAAGGTAATATGTATTGACACAGAAGTAATAATAAAGAAATAAATTTTTATATACAGTGTTAATGAAAGAGAAATTAATTGAATCAAGTTTTTCTACTCAGTGAAGAAAATCAGAATAACAAAATCATAGATTCTCTCAGCTAAAAAACTTTGGCGTGACCTTGCTCAGCTACCTATGCTTAAGCTCCAGACATCACAATCACTGATTGCTGACAACACACTTAGATGAGAAGATTTACAGAATTCCTGTAACAGTTCACCTAAAATTGTAATTAGAAAATTGACATTTGTTAGTTATATTAAGATTCCTTTGATGTGCAATTGCTATGCAATCCTTGAAGGGGAAATATAATTAAAAATAAAATCCTTTCCCAACCCAGAAATCCTCTGCACAAAGGTAGTAGAGAGAGAAAACACTTTTATTATTGAATAAGCATTAAACCAGAATGTGATATGCATCACAGGCAATCTGCTAAGAGATTACAAAGACAGAAATCTCCATCTTTTATACAGCTAAGCAGATATAACCTAAAGGGGAATTTGTACACCCCCCCCCCCCGCCCCGCCCCAAATAAAAGGCTCTTTGGCATAAGAATTAACCAAGGCTGCTGGTTAAGAAACAGCTCACAGGAAAAGCTCAGAAAACCAAATAGAAATTATACTTTTGTAAGAGACATTTACATTTATAAGGAAAATCTCCTTTGTAAGGGAATCTCCTTTTCTGTATCAGGAAGAAGAGGATGTCTAAATCTCTAAAAACTCTTATTAATGGAGAAGGCATTACTTAAAATCTGCATAACAACCTATGCAACCTGTTACCTCCCATAACTGATTCCCCACCCCTAATATTTCCTTTTGTCTTCAGCCCAAAGAAGATTCTTCAGGTGATGGCTTGGGCCATTTAGGGCAGTTATTCAATTTTCCTGGGTCTCTTCCATGTATACAGAGGTATACATGTTATTAAACTTTTGTTTGTTTTTATTCTGTTTATCTTATGTCAATTTAATTATTAGACCAGCCAAAGAATGTAGAAGAGAAGGGGATATTTTTCCACCCCTACACTTGAAAACAGTATTTGTCAACCACACTGTATTCTAACTTTCCTTGATAATTGGAGTGATCATCTGTCCTAGCTAACTACTTTTATCCACAATGAAAAACAAACTTCTCATGTCTTTATAACAGGAGATAGTTTTGCAAGGTGAGTAAGATACCCTCTCTCCCACAGAAACTGGGATATAGAGGTGCTATGTCTTTGTTGTTTACAGTTCAAAGAGTTGCTTCCCAGGTCTTTGAGAATTCCTAATGAATAAACATTCTACCATTCTGGATGAAAGGTCTATCTAGTCTTCAAAAAGATTTAATATACATTTTAAAGAGAAGAGAAAGTATTTATAACTACAAGTTTTGTATAGAAAATGCTGTGAAAAAAAAGTGTGGGAAAGGAAACATCTTATTTTTCAACAGAGAAAATTATTATTATTATTTTTTTTAATTTGTATTTGTCCATGTACTTTTTGCATAATACCACCTGGCCCTTCCCTGGCTGATCTTTCTATAGCAGCTGTTCTTACTTGAAGTCCATGGATGGCAGTCAGAAAAGCCATGAACCCCATGAAATTGTTTTTGAATGTGCTTTTTTTTTTTTAGTGGGTAAATGATTAATATTTTTCAGTATTTTCTCCTTTTGTGTTGTCGAGAAATTTCTCTATATGTTTAGTCCTCTGTGTAGGAAAGAAAAACTTTTCCCGTTTTAACCATGCACATATTCACTTCTTTAAAATGACTTTTTCTCTACTCTTTCTCCTTGATTCAAACTGGCCTTGGGCTCAAATGCTTCTTTTCTTTCCTTATCCTTCTGCATATTGCATGACCACTCCCTTGATCATTAAGCTTTTAGGTCAGCATCAAACAGTCTTAGGAACAAAGCCTCAGGTCTATAGACCAAGAAAACAGTTTCCTCAAACTAAAGATAACATCTTGCCACTCCATGCCCATGATGGCTGAACAACCCTACTGGCATCCCCTTGAAACCAGATGGAAAGATGCCGTGACTGACAGACATCAGGACCTGATGAAATGATCGACTGCCTCCTATCCTAGCCTCGACCAACTAGAAGAGCCCATGTCCCCAACTTCCTTAGCTACTAATGAGTTTTTCCCTATAGAACCTATCTTTGAGCGTTAGCTCACCTGCATTTCCAGATTTGACATCATTTCCTTAACTAAACCTCTACTTTCCTTGCTGCAAACTGCTGTTCATGTCTCTTTTGGCTTTGACACATGCAGGCAAAACAAACCCCTTGAGTCTGGTAATACCATCTTCCCTTCTAGGTTCTTTGGCCAGTATAATAATTCAGTTGACAAATCAGATTAACAGAAAAAATAATTTTGTACATATAAGAGATTATAGAAATATGAAACTCTAAGAGGTTACAAAAGCAGGCAGCTTTTATATCTTTAAGACAAAGAGACAATCATTTGTGAAGATTTGACAAAACAAAAAGGTTTGAGCTTGTGGTAGCCAATTAATGAAGAAGTAACAAAGTTTGTATAGCCTTCTCAGCCTTGGATTCCCTATCTTTGGCAGTAAGGATGCTTTCTACCTGAAACCAAAGGTCCTTATAATTTTGATTAAACGTAGCATTAAATCCTAGCGTTTGGTAGTTAGGTAGCCATGAGCAACAGGAGCGAAGGTCCAACTCTGTAACCAAATGAATGACAACACTGACAGCATAACCCAAAAGGCCATCCGTAGGATCTCCCAGAAAAAGTTACTTTTCAAATAACAATACCCTTACATCCTGGAGTACAAGGAAACAAATGACCATAGCATAGCGACCAGTTTAGGCCAGCCGCAGATAGTTGCACAGTAAGGAGTACTCCTTCTTTTCACCTAAGCCTCATTATACCATCATTATAATGTAATGCATATGCCCAGAAGTTCATGAATCTAATTATAACAGACGGGATTCTGGGAAAGTACAAGTACAGTTGACGATAGGTTATAAAACAGCCAACTGTCAATCACAATGATCTCACATGCCAATCAGCTAGCGCCACCCTTGTAACTTCCCACCACAGTCCAGATATGAGATCTCCCCACGTCTATGAGGCTACAGCCCTCTCTGATGTAGCCTGTTTCTCTCTTGAAATGTGCTTCAACAAATTTTACTTTTCCTAAACTTCTCTGAGCTATAATTCTTTACTGCATTGGTAGAAAGGACCAAAGCCCCTGGTGCCACAGGGGCAAGATGAATTTAGATGCCCCCACCCTATGGTAACACTAGCTCTATAAATCATATCCCTCTCTCTATAAATACCCCTCATAGACTTGGCTTTTCCCCTGGGTAATCAGTAATCCCAAGGCAGTAGAAGTAGAAGACAATAGACCAGGCCTGACTAATGGTTACTAGGTCCCGGTAGGCATATGGCAGGCTAAAGGTAACAGCTTGACCTGCTACCTTTCAGCTCCTAAGCCCTAAGATGGAATGACCCTCTGACTACCTTCCCATGAGACCAGACAGAGGGATAGTGGAGCAGCCCTCAGAGCTGTCCTCAAGACTTAATAAATGATCATGCTTACTTCATCTCTGACCAATCAATTCCCAGCACAACTTAAGCCCTCTAGTCCATGATGTCTCGTGATTTTGCCCTATATAACCTGAAACCTACACGTGATCAGGGAGTCAAGTCTTTAGAGCATTAACTGTCTATTCTCCAGATTGGCCAATTCAATACTAAACTATTTTTCTTTCTATACTTCAAACTCCTGCTCATGCATTTCTTTGGACCAGTACATACAGGCAGATGGACTCAAACACTGGGGTTGTGGTAACTTACCCTCCTGGTATTGAGAGGATACTCTCAAATGAGAGATTTATTTCCATCCTTCAGAGGGACAAAGGAGAGACAGAGTATCAGCCTGATACCGGTTGTTTCTTAAGTAACTTTAAAATAATCAATATGCCAAAGTGGTATATTTGGGGGTGGTATATTCTGTTCACTCTCATCTGCTAGACTTCTGTGCCCGCTTTCAAATATGTTTCTGATACTCTCGCCCTCCTCACAGCCCTCTAAAAGGGAAGATTTTCATTTTCCTATACTCCATATGTTAAATCCAGCATTCTCCTGAATCCTTGCTGTCAATTTCCAGTTCATTCTTCTGTAAATCTCTTTTAATCATGTATTAAAGGGAAACAAAATTTTGCTACCCTGAAACTGCCTTTTGGGATACTAATTTTAAGCTAGTTATTAAGAAACAGAAGACTCAGAAAGAACCTTTGACACTCCTCCCTTTCCTGCCCAAGAGATTCAGACAGAAAAATCTGCCTTAGGAAGGGAGCCCTGGTTTAATCATTTTAAGAATCTTCACCCTAGAATTACTCAGGAAGACTCCAAGCCCATTAACTAGACACCCTCCATGTCCCATTGTTTGAGTGGCCCAGCAAGAATTTTCCTGCCATGTGTGTTCCTCTCTTCAACTACCTATAAATCGCCTATCCTCACTTCTGAAATCTAACACCCCAACCTCCCCCCCTACACACTCATTTCTCTGTTCAAAAATGTCTTACATACTCAATATTATCTTACTGTCTTTGGGATTTTCATGCTTGTATAAATTCCCCATGTGCATATATTAAAATTTTGATTTTCTCCTGTTAACGTGTTTGTTAATTTGATTATAAGCCCAAGTAGAAGAACTTAGAAGGTGGGAGGAAAAGTATTAATTTATTTTATCCTCCATAGTATCTTCCTCTGATCTGTGAAATTCCGTTTATAACACCTTTTTTCAACTATTTGTTCACAGTGTAAAAAGTGGGTAATGAAAAATAGCTATATTGAGGAGCTATTCACCAGCTAGATTTCATAATTCCTTAACTTATTATGCACCCAGAGTTTGCAATTATCTTCATTGCTGTAACTATTTAGATGGCCACGATCTGGATTTTTGACTTCTAACTCTAGGTATGAACATGTAGTTTTCACTCTCTTATATCTTTTTATCCTATGACCTCTTTATCTCCTGTGCTCCTGATTTCATCCTCCAGAATGCTCTCTCCAATGCTGATTGAGCTTTGTGCCTTTAGTTTTCTGCTCTACTGGCTATTGCTGCTTCTTTATCCAGACAAGCTCAAGCTCAAGTTTTGGCAGTCGCCCCTTATAACCAGCTATCAAACAAAACTTTTCTTTAATCTTTATCTCTGCCTATTATTCTACTTAAAACAACTTTACTGAGTTCTCATTTTATGCAAAATAAATTTCAAGTTGTTTAACATGGCCTTTTACATCCTAGCTCCAGCCACCTTTTCCAACTTACATCCCTGCACTCTATTCGTATCAGAATCATCTGAATAAACCAATCACTTTGATTCTCCCATGTCTTTATTTATAACATTCTTTGTGAATAAAAATTTTTCTCCTATTTTAAATCTCTTTTCCATAATTAAAAAAATTTCTTCTGCCATTGACCTTGTTGGGTCAACTGACAATTAGGGTATACCTGGATCATCACGCCTTCATTCTGTTCTCATTTTCTCTAATTTTCTTCCCATTCCAAAGGGGGAAGACATATTCCAAAACCTACTTAGAATATTCAAATGCTTAAAATTTATTTTTTTATTTTATAAATAGTATTATCTTTTACAATCTAATGGCAATCTATTTTTTCCAGCCAGATCCATTTTATTTATGTAAATCTTTTTCAAATGTGTTTATTGTTCTAGAAACATAACCACCAGTTCTGTTTTGTTCATAATTCCTTATCCCATGCTTTATATTCCTAAATTCAAAAGATAATCCAAAGATCTCATTTTCCTTTCTACCTTTCCTGACCACTATAACTAATGTGGTTTTTCCTTTCTTACATTTGTCTTACACCTCATACTTTTTCTTGTGCTGTTTTGTATATATCGTTACCACTCGATGATGAATAAAGTCCACATTTTATAAAAAATATAGCTTATTATAGGTGCTTAAATTGGCTATTATTTGTCTACATGTTGTATTGTCTGATATTGTTAACTGAGAGAAGTAAAGATATACGTGGCTCATTTAGGCGAGTCAGTTTTGAAACCACACCCATCTGGTTAGCTTCAAAACTATCAGTCTGGCTATAAGCAAGGAGCTTCTGAAAGAAGCTGCAGAAAGAAATGACAGCCTTAACTATGTTACTCTTTACAAAATAAAACTAATTTTGACCTGAATATCTCAATTTTAATTTATAGGTAACATAACACTACTCTACTTATGGGGTATTCATTGAGTAAAGATGGCTTCTTAGATTTAATCGTTGTTTTAGAAATTCAAGGAACTAAGTGGTTCCATAAGGATATGCTATTTATCCTCATCTGATTTTGATTTTTTTCAGAAATCCATAAAAATTTTACATTTTCCATTCATCTCCAAAGCACTCCAGATTCTTGACTTCCCCCCCCCCCCGCACCCCCCCCCCCCCCCGCCCCCGGCCCTCCACACACACACCCACTTTGATAGGCCAGGTATTCTGATTTTCAGTTTTCTCATTTAAAAATGAAATTATTCTTAATGCACAGAATATTGTAAACTAAAAAAGAAAGAATACCCTATTCAATATTTATCTTTTTGCAAACAAATCTAAACTATTTCTAGGCAAAATCACTTTAATCTAGCCTTGCATGTTCAACGATCTGTTTGTCCAAGATGCAGAATTTCCTTTTCCCCCCATTTCATTCAAAGGTCCACCATTATCACAGACATTTCAGAATCGTGATTTTGGGTTTTGTTTTGTTTTGTTTTGGTCCCTATCCTCTATTATGCAAGTAGTCACCAGGTCTTAGTGATTTCCCCTTTCTTTTTAAAGAACTGCTTTGACTCTCACTTAAACTGTAACAATCGTTTATAAAAGGTTTTTGTTCACTCTTCTAATCACCCATATTCCAATCTATCTCTATTTTCAGTCATTTTTTATAAACCACAAAATCCCTCTCTCAAAATCCTTCAATTGCTTCCCAGTGGCAACCAAAATAAACTAAAATTCATCATTCCTTTAATATGAACTGGCATTCAGGGTCATATTCTGCGATTATTTTTTTACTCCAGTGAAACCGATCTGTTTGGCCTTTTTTAGATATATCCCTTTCCTTTTAGTCTCTAGACCTTTTCTCCAGCCTTTATCCCCTTCCGGGAATTTTTCTCAACCATCCAACCCAACTACATTCTGATTTTAACAGCTTCTTCTCTGTATCCAGAAATGATCTTGTTCTTATTTGAACACACTGATATTTTGTTTCCTCCCTTTGGTGGCCTAAGTCCTCCAACAATACCACTGGATTAATAATATCCCCCCAGCCAACATATATACCTATAAAAGGATTAGAGGAGCAATAAGTCCTATTTAGTTAGTATCCTTAGGAGAAGACATTCAGTAACTATTTTCCAATGGATAAATGTTGAAAATAAACATATACTCTACTGATCAATGGTAGTAGAGACACATATACATATAGGCATAGACAGAGATATAAAGATAGATGTAAATTTGCCGGTTAACTAATATTAACCTATATAAACACATTTTAAAACAAATATAAGGCCTTACAAATGATCTGTCTCCGAGAGTCCAGCTGTCAGAGATTCCCCTAATCAGGGGAGAGATTATAAATTATTTAAGTGGAAAGCTATTTTACAGATATTATTCAACCCATTTATTTTATAGCTGAAGAAACAGAGACCCAGAAGTATTAAAGAACTTTTCAGTTTGCTTCTCTACATTTCTGCTCGGTTAAGCATTTCTATTTACTCTGTGCCTAAATCTTTTAGGATAGTACCTGTTAATTAGGTAATTAGGGCTTGTTCCTCAAATTAGCATGTTTTTCTTTAATCTGGCAGATGAACAGGAAATTGTTTCCTCTTTACTTTTCAGCTATCACTAAACAAACATTTCCCCCTCCCCTGATTTTCTTCCTGCTTTTCTCAAGTTCAATCAGGAAAGGCTGGGGGTAATTAAGTAAACAGAACATATCATAAAGTTCACCCTTCCTTTAGTTCAGGAATATTTTAGCTTTTTTTCTTGAAATGGTTCCCTGATCTACATGGTAACTTTTTAACTCATAACAGATAAGTAATTCCCTATAAAGGACTATACCTGGCTTAGTCTCATCTAAGAGAAAAGAATGTTGTGGAACCAGACTAGGAGTTTTGTGGAGTAAATATAGGACAAAATGTATAGGGTGGCACATCGTCCTATCTTTTAGGTGGTGTCAGTCCCCAATGAGAAGGCATCCCAGATACTTAACTTAGAAAGGGAAGGTCTTTCAGATGAGAGAAAGATGAGAAGAAGCCCTCTAACTGAAAAGAACAGAAGGGAACCAGGAAAGAGAATGTCAGGGCTCATGTACACCAGTGCTATAACACAAAATCTTTTTCTTTATCTTGCTATCCAGAGACTCATCCAAAAAAAAAAAAAAAAAAAAATGGGATACTGATTACAGAATGGAACAGAAAGAATTCAACAGAAATTATACTCACTCTCTTTAGCTCTCTTGGTAACTGTAAGAAACACCTAATATCATAGAAGATCATTCAAAAATTATTAATATATAGGACATTGTCACTCAAGTCCTTAATCATGTATAAAGGATACCATAAAAATAACCAATTCAATAACATATGTGTAGATATTTGAAATCTTATAAGTCAAAATCAAAATTTAAAAGTAAATTATTATATGGTATTACTTTCAACGGCATAGAACTGTGTAGTCTGCTATAGGTGATTAGTCTTTATTATATATTCTAATAATATAAATTAATTGGTTAATATAATACCAATTTTTATTTATAATGGAAGTATTTCTCTAATTTGGTATATAAATATTCCTATAAGAAAAAGTGGGAATAGCAAACAATATATCCAGGCTAATTTATGATAACAGCAAAAGTAAGGAACTGAAATACAATTAATAGCTAGATTCACCATGACTAGAGGTGAAACTCGCCATCACAATGTGTTTATTCTTTATTTATCTATGTCGGTACTAGAAATGCTACAACCTAAATATTAGTCACTTAATATATGTTATCATGAACTCAAAAGGGTCCATTTGCCTGTGAGCACTCAAGCCAAAATAAAATACAAGCAGGAGTTTGCAGCAAAGAAAATAAAGGTTTATTTAAAGAACTGGTGCCAAGTCCAGAGACACCAGTGAGCTAGTGCTCTCAAAATCCTGGCTTTTTTGTTAGCTTCTAGTGGTTAGGTTATATAAAGGAAAAATCATTAATCACGGTTACTGTGGGAGTTGGAGCTAGGGGCTCTATACTGATTTGGTCGGGGCTAAGGCAGAAAGAAATTGATCATGGCTTTGGGTCCTGATGTCAGTCATGGCATCCTTGAGTCTGGTTTCCAGAGAATATGATCTATAGGGCCGTTCTGCTTTCATGAATCCAGAGCTGAAATATAACTGACACCAAAGTATTATCCTTGTTTTATTAAAACCTTATTCTGTTTTGAGGTTTAGTTATTATATCCTGGTCATGGTTGGTAGATCTGAAGCTTTGTTCTTAGATAAATTTGATGCTGACCAGAACCTAACATCTTACGGTCTTAATGATTAAATGGAGTGCACATACAGTATATGTTCATACATGGGGATCTGGGAGAAAGAATGCAAAGAATATCAGGCTAAACAAAGCTAGCTTGGATTAAAGTAAAAAGCATGTCAAAGAAATGAAGCTCATGTGTGGTTACAATTATAGTTGATTAATTGAATTATAAATTTTGTCTTATTTTATTAGAATATTTGGCTTTTGGGGGGGCTTGGAGATGAGAAAGACATGAGTTTAAACCCCACTTGCACTGATTACCATCTATTGGTGCTGAGGCTATTTGCTAACTTTTTAAAGACTTTAGTGTCTCCTCTACAGTTGAACTCTACTTCAGTCGTTTTGAGGATTTAATGACATAAAACATGTCATTGTTAAATTACTGTCTGACATGAAATTCTCTGACAGTATTCTCTTTGAGTAGAAGAGGTTAAATGAAGAAAACAAAGATATCTATTTCATCACCACAAACAATACCCTCTAAAAACATTTACTAAACAGATTGTGACACTATACAGCACTAAGAAAAACTTCATTGCTTTATACTGTTTGCGTGGTAATTTTCTTTAAAAATCTTTCCTGAGTTCTAAAACAAAAGGGCTTTTCTGACTGGACGCCCTCATCAAGGGAAAAGATTAAATGTCTCATCAGGCAGTACACCCCTGACTGTTTTAAGTGCAAATCCTCCTGGAGAACTCTTAGTTTTACTCAATGAACCACAAAATTAAAGTAGCCATGGAAGAAATCCAGAATAGCTACAATACTAAAATATATATCACACAGTACTGAAAGGTTTCAAAATCACTTTATTTACAAAAGAGTTTAACAGATAAAATAAAGTTTTATGGTATCAGAGAGGAAACATTTTAGTCAACTTTCACTTTTCTACTGTTCAACACCTTTTAATGGGTGCAGAGGGAATTTGCACTTACTGAAGTAGATCAGTGAAATGATAATTTGTCTTTGAATAGAGTACTTTTATCTCATTAATTTCTGCCATTATGGCAGGAGATAAAATTTAAGCCTATGACTAACTAAAAATTAAGTTCCAAAAAAAAAAGGAAAAGAAACAAAAGAATAACTTACGTTGTATTATACAATATGTATGACAAAATGAATCTTATACAACCATTTAGTACATTAAATGTCAATTATATGCACTTAATTGTGCTTGACTTGTCTTGATAGTTATTATAGATCAGTCCCTTTAAAAGCTACATTTTATTACTTTTTCATAGTTAATGGAAGAAGTAATCTAAAACAGAGATAAGAGAGAAAAAACAAACAAATTAAAAGATTAAAAGTATAACAGGTAACTTTAGACCTTGAATGGGATAACTATATCATAAAATGATACCATTCTTCTCATGTTTTCTAGATTGATTTCCTTTAAAAAACAATCATGACCAAAGAGAAAATACTTCAAATACTAATTTAAATGACAATTTGAACTCCAAAAAATATTTGCTGAAGGTAAATTTGTAGTGAATAAGTTACTAATCAGGAAGGTTATTAGGTGAACTTTAGAAATTTGTATCTAATTATGTAATTATTTGTATTTGAATAACATAAATTTTATTTTTTGAAATGTTATTTAAGATCATTCCAGTTATATAGAAAGCATAAACTGATGCAGTACCTACCCATCCTGAGAAACAACACATAACCAATATAGTTGCAACTCCCTGCATACTTTTCCTCTCTTCTAAACACAGGTGACCACTATCATTATGTGTTTATAATTCTCATGAATTTTTTTTATAATTTATACATACACACACACAATTATCCTCACTTTATTTTAGCTCATTCTGTTTTCTTTTCTAACTTCAAATGCTTGGTTCGTTCTTCATGAAAATCCGTAAAGCAATAAATTTTTCTCTACTTACTACTCTAGGTAGATCTCTAAAATTTTGATATCTTATTCTTTATTGTCATTCAGTCCCAGATTGGTCCCCTTTTCCATTATGATTTATTAGATATGCTATTTAGATGTTTGTTTAAAGTTATTTAAAATTGATTTCTAAATTTATTAACACTAACACTATGTCTATATTAAACCAAATCTTTGATAATTGTTGAGACTTTATTTATGGCTTAGTACAATGCCAGTTTTGATAAATGTCCTGAGTGCACGTGAAGAATATGTCCATTTACTTCTAGCGAAAAGTGTCCAACATCTATAAACAGCCACTTTTGTTTAAGACAGTTTGCAGCACTTTGGAATTTCACTTTCAATAATTTTATTGAAGTACACTCAAAGGTACTTTGTAAGGATAAATGCACGAGTCTATTTATGGTAGTCTTATTAGAAAAAATAATAATGTCCATTGGGAGAAGATTTGTTAATAAATTGTGGAATTATGTTAAAAAAATACTAGTCAACATTTTTTTAAATGAGGTAAATTCTTGCATACAAAAACAGAGAAGCATCTATTATATATTTTTGAGTTAAAATTTAGAGTACTATATACATATACATATTAATATATATGAATATACAAACTCATATATGTGTTTGGATTTTGAGAAAGATAGAAAGGAAGAGGGAAGAGTAAGGTAAGAAGGGGAAAGGAAAGAAAAAGAAGGACGGGATGGGAAGGGAAGTGAAGAGAAGGAAAAAGTCTGACTTATTATTTATAAATTTCACCTATTTTTTTATATAGTATGATATTGTTCATTCCTTTCCCACTTCAATAAAAGGGGTAACAGTAAATTTAAAAAGTGGTATAATTATGAGATAAATTATGTCCCATAATTTCCATTTATATATCTTTTCTTTCTGCAATGATAATGTGGTTGTTCTACAGAGAAGAAGAAAAATATGAGAAGCTGGATCTGTAATCCAGGCTGTAAAATTGATGGTCAAAATGACCTTAATAAAATAAGACAGATCATTTGCAGAGGAATTCAAGAAATCAGGAGATAGAATCAATAGGTCAAGGTGGCTGACAGAATGTAAACAATGAGTTTAGAAAAGAATTAAGAAAAGTGCTTAAGTTGTAGAGATGGACAACAGGGTGGATTGTGCTATTATTTACTGAGCTAAGGAAAATAAGAGGTAGGACAGATTTTAGGGGATGGGAGGTGATTGCGAATGCTCAGTTTATCTGCAACATTTAGGTGGAGAAGTTTAGTAGATAGTTAACCATGAGTGTCAAGAATTAAAGAGAAAGTGCTAGGTTGGGATATGTATCTCTAAGTATAGAAATATATATGGATATATAAAACATATTTATTGAATTCATAGTTGAAATCATGGAACTAAATAATATCTGTAAAAATAATTTGTTTTAAAACTATAAACACGTTGCCCTTCCGCTATTAGCAATTCCGGCTTGGATATTATACAATTGCCCCAGCCTTACATTCTGTTCATCACAAGATACTTAATTTTCATTAAACCATTAATACTTTTCAAACTGCATTAGAATAAGTCAAAAGATGGTTGTCAGGGCAGAAGGCCATAGAAGGGGTTTAGCTGCTAGTGTACCAAATACTATGTAAGCTGACATAATTTTCTTAACAGCTTTATTGAGGTATATATGACATAGAGTAAACAGCATTTAAAATGTAAAATTTGATAAATTTTTACAAATGTCTGCATCATGAAACCATCATCACAATTAAAAGAAAGAAAATATCTATTACTCCCAAAATTATCTCTGCTTTTTAAAATCTTTATCTCTGGTTTTTCCTATACCTGCCCCCCTTCCCCCACCTTCTGTTCCTAGGAAACCACTGAACTTCTTTGGGCCACTATAAAATGTTTGTTTTTCTAGAAATTAATATAAGTAGAATTATGAAATATATACTAATTTTTATCTTTATTAAGAAAAATAATCTTGAGATTCACCTATATCAATGGAATTAATAGTAATTTATTTGTATTTCTGAGAAGAATTCCATTGTATGGATATACCACTATTTGTTTATCCATTCACCTGTTAAGGAACATTTGAGTTGTTCTCAATTTTGTATAAAAGAAGGTGATATGAACATTCCTATAAGTCTTTGTATAAACATATGCTTTAGTTTCTCTTGAATACATAGTAGAAGAGCTGATTCATTTTAAAGGTATATAGATATAGATATATAAAACATTTATCTTGTAGTAGAAATCATGGGATTAAATAACATTATCTGTATAAATAATTTGCTTTAAAAATGTGAACATTTTGATTTTCTGCTGTTAGCAGTTTCAGCCCTGATATTAGCCCACATATGTTTAACCTTCTAAAAAACTGTCAAAATATTTCTCTAAATGTTTGTACAATTTGTATTCTGAACATAAGTATAAAAGAAATACAGTCAGTTACATATTTTCCAATAATTGATATGGTCAGTTTTTTCAAAAATTTTAACATTTTAATATGTATAGGATATTTATCTTCAAAATGCAATGTATTAAGATTAATATTTATGAAGACTTTGTATTTTGGCAACTATTTATATTTATGTTTACAATATAAATATTTACAAAATATATTGTAAATTAAATGTGATGGGTTGTAAGAAGTAGAGCTCAAATACCAAGAGAGACCAAGATTGTTTTGATTCTAATTAGTGTTGCTAGATTGAAAGCTTATCCACATGTGAGTCCTGTTAGACTCCAGATTCATTAATCACTTACATTTAGTGAGACTCTCCTGAGATGTTGCCATGTGTTAAATAAATATTATGTAAAATTTAAAAAGTAGTAATTTTCTCCAAAATTGAGATCAATTCATCCTTCAGGGACATGTGCACAACCCACAGAATCAGAATTCCCAAGAATAGGTAAAAGCAGCTCTACTACACTGTGTGTGAGCTATCAAGGGAGCTCGCTGTGTGTTTCTTCAGAGATTGGCTGTAGTCTATTGTCTGAAGGAGAATCAGATATATCATATTCTGCTCATATTCTGATATCTGAAGCCTTTGCTCATAATTCAGTCATTTACAGTAATTATAGTCTAGCCATCCACTCTTAAAATGCAAATGCTCCTGAGAAAGAAAGAAAATTAAGCCCCTCACATAGTAAAGGTTGTGTTCTTAAAGTGGAATTTACAGCCCCTGGCCCCCAGAAGCCCCTCAAAAAAGTCATCGGCTCCCTAAAAAGTGGCAAGCTCCTAAGTGAGGAAATGTTAAGAAGCACTTATTTGGGAGGGCTGGTTCCATTAAAAGGCTTTCTATGTGAATGGCTTTATTCATTTAGTGCTATACAAAGAATTTTTCATGTTTTTTTTTTTTGGCATTGTGATCATACTCTAATGTGAATAGAAATATAATGCATACTATTGTCTCATAATTTACCTAGCACTTCCTTTACTTTCATTTAGTATCTTTTGTTATTTTCCTATTGCAAATAATTTTTATTATATGTATTTCATGTCTAAATTTTGGTACAATTTTCGAAAGTTGAATTACTCTAAATGAACATTTTCTGCAGCTCAGCTATAATTAAACTGCTATTCAACAAAATCTTTATTTCAATAAAAGGAGAACTTCTTACAGAGGGTACATGTCTGACCCTCCCTATAGAATTCATTTTGGTAAACAGCTTTACTGGTGACCTATCTAGCTATCATTCAGGTTGTTCTCCTGGGCTTCATGCACTCAACCAAGTGAGGACCTTACCTGATTTTAGAGGGCCAGCTTGGCCACTTTAGCTCTATTTAAGGAAAATCAGACATTAAAGTGTGCAATCGATGAAAGAGAGTGCTGCTATCGCACTCCAAGTCCACAGTGCTCCTGGAAAGAATGGCAGCAGGTGCCTAAAGAGAGGATATTACCTCATTACCCCTGCTTCTGCTGGGCAAAAGGAAGAATTCAGTATAGGACTTGGAAACAACTCATAGAAGTCGGTATCAAACCCTGACTTGGATACCTGGACCAAGGCTTAGAATTATAGATATGAAAAGTCACACTAGGCACTAGTCAAGATCATGTAACCAAACAGGACCCAGTACATAAGGAGATAAAAGATAATAGCAAGTGTGAAACACTATGCAATATACCTGAGCTGTACGTGTGAGTGCGATGTGGCTTCTGTGTGGCAGAGGTACATCATTTGGTGGGGGAGAAAGGAGATGAGAAGTAAATAACTCTTTGGGAAGATCGCTATTATCTCAAGGCCTCTCGATGAAGAACTTCATAAAAATTTATAAAAAGTACAAATGTAAACAATTTTTAAATAGTATAAAATTGTTCAATATCATTATAATGGAGTTTGAATTTATTGGTTGCTGGGCAGCGGCAATACTCTGCCCTTTTCTCTAAAGAGGACATCAGTAACAAAGCACTACCAGTAATGGCTCCAGGACATGAAGTGTAATAGCAACCCTCTGCAGCTGTCCAAACATGCAACATGCCAATTGTGCATGCTGGGTTTTCTCTCTTCTTCATTTTCTTTTGGGATGTCTAAAAAAAAGAAAGTGGGTCCATCTCATGAGAAATCTAGGAGTCCCTATTAAACATGCTAAAATATCTATTCCTACTAGAAAGTATACTTCATTAGCACTGAGTCTATGTTTTATCTTTGTATAATGTATTACCTACTACGGTAACCGATAATGTTATTGTTTAGTAATAGTTTCCGAATGAATAAATGAATGCACCACTGGATTTCTTCCCTAGAGTAGCGGTCTCCAACCTTTTTGGCATCAAGGACAAGTGCTCCTAAAAGAATCTAATTCCTGATGATCTGAGGTGGAGCTGAGGCAGTGATGCTAGTGCTAGGAAGCAGTTGCAAAGACAGATGAAGCGTCATTCACTTACTCACAGCTCACCTCCTGCTGCTGTGCGGTCCAGTTCCTAACAGGCCATGGACTCACCCCGGGGATTGGGGACCCCTGCCCTAGAGAATAATGTTGCAGAGAGCTGCCAACATTTTAATCAAATTGTGTAATATGATGGTTTCCACATGTGTGCATATATGTGTATATACTTCAATGGAAAGACATGGGTATATTATATTAACAGAACTTAGGCCTAAGCTATTAATGAGAATTGTATTCAACTAAAAGATTCATGAAGGGTCTTACAAGGATGCTCTACCTTAGGTTATCTCCCTTGGATAATGTCATATGGTTTCTTTTTCAATATAACAAACTGAATTTTAGTGAAAATAAACATAAATATTTGGAAATTACATTTTGTCAGAGAGTTTGAATATATTGTTAAGCAAAGTGGTTTAAATTTATATATCACTGTTATTAAGCAAAAGAGTGTTCTTAAATTTGAAAATCATGTTAAATTTAGCCTAGAGCAAAATTTATTGTTATGGAAATTTCTATAGAAATTTAGACATGGAATACATGCAATAAAAATTATTTGTAATAGAGAAATAACCAAAGTTTAATGCTTACCAAAAGAGCATATAAATTATAGGGAATAAAATAATATGAAGTAGAAATGATCATTCTTAAAAAGTTGAGTAAATATCAGCTGATCTTTTTGCTTCAGGAAATATCTTGAAGTTTAGACCTTTGATGTATTTAAAATAGTACTGATGCATGCCAAATTTCATTTCATTAATTGTTCAGTAATTAATTTTCAAAAAAAGAAAAAGGGAAGTAGTTGCTCCCTATTTGTATTAGTTACTTCATATTGTAATGAACTCTAGTTTGGTATGCTCTACTTCATAAATTTTCAGTATAATGATATGATATTGATATAAACAGTGCAGGGATTCATTACTCCTTTTACAAGAAGGATTGTTTGATTTCTGAAATTAAGCCTTTTTTCTTCTAGCAGCTACTTTTCTGGAGCGTCTCTCTCTTCTGAGACCTTCACTTCCTTATCACCCCCAATTGGTTGCCTACACTTATTCTGCTTTGAGAAAAAGAATTGGGAGATTGAATGCCGTATTATCCTTAGAGACCTCAATTGTTGCCAGTGTATTGGGATTCTAATCATTCACCTTTTGGAAACTGTAACTTCTTAAAGATGAGTATTTTGTTGACTTCCTTGCTTAATTCCCCACATTTCTTGTTTTCATACAGCTGGTATTTCTCAACTAAGATAAAATGTAAAATGTGATGCGCAAATGTTAAGATACAAAATAATTAATTTTTATCTTATTTGACAAATGTGATGTGAAAATAGAACCCAAGGATATCAAATAATTTTCAGCAAATGCTTCACTATAGTATACATTAACAGTTGGATATCACATCCACATTCTGCTAACTTCTAGATTCTGAGGTACTACAAGGAAAGAGGTGCTGAGATTACAGTAGAGTGCTCATCAGTGGGTTCAGTGTTCCTGCTGAGCTAGCCAATGGATCTCATGCTCTTGGGTACAGCTAGTGGCAAGTCCCTGCAATCAGAAGGCATCACTAACAAAAAGACTATTCAGTCATTTTAATCAGTCTTTGGTAAAGCTAGCAGTAAATGTACTAAATGGATACTGTTTCCTGGAAATTGCCACTGCGGCTTTATTGTTGTGCTTAAACTGAGGTGATGTGATGTGATGATGAAATCAAGTATTCTATAGGTTCAGAGAATAAGTTATTCTATAACGTTACTCTGATTCTTGATCTAGGAAACAGCATCATTAATTATTTCCAAGGCAGATATACAGAATGCACGTATAGTACATCTAAGACATTATTTAAGTGACTCAGAGAATATTTACACAATGGTAAGGAGTTGAGAAACATGGTACTTTTGGTTTAATGTAAGCACAATGCCTTTAGAGCCAATATATTGAATTTTAAAGGTTTTTATTTTTTATTTTTATTTACATATGTATGACATTTAAAATGTCAAATGAATCTGAAAGGTTTTTTCTCCCACATCTTAACAAATGCAAAAAACCCAGCAGCTCCCTGGTCCTCTCCTCCCCATCCTACTTTGTACCAGTAAACATTTCCCCTTAGCTAGTTAGCTGTGTATTCAGAAATTTCCACCATTATTATGTATTATTGAATCGTAGCTTATATTGCTACATCATGATTTTTTTCCATTTTTTATATATCCCATTCACCTATTATGGAAGGTAAGAATACAGTTCCTCCATACTCATGCTCTCATTTATTTCTCCTCCATCTTTCAAATATAATTATATCATAATTTAGGTTGTCAATATTCAGTATTTACATTACTATTACTATTTACACATTACTCACAGGTGAATCATGAAGTCTAGACTTACATATCCTGAAATTGTATGATGTTTTGTCTCCCTTTGGATGGGGGGAATTCATAATTGCCTCAGTGTCTCCATCGTCTGATTTTTTCATCTAACAATCAGTAATTTTCCTCTTCTATTTTTGTAAAAGAATAATCTCCCAGTTTTTATTATTTCTGGATTTTTAAATACTGTACAAATGTTTCATTCCTATTTTTTACTTGACATTATCACATTCATGAGTTTATTTCTGTTGACACATGTAATTCTAATTCACCGACTTTCGCCAATCCATGGTGAAACCATTACATTGAACATGCATGACTAGTAGAAGTAAACAGAGAGCCACTTTGTTTTATCTGTTCATGTCATTTCAAATCCTCTGTATGGCTCTACTTTTCCAAAGACAGAAAATGAAAAATTCTGATAGATCCCACAACTTAAGGGATACTTTGAGGGCTTAAACCACAAAACAGTCTCAATTCACTGTACAAAATGTCCAGTCATGTGTGATTATTGAAGTTCAAATTTGATTTAAAGTTTAAGCTTCTGTTTTTCTCAACTGTCTCTGTGTAAGAAAGAAACTTGCAGTTAGTAGAAAAGAGGACATGGAAGCTTCTTAGCCTTTGACTCCTCTCTTAGCAACCTAGAGTTAGGAAAGTGATCTTTCAAACGCAAGGGAAAGTCCAGAAGAATTACAAAGATGCTCACTTCAACAGTTTTGAACAACTGAGCCAAAGCTAGAAACTGCAACTTACAGACTTTTTTATATGACTACAATAATCCCAATTTGTTTCAGTCATAGTTGTAACATTTAGTGTTACTTGCAGTCAGGTACATTTTGAACAATATACTTTCAATATTAGATGCATTGTCTGCATCTCATGTGATAATCATTTGTTTTTTTACTTTTTCTATTTTAATGTTACTGTAGTGAAGTACCTGCCTTAAAGATTTTCTAGTAAGAAAATACCTTTGCATGTCTGTGATAAACCCAATGTGTATGTGGCGATGTTATTATGTATATTCCATGTAGATGTTCCTTATTCTTATACAATGTTCTCCTTCTAAAACTGTTGTGTATTAAATAATCTCAATTCCTCTCCTTATATATCATAATTTCCTATTTTTTTCCTCTGTGATTTAAATTTAATATATTTTTTATACCTACAAGTTTACTAATTATCTGTGCTTAATTATTATTTATCTGTTTATTGAATCTCTAATGATTTCTCATATTTCTCTTCAGTTCTTTTCTAAGCTTGCTTTTTCAATTTTCATAGCCTCTTGGTTTTTAGTTATTAATATACTCTTTCATTTATTTATGTTAAACATATTTATTCTATTCCATGATGAAAATTTTAGAATCTGCAGATGTTGCTGAGATGTTGTTTTGTGACTCTTTACTCCTGTCATCTTTTTCTTCATGTGATAAATGATTTTGGATAATGAGCTCCTTAGAGCCTTACCTTAAGGAATTATTTGAGGCCTGGGTTTAAAGTTTGTTTTACCACAGAACATCTGATCCTAAAGCCATGAACATTAAGCTAATCTTAGTTTATCAATGTCCCCCAACATGTTGGGGTTTGAGTAGTTGTCTTACTTTTAGATTTAACATTTCAAAGATAAAATTTCTCATTTATATCTTCCTTGAATCAAAATTTTACATCATTATTATTACTTTTTTTGCATCCTCATTTCTCATCTGGTTGTTAATCCTGACAAATCAGTTTCAAAGCCCCAAAGCAGCAGGAAATAATTTCGCTTATGAAAGAAAGATATTCAGTCATCTGATTTCACATTTAGAGCTGTGCATGGAAGATAACCCGTGCGCTTCCTAAGAGCTTTCATGTGTTGATATTGGAAGTAGTTATATCTAACGGCTCTATAATTTTCAAAATTTCCTGTTTCGTTGACATTTTACAGAATGTTTGTCTTAATTTCCTGTATCTCTTATTTTTGTGAATGCTTTAACTCACAAGTAGAAGAACTAAGCCATATTTATAGGTGTCAAAGAAAGAGCTGAATAATCAATACATTATGTTGTATTAAAACCCTAATTAAAAATAAAATGCTGAAAGTGATGACAATGGGTAATACTGAGAAAAACAGAGATTGGCCAGAGATTAAAGCAATTTAAAAAGCAATATTTCTATCAATTTTTTTCCATGTCCATATGGCTATAATTGCACAATTTTGTACTGCTCCATGAATCGAGTATAAATTTATTTTGGCTTTACATTTAAAACCCATTGGTATTTATAAAATAATAATAATAATTATGTACCAGTAATTATTTTCATTATTATTCACTTTGTGGACCTTAACTAAGCTGAAACCCATTATAAGAGTCAAAGAAATATTTTACAAAATCCCAGGGAATAAATCATATCTTGGAATTTAGATAGCACAGTTGGCAATGTATGAGCAATTATTTGTAGTTTGGAGGGCCTTTGCTCCCTCTTACACATTTCAAAAGCAAATGTCACCAGGATAGGTGCTCAGTGGCTAAGAATTCACAGCAATGAAGTCAGGCTGCTAGAATTCAACTCCTACTGGATGTGTGACCCTCAATGAGATCCTAAATCCCTCCATGCTTCACTACCTATATCTGGCAAATGTGGGTAATAATATCACCTACGTTAAAGAGGTATTGTGAAGATTTTAGGACGATATTTTAAAATCATCGGCATAGAGGCTACCACAGAGAAGTGTCCAAATGGACCCATTTCCTCAGACTCTAAAAAATATCATGATTTTCAGGGGCCAGTCTGATAAAAATAAACCTAAATATTAAAATGGAAGATAGTGCTATAGTTAACAGCCAAGAGTTTTCAAATACCTTCTTCTTTCTGGTTGATTTTTCGAACAGCTTTAGCAGAGCACAAAGAAAGTTTACCAAGCATGCAATCACTTGTGTGCCATTTTCTTACTTGCATAATATTTTGAGTTGTTGAGGGGAGTCAGTGTTTGAACACAATGGTTTATGTCACATAGACCTAGTTTTTCAGAGACCAAATTTAATCACAGTATTTGGTGACCTAGAACAAGCATAATTAGATAGTAGAGGGCCTAGAGCAAAGTAAAATCTCAATAAACACTATATCGTTTTGACTAATTTAAGTCTTGATGCATTTTTTTAAAATATATTACACAAGAAATTTTATGTGGAAAACAACCCACTACAATTTGGTTAAATCATCTTCAATAATACGGCAATGTTTGTCTGGTTCTCCTCATGTTAGAAGTGTTTGCATTATTGGCTCACTGCATTTGCTATAAAGGATGTAATCTTTTTAAAAGTGGCTTTCCCATATCTCATTTTATTCTTATAATTTCCCTATGTGATAGGACAAAACGTACTGCCATTATTTCCAAATGAGAATACTAGTACAGGTGGCTAAGATATGTGACTAAAATAAAAAGGACCCATGGTAACAGAAGTGTAAGGACAAAAAGAACCAGGAGACCGGGGCTCTGGTCCTGACTCCACTTCTAATGAGCCTGAATGTACGATAGGGACACAATTCTCTGCTTTACCTAAAGGCCTCACAGTATCATTCTGAGAAGCGAGGGCAATTATATATAAGATGTGAAGGTAACTTCTAACCCACACTGTGCTCGACAAATATAAGGTGATATTATATAATGTGAAAATCACATTATGCAATTCAAGCTAAATCTAGCTATAGCTTCTATGTAAAAGAAGATGGCTTTTCTAAACTACTTTTAGAGGGATAAGAGAAAGAAAAATCTTTTGTGACTGAAATTTTTTTTTTTATTATTTCCTAAAAAAAAAAAAAAAAAAAGTTGTATTATTTCTTCCCGGGGGAGAAAAGAACTCTTAGAGGAGCATGTGGCAAGAGTCACGAACTTTAAGTCTGGATATTTGGGTTTAAATCCTGCCTTGGACACCAAGTAACTGTGTAGCTTTTCTTAAACTCTTAGAAAATGTGTTTTTTCTGGGCTCTTAATTTTGTTCCATTGGTCTATGTGTCTGTTTCTCTGCCAATATCATGTTGCTTTGATTATTGTTGCTTTACAGCAAAATTTAAGGTATAATTTGTGATACTTCCAACCTTGTTCTTTTTTCTCAGGATTGCTTTGGCTATTTGGGGTCTTTTGAGATTTTATACAAACCTAATTATTATTTTTTTCTATTTCTTTAAAAAAATGCCACTGGGGTTTTGATGGGGACTGCATTAAACTACATATTGCTTTGTGTGATATGACCACTTTAATTATGTTGAGTCTTCCAATCCATGAACACAGAATAGCTTTTCATTTCTCTGTATCCTCTTTAATATTTAATAATATCTTGTAGTCATCAGTGTATAGGTCCTTCATATCCTTTAAGTTTATTCCCAGGTATTTTATTCTTTTTGTTGCAATTTCAAAATAAATTATTTTTTTCATTTCTTTTTCTGATATTTCATTGTTAGCATATAAGAATGCAATAAATTTTTGTATGTGAGTTTGTATCCTACAACTTTACGGTACTTGCTTTTTGTTTTTAATAAGTTTTGGTGGAGTCTTTGAGTTTGGGTAAAAAAATTTCAACAAAGAAACCGAAATATACAATACAGAAAAGAAAATTTCTTCAATAAATAGGGCTGAGAAAATTGGAAAGCTACATACAAAAGAAAGAAACTAGACTGCTATCTGTCATAGTTTACCAAAATTAAATCAAAATGAATCAAAGACCTAACTATATGATCTGAAACAATGAATTACGTAGAAGAAAACAAAGGTATTAAACTCATGGACTTTGGTCTTAGAAATTTATGAACTTGACCTCAAAGGAAAGGGAAATAAAAGCAAAAATAAATGAATGGGACTATATCAAACTACAAAGCTTCTACATAGCAAAAGAAACCATTGAGACAAAGAGGTAACCAACTCAATGGGAGAAGATATTATAGCCTAATATCCAATGCCTCTGATTATAGACTAATATCCAAAATATATAAAGAATTCATACAACTCAACAACAAAAAAACAAACAATCCAATAAAAAAGGAGTCGAGGGCTTGAACAGATACTTCTCCCAAGAAGACATACAAATGGCCAACAGACATGAAAAGAATGACTATTATCAACAGGACAAGTAACAGGAAGTGTTGGAGAAGTTATGGGTGGGAAAAGGAACCCTCATGCACTATTGGTGGGAGTATACGTTGGTACAGACACTATGGAAAACAGTATGGAGGTTCCCCCAAAAATTAACAATAGAGTTACCATATAACCCAACAATTTTTCTTCTGGGCATCTACCCAAAAAACTTGTAAACATTTTTCTGCAAAGGTATATACACTCCAATCTTCATAACATTATTCATGGTGTGTCTAAAACATGGAAACGACCTGTCCTTCGATAGATGATTGAATGAAGATGGATAGAAACAGTGGATGTTAGTCATAAGAAAAGATGAAATACTGCCAGTTGCAACAACATGGATCTTGAGATTATAATGCTAAACTAAATAAGCCAGACACAAAAAGCTGAGAACCATGTGATTGTATTCATATGTGGTACCAATCTAAAACTGAAAGCAAGAAACAAAAAGGCAATAAACAAAAGCTCAGAGACATGGACAACAGTTTAGTGGTTACCGGAAAGAAAGAGGGAAGAGAGGGTAAAGGGGGTCAAATATACAGTGACAAAAAGAGATTTGACTTTGAGTGATGAAAACACAATGTAATACACAGATGATGTATTATTGAATTGTACACTTAAAACCTATATAATTTTATCCACCAATGTCACTCCAATAAATTCAATAAAAAATAAAAGAAAAAGAAAAGTACAGGCCAATATTCCTGATGAATATAAATGTAAATATTCTCAAAAAAATGTAGACCTCAATTTACTTCGTGTAAGCTGAAGTTATATTAGACAGTAATGAAGGTCTTTCTTAGCTCTGACACTTTCTCTTGCTATAATTCTGCTTTCTAAATTCAGCATCTTTGTGAAATGGCTAAATACAGTAACACCTCCATTGAATTATGGGTCCTATAAATGCAATGATCTGAATAATGGCATTTTCCAGTTAAATGGGAGGGAAGTTTATTTGTTTCCTTTCTTTTCATATTCCTCTTTTCTTTGCTGTTTTATTTTTGCTAACTCCCTCTCACAAATTTTCCTTGCACGAATGTCTCTGAAATACCCTTTTCCTTGCCCTCCCTCATCTTTTTAAATTCCGTACTTCCTGCTTGCACTTCTGGTAATAGAATTTCAGTACTATCCTTGTTTTACAAACCAAACAACCACAACACTTTATGTTCTACATTTTTATAGCAACAAGATAACCAATAATAGAATGTTTTGGGAGGAGTCTATTTGATAAGCAAAATAATGGCCCCTCTAAGATACCCACATCCAATTCTCTGGAACCTGTGCATATGTTATCTACATAGCAAAAGGAACTTTACAGATGTGATCAAATTAAAAATCTTGAGGTAGGAAGATTATCCTAGATTATCCACATGGATCCAATAATCGCAAGGGAGCTCCTGGGAGAAAGAGGAAGGTAAGATAGAATCAAAAAAGGCGATGTGACAATAGAAGCAGAAGTCAGAGAAGGAGATTTGAAGATATGACACAGCTGGCTTTGAAGCTGGTGCCAAAGGCCCCAAAAACCAAGAAAAGTGGGCAGCCTCTAGAAGCTAAAAAAGGCAGGAAAATGGATTCACCCTAGAGTCTTCAGAAAGAACTAACAACTGCTGAACCCGGTAATATCCATTTCAATTTTCTAACCTCCAGAACTGTAAGATAATAAATGTGTGTGTGTTTAAGCTACCAAGTTCTTAGTAGTATGTTACAATGGCAATAAAAACTAATACAGAGCCATGTGCTTTTCTCAGTTCAAGACATTTATAAATTGGATTGTAGAAGCTGTGTATATTTTTTAAATTTCCAGAATGCTCCAATCCCCAATCTAGTTATAGAAGTTATAAAATAAGAAGTACTTGTATCACAATGCAAATTGTATCAATTTATGGCTTTTTTCCAGAAGTATACTCCATGTAACTCTGATTAACAGAATATTTGCTTTAAATCCTCATTATATACTTTTAATTTCTCTTAATTAGTAATTGATATCTAGATATTTCTTTGAGTGGAGCTATCTATTTTTAAAAATTCTTTCTGTCTTATTCTGTCCATCTTTGTCCAGTGATGGATAAGACCATGACATAGGATAGACCAAACAAATTTCCTCTCCCAAGTCTTTGAATCTTAGTAGTGTGATTCAAGAGCAGGAAAAATTATATCACTAATTCATTCTGTAAGTGGTAACCTGAAAAACCATTAGGTAGCCCTAATATTTGTCCATTTCTGAGTTTGCTTCCCATGTCTTTCAATTCATTTTTGAAATATCTTTCCCTTGGGAGTATGTGTCATTTACAAGCAAAAAAAAAAAAAGTATAATTAATATAGAAAGAAGAGAATAGCACTCTCATTTAGGAATAAAACGAAATAAAAACTAATAGATCTCCATTGGATTTGATGATCAGAAGAAGTTGAAACCTGAGTACAGTGGATTACGAAGAGTCTGAGAGGTAAAGTATTAGAGATAGTGAACTTGGTTTTCTCTTGGGGAAAAACGTATAAGAAGCATAAGATAAAAATCAAGTGGTAATAGAGAATACAAAATGAGGATCTTCGTTTTGTTTGAATTGTTTGGATTACTTCTTTCCTTAGGTTGAGAGACATAAGCATGTTTATATATAGTCCAGGAAAGGACAAAAGAGAGGGAGATTTTTAGGATACAGAAGGAGAAGGCTGGGGAAGGTAACGAGAAAGGAAAAAGGCAGATTAAAAGGAAATTAAACATGTGTGGAATGGTTAGTACTGGACAGGCAGAAGCATACTGTAACTCAGACACAGGATGCACTTGAAGATAGTGTGAGGAGAGAAACTAAGAAAAATCATCTGTTTACTTCAGTTTTCTCCTTAAAATAGGCAGTAAAATCACCAATTGAGAATGAATGTACATAGATAAAAGGTGATTTGAAAACTATAATGGAGAAAGTTTGGAGTAACTTTCATGGAGGATATGAGACAAACAGGGAAAAAGATAAATGAAAGAGCCAACCGAATGTGATGAGAGAGGCATTAAAATTGAGACCGTAATTTTTTAGCTGCCCAGATAAGGAGCCAAAAACACAAATTTTCGACCAAGAAGTTGTGATTTGTGATTAGGCTATTGTGGTCAAAAGACAGTACCAAACATAATTTATGAGTTGAAGCTAGTGAGCTTCAAGATAAAAGAGGAGAAAAAAGAGAACATAATGGGGGAGGGTTGGGGAGGGTGATTGCTGCTAGTTCTCTGAGAGAAAATTGAGGGAGTTTATAATTAATTAACATAAAAGATATCTTTGAGATTGAATAGCATGTATAGCAGAAGGAGAACCTGAGAAACATAGGTGGTTTCAGAAGAGGGGACTATGATTTGAATCAATATTGCAGAGGATTAGATCCACACTGAGGCTGAGAATAGCAGATACAGAGGTCACTTGATTGAAGTAGAACCAACAGTATAAAGGTTTGTTGATGGATTAAAATCTCTTATGATTATAGCAGGACATTAAGAAAAGGGGAAGAGGCAATATCTTTTATAAATGAGATGGTGTGAATAAACAGTTGAGAGGTTGGTTGATAGAGGAGAGGCAAACATTAGTGCAGCTAGATGAGAAGAACCGGAGGAGAAAATGTATTTTGCATCAGAATGGATTAATAAAGGGGTAGGACACAGCAAAGAGAGCTAAGAGAATATAAACTCGCCTCTCTGAATCAATTGAGAGTAAGAGGATGAAATCAAAAGAGTGAAGAAAAAATTAGACACATTTCTACATTTGATTAGATGAAAATTAGATGCAAATTAAGTAGGTTACATCATCACATAACCCAAGATAGCTGTTAGTCATCTGAGATATTTTGGATATAGACTTTTTTTTTTTGGTGTGCATGATTATTCAAGATATGAAAATGATCATTCTTAGTAAAGTTTCTCATTCTCCCTAAGATTTCGTTTATGAGCAAGAGTTTGGCAGTAATCTTGTCACATTGTCAATGCCTCTGACTTCATAGGAGATCAATTTTCTTTTTCAGTACCTGTCTTTATTAGATAAGAATGATCTGCAGTTTCTTGGCCCTTGGCATTCTCTTTCGGAAACTACTTTTTGGTTGGTATACAGTAGCTGTTTTAATATTTGCTTATACCTAAATATTTTACTATCAAAATGCAACTACTGCACAAAATATACAAAAAATATCCACAGAATAGATAATATTTGAAGCTACAGGTTTAGATGAATAATTGCTTAATAACTATGACTCATAGTGATGAATAAAATATATAACCTAATGACAATCACAGTAGAAAACAGGTTTAAAAAATGTGGAAAACATACCATTTTTGGTAAAAGTATGAGATATTATTTTTAAATATTTTTTTAATTCTTATAAAGTGTTGGCTCCAAATTGAAACAAAATTAGTTAAAACAGAAGCAATTTTACACAATAAGCCCACCCAATTGTTCTAAGAGGATATATACTTATCTTAAAAAAAAAAAGTGTTATTTGAAAGTCAAAAAAATTATACGTATTGCCAAAAGATGTTTAGTTTCCTCAGAGTACCAAATAAAACACTTCATATTAAAATGCTTTTTTAAAATAATGTTGTTCTTAAAAAACAGCTGTTCCAAAAATGGATCAGACTTTGGATCACACTTTAATCTCCGAACAGTATTCACTAAGTAGTAAATTTAATTAGAACTGAAGGATTTGGTTTATTCAGTGAGATGCACTATTTTATGTAAAGTACCCTGTTGGCAAAATTTCAGAACCATTACTGCCCAGGAAATAAAATATTACTTTATGTCAAACAAAACTGATCAAAGCTAACCGTTTGGGTCTTACAGACATCCTCAAAATTTCTTGACTTTTTACTTTGAGCCATATTTTAATGGTTCTATTTATATGTAGCATTAATGTTAGTTATACCATGTTTTTAACAAGTTTATAATGGTCCTCATAACCAGTCCTTCAGCATTTTCTCATTTCTAGCCCTTTCTTCAATCTATTCCCACAAGAAAGCAAGGGTGATCCTTTCAAAATTCTATTCTAATCATGTTATTTTTGTGCTTAAATCTCTTCTGTGGTCATAATCATAGCTTTACAGACTTCATCACTCCCTTTTTTTTTCTGATTTTATCTCAAATTACTCTGCCTATATCTCCACTATGACCATATATTCCCTCCATCCACAGGGACTTTTCATAAGTTATCCCTTCTTCATAAATAGTTCTTTCTCTTTTCCCTACTCCCTACTCTCTTTACATTTTCATTTAACTGTTTCTATTTCTCTTTTAGGCCTCAGCTCAGAGCTGTTTGCCTCAGGGAACATTTCCTTGACACTGATACTCTATCGGACTTACCTTGGCGAACGCTGTGCTTTGCTAATACCTATGCCAGCTTCATTAATGACTGTCTTCCCCACAATACTCTGAGCTACATGAGACCAGGGACCATGTATATTTTGCCCCTCACTGTACTGTCTCAGTACCTGACATACAATGGTCTTTCAACGTTTGGTTGAATGAAGAAAACGATCAATGAAGTAAAATGACATTATATAGAAGTTTTACTTTTATTTATCAATCTCTACTCTAAATTCATACAATTTTAATGTGGGAACTTAAAATATTTTTACAAATCTGAAATTACTGAAAAAAAGGGTATTATTTTAGGAAAAATTGTAATTGTAATGAATTTATAATGGACAGAAGATTATTAAGTGTCCTTTCAGCAAAATGCTGTGTGTGTGTGTGTGTGTGTGCGTGTGTGTGTATGTGTGTGCGTGTGTGTGTGTGTTTTCCTAGTAAACTCTTCAGAGATATCTGATTATAAAGAGGGGTTTGCTTTTCATTTTTTGACTAGGCTGAATTATAGTCCTGTATGTTGTAGAAAAGAATTGATAATATAAATGACTCTTGTCCATAGAAATGAAAATGAATTTTGGATCACTAGAGATACCATTAATTTTTCTCCTGTAAAAAAGATTTCATATATTATGGTTAATGCCCTATAAGATATCGACCCATTTTTCAAATTTCTTTCAGCATTCCTGATTGTCCATATATGTCTATTCTTCAGATTTGCCTTCAAATTCAGATATAATATATTATCAGTTCTCTAATTAATTAGTAAGTTAATTGATACCTTTGACATGTATATATGTATTTGTATGATAGCCAATATTTTATCATTCTGAAAATTACCTTTTAACAGCTGTTTTATGATGTTTAAAATGCAAGTAATCAAATCAATCACCTTTCATTGTTCTACATTTATTGAAGTATATCCATACCACCATACATGTAATGTGCATACACATACACATGTGTAGATCCATTATATAACTACATGTATACATTCACATGTTTGTATACATGCCCCTATATATACATATACATTCATGCCATATATATACATACCACATGACTCCTTAACTACATATACATACACAAATTATTATTTTTATGACATTATATACATACTATAGTGTGTGTGTGTGTGTGTGTGTGTGTGTGTGTGTGTGTGTATGGAGAGAGAGAATTGCTTTTATTCTAACAAAGATCCAAAAGCAACAGGCATTTCTTTGTTTTATTTTTCACAAGAGCATGCATTGAAATACTACCGGTATTTTATCTGATGCACATGTATCAAGGATTAAAACTAGGAAGATCACAAATGTTATCAGGCTCTTTGTCCAATTGTTAATGAAATTGATTGCAAAATGTTATTTTAATCAAAGGACTATCTCCTATCATAGACGATAAGAGAGAAAAAAATATTTAAATAATCATTTAAAGCTAAACAAAATTATTTAAATCTTTAAGTTATTTAACAAGTATTTTTAAGGAAATTGAATTATGATAGATGTTCTTAATATATAAACTCTAACACAAAGGAAGTTCTGCAACCAATTTTTTTTTTAATTTTGTAAATAATTTAGTCAAAAAAATGAAATAAAAAAGTAATTATGGGAAATAGAGAGTTCTGGTCAAAATAAAAATTAAAGCTAACTTCATAAAGATAAGATCTAATAACTACAAATTACTCATTTTAAATTACACTGGACTACTACAAACGACCAACATGATGCCATGGATGTATTTGTATGTTTTACATGTGCAATGGTTTTCACATTCACAGTGGCTTTTACATTCATATTTTAATTGATCTATAGTCATAAATAAGTCTCTTTTTAAAAAGTAGTCATAAAAACTCAGCGAGATTTGCTTTTTGCCAAGAGTGTATTAAAGATGAAGATTTCCAGAGGGATATCATATGTGGTAAGTTTATACATACTAACATGTAAGCACCTTCAGGGCATATTTTCAAGTGAAAAAAATAAAGATATGTGGATTATAGTTCAATAGTTGTGCAAAAAAAAATCTGTGTACACATGCATGGGAAATTTCTGCATAATTAAGGTTTAAGTCATGAATTTGAGATGAGGTGTATTGTTATATGCCTTTACTTCTGTTATGCCTAAATTTTATTACTTGTATATGTTATTTTCAATAAAGGAAAGCTCTTTTTTCTCCTCTTGATTGAAAGTGTATATTTTAGTATTGCTTTATGCAACCCAGAGATGATTGTTTCTACGATTAGTAGGATAAGATAATAAGAATAAGATGTAACAGACTGAACCAGGAGCAAGCCATTCAATGTGTTATGCCAAATATTGTGGTTCTGTAAATGCTCTGTGAGCTTGAAAGAAAATAGGAGCCTAGAGAAAATTCTCATGGAAGTAGAAGAGCTTTCAGAAACAATAAAAGTCACTTTAAATCAAAAACATCAATAAACAAAGCATAAACCAGTTGGGATAACTAAGAAGATGGTGCCAAACCTAAAAGGCTATAGGCAAAATAATGGCCCCTGAAAAAATTCCCCTCCCCTGATCCCAAGAACCTGTGAATATTTTATATTATGTGGCAAACAACTTTGCAGATATAATTAAGTTTATAAACTTTAAAATAAGAAGAATATCTTGGATTTTCCAGGTAAACTCAATCTAATCTCATGAGCCTTTAAAAGCTGGGGGCAGAAGAGATGTGGGAGAAGGGGAAATGAGAGAAATTCAAAGAATTAGGACTTAATATGTTCTTGTTGAGTTGAAAATGGAAGAGGCAACATGACAAAGAATCCAGATGGCCTTAAGATACTGAGAGAGATTTGTGGTTGACAGCCAGCAAACAAATAGAAACCTTAGCCCTACAACCACAAGGAACTGAATCCTGCCAACAAGCTGAATGAACTTGGAAGCAGGTCCACCTTCAGTGCCTGCAGGATGGATTACGGCTCTGTGGACACTTTGACTTCAACCTCTGAAACCAAACAGAGGAGCCAACTGAGCACTGCAAGATGGGCAAGTATTGTTAGAATCTGAAGAAACACATATTTTATCCACTCTTGAGAGGAGTTAGAAATTAACTCAACTTTATAGAGTACAATATGGCAGTCTTAATTTTATATATGCCACTTCTTTAACCAGGAAATTCTACCTTAGAAATATTAAAAGACGTTCATCTCCCTTATGATTATAACAGATTTATATCGATAACCTGTCATACAAAGAAATGATTACATAAGTAATAGTATATCTATACTGATGAATGCCATACATAAATAAAAAGAATGCATCAAATCAATATATAAAGACATTGAAAGATCTCCTGGATATTTAAGTACAAAAAAGTTTGGGGATGATTCTCTCCAAATCTCTCTTGAGCAAGAGTCTGAGCTCTAACAAGTACTTCCAGGACCACCTCTGAGGAGTGGAATTTTGCTACTACCTAGGATATCGGATTATCCAATGTAATTATAAAAGTCTTTATAAGAGCAAGGCAGGTATGAAAGAGAGAGAGACAGAGAGAGAGACAGAGAGACAGAGAGAGAGAGACAGATAGAGAGAGACAGATAGAGAGAGACAGAAAGTGTGTGTGTGTGTGTGTGTGTGTGTGTGTGTTAGTTGAAGATGTTATACTGTTGGCTTTGAAGATGGAGGAAGGAGCAATGAGCAAAAGCATCACATAGCCCCTGTTGACACTTAGATTTTAGCCCTGCGAAACCCATTTTGGATTTCTGACACACAGAATTATGAAATTAGCCTGTGCTGTTTTAAGCTACTAAACTTGTTGTAATTTGTTACATCAGTAGAAACTGATAGAACCAGGCCATGACCTTGAGGACTAAACCACTGAAAAGATGTGTTGTTTAAAACATATGTACAAAAGTTGTATACGGTTTTCCCCAAGGAAGGAGCAACTACTACAAAACACCTTCAAACATGCTTTGAATAAAAGAATCTGACTTTATATCTAGTCATTAATTGCAATGACCCTTAGGTACTAAAAGGCTTTAGAAAAAAATTCTTGTCAGACTCCTTCATATTACAGATAAGAAAATTGAGGCCTAAAGAGGTGAGATGATTTGATATTCACCTGTCAGTGAAAGAGTTAGCACTAAATGCCTTGATATCTCCAAGTGGTATGAAAGATGGAAGAGAAAGAGAAAGTGTAGCTCATCCCTTTTTTTCTCCAACTACATATAGCTGGATAATTTAAAAACTAAGTATCTGGTACATGTTGAGATTAGCCCACCCTATATGAATGGCAAAAGGCATATTAGTAGGAGCTGGAAAATGTTCAATGCAGTCAACTTGCCAAGAGATATATGTAGAGTCAGAATGTAAAGAAAATGAGAGACATTTATTTTCTAGTTTCCTCTAAATTTCTCAAGAATAACTTTAAAAAAGATGCATTAATAAAAGATATGTGCACAATGATAGGTTCCTCTGCATACTAATAGATACCTAACCAAAGACTAATAAAGATTCAGTGATCATGCTGATTAGATTATATTAGATTGTTTTTCACTCTGCAGGCAGTAGCCATACCTAGTTTCTAATACAAATTATGCAATTAAATGTAGCTATGGAAATTGTATTTGCATCTATTACAGAATGTCTATTTATTGTGATGGGGCAGAAGGGTAATGTCTTGGAAGTTCCAAGGATAAAGATAACCATCTAAGGCCTTTTATATAAGCTAAACTTTTTGTATTAACAATTAACGCACACACAAAGAATAAGAGAACAAAAATCTTTGTATGAATTAACGTAGTAAAATTCAAAATATTCTGAATTATGAAGCTTTTGAAATGACCATATCTTAACATGAACTTGCTTGGGAACACTCCGAGCCAGTATAGTATGATACTTTTATTTCTACCATTAATCCTGACAGACAACATGGAAAAAATGTGTTATGCTAAAAAGGGCTATAAAAATAAAAATATTGAAAGTCTGTGATGATTTGGATCCTTTTGAAGTATACTGAAATATCTTGAAATTAATGTTTCTTAATCTATAAGTGGATAGCTCCCATCTGGTGTCTTCCCACCTAATTGAAATGCATAAGAATGAGTCAACATAACAACCTTATTGGTAATTAAATTTTGGATTTAAGTTAAATCCACTTGAGTCATAAAAGCTCGTGGACAAATCTCAGCAATAATGCAAATAGAAATATTCACATATTATGAAATGCTAATTTTTGGACACTAGCAACAAATAATACACATAGAAAAATACTTAGACTGTTATAATGAAAAACATTCATCCAAACTGACATTTACTTTGAGATGAGTTAGTTCTGTAATTTTTCATCCTAAAACATCATTTGTATTATCTAATATAATTCAAAATCCTTTACCAGCAAGGCTGGGAATAAATTCACATCCTCATTACTTCTTGGGCTTTTCTTAATTAATTATATCTTTTCTAGTGTGGCTCTATAGACTAACTTAAACAAAATATAGATATTTACAATAAGTAGAGAATGGGGAAAAAAAGAATATAGCATTTAGTTAGAACCAATACTTTGGGAGCTTTAAAAAAAATCTGAAATTAAAGTGTAATGCTTTTCATGGTTGTACATAGGCCTTGATCTTCAAGCCATGCATTGGGGTGGGCCATTAGCCTTGGGTTTTAATATCCACTGTAAAGGGATCATCTGGGGAAAATAAACTATCCTGAGAGGACTTCCAATAAGATTATTCAGCCATAACATTTTTAAAGGGCTTCCAGAGTCTTTTAGACAATCTAAGGGAGGAAAATGCTGATCACACATTTTCTAAGTAGAACAAGCCTGAAATACTCAATTTTCTGCTTGCCATTTTTTAAAAATTTAAACTAATATAATTGCAAGTGAGTTCAATTCTCCTCCTTCCTTTTTTAAAATAACTTTTTTTTTTTAAACTAGTAAATGATGATCAATTAGAATATTGCAAACTAAAAGTATATGCAGGTTTGCTTCCTCCTGATCAGGTACAGACCAGGTAGTTGGAGTACTGCTGTCTAGGTTTGGTATCCTGGCTTCAGTGTCAGTCACCCAGGATCCTCCTATTTAATGGCTCATTCCCAGATTGCTGCCTACCACCATGCATCCAAACATGGCTCCAAACTGCTCTCCACCATAACTGCATTAAGGAAATAACACAAGAGTCACAGCATTAATTCTCTTAATATTCCAGTAGTTAGAGCTTAGTCTCAGTGCTACATATAAATACATTGTCAGCTGGGAAATATAGTTTTCATTCCAGTTGTCTAATACCCAGCTAAGTATCAGGGGTGTGGTTACTTTAGAAGAAGAGAAAATATAGATATTGGGGAAAAATGGCAAGTCTTGGGCCTGTCATTCTAGTGAATTGAAATAGTGCAAAAACACTTTTAATTGATTTTAAATTATTCAATCTTTTGTTTCCTGTTTTGTTTCTGGAAGTTGTTTCTCTGGGCAGTGACTCGGGCTCTAATCCTTGTTCCTCACATCAACATGTATCTGTCTTTCCTTGGTCCTATTGTCTGAGAGCCAATCAGTGTTTTCTTCTTCTGAGTCAAGATAAATTTTAGATTTTCAAACATGGACACAAAATATACAACATACAGGATTCCATTCTTTTTAAAATGATTGAATAAACAAATGGGGGAGAATAGACAAATGTATCATGGAGAAAGATTCCAAATAATTTATGTTGATATTTTGTCCTCAGTGAGGGAGGTCTAACTCCACCCTCTTTAAGTATCGGCTATGCATCCTGACTTTCAAAGAATAGAGCATTGAAAGGAGAAAAAAAGAATTACTTTGCAGTGGAGAAACATGACAAACACTACCTCAGCCAGGTGAGCAAGTGATAAATCAAGTTGATATTATATATCCTTGATATGATGTGATGAGAAATGGCATTTTACCTCTGTAGTCGTCCTCCCAAAGACCCATAGCCCCAGATTAATCATAAGAAAAACACCAAACAATTCTCAGGAAATTCTGCAAAATATATGACCAGTACTCTTCAAAATTCTCAATATTATCAAAATAAGAAAAGTCTATGAAACAGCTAACAAGAGTCTGAGGAGACATTATAATTGTCTTAATCTGTTCAGGCTGCGGTAACAAAATACCACAGACTGGGTGGCCTATAAAAAACTGAAATTTACTTCTCACAGTTCTGGATGTTGGAAGCCTGAGATCAAGGTGCCAGCAGAGTTGGGTGAGGGCCCTTTTCTGGGTCTTAGGCTTCTTGTATCCTCAAGGGTGGAGTGGCCAGGGATCTCGTAGGGGTCTCTTTCATCAGAGTACTAATTTCATTCATAAGGTCCCTCCTCTCATTAACTAAGCACTTCCCCAAAGCCCCAGCTCCTATACCATCACATTGGGCATTAGGATTTTAACATAGGGATTTTGTGAGGGACACAAACATTCAGACCATAGCAATAACAAAATGTTATATGGTGTTCTAGATGCAATCCTGGAACAGAAACAAACTGCTTCTCTGTTTTTTCCTTAGTAAAAATTAAGGAATTCTGATTAAGTATAAACTTGAATTAATAATAATATATCAATATTGTTTCACTATTTGTGAAAAATTACAATAATGTAAATGAACATTACATGTAATATAAGATGCTAAAAATTGGGGAAATTGGGTTCGGAGATATGAAAACTTTTACTATTTTTGCATTTTTTTCTGTAAATTTAAAACTATTCTAAAAAAAGTATATTTTAAAAATGGGCAGTTCTAAACAAAGACATCTTATTATTGCATTTCTAATTTGTAAAACAGCTAAACTAGGAAAAATGAGATAATTTCTTAAGAGCTTTCAGCTAAGAATTTTAAAACACTTAAGAATTTTTAAGGAAAAGCCTGAACCAAGTGCATTATGATAGGATTTTTCATAGCTGTAAGATTGTCAGTTTAAAATTCCTTTTAGAGATTTAACGAGGACTATAAAAGATAATATTTAAAGGAAATAAACAAATTTTGTTTATTTACAATTATTGTTTTGAAATAAATTCACATATTATTGGGTCAAAAATGAGAGTCAAAAAGAATAACTTAAACGTTTATACTGGGACAATTAGCTTTCCATTCTTGGGGAAAAAAGCTGAGTTAGATCTCAATTTTATTTGTTATAGCAAAATAAATTTAAGCTTGATCAAAAAATTAAATAACAACAATATGTGTGTCAGATATTTAAAAAGCAACAATAATAACACCATTATGTGAAAACATGTAAGAAAGTTTTGTAAATTATCTTGGACTGGGAAACTTTTTTAAGGATAAGAAAAACTAAGAAACTAATGTAAAAATACATAAGTTTGAATACCTAAAATTTTAATATTGCTACTAGATTAAAGAAACAGCATAAATAAAAGCAAAGTAAAAACTGCAAAAAAAATTATTTTCAGCATTTATGACACATTTGGGGTGAATTTACTTAATAGATACAGCTATCACAAATAGCATCAAAATGAACAATAGAAAAACCATGTTGAGATATAAACATATATATAAAATATGCATATGCTTACCTGTATTTATATAAAATGATATGTATTACATTGATCTATAATTGTCATATTTATAGAAATTTTTATATATAATTTCATACATAGCGATAATTTCTTGAAGGTTAAACAAAGGGCTCTTAAACAATTTTTGCTCCTGAAAAACAGAGATTCATGCTAGGAGAAAAATTTAGCATTATATGTCCATTTTATTTCATTATTATTTCTTATATGTTCAGTTGGCCCTTGAGCAACATAGGTTTGAACTGTGAAGATCTACTTACATGAAGAATTTTTTCAATAAATACTGAATTTTCTCTTCTTTATGATTTTCTTAATAACATTTTATTTTATCTAGCTTACTTATTGTAACAATTCAGTACATAATACATATAACATACACAGTACATGTTAACTGTTTATGTTATCTGTGTTATCAGTTAGGCTTCTGGTCAACAGCAGGCTAGTAGTAGTTAAGCTTTTGGGGAGTCAAAGTTATATGCAGATTTTCAACTGTATGAGGGTTGGTGCTACCAAACCCCACATTATTCAAGAGTCAACTGTATGTATTTTTCTTTTAAATTTAAACTGCTTGTCTTAAAATTAAAATGCCATATAAAAATATTCTTCTTACTCGCTGGGTCCTTAAAGAACTTTCGAAAACATTGAAAATGGTGACTGCAAGGAAAGAGTAAGAAAAGGAAAACCAGTAATTTTGATGGAAAAGTGATTTTTATGGTGACTATCTTTAGTAACGGCCACTGATCTTTAGTTTCCATGTTTTGTTTTGTTTTTTTAAAATTAATCTGGAATTTGTCTTCAAGTCTTATTCCTACCCTTTTCCTTCAAAATTGAAATACAGACTTCCATAAAGATATCAAATTTGGATATTAAAGCATATGTAAATATATTCTGTGCTCATACATAAGAACTTTATCTTCTTTATTAAATAAAGTTTTTTTTGTGTGTGGGGGTGGGTGGGGCGGTTGTTTTACTTCCAAAAAAGAAGATGGTTCTCTGGTTTCAGAACAATAAAGTATATTCATCTAAGGACCAGTTATCTTAGGAAGTTTGAAGTGTATGAAAGCAAGGATGTGTGCTCAAAAGTACTTTATCAACTATAAAAAGGATTATTATGACCTCCTACAATGCCTTAATATTACTTGTTTTAACAAGATTTGCCATTAGTATAATTGCTGCAAAGTAGTCTTTGGCAAAATTTTTTAAGTAGGCAGTAAGGTGTGATTACATATGCTATAACACAAAGTATGGGGGGTGGGGGAGTAGGGAATCTTTTAACAGGGATTCTTCAGTGCCTGTGATTTATTTTCTCAAATTCCCATTATCTTCTCAAATATTATAAATTGCCCAACCCACAGTAAGAGTTTTAAATAGGGAACCTTTTGGAAGATAAAAGAATGAGCCATCATCTGAATGTTTCCTGAAATAGAAGTAATCTTGATTATGTGATGTAGAAGGTACACTATGTAGTAATTGATTTAACTCTATAACAAAAGATTATGGAGTGCAAAGTCTACTGGACAGGAGGAGAAACTTCATGGCAACTTTGACTTATTATATGAGTGAGAGGGAAAGAGCTTTAATTTTCTCACTTGCAATATGAAATACCTACATGGAAACCTAAACCTAATGGAGAGCATTTCTGACTTCTGAGTCAGAAAACTTGAGTCTGAGCCACTGTACTGCTGTTTCTCAATTTTGTGCAGTAATTAGTTACCACCAAACCACAGAATTGGAACACACTATACAACTCTTCAGGAAGTTTTGGATTCTGCTAATTAGAATGTTAATCACCATTCACTAAAATCTCACATTTGTAAGGCCTGTGCAGGGATCTCCGCTACTCTGGAAGCTAGAGTCATGTCATCCCTTCCTGTGTCTTTAGATTCCTCTGAGATCCAATCATAGATGTCCTTAAACATATAAGAGGGAAGTGCTCCTCAAATTCCCCTGCCCTAGCCAGTTAGTTGCTGAAGCAGATGTTAAAGGTTTGAGCCATGCTAACCCACTCTAGCACATTTGAAACTCCAAATCATCACCAGCCAAAATCTGAGATTCTTTCGCCACCCCTCAGCCTTCAGTGATTATACTAAGGTTCTGGACATACTTGCAGAATGAATGGCATCTCTCATCTCTCCCCTCATTCTACTTGTACTAATTTGATATAATTGCACTCTTGCTTCATTTCTCTGATCACAGCCTAATTTGATTTTTAACCGCGAAAATTGACCCAAACATTTCCAGTCCCATCTCCTAAGGATTTAAACCTTATGGTTGTACCTCCAATCACCGCTTGGGTTTTCTCTTCAACTCTGATATCAACCTCCTTGCATAAATCAAACTCTGCATAAGAATAAAACAAATTTCCAGTGTATTCTGCTGCTCCCACACCAAATCTCTCGTTTATGTCAGAGCCTGAAATGGGCCTACATATACTGGGTTTCCTTGGACACTGTGATTTGGTTTTCTGGTTGCTGTTCTTGGGGACCATTACTAAACTCATCAGTCCAAAATGAGCTCAGAACATTCCCAGTGCTCTCACTAGCCCATTGGTGAAGATTCAGGATGCTTTACAACCAAATCCACATGAATCATGACACTTAGATCTGACATTGATACCTTCTTCCCTACTGGGTTCCTGTCATCTTCTAAACCAGATGTTGGTCTTATACATAGAAAAGGTTTTTTTCTTCATGTGCAAATTTTATGACATGGCTAGGTAAAATAAATAGTGAACCAAACTAACTTATTCCAAAGCCATTCAATGTTCTAAATAAAATATTTTACTTTACATATTTTCTCTGTCACCTAAATTTCTGAAATTTAAATGATTCCACTATCATTCACATGACCTGATAATGGAGTTGTACTTTTTTTAAAAAAAAACAACAAATGTTCCACATTAGGGTAATTCATTTATGTTTAATAATGGATATAAATATACCTTACCAATGAAGTTCACATATCATACTTATTAATAATTTAATAATCAGATTAAAATAATTGGAAATATAGTACTTTTAATGACTAAATACTTAGCCTCACTAATGTTGTTATTTTCAAAATTAATTTCAATTCAATTCCAGCTACCTTCTCTATATATAATGTAGGAAATCCTTAATTAAAATAATTAATATCTTCATAAAGCTAAAATATAATTAAGCATATACAAAATTAAAATCAATAATTCTCAATCTATATGAAACATATCATTAGAAATTCAATGTCTATTTTCATACAAATTATGAATAAAATAATTTATATCAGGAGACTAAAACCCACATTTCTAAAATTAAAGTGAAGAAATATTACACTGAACCTAGAAAATTATAACTGGATAAAACCTACATTATATTTAGGTCTAGCTTATTGGCTTATATATTTTTTTAAATTCCTTCTTTCTGCAATCACAATCTTAGAACCTTTTGAGCCTGTTGTCTTAGTAAAGGTATAATTCTGTCAATCATTCAACAGTCGGATTGGTCCTGTTTGAAAAAGCTTTAATAGAGAAGTTATAATTTTTTAAAAAAAGATACTAAAGTAAGATGCCCTTAAGGAATTACTGTATAGAAAGATCAATTATCCTGGCCAAGATAAGGGAGTCAGGACTTTGTTTTTTGTTAGTTTGTGTGTTTAAATAAATGAGGCTATATTTATCCTGTATTTCCTTTTCTCATATAACTGAAATACATTAAAATCCTAAGACTATTCAAAGTAGAATATTTCTACAAATAGACCTCAGTGACAGGAATTTCAATTTTTAAAAAATTTTTCCAAAGCATAATGTATATGAATTCCTGTCTTGTATTTGTATCCCTTCTGAAATTACATGACACATAGGTCAGCCCTCACCACTCATCTAGCTGATTGGTGAACTGAAAAGTTTCCACCTTATATCACAATCTCAGCTGAATTTTTTAAAAATGTGTATTAGAAAAGAACTTTTCCAAATTTCAGAAGAAAGAGACAATCAGAACCTAATAAAAAGGCAATAGTTAATTGGACTGCTATTCATGCTGCAATTAAATCCCCCAAACCAATGTGCTTATTCATAATAGTTTCAGATATAGTGTTTCATAGATATTATATCTATATGATATCTACTAAAATAGATATTAGTAGGGCAGATAGCATAAAAGTTTCTACAATAATAAATCATGGTTCATCATATTTACTCATGGAGCATGTGATGGGGTGTTACAGCATTTAAGCAACAAAAACTTACTGAGTGCTTCCTGAGTTCCAGGATCTGTGTTGGGCACTGGGTAAAACAAAGGACATGACATAGTCTCTTTTGTATGTTACTCAACCTCCAGCAACAATTGACATGGCTGATAACCTCTCATACCTCTGATCTTGGGCTTTTGACACTATGCACTCAATTTTTCTCCTCCCCCTTGACCTACTCCTAATTAGTTATTGTTGCTAGTTTCTCCTCCTGTACCAACCAGATCTCTGAATGGTTTGATTTACAAGGGCTGAACCTGAATTCTATTCATTCCCTTGGTCTGAAATACTATCAACATACTGGTGATTCATTTATATGCCTTTTAATTTTTTTGAGTCAAAGAATAAAATTGAAATCATTGATGGCAAAATTACCCTTGAAAATCCTTTGGGAAGTCACCTCTTTAGAGAACTATTGCCTATCTTTTATTCCTCCAGAACTAACAGATTGCTATTTCTTTGGTAACCAAAGAAAATAACTGGCTTGTATTTAGGATCTATGTTTAGCAAAGTCTGACAAGATACCTATGCTATGAAAGGCATGTAGGGATTGAGACTACTCGAGAACCATTGTGATTACCTCTACAGGCTCACACTCAGCCTGGAATATATTCTCAGTGAGATGAAGAGGAACATTGTTCAAATCATTTAAATTGGGGTGTGTGTGTGTGTGTGTGTGTGTGTGTGTGTATGTGTTAATCTAATTACACTTTTATCTCCAATTTACACTGTCTTTGTACATCCTAGAATTTTTAACATCTTCATCTGAACATTTCACAACCATTTAAAATATAACACAACCAAATAAGAACTCTGACTTTTCCCATCAGAAATTAACTCTTTCTGCAGCTTTCTCCATCTCAGTAAATGCAAACTAGTTTTATCCAGTTGCTTAGAGTCAGAAAATTAATTTAATACTTTATTCTTATGACTCTGCATTTATTAAAACCATTCGCAGGTGCCTTAATTTCTATCTTTAAAACATATTGAGAATTGATTCACACTTCTCCATCTATAATTCTATCATTCCAACTCAGGCTAATAGTCTTTCATCTCACCAGGGCACCTGCTGTCTCTGCTTCTACTTTAATTCCCACACCCCTAAACCCATCTGACACTCAGACACATGGGTTTATTGTCCAAAACTCAGAAAGGGCAATCTTTTAAATATATAAATTGCATTGCCAACACAATGTCCTGCATAGAAGCCTTTAGTGACTTCCCTTTTTATTTCAAATAAAATCTAGATTCTTTATCTTGAGGAGGCCCTGCTCATCATTCCAACCTCATTTCTTGCTACTCTCCCACTCCAGGCTTTCTCTGTTCCTTTCTTTTTTTTTCATACATACTCTAAAGTCTTTACGGTTTTGTAGCTGTTCCCTCTATCTGGAGAAATCTTTTCCCAGAATTCCATGGGTTTCATTCTTTCTTATCCATTAGAATTAGACTCAATTGTTATCTCCAAAGAGAGCCTTCATTTACTGCTCTTGCAAAGCACGATATTTTCTTTATTGCATAAACATCAGTCTTGTAAATAGTTTTTATGAAGTAAAAATGATCATAAACAACACATATTTAAATAAGTTTTGACCTATACATACACTCATAAATACATCAACAAAACTAAGATAGTAAATATATCCACCATCTCTAAAATTTTCCTCATATTTCTTTGTAATTCCTTCTGTCACACCCCTCTATGACCACCACTTCTTATGCATCCCCCATTTCCATGCCCAAATAACTATTGATCTACTTTCTGTCACTGTATTTCGCATTTTCTATAATTTTATATAAATGAAATCAAATGCAAGCACTTTAAGCTAGAATTCCAAATATGTATAAGGCATTGTACTGTGCGGAGGCTGAAATATTAAAAAATATTTTTCTAAACTTAAGAAGTAAAAAAAGGAAATATAAAATAAAAATATATAAAGTGAAAAAATAGTTGTGTAAGAGATATTTGGGGAGACAAAGACTACATTTTGTTGGAGGAATTAAGGAAGGCTTTGTGAAAGAGATAGCATTATGAGCTTTGCCTTGAACAAAAGTATTTAATTTTTGACAAGTGGAGTTAGAAAGAACTAGATAATGAGTTATTCTAAGCTGGTTATGAACTAAACTAGGAAAAGTAATAATATGACCAATGAAATGTAGGAGGAAAAATGTGAAGTTGTTTGTAGGGAGCACTGAGTGATCTAAATTTCTGAGCATGTAAAGGAAATTATGGAGGTATATTAGGGCTGCTGCTTGGGGTCCTTTTAAGTGAGATGAAGGACCTGGTCTTGATGCGCCAGGCACACATTGTTTGGGGATCCAGTTGCAATAAAATTTGGTGTCAATTGTCCCAAGAACCAACATGTTCAGAAATACAGTACCTTCAACTCTTGTTCTGGAGTCTTGGGGAACTGGTTGACTGAAACCCTGGGATAATTGATGACAAAGCTCATTGTTCAGGTCTTTCAATCTCTTATTTGAAGGAAATGAATTCAAGCAACCCAGGAATTTGTTATTATTCCCCCAATCCTCAGATTTACATTGTACTTCTTGGTGATACTGGCTCACTTTTATAAAATTAATAAATGAGGGGGACAATCTTTAGAAAGTAAAAGTATTTTAAGTATGGTATATTCTAATACTTAAAACTCTCGTGTATATATAGATTCATTTAATCTTTGAATAAGGACTTTCTCTAAAAACAAACAAAAATTTCAATGATTTAACCATAGAGTAATTTTTAAAATCTATAGTTTAGACAAACAAAACTAAAGAGAAATAACCTAGGAGATATTTTTACAAAATATGAAGGACTGGTTTCTTATGTACTTTTACTTATTCAGGATAAAACATAAAGTCTTGTCAAAAAATTTTAAGTGAAAATAACTATTTAAATTGTTCGGTGAGAATCCACCTGTCATATCCCTCAGTGAGGAAAGAGCTTATGCCTATTAGCTCTGAAATATGTCTTATAGACATTGGAGAAAAGTCAGAGTGACTTTAAAACTTATGCTCTTTCTGTTACCTTAAACTTACATATGGAAATACATTGATGTCCTGGAATCCATCTTCCTATCATCTTATTAAAAATTGGGAAAATGTGTTTTGATAGTAAAACAAATCCTTCTCTGTCGTGGCATATGAAACAAAATTCCCATAAATTTTAAAATCTAAAAGCTATATATAACCTTAATATTGCTCGGTTGATTCCTTTTATGGCCCTGGGCCCTGTAGCATTTGTATCATCCTTTGCTTTGAAGATATTTGGTTTTTAAATTTTAAGAATCCTACCCAAAATATTTTTCTTTACTGATACACTCAGAGACAGCCTACTTTCATAAAAGTCCACTGACTCCTCCCCTGAATAACAATTTGATAGAGCTATATTGTTAAAATATAAAATTGTATATTGCATAAATACCATGTTTGCAGAAGATCATATAACAATCTTAACTTCCTGGAAACTAAGTGGGATGACAAAGTTATTTCCACTTCTCTTTTGTTGCAATTTGAAAGACTGGAGAAAGATCCCAATATCTTTAAAAATTTAATCTACAACCTCAAATTTTTTATAAAATCTAGAGCTCTGAAACTATTTTCCTGGGTTGTTACATGGCACATAACTTTCTTTGTACTCTATTAACTGCTAAAGTGATATTTTACTGTTGCACCAAAAGATTCAATAGATTTCTTGGTAAAATAGCTTAATTTTCCTTTCCTGGTCAAATTTGCCTTTGGGCAATTATATTTTGACTGTCTTAAATCTGAGGCACTATGCTTTCAGTCAGACTGGATGTTCCTCCCAGGTGATAAAATTGTCCTGGTGTCATGTTGTGCATTGTTGAGCAGATGCCACATTTCACCCCAGAGTATAATATAATGGAAGGTATAGTAACTCCTACATATCTACTTAGCAAACTGTGCAATCATTTGAAATAAAAGATACCACTCAAATAAAGGATATTTATTCAAATGAAATAAGTGGTATATTTAAAAAATGCAACAATAGCAATGTGAAATTTAATCAATTTTGGGGGAACTCTCACCTTTATTCATTCATTCATTTATTTATTGAAGAGATGATTATTGAGTACCTATGTGCAGCATGACGGCATTAAATTTATGTATCATCAACTCCCAAAATTAAGTCTAATAAGGAAAAGAAATATATTCAATATAATTATAAAGCAAAATGGGATAGCTGATAAGGTAAGTAAAATTTCATTCTATCATGGGAGAATGTAAACTTTTGAGTAAAGAAACAAAAGGATGATTTACTTTCACATAGAGCAATATTTCCTAACATTATTTGACTCGTATAAATTTTCTGATCACTCCCTGAAGATTTTATAGTCTCTAGTTCCAATTTATTTCATGTTATATGTATGATAAAGTAGGGGGTTTAAATGTTTTAAATTTGCATATTAAAAGTATCCACAATATAGAAACAATCCTTGTTAGCGGTTGAATTTTGTTCCCCCAAATCTCATATGTTGAAGTCCTAACCCCCACTACTTCAGAATGTGGACTTATTTGGAAATAGAAGATATAATTAGTTAAGTTGCAGTAATACCGGAGTAAAGTGGGCCCCTAATTGAATACGACTGGTTTTCTTACAAAAGGGGAAATCTGGACATAGGCAGGCGCCCAGGGAACATGCCATATGGACAAGAAGGCAGAGATTAGAGTGACACACCTACCAGCCAAGGGACACCAAAGACTTGTCAGCAAATCCCCAGAAACTAGAGGGGAAGCATGGAATAGATTCTCCTTTTCAGTGCTCAGAAGGAACCAACCTTGAGGATATCCCAATCTCAGACTTCCAGTTTCCAGAACTGTGAGCAAGGAAATTTATTAGGCTGCCTGGTTTCTGTTACTAGGTTAGGGCAACCCTAGGCAAATTTTACAATTCTTATAATATTTATAAGAAGACAAATTTTGAAATATTGTATTTTATAAACGATGCAATGGAACATTTAAATTATATAACAAAAGAAATGATTTGATAATACATACATTTCAAAGGACAATATATTTTATCATGTTCGATATGAGAAAGTAAAATGCATGTAAAGTATATATTAACTTTTAGGTTAAAAAAAGTTATATTCTTGATGCTGATGTTTAAAATTTTTGAATTTACACTCAAGGAAGAAATGGATCATGAATGCATTCACTTTGTCTTCACTAATTGCAATACGCAATCTATCATTATGTACTCAGAGCCTCTCTATCTGTTCTATTTTAAAAGTACTTATAATCACTTTAAATATTTATTTTTAAAACATAAAAATTAAAACAAATGCCATTCAATGAAAACAACAAAACAGTATTGAGAGAAATTAGAGGTATATACCATACTTATGATTTGGAAGACTCAATATTATAAATGTGTCCATTCTCACCAAACTGACTTATAGATTCAATGAGATCCCAATAAAACTTCAACAAGTTTTACTGTGGAAACTGAAAGGCTAATTCAAAAACTTATATGAAAATGCAAAGAGCATATAACAGCAAATACAACAAAGAACTATACAAAGTATTCATATTACCAGATCTTGATATTTATTATAAAGATATAATAATTAAGATTTTACAGTATTGACAGATGAATAGATATAAAGACTGAAGGAACAGAGTAGAAGTTATTATCCCAGATCAATGTTACCAGACAGCTATAGGACCCTCTCAGTATGCTGTTACAGGTCTTCTATTTTTCTGGAAAGTTTTCTTGGTTTATAGCTTTAAATATTTAGTTCCATTATTTTATCTTTTTTCAAGATTTAGGTTGTTAGATACGCTTTGTCTGTCTTCCATTCCAATTGCGTTCTCTCTGGCTCCATTTATTTTATCTAATGCATTCCCTTTTCCATTCTCTTGGTTATTTTTCTGCTTTTCTTCAGTGCCCCTTACTACATTTGTGTTTTAACCCATATTCCCTTTGAACATTTTGTATTTTAGTCCTTATATCTGAATGTCTTTTTCTAAATTCAATCTACTCTCATTTCATTTTTTTCCCCCTTTGGTCCATTTCTGTTCTTAGGTTTTTTATTTATGCTTAAAGATTTTTCTATTTGTTGTTCAGTTGTTTTTTTGTTTTTGTTTTTACCTATTCCTAAATATTGGTTCGAGGACATTTGATTCAGTTTGGAGTATTACAGAAGCATCTTTTTTCATAATTTAAAAAAAGGTTTTTTTTTTTTTTTAATAGCTTTGTACAGATAAATGTTGCTTGCATCTAGGGATTTCATGAATAAGATTAAAATTCGAGGGTGGGGAAGTTTGCTCGGGTAAAAACTTGGTTTCTTTCATTGTTCAGAAATCTAAATTTTCTTTTGCTTCCTTTTCCCTTATCCATTTAGTCTCCAAACGCTGCCTTTGCTTCCATTTTACCATTTTTTTTAATCCATGAACTGGTGCTTTTTCTTATACTGCTTCCTCAAGTTTCATATTTTAAGTCCCCTTCCAATTGTCAGTAATTTGCTATACAAGATTCTTTTTTTTTAGCACTTTTACACTTGAGGTGGACTTTTTCATGAGGGGGATGATTTTGGCTTAATCTCCTCTTGTCTTTCCTATGCAAAGGTTTCAGCAGGAGCTCAAGAAAAAAGCTTGACCAGACATTGTTTATGTTCATAGAGACAATATTCTCTGTCTTCTAGTCTTAATAGAGGAATGGTAATGTAATTATTTTTTCTAGTTGGTTTGTAGGTTTTGGGGGAAGATTAGTCAAAGATGCAGATTTAGGCAGCCACCTCTCACCATTACCTTGACTACCAATGATAACTTTTTACAATTAAGCAATATTTTTAATTGGAGAATATATCACTCATGAGTTGTATTTGGCTGCTAGCCAACAGAAACCCAAAATAATAATAATTAAAAGAAGAGAGAAGTTCATTTTTGCCCTTGGAGCAGTCTGAAGGCAGGTAGTCCACTCTGACTACTGTATATCACCATTACTCCAGGATACCTTGCTTTTTTCTGCATACCCATCGTCAGCTTTCAGCATCCATTCTCAAGGCTGCCTCAGTGTGGCAAGATGCTGAAGACTCAGTCATCACTTTCATGTTCCAAATAGAAAGAAGGAAAAAAAAAGCGAAGGGTAAAATGGGGGCATTCTTCTAGATGACTCAGTCCCTTTAAATGAGCGCTCGCAAAGTTCTGCACAGTAACTCCTGTTTATGTTTCATTAGTCACCACTACCAGTGGGAGGGAGGAGAGAATGTAATGTTTTTGTTAAGCACTCTTCTAACCCCAATAAAGTCATTGTTCTCTTAATAAGAAGGAAAAATGAGGACCTGATAGGTACTGGAAGTTTCTGCTACAGAAGATAAGTCTTTGTTTGGATAATATGGGTGGCTAATAAATTTCTGTTTCTAAGCATCCATTACCCTAAATGATTATATATTTAAAATGAATAATAGGATATATTTAGTCTAGCTAACTCATTTTAAATCTGTACATGAATTAACCATACTTTATACTAATATGGATTAGTTCAGCTTTATAATAAAGGTATTAACTCAGCATATGGCAAGTTAAAAAAAAAATCTTATAAATTTGAACAACTGCTTTAGCCAGGGAAGTCAAATCACTACAAATTTTTCTGTCATGCACATGCATTTGAATACTCTGTGATATTAAATAACTATATTTTAAATCTAATAGCTCTAATAATAGTTTTGATATATGTCTTTCTACTTGAATCATTTAATATTTTACCACTGACTAAAAATTTCTGGTTAGCAGTATAACTCTCATTCAGATTCTAGCTTCAGAGTTAGAATTTTATTTATTTGATTAATACTGAACTTTTACTACTCTGAAGAGCTTAAGGCAGTGAATGGCTAATTTGAACCTTGAAATATTTAGCATTACAAAGTCAGAAAAAAAAGTGAGGCAATAGACTTTAGAAAATGGGAGCAGAAGGCAGACAGTGACAACTTCAAGCACAGGTAATACTCTAGGCAGTGTCATCTAAGAGTGATGCATTAGGGAAAGAAAGTGTTGCCCATTCTTTCCCCTTAATGGCTGCATTAGTAATTTACTAGAGGTAAAATTACTTCTTTCCGGAGTTTATTTTTCAGATTTTCAAATTATGGCATATACCTTCCAAGCTTTTGCTCACCCTATCTCACAAAAACACGTATCAGTGCATTTATACAAAAGGAGCATATAATTATAGATAGTCCCCATATATCCTGAAGCTTATCCAAAAGTCCTGAAGTTAAGAACCCGTGATTTAAAAGTTGTTTTTGTCAACTAGGTAGATGAGGAGGGAGCGTATTACTCTAGGCAGATAACATAAATGAGCAATAGTTTTAAGTCGTCATAGCTTCCAGTTGCAGTATTTGGGCACTGCTAGTAATTTCATATTACTTTAAAGATAACAGGTCTTGTAGAAGGATTTTGGGGATAAAGGAAAGGATAAACGTCTGCCGACAGATGATGAAACCATGATGGTTCTTGAACTTTGTATATTTATGTACTTATTTTTGCAATAGATAGAACTGCTGATGAATTTACAAGTTGCTCTTAATTTACCATCCTTCTTATCCTTTATTTCTGTACGTGCTTGGGAAGCTCTTCTGTCTGGGATCTCTTTTCTAAGTATTCCTTTTCTAAGAGTTAACCTTTTCGATAACCTTTCTTCCTAGATAATCGCTCAATCAATATATTTTCTTGTTGACTATCCCTGACACAGGTAATTACTGGAGACCAAGTGCTAAACAAGACAAGCCTAACCCTAGCCTTCCTTCTTTTAAGGAGAGGCAGTCGTAAAGTGACTATTTTAATAATTTGTTAGTTAAAGTCATAATAAATACTTTAAAGAGAAAGTACAAGTCTGTCTTTGTCTGTTCAACCCGTGATAAGAAAATATCATAGACTGGGTGGCTTAAATAGAAATTTATTTTCTCGATTCAGAGGCTAGAAGTCCTAGATCAAGTTTCAATAGAATTGATTTCTGGTGAAATCTCTCTTGGTGATTTGCAGATGACCACCTTTTCACTATGTCCTCACATTGCCTTTCCTCAATATGTTCTCAAGGGGAAGTGGGGGAGGGAGAGAGAGAGAGAGAACTAGAGAGAGCTCTCTGATGTCTCTTCCTATATGGACTAATCCTATGGGATCAATCCACTCTTATGACCTCGGTTAATCTTGAATTGCTTCCGTAGATGCCCCATCTCAAAATATGGCCAGGCTTAGGAATAGGTACATTTTGGGAAGACAAATAGCTCATAAAAAGCTCTAATCAGAGCATTTAATAAGATACTAGACAATCTAGAATATTAGCAATTGTTATGAGAAGGTATAAAATTGAACTCTAAAAATTAATTTATTAAAAAAAAAAAGGGATGTCTACAGACATGCTACCCTGAACAAGCCCAATCCCATCTGATCTCTAAAGCTAAGCAGGATCGGGCCTCGTTAGTACTTGGATTGGAACGCCACCTAGGAAGACTAGGCATCGCAGGCATTAAAAAAAAAAAAAGAAAAGAAAAGAAGAAAAAAGAATAAGGGATTGTAAACTGACAAGGTCCTTGTGATCTGTGAGGTCAAAGGTTGTCTTGCCTAAAATGTAAAAAAATAAATAAATAAAATCAATTTTAAAAAAGATTAAAAAAAGAAGAGATGATCCTATAGTCAAAGTGAGTAGCACATAAGAAAGCCCTGAAATGAAAGTATCATTCCAAACTGGTGTACATGAAGCAAAGTCAGTATTGTTGTAGGAATGAGTGTCATGAGGTATGGTAGGAGGCAAAGCTAAAAGGTAGACAGGTGCCAGAATTTAAACAGCTTTGTAGCCCAAGTTAACAACTGAGTAGACATTGAACAACTTTTTAAGCATAGGAGTAATACAATTAGACATGATTTTTATAAAGGAAATTGCTCTAACTGCAACACAAAGAACCGATTAAAGAGGATCTGGAATGTTACTTGTAAGGGTGTGGCACTATTCCAGGAGAGACTTGATGGTAGCCCAGGATAAAGTAGTGACTCTGCAAATGGAGAGAGGTAGACTGAATTGGATATATTTTAGAGGGAGAATTGAAATAATCTGGTGACTGATTAGCTAAGGAAAGAGATAAAGAAGGAAACAAGGATAACTCAGGTTCTTGGTGGAATTTGGACCCATTCACTACCTGGATAAAAAATAAACATTTTTGGTGGGGTAGAGAAAGATGGGAAGAGAAGCATGTGTTCATTTTGGGACATGTTGAATTTTAGGTGCCTATAATACATCCAGTTGATATATTATATATACTATCGATCGTTTTTAAAAGCTCTCAGATATTTTAAATTTGAGAATTGTCAACCATAAATGATAAATGAAGCCATTAGTTTTAGCTGAGATCTCTAAGGAATAGAGTATAGAAAAGAAGAACAAAAACATAAAACAGAGCCTTGAAAAAAATTAAAATAAGGTTCAATGAAAGCCACTAAAGACACTTAGAAGTTGTCAGAGAGAGGGGGGAAAAAAGCCAAAGAACATGTGTGTTTCAAAGAAAAAGGAAGCAGTGGGGACAACTGCTAAGAATGGAGTAAGGTGAGGTCCAAAAAATTGACAAGTATATTTAGCCAGAGTGAATGAGAGCCATTTCAGTGAAAGACTATCAGGTTGGAACCAAGGTGGAAGGGGAAAATGAATAGGTGAGACGCAAAAGGTCGTGGCGAGAACAGCAGCGCCAGGGGCTGGGCTGCCATCAGGAACCGAGACGCATAGCTGGGAACGCACACGGCTGTAAAAAAAATAATTAAAAAGATGCATTTGAAACAAAATACCCAAACTTAATAAGCAATCAAACAACAATGCTCATTTCCATTTTTCCTGGTGCCACACAATTTATGGGGATATTTAGGAGTTTATACATTTGAGTAGCTCTTCACTACTTAAACAAACAAACAAATAAACCTGAAATTGAAATTCTATGTACTTTATCAGGGCATAATTCTCAACGACTTTTACTCTAACAAGAATTAAACCCAATTTCACCAGAAGAAAAAATGGAACTGATATTGAAAATAAATAGGTAAAAGTCTAAAAAAAAAAAAGATTTTTTAAAAATGTGTGTTGTGATACTAAAGAGAATAACTGGAAGAATAAATATAAATAATCTTATGATGAATATAAGTTATTTTATGAGTCCTCACAAAATATTTTTAAAATACAATTTTGGTGATAATAGAAAATGTAATAATTTGAGTCTTCTTAGCATGTATGTGGTAAGGTTGATAATAGACAGATGAGGGGGATTTTCTTGGAAATAGGTATCTTAGAGTCTCTGATGGAAGCATCCAGGAAACAATATGTCCAGCACTAGAGGAGGAGGTAATTAACGCAGAACAGATTCAAGCAGACGATTTTAGTAAGGTGGCATGTTCTAATACAATGCTAGAAGACTGTTTTACTAGAACAGTCCACTATAATGTACGAGAGCAGTTTTGAACATCAAGAGCAATCTACAAAACTTCATTATTCAATTTTCTCGAAACTTCTATTAGCACGTGAAATAATATTTTGAGGGTGGATACAAGCAATTGTTCAATTTCCCCTAAGAACAAGACAACATATAGTCAGAATTCTGTTAAATGAATCATTGCATGCGTCCCACAACATCTGCGAATAAATTGAGTGCTAGTCATAAGAATGAGATAATAAGATCATTGTGGGGTCAATTTCTTTGAACATTTTATGGAAAAGGGAAAATATGTTCTATGAGTAGAGTGAAATACAGTCCTACAAATAGACAAAGACTTACTTGTATGATTTTGACGCTCTGAGTTTCACTATGTTTAAGCATGGGGGAAAAATGGGAAAAAGAAAAATAGCTTTGTTGAAGACTAAGATAAATAACTATACTCTAGTGGAAATTTTTCTGAATAATGTCTCATGTAACTAGACTTTCTGCACGTTTCTAAATATTTACATGCTCAGTGCCAATGGACAACTCTCTTAATGTCTATAAACAACTCGTAGTCCAGACCCAAACATCTGCCTGCTATGAGACGGCTACTAAGCAAATACAAGCTGTCAAATAGCACCTCTGAGCCAGATTCCACATATAGAACAGCGTGTGTGTCTGTACACAGGCTGATTCACGTATGCAGCACACCATTTTCCAATAGCCAAACTTCAATTTAAAAAGGAGGATTCAGGAAACTAAATATGTTTGGTGTAAATAAAATACAACTTTTGCCAAGCTATCTTCCTCTTTCTTTCTTCTCGCTCCTAAATGTTATAATGAAAATTTAAGGACCAATTAACTATTTATGGAAGAGGAAACCTGAATAAGAAACAATGTACGTTAAGTATTTTTCCTTTAGGTGGCCAGGGAGAAGAGAAGGAGCACAGGTTAAGTGGGAAAGACATGACCGTTCTAAGGTTCCCTTAACTGTATTGAAGTGAATGTCAACATACCATGGCCAGATGAAAGTCAGTAGGCTTCGCTATTCACTTAAGGCTTCACTATTCACTTTCCCTTAAGGTGGAGAATTATCCTTAACAAGAAATGTCCTGAGCCTCAAAGCTGGCCTTGCTTACTCATACGTTGGGGAAATAACATGGGGGTGTCCCAAAGCTGCCCGCAAGGGTATTTGTGAGCAAGACTAGAAAGGGGCAGGACTGAGACCTCTTTATATCTTGTGCTAGTCAGAAATGATAGACTTGATGAAATAGAATAGATGTCTCCTTTTCTTTATTTACTCTCTAATCTATTTATCTTTATATATCTAAGTATAAATAAAATAAAGACCAAGAAAGCAGGATTATTTTAATCATAGATTAGAGGGTATTATTTATTTCCTTTTAGAGTAGCCATGTCACTTATATTTGGAGAGAAAAAATAAAGCGCATAGAGACTTTGGTCGACATTGCATTTCCATGAGCTCCTAGTGTTCTCTCTTTTTATAAGAAGGAAAAATAGTTAGCCACCTTGTCCTGTAATGCTCAAGACTCACTTTGAGAATGATCCTGAGCAACATCTCTAACCTTACTGTTGGAAACAGTACAAACTGTGATTGCTTTCAAGGCACTTAGAAGTAATTAAGAGACAAAACTAACATTTAAAATAAATTAATAAAGAGAATACCTTTGAAAAGCTGAATTGTATTATTGGCTATATATTCCACAGGAAAGGGAGCTCGAGGAAGGAGATATTCACTAGCATCTAGCCTTGTTCTTTCTTACATCCTCCCTGCTGATGACAGCCATGATTTTTTCCTTAGTACTGAGAGGATAATCCTACTTCCCTATGAATATTAAAAATGGCTCAAGTATTTCTCATTACAAAAACAAAAACAAAAACAAAAAAAAACCTCTAACCTGATAACCTACTCAATCCCTTCTTACAAAATTCATTGGGGGGGGGGGGGGTGGGGGGAAATGTTCATACTCAGAGTTTCCCCTTGCTTATAAGTTGTTCATTTCTCAAGCCACATACATGAAACTAGGGGTTAAGGAATAAATCACACGTGGGTAGTTAAAGCAGTTAAGTGTAGAAGTCTCTTCTCTCTGATACTGGAACACCTGATACAGATATACAGGTCTGCTCTGTGCTGTTGCTCTTCTCCCTGGGTGAACTTATTCTAGGCCATGGCTTCAGTGACCATTAGGCTGAGAATTTCAAGATTTGGATTATCGGTATATTTTTCTCCCTTGATTTTATACACACATTTGAAGAGTGAACTGTTAACTCTCTCCTCTCTCTCTCTCCACACACACACACACACACACATATACACATACACCCCTTAGAATTTATCATTCATACATAAAATTGAATATGTTCAAAACTGAATCATCTTAACATTCTCCCTTAACATCCCATATCCTGCCAATGAACAAACCCTATCCATTTCCTTTCTACTTCTGTCCAACATATTGATATTACTCTAAGTTTTTATTTAGATGTACCAAGACCACATGGATTATTGCAACATTCTCCTTGATTGTCTTTTTAAATCCATTCTTATTCCCTTCAAACAATCTCCCACATATTAGATATAGCAATCTTTAAATATATAATCCTTTCTAAAATACTTCAAGGACTCCTCATTACTTACAGGGTAAATTATAATTTTCTTAACAGGGCTGACATGGTCGCTTGTGATATGAACCCTAATTAATTCTCCAAGTCTATTTCTGAATGCTTCCCCCTTCCATGCAACAATCTAGTCAGACACATCCACAGTCGATCCTTTAAAGGCACTAGACTTTAGCATAGACTGTTCCCTCTCGCTTCGTAGGCTTTCCCCCATCTTGGTTTGTCATCAATCATATAAATTACACTGTTTCTCTGTAGACATCTCTTCCTCTTAAAGGTCTTCCTTTAAATCCACATACCTTGTATTTCTTTCCTAACAGCCCCGCCTATGCTCTATTAGACTCCTGATTACCTTTATTTCTGCTTTGATTAGCTATATCGCTTATTATGGGGTCAGAGGGACAGGTTCAAGATAGGAGCATAGGAAGACTCTGATCTCAACTCCTCCCACATCCTAAATATACACTTACTATACAATTCCTTCTGAAGAAGAACTGAAGGCTGACTGAAGAGCTTCTGTATAACAAACAGTGGAGGAACCAGACTAAAAAGGGTAGGAGAGAGGGAGACACAGTGATTATGGGGACCCCGTCCCAGCCATCCCACCAGTGCTGCCCCCAAAGCAGTGTTAGCCCAGCTCCAGCCAGCCTGCTGAAGCTTCAGCACGTGTACTCTGTCTACACAGAGGTTGCTCCTACATAAAGCCACTCCTTCAAGACTGGGAGACATTGCCGCTTCTGGCTAACTCATAGAAACAAACACAGAAAGTCTAATAAAATGAGGAGACAGAAGAAAATGTTCATTCCCAGGCGCCCCCCCCCAGCAAAAAAAAAATAAGTATTTAAAACTCCAGGAAAAAAAAAATTCTAATGAAAGAGAGTTAAATAAGTTACCTGATTGAGTTCAAACCCATGATCATAAAAATGCTCACCGAACTCCAGAGAATGAACATAGTGAGAACTTCAACAGAGTTAGAAAATGCAATAAAGAATCAATTAGAGCTTAAATATATAACTGAAATTAAGAAAAAGAAAATACACTACAGGGAATCAACAATAGAACAGAAGAATGGATCAGTGATCTAAAAGACAGAAAAATAGAAATCGCCCAAACATACAAAAAAAAAAAAAAAGAGAGAGAGAGAGAGAGAGAGAGAAAGAGGGAAAAATTAAGCTCACTGGGGTCAGAAAATGTCTACCTTAAATCCCATAGTCCTCCATAATCAAGCATAGTGTTTGATGTACAGTAGGTGCTCAACAAATGTGGTCAGAGAATGTTATCTAAACAAAAAACTCCTGGCTAGAATTTCAACACAGGTGGGGATGTCAAGAAATAATGTGTATGAAAAGGTCTCTCTATGACTTTCTAAAGACAGGCCAAATGTGGTAAAACCTTATCAACTAAGCCAAGTAGGGGGGGGGGGGAACTCAATCAGGACTGAATGGGGAAAAATAATTATGGCATGATTCTAAAGCTAATGCAATTGTTTTAGTTTTAACTAAGATATTCCAAAGTAGACAAATAACAAACTCTTAGTAAAGGTGCTAAGAAACTCAGTATGAAAAAACAAAAATGTTTTCAAGCTAGCACGTAAATTGTTAGCACGTGGGCGTTTCTAAAAGTGTTTCAAAATCACCCATTCACTTAAGTGTTTTAAGCATTCCTCCTGCAATTTAGCTCAAGCTGCAATTTAGAACAATTTGAGAAAAAGATTTGCTAAGTAACAATAATTTTCAATCAGCCCCCTCTTCCGAATTATCATAAACTTTAGATTTATATTAGCTGTCCTAATTAATGAGATTTCACTGTGTTTAAAATTGGAAAATAAAGTCCTTCATCCTGCATGGTGTAGGGTACCGAAAATTAAGCATACAATTTTTAAAAGGTATTATTCAACAGCTATGGGAGGAAAGACAATGTACTCAACAGAAGCAACCAACAGCTTTTAAAAAGCTGTCAAAGACACATAACTTGTGAGTCATCCCCTTAATCCAGCAGCCTGAATCAGGAGAGAGCACTAGTCACAGACCACACCGGGACTGGCTCTGAGAACAATCATGTGCCTTTTGCTAAGGATGTCACTAAGTGGTGTTTCCCAAGGAGCAGCATGTGTGCAAAGAAAGAAGAGCAAGCAAGCAGGCAGTCCCCCTGAAGGGACGATTTCAGAGCAGCACAAATCAATGTTTACTCAGTTTATTTTGACAGTGAAGTGCCTTCATTATATTTGAGGGGTAGGAACTTATGTTTGCAAGGTGAAGTTATATCACATAGTAGTTTTTATTTATACAATTTAATCATTTTAATTTTTGTATGTGCATATTTAAGAAATAAATATGTGTGTACAGACATGCAAATATTCTGTATCAAAAGATGAAATATTAAAATATGATATATTTTACTATATTTAATCTTATTTTCATTACAATCATTTCACAGGAAAAATCTTGATTGTTTTTAGATTTTAAGAATTCAGAAAACGCTATCATTTTCATCCCTACAACTTTTATAGAATTATATCTCAACAACACCAAACTGATGAGGAAACATTTTATGTTTAAAGGCCTTCTAAAGAGAGCCACTTCTTCTAATAATGCATTCCTGAAAAAAATACCTAAAAACTTTTGCCAGAGGAAACCATTTTCTATAATATCACAAATTCCTCAGATAGCAGCAAAAGCCCATTTCCTACTGTTAGTTCTCAATAGGAAGGAGATGAATAATTTTTCTTCATATCTTTGAACAATGTTTAAATTATTCCCCAATCATCTCTGTCTCACATTAAATAATTATTTACTCCCTGAGCCCTTCTTCATGGGTGTTATTTGAAATTATCATTGTTGATCTCTATTGCACTCACTTCAGAGTCCTTTATGAATCATAGAAACCTAGACTCAAAAATTTAATGAGTAAAACTCAGAGTTCACATTTTTCATTGTCTTATTTGCAGATTCCAATCTTATAGTTAAGAGAGAGACAGGGAGAGAGAAAAAAGGGTGGGGTGGCAGTGAGAGGGAGGGAGTGATGGGGAGTGGGGAGAGGGAGAGGGAGAGGGGGAGAGATGGAGAGAGAGAGAGAGAGAGAGAGAGAGAGAGAGAGAGAGAGAGAGAGAGAGAGAGAGAGACACACACACACACACACACACACACACACACACACACACACACACACACAGAGGGACAGAGAAAGAGAAGGGAGAGGTGGAGAATAGCAATTCTATGCCCTGGAACTCATTTTCTAAGGCTGCTCATGTGTGCTGTTGTCATCTGCACCTGTCAATCTCCCCTACATCCACCTTCATTTCCTTCCATTTCCAGAAAAGTGTAATGTTTTACAGACTGGAATCTCTCAACTCTATTAATAACACTATGGAATAGAATACCATGAAGCTATTTAAATAAGAGACCGCCAGAGCCTTTTGTTAAGTCAGGACAGAATTCTGTTGTAAAGGACAGGATTCTGTTGTAAAGAATGATACTGATTTCTCCAGGGGACAGAGGGGAACAGTTTTAATTGGATTAGTAATGTGACCCTTGGGTCCCATAGAGATTGTTAATGCTTAGTTAGATAAAAGTTTACCTAACTAAAAGGATTTGCTAAAGAGATGTATTTTTTAAGTTTCCTACAATGAAATGGGTTATTGGACCAGTATGTCTTAGTCACATTGTAGGCTATGGAGCTTATTTTATTGGTTGATCAGGAGCTTCTTTGGATCTTTAGACGGGGAGCTAGGCATTCTGAGTACAGACTTATTAATCGTTACATTTAAATAATCACCCAAGAGCCTCATTACTTGCTGGATTCAATATGTAAGTTGACATAATGTATTTCTTCTAACATTGGAAACATTTTATCTTCTATAGTGGAAGGCTGTATAATGCATGATTAAGGGTTTTGGAGATTTCTGGAGCTAGCCTGCCTGAGTTAGGATCTTGTATTTTCCATGTATTAGCTCAGTATCTTTGGACAAGTGAATCTCACATTCCTCCTTTTTCTCATATGTAAAATGGAGATATATTAATTTTTCAAATGATTGGTACAATGGTTAGATAATTTAATACTTAATCACTTAGCTAGTTCCTAGAACATAGTAAGTACTCGCTAAATTACAAGTGTGATTATTACCATCACTGTTCAAATTAGTGACTTTTTTTTACATATACAAGAGTTTTATACCAAACTTTGACCCTTCCTCTTACTTTACCCTAATAGTGATAATCACTTTAAGTATGGTTAAAAGCTGTGTTATGTGCAAAAAAGTTCTGAAAGTACTGAGTAACTTGAAACCATGTAGAGAGCACATACTATCAAATCCAAAAATGTGATAATGTAATTTCCACTAAAATATGTTTAAACAAACAGAAACTCCAATTGAAAAAGTAAATTTATGAAGTCTTTAGTCTCAAATTTGAGAGTAGGCACCAAAATCCCTTAAAGGGAGACAAAGGAATGGAGAGAGGTAGGAATGAACAAGAGCATTTTCCCTCTACTTGGTGCCTGTGTTCCTTCTCAATTCCTAGAGAAAAATAGCTACTTTCTACTGAAGCTTGAAATCTCCTCTGGAGAGAGGAATTCATACAGGTGCATGCAGTCTCCAAAATAAACAGAGGAAACACAGAGAAGAAACGCAGATCCAGATAGTTTCATTATCCGCCATCTAGATAGGCTTAGGAGTTAACAAAATGATCTTTTACATACGAATACTCCTGTGAAGGTAAAGCTTATTCTTTTCTAAATTATTTTGACTGACTTTATTCATATAGCTATTGTACTTGGCATTTTGTTGAATCTATATGAATAATAATTTTAATGTGAAGGAGGAAGAGGAGTTAATTCAATATATTGTTATTGAGCTTACTGTGTGTGGGATGCATTAACTAAAAAATGCAAGGAATAATTGCATTTTTCTTCCATTAAGAAGTACTCATAAAGAAGAAATAGAGTACATATAAAAAAATGCAAGAAAAAATATAATGTGTTTAGTGGACATACAGAGTGCTTTTGGTGGTCAATGGAAGGGGAATGATGCCATACAAGGTAGGATCAATAAATGCTTTATCTCCAGGTAGATCACATGCAAAAAGATAAAAGATTCATGGTCTATACCGATGGACCACACCATTTACATCAGAAATTGCAACCAACCACCTGTAGACATACTTATTTGGCTAGCCCGATGTTTTAAATTTTTTGAATACATTCCAATATTTTTAGAACCATGAATTTTCACATAAAAGTTCCTGTTTCTAGATTCTCTTTAAAAATTAGAAGACATGGAAAGATTTGTCTTTATGACATAGAGCAGGAGTTGATAGGAGGCTGCCAAGAGGCAGGGCATGTGTTCTGCAGGTAACCGAAGTCCTGATCTTGCCAACCTGCTACATGCATGAGGTGACCCGTATAAACTTAAAATTAAGGCTTTTGTTGCACATGGTATTATTTCAGGCGCTCAATATCCTTCTTTGCCAGATGCCTAATTTTATAAACTGGGAGCAACCTCTGTTAAATGTTTTAAGAGAAAGCAAGAATATTGCATATAAAAAATATATAGTATAAAACAAAAAAGTTGAAACACTTCGAAGTGGAGATATTAAGGAGAGTTTAGAAGAATGAACATTAACTGACTGAAAAAGTAATGAGTGAAGCATTCCGGGTGAAATAAAAAGAATGAAGCAAGAATATTTGGGTGAATTTTAAGGAACACAGGTTATCTTTTCAAACATAGATAGAATATATTTGAAGAAATAGCAGGAATCTGAAGAGATGATGGCACACCCATTTGGCTCTCTATTTCCAGCTCCAATGCAATGCGATTATTAACCATTGCTCCCTGCCAGAGCAGTTGCTGGGGCCAGAAAATGAGATCCCTATAATGGATCAAGGACAAGAAGTCTATTAGAAGCTGGGTAAAGAGTAAAATCAAGCTCCAGATTTTCCTCCTCTGGTTCTGAGGAGAACCTGGAAACCAGCAGTCAAGAACCATGGGCAAAAATCAAAGATAATGGTGAAATGATGATGATGAAGATAATGGTGAAAATTAGTCCTGAAAGATCATCAAGTGTAAGGGCCAAGCAGCCTTTATGGATGTATCTGGGAGGTCCTAGAAGTCTCTGGGGCTCACAGAGAGCCATGGTTGGTGGGCAGCTGTAGGGTAAGCATTCTCTATCTCTGAAGCTGGGAACCTACCAATCATTGCAGCTAAAAGTCCAGAGCACAGAGCGCCTTTTTCTAGGGCTTGTATACAGCCAACTCTTGGAAGGAGAGGCTGTTCACCCTTTCCACTATCAGAATTTTCACTAATTAAGAGAACCACGGTGACTTTGAACCATAAGTCAGGAATGGGCAGAGAAAATGACATCTCAGGAAACCCATCAGCCAGAGAAGAAAGAGAAGTAGGACACAAAACAAGCTGTAACTAGTAAAAAAAAAAAAAATTACTGTTGATGAATTGGGTAAAACACAAATGACCATTACAAAAAAATTTGATCATGGCACATACAAAGAACTACCAATAGAAAAAAAGATATAAGGAAATTTTGGGGAGTGATATAGTCACCACCTTAACTGTGGCTATGATTTCATGGCATATACACACGATAAATTCAATAACAAAAACGTGTAACAAGATAGAGTGTGACCACAGTAGTTCCTTCACTATGTGTGATCAGTGGGTACTGCAGAAGCAATTCCATGGGGCAGCTGGACAGAGACGGAGCCAAGAACTTGAAGCAGACCAGGCATTGTCCCTGCTTGGAGGACAGTTGTTAACAGTGTGTTTGGGCCAATTTGTTCAGGTTCACTCGCAGATTCAATGGTCTGTGTATACATTGTGTATGAGAATGTCATGTTCCTAACTGTATCAATACCAGGAATAAGTGGGCTAGGAAACTGATACTTCTTGCACCCTTATAGCAGTCCAAATCTTGATCATTAGACAGTTATCTGTTGGATAGTCTTATCCAGCCTTCTTTAAATACTATATATACAGTGATTATACATTTTCTCTACAACTTGACCTTTCCTATCAGATTACTAACTGACATCTCAAACATATTACATTCTAAATTGAGATGTTGATATTGATGTGTCCCCACAAAAAGTTCTTTTAATGCCCTCACCTATGAGGAAATGCTCTCTCCTCCTTCTGCTCCCATTTTCTTTCTAACTTCATCTCTCACTCCTCTATTCTATTCACTAAGCTGCTCCAGAATGTTCTTTCAACTCATCAGGCTTGTTCTGCCTCAAGGTCTTTCTTTCCCTGTGGGCTGTGCTTTCCTTATATATATACATGGCTTATTCCCTCACTTCCTTTCTGTCTTTACTTAGTAACCAGCTTCTTAGTAAGGCCTTCCTTGGTCACGTATCTAAAATTTCAGTCTCTCTCAATGTTTTATATCTTTCTTGGCTATTTTATTTTTTTTTATTATATCACTTACAACAATCTAATATGGTTTATGTTTTACTTATTTTTCTTTTAATCCATCTACTTGAACAGAATGAAAGCTCCATGAGAACAGAAATTTTTGTCTCTTTTTTCACAGTTCTTAAAATGCCATCAGATATATATAACAGTTGCTTAATAAATATTTGTTAAATTAATGCATGAATAATGAAATGCATATATGGTTATAACTAAGTAATAGTTCATTGAGGGGAAAACATAGCTCAGTAAGTTCGATAATTTGTTTCTATTTGGTATCTATTATCTCTAGAAACACAATCTGTATTAAAAAAAAAAAAAAAAGATAACTGCTTCACCCTGCCTACCTTGTATTTCTTCCACTTAGACTGAAGGATTTATTTCTACACAGGTCTCATACCCACCAAGCACCTTGTTATGTTTCCGTTAATGGAAAGAATATAGCTAGGGTTTTATTTTACACACAGGTGAGAAAACTCAAAGTGAAAGTTGCCATACCAACTACAACTTAGCCCCTGAGCTCATATGAATTTTCACTATTATATCTGCTCTTAACTTTTATGTGTTAAAATATATAAAGGCAATTTGTCTCCCTTACTATTGCTGTGAGATTTGTATGCAGTTTATGCCTCAGGACTCACCACAGGACTGTGACATAAGAGAACACCCAAAATGCTTCTCTTCTTTGGTACTGAGAAATAGGATGCATTTACTTTACTACTGAAGACCATCCATAAAAGAGACCATTTTTAAAACTTGCTGCTCCATATTCATGAGGGAGAAAAACTAGAATATTTTGCTATTCCACCTTGGCCTCAATTCTCCCCCAAACCTAGGCCTTACTAAGGTGCCTACTCCTCCTGAAATATAGGAGCTCATTTTCATTCTCTTATGAATTCCCGGCACAAAGCTTCTTCCTTAATCTTGCAATTCATATGAAAATCCGAGCCATACAGATTTGTATGTCTCAGTGAGATTACTTCTTGTCTAGAGCTGCCTTTGAGAACAAATAATGGAATTAAAGTAGCTGGGATGTCACTTTTTAAGACCTTCTCAAAATGAATATTTGATGCTAATATTTCATAACATTAATTTATTTCCGCCATCACTATAGAAAACTAATAAATTCCTAAATACAGCTTTGGAGTCTTTTGTGCATTACTATTGTATCAAATTTATGTATGTTGTACGCATAAGATTATATTCTAATTAGGCGAAACTAAAAGATAGACCAGGTCAAAATTACCAAGATCTATGGTAGCCAGACAAGTAAGAGGACACCCCAGGAAAAGATACTGTGACATTTAGCAAACCGTAAACACTGGGCTTGGCCAACTAGATCGATAGATCTACTTGAATGAGAAATAACATGGAAGGAATTATTTTTAAAATTAATTTTTAAATTAATTTTAAATTTAATTATTTGAAAAGATATGTATTTACATGGTTCTAAAAGAGGAAAATATGAAAAGGCATACATGACAAGTTTTCTTCTCATCCTGGTTACCCATCTCCCCAACCAAAGGCCTGAAATAGAGAATCACCCTCTTAACTTTGTCATATTGCCTTCTAGAGTTACTTTTCACATGTAAGCAGATATGAAGAGTTCATCTTTTTCCTACCTTTTGAAATCAGCAGTAAATAAGATAAAGTTGCCAAGAGATTTTTAGCACAGCTAAAATTTGCTTACAGTTTCCTTAAGATTAGCCTCATCAACACCTTTCTTCCTTTATTCTCCTTCCAAATGGATTATATCAACTTTTTTCAAGTGTGGCAATTAGGTATTTTTGTTAAATACATTTTTATTCAGAAGTGTAAAAAGTATTTAAAATCATCTGAAACAAAAACTACAATTACTAATATCTAGTTACTCTAACCACAGAAAAATTAAGAATTTATAAAAAAAATCTGTTAGGTGCTGCAGTGCAGATTAGTTAAAATAACAAATATATAAATAGCTTTCTTAAATTCAATGCTTTATTATACTGTGGTTAAGCTTGTTAATAAGATAATTATTTTCAATATATAATTTGTAATTCATAATGAGATTTTTATTTAAAATATAAAATGAAGTTCATTCTATAATTCAGATCATCTTATATGTAATGTATGTAGCATACTCATGGCTAAATCTAAATTATAATGTCTTACATATTTTAGTTTTTGGCTTGATCATTTTATATGGCATGTATACTTTGAGGTAGTCTTCTCTTAGTGATAATAATTTAAAAATATGCATCAACTTTGTAAAGGAGACTGTTTTAGGAGAATAATGATTAAATTTGAAGGGAGGAAATATTTTATATCTACCTCTACCACTTCCTAAAAGAGTGTGACTTTGAGCAAATTTCTTGATATATATATATTTTTAAGAGTTTGGCTTGCTCTAAAACTTTAATTCCTCTATTGAAATTTGATATGAAATAAAAGTGATAGAGAAAAAATAGATACTATAACAAAGTGACTAAAACTAAAAAGAAAAATAATGAAAGGAAACAGTAAGACAAAAATGTGACTTAAAGAATAAATATTTATGCTGGTTCTTTCATACTTAATGTCTGTATGTTTCCTCTGTCCTTCCTACAAAAATCAACCACAAGAAAATCTCTAAATTTCCTTTGCAAAGGACTAATATATTGGGTTGTCATGTAAAGTGAAGGGAAAATATTAATATTTATTAAGTATCTATTACCTGCTGGTTATTGTGCTGCTTCTTTATACATTGGCAGTAGGTCTTATCACAGGAATGAGCTAACTATGAAATTACTACAGTAAAAAAATGCTGCTTGGCAGTTCTCTCTTCTCCCAGTTCATTTATTACTATGACAGTTATGTTGTGTGTCAACGTGATTAGGCCACAGAGTGCCTAGATGTTTGGCCAAGCATTATTCTAGGTGTTTCCATGAGGATGTTTCTAGTTGAGATTAACATTTAAATAGGAAGACTGAGTGAAGCAGAATGCTCACCCCAGTGTTGGTGGACCTCCATCAGTTGAAGATCTGAATAAAACAAAAAGGCTGAATCTGCTTCGGTTAAGAAGAATTTCTTCTTGTCTGACTGCCTTCAAACTGGGACGCTGGGTTTCTCTGACTTCAGACTCTAACTGAAATATTGGCTCTTCCTGAATCTCAAGTCTGCTGGTCTTTGGTATAGTATTTTAGGTATAGTTTATATGTGTGTGTATGTGTGTGCGTATATATGTGTGTATACACACACAAACACACACACACGCTCACAGACAAATTTCATGTAAGCCATCATCCCAGCTACTTCTCTCCTCCAGCTGTACAACAGAAGAGAAAAGGAAAGAGAGGCAGTCAAGAGAGTCATCAGGAATGCAGCATTCCTGTGGGAGTTGTTTGAGATCACCACAAGAGGATACCACCATTCTCTTTGTCAGTTACACTTAAACTCAATCTGAGAATTTTTCATTCTGTCCCTAGGCATTTTGTGACAGTGAAAAAGTGAATAAGAGAGAGATCTAGCAAAGTAGCCTGTACTTCCACCATTTGGCCTAACAAGAATATGTACATTTCTCCTGAGCAAGTGGTGCTGCGAAAAATCATTGGATTGAGCAATCTTGCTAGAATGTCATCTTTCTCAGCTGAGGGAAATTCTGCAGCCACTGGCTGTGGAAAATATAACTGATAATTAAACTTGAGAGCAGGTAGTAGGAGATCAAGCCAGATCTCCAGAAAGAACAGGAGTGGAGAAAAAGATGTGCTAGTGGCCCCCTCAGGACGTTCCAAAAAATCCACAGGTGTGTCCTTTAAGATAGCCAGCAGGTAATTCCAATTGTTACTCCCATTGTTACCAGTGATCCCAAGTCACTGTTATCCAGCAGAGCAACAACAACTGATTAGAAGAAAATCAGATCATGGTCAGCTACTAAAGAAACATTTTTCCCTGTTCCTATATCCTGCTTACCTATATCCAACCCTAGACCCAGAAAGACTCAAGAAAGGGATGTTCCAAAGTTAGCCCAAGCTACTGCTTCCTTTCCAGGGTGATGCAATAGAGAGGCATGAAAGAGGAGGCATATCCCATTTTTATCTGACGACGTGCTCTACAAAATTTTATTTTTTGAAATATATTGAGATATGTTTTATGGCTCAATATATGGTCTAAATTGGTAATTTCCCATGTGGTCTTCAAAGCACATTCTGAAGTTATTAGGTATAGTGTTATATAAATTTCACTTAAGCCATTTGATGGTTTTAATATTTTCTATATCCTTATATTAATTATGGAAATATCTAATTTTGATGTGGATTTGATCATTTTTCCCTTCAATGGTTTCAGATTTTACACCATTCATTCTGAATCTCTATTATTAGGAGCATACATGTTTAAGATTGTTACATTTTGCTAATTGATGCTTTTATTATAAAAACTCCCCCTTTGCATTTGGTAATATTCTAAGTTTATTTTGTCTGATATTACTCTATGCTTGATATATCAATTTCCATCATTTTTCTCTCTACTTATCTTTGTCTTTAAAGTGCCTCACCTGTGTATAGTATATTGTTGGGTCTTGATTTTCTTCATGAATTTTTCATTTCATTTACATTTAATTATTCATGTGGCTATGTTTAATTGTACAATCCTATTATTTATTTTCTATTTGTCCTGTCATATTTTACCCAAATTTTTAAAGGATATTTTTGCTGGGTATGTAATTCTGCATTGTAACCCACTCTACCTACCTTAGCAATTTAAAGATATTTTCCATTGTCTTCTGAATTCAAATGTTTCTTATGATGAGTCCATCATCCTTTATATGGCACTCGACCTGGGTGTAATTTGCCTTTTGTTCCAGCTGCTTATATGGTCTCTTAACTTGTTTTTTACCTTTGACTAGGGTGTGCTTAGCTGTGGTTTTCTTTGTATTTACCTTAACATATTTAAATTTATGATATGAGCTTTTTTTTTTTTACTTCAAATTTGGAGTAAAGTTAAATCTTCAAATATTTTAAAAATCCATTATTACTCTCCTATTTTTCCAAAACTCCTCTTTTTCTGAGCCCAATTATAAATACATTAGATGTTTGATATTTCACAGGGCGCTAACTGTATGCTCATTATATGATTATTTTCAATCACTTTTCTTTCTCATCTTCAGATTGTATAATTTCTATTGACCTGTTTTTCAGTTCATTACTCTTCTGCAGTCTCCAATCTGCAAATCTTATTGAATGAATTTACTCTCTCAGCTATTATTTCATAATAAAATTTTCATTTTATTCATTTTGATAGTATTCATTTCTCTACTGATATATTTGTCCATCATCTGATTCCTAAGGTTCATATTTTCTTTAAGTCATTGAATATATTCATAATAGTTATTTTAAAGTCCTCATCTTCTAATGCCAATAACTATGTTCCCTCGAAATCTGTTTATATTAACTATTTTTAATCATGCCGTATTTTTCACTTTTGTGTATATCTAGTAAGTATTGACTATATGTTAAACATTGTGTTCGATCTTTTGGTAGTCAGAACTATGTTTTGTTTTGGCAGGCAATTATATTGCTGGCAGATCCTGCCAAGCTTTTTAAAATTTTTATTGCTGTTTGTTTATTTTTATTTTTTCCTTAGTCCTGAAATGCAGTGCTTATAGCATAGACTTCATTCATATGCCATGGCCTTTCTTGGGACTTAAATTGGCTCCCCAAGTTGCTTGGCAAGGTATCTCCTCTGACTGGGCTGGAACTACAACATCTCTCAACTTGTTTAAATATAGCAACTGGTTCAGAAACCCCGAAATGTCATCTATGGTTCTCAATTTATAGAGAACAATAACTTTTGCTAGGGCTCTACCTTTATATGATGATCAATAAATTCTTTTCAGAAGAAATTCAGTTAGATATGGGTGTTTCATCTTCTCACGTGTCTCTTTTCTCAAGAATCACAATGCTGCACTATCTGCTACCCAATGCCTGAAAAAAAAATTTCTTCATATATATTTGACCTGATTGTAGCTGTCAACAAATTCAATATCACTTCTTTCCATCATGGTCAGAACCCAGGACCAGTCACTGAAATTTAAAATTTAATGCATGGGCTTAAACAGATGAATATAACTGAAGAGAAGACTAGTGAACTGTCAGATATACATATAAGATTTAATTGTTTTTTAATTTAAAAACTTCTGAGCATAAAAGAGAAGAAAATGGACAAGTATGATAAAAAGACTTGAGAAAAATGGAATGTAGAATTAGAAAATCTGAGCTATCTAGATTTTAAAAGGAAGAGAACAGACAGATAATTCTAATTTTCTTGTTGTTTTTCAGAATTAATGAAAGACATACATCATCCAATTCAACAGCCACTCTAAACTTCAAGCAGAATAAAGGAAAATATTCACAATTAGATTTAATACAAGGAAATTTTAAAACGACATCTATGTGGGAATTTGAAAAATATGTTTATAACAAGTAAAAAATAATTTTTGAAAAATACTTAAATGATTGTACTATAAAATGTACAATCATATGCAACTTCAACAAAATAGTAAATAAAATGATTAAAAATACATTCTTATTTTTTTTTAAAGGGAAGAGACTGATAATCATCTAGGTGTTTATGCAAGATGCAATCAGTATCTTACTATGTATTTCCTCAGCATTCATCATCCCCATGACTACTGTTTCTTACTGTAAGTAGCTGTCACTATACTTTCATCCTTAAGTTTTTTTTGTGATCCTTGGAGCATGTATGGAACAGTCTGAATGTACTAGACAATTGTTATCCTCAGAAAAGGCCCTCAGCCAGTGATTTTACATATATATAATCTTTGTATATATAATCTTCTAGCTACCTGAGTGGCATATCTCGGCAGCATGTTCTTCACAATCCCTAAATGGGAATTCATGACCATGTGACTATACCAGTGACATTCTTATAAATGCATCTTCTGTTGGGTTCTACTCTCTCTACTGGTGCTTCCTGGGATCACTTCTGTACTTTAATACTCTCAGAGTCAGATTTTGTGGAAATCCTAATTGAGATAGTATCTATTTAAAAAGCTATCAAAAGAATTAGATAATAAACTCAAAAAAGAAGGCAGTGTATTGAAAATTTCTATTTTAAATACTGAATTTTAAATCTTAGATGAAAATTTTAAGGAAAAGCTTCAACACACCAAAATGCAACATAAAAAAATGAGAAATCTAACTAGTTATAGACTCACAAACTTTAAAAAATTGTGAAAATTTAGTTCCCTACCCATAATACATAAAAATCTAGATGTTCTTACAGGTTTTATATTCAAGAACAAGTAATTCTATTCATATATACACTGTTTAAAAGGTGAGATTAAGAGAATATAATTCTAAAACATTTCATGAGTCAAGTATAACCAATGAAGAACATTGGGAGTAAAAAATAGTCAAATTACACAAATACAGATTTTAAAATCCTAAACAAAATATTCAATATGTAAAGAATACACCATGCCAAGTTTGGCTTTCCTTAGAAATACAAGGATAGTTTAATATAAATAAAGGCATTTATTTAATAAATAACAGATCTGTGAATAAGAAAGACTAATATTAATAGATGCAAAAAGATATTTAAAAACCTAACATCTATTTGTATTAATAAAGAAAAACCTTAATATAGGAGAACTTCTATAACCTGATAAACATAATGCTGGGAAATTAAAGCAAGCTGCTGAAATACCCAGTATCAAGTTTAAATATGTGTAAAATAATTTAAAATGTTTACTACTTACTATTTAGCAAAAATATAGGCATTCATTTCAAAAACAAACCCCTAATTCATGATACTTATTTCCTCTGGCAAAAATGGAAATCACTGAAAACAGAGAGAAACAAAAGGGCATTTTATGGTAGTCAGCAAGGTGCTAGATACATTAGTGCTTATTTTATTATTTATATGTTTATAACCATTGATATGTCTGAATAATTACATAATAAAAAATTTTATCTTTTTTCTTTGGCTTTAGGTTGGGTGTTTAATTTTTTTAGACTGACTTTGCTCCTTTATACTGATTTATAAAATTCCTTAAAAAATTAACACCAACACTTTGTCTCAATTTTTTCCCAAATATTTTTTCAGAGTTGATTGCTTACCTATTAATTTTATCAATAGTTTTTACCATTTTTGTTTTAATTTTGGCATAGACAAGTTTTTTTAAAATCTTAAGTCTTATCTTCTGTAAGATCTTTTATTTTTATTGTAGAAGTTAAAGGTGATCTGCATCGATGGTAACATCCTATTTACCCATTTGTTATACCCATCCTCCAGCTATTGTAAGTTTTAGCTGTTAATGGCTCATAGCTTCCCCTCTTCTCAGGAGAATTTCTCCCAGTTGATTGGGTGCTGTTTTACCTGGGAGGTCACAACCCCTTGGGGTAAAGATTACAGGCTACAGTCAATGATTGACTCACAGGGAATATAAAAACTAGTGCCTTTTTTTTTTTTAAGGTGTAATAAAGTTCCCCATTGTATAGAATTGAAGCTAGATGGACTCCAGCTGGAAACACTTTTTTCTTACCTCTTATTTCCCATCCTCAATTGTCCCTCACTCATTTTGTAATAGCTCACTTTCAGTAAATTGTGTGTACTCAAATATCTAAGGTTTTGCTTCCAGGGAATTTAACACAAAATAGGCATTATTATTTCCATATCATAACAGATATATTTATCTGTATTTTCTTTTGGGTATTTTGTTTTACTTTATATTACACAACATAGTATTATATGTTACTAATTGTCTCCCATCTTTCTTTCAAAACATCTTGACTCTTGATCAGATTAATAGAGCTACTTAATCATCCTTTGCCACTGCAACCTATGAATAATATGAATAATTGCAACTTCAACTGAGACATACCTTAAAGAATAACAAAAATTAGATTACTCTCAGCGATGATTTTTTGCATATGACACCTTAGCACAAACAACAAAATAAAAATAATTTTTTCTCATTTTTCCATATAGTTCAATGGGACTACATTGAACTATAAAGCTTCTGCACAGCAAAAGAAACGATCAACAAAATGAAAAAGTAAGCTATAGAATGGGAGAAATATTTGCAAACCGCACATATGATAAGGAGTTAATTTCATATATATGTGTATGTGTGTATATAGATATATGTATATCTATATACATATATATGTAAAACTCATACAACTCAGTAGAAAAATAATCCAATTAAAATAGGCTAAGGACCTAAATAAACATTTTTCCAAAAAAGATATTCAAATGAGCAACAGGTAGATGGAAAGTTGCTCAAAATCAGTAATCACCAGGGAAATGCAAACCAAATCCACATCTATTAGAATGGCTTTCATCAAAAAGACAAGAAATAACAAAGGCTGCTGAGGATATGGTAAGAATGTAAATTGGTACAGCCACTATGCAAAACAGTATGAGTTTCTCAAAAAATTAAAAATAGAACTACCATATCATCCAGAAATTCCATTTCTGGGTATATAACCAAAGGAAATGAATCACTACTTCAAAGAGATATCTGTCCCCATGTTCATTGCAGCATTATTTAGAATAGCCAAGACATAGAAATGACTAAGTGTCCACCGATGGATGAATAAGATGAAATATAGCTATACAAAGAAATGTTACTAACCCATTAAAAATGAAATCTTGCCATTAGTAACAATATAGATGGATGGATGAAACTTGAGGGCATTATACTAAGTGAAACAGATCTGAAAGAGAATGATAAATAATGTATCATCTCATATATGGAATCTAAAAAAAAAACTCAGAGAACAGACTGGTGGTTGCCAGAGGCAAGAATGGAGGGTGGGGGAATTGGTGAAGGTGGTCAAAAGGTATACCTGGGGAATGGCGAAGGATGAGGAACCTGATCGACATTGAGGGTGATCAGATATCAAGGGTGGGGACAGGGTAGGTGGGGTGGGTAGATTCTAGTTAAAGAGACTTGCCAGGGCTCTGGCTAAAACTAGAATTCACAAGAAAGTGCATGTGCCTAGGAGAAAGTTCAGGGGCCTGACACAATTTTGGTCAAGCAGACTGTCACATTCTAATTAGAATATCATTCACCAAAGGGCCCACCTCTCAGTCTCTTCCCCTTGCATCTCTCTTTACTGTCAGTTTCGTTTCATTTCTCTGTAGCCTGGTTTTCTCACATGGGATGTGGGACTATGTTCATTCCATTCCATTTTCTGGCCACGAGAAAAACACTGATTCTCCTCTTCAGTTTTAGTATATGAAGGCCTTTATTTTGCTTAAGGCAGGTCAAGCGTCTGCCTCTGAACCAATCAAATATGTACCGAAGAGCACATTTACATGGTTGGACAGGGTATAAAAACAGTACAAAAGAGAAAGACAGGAAGGGAAGGAAGAGGAGGGGGAAAAATAGGGCGGGGATGGAAGGGGCTTCTGGATATAGAGAGTTACATAGATATCCAGTGCATTCTTGCTTGGGATTCTTTCTCATTATGAGTAATTTCTCTACAGCCTTTATCTTTTTCTCACCTTGGATGCAGCTGACCATAGCATCCTTTGAAATCCTTATCATGGTTTGAACCTGATATCTTTTATAGGAGTTATCTAAAAGCAATAATATGGCACTGGAAATCACAGTGATGACCCAGTGTTGTCCCATAGTCAAACAGGAGGAGGATGCACCAAATCTAATATGGATCAGTGTTTGTAACTTTTACTTTATGCTTTATTATTAACATACAATAAAAACAAACCCATATAACTTTGACTTTCCTTAAGTTCATTCATTCAGTTGTCTTCAGGGATGTTAATAAATAGTCACAATGTAACTATTTTGACAAATTCTTTAGATTGCATTCTTATATTTGAGTCACAGGCAAAAATACTGTTTGTTAAATTTTGCTTTACCTGAACTTTCAGAAAGTTTTCTAGTTTCTGAAATCCTGAGGTTGAAAAGCTACAGAATACAAAGTAAAAATGTGTTGAAATGTCTTCATTAAGGTTAAATTAAACAGAAGAAAGTGCTAATTGGATGTAAAGAAAACCTAAATGAGCTAAGTCTATGAGACTGAAATTGACTCCCCAGGGGCAGCCTCTCAGACGAGTCTTTCAAAATTATGTAAGCAAAATTCTTTCAGGCAGAGACTCAAATTTTTTCTCCTAACATCTTTGGAAAAGCCAAGCATGTGAATAAGAAATAAAGTTTTAAAACCTATAAGGCTTATGATCCTGAGTTTCCATTCTCACCTGAATAGGTATGTATTTTCTAATTCTTGATGTAAAAATATCTTTGTAACCTTGGCTGTGCTGCCAGTTCTGGACAAGCTCTTGCCACGCTCAGCATGCATGTGCAGAACCAGAGGCTGGCTGGAAAATGCTCCCAAAGCAAATGTCCAGTGTCTTAAAATTAGGCCATGTTCCAAATTCTAGACAAATTGCATTGCTTCCTACAGCTGCTTAGAAAGTAGTTTTCTACCTCGCTCTCACAATAGATACCTATGAACTCTCTATTCCTTTTAGTATCACTTTATAGAATTTTGATCCCTAAATTTTCCTTTGACTATGGTTTCTCACAATTTTCTGAACACTTAGAATCTTTTCTAGACTCTGGATATAGGCGTCTAATGATCTCTATTTTCTAGCTTAGAATATTCTGACTTTATGCTCTATGTTTTTCTGCTTTTGGGTAATCAAATACACTTTATTCACTATCTAGCCTTGACCACAAAACCTGTGACTCTCTTACTAATTTCTTGTCTTATTTACTTACGTTTGCAACAACATCCCACTTACCTTGATTCCTAGATTCATGTGTGGGTTCTCTCTTGTCCAAACCCATTATCTCTGCCTTGTTCTCACTCTTTATTTCAGAATTACATTAATCACATTTTCGCGTAGATTATATAATGGGCTGACTTGGAAAAAACATATATACAGTGGTCAGATGGAGGAATAACTCCTATTGATTGGTAATTTATGTACCTCTGCATTTTACCAAGTAACTGGTACATATTTCAGATCATATAAAATGAAGAAACTGTAGAATACGCCTCAGGCTAAGAATGCTGCAAAGATAGATGTGTTTCGTTGGTGTGAAGAAAATAAGGTAGCAGAAAATTGGTGACCACAGAAAATAACCAACAATTTCCCTTGGTACTTTCTGATGAATTTTTTTTTGAAAGAAAGTACAAATAGATGACCAAATTAAGTCATCTGTAAATACTTTTAGGCTGTGGCCATAGGAAGTTTATTTTAAGACATATATTTAAGCTGAGCTAAAGAAAGGATCCTAGCAGGGAGTAGAAAATGAGATTATTTCCAAATTTATGCCTGGGAGATTATTTAATTTTGCTCTTTTAGACATAAACTTTTTGAGAGGAACTCTATAATTTTTAATTCCAGATAGCACACTCTCATGTCATCTCATACCTGAGCTGAACTTTAAAATAAGAAAGAACTAAAACAAGCAATATGAACACAGTTTTAGGTACCCAATGACATAAAACTACCTTTGTCTTCGGTAAAACATTATGCCAAAAATCAGGTTTTGCATATGATTTAACTATTTCTCCTGCCCAGCAAACTTCTTTGCCACTGTAAATGATCTGGGCTAAGAAGACAAAGAAAGCAGGAGTTAGATTTAAACAATGTCTTCTTTAATAAATCTTAGGAAAAATACAGGTAAGTTCAACTCTACAAGAGAATATTGGTAAGAATTTTACTTTGCAGTCAAATGCTCTACCACTGAGCTATACCCCCAAGAATTTTACTTTGCTTCTTCTTCAATAGAAAAAAAATTTGCCTTTCTGAAGCATGTGCTATTTTCTCTCTAAGGTGTCTCCAAAATTACATTTTACAGAGTGTGGTCTGCACACCTGATGCTTCTTGTAGAGTAAGGTTAGGACAATTTCTAGCATTTAGGTAAAGCATAATTGATGGTATATTTCATGAAAGTTTCCATTTGAGTTCCCAAGTAGGAAAAAATGATGAAGTGGTTTGGTAATTTCACACCATCCTCCAAATAGCCGATGGATGATAGGGGTTGTAAATCTGATTCCTGGGTCCAGGATTGACTCAGAATTCTGCTATATGACTAAGCCTGCTAATGGCAGGCCAAAAATGAACATGATGGAGCAGTAGGGAAAGACAGTATGGAAAGACAAAGCAGGAAGTGCTAGATGAATATGAAATTCAGAGAGCCTCATCATCAATCGACTGGGTCACCATCACTTTTCAATATCCTCAAGCCCTAGTGCTATAAGTGCTGAGCCCAAAATATTTGTTTATTCTAAGGCACAGCTCTTTGTTTTCCTTTCTCTATTATCCTAGTCATAAAGTATAGGATTCCACCTTATTCCTTAACCTGCCCACTAGTCAGGCTACCTAGTGTCTAGGTTTCTTTTGGGCACATTTACTAGGTTGTTTGGATCCTTTTCCTATATATGACATCATCTTGGATTTGTTTCCTTGCATTCAACCATATAGACATATTTGAGTCACTCTGCTATAAAAAGAATCCTAGGGTACTTTTAGAATTCTGTTTCCAAGTATAACAGCTACCAGGATTCAGCTGCCATGACCTACTCATGTGATTAAACTTCTCTGAATCACATGTGAGTTTTCTGCACCTTTTAGAGAGATAATCCACTGTCCACCTAACTGTATCAATTGGATCTGTTCATCCAGGCCCTAGAATGGATATGTAACTCTTTCAAGCAATCAGTTTTATCTTCTAGCTCAGGGGACCCCAATTCCTGGGTCATGGACCAGTACCGGTCTGAGGCCTGTTAGGAACTGGGCCACATAGCAGGAAGTGAGCAGTGGGTGAGCCAGTGAAGCTTCACCACCAAGTACTTGCAGCTGCTCCCCATTGCCAGCATCGCCACCTAATCCACCTCAGATCATTAGGCATTAGATTCTCATAGAAGCACCAGTCCCTGGTTCCAGAAAAGTTGGGGAATGCTGGTCTAGGTTATACAATTAGATGCAAAAACATGAACATCGTCTTCTTTCCCATCATGGTCTACACCTGTTTTGAAATCCACGTGTGTGTGTACAAGCTGACAATCCTATAGCCTCAGTCTTGATTCCAATAAAATGAACCAACACCTATGGTCTCCTTCTTCAAAATACAGCCTTAACCACTGTTAATATTCTCACTTAGAAATATGCCCCAAACAGGGCAGAGCTCGGTAAGATAATTTTCTTCAAAAAATGATTTTTGTAATCAACGGGTATCTGAGTGCCTATAATATGTTAAGAAGTCTTCTATGAGATAAGGATGCTATAATTAATAAAGCTTAGACTAACATTTGGTAATATTGCTTTGGGTGACATTCCTAAATTTGGTTAATTGGGGCTTAAGCACATAGTGAGCAGTCTAGATGGCTTCTACTCAGAAAGTACATAGTCCTGGTCCAACTGTGAAACTTACGTTCTAGACTCATTACATATTAAACTCATTTGGTGGATTAAAAATGGCGCCCTCTTACTCAGCTCCGGCAACATCCATGATGCTCTAACCAGCAGTAAGGATCTTAGGCTCAGAATGATTTTCAAATTCAAGTGGGACAACAGGCTTCAATATGTTTTTGTAGATTTTAGAAAAGATGCAGAATGCAACTAACACAACATGCACAACAGCTTAGCACAGTTTTCTCAAACAGGGTTAGCAGTGACTCTTGGGTACAGCTGTCAATGAACCAGTTTTTTTATGCCACTTGGAGCACATGTGATAATAAAAAAAAGGAATGTTTTAAAAAGTGGGAGATGCACATGTGTGCATCAGCTCAATATAGGAAGCCATCGAATCTAGAGATCCTACAGATTTTATACCTATCTATCCCGGTAACCTCCTTGGAGGAAACTCACTGTCATTTGGTATTGTCAACAATATTAAACTTTGCTTTTCTAATGAATGTATAGTGGCTTCCCCTTGTGGTTTTAATTTACATTTCCCTAATGATGTTAAACATCTTTTCTATGTGCTTATTTGCCCTCAATATATCTTCTTTGTTGAAGGGTCTGTTCAGACCTTTTATTCATTTTTTATCTGGTTGTGTGCTTTATATTGAGTCGTGGGAGTACTTTTTGTATTATGAATATAATTCCTTAGCAGATATATTGTGCAAGTATTTTCACCAGGTCTGTTTACTTTTATAATTCTCTTAACTGTGTCTTTCAAAGAAGAGCAGTTTTAATATTTACAATGCCCAATTTATTTGCTACTTTTTATGAATGGTGTAATATCTAAGAAATTTTTGCCTAACTCAGAGTCATAAAACATTTGTTCCATATTTTCTCTAGAAATTTTATAATTTAGGTCACTGAGTTATTCTTAGTTTTTGTATATGATAGGAATAGATTGAGGTTCATTTTTTAGCATCGTTTGCTTAAAAAAAATCATGTTTTCCTTTAAATAGTCTTTGCAACTTGATAAAGTATCAGTTGATATTTGTGTGGCACAATTTCTGGACTCTATTCTGTTTCATTGATATCCTTTCACAAATGCAGCGTCTCTTCATTAATGTAGCTTCATACGTAGTTTTGAAATTGGATACTGTGAGTATCCTATGTTTTCTTTTTTCAAAATTTAATTGAGTAAACTAAATCATTTGTCTCTCCACATAAATTTTAGCATCAGTTTGTCGAAAATTTATGAAAAATCCAACATTGGAATTGTATTGATTCTACAGATCACTATGGGGTTAAACTGACCTGTTAACAGAACTGAAATTCCAATCCATGAATATTGTACGTCTACTTATTTGAGACATCTTTGAAGAGATATATAAGAAATCAAAGAGACAACCAAATAAGGCTTAGGAGTTAAGGCTAGCTTCCTGGAAAGAATGAGACATTAACAGAACATTCACATGGGACTTTCATGAGATAATCCAAGTTTAAGTTTCAGACACAGAATGGAGGTTTATAAAAATATTAGCTATAAAAGTAATATTTTCATTGACTTTGTGGAAAATTAGTTGAATCTTATAGATTTCAAATATTACTTCTACTCTTTTTTAAATAAGATCTTGTAAAAGCAAAACACATTCACTGCAGAAATTTTTGAAAAGTCAATAATCATAATTTTTTGAAAATTCTTAATTCTACCCTTTAAATATAATTGCTATGAATGCTTGTTTACTTTACTCTTTCTTTACATTTACATACAAATTAATGTGGTGACAGTGATTTTAATTTGCCTTTCACGTTAAATACAAAATATTATTTTCCAGTGTAATCAATGTTCTATAAAATGCAAGTTTGATGATTGTAGAATATCTACTATATGGATATGTAATAATTTATTTTACCTACTCCTCCCCCAACTTTGGGGCAATTCTAGTTTTACACTTTAAATACCATGGTAATTAACATTTAGAAATTAATAGTCATATACATCTTTGAGTTAATTCTCAGGTTATTCCTTAAAGTTTAATTTAAAGATATATTTCAGCAATCTTGTTTAACCATCAAATTTCCCTCCAGAAAAACTGTATTGCTATATTCTCCCAGCAGCTGTGTCAAGAATTGCCATTTTCCCATTTCAGCACACCTTCATTGCTACCAGTTATTTTAAATTTTTAAATGCCACTTTTTCGTAAAAAGTATATTTTATTTTTTAATTTTCTATTGTTTTGATTATTAGAATTTTTTGGAGCTTTGCCAGCAAAATTAAAATGCATAATAATAAAGTAATGCTATATCTTTCAACCTGTAACTTAATGCAGTCTTATAATATACTATTTTCATTTGCCATTATATATATCTATTAAAAACTGATCTTAATTATAATGCTTTTGTATTCATATCCTAGGTATGGAACTCTAATAATAAAATATTATTAAAAGCAATAGTAAACTATTAAATTTCATATTTATGGTATTTGAAAATATAAAAGTGTTATTTCTGGAAAGATAGTTTTCTTAAGGAAAATTTATTTTAAATAAAGACATCTTGAATTGTACCTAAAAGTCTACAAAAGCATAATACATTTAAAAATGTTATCAGTATATATCTGGAGTAATATAATGTTCATTAAAACATACTACATACAGAACTGCGAAGTAGGTTCTAATATAACATTTTATCCATAAAACACATGTCACTCATGCTCCCCACATTGAGCATTAGAAAAGAACTTACTGGTTTTGGCAGTGGCTTGGTTTATTGTTAATAATGTACTCTGACACAACACAAAATGTGGATCATTGGGTTTAATTTTATAGAAAGCACCTAAATAGGTTATGGAATCATATTGGAAAGAAAAATCAAACCATGAGTCTGCCCAAGCATGGTACTGCATGGTTACAGAGCAATTTCTTCTTGGATTGCACACCTGCTTTCTGGCCCATTAAGTCCTGCTGTCTTTACAAGAAATCGAGGTTGTAATGTCTTTCCCAAATGCATATTTTTATGGGACCATGCATAACAAGTACACATGAATGTACATGTTGCCAACCTCATTTTTAATATGCTCAATCTGACTAGAACAGGAGAATAGTCACCTTAGTAGATAAATCTCTTAATTGCTTAAAGGTCTGCTGTGGTCCTATTCTGACAGACACTGCAAGAATTCCCTGCAGCTGTGGGGAATTATTCTATTCACTTATATGTTCCTAAAATCATGATATGGTATCATTTTTCATAAAGAAGTGGTATTTAGGAATAATAATGTACACATCACATCTGATTTTTATGCACATCAAAATTCCACCACACTAAACCCCTGCAGTCACATATCATTACAGTAATTTCAGCTGGCTATTTCTCTCCTTTCACTGATGGGCACGAACCACTTCTCAATGCTGTTTTCATGGTTTGCAGAACATATCAAGAGTTAGCTAAGAAATCATTTTAACAGTACTTCCATTGAGAATGTCAATGAGCTAAAGGCATTTTGGATACACTATTTGCATTCCTAAGCTTTATTTTTATTTGCAGGATTAAAAACATTTGAGGTGAAAGGAGCAGTATTCTCTATCTGATGGAGCAATACAACACTCTTTCATCAGAGATGTATGTGTATTGAAAAGGCAAGGCAGCTGCCATGAGAAGATTATAAAATTGGGTTCTAGGGCTCATATTATCTGGAACTCAAATCTGTAATGTTTTTAACCTTTATTTTTTTTTCTATTCAAAGCTTCAGACGTTATTATATTACTTCCTTTACTATGAGTACAAACAGGAATACCTTTTATTGCACTTTGCTTTATTGCACTTCACATGTATTGCGTTTTTCACAAACTGAAAGCAACTCTAACTTTGGATTTAACTTAAAAGATGTTTTTAAATAATATTATTAATGTTTTGTTTAATGATATTCATTTTAAAGAAATAACCAGAGCTATTTCAGGAAGTACAGATGTCAAAATGACCAGAAAATAATCTGAACATCATTTTAAAAAAATTCTTGCTATATACTTTATTCAATTTATTCCTTTTCTGTGTTTTCTAACAATATATTCTCTCTATATTTTGTAAACTTGAAATTATAATTACAATGAGGCAAGAAGAAAGCAAGCTCTTCTCAAGGACAGAGTCAAAGTACCAAAGGGAAAATCAGAGAAAGAATAGGCATCTATTCTGTTACCTACAAAAATGTAAAAACATGTTATCTCTCAGCACATGAAACATTTTTTAAAAACTTGATTTTAGAAAAAATAAGTAACAGATCCAACTTCAATAGCTATATTTAAGTAATTGACTTAAATATAAGTCTTGCACATCTATTCATTACAGTTGACATGTATAAAAGACATTTGAAGGAAGGAAGTTTTGAGTGAGGAGGAATTTTCTGCATGACTCAATGAAAGGGAAATGAATAACAAGGACATTCAATGTCTAAAGCTCATATCACATAATCCTAATGAGTTTTTTTTTTAATTACAGAATTCATTGGTTAGCATACTGATACCTAGGATTTCTAAAAGCTTTGTGATTTAATTTTGAAGAAATATCTCACTGTGCATGCTATCAGGGACATCCCTGTGTTACGGAATCAGGTTTCTGAAAATTACTTGATTATATGTTGTTTCTAAATGATATTAAACTACTTCAACAGTAAAAACTTTAACCATTTAGTTAATTTCTTGATCGAACAGACACCAAAACACTAATTACTTTCTTTAACTGAATCTAACAAATACATGGTGTTTTGCAAAGCAATGATTCCTAACACTAATTTTGTAAGATTTATAGAGGCTTATCTATAGTTCTCAAAGAATTGACTTTAATGTAATATATTTAAAATACATACCACTTTTGCAGGAAATAGGAGCCTGAAATTGTTCAAACATTCCTAGGGTGGTAGGGAAGAGTTCCTAATATTTATTGAGGAATAAATGGATTAAAAGAATAAATAGAATTTTAAAAATTGCATATTTATCTAATCTTCTTGACAAGTCTGTCAAATGTTATTTTGTGTATTTTCTTAGATAAAGTTCTTAAGATTCAGAGAAGTTAAATAATTTACCCAATATTCCACAGCTCTGATTTGAAACCAGAGTATTTTAATTTTCACGTCTGTGTTCTTAGTGAGGAATACTGGGGTGTGGATAATTACATATAATGAAGTAAAAATGGCTCTTAGACTGAGTTATATAACAACATTTGATCCCTTTAGTAATAATTCTGCTATCCAGGTATTTTCTACCTTATGACAAATACATTAACTGAAAAAATTAAGCAGGAGTTGCTCATCACTAGGCTGATATACATTTATATTCTCCTTTCATTCAGGGCAGCACTCAAGTTCTCTAGTCAGGGAAGCAGTGTAATAATAAAGGATGTGGGAGTCAGTAGGTCTGGACTCTAATCCTGGCTCCAAGACTTATCAGTTGTGTTAAGCTGGATTGCTTTTAACTTCTCTGATAATTATTCTTTTATAGATGAGAAGAATTATCAGATGAAAAGAGTTGATATGAGAATTAGAAGAAATAGATGGACCATACTTCTGGTTAGGAATAAATTCAAGGGGACAAGTCTAAGATGGAGGCATAGAAAGATCCTGAGCTTACCTCCTCCCACAGACACACCAAATTTACAACTACATATAGATCATTTACCTCTGAATTGTTCTCCACAACAAAGTATAAAAGGACAACATCTAGATAGGAGAGGCAGAGATAAAGTCTTATAAAAGAAGACCCACACCAAACATAGCGATACATAATGAGGAGGGATCTCACCAGACAGGTGCTTCTCCAAAACGAAGTAGAGGTTGGTGCCCCATATCTGGCACCCGAACCTCTAGGAGCTGCCCCAGAGAGATGAGCCCCTCTAAAATATCTGTTTTAGAAAAAACAACAGGGATGATATATAAGGATCTTAAAGTGCCATACAAAATTGAGATTCCCCTCTTAAGGAGCTCATATGTGGTCTCACTAACCCCAAGAACCAGAGGAAAAGAAATGGCAGTTTGAAAAGCACTTTGAACATATGTAAAGGAAATAACATCTGCTAACCTAAAAGCATCTGCTGGAGGTGTGGGGAACAGTTGAAACGTTCCCTAGAAACAGAGGTACTAATGGATGCCATTATGCACTCTCTACCTAACCTGCTAACTCAAATTAAGTTTGGACTTAGGCAGGTGGGGGCAAGTGGTTGTGGCACTACTGCTGTGTCTTGCTGAAATTGAAGAGCACAGGCAGTTGCAACACTCCACTTTTCCCTGGCTGGGGCAGGAGAGTGTGAATAGTAGAAGCATTCTCAGGCTCCCAGTTTTCCTGTGAAAAAGGTCTACTTTCCAAGCCTGAAGCTTCAGTCAGAGAGACAGACTTCAGGTTTCCACCATATTTAAAAGCTAGAGTCACCCCAACTGCTGAAACAAAGCAGGGAGTCACCATCCTTGAGCACATCCTTGCCCTTGCTACAGCTCAAGGGGACTTCCCAGAACAAAGCTTATACATTCCTCTGGAATTTAAATTTCAAAAAAGGTTGTCTAGGAGACACCTCCAGTTATTCTAGCCTAGAGGCCAGCAAGGATAATGACTGGGCACATAGGAATGCATAAAGTTTTACACTATAACAGCTGCTGCCCCAGCATCTGGCTTCCAGTCAGCCTAAAACTAAGTGCTAAATGAGTCTTCTCCTCCGAACACTGAAGGGTCCTGTATACTCTCAAAAACTGGGGCGTATCAAGAATAACTCAAGTGGATTAGATAATCACAAAGGTTCAAGAGACAGCCAAGAGCCAGGGCAAGGGTGAGCAAGAAGAATCATAACTTATACAAAGCTACTCCTTCAAGAGAGAGAAAGTTAGCTGTTTCACCTAATATACTAAAACGAACACAGAGTCAAACAAAATGGGAAGACAAGGGAATAAGGTCCCAATGGTAGAATAAGAAAAACTCTCAGAAAAAGACCTTAAGGATAAGGAGATACATAATCTAACTGATAAAGAATTAAATGTAATGGTCATAAAATGGCTCTCCGAGAGAAGAATGGATGAACACACTGAGAACTTCAACGAAGAGCTAGAAAAAGTTATTTGAAGGAATAATGGCAGAAATATTCCTTAATACTGAGACAAAAACAGATATCCAGGTCCAGGAAACCGAGAGAGTTCCAAATAACATGAAATCAAAGAGATCCTCACCAAGACACGTAATAACTAAGATGATAAAGTTAAGGATAAGCATGGATCTTAAAAACAGCAAGGGAAAAATAATTCGTCACATACAGAGGAAATCCCATAAGGCTTTGAGCAGATTTTTCAACAGAAACTTTTTAGAAACTTTATAGAAGGGAGTAATATGACTTAGTCAAAGTGCTAAAAAGAAAAACTTACAACCAAGAATTTTTCTACCTGGCAGGATTATCATTCAAAATAGGAGGTAGAGAGCTATCCAGATAAGCAAAAGCTAAACTGATCTTATAAGAAATAGTAAAGGGACTTCTTTAAAAGGCTGAAAAGAAATGGCACTAATTCATAATAACAAGATATATGAAAGTAAAAATCTCACTGCAAAAAGTAAATATATATTGAAGGTAGTAGGTCCATCATTTATAAAGCAAATCTGAATGTTCGAAGACAAAAGTAGCAAAATTAACTAAAATTACAATAATTAGTTAAGGGATGTAAACAATAAAAAGAAGTAAAAATGCCATAAAACATAAAATGGGGGAGGAGCTTTAGATAAAAATGTAGTGCTTTAGAATGTGTTCAAATTTAAGTTGCTATCAACTTAAAACAGACTGTCATATACTTAAGATGTTATATGTGAACTTCATATAAAATGTATACTAATACAAAAATATTTACTCAGTCCTTGCAATACACCAGGAAAGGATTAGGGAATAATGGTTCTACAGAGGTACACCACACAGAGTCCCTATATTCCCATTCCATACAATTCGACTAAATTATCCCTAGTGACTTGGGCACCAAATATTGAAAATCACATGATAAATAGGTGAAAAAGTTTTCAAAGATAATTTAAAAATTTTAAATCCGAAATTCTTTTTTCACATTAGCATCTTCAACTGGATGCCTATATTATATACAGACTTTTTAAATTCATAATACATATTTAGTATTTAACAGTTGCCATATTCCATCTTAGTCAAATCCTTAATAATTTTAATGTTAAACCCAAACCAAAAATACTTTCTCTTCATTTCAATGCTAACATAAATTTTCTGCTTATCTGTAAATGGCGCTTATGCTTTAATATATAACCATGTTTTATTCCCTATTTTTATTTATATGGCTTCCTCAAAGTCATAAATCAATAAATGATTGCAGAAAATTCTTATTTCCTGACGGATGTGATTTTTATACTAGATAAAGGAGAGATAAACAGTATACACCAGGGGTGTAATTGCCAGTCAGTTTAGAGGGAATGGGAGTCTTGGTCTCCATTCTTATCACATTCAAAATATTGTCCCTAACAAAATGTATACCGAGGTCAAACAAGCAGGGCATTCCATTTTATTTTATTTGCAACAGCTATCACTGTATCCGAAATGAAATGGGCCCTGCTTACATAAGTGGACTGTAGTAATTTTTAAATTTCTGGCTTTGTGACAATTGCCATAAAATGGCTGATGTGAAACATACTAAAGAATATTTTTAGGAATAACAGGATGTATATCTTATCTTATATGTGAAGATTTTTTAAACTAAGTTTCAAAAGCTCAAAGGACATACTAGTAATAAAGTCAAAAGTATAGCCTATGTGTTGATATGCCATATTAGTCCATTATGAACTCGGAAGAACTCAGAAACACAAAATAAACTTTCCTTGAACTCATGAGGCCATGTGTAGCAAATGTGTTTTGCAGCTTGACTTTACTGTTGTTATACCTCATCTTACATTTTAGCTCTTCAAAAGAGTTCAAGTACTTAATAAATTTATGTATAATACAGGAACATTTCAGTATTTCATCCTATTTGGCCAAAGTTATGTTGATAATATTTTTTCATTCATAGTGCTACCAGCACTCGTGAGATGAACTCTTCATTTACCAGAAGACAAAATTTTCTGATTGAAAGTTTTCTATTGGTAGGTAACTTTTAGGAAAATCCATTTCTTTTGTCTGTTGTCAGCTATAATCCACAAAAACAAATTATGCCTAAATAATAATGTTTAACATAGTGAATTAAACAATTCAGCAGCTACCAATGAACTAAGCACACTGTATTTTCTATTTCTTTAAAGATCTGTTCAAAATTCTATTATTTAACTAATTCATGACTAAAGCTGTCCCTAGCTAATATTAACTGTCAGTATACTGGTTTTTAAAAAGTCAAATCAATTATAGTAATTAGGAAAAATAGGCTTTCTTCCCTCTATCCATTAAAAACTGACTTTCTGAGGCAGATAAAACTCATGGTGCAGCATTTCCAGGTTTATGATGGCAAGGGACCATTAATTTAATTTTTCATTTTTGAGATGTTTCTTTTGGTGTTACAAGTCTAACATAGAGATTTACAATCACATGGTGATTTGATATGTATATTCTCACATTTGTGAAATTATTACATAGGAGACTGGATTGATTCAGTCCTTATTTTAAATTCACCAAGTTTTATAGTCTCTCATAGTATGCATATATTTTAATCTCCAAGCCAGATTTCCAAATAGAAAAGGTAAAGAGCGATGAAATAATAGAGTCCTTCACTACATAAATATGGCCATTATGAACTCAAATATCATTGGCAAATGCCCATTATTTATATATTCACTTTCTAGGCCCATCTTATATATAAATCATAAGCATAAAATTTGTAAAAATATTCCCACATTTTTATATTGGCTTTGAACAACAGTATATTCAAAACTGAATTGGTTATTTCAGATGCACTTTTCACATGTAAATAACTTGTAGATGTTTTAGTTGGATACCTACTAAAAAATAGAATTAAAAATAGAATATTTTTTTAAATGCAGAAAGAGCATTTTAATTAAGATCGTTGTTTTTTAACAGATGGAACTCTGTCAAGACACGCCACTCTTGTCTGTTCAAGATATTCCATATTTTGTAAAGATTACAAAGCAATTGTTAGGTCAAAATTGTGTGTGTATTCAGTCACAGCTGTGAAGGTTTTCTGCAAAGAACAACTGGCAACCAGCTATATGGCTTGCTCTATGAAAGTGGACAGGGTTTCTGTTCCAAGATCAAGCTCCTGTGATGTGAATAAGTGTAATATGCATATCAGTTTTTATTGTCGGTGAAGTGTCACTTGTACCCCAATTTTGAAAAGTACGCCAAAATACAAACATATGAAAAAATATGGGCAATAAAAAGTTACTTACAGCTGTTAAGATATGAAAGTACGGCAAATATATCCTGGTATTATTACATCAATAAATAAGGTAGCCAACTTTCTAATATTTCACATTGGAATATAGAATTCCTTCTACATGATTGAATTTACCACTATGAAGAGTGTCCTAGTTTTACATATTTGCTGTAAAGTCATATAGAAGCTATTTTGTGGTTTCAAAAGATTTTCTTGGTGGATTTGGATACTGAGGAAAAAGGTGAGTTGGGCTGAAAGAGATTGTATCTTCCTTCTTGATTATTCAACTTAACCAAAATATACACAGTCATCTAGGACACTTCTGATGTTTAGCAGAACAACATAATTTGTAGGCCTTGGAAAGGGGATGGAAATGTAAATGATATAGTTGGATTAGCCAGCATCATTGGAAGCCTTTCATAGGTCCTAATGAGGCTGTAGCGAATTGTTCATGATGTGATATTTGTCATCTGATCACAAATCCATTAACACAGTAGTGTTTAAGAGGAATGCACTATCAGTATTTGAACACAAACTTCAATTGGTTTCTGGTAAAATGAGAAGTTGAGGCTTTTGGAGAAACAGATGCAAAGCTAGCAGAATATATATAGTAAGGTTAACAGCAGACTTGTTTTAAGGATCACAAAGGTAGTTGTCCTTAAGTGTACAGAATTGAGGAGATTATAAGAGTGGAAGACACCAGGTTACAGTAATGACATAATCAGTGATAAAGGACTTTAAGAGCCAGGAAACAGCTTTAGAATAGAAAGTTGAAGAAAGAAAAAGGAAGAACAAGTGGAGAAGAAGTATTTATTTTAAAATAACACAGAAAATTTAGCCTAACCTAAAGAAATATCTGATTTTGCACATTAAATGGCTTAATGAGGTCTTGGATAGAATAATTTAATAAAACTCACAATGTGGAATATTTCTTCATTCTAAAATGAAACAGGAAAATCTAAGTGTCCTGTCAGAATGACCAGGGTCCCTGCCACCACCTCCCCTTCCCGCAAAGGAAAGAAATCCAATGAGCATCAGACTCTCACCAGCAGGGCTTCAAGCTATAAGCTAGAGTTAGGTGAGAAAATCTGTCATTTCTGGGTTTCCAGTAGCATACCCTTTGCCCTTCACATTAACTTATATTACTGAAAATAGCTGTTAGCAGAAATTAACATGATAATATGGCTCTCACTCAGCACATAATTGTTTTATATTTCTTACAAAATATAAAACACCCTTGAAAATCAAATAAAAAATGTATATGTATTTTTTATTTTAATACTTTTTATAAACAATAAGTTTTTACAGAAAAGTTAGATTGTACAGAGTTGTACCTAAAGCCAGTTTTCTCTATTACTATTTTTTTTCCAGTTTTATTGAGATAAAATTGACATATAACATTGTGTGTGTGTGTATACAATGTGGTGATTTGATATTCATATATTGAAAAATGATTACCACAGTAAGGTTAGTTAACACAACTATCACCTCACACGGTTACTCCTTTTATGTGTGGTGAGAACTTCAAAGATTTATTCACTCAGTAATCTTTAAATATACAATATAGTATATTGTTAACTATAGTCACCATGCTATACATTAGATCCCCAGGTCTTACTTATCTTATCACTGAAAGTTTACATCCTTTGACCACCATCACTCATTTTCCTCACCCCACTCTATCCCCCTACCCCCTGGTAAACACCAATCTACTCTATGTTTTTATAGATTTGCATATGAGGTCATACAGTATCTTTTTCTGTCTGACTTATTTCACTTAGCATAATGCTCTCAAGGACTATTCCTGTTGTCACGAATAGTATGATTTCCTTCTTCTTCATGGCTGAACATATTAGTGTTGTGTGTGAGGTGGGGAGTGGAGGTGGGGGTCACATTTTCAGTGGCCAGGCTTCCCAGTGAGGCAAGACTGGAGGCTATGCTTGGAAGTTGGGTGGGTTTTGAAAACTTGCTTCCCTATCTAGGTGAGGCCTAGAATGTACCACCAGTATAGCCCATTGGCTGGGGATCCAAACTAAATAGAACTGCCAGTCAAGCTCCCTGGCCTGATAGGGCCACCAGCTAGGCTTTGCAGATGGGCAGAGCCACTGGCTGCCATCTCTGTTGAGTGCCACTCCAGCAAGAACACTGTCTGCCAAGATCCCAGCTCCGGTTGCTGTAAACACCAACCCCTTTCTCTGTCTCTATCTGATCTTGAGTGCTCTAGCCCTGCAGATTTCCCACAGTGATCCCTGTAAGGTGAGATCCAAGTGGGCCTCCTGGGAAGCATCCTCCGATGCTAGGGAAGCTGAAAGTCCATGCTGGGCTCTTCTCACTGGAAAGTCTATTAGTCCAGAGAGGGGCCCTCTCAATGCAGCACTGTGCCAGCCTGGGGAGGGGGTGTGTAGTCACCAGTTTCCTCTATTATTAACATATTAGTTTAGTACAGAGTCACAATTAACAAACCAATATTGATACGTTATTATTAATTAAAATGAATGCTCACGTATTTGTTTACTTAATGCCCTTTTTAATTTTTATCTAATGTCATTTTTTTCTCTTCCATGATCCCATCCAGGACATCTCATCACATTTAGTCAAAATATTTCCTCAGTTTGCTCTTAGGTGAGACAGTTTCTCAGAATGTCCCATTTTTGAAGACTGACAGGGCCATGGTCAGGTATTTTGTAGAATATTCCTTTTAGACAGGGTTCTCCAGAGAAACGGAACCAATAGGGTATATATAGATGTATGTAAGAGATTTGTTATGGGAATGGGCTCACACAATTATGGAGGCTGAAATATACCATGATTTGCAAGATGGAAAACTAGGAAAGCTTATAGTATAATTCAGTCTGAGTCTGAAGGCCTGAGAACTAGGAGGGCTATTGTTATTAGTCCCAGCCCAAACCAAAGGCCTGCTCCCGGTTCTCAGGACAGGACAAGAGAAGACGGATGTCCTAGCTCAAACAAAGAAAGCAAATTCAGCCCTTCTCTGCATTTTTATTCTATTCAGGCCCTCAAAGGATTGCATGATGCCCCTTGCATTGGTGAGAGCCATCTTCTTTACTCAGTCTACTGATTCTAATGATAATTTTTTATGAAGACATCCTCACAGACATACCTGGAAATAATGTTTTTATAGTTATCTGGGCATCCCTTAGCCCAGACAAGTTGACATATAAAATTTTCTATCACACTGGGCTTTTGGGTTTTTAGAAGGTACACTTCAAAGATAAAATGCCACTCATATCAATTATTACATGACTTAACATTTGTTGTTAATTTAAATCACCTGGTTGAACTGGAGTTTGTCAGGTTTCTTCACAATAGTTACTCTTTTCCTCTCATGCACTGTACTCTTTGTAAGGAAGTCACTACTCTTAAGGAGTAGGGAGTTATGGTCCATCTCCTTGAGAACAGAGTAGCTACATAAATTATTTGGAATTCTGCATGGGAGATCTGTCCCACTTTATTTAACACTTTCTTATACTTTTGGTTATAATACAGTTAATATTAGTTTGGCAATTGGGAGCTCTTTCATTTGGCTCCTGTTTCACTCTGACATACCTCCATCATTGTTTGTTTGTTTAAGTGTTCCTCACTTTCTAGAACTTCAGGATGATCTGGGTTCATCGTGTATATTTCCTGCTCCAATCCTAGAATCTGTCACTTTTCTAAAGAACCCCGATTCCCTTTATTGAGGAGTTATATTAAAAAACAAAGATCTTCATTAAAGATGGGTTGTCTCTCATGGGATATCACTGCTTCTCTGCCCTTAGCTTATGTGTGCATAATACCCTGTAAATACACACATACCTATCAATATTTCTGTATGTATCCTGTGTCTAGGTAAAACTGTGTCTAGGTAAAACTGTGTCTAGGTAAAACTGAATATGTTGCCACACTGCTGTCTCCAACTCTAATCCATTACCACACGGATTATTTAGCCTTCTCTTCCTTGTCTGCGATCCCCCATTTCAGCAATAAGAAACCTGGCTCCAACTATCACCACTGACTTATTTGTGAATTCTAAAAAATACATATAGTGGTTTCATAATTATTAATCTATATCCCCATGAGAAGCAATTTTATCAACTGAGCATTGTGGTTCTGTGCAATAGCTTTTGATACCTTTTGTCTTTCGTCTCACAGACTGTACTCATTTCTTAGGTCAATACCTTTTCACACTCCCTCTTCAGTGAGGTGTTTTATACATTTAAAATACAATGAGATTCTTCAGCCAGTCTGGATTCCATTCTGGGGTGCACAGTATTCTAGATGATTTAAATTTTTTTTTTTTTTTTTTTTTACATTAAGCTCCATTCTTTGTTTTGCAATCTATGGGTTTTGACAAATGCAGTGTCACGTATCCACCATTGCAGTAACATACAGAATAATTTCACTGTTCTGAAACAGTCTCTCCCCTTCTCTGAATCCCTGGAAACCACTGATATATTGACTATCTTTAGCATTTTGCCTTTTCTAAAAAGTCATAAAAATTGACGAAGTATTTTATAAATGTCAATTAGATCAAGTTGAGTGATACTGCTCTTCAAGTCACATATATCTTTATTGATTTCCTGTCTGCTTGATTCATCCAATATTGACAGAGGGGTGTTGAAGTCTTCATCTATAACTGTGGATTTATCTATTTCTCCTTTCAGTTCTATCTGGTTTCGCCTCAAGTATTTTGATGTTCTGCTTTTAGGTTCATACACATTTAGAGTTGTTATGTGTTCTTACAGAATTGACCCTTCTGTCATTAGATAATGCCCTGTTTTTTTTTTTTTTTTTTTTTTGGCAACCTTTCTACAGTGTAAGTCCTAAAATTAAGGTCCAATATCATATGCTGACTTGATATCTGGTAAAATTGGGAGGGTTTCAAATGACCTAAACATATTTTTCCCTCCCATTCTGCTCCTTCAGATAAGGTCCTCCTAGCCAGTCCTTACCTTGCGGACCAGGCATTTTCTGCTTATCCCTAAATAGCAGATTGTAGTCTCCTGTCCATCAGTGGAATGACGGAAACAAATTAAACACATCCTGTGTCAGGAAACAAGGCACACCCCCACCTGCCTCCACACCCCCTGGTTGTTCGCTCTGTTTCCAAATGCAATTCCCATTCGGACCTGTGTAGTGCATATATCCTGCTCCCCTGGGCTGTGAGTACATATGACTAATAAACCACTGTGATTTCATCTGTCCAGTTTTGGATATCATGTGTTCGGTCATCTCCTCAACCCCAGGGTGAGGCTCTCTCCCTCACCAACAGGGCAAACAGGAGGTGCCTAAACACTTTCTAGTTCTGAAGCCTGCTTTGTCTGAAATTAGTAGAGCTACTCCAGCTTTCTTTTGATTAACATTAGAATGGCATACCTTTTTCCATCTCCTACTTTTAATGTATCTGATCTTTATAGTTAAAGTAATTTCTTATGAACAAGATATAGTTGGATCTCAAATTTTATAGCCATTTGCAAATCTCCATCTTTTTAACTGGTGTATTTAGATCATTCACACTTAATGCAATTATTGGTATACTTGGATTAATATCTAGCATGTTTATAACTGCTTTCTATTCATTACATTTGTTCTTTCTCTTTTCCTCCTTGTTTTTCTTCCTTCTCTAATTTTGAGCATTTTATATTTCATTTTATATCATAGCGTTTTATCTCATCTCATGAATTATGTTATACTTTTAAAAATCATTTTAGTGGTTTCCTAAAATTTATAATAAACACTTTTAACTAATATAAGTCACTTTCAAATGATAGTATACCACAATAATTCCTGATTCTTCTCTATGACACTGCTATTAATTTCACTTATCCATAGTCTATAATTACCCAACTCTTTGTTACTAGGATCTTTAAATAAAAATTTTAAGCAAATATTAATGACAATACTAATTTAAGACATTGTATAATGCAAAACTAAAAGCAGTCAATCCAAGTGAGGGCCATGATATTCCTATAAGGAATATACTATAAAATACATTTATAACATTTTATGAGCAACATAGCCTATTTTTGTAAAGACATAAAATTGATATCATTAGAATGTTAGAAAAGAATTAAAGTTGTTATAGTTGACATTAACATCTTTCTCAGCATTGAAATCAGCAAGTTGATAAATTAAGACATAATTTTTATTATATCATTAAATGACCTATAAACTGAGAGTACAGATTTCTTTTAAGCACTTATTAAACATTTATAAAAATTAATCATATTAGGTAACAGATATTTATAGTATTTATTCTCTGACCTAAATGTTCTATCATTTTAAATTACTAATAGAAGTTTAAACAAAATGCTTGATGATTCAGGAATTTGAAACATTCTTAAATAACTATTGGGTGAAAGGTGTAATTGAGAGCATAACATATTTATAAAATGATGAAAACAAAACATTATATGTGCAGCCAAAGCACATGTAACTCAAAGTAATTTTAATTATCTTGAATGATTTTATTATTTAATAAAATATTTTACTCAAATGTATTTTTAAAAATCTAAAAAATGTAGTCAATATACATTGCCACCTAGTAGATGCCAGACATATTTTAGACACTGGAGATATAATACAATGTTGTACCAACGAACACTGTCCCTACCCTCATGAAGCTTACCATACTAAAAAGTAGAAATTATGTAAGAGTAAATAAAAGCAGGAATAATAAATGCAAAAGATAATTGTAAAATATTAACAAATATTAAATTATTGCAAGATACAGAAGTTAAAAATAAAGCAAGTAATATGCAGCAATGATTTATTTAAAAATAAATTTAATTGTAATAATGAAGCATACCATAAGTTCTTAGAATATATTAAATAAAACACTATACATAATATATTTGAAGTTTTTGTGTGAAATTTATGGTTTCTCAGATTAATGCCAAAATTGCTTCATTGGTCCATAAACATACAAAAAATCAAGACATTAACCAAAAATTTATCTTGAAAAAAATCAGTTTCTGATAACCGGGATTGGGCCTGGTTAGTATTTAAATGGGAGATCACCTAGGAAGACCAGGTTCTGTAAGAGTAAAATATAAAATAAAAATATAAGGGACTGTAAGCTGACAAGGTCCTTGCAATCGATGAGGTCAACAAAGGGTTGCTTTGCCTAATAATAACAATAATAATAAAAATTAAAATTAAAAAAGAAAAAATCAGTTTCTAAAACTCTAAAGTAGCAGTATTTTCATTATGCCATGGGAAAAAAGAGATGAGAAGCACAGATGCCATTAAAATAAACCTGATATCCCAAGTAACATTTCTACTGATCATACTGCATAAGATTTAAGAAGAAAATTTCAATAACATAATAAAAACCGTCTATTTTAAACCAAAATTAACATTCCACTCATTATCTAGAATGACAGAAACATTCTCATTAAACTTGGGAGGGAACAGTTTACATGTTACCATATTATTTAAAATTGTCCTGCAAATCCTTGCCAATTCAATAAGACAAAATAAAAAGAAATAAGAGGTATAGATCTCAGAAAGAATAATTATTTTCAGAAAATAGTTTTATATTTATTTATAAGATTATGTGTTTCTAGAAATCCCAAGAAAATAGAAAATATCTCAGCATTTAGAAGAATTTCTTGTGTATATATATTGCAAATAAAAAATTTATAATTTACTTTCATAACATCAACAACAAAGCACAAAATATAGGGGGAAAATGCTCCAGTCAAAATAGTACAAACTATAAAATACTTAAAAATAATAAGAAAAATACACGGTGCCTATGAATTCAGCCACAAGTTTTTATGGAGGGATGTATGAGGCTGAACAGAGTATATCATGGTTCTACATGTGCGAGTTAATATCTTGATTTTTTTTCTATATTAATAGAATTAATAATCTTTTGCCTAAAACCCCTTTTGTATTTTGACAACATGATACTAAATTTATTTGGAAGAAATTGGGAGTGATGTTAGAATAAAAATATGAATAAAGGGTAAAAATAAGAAGGCATTTGACATTCTAGATATAAAAATACATTATGAAGAGACAATAACAATATTGCCCTTGGCCTAGAATTTAACTAGAACTCTTCCTTCTTCCTCCCACCACCAAAAGACATTTTTCCTATATATTCAAATTTCTAATTAAGTAAATTATAAATTCAAAGGTGATTATATGCCAAACTATTTATAGTAGCTCTATTATGTTCATTTGTGCTGTGTAACAAATTACCACAAATGTAGGGCCTTTGCAACACCTGTTTAATAGTACATAGTTCAATAGGCATGATATAGCTGGTCTCTCTCTGCCCAAGGTTGAAATCCTTACATCCTCAAGCCTGCACTCCTTTCTGGAGGCTTTGGGAAAGAATTCATTTTAAGCTCAGTTTTAGTTTTGGCAGAATTATTTTGGTAGAATACAACTCCTTGCAGTTAAAGGACTGAGATTTCTTTTTCTTGTTGGTTGTTCTTTCTTGTCCCAGCCTTGTTAGCTGGGACCAGTCAGCTTCTAGAGGCCATCTACATTCCTTAGCCCACATCCTGCACCCTTGGCTTGAAAATTACAAAAGTTCATAGAATCCTTCCTGTGCTTTCAAGCTCTTTGATTTCATCTTCTGCCACCAGTAGAAGAAAAAACTCTCCTCTCAAAGGTGCTTATGTGATTAGAATAGGCCCTCCTGAATACTCTCCCTATCTTAAAGTCAACTGTGGCATGTATGTAGCAAAATTCTAGGAATGTCTTTGTATTCACAGGTTCCAATAATCAAGGTACAAAAACTCGTGTGTGGGGGTTATTCTGTTTGCTTACAGTAGTATTATTTTTAATAGTGAAAAATTATTTTAAAAGTTGGTTATTAACAACAGAAAGCTTCAATAAATTTTGATATGTCTATATCGAGACAGCTATCAAAAAGCCTTCAAATAATTACCTGGAAAAAGTGCGTAAAGTATAATGTTAAGTTGGGGGGAAAAAAAAAAAACCTTCCTGAAACATATGCAGCTAAGATACTATAATTAAAGATATATCTGTACCCATTTTTGACTTCTGAGCTGTTTTTAGAAACTAATGAGTTACAAATCTTTTCACAAAGTGTTTAGTATTGATCATCCACAGAGGACTTTGGTATCCCAGATAAGAACCTTCAACTAATTATACGTATTTCTAAAGATAATACTACAGGCAATATGTTCTCCTGGCTTCACTTTAATAATCGACTACTGTAGAAAGTTTCCCCATTCTGTGTTCCTGTAGGTAGTCTTTTACCATACTCTTATCACTATTTGTGAGACTCCCCAGGGAAGGCCTACGTTGTCTGCAAATCTATTCTCATCTTCCCTTTCCACCTCTTGTTCTAGGCTACTGCTCCCAACTGCTTGGTAATTAGTTTTGTTTTGTTTTGTTTTTGGTGCAACTGCAGCTAACTGCAAATCTAATGAGCCACAATGTGAGCAGTCTCCTTCAGTTCCCTCAGAGCTTGGTTAGTGCAGGCCTTAGAGTTTAAACAAATTTTATAAAAAGGCTAGATAATATGTCACAGAGCAGAAAACAAAAGCTTAAAACACTTAACATTAAACATTGAAATAAATGTGAGGTATATACACATTTTAAAAACAATAAAAATATGTAAGATCATTCTTTTTCAACCTGCTTATTCCAGTTCAGAGTTAGAGGTGGCTGGAGCCTCTCCCAGCAGCTCAGGATAGCAGGCAGGAACCCAGCATGGACAGGACACCCTTCCATTACAGGGCCCCTCACAAACACACCCACGCTAAGACTGGGACAATGCAGACACACCAGTTCACCTAATGTGCACGTCTTTAGGATGTGGAAAGAAACGAGGTTACCTGGAGAAAACCTACACAGACATGAGGATGTGTAAACTCCACACAGACAGTGGCCCTGCCCAGGAATTGATTTTTTTTTTCATCAACATTATAACAAAATAATGTTGTTTGAAGTTCTGCTGTACTTGCTCAAGATAACCCCTAGAAATATGAAGGTCTACCAGGGAAAATCTGCCTTCCATAGTCCTAAATAAAATGCTTCCTAAAATGTCCCTTCAGAGCAAAAGCGGGGCCTAAACCAAACATGAGCTTCCGCCCTATATAGACTACAATATTTTGGGAAATGGCAGTTTTCCAACAACATTCAAGAAATCCAAACTTTATCTTCAGCAACAGTAAAAGCGTACTGACAACTTCAAAGCAACAGTTTATCTAGTTCGCACATATATTATTTTTAAAAATATACTAAAAGATATAAAAATATAGAGTTGCCATTTGATGACTTTTAGTTTATCTGTATGTTTCTCATATTCACTTATGAATACATTGTTAAAAATCAATAGACATACTAGATCCAGCTTAATCCTATGTAGATGCTTTATAAGATTCCCAGTAAGAATTATTGTTTCTAGACTAATGTTTTCACTATGTTTAAACTGAAAAACACTGATTTTTTCCCCCAATGTGAATAAAAATTTCCAAAATAAAAGAGCCGTCAGAGACTTGAGATTGTTTGCTTTAAAATGAAGATACTAAATAATTAGTCAACCGCCTATAATAAGAAAAAATAAGAATGTCCAGTTTACCCAGACCTAGTGGTGATCATTAGCTATATTTTGACATGCTGAATATAACTGGTCTGTGCTGTAACAGATATGACACCAGGAAGATGTTAATATTTATCAACTTCAGAAACATGTCTCGAAGAAGGAATTATTTAAGTATAGGCTGTAAATAAACTGTTAAAATAACAAGAATATGAATAGATTCAGGCAGCTGTGCAACAGAAAATGCAATCAGGAATGAATGACTTACTGTTTACATGCTTATTCTTGATGATGGGCCTTCAACACTCAAAGTTAAACTGGATGTATAAGACAGTTTTGTAGTATGCTAGAGAGAAGAAGGACTTCATTTTAAACCACCTAACCACCTCAACAAGGGAAACCACTCGAAGACACCTAAAATAGCGTCGTCTTTAAAATCGTGAGGACCTGTTGAGACACTATACCAAAAAAAAAGCAGTTGATGTGGCTGTACCTCTCAGAAAGCTTTATATTCTGGTAAAAATATAAAGATACAAGTATAGGTTCTTTTGTAGTTCATCATCTTACTTTGTTGTTTACACCCTCGAGGAACCAATTACTAAGTAAAGTTTACCCTGAAGTAGTTAAGGAGCTAAGAAGAAAGAATGTCAGGGTGCAAATATGAGCAGGTAAACCTGAAGACTGATTGCTTGCATTAGTGAAAGAGGGGAGCATTCTGCTGAAGAAGCATTTAACACAAACTTTCAAGAACAAGTAGAATTGAAAAATAAGTTCTTGAATTTAAGTGACTCCAACTTTGCTGTTCATTTCCATAGCTTTAACCAAACTACAGTAATATTTCATGTAACACATTTGTTCACACAAAAATAATATAGCCTGGTTAGCTATGAAAGTTGTACTAACAGAACCATTCCTCTGGTTTGGGCTCAGTCTTTTATGTCAATGAAAGCTTAGTAACAGATCATTTTAACAACTTCTTGTGAGGCCACATTCCCACATAGCTCTAAGTGGACATGTGGTCTCAGAACTATCATCTTAATGTATCAGTTCCATCGTAATATATTTTGACCCCAAAAATATACTAGGTGAAGAGCTATATTTGAGATTTTATATATAAAACTATAGAGTTCATAGTTTCTAAATACATAGTCTGTCAACTTGATAGTGATAAAGAAAGAACATCTAGATAAGTTTGAGTTTGGGCCTTCTTAAAACTTGATAAAATGTTCATCAAGTACAGAGCTGAACTATGATGTAATTTATATATCAAAACTGAAATCACAAAAGACTGTTACTAAAATAAAACAATTAAAAATCAGGCATATTCTAATTGAGGTGCATTCTCATGCACTGGGAAAAAAATGCATCAAATATCTATATTTTCCATTCTAACATTTAGGATAATTTAAAATAAATAAATGTTAATGTAAATCTTCATTCATTTGTACCTTTCATGATAGAAGAAGACAATTCTGTCATACTCCTGTTATAACTCCACTGTCTTGCATATGGTAGGTGAATTATTAAATGATTAATAAAGACATTAAATGGATGAATGATAAGTGAAGGCACATTTGAAAGAATTCTCTCGTGTTTATCTGCTGCTGATCTAGATAAAACTTTGTTGTTAGCTTAATTTATCTTGTTTCTCCAGCTTCCCTCCCTGTGCCTATCTGATTCACATAAATTATCTCATTTCTTTTTCAAACACTTACCCTTCTGATTTCTTCGGGAAAGAAAATGGTATTAAATATTTATGTTTTGATATGAAAGTAAGAAAAACTCTCCTGGTTTTCATTAATACTACTAGATTATGGAAGTGAAGGAGTTTCCAGATTAAAGTATTTTCCAACATAAGCAGTTAATGAAAAATGAAGGGAGAATATCGATGGACAGTTCCAGGAAGAATCAGCAAGACATTTCTCCCCCTTAGTTACTTGCTTCCAAAAAATGATATAATTTTTAAAAAACCAAAACTACTCGTATGCTGAAATTTGAATCATCAATATACAAACAGCCACTTATCAGATGCCTGTAGGTATCTACTCTCAAAACAATAAAATGTCAGTCTCCCTTTTCCTCTTTCCATGTTGAACTCTGAGAAAACTCTTCTTTCATTCTAGATTCTCTCCTACAAAATCAATAGTCCTGCTCAGAGGACAGTGTTGTGACCAACACGCCTCCAGTTTCTACTCTGAGGTAAAATGCTACCTATCCAACATCATTTCAATTTACCCCGAACTGAATCCTTGCCATCTATCTTTGCATACCGTTACCACCTTGCCTAGGAATTAGGCTTCTCCACCTGCCACCCTCTCCCATTACTGTCAGTGGAGCCTCAACTACATATATCTCCCTCATGCCTTCCAAGGCCTCATTTCCCTATAACACAGATAACTGTCACAGGAAGGTATCCACATAAGCAAGCTAAAACAGCAACCCGAACTCCTTAATGTAGTCAAAGCTTTTCCGCTTAGTACCACTTAAAATGGACTAATGCCCTGAAGAAATGGACTAAAAGAAAGCTTTGTTTGTGGGCTCGGGGAATAGGAGTTAATGGAGGACAACAGTAAAACGCTCAAGATTCAGAATTCTCCCAACATCAAATACTTTAAAAATGCTTTAAATCATCATTTGAGATATATGTGTATATACATAGATATATATGTACATGTATATATATATCTATGTATATACACATATATCTATTTAATATACATAATATATATCAATAAACTTTAGGGTAGACATTGACACAGGTATATAAATTTAAAAAGAAAAAAGTGAAAATTGTACTAATGAGGGGTTTTCTAAGCCACATCGAGTCCACATATTATCTAACAGTGGGATATAATAAACTTGGACCTGAAATTCCAAAAGATTAAAAGAAAATTAATCTTATTTTTTACCACGATCACATTGTTATAACCAAAAATGTATAAAATATCTTAAACATTCTCATTTAATTTAAATATCTTCCTTTTTTCACAAGAGCTCTATTCTTTATGGTCTTGCTGTCAATCTGTGAACTTGCAAGGTATCATGAAGAGTGGGAAGGATACTGAAGTCATAAGCAACAGTCTAGTATTAGTCAGACAGTAAACTGCATTAGTGGAACAAACAGTGCATAGATGACTGCTTGCTTGTTCTTTTTTAAGATAGAAGGTACCTAATAGTGTTTAAATGTTGATGTTGGAATTCCTTCCAGAGAAAACGGTTACACAAGAAAAAAGAGATGATTAATAAGTCATAGGTCCTAGAAAGGAAATGGAACCAAAGTTTTCTGAACAGGCAAAAGAAGGACCGGCATTAGAGAAGAGGTGGCAGAGTTCTGTTTTAACAGGAGAAAAGGTGAGCACAATGCTATAATACTGTAAGGGAAGTTGTCTAATCACATCTGGCTCTTTCTGTGCTCTGTGCAAAAGTATTTGCAGTTCCTGAGGAATCTGGCTGCTGGTTAAAAACCTTTGTGTGACTTTTCAGATCTGACTATGGGCAATTACAAAGGCTTTACCTGGCAGGGCTCACTGGGGAAGGTTGCCATCCCCACATCAGACTCGGTGCACAGCCAATGCATTGCCGTCTCTGTAGGGAGCTACAGTTATGGACTCAGGCACCTCTGGCCAGTTAAGAGCTTCACATGTTTACATCATAGCCCCAGTGTCTTCATTCCTAAGTCTCTTATTTGAGGCTTCTGGCAGAGGTCTTCAAAAGACACGTTTCCCTACTCTGACTTAGTACCGGTATTAAGTCAGAGTACTTAGTACTTTTCTGCTCCTATCCCTCCCCACTCACACTCTGAGTCAATACAAGTGCCTAAGCGTTTTGTTTTGTGCTCTGTCAGGAATGAGACAACCCCTACCCCATGTCTGTGTTGATCCACCTGACCCTGGATCAGTGCACAGTTAACGTGCATAAAAATGCAATGGGGAGGTGGGAAGTCAACATTTTCTCCAGTTTTAACCTCTTACTTGTACTGTAACTGTAAGTGATTAAAGGCCGAACTCTATTTTTTGCTCATTGCTTTAATGAGCTCCTCTGACACCTGGACAGCTCAGCTCTCTCCTCCAGCTGGCTGAGCTCCTGACAGTCCCTTCTGAGAGAGGAGAGAGTTCAGAGGCTTATTTCTTCATTCCTAGCTGTGTGATCTTGAACAAGTTGTTTAATCTATGTAAACCTCAATTTTCTCACTTATAAAATAGGGATAAATATAGAGATAACAACTAGCTAATCTTCAGAGTTACTGGGAGGATTAGCTAAAATGAGGCATAGAAAAGATTTAGCACTAGAGAATTTTCAGTATCAAAGTGAGATGTTTGTACATTGCTAATTTTATTTTTTGAATAGGTAATATATGAACAAGGTTTAAACAAATTGCAAAGGAAAAATATATATATGACCTAAGGTAATCCTTACCTCTTGGTCCCTAGTCCCCACTGATAACACAAATGTGGTATAATCCCGCAAATTTAAGTGTTAATCATAGTTAAGTAGTACTCTTAGTCTCCCCAAAATATAGATTCAAACTTTTAATATACTAATGCATATCCTATTTTAGCTCTTCATTTTTTTTCCACCAACATAAATGTCATTAAATGAAAATATTCACTATACTTCTAGAGTCTAAGTATAATTTTCTAAGTATTACACCTTGCTGGTTAGTTACATAAAGCTTCTTGTGAAACAAATACCAGCATTTCCTTTAAAATATATTAAACTATTTTATTTACCTATAGTAGTCCTTTATGTTTTAACACAGGAAAGGCTTTCAATTTTAGCAAGGAAAAAAAAAAACAGTGCATTTTATCAATATGTTTTGAGAAAAGGCTGCTAAGGTGATGTGGAATTTTTCGCTAAACATTCTTATTAGAAATTATCTATTAGGTGTATGCGAATACCTCTTGTATTTAAGTACCAGTAATATTCTTTGAAATCAAAAAGAGGAAATAGATTCATAGTAAAAATTAAAGAAAGTAGTTCACTTTTGAATTAGTTTATCTTCCATTCCCAAGCAGAACTGCTAGAACAAATGGCATACACATTTAACATTTCTGTCTCTGTTTTGAGAGATGAGTATGGAGCTCAAGTACTTGAAGTAAGTCTGCCCCAACTCTGGCTGCCTTACTGGAGCCATGTGGAAGTTCTAGAGTCTGCATGCTCCTGGCAAGATACCAAGCCATTTCTCTTCAATACTCACTTATCTCGTGATACCCTTTTTTCCTGTTTACCTCAGTCTCCACAAGAAACTCATGTTGCCTTCTTCAGACAGCGCCCCACACTGTTCTGCACATCCCCTCCACAATCTACCAATCCCAATTCATTAAAACCCTTCCACTAGGTTATCTGGAATTCACAGCTGATCATTATCGAAATCCCTAAAATAGCCACTGCATCTCTTATGTTTCTTTTCTCTCCTTTGTCTGAGATTTGACTGTCCTCTGAGGAAAGTGCTCCTCCTGAACACTACTTAAATATGGAAAACTCTTCCACGGCCCTCCTAACACAGGAATAATAATAAATTAAAAGAGAGGAATCTAAATGCAATTCATGATTCCAAATTATATCCTGGACCATGAAAACAATACAGTGAATGAGATAATAGCCTATTGACATTAATTTTTTACTTTGATAATATATGTGTGATATTTGATTAATCAAATATCACATATATATCACATAATTATCTGGTGGTGATATAAAATATTGTCTTTTTTTCTGAGAAAATACATACTGAAGTTTGAGGGACAAAGGAACATAATGTTCCAGCTTATGCTAAAACATTCCAAAAGTTATGTATATCTTGAGAGAGAAGAAGAATAAAAAGAAATGAGGCAAAATGTGGACAACTTCTGAATCTGTATAACTGGCATACAGGTGGTTCTCTTGCAAAATTTTTGTAAGAATTTGAAATTCTATCCAAAGTAAAAATTACAATCAATCAATCATGGCTGACTCCAAAGTTTTGAGCCTGAACTACTTACTGGAAAATGAGGAGTATCACCGATAATGCAGGAGGAAAATAAGAAATGGTGGAAGAGGAAGGATGGATTGAATTGTTAACGTGTGAATTTTGAGGTGTGACATATTCAGTAGGATATTATCCTCAGGCAGCAGCCAGAATTTTATATTTGGAAAAAAGTGTCAGTGAGACAGTTATCCTATCATTATTATGAAGGAGCTAACGAATACATTCAAAACTCTCCAGAAAAAAAGGTGTTAAGAATGATTATGTGCAAGTTATTTTAAAAGGCCAGCAAACTAATCAGAAAGCTCACTGAATAAGAAAACTCAATGAAATCTATTATTCACAGTTCAGAAAACTCAGAAAAGAATCTTAAACTAAACTGATTTAATTCTAGCTGATCACTGTTCTGTTTCTTTATATTGTTTTGACTCACAAATCTTGAAGGCTGCACTGATGTTAGTTGTTACTTTAGCTGTATATAGAGAATAAAAGGGACATTACATACTCTAGGATATTTTTTTTATTCCTGAAAGCACCAGAGAATGTGTGGCCTTTAAATTATACTTTAGAAGTAGCTCGAGACTGCAGACTGTGCTGCATTTTAATAGACAAGCTTAATTGACTCCTGTTCTTGAATGACTGATGTGTGGTCTCTCTGGTAATGCTGAATACCACCTGTTCTGTAATCATTTTAATCATCGAATTGCCACATGGCATCAGTTATGGATGCTACCAGTCTGCAACATGACAGACATTTTAGGGGCCATTTGTTTTTCTATTTAAATTGTACTGATAAATTAAATTTGAGGAGATACTTATGGTCCAAAGGGGACTGATTTAGGGTTAAGATGCACCTGCCTGTCTCGGAAACAGTGCTGCTCTTCACACACAAGAATCACTGAGCCCCTCCACCTAACCAAAGAAAATGTGTTTTCTGGGACTTCACAGTTACATGTAAAATTGGACTGAAACTTTTTTTCCATCTAAAAAAATGTGTCTTATTATAACGTCAAAACGTTACTCACATAAACAACTATTTTAAGTGGTTGCTATAAGGATGCTGTATACCGGAGGGTGTCTTTCAAAAACTTCACTCACCAATGCAAATTCCTTTCTTAAATCATACCACACAGCTGTGCAGTAAGTGTATGTGCTCTTGGCTATAGCTATGATACATTCTTTGAAGAAAACCTTCTCCATAAAAACATCAGTCAAGAGATACAGAAAACAGATCATGAATTCCACTGTATTACTTTTGTGCTTCCTGCTTTCGCATGCTGTAGTTTCATGCTTGTTTGAGAACTTCTATGATCATATTTATTTTAAAAGAATTGGTTTTATTGTATATCTAAAATAATACCAAAGAACATAAAACAAGTATCTGTGGGAATAGAAATGCTACTCTTACCATTTAGTACATTGATGAAGCATAACCCCCTTTTAAAGTAAAAACGTTTATGGAAAACTATCTTGCTATTATCTTTCCTTTGTAGTGGTTCTTTTAGCTCTAGCCTTGGCCCCAAAGTACAATTCAGTTTATTTATTCTTCCAACAATACTACTGCTAACTGTAGAGGATTTAAGTAACCCAGAAGGAAAACTTAATCAAAATCATGTTCCCATTGCTTTAGAGTGTATTTTACAATAGTATTTCTAGTTTTTATGGAGCTACCCGGGCTGCAACTAAATTAATTCTTTTAATCATCTTATACAATATTCACTAAAGTAAAACTGTTACATAAAGCATATTTTCTGCTTTGTGAATATAAAACTATAGTAATTATATGATTCATTTACTACATAAAAAGTGTGTTTGGTTAATTAAAAAAGAACATATCTGTTATTTGTTTCAATGGTACATACTTTACATTTTACTGCTACTGAGGATAAAATTTTATTTTCAACTCATTATACTAGAGTCTATATGGTATTTTAGAATGGGAAATGACTGATACCCATTCAGATTATGATGACATTGTATGACTTGTTAAAAAACAAAAACAAAAACAAAAACAAAAAACATCATAGGCCCCAAATGGCATGCTTGTGCTAAAGCCCATGACATAATTGCAGTTTCAGTTTTCGCCAAATATGTTATCTTAATCAGTCTGGAATTTTCTGGTCAGAACCAATGAGGTAATTTATCACATGGACCACTAAATTCTCCATAGGAAGAAGCAGCAATCTGCATGATAAAGTCCCTGCCATTCCTTTCCCTCAAAAAAGATATCCTGGCCTAAAAAGTAACCTTTTCTTTTCTTTTGCTAATAGCTCCCTGCCCCACCCTTCTTCCTATAAAATCCTGCTATTTTGCACAACCCTCTGGTAGTCCCTTATAATTATTAGGTAAGATGCTGCCAATCATGAATAACTTAATAAAGCCAATTAGAGCTTCAAAGTATTCAGTTGAATTTTGTTCTTTAACAGACTGAAATCGAGTTCTATTTAAACAAGCAAACTGAAGTGTAGCTAAAGAAAAACTTATAAGGAAAAAAAAAAAAAAACAATGAGAAACCTAATGGCAAGAGCAGTCAGATGAACTAAAATAAAAAGTTAACAGGATGAGATTCCATTGGTCATCTAAGAACAGCAGGCCCGCTCTGTGGTGAGCCTCACAGAGGGGACACAGCTGGAATAAGAGTATAGACCTTGAGATGGGTGTGAAAGGTGAAGGGGAGCTCAGAGCCTGTCCTCCAGCTTCCGGTTTAAGTGCTCTAGTCAGAACAAGTTCACTCATATGACTCTTTAATTAAATTAACAAAGGAATCTATCTCTTCAATTTTAAAACAGAAGATTTCAATGTCTCAAAATGTCTGAGAAATGAAGAAAAGGGGGCGGGCAGGCAGGCGGTGCCTGTTAGGAAATAAAAATAAGCTTTTTAAAAATACAAATATAAGCAATAAAACCTTTTTTAAAAAATGAGCAGATAGTACACCACAAAATAAAGGTAATTTAAAATTGTATTTACACTTATTTTAATAAATGGTGTTGATATAAGAAATGTCCAAACCCACAGAGAATTTTTAGAAGTCTATCTGAGTCAAACTGACAATGCCAGGAAGCAAGATCTCAAATGCTCAGGAGAAGGAGAGTTTTGCAGTTTCTTTTATACATTAGAATTAAGGAGGGAATGTAAGGAAGATTACATAAACGTGGAAGAAAGCAAGATACAGGATAGTTAATAAGATTATGTGCTCCTCTGAGGGTAGTTATGCCTCTGAAGGGTCTGAAGAAGAGGCATTTCAACAGTGTATTAACCTAGATGCACAAAAACAAGGGCCAGGGCGGGCTTAAGGCAAAGATAGACCTTTTACTGAAGAAATCATATGCCTGGGGCATGACTGCCCATCATGACCTGCCCAGTTAGGAATTTAAGATCGGATCACCCTGTGGGGGTTACTTCGTTAGATTTATTTCAGCAGCCTTTTTTTTGTCCCCACTTGACAATCAATTGTTTAGACACTGTGTAAAATATCTGTTAAAACTAAAGATTGTCACTTATTCCAAACTGAAATTATTTATTGTGAGGCAATTAAAACATAGTATATGAACACAGTATAATGAAGTTATAGAAAAAGCGGCGTTATGGTAATCTTCGTTTATCTTCAATAAGGCTTATTGAAGGTATAATATGTATAAGATACTGGCATAGAAAGATTTATTTTAGACATAGTACTTGGCTTAAAGGGGTTTAAAATGGTTGAAACCGGCCACTGGAGTATTTATAAAGGCATGCATAGTGTCTATGAAACATTCTCACACACTGTAAGAGATTAGAGATGATAGGAGCAGAGCTAAACAAAAAAATTACAATATTGCAGATCTAGAATCATAGATATCAGAGAGAAAGAAACAAAAGATATGGGATTTGATGACTAATAGTTGGGCGAAAAAACAAAGAGCCCTGGAAGCAATGCAGTAACGCTAGCAATAAAAATAACTATATTTCATGCATTTTATTCTAGAACACTAAAAACACAAATAGGCAGGGATTTTTGTCTATACTTTTGACTCCTGTGCTCTCTGTTGCTAAAACTGTGTGTGACACAGAGTAGGTACTCAAATGTGTGTTGGATGATTGAATAATGTGCCAGATGGCTTACGTACATTATACTTAATTCTTATATTTTCCTGCAAGGTCATTATTCTTATTCTCATTTTTAAAATTAAAAAGTGAAGCTCAGAAAACTGAGTCTAAATACCAGTCTTAAGTCATACAGATTAGCTATTATTGAAATATAGGTTCTTCTAACTCTAAAGATGGTCTTTCTTCTGCAGCATAGGCAATTTACCAGGTAAGATACATTAAATTGGAAGCCAGACCTCTAGGTTTCCTTCTGTTTATAACAAGTCAAGTGATCTTTGGTAAGTTGCTTACTTTCTCTGTGGAACCATTCCATTGGGGGAAAAACCTATATTTACAAATACAGAAATTAGCAGTAATGTCATCTATTGGTCACACAATATTCACTGCAAAGATCAGATTGGTCAATATAAAAGTGCTTTTAAAATTTGATGTGATGTATAAATAAAAAAATGTTGATATTAATAATACAGATGACCCCAATGGTTTAAATGTTGTTATTGAAATAAATAAGTATACACAAGATATATAGATTGGAAATTTTGGTTGTTTTCTTTGAGAGGGTGATTTTGTTCTACAGATATTGCATTGAGAAATACTCAGGAAATGGAAATAGTGCCTTACATGATTAAAGATATAAGAATAAAGTTGACCATTGTTGATATGTACTTTAAGTCATCTGGACAGTTGTGGTAGTTAAACTCATGAGAAGGATTATGGTTTTAAAGGAAAATGGTTCTAAAAGGAAAGAAACTAAGGGAGGTAGAGGGCTTGAGAATGCCTATGAAGAGTGAAGAAAGTATTAGAAATAGAAATAGAGGAATAGAAATAGAAGCCAGCAGTGCAAGGTCACAAAGGCCAAAATAGAAGGATTCCTACTAAGGAAGTGCTGCATAATAATATTTAATGTGCAGGGGACACACGAGGTGGAAAAAACATTGCATCTGGCATGTGACTTTAGGTATGTATAGGGAATGCTTTTAGTATCTGATTGGACAGATGCCAGTTTAAAAGAGGAATAGGTCACATCTCTATTTTATGTTAAATCTTTGGAAAAGCCTACGTGTTTTAAAACAGAGGGAATGGGGTAATGGAGAAGATGAGAAACTGAAAGAGCAGGGAAGTTGCAAAGGTAGGAAAGATTAAAACACAGAATAGTAGAAATAGCCTTAAAATCCTCTCACTGTCGAAGTGAAAAGAATTGATAAATAAATATAATTAAGATACAAGAGTATTTTGGTGTGGGAAAAGGAAGTTCATTGGCTCAGATTTCTTTTTGAGGAATGCGGTGCTTGAAGCAATAGACACACAGCAACAAACAAAGCCAACATAGCCCTGCCCTCCCAAACCCTGTCGAACGTGGTGGACAGCAGCCATTGAACAGCAGGAAGGTTGATGCAGGATGCTCAGAAAGTACGAAAGATGTTTAAATTGATGTGATAAATGTGATAAGCAGTTAACTAGGAAAAGAATTGCCAAATAATAGCTTTTGCTCAAATGATGAAGATCAAAATAGATTTGTATTAGACAAAACCTATGGGATTACATGATTTTCTCCAGTTAATTTTTAATAATGTAGACATAGGAAAAGACAAAAATTGCGAAAGTTAATAAATGGCATTTCTATAGTACATATATTTTTCAATGTTAAGTAAAACAAGAATTTTAAAAGTTTTGACAAAAGCTAAGAACTCAAACTACTACTTTATGTAGAATAATTGTTTTAAAAGCTAATCAATGAACAAAAACACTTATATCAGCTGCAGGATTCAAAGACAAGCAATTAGGATATTAGAAAAGTTTGAGAAAAATGAAATTAATATCTGAAGGGTCAAATAGAGATATTAATGGTCAAATCTTACTGTGTCAGAGTTGGCAGAAAAAGTCAGTTTCTTTCACACAAGAAATAATACTAATATTGATAAACTTCAAAGCATGAAGGTGAACTGTGGAAAAATAAATGCCATATCTAACATTGTCAGGAAAGGGCAGGGTTAGATGTGGATTTCACTGATCAGTTAATACTTTTCAAATAGGCATGAAGCAATCTAGCATGCTAGCAATCACAGATTAGAATAAAACTGAGTTTTTAATGACAAAGTCTAAAGTTTAAGAGAAGCTTATAGCTGAATGAGAATTAAACCTAAGAGTTATAATCACTTGGTTACCTAAAGAATGATTAGCAGGAGCTAAAATTTCACAAGACTAGACCAATTAATATTTGGTTTCCATACATATTTTTAATATTATTTTAGGGCTAATGTTTATGCCTTCATAAAAAGCTCAAGTCTATATTAGTTAAGGTTAAAAATCTCGTACACGTTAAAATATTTAGAGGACCAATGAATAACTCTACTTTTTCCACCCAAGAACCGAACCAACTGAGACAAAGGAGTCAGGCAGATGGTCATCAAAAGTGTCAGTGTTGTCACCGATGGAGCTTGTAGGATAATGCTTAGTTTAGGGAAAATATAGTCTTCCTAATAATAAACCTCTTAGTCATATTTACAAAATTAGTTGTAGCAAACTTATAAACGGCAGGATCCCCTTAAAAGGTCAGGGATGTAGCCGCCACATTTGCCACATGGCCAAGAGAAAGTCAAAGCTTATGTTCCCTGTAGGCAGCCAGATGCCAGAGTGGAAAGAGGGAGGGGGCGAGCCACACATGCAGACTCATTTCCCTCTCTCGACTCATCTAGGGGAGAAAGACAAAGACAGGCCAAGAGTGAACAATAATGAAGACTCCTCGAGGAGGAAAAAGGCAAAGAGGTTCTCCTGTAAAAATACAGAGCTATGTTTCAGAGGGGAAAAAAAAATACTTTATAAGCTGGGTATTCTCTTGGGAAAGTTGCAAATTCAGCCTCAGAAAGACTGACCTTATAAAGCCAGAAACATCTCAGCCTTAAGTGGTCTGGGTAATTGCCACTTCTCACTGCCTCGTTTTGATACTGGAAGACAGTGAAATGGAGCATACCTGGTTAGACTCTCTTAAATTATGGAAAAAGCACACTCACACTCCCCGTTGGGTTCTGGAAAGATGATGATTTTATCATATTCATAGCATTAAAATGAGCTCTGAGGAAACATGTTTTATAATCTTGTGTTTAATTCTTTATGTAATATTATCACTCAGCGTAAACACAGCCAAGCCTAATCTCCAGAAATGCAGTTTTTAAAAAAGGCGACCAAGAATGTCATACAAAATGAATGCCAGTATTCACAGCATGTGAATCCAAGTTTAAAATTCTTATCTTTCAACAAGTCTGGGAAATTCTGATGGGTTGCTAGACCATTTTTTTAAATCTCCTCCAGAATCTTTTTCAATGCTGAGTTTCAAGTATGAAAAAACACCCAATCAAGTTGCAACTAATGGCAGGACTTTGAAAAATCATCACTTTAATAGACATATTTTCATTCTATTCCTGTCAGTAATAAACAGAATGATTATGGCAGGTCCTTTGATCATTGTTATTGTGTTTCCTATAAGCACAGGGCCTGACAGGAGATACAGCATTAAATCTTCACTCATTTCATCCTGTTTGTCTTTTTCCCTCATGTCATTTTCTCAAAGTAATATTGTGTAGTTGATATTTTCTTTGAGGAGAAGATGGCTTAGCATTCCCAGATTTTATTAAAAGCATTAGGATTGTAAATATATCAATTATTTCTCTCCTACTATGTGCAAAAATTGTGAACTATGATGGAGAAAATCCTACAATCCAACCAATGCCCTCAAGATGTTTATACAGTAACTGAAGAAAACAACAGTAAAAATGTAATAGGTAAGGTCCTAACCCATGATATTAAAATCCACTCACACACGTGCAGAATCAGATTCTAGTAATGCACTGCGTACTTCAAATATTTGATACTTCTGATAGTCAGATATTTTAATTAGCCTCACTTTGACATTTCCCAGATCTTCTAACTATAAACCTTTTTGTTAAATGACTTAAAATTTTGTGAGGTAACAAACTAAAATTAAAATTGAGTTTTAATTATTATATCCTCTTAAGACATTTATAACTAAATCATTAAGTAAGCTTCTTTAAATACAATTTAGCAATTTCATTTTATATTAGAATTAGTTTTCCTCTTTGACTTCAATGATGAACAGAAGGTGAACTAATTTGAAAAATTAAAGTCTTTCTAATATTTCCATTATGAATGTATTTCTTCTTTGATCTGAGAATACAAAACTATCTGAAAATAAGCACCTTTCACATATGCTGAATAGATAATTGTAGTAGGTATAGAATACAAGAGTAACCTTCAGAACTCAACTAGAGTCTCTTCACAAAGTAATTGAGTAGAAAAATCCACTATGCTCTCTTCTTGTAAAGAAATTACTTTCTTGTCTAAAAATTGAAATGGCTAATATAAAGAGTCTTATTATTCAAGCAAGAGGGTTAACAGATTAACAAAGAAAGGTTGACATTTTGTATAGTACAGCATGATAACTGAAAACTATGATATAAATAAAAGCAATTATACTTACAGAACTAGGCTATATATAGAATTAGACTGAATATTGTCATTTAATATCACAAGATAAGGAAAGTAAAAACTGAAAGAAAAAAGGCATACATTAATCTCGATATATATTTTTCACCATAATCTTGTTGAGGAAATTAAGGGTTCCATTAACTTAGAAATGTCTTAAAATACCATACCACTTGTAGGGAAGACAAAGCATTACTTACGAGTTGCAGGGCTCAGAGAGATACGAAGAAACATCAGTGCCTTTGATCACTCAGTTGAGGTGAAGGCATTGAGGAGTTGGAGTATTTAAAAATGTATGGACCCTAACAGACAATAATTATCAAGCTTTAGCTTTTTGAAGTCAGGTAACTAAAATTTTCCAAGAACTCCTATAAACTTACTTACTATTTGATTTTACTATATAAGAATTAAGAAAAAACCTCATATTACCAATAAGTTTATTCTGTATATCTAATATCATATAGAAAAGTATATATTAGAGGACAAAATGTATAAATAAATATTAAGATAGATTGACATAGTCAGTATTTGATAACTTGAATTGGTTTCTAGAATATTCTTCTTGGAAGGTCACATAGTAATAGAGTTTTAGTACTTAGATCTTAAAGAGAGACTCCCCTGCAACTGAATGGTATATTTTTCTAATGAAAGTTTATACCTACTCTTCCAATAGTAAAATTAGAAGCTCTGGAGAGAGATTATGATGTAAATAGCAAACTTTTATAACAATTTTTGCTAAAAGGAAGTCAGTTTTTAAAAATATGATCATCCACTTAAAGAGAAAGACTTAACAAGAGCCAGTATGAAAATTAATTTGATCACTTATTGGCATAAATTGCTGATAATCAAGAAAATTTAACACAAGGTAAAGTGAAAAGTTCCAAATATCTGAAGGCACATTTTTGGAGAAAAACTTTACATTGCTATTCTGTCATATTTTATTTTTATATTTCAGTAGCCAAAACTCTATGGTGCCCCTAGGCAAGAGCACTATAGAGAGTAAACTGCTTTGTTACCTTACTGAAAGATATCAAGTAGTATTTTTAACTGTTAGCCATTTCCTGCTTCTATACTTCACATGACTCTTAAAGAAAATTAAACTTTTGCTGTTATTCTTGATAGCCTATCTTGAAATAGGGCCACAATTCTCACTGATTTGACTTAAGCAATATAATCTTTATTATTAAACATTTCCTCCAAAGTTGGTTCTTCTAGAGACATAATTATTTCCATTATATCCTTCCAGTTGATTAAAATATTCCCCTCAGTTGATCCAAACTTTCTCAGTATGTGTGATCCAAATTCAAACCAAATCCCCACAATAATATGGCGAATTGCTTGTACCTCTGGGCTTTATTACATTTACTCTTGAGATAAGCATCTCAAAAGATGCCACTTACCACTAACCAAAATTGAAATCTTGTTTTTAATTTGTTATCCAGGACTAATCATTATTTACCTAAGAGACTATCAGTCATTGGCACTTTCGAGTTTTTTTCCTCCTATTGAATTAATAGGATTTTTATCATGTCTTCAAGAGGAATTAATTTGCATTCTTAAGAAATAAATCTCGCTCTATAATTTATTGCCTATGTTTGTAAGAATATTCACACAACTTCAACTCATATTTGCATTTGTAGACTTTTAATTTGTTTAAAACGCAAGTGGCAATACATTTTATAATGCCACTGAGTCTCTCATTTCAATATTAAAACTACACAACTTCAAAGTCCAGAACAGATGAGTTTGCATTCTATTAAATCTTTGCAGTCTCATCTTAAGTCTGACACAACTTGGAGGTCTCAAAGAGCCATATCAAGTCAATGTTAACTAGAAGAACCAGTATATTTCCCAGGTCCTGGGAAAGGAACACTGAAGAGGTGCTGAGTGATTACAAAAATTAGCATCAGATATTTCAAGATAATAATTAATACTAGCCTCATCTCAGGGAAAGTGATGAGAAATTCTTTATATTACTTTTTCCTCTTATTCTTTCTCCTCTTTGCAGAGTTCTGTGCTTTCTAGACTAAGAGAACAGAGTAATGCTATTAGTATTTAGAGCATTATCATAGACTTTTGGTCTGCCTACGAACATAATTTATTTTTAGTTCATTAATTTATCATTTTTGAGCATCAATTAAATGCTACACACAGCATCCTTAATGAATGAACAAGAATATGGTTAGTGGCCTAACTAGCTAATTTTCCAGGGATAAGGCTAACATTTAGACTAGTAAATTCCAACACGAAGTAGATACTTGCAGGATATATAGGCAACTTAATTCCACCTGAAATCAGTTTTAAACTCCAGACAGTTGATTTGCAAGTGAATATTTGAAAACATAGTAATTCGTGAATCAGATACCATCTCTATAAACATCCCAATATCACCCATAAATGTTAATTTTGCAAACTAATTGGAGTTAGAGAAACTCTAAATATCATTAAGATTAATAAACAAGGGTATTAAGTTTGCTTATGACCCTTCATAGAAAATTTGTGTATAAATATGAAAAATAAAACTTAAAAAATTCAGTTCCTTTTATTTAAAAAAATATAGAAAAGGCACTTTAGGAGAAATAGTTTTATTCAGAAGGTAAACAGTTAAAGATTGATATTTTATCCCTGACAGTGGCTAGTTTTGACTCCTCTGTTTCCCAAAATCACTCCATCTACACCATTCTTGTGGTTGTTCCTTATCATTCTTACCTGGTATTCATCCCATCCTGACTAGGGATGCGAACTGTCATTATCTTAACATTTTGGTGCAAAGATTTTACTTTCCCTGAGGCATCATACTTTATCAACAGTGTAATAAACCTGCAAAATGTTTTACTTATTCTGAAGGAAAAACAAATTTAGAAAATATTAAACCCATAATATTTTGTGGACTTATGTGAAATGACTCTCCAGTAGGAATAAATGTCAAAAATGTCATCTTTCCTCACAGTGTCAACCTCAGCCAGATATATTTCTTGTAGGCCAATTGAATGCAGGGATGTATGTCATTTTTCTTTAGATTATATTTGACTCCTATTTTACCATGAATATCTTTATTCTAATTTGTTAGTAAAACACAGTGGGACTGAAATTAGTCTCAAATGTGAATACAGAAACAGAAGAAGCAATACATGGCAGATTCGTCTCTATACTATTGTAGTCCAACTGAGGTAAATTTACTAAAGTCTCTACTGATATATTTAGAAATATTACCTTATTCATTTTGTAACAAAAATTAGTATAAACCAAGGTTACCCATGGCTACTAAACATAAACTACGTGTGAGGGATAGACTTCTGAAGATACACAAAAGTATAAATGTAGCAAAAGATGCTTTTTCAAGAATTCTTCCCATTACTTATTTTAAACGTATGAAGTATGATTTAACTGAAGATCTGAGTTCAATTCCAAAGTAAGAGTGGATGTCATTTCTCTAACTTACTTAAGGAAAATATATTTACACTAAAAGATTGTCCCTGAGACATACCAAAAACTCTGTGACACACTTAAGGTTACTTAGAAATAGGCAAAAAGAAATTCATAAGAAGAAAATTATTTGTATTCAAGGATAATATTTTTCTGTCAAAATCTATTTATACATTTAAAGATATAATTTGAAATGAAGCCATTATATCTTATATCATGCATCTACAAAAATTTTTAAAGGAAAATGGTTTATGATTTATGTTCTCCTCTGTAGAAGAGCAAATAAAATTCATTTCAAAATACCATACTGCATTTTTAATAGACTGCATTGATTATATTCCTTTCAGAGAGATAACAACAAGGCAGTGAAGAACTATCAGGAAAGATATGGGAGAAAAGCAATTTGATGAGGTAAACTTGGACACTACTTTCGTCTTCGAAATACCTGATGATTCCAGAAGAGGTGGGTAAGAGGCTGAGAAGCTAAGCAAAACTTTCAATGGACTCTGAGCAGAGATTTCAACATACTAATAGTGCCAGTAGACAAAATATTGAACTTCAAGCAATAGATTTCAAAACATGTCATGAACACCAAGAACCATAAGTACGACAAACAAATGACTCAGTTCTAGGCACACTGTGGCAAAGAAAGCGACAAAACAAAAGAAATCTTTTAAAGAGCCAGAGAAAAAGAGACTCATTCCTTGCAAAGGAAAGTCTATCAGACTTAGAGATAACTTCTCAATAGAAATAGTGGAAGCTAGAACATGATGAAATGAGAACTTCGACATGCTGGAAGGATATAAATGTAAACCTTAATTCTATACCAAAAAAGGTTTCTTAAAGACTCAAAAGGAAGAAACCCTCCTACCCCCCTCCAAAAAAAAAAAAAAAAGACATTTCAGACAAAAAAATTTACAGAATTCATTGTCAGTAGGCTACACTAAAAATGGTTTTTCAAGAAAAAGAAAAGTAATATTAGTTGGAATACAGATGCAAATGGAAATGAAGAACAAAGGAAAGGGGAAAATGTATTTATGGAATGAAATATATTTTGTGGTATTTAAAATGCATTGAGAATTTCAATACTTGGCACTTATAACAAGTTGAACAGGCAGTAAATAGTGTCAAAATGTTTTAGGGCTTTTGCACTCTCAAGGAAGGGGTAAAAATACTATTTATATTAGACACTAACAAGTTAAAGAAGTATTTTGGAGTGGGGCAACCAAAATAGTAGCTGTAAAACAGCATAAAAATGCAAAGCTACTTGAGGAGAGGGAGGAAAACAGAATAACAAGACTGTTTACAAGAATCATAACTAGATTTTTTTTTAAAAAAAGTTAAAAATAAAAGCTTACAGAAAGGTTGGGTAGAGAAAGATTTGTTAAATAGCACATAATAAACACTAACAATAATAAAAAGAATTGATAAAATGCTCTACATTAAAATTAAGAACTTCTGTTTATCGAAAGACACCATTAAGAGATAAAAGACAAACCATAGAGCATGGAAAGGTCTTTACAAAACCAATATGGACCAAAAAAAGGGGTTCTTCAGAAAGTATATTTTAATTTATCCATAAACTTGAATTACAACAGTAGAAATAAATGAAGTACAGGTGTATGTAATAAGTATTACATCTCAAAATAAATGGGTTTGATACCAAGCCCATTTCTTTTAATTTTTTCCCCCTCTTTCTGGTTGAAAGATATTTTTTTCTGGCATAAAGATGTGATGAAACATCAATCAAAAGGACTAAATTAGAAAGTTGAGGCTTTAAAAAAATAATACTTCTATATCTTTATATTCCACATTCAATCGGTTTTCTGCTGTGGAAGAAAAAGTTGTTCTAGGTAAAGCAACCTCACAGGGTGATCTGATATAAATTCCTGACTGGACAGGTCATGGTGGTTAGTCATGCCCAAACCTACAATTTCTTTAGTAAAAGGTTTATCTTTGCTTCAAGCAACCCTGACCATTTTTCCTTGTGCATCTAGATTAACACACTTTTGAAATACCCACCCTCAGGAGAGCACATAATCTTGTTAACTATTTTATAATGCAATCCCTGCCTTGCTTCCCCCTACCTTCACATAATCTTATGTTCCCTTCTTAATTGCAAATGCATTAAAACAACAACAACAACAACAAAACCCTGCAAAACTGTCATTCTTAGGAGCATTTAAGATCTTGCTTCCTGGCAACTATCATCAGTTTTGGCTCAAATAAATTCATAACAATTGAACATTTTTTACATTAACATTGCACAATCTAGGTACATTAAGCACTTTTTAGGTGCCAGTCTCTGTATTAAAAATTGTATGTATAAAAGCTAATTTGATTCTGGCACAATCCTATAAGTGCTTTTATCCCCTTTCTCTGATGTAGAGACCGAGGCACAGCAAACCCAAGTAACTTGCCATGTCCCACAGCTAGAAACTGCTAAAGCCAGGATTCGAACAGAGTCCCCTGATCTGAGAGACTAGCCAAGCTCTGATATATCCTCAAAAATCTATATGCCCACTCATGTAAACTATCTCTTAGAGCCTCTTAAAATCTCTGCTTATTATCACTCTTCTCCAGCCTATTAAATTGTTTGATATCTTTCTGAATATCTTCGCTAATTGCCACCTAGTCTACTGTTGTTTTTTTAAACCTCTAATGAACATTAACAGGAATTAATAAGAAGTGTGATATTTTCTTTGAAAATTGTTTTGAGTTGAACTATATGATTCCATCCATTCTAGTTAATTATATTAGCTAGGATAAGTGCTTGGGAAAAAAATAACCTTTAGTAAATGGATTTATCAGTATATTTGCCTTTTTGCAATTATTTTCTTATTTTCTTTCTTGAAGCTAAAAGCACATAATCTGTATGTTCGAAAAACAAAACACAAAAAAACTAAACATTATAATTACGTACTCTTTTTTATATTTTTAACGCATTTACTTCTGAGAAAACTTGAAAGGGCTGTTATATTAAAATAGTTGTACAAGAAGACAAAGATCAGAAGATGTTACTATGCATTTGGCTGCACCTGGACACTGAGTGTAACTCTGATCAGTACAGTGGCTGAGATAAATGGGGCTAGGTCAGGAAAAGCATGCATGCACCAGTAGTTAATGTTACAGCCTCCGCATCCCCAAGTGGAGCTCCTCAGTTTGCAGGGATGAATATTGAGTATTTATTGCAGTAGCAATAAAAAGCTAGCAGTGGTTTAACTTACTGTTCTCTTGGGCCAGTTGGCTTCCCATTTCCTGTAGAAGTAGACTACAGAATAATTTCTATTTTGCAGTACTACTAAAAAGGCTCTTTACCTTCTCGCTCCCCATCTGCCTCAGCCCTATCTCTACCCCACTGCTACCTCCTCTTGGCCAGGACTACAGCATGGTGATCCCAAGTGGTTTCCCTGTTTCCACTCTTACCCTTCCTACAGTCAGTTCTCTTCAATGTAAATAAGGTTATCCTTTTAAAGCATAAACTTCATGTGGGCTTTGTTCAAAATCCTCCAGAATTTCCCAGCATACTTAAAATAGAAGAAGGCAGAATCTCTTTCATGATTTACAAGCCCTACATCATTGTCTCTTGGCTTCCACTTTGACATCATCCTATACTATCCATGTCTTACCACTGCTAGAAGACACCAAACACACTCCTACCTCAGGACCTTTGCACTTGCTGCTCCCTCTGACCGAATGGCTTTTGTATCAAATGTTCTCATTATTTTCTACTTCATTTCTCTCTAGAGAGACTCTCTTTAGCCCTCCCAGCTAATGAAACATCACTCATCGATCTCCACTTTATTTTACCAACTAGTACTTATCACATCATTTGATATCATCTACTTGATAATGTTTTATAGTCTTTATTCCTCTTTATAATGTAGGAACTTTGTTTCTATTGTTTATTATTGAATTCCAAGTCCCTAGAATAGTGCATACCACAAAGTACTTAATAAATTTGGAATAATGAACATATGGATACAGTATATAGTTTACCTACTTAAAAATGCTACTGTGTTTAGACAAAGGCATTTTAGATCTCTCTCAAAGAAGCTCTACCTACCTTCTAGTGGCTTTACACAGCCTTCTTACATACAACTTACAGGGCTACTCTGGATCGCTTGCTATTTCCAAAGATACTTCAAGATGTCATATCTTTATACCTATTCTTAGAATAAATTCTCTCCCTAGAAACTTCTACACTCTCTTAATGAAATTCTGCTTATCGAGTTTCACCTCAACTATTACCTGCTTTGTGAAGGCCTTACTGGAAAATGTTAATCTTTAATTATTACTAAGTATGGTTTTAATTTCATAGTATCTGGATGCAAAATAAGTAAATAAATCCATTACTTCTTTCCTTGAATAATATTAAATTTGCATCAAGTCCACCTTTGCCCTAGCTAGTGGGACATTCATTCTCAATCATTATTGAGTTTTTCTCAGAGTTGTAAGTAAGGGTCTTGGAATCTTATAAATTTGTGGAAATGTTCTCTAGTCTTCAGAGTATGCTTATCTCTGCTAACATGACCATTGTCTAAGCTGGATTTTTGCTGGAAGCCGGCAGCTCCAGGGCCTACAAGCTGAGCTCAGGCTTACACTTGTAATTCAGAAATGGTTAGTGTTTGTAGTTTCCAGCATGGGGGGAAATTCCCCATCTAGTACTCTCATTAATTAGCTAAACAAAGCTAATATGAAGGAAGGCCATAAAATGGCCAAGATACCTTGAGTTGTATGAGGTACAATAAAAAGCAGTGAATACAAAATAGCAATTAACATCTCAAGAAATTATCCTTGCTACCCGGCACCATATAAAAGTGAAATTTTTTTTTTTTTTAAAATGTCAGTTACTTATAGATCCACAAACAGATACAGAAAATCTCTTAGAAATAAATTTTATATTCATTGGACCATTCCACTGCAGAGCAAATATGACGAGTGGGGCATGCCCATGAAATGAGTAAAGAAGACAGCATAATTATTGAAAGCTACCCTTCTCTATGACTTTGGTATGCATCCATCATCATGATTGTTCATGGAGGAGTGGGTAAGAAAATCCATACAAGAAACAAAAAGGACTATTGCAAGGGAAGTCCGTGAGACCTCCTCAATCATTTCTCCAGGAGATTCACAATTGAGAAAATTTAGTTTGACTAGGTGGTCTTGACTAATTTCTGCTGACAGGACTCCAAAATCCCCACAGTGAAATAACCATGAGGGAAGAAGGGATCTTGCTTATGACAAAGACTCAGTATGACACACAAGCAAGAGAGGGGAAAAGGCCAGTTCCAAGAGCACACACAGTTGACCAAATCAGCTAGAAACAGAGGCTCAGCTTCTGAATAAACAAATTGCATTCTTTCAGTAAGGCACCATTAGGATATGGACAAGTACCCATAGACTCTGAAGGAATAATGTCTAACGATGATACTATATTTTAAGCAACCAAAGAAAGGTAATTAGATTTCACAGTTCAGACATATCCCCTTGATCTAATTAAACCCCAGGATGCTTGAAAAATCAGAAAGAATAAAAGGCACATGGAGACTTGCATAATTAATTGGAAAAATATACAGACAAGTGACCATATTTATTTCTAAAATGGTGAAGCAGATACTATTTAGACATATCTAGACCTTCATATAGACTGAAATCCTTATAGCTATAGATTCCATTTCCTTTTCCTTTGTAATGCTAGTTTGAAAAAAAAAAGTTCAATAACTTCATTGAGAGAACTGTTGAATATTATTCATTTTAACACTCTACATGAGATGGAATATGTACCTTACCTATATTATTTGGTCAATGTCTTATCATTCAATGTTGAAAGTTCTTAAAATCCATTCATTCCAGTAACCAAACCCTAGATATCACTTTTTCTTTTCTCCCACCTCTTATACCTTGCCTTTTCTAATTCTGAAATCCCGGCCTGACTGAGCAAAAGTATAATAGTATATTTAGTTTGGCTTCCCCTCCCCTTGTTCAGTATATCGCTTTTAAAAATTATTTGGGTTTTATTAAAATATTCACATGAACAACTAACAGGGTTTTCTGAATACTTAATAGCAAAAGATAGAATCTGTGTTTTGCCCAACTTGTGCTGGTAACTAAAAAGGGAAAAGTTGTTTTATCATAAAAGAGTTCTCTGTGTCAGTCCCCACTTCAGTTCTCCTCTGTCATGAGTTGAAACAGATTTTGAGGATCCTTGTCCTCACAGGCAATTGCTCATCCACAGGCTCCTGAAAACACTCATTTGTGTTCTGCTTTGACCGAGGGATCATTTATGAGCAGCCTACTCAGAGCAAAGCATCAGTTCTCTCCTTGCCTGAGACACATTGATCTTTGGGGAGAGAGTGACACAATAGTGAACACAAGGTAAGCAGCTCTAAAGTGGAAATACATCACCGCTATGAAACACACAAAAACACACAGGCACCATGTGGGATCTCTATAAATCAGAAAGGAAATTCTTTACAAGCTTCTTCCTACCTGTCAATATCTATCACCCAAAGAACCAGCAAGCAACAATTACTTAAGACTGAGCAGGCTGGCAGGTTCACTAACATCCACTACTGGAACTGATCCCATCCAAATATTATGAATGTCTTTCTTCCAAGCTACCTGATATAAATGTCTGACTCTTTCATTCTGTATCTGAGCAGAGAGATGGTAAAACGATCAATTTTAAACTACTGTTTGGTAAGACTAAATTTGTTTAAGCTCCTCCTGAAGGGACAGTGGCCAAAGGTCCGATGATTTAGTCTGACTGACTTTACAAATAATAAAAAAGTGACTGTGTTCACCAAATCAAGAAACATGCTTCCTATATTTTGAAGAACTTGTCAGCATTTTTTTCACTCCTGCTTAATTACTTTCATAATGCTGTGATTGTTGTATGTTATTATGTCTTTTACTTCTTTAACGATCTAAACATACTCATTTTGATTTCTCTTCATTCTTTAAATCCTATAGTATAATTTTCTTATGCTTTTCCTGATTCTTTCTCATGTCATTAATCTTCCTTATGTTCTTAATAACTTTCTGTGAGCTCATTTTCAAAATAAAATATCTTCTATGTGTGCTGAGCTTGGATAGTCATGGTCCTTCCATGAGATAAATAGTTTAGACTTCACTATGGAGTAATGTATCTTGCATCTTTCACTAGTCTTTTCAGGTTCCATTTTTACTTTATTCTTTTATCTTTGGCTTTCTTAATCCTAAGAGTAGTACAACAATTTAAGGCCCGTACCCACAAATGTGCCATTTAGAGGCTCTAATATATCACGACTCTCACAACCCATGCTGAGAATAGATAGCCTACTTTGATGTGTTGACCTTCTGAGAATCATATTTTTATGGCTACTAGGGACCAGTCCTAACAACTTTATCACCTGTGTGACCTCATTCTTCTATATCTATCACTTTTCTCCCATAGACTCCATTTTTGCATTAATGAAATACTCCCATTTTTAAAAAAAACCTGAAATTTTAATTTAAAAAACTTTGGATCATTGTGTGTGTTCACATAACATTGGTTTTATGAATCAAATTAAAAGACAAATGTATATTTTGAATTGTAAGACTCCTTAAAATATTGTTGGTTAAAAAATTCCTTCCTTGAGTTTAATTTTGAAAAATAACCAGATACCCCTAAAATTTTCTATGTGACATATTTATTAATCTTTGAATATTTTATAAAGAGGGATAATAAATAACTATATCATATATATTGATATTAATAAATAGTTTATTAACATATCTTTCAAAGTAGCCTGCCTCAAGGATTAAAAAATTCCCTCATCGACTTGTTGTTTAAAATTCGATCAAGTCAAAATTACAAAAGAGATCATCAGTTTACTGTTTTGTTCCATCTCCTTCCATGAGGAAGGCCAAGTGATATTGCTTGACATTGGACTAGGTTCCATCAGAGATTTTACGATAGACCTGACAGATTTTATGATACTCATATTGATGTATTTCTCTTGATAAAGAGGACTCACTCAAACTCAATATTCAAAATAAATATTCTATAGCCACTTAGCATATGCTAAGTTCTAGCCATTTTAATAGATATCTTTATCTGGAAATCACTCAAGAAAGAACAAATAGCCCTATAGTATGTCTCTCTAGGACTGTTATGACAGACTTAAAACATTTTTTAAAAATACCATAGTTCAGAGTCTCATTGAAATTTTATACAATAATATTTTTACTATCCAAAACTGTCCAATAAATCTTTCTTTAAAGCCTAGTCTTCATGTGACTACTCATTCACCTGGGGATCATTTTAAAAATTTATTCTTGCTTCCTTCATAAATTTCCTACCTGGTCTATCTAAAGTTGTACATGAGAGGTAAGCAAAATAAAGAGACAATTTTTGAACAATTAATCACTGTTATTTGTTGTTAGGAAAATTCCTAATAACAAAAGACATTTTTATAGTGATTATAAATCTCTCAATAAAAGAAAGCTTTTTTAAAAACAGAAAGGAAACTAATACATATCAGAGGGATGACAAAATTAGAGAACCATAATTTTATAACACCCAATAAAATAATTGAACCAGGCAAGGATCATCAATCAATGCTAAAACTATTAGGTTAAAATGTAGAGGATATTGACAGAGTGCAAAAGTATCACACCATAGATAACTTCCTAATTACAAAGAGGAAACTTTAGCTTAGAAAGGGGTAGTCTGGTGATTACTACCTTCCAGTGGTTACACATAGCATCACTAATAATTAGAGATCATCTGACATTAGGTGTCTTGTGATGGAATACAAAAAAAAAAAAAAAAACCCCACAGCTTTGCCTTAAAAGTATTATTATTATTATTATTATTATTAATTTTTGCGGAAAATGTTTAACCTGAATTGAATTGAGCCATAGACCTAATTTTCAATGTATAAGATAGAGAATAAGAAAATTTCATAAGGAAACAGGCCAATTCAGAATGTGGAATGCAACTTATCTCTTCAAAAAGCCTGCGACATTGTGAGAACAAAAATTTAAGACTTTTTAGACTGAAAGAGACTAAGGAGGAAAATCAAATGCATATATGATCCATGATGAGAAATTTGGTTAGAGACTACAACTATAAAAGGTAAATTGAGTACATCAAGGAAAATAGAATATGGTCTGAGACTAGATGATTTGGAGGATTTGTCATTATTTTTTAAGTGTGATCATGGTATTGTCATTACACAGTTAATATCATTTGTAGAAAATGCAGACTAAAGTATTTAGGCATGAAGTCTCATGATTTCTAAAGCTTACTTTCAAATGGTCCAGCCTATTTCTTCTCCCAAGATAGCTGAATAAATAGAAAAAGCAAACATGGCAAAATATTAGTAATTATTGAATCCAGATAGAGAATATAAATGTTCATGTCATATCCATCAGGGTTTAATCGAAGATGTAGAATCACCATTGAATGATACAGAATAAAGGAAATAGACCTCTGCCCTTGTGGGAGCTAACAGAGCAGTCTATGTGCTACTGGCTCTGTGTCTAGGGTTCAGCCTAAAGTCACTCTAGGTAGGCACTGGATAGGCATTGGATAAGGAAGCTGGGTTTGGACAAAATTGAGGTCAAACAGGAAGCTATGAGAATGAACTGGAATCCATCTATCTCTTAGCATCTTCAGCCTCACTGTCATGGTGATCTGCAGGAAAAGCTGGCAGCAGTTCCCACAGACCTAACTGTGTACTTTGCCAGAGGTGGAGAAGCTAAAGGAGGAGATTTGGCAGGAGCTTGGGAAAAGGTGGTCTGGGTGATGCCCAACTTCCACAAAGTGAACTGCCAATTCAGCAACAGCATGCCTGGCATCCTGCATAAACTTCAAAGCATAAAAATGAAAGCTGGTGCTTTATATATGCTTTCCAAAAATTATGCATGTCTTTTGCGGTCAAGGCTAATCAGAAACCATAAAGCCATAGGAATTCTGGTATATTAAGCTCATACAATACAAAGCTACCACAATTCATCCATCTATACATATACAAGTTTTCATAAATGCTAAAAAAATTCCTTACTGCCCTTATATCATACAATAGAAATCTTTATAAGCTAATGTTTATGATCTAAATATAAAAACAAGATTTTTCAAAATTTTGTCTTCATAATCTTGGTAAGTTAGAAAGGGTAAGAATCGTCCTAACAAATGAAATTCCTATTTAATTATTGTAAGCTATGGTTGTCTTCCTTACAATAAATAAAAGCTTGAATGTAAATAAACTGACACATCAATTAGTTGAAATAGATTCATGTCTATCTGCCAAAGCGAATAAATAAGAACCTTTCTTCTCCCTGATGATACAAACTAGAAATTGCTCATAATGTACATAGACCTTTCATTTTTAGAAAGTGAGACTTAACATCACTTATCCAAAACAGTGAATTTGACCAACCTTCTCTAAATGGTCAGTTCTAAATCATATCATGTTAACAAATTAATTGCTTAAAGTTATTTAAACAAATGACAAACTATCATAGGCAGTTTGCTTAAAAATCAGAAGCTCTACAGGGGTGGTTGGTCTTGGATATATGTAGAATCCCCTGGAGGAAGTCTGGGTCCTGCCTCACATGACCACCTAAACCACAAAATCTCAGGGAAGCTGAGCCCTAGCGTTAGGCTTTGAGAAGCTCTCCAGCTATTGTAATACCCAAGGAGGGTTAAGAACCACTGGAAACCAAGGTAGGGAGGCAATTTGATAAGACTCAAGAGGGTAAATACTGTAATTAGAGGCAAAAACAAATGGAGCTGGAGATGAAAGAAATTAATCTTAAATGTATGACTCAGAGAAGAATTTAGCAAAGAGATAAAATTTAACTTAGACCTTGAAAAAGAAGTGTAAATTCATCGGATGGATTTTGAAAGGGAAATGACAGGAGCCTAGGTAAAAGACTGTGGGCAAGAAAATATAGGAGAGGTTGGAGAAAGGGCAAGGAATCCTGTTTCTAGGTGAATGGAAGCAAGGTGACAACAAAATGAATCTAGGAGGGATCGATTTAAGTGGCATTGTTTACCTTTTCCAGAAGACAACCTTTAAAGTCAAGAGGAATATCTAAGATAAAAGCAAAGATTTATTTGAGGTATAAGCTGAGCCTCTTCTAAGGACGTGGGGCAGGGGAGTGTTATGGCTATACTTCTCCAAAGCGAGGTAGACATGGCTGGGTCCACAATCTGGTTGTCTTATCTACAAGAAGCCTCCTGTGTGTATGCCAGCATCTGCGGTGACGGTATTATTCGGTAAGTGTGCCAGGGTATGAGAAAATTTAGGAAGCACTAATCTAATCTACACAACTATTTTGCCTGATACTCGGGGCCCACTGGAATATGCCCTTGTAATTTCCATTTCCCATTAAGCCTAAAAATTAAATAGAAAAGTGAAAAATTAAAATTAATAAAATAATTATTTTAGTAAAAGATACAATAAAACATATAAGAAAAAAAATTTTAATAGTGAATTTTTTGAACTTCCATTTTTTCCAAATAAGTAACACTTTTCCTGGTAATAAACTAAAAAAGATGGAAAAGGGTAAATGTTGAAGTGAGTATCTTTAATCAGATCTCTGTCAGCTGTTTGTTTTTCCTGAAGAAACCAACATCACTAATTTCTATTGTTCCAGGAATATTCTATATAGAAGACACGCAGAAAAGAGGGAATACAGCAGTTCTGAGACTGCCATCCTAAGAAAGACTTTTTTGCAAGGCTGGCCATCAGCTGGGATTTGGGAACTGACTGGGGTTTGTTCCCACCCTACCCTCACTAATAAGAGTAGCTTATTGTGCCTAAACTGTTTGTGCAAACACTGTGGTTGGTGTTAAACAGATTTGTTCTGGGAATCTGGGATTTTGATATGTTTTAGGCAAGGGGTGCCTATGTGACCATCCCCCAATAAAAACCCTGGGCATGGAGTCTCTGCCAAGCTTCCCTAGTAGATAACATTTCACATGTTATCACAGCTTGTAGCTGGAGGAAGTAGTGTGTCCTGCATGACTCCATAGAGAGAAAACTCTTGAAAGTTGGCCCTAACCTTCCTCCAGACTTTATACCATGTGCTTTTTCCCTTTGCTAAATTTGCTTCATATCTTTTGCTTAATAAATTCTAGTCATGAATATGACTACACACAGTCATATACTACTTAATGATACAGACACACTCTGAAAAATGTGTCATTAGGCAATTTTGTCATTGTGCAAACATCAGTGTGTACTGTACTTATATAGACCTAGATGGTATACCATATAGCCTAGGTCTGTAGTAGGCGATACATACCATCTTTGTATACGTGGTCTGTCATTGACCAAAACATCGTTATGCTTCACATGATTGCACTGAGTCCTATGAGTCTTCATTGTGAATGACTAAATCAGGGATGGCCTTGCAAATTCTCCCACCTTCCAATACACAAGCATATATATAAATGACAATTTTTACACAGTGGTAGCACACCATATACACTGTTCTGAATAGTAACTTCTTTTAATATGTCTTGGACATTTTTCTTATTGATGCCTGCAGGCCCAATTTATCCTTAACAGCTAAATAGTATTTCACTATATGAATGTATCATAACTTATTTAATTAGTCTTTTATTTAGGAACATTAGAGTGATTTCAGTCCTTTGCTATTACAAAAATTCTGTAATGAGAATTTCTGTTAATGGTTCACTCTTCCTTTGTGCAAGTAGATCCACCTGTTTGAGGAAATCTAAGAGTAGCATTGCCAGGTCAAAGGGGCCGCACATTTTTTTTTTTTATTTTAATAGCAATTGACAATTGTGTTCCTTATAAATTGGGTCAAATTTTACCTTTATCATTGTATTAAAATGTTAGTTTCTATTATAATTTGACAGTATTTTTTTTAGGTTGATAGTTGCTAATCTCAAAAGTGGGAAGTGATGTTATAGTTTTTTTCTTATTAAAATGAGCATCTTTTTTTTAAAAGAACCATTTGCATTTTTTTTGTTAACTATTTTATTCTTGGTTCATTTTTCTATTATATACTTTAAATTATTCTCACTGATTGGTAATTCTTTATACATTAAGGAAAACAGCACCTGCTATGGGATATGAGTTGCAAATATATCCCCACCCCCCAAGTTGCTGTTTATCTATTGCCTTTGTTTATGGTAAATTTTAAAGCAGAAATGTTATGATTATATAAATTTTTTGTGGCTTCTTGGATTTGTGGCAAAATGCAATTTTCCTTAAACCACGGTCCTTAAAAAACTGTAAGTAAAGCATTTATGCTCCATACTTTTTGCCTGAAATATGAAAATATGAAAGCCAAAAAAGTAATTAGTTATAAAAGTATATTTAAAAGAGAAAATTAAAATTTCTTAAATTCTACTTTGAGTAAAGATGAATTGGCAAGTTTACATCACATCTGTTTCACCCATTCCTGATCTACCATTAAGAACATTAACACCCCAAATGACAGTTTCTAAGGACACCATATTTCAATTGCTTTGGCACTAGTGCATAAATAAATCTTAATTTCGGGCTCTTGTTGACATTTCAACTGGCTATTATAAATTACTTGAATTCTTTCACAAGTGAATTTGATTTAAAAGCCTCTAAAAGAAACTGACGGACAGGATATGACTGGCCAACCTCTATATTCACTACAAATTTTAGACATGCACATCTGAAATTTCTCAGTATTTGACTGTTGCCTTGCAGGAATTGCATTTAAAAATACTTGATGCACATACCACTCTTTCATGCAGTATAAAACTTCAGAAATTCCAAATTAAAACAAACAAAAAAATTTGTTCTAATTGACTATTTCTCTCCCCGCCCTCCCTGCTTACTATTTTCTTTCATTCCTCCATCTCTCTTCTCCTCTTCTTCTTGCTCCTTTCTTCCTCCATCCACCTATCCACTTATCCTTTCCTTCCCAGTATTTACTCATAATTAATAGTAAGAGCTAATCTAAATACCAAGTTTTTGTTGAGAGATGTGCTAAGTGGTTTATATGCAGACCAGGTGAAGTGGGTTGTATTTATAGCTTCTTTTTATAGATGAGGAAACTGAGGCTTAAAACTGTTAATCAGCTTGACCAATATCACAAAAATGGAATAGGGAGTATTCTAACTCCAACTCATACCTTTAACTTAAATATACCAAGAGGCTTAGGCTTAAATCATCTGACTATATTTCATATTTTAATTGTCTGTTCACATCCTTAGATCTTGCCTTTTATTGCATACAGAAACAAAATAACCTGCAAATTCATAAAAATCAAAGGAAATACTATCAATGTTACCCCAAAATACTATTCCTTGTGGGAAACGAGCCCTCAATTTATTCTACATTCCTCACAAAACAGTCATAAGAAATCATTTGGTCACATGAGAATGGTGTCCTGTCTCCCTTCCCCTTAAAATAGAACTTCCTGTCTGGCTTGGACAGGATTAGATCCTCAGTGGAGGCTCACAAATTTGGGCATAAACTCCCAAGTATTAGCACTTTGGTTTATAGTGCCATCTTGATTATTTAAAAAATGTTCTTCTCTACTTTGTAACATTTTATGTTCCCTTCTTTGCTTAGCAAAAAACCCTCTTCCTAATCCTATCTTTCCCTCCCTCCAGCCCTTATTATTCTTTTCTGTCTCTAACTTTGATAAATTAGCTAATGCCTGGGTTTTCACAATAGTCCTTGCATTCTTTCCTTCCACCGTAACTTCATTTATTTTGTCTAAACTTTTGTGAAAATATCCAACTTTATTAAATTTTTATTTACCTAATAGAGTAAGAATTCCAAATTCATAAGCAATAGTGTGCCAAGTAGTTCCCCTCATACCCAGAGCTCATAGAGAAAAGAAACTAAACACATTAGGTATTTTAGATATATTTTTGAAACCTTCCTTAAGATAAAGACCTAAAACTGAAGCTCAGACATTTTAAGTAGTGTATCCATCAGTACACAGCTAAAATATGGCAGAACCAGGATTTGAATCTATATATTGCTTGAAGTTAATTTCTTTGTATTCTACCGCCCAGACATACTGTGCTTTTGTGGAATTACAAGTACTGAAATTTGCGTCTGACTCATAACTATAAGAGTGCTTTGGCCATTTATTTGTATTAATTCTTAGACTCTGAAAAGCACAAAGTATTTTTTATTGCTCTCTCTTTGTTCATCTTTGAACATACTAGATGCTAGGCAGTTTGATAGATATGTTGACTACTGTCTAATTTATATAGGGTTTTCTTATGTGTCTCAGACTATATCATTATATATTTTTAGCTCCTCACATATAGAGACACGTATTAGACTTTCCATTTCCTAGCTTTGTTTATCTTAAGTATCAGCATGTATATACTTCATTCATTCAAGGTTCATACTGAGGTTTATGCATGAAGTGCCTTATTCATTACTTTCAATTTCCCAGTGTTATTGTGTAAGACTTCACATGCTAAAATTGATCAAAATAACTTCAATAAGCAAGAGGTAATGTTGAAATTCAAGCAAAATTTTTATTCATCATTTTCCTAGTAGTATGCATTCTAAAAACAAATATGTGTTTAAATGAAATTTTAAAAATTGATAAATTAGAATTTGGTATTCCTAAAATTACAAATCCTTACTATGCAGGTAGAATGACTCACTAGTCATATCTCAAATTTTCTTAGAGATTATCATATAAATCCTTTTATCATAAAATTCAGATATTTAATGCTAATAACCATGCTGTAACATTATTTAAGTTGTCAGAAATCAGTATGATTAGTAATTTAAACTGAATGAAAACTTTTTTTTCTCCTGAAAAGTCACTGCCAACCTCCTTCATAATCCTTGGCAAGAGTCTATGCCAGTACAATAACCTCAAGCATGGATAACGAGATTTTTATTTCAATGAATGCAGTCTTTATCATGTTATCCCTTTTTAAGTAGAAGTACTATCACTTCATACTGAATGTTTTCTTTTTAGCTTGGTCTTATCCTCTAATAGCTACAGAGATATCAAACAAATTGAATCTTCAAACAAGTAAAGCCCTAAATTCATCTTTATATTTTTTATAATTTTTATTTTAATTCCATCATCTATAAAATGAATTCTTAGACTAGATAATTTCCTTTTGAAAATTCTATGTGCCTTGCGTCGATGAAAAAACAGTGTAGTGCGCAACCATAGAAAACTATTTTTAGGCTCAAATACATATTTCAAACTTTCAAGTCCAAAAGTTATTGCCACAAACTTTTGCCCAGAGTTTTCCATCTTACTACTTGAATAAAGGCATTTCCATTTCAAAATGCAACAAACTATAATGTAAGTGCCTTTTTTTACATGTATGCAATTACATTCAGAGCAGTAGGATATCAATGTTGTATTATACTCCAATCAAGGGTTAAAATTTAAGAAAGCTTAGAAAGAGTGGTGGAATTCGCCTCATAGCCATCACACATCTGCCTTTCAATCTTCCTTGACAGCTTTTGTTACCATCCCCTTACCTCAAATCTTCCACTGAAGTAATGTGTCATTTATCGCAAGGGAAAACTCCTACGGGTGTTCCAGAGAATTTCAGTCAAGGTTTATAGCTCACTCCCTTTGTTTACTACATTCTTTAATGTATTCCTTGGCAGATGGTAAAAGCAAAGTAATTAAGGAATACAGCTTTATTACTGATTATGGATTTGATATTTATGACCAGAAGGTAATTTATAATCTTTGATTCTAAATACCATTATCCGAAGCAAATGTTTTATACATTCGAAAGCACAGAAACAAGATATTAAAGTACACTGAATGAGACAAAAACAGACTTGTAAAATTTTGACATTTGTCTTTAAAACTTAGATTTCTAAGTTCCTAAGTAAAAAATGTAAAACCATGAGACTTTTTGTTTTATTTGTTTCAAGTTTCCTCCAAGATAATTGAAAGCAGTTGAGTAATAGAGCTTCTAGATGACAAGAGAGTAGGAGGGAAAAACTTAGGGAAAAAGTAAGAATGAAATACAAAATTTGGCTAAGACAGCTGCAATGAGAGAAAAAGAAGAAGTCACGCAGCATTTCAAGATCAGTGATCCAGATTTGGGTGGGTGGGGGAAAAGGGACAGAAAAATATAATTCACAGAAATATTAGCTAGTATGTAATGTTGAAGTTGAAAGAATATTTAGTGGAGTCCAACATTACATGGTGCAAGTTTTTCCTTGCCATGTGTCATGTTATGTTTTTAAAACTTATTTTTTTGTTGTTTGTTTTGTTTTTTAGAGCAGCTTTCGGTTCACAGCAAAATTAAGAAGATACAGGTATTTCCCATTAACCCCTTTCCCCCACATATGCACAATCTCCCCCATTAACAACGATCCCCACCAGAGTGGTGCAATTGATGAACCTACATTGATGCATCATTACCACCCAAAGTCCATGTGGTTTACGTAGTTTACATTAGGGTTTTCTTGGCATCATACATTCTATGCATTTGAACAAATGTATAATTAAATATATCTACCATTATAGTATCATACAGAGTAGTTTCACTGCCCTATAAATCCTGTGCTCTACCTAGTAATTCCATCCTCCCTCCTAACTCCTAATAGCCACTAAACTTTTTGCTGTCTCTATAGTTTTGCCTTTTCCACAATGTCCCATAGTTAGAATCACAGAGTAGCTAACCTTTTCAGATTGGCTTCCGTTGCTTAGTAATATGCATTTAAGTTTCTTCCATGTCTTTTCATAAAGGATAATGTTAGATTTTAAAATATTTCTATAAACACAAGAATATCATTGAGGATCACAATGATAACACAATAAGCAGCTCTGGGGAGTTCAGGCTGCCTGAAGGAATAAGTAGATTCATCTCTCACCTCGGGGCAAGACAACGGTAGACAAATTCATCCCATTCTTAAATTGATTTGGTTTTCCTGAAAGGATATGTTTTTTGCTTGCTTTATTTTTAAAACCTTTGTTTACATTTTTGTCAGTTTAATGCAAAATGTGTACACTCTTTGATTATGATTGTTTATTGTCTCAATAGAATTGTGTTAAATGGTATTATAAATAAAAATTAATAGAAGGGATTTGTGCAAGAAGATTCTTCCTTCTGTATACTGTGTAGAAAACATGACCTAAGGGTGATGTAACCTTGAAAGGTATTACCATCTGATCCCTGCACAGCGGGACACATTTATTTATATAGCAACCCATAGTAAAAGTTACAGAGGCACTATAACTTAGTAGTTATGTAGGAGATGGGTTTCTGTAGGCACTTGGGCACACTGGTAATCTACAGCACCAGGATTTTCATTCACCATGGTCTAAAAGATTTTATTTCCTTTAAATATGATACATAGCAAGTGGTAATGGTTCTCAGGGTCAGAAAGACATCAGGAATGGTTTGGGTGTCTGGCAAATGGAGAATGCCTGCCCCTTCTAAAGAGGGCAGTTGCTACTACTCAGTAAAAATCTGGCTTATCTTTCTGTATAGCAAAAATCTGGCTTCACTATGAGAAAGAAGCTGTCAGATTTTTTGGCACTATCTCTAAATTTCAACAATTAGTTATTTGCTGATCAACATTGTTCAAACCAAATAAAACACATTTTCAGACTGGAGGCTGCCTAAATAAATGGGGCAGGTACAAAGTTGTGAGGCTGCTCCAAGTGAAATAACTGAAATGGAAACCTAATCCTGAAGCCACTTCTGATCAAAAGTGTGTTTCCCTGAAAAAACTTTATCAGAGACAGGGTCTCTATTGAAAACACCATATCCACATCCCTTGCTTGCTAACCTGTGCATATACATATAAGCTGAAAATCCTCCCTAGTCACACCAAATATAGAGAGTAATTAATATGTGCCAGACAATAGCATCTTCTATGCCCCTGTCTTACTAATGGGTATCCCAAGGACATAGAAAAAGAAAATGAATAATAATTAGGTAGAAGGTAATGACGGAGAGAAGTACCCCAAGAATTAGTTTATGATATGGTAAAATAGGCGCAAGGCAAGCTGAGAGAGCTCAGTGGTTTTTGAAAATACAATGTGAATATTTCCTCAAAAAGATAAAAATTCTATTAGAAAACATTTAAGAAGTTATCTATGATTGTAGCTAGGAGATTGTAAATTCCTTTTTTATCTACTTGTCCTGTATTGCTTCACATTTTAATTAATACTTAGCATAATATGTTGCACATGGCAGGTATTAGACTGTTGATGAATTGATTTGTCATTGCAAAGACAAAAAGAAAATGAATGAAAATATTTTTTCTTCTATATGAATACTTACAAGTCCTAGAGATCTAAAACATTTAATGAGAGAGAGAGAGACAGAGAGAGAGAGAGAGAGAGAGAGAGAGAGAGAGAGAGAGAGAAAGAAAGACAAAGAAAGACAGAAAGAAGAGACATATAAATAGAAAATGCCAAAAAACAAAACAAAACAGATGTTTCATTCTAGGTTTCTTTTTCTAATCAAAGTGGTTTTGAATCCAAAAATAATTTTAAATTACTAGAGAATCAGTCGACTTCACTTCAAAACAGTGCAGAGAAGCTGTGGGAAAGAGACGGGGTCGCAGTATCTAACAGTCTTTAAACATGTATATAATTTCTCATACATATGAAAGTGTCACAAAAACCATACAGAGATTTCTCTATATCCTTCATCCAGCTTCCCCTAATGTTAACAGATTTCATAACCATTGATTGTACGATTAGGAAAACTAAGAAATTAACATTGTTATAATTCTGTTAACTATAGACTATACTTGAATTTCACCTATTTTCTAAAGTTCTTTTTCTGTTCCAAGATCCAGTCCAGTGTCTCATGACTCATTTAGTTATCATATCTCTTTAGGATCCTGCAATCTTTGATACTTCCTCAGTCTTTCCCTGTCCATGATTCTGACACTGCATAGTACTGATTAGGTATTTCATACAATATCCTTTGGTTTGGGTTTGTCTGATGTTTTTTCATGCTTACATTGAATGTATGCATTTTGACAAGAATAACACAGAAGTGATAGTGTACCCTTCTCAGTGCATTATACCAGGGGTGCTTTATTCTTTTACCAACTGCTAGTATTGCATGATATGAAAGTTCACAGATGGCCATCTTTGTCTCTATTCTTTTTATAAATAGCAAGAAGAACACTATCATAAATATCTTCAAAAAATATATAATGCCTCTCTTGTATATCTGCAAGACAAATTCCAAAAAGTAAGATTTCTAGATCAAGTAGAATTTCTGGGTCTTTTGACAGACATTGCCAAATTGCTCCTCACAAAGTTAGTCCTAGTTTACAGTTTCATCAGCAAAGCTCTCCACTCAGATTTCTGAATAATTCATCCTTTCCCTCTAATTTGAAATGTAGCTGTTTTCATCTTATTTTATGTTATAGTAATCTGCACACAGTTTTTATCTTCCTTAATATTTTGTCAACCTACTGAGGACTGAATTTGTGTCTCTGTGTTTCTAAAACAATGTATTCTACATTTGAAGAGCTCAGTAAATATTCATTAAATGGATGAGTAAATAGTGTTGGCATTAGACTTTAATTCCAGGTGATTTTGCTCTAGGCACTAGATCACAACAGATGAACTGCTATTTCCGAATAAACAATAGTCCAAATATGCAATGAGGAGATGTGTCAAAATATAAAGAATTGCCTCACAGCTCTTAACCAGACAGATATCATTAAACAAATCATCATTATCATCAAATAACTTTGAGCATCAGAATCTCTTTAGGCAGTAGGCATTAGACAGAGCTCTTCTTACAGAATATATATATGTATGTATGTGTGTATATAATCTCAATATAAAAAGGTGTTACACATAGAAAATTTAATAAACCTCACCAATATTTCACAATATTAAAAAAGGAAAATGTTCAACTAGTGACACTTCAAAATGATTTTGTTCTTACTAGTGGTTTAGGTGATTGTTAAAGCAGGTAAGTTATTGTCTTCTAGAAGTCTATCTTGAGTGATCTGCCCTTAGTAACAACTGATTAAGATTTAATGTTGAGAACCACCTGCTAAGGGAAGATTCCTGTTCAACGCAGCCTATTCACCGCAGAGCTGCCACACTGAAAAGACTGTGAGAACAACAGTTCTTTCTTGGGTGGGTTCTGACCTAAAATCCCAGAGAGCTGAGTTTTTTCCTTAGGGCACAGATCATAATTGTTATGAATGCCTAAACCATTTAAAGCCTTAGAAAAGGAAAGTGGAAGAAACCTCATTAAAGGTTAATTACAGAATTACTCATCAGCATTTTCATTTAAAAAAAGAAAAAGACTGTCTGAGACTCATTCCATACACAATGATAGGGTGAAAGAGTATCTATAAATAACTATGATGACCAGAATTGTCATCTCCAAAAGGAAAGATACAAATTATTATTTTCCATGTATGATAGAAGCTTCTCTTAGAATCTTTGAAATTATAACTTTAAATATCTTCAAATAAGTGTCTACTTTGCAATTAATGATGATGTTTTGTTGCCAAAAAAACCCAAAAAACTTGTCAAGCTGTACTTTCTCTTGTTGTGTTTGTTTGTTTTGTTTTGACTTGATATATGGGACTTTTATCATATTTTGATATACTTTCCAAAGGCTTTAAGTTCAATTATAACCAATTTTGGAAGTCTATCATGCTCACGTTTTAAATCCTTTAAATCTGAGGTTTACTCTGAGCAAAGAAAAATTATTAAGTGATTGTGTATACATACATATATATATATATATATATATATATATATATATATATATATATCCCCGTTATGTTACTGGATGCTGGTATCCGAAACAGAAAGCAGCCTCAGATATTTTTTGATAGTTCCAGATTTCTGGTACTACAAAGTCTCAACCATAATGATGACCCTTCATGGTAAATTCAAACTTGCCCTCAAAAGCAGTTTCAGCCTGAATGGTCCAGATTAGGGCTTCAACGCTGTAACTTCACATTGCCTCTCTATCTGGTGACACTCCAATTTAGGAAATGTCTTCTATTCTGTTTCTACAATTCACTTCATTGATGGAAAGTTATACATTAAAAACCTACTGCTCCTCCCGTCTAAACAAAATCACAAACTTGAAATAAACAGGTTAGCCATTTGGATTTTAAATATTTGAAAGCTTAAACTACCTCTCAAAGCCGTACAGCTATTTAAACCTCTAAATATAGTAATGAGCAATAAACACACACAGTTTGATACTTAATAACCCATATGTACTCTCTATTAAAGTGATTGCATCATAATGAGTTGCTTCATAGCAGGGGAAACTTGTCTAAATCTGTCATTGGCATTTCAGATTAAAGTCAGAGTTTTACATAAAAATGACACTGGAGATTAGAAATTCTTTGGGTATGTTATGTTGTGGAAAATATTGTCATTAAATAATCTTCACTCATTCTGAGTTGCAGAGAGTTGGTCAAGAGGATGTACTGCTTTTGGCTGAGCAGACTTCACACAGGCAAATAATGGGCAATCTGCCCAGAGCCCAGGAGCCTGAGAGGCAGACCTAATTTTGAAGAATCTAACAAAGGCTGCTGACACTCAATCTATGTAAGCAGAGTACAGATTTCAGCAGACAATTCTCTGCATTGATTTTATACAACTTTACACGCTCATAGAAATAGGCTCTTTTCAGGCTAAGATATGTTCTTTTGGATGAGAGAGTATTCATTCTGTCTAAAGCGTACCTAATAAACAGGTTCATGGGAAAAGAGGGGGTCATCCCCTGACCATCAGTTAATAGACGAACTCAGGGTGAAGAATACCAACCCTATTCACTTTGGAAGAAGCTCGGCTTTTCTCCAAAAAAGTATAAAAGAGTAGCCTCTGCTAAAAGCAGGTCATCGCGTGTGCTCTCCCCTCTTGCCTCTCTTTGAGCCTCTCTGATACAGAGATTCTCTGTAGTGTCCCTGGTCCTGTGTTCTGGAGCATAGTTTGCTCTACTCCACTCCCAGCAGAAAAGCATAACATGTACTACCATTGCCCGTGTAATAGTGGGTTGGATTAAATGGGAAACTTCTGAGCTGTTTCAGCCAAGGAAGATATTTGATGATTTTACATGAGAAGGATCAAAGTCTCTTTGTTTCTCCCCGGAAAGCAACTGTTGTCAGTTCAAGGCCTTCTAGAAAGTTCTTGGAAAAGGTGCACTTGGGGATTCTTACTGAGTATCCCTTTCGTGCCAGACATTCTACAAACACCTATGGAGATGCAAAGAGAAATAACACATGGTCTTAGCTTTCAAAATCATAACCTAAAGGACACACTTCCACAAATAGCTACACAAAAATGGGCAGAGGAGAAAGTTAAGCCAGCTTTTCACTAAAGTCAACGGACTATTTGAACTTCACCCAAGATTCTTTCATCTTCTGATCTTGAAACTCTCCAGCAAGAATCTTAAACTATAATTCCAAATTAAACAGAACATTCCAAATAAAGTATGTATATTTAGGACAAATATTAGGCTGCATCTTATTTGAGCATGTCCTTGTTAGAGACCTCAATTTTCATAAAAGACTGTCAGTGCTTTCTTCAACTTAGCTAGTCATTAAAGTGTACTAGTTCTTGGCACTGATTCACTGACACAGAACAGCTGCTCTCCAGGCACTGGCAGGGGAATATAACCACGGCTCACTGCAGCAAAATCAAGTAAAACTTGGTAAGAGAAAAAATAAATGCACGAGGGAATTTGCATTAGTGTAAACTCATTTAAATGACAGAACTCTCCTTCTATTTCCTATTAGAAACACATGCTCCATGGAAGCCAAGAACAGGAATATAATCCAGCCTCAGAAAGGGATTCAGACTTTTGTCTCAGGCATGCTATTCTCTGTATACTTGATTCATGGCTCCCTCTATCCACAGACCAACTTCTGCTATTTGGGTTCTTAAGGCTGACTAATCATGACTAACCATGAGTTTAGGATCAGCATCCAGAAAAAAGGTACATGCTCACTCACTCGCTGTAAACGTGTGTGTGTGTGTGTACGCACATGCGCATGTTTCTAATACCAGGGAGAAGGGACTATGTATGATTGCTCAAGAGATAGCCTGACTCATATTGAACTGATAAATTATGGGCAAGGAATAGGATCTAGGGTAAAGATTAGGGTGGATTATCTCGGTTCAATCTCTGACCCCCGATCTAGCCAAGAGGTCAGGACCGTTTTTGCAAAACTGCCTTGTGGGCTCTTATGTGAATCATGGAGAAGAGAAAGCAACCAAAATGTGTGGAAGAGTGGGAAATGGGGGGCAACACATTAGTGCCCACCATCAAGGCATACGCTGTGAGGATATTGAGGACCCTGTTTACTAGCTCATGCAGGCATACAAGAAACAAGTCAACATCTCAGTATATTTTTGTTTTATGAGTCCTGGGGTATGTGTGACAAATCATGTTGCTCTCTATACATTTACTACTGGAAATCCAGAAATGCTAAGTATACTTTTAAATATCCTTTATATATCATCCTTTTACCTTGATTCACCTTAACATTTTTTACACATGTTATTTGGCCTATGATCCCTCACTTATTTTAAATCTTTTTTTCTCGAGGTTTTTCTGTGCATTTCAAGCTGCCCCTTATATTTTATTTAAGTGATCATAGCATAAAAAAATTAAAGTTTAGAAAAAATTCTTCATATTCATGGCTATATCTACGATGAAGTAATTTTTTTAAATGGAGAATCTATATGGTTTTGTTAATACAAAAATGCAGACATTTTCTTGGGGCTTGTTCAGCAAGTTTCAAGTTATTTTTCTGTTTTGGCAGTCCTAGAAATCCCTCTCCTTCCTCTGCATTTTCTTAGGCTCTGTTGTAATTATTGCTTCCTGGTCCCACAAGCCCCTTCAAGCTTCCTTCCAAAAGTAAAGATAAAAAAAATTCTCATGTGGTTAAAAATTTCAAAACATACCCAAAAGATAACAAAATGAAGAGTAATGCTATGTTTCAAGCAGCTTTCAAGTGTCAAGAAAAGAATGCCTGCCTGTGTTTCACTCCACAGGGAGACAGGCATAGACGTGACCCTCCTCTAAAGTACATACTATATATAAAACTCTTTCAGAAACTACTTTACCCCACCCTATACCAACTTACTGTTGAAACACAAACCATTCAAGTAAGTTTTCAGCACAGCCTGGATAGCCAGATTAAAAAGTCATCTCTCTGGAAGTGCTGCCTGTTATCAGAGGCACTGCAGATAACTTGTGCTCCTTAGCTCTCAAAAAAGAAAGGGTTTCCATCTTTAGCTCAAACAAGTTGCAGAGGCCCAGCTCTTTGGCATCTCTGTTGGGTCATAGCCTCGCAGCTTGGCATTCTGGCTTGTCATGGTCAGGTGCCACTTTACTAGAAACATCCTAGCACAATAGGTCAAAACATTTGCTTTCTCCTAAACATCAACTTATGTTTGACCTATTAGAGCCTATTTTTAAAATGCTAAAATAGTAATACATTGAGTTAAACTAATAGAAAAGCAAGTTCTCTCTTGAAACTATTTCAATGACACTCAATTTCCCTCTTTTCAGAAATCTATGGTGATGATGCTTCAGATTGCTAGCTGGAGTGCCAGGAGTTTTTTAATAAAGTAAAGGCGACTGACATCTGACAGTGACTCAGTGCTGGCATTTTAAATATTAATCATCTTCCTCCCCCACCCCATTCTCTCTATAAACATGTATTAAGAACCTATCATGCAATGAGCATTGGCGTTACAAAGGTTAATGAGACATATTTTCCTTGTCCTTGAGCCATTAAGAGTCTAGAGCAGTAGACAGAAATGTAAAGAATTAAGTTCTGACTAAATGTCTAAGAGGAAAAACTGAAGCAGTAACAAAATGTTCTGCTCTTAGGGTATATTAATAAGGCAAGGAAACCAACGTGTGATAACATCTTAAAGAGAAATTGTCCTTTGAGATGAACTTGAAGATGGGAGATTAGAGCTTTGTTAAGTAAAGAAAGGGGTGTCACAGCAGGTGCCTAGGCATGACCTGTGAAAAGGTAGAAGGTTGAAAATGAATCAAATACTAAATTTTTTTTTTACTTTAAAAAATTGTAATAGTAATAAAATATCAAATATTTGTTAAAATTGACTTGGATCTAATGTAACAAGATGAAAAAGTCTATGATACTCAAATGAATGAATAAATAAAATGAATAAACAGCATTATGTGTAATATGATCCATTTGTGAGTAAAGAAGACATTTGTGTGCATGCCTATACACATATGTAAATATACAGATAAAGGAAAGAATACACCTCAAAATGGTAAGAGCATTTATCTCATGAATGGAATAGAACCTTTTACAATGAAAATGGATTAGTCTATAATACTAAATCAAAAATTTTTGTTTTTAAAATTAAAAATGAAAGTAAATGCTCATAGCAAAAACTACAGACAATATGGAAGTTCATAAGAATAAAATAACTAATATTCTCACCACTTACAAAGAATCACTACTAATTTTTTAATATTAATAAGCTTCCAAATATAAAGCTTTGCATATACATTGCATTTATATTTCTTATAAAAATTGTACCACACACATATACCTGTATACAACCCTATATTTATCACTTCTACACTGTGCATATTTCTATATCAATCGATTTTATAGCTGAACTACAATGTATTTAAATTTTCCTCCTTTTAGGTCTCTTTTTTTTTTTTTGTCTTATAAACAATGATACAGCACCCATGTACTTCTGACAACAGCCTTGAATAGTTGTACAATCATTTCCTTCTTTGAAAGTGACCTGTCTTCCATAATTTTTTGTAAAATGGTTTACTTTTACCTTAGTCCTTAACCACATAAGAACAGCTGATTTTTACCCATCTTTTGTTTGGGGCTCCAGGTGAAACTTGAGTTCACTTGTCCGTAAAATATGTTCAATTCTGTTTTGTCTTCTGAAATATACATCCCCTCAAAAAATTCTGATTCAGAGTCACTGAAATAGATGTCAATTTACACAGACTCTGTTTTTAAGACATTACGTTTCATACTTAGCTTAGGCTATTTGAGTTTCCCTTTTCAATTGTTATAAAATAACCATAATTACAGGAAAATACTTCAGAGCTCAATTCCTTGGTGACTATAGATAATTGGCTGTCTATTATGCATGATAAATATAAATATATAGGTAAAAAAAAGATAGTTCTGAATAAGCAATGAGAAATATAGATGGAGGTTTAGAAGCATAAGAAGAAATACATGTCCTTTTTCATATATTGAGCTTTGTACATTCGAACAGATACAACATTGATCAGATAAACTCTAGGTCATTTCTGACTCTATATTCTACCATTCTAAGATCAATACGTTTGTCTTTCAATGTTTTTAAAAGACACATCCTGGGATATGCTTGTCTAGTTATGTTAGATAGCCAGATCTTGATAAATTTATCTGTGTGCAAGCATTAATGCTTCATTTAGCAGAAATGACAGGAAACAAAGTTTGTCAACTAAGCTATCAAGCAACATTTTCAAGTCACTACTCTTAATATCTTTAGGTGCAAATATATTTTTGAGGTTTGTTACAAATTTTCAGTTGAGCTATTTGCCTCTCTACTGTCTGACACCAAATTAATGTGACAAAATCTATTAGCTGAACTGCAAATATGCTAAAATCTTAGAAGAATTTGTCTGATTTTCCAAAACTTGCTTTTTCTAGTTCCTTTCTTGATTTCTGTCACTTCCCTGCTGTCACTAGGTTTTGCTTGTAAATCTGCTTCCTTGGTTTATATAATAACCTGGGTAATGACACTAAGGTCCTCTGAGTTAAAATACCTGAGCTTAGATATCATCATTTGCTGCTCAGGTATTCCTTTCATTATCTCTTGCTTTATTCCATATTCTAAATTCTGATGTTACTGGCCAAAAGGAGTGAGATTTTAGAGTGTTCTTTGGTCTCCTCTGGAAAATATGTATTACAGGATCTCCAACAGTCACCATCATTAATCATTTTATAATGGTATTATAAAAGCAAAGCTGTTATAGATACAGTTATAAGTAATTTCACTGCATACTATGAAAAATGTAGGACAGAAAGAGAATTGCTAGAACCCTTGCTGCTTTACCAACACAAGAACATACCCAGCAAGTTTCCTCTTTTTTATTGTATCATTTTTTTTCTTTCTACTTGGTCATTCCCTTGCATATACAAACATTCTGTTATTTCTCTCGTTATAAAAATATTTTTTTAATCCCACTATTTCCATCACCACTCTCCCATTTCTTAGTCTCTCTTTGGTGTAAAATGCTTCAAAAATTAACTATACTCAATTTCTTTGATTCCTTTTGCTTCATTCTCCCATTCTTCGATCTAGCTTTTGCCTTCTACCTCCCCACTAAAACTGCTCCTTGTAAAGTTGACCAATGATCTCCATGGTGCTAACTCCAATACTCAATCTGGAAGGCTGCAGGACCCAGCTTCTGTTCCTTTTTTCTGTTAGTACTCACTCCACTAGAGTTGTCATTTATTCTCTTGGTCTTAAATACACTTTCTATGAGGGTGACTCCTATGTTTACATCTTTTGTCCAGCTATATCTCCAAATTCCAGAATTATATAGCCAACTGCCTACTCAACACATCCTCCTAAAAATCTAACTGGCATCTCAAGCATTACATATCCCAAACTGAGCTTCCACTTATTCCTCCAAACCTACTTTGTCCAGCCCTCATCTCGGTCTATGGCAATACCAACCATCAAGGTGCAGAGGCCAAAAACCTTAGAGTCATCCTTGGCCTCCACACTCCACAGCCAATCTATCAGTGAGGTATCTTTGTATTATTGTTGTTCTGTTATCAAAATATAGCCAGAAAACACGCAAGCGATAGAAAATAAAATGATAGACTAAACTAATTTTGAAAAGAATGATAAAGGTATTAAAACCTGAGGAAGACTGGTCTCTAGAGAAAACCTAAATTACCAACAGCAGGATTAACTGGTACAGATCCTTCAGACATTAAATAATATTAGACAATTAAATAAAATGGACAAATTCTTTGAAAAACAAACCTTACCAACACTAACAAGAGTTAATGAAAAACTTAGCAAAAATCTTTCCACAGAGAAATCTTTCAGTACAGTTGTCTTAACTAATGAATACTTACAGTTGAGTTAGAAAACATCAATCCCATACATACTATTACAATAGGAGAGAAAGTAGTAACATTTCCCACTTTTTGAGGCTAGCATAATTCTGAATCTCATATCTTAAAGACAGTACAAAAAAAGGAAATAAACGAATTTCTTTCATAACATAAATTAAAGGTCCAAACCAAAATTTTAGAAAATTTAATCTAATCACTGCTTTCTTTCAGTTTTGTATTACTGTTCTAGCCAATGCTATTAGTCAAGAAAAACAGTTATGAAAAGTGGAAAGACACAGATGAACACACCATAATTCACAGACAACATGATTGTGTTTATTAAAAAAAACTAGTAAAAATAAATTTTGCAGATACTTGATAAAAAGCTCAATATAAAAAGTGTTTCTATATACCAAAAAAATGAGATATTTATATTCTATTTATAATAATATAAAAAATGTTGAATATCTAGGAAAAATTTTTTTAAAAAGGTAAGTTTTACACATTAAAAATTACATAATTGCATCATTCAATATTGTAAAGATGCCATTTTTTCCCATATAAGTCTTTAAGTTCAATGCAATTTCAATCAAAATGCAAAAAATTTTTTCTGTGGAAATTTACAGGCTACCTATAAAATTCGTTTTATAATGTACTATTTAAAATTATATTTAAAACAAATGTGATAGTTAAAACTATACAGAGATAATAAAACATAGGACAATATTTTTATGACCTAAAAATTTAATAGACAAAAAATTTCTTAAGCAGGGCATAAAAAAGCACTAACTATAATTCGACTTATTTAAAGAATTTTTTCATCGAAGCATTATTTATAATAGCTGAGACATGGGAACAACATAAGTGTCCATTGATGGATAAATACATGAATAAAATATTGTATCTATATACAATAGAATATTATTCATCCATAAAAAAGAAGAAAATCCTGCTTTGTGCCAACATAGACAATCCCGGAGGTCAATATGCTAAGTGAAATAAGTTAGAGAAAGACCAATGCTGTATGATTTCAAATATGAAATCGAAAAATCAAACTCATAGAAACAGTAAGTAGATTGGCGGATGCCAATCTATTAGAGAGAGAGTAGATTGGTAGAATTGTTGTGGTGAATGGGTGAAGGCAGTCAAAGGATATAAATTTCCAGTTACAAGATGAATAAGTTCTGGGGGTCTAATGTACAGCGTGGTGGCTATACTTAATAATACTATAGTTAACTTGAAAGTTGATAAGAAAGTAGGTCTTAAAATGTTCTCCCACACAAAAAGTGATAACTATATAAGGTGGTAGATGTGTTAACTAACTTTATTATAATCATTTCATAATACATACATATACCAAATAATTATGTTGTATATCTTAAACTTATACAATGTTACATGTCAATTTTATATCAATAAAGCTGGAAGAAAAAATCTGGCAGAATCTGCCATTCAGGAGGCACTTGATAAAAAAAAAAAAATTAAGAACTTGTGTTAAAATCACAGCATTAAAACAGTGAAAAAATAAGTCGCAGACTAGGGGATATTTGCAATAAATATACAGAACAATGGACTCATTAGTTTTCTATTGCTAATATAACAAATTAACAAAAAGCTAGTAGCTTAAGCAACGCAAAGTATCTTACAGTTCTGTAGGTCACATACATAACTCCTTACTGGGCTAAAACTCAGGTGGCAGCAAGGCTGTGTTTCTCTCTGGAGACTCTAAGGGAGGATTCATTTTCTTGGGTTGTTGGTAAAATCCAGTTGCTTGTAGTTGTAAGATCAAAGTCCCCATTTCCTTGCTGGCTGTCAGCTGAGAGCTATTCTCAGTTTAAGGCTTGGCTAATGCCCTCCTATCTTCAAAGTCAGCAAAAGTGGATCAAATCTCTCTCATGTCATATCTCTCTGACCCTCCCTTCTGCCTTCCTCTTCCACTTTGAAAGATTCATGATTATCCTGGATTATCCTGCTGGGTCCAAATTAATCTCTCCATCTCAAAGCCCTTAACTTTAATCACATCTACAAAGTCTCTTTTGTCATGGGAGATAACATATTCATTCACAGGTGCCAAGGATTCGAATGCAGACATTTTTGGAGGCCATTAACCTGCCTACCACAGATTCATAAATAGAATATAAAAGTAATTTCTATAAATCAACATGGGAAAGAAATCAATTGGAAAAAATGGACAAAAGGACTTGAACAGGTACTTCACAAAAGAGGACATCTAAATGGCTATTAAACTTATGAAAGTTTCTTAAATCCTAGCCAACAAAGAAATGACAGTTAAAATCACAATGTAATTCCACTCCACATGTATCTGAATGACTAAAATATGAAATAAAGACAGTTCCAAGTATTGGTGAGGATATGGAATAATTAGAATTAAAATCTGGTTGATAGACATGTAAATTAATATGATCACTTTGGCAACCTTAAGCAGTATCTACTAAATTTGAACATAAGCACACTTTGTGACCCAGTAATTCCACTTCTAAGTGCATGTTAAATAAAAAATGCTTAATGCATGCAATGGAATGTTCATAGAAGCACTATTTATAATAGTCAAGAAGTGGCAAAAAATATTTATCAGTAGGAGAATGAATAATGTGCGACATAATCATATAATACTAGTCAGTAATAAAAATGTAGGAACCACAACTACAATTCACAAATACTAAGCAAAATATGCCATATATACAAGAGTACATAATTTATGATTTTACCATAAAGCTAATCTTTGGTGTTAAAAATCTGGTTAGCGACTTTCCTTGGTGAAAAGTAGTAATTGGGAGGTGGAAGAAGATAAGGATTAGTACTAGTACTACTAAAGATAAGTACAGGTAATACTGTTTCTTGATCTGAATAGTGATTACAGTGGTGAGTTTACTTCGTGAAAATTCAGTGATTTGTGTACTTATGGCTTATGCATGCTCTGTATGTGTTATACATCAAAAAAAGAATTATATCACCTCTTTGCTTGAAATCCTTTAATGGTTCCCCGTTTTTTTTCATAGTAAAACCCCAAATCCCTACAATGAATTCACGACCTGCATCATCTGCCCTCCATTACCTTTTTTCAGCTCAGCTCATCTCTTACTACATTCTTTGCTCACTCTGCTCCAGCCCTACTGGCCTCTTTGTTGTTTCTAATGTCAGTTCCTCTCCCACCTAAGAGCTTTAGTATCTGTTTGGTATTCTTGAAATGTTCAGCCCATTTATTTATCTATCTCCCTAACATCCTTCACATCTTTGTTCATAACTCACTCTCTAAGACCCGCCCTGTACACTTCTACCCTCAACACAAACCTCAGACGTCCTGATGTTGCTTACACTGCTCTACTTTTTTTCCTATAGCACTATTATCTTCTAACATACTATATATTTTACTTGTTATGCCTTTTGCTCAGTGTCTCTCTACTCCATGTAAGTTTTTCATTTCCATGAAAGCAGGGATCTTGTATCCCAAGGACATGTGAATGAATGAGTTGAATGAAGTGAATGCATTAATCAAACAGCTCAATCTGATATGTGTTTCTCTATTTAATGCATAGTAGAGCACTCAGAGATATATGATAGGATTTACCTCCAATGATTTTTCCACAGCTAACTGTTTACCAAAGTAAACACTGTAGTTTCTATAGTGCAGTAACAAATGACTTAGCCAACAATTAGGTATATATGTATAAGAATAACGGTCTTTCTCACTTGCAAGAAAGGATTTACATAGCTATCTTTAGAAGAGCCTACTTATAAGGTTGGCCCTTGCTTAATATCTGGGAACTTGGATTTCAGGAGTGTTCCTTATCTGGTAATGGTGATTTTTGTCTCTAGACCGCAAACAAAGTGGTTTATGCTAAATGCTTGCTTTGCTTTGGGAAGTCTGAAATTTTGATACAGCAGAGGGTGTCTATAAACAATCCCCAGTTAACACCCCAGGCCTTAAGTCTCTAGTGAGCTTCCCTGACAGATACTTTACAAGTGTTGTCACACTCTGATGCTGGAGGAATTAAGCATATCTTGTGTGACTCCAATGGGAGAGGACTCTGAAGCTTGTGCATAGTTTCCTCTATGCTTTGTCCTACATGCCTTTTCCCATTGCCAATTTTGCCTTACACCCTTTTGCTATAATGAATCTTAGCCATAAGTATGATTATATTGAGTCCTATGAGTCTCCCTTGCTGATCACCAAATTTGAGGGGGGTCTCGAATGGCCTGACATGCTCGTCATAAGCAAATGAGGGAGTAGGAAATTTGTAGCACATTCTTATTTTACAGTCTTGGAAAACAAATGTCTAATTTGGGAAGGAAGGCAGATATTCTGATACATGGACTCATACATTAGGGAGATTCTACAACATCTAGGACAGACCTTAGCCATTGAGAATGTAAAGAATAAAAACAGTATGAATGTCCTGGTCCCAAATACCTCCAAAAATAAAAAAAAAAGAAATGATCTGTATGCAGAGAAATAGATAATATCTGAGCTGCTTGTAATCATTGATACTAGGTGCACAGAGAGTCAGGAATATGCCATGCACAGGGAAGTGAGTCTTTGAAGGATCAGAGAGGCAACATAGTGTATAGACCAGAAGGGAGAGCAGCTGTCCATCGATGGCTGATTGTGGCCATGCAGGAAGTGAAGCCCACTACTGCCAGGACTTTGAATTTTCAAGTCAGAAAAGCATATTTTAAGTAAAGCCTTTCTACGTTTAAATCTTGGCAACAAACTAAAAGTTTCTAAAGTAGCCCAACAAAACACATTCAATGGGCCACTGGTTCGGAATCTGCCATATCTGACATAAAAATTAATGAATCTATGTATTGAATTCGTATCTTAATCCTTCAGCAAAATGAGAAATGTACAGCAAATCTCAATATAAAAGTACTACAATGATCCGGGATCGTCAGACAAAATAATCTTAGCTCTTGCATAGCAGTGTTTTGCTTTCGGGTAACACAATTAGAAAAATGCATGGAACAGCCCAAAGCATCAAAGCTGACATCATTAGAGTAGTTACCAAAGTGTTTATTATTTTATTCCCAAGAACGGCAGCCTTTGACACAAATGCCAAATGAAAATGTCTATATATTTTTAGTACGAGACACAAATGTACAAGTGGCTAGCTAGGTCCTCAGCAAAAGAGCTGACCTCTTCTCATTCATCAAACCCACCATCACTCTCAGGATGAACAGTTCCAAAATAATCAGTTGGCTAAAGATCTGGCCTCATAAGTATTATGAGAATGTGCTCACCCATTTTGAAGTTGTCAGGAGTTTTAACTATAGATTTAAAACAATCATTTTTCCCCCTTCTCTTACCATTTGCTTTTTTTCTGTTATTGATTTGCCATCCAGATCAATTCAAGAAAAACAGGCCTTTGTAGAAATGTTTATTATCTTTTCAGTGGGTTCCTATTGGAAGTTTAAATTTTCTAAATTGGACTGTTGGTCAAAGTATGATCTCACAATCTCATCCATTTTGAATGTGATGTGATTCTAAATGGACCATATATATGTGTCCAGAAAAAGCTGAGTTAGAGATAGAAAAGCAACATAATCAGAAGTAAAAATGCTCATGTCATTATCCCAAATACACATGTTGATGATAACTATTCTAGGCAGTTTATTTTGCTCTCCCTCCTTGTTTTCAAGGTTATAACCCAATGACAGACCTCTCCTTACTAAAAATAAACCATTTGTCTTTCAGAAATTAACTGAGTATGTCTCAGTTTTCTGTGAGGCCATTACTTCTCAGCATAAAATCTCTAACAGTAGATTTCTTCAGAAGTGCTGGAGAAAATAGCATTTTAAAATTATATTTTGTACCATAATTTGTAATAAAGCAAGTATCTTCTGTTCTTGAATTAGCATATGTATTATGAGTAATTTTAAAATGCTATTATCTCATTCTATTAAGTTTCTTTTAAAATATGTACTTTTTCATAATTTTGATAGGGCTCAGAATAAAGTTTTAGGAAATTAAAATCAAAGAATTTTTGATCATTATTTTAGGAGAAAAAATGTTGGCATCAGTATTTTTTGTTTTGTTTGAGTAGGATATCAATTCATTTGGAGATAAAGATGAAGCTTTTGAGCTAGGGTCAAGTTGACCGGGCCTTAGGAGGCTACAGTTTAATTTCAGGATTTTCACATCCACATTCATCATAGAAGTAATTGGAAGAGGTAATGCTCTGAGTTAGGGGCACCAGAAAAGACTTTGTCCAGAGATTCATCCTATCACATACTGCCCCCATTGTTTCTGCCAGAAATCCGACAAGTTGGTAATTCATGGCTTTATTGTACATTTTCCTCTGTGGCCCTATTTTAAAACATGAATATCTCTGGAAGAGTAACAAATCAAGTGTCTCACGCCTTTATATAAACAGTGCTATCAGATTAATTTTCTCCTCAAAATAGACTCTAAGAGTATCCCTGTCCTGTGGCTTTGAGAAGGGAAAGTTGGTTGGGGGTGGGGGGGGGAGGGGTTTTGAGATGACTGAAAACAAACTTTAGCTGTTTTACACATTCATCATGTTTGTAACAGTAGATGTCTTTCTTAGACAATGATTATTTCTTAAATTTTCATTTGAATTACCTTAATAAAATTTTACTAATAAAATGATGCATTTTTACTAATTTGTTCTGTAAATAACTTTTTATACCTTTTGAGTATAGAAGTGGTAAAAATTTCTTCCTAGGTTAACAGGCCCTATCTGATACAATACAACCTGTTTAATGCTTAAAAGGAAAGCAGATTTATTCTAAACTATGAAGAGTTCAAGTAGAGATTAGTGGAGAAAACAATGGCATCAAATACAGCTGACTCAAGTTCTAGTTTTGGCTCAATTTCCAGCTCTAGAATTTTGTGGACATTCACTTTTTCTCTCTGGGAGAATTTAGTCCTAATTGTTTAAATATATATTCAAATGTCTCTTTCTGGAAAATACAAATGAGTATTTATATAGGACATAATTTAATCTGTATAATTTACAATGGAACTGGAAAAGGTTTATCTTTACTTCTGGGGATTCCAGATGTGAGCTTTGACCTTTGGCCAAGATAAATGCAATGGGATTTATAACTTGCAGTTTAAAGTCCCAAACTCTCCCCAATCCCCCCAGGGCATTTGTTTAATGATGGTTTTTACCTGCTATATCTTAGCCAGCCTAGTTTGACCACGTGACCAGAGAGACATAAATATCCCAACTAGGAATTTCTGCCTTGAAGGCTCCCAAAGCCAAGATTTCTCACATAGACTTTAGTGATTTAATTCAGAGACAAAGTATGTCCTTGGGTGAATAAGAACCCAGCAAAGCTTGCTTTTGGATGTCTTTCAGATTCCCAGTGCTTGCCTGTGCTTTTATTTACTGTACTGCATTATTTGCCTTTAAATAAACACCTCATATGAGTATGCTCTATTTGGTTTAGTGTCCTTTCAAAAACAACTGAACTTGTAGAATCTTTCCAATATCTAAAGCACAGACTCCGGTAATCTTTCAACATCAATGAACATGTATATATAGTCCACTGAAATCAGCCTACATAATTCCTCTGACTTGGGGGTGATTTTATACAAGACTCTGTCATTAAATTATACTCTGCTCGAGGACCTGAATAGACATTTCTCCAAAGAGGACATACAGATGGTCAACAGACATATGAAAAGATGCAGGATCACTAACCATTAGGGAAATGCAAATCAAAACCACTATGAGCTATCACCTCACACCTGTCAGAATGGCTAACATCAATAAATCAACAAACAAGCATTAGTGAGGATGTGGAGAAAAGGGACCCCTTATGCACTGTTGGTGGGATTGTAAGTGGTGCAGCCACTATGGAAAACAGCATGGAGGTTTCTCAAAAAATTAAACATAGAACTACCATATGACCCAACAATTCCACTTCTGGGTATTTATCCAAAGAAATCCAAAACACTAATTCAAGAAGTCATGCATCCCTATGTTCTGTAGCACTATTTACAATAGCCAAAACAACCTAAGTGCCCATCAATAGACGATTAGATAAAGAAAAGGTGGTACATATATACAATACTACTCAGCCATAAAAAAGGATGAAATCTTTCCATTTGCAACAATATGGATGGGGAATTATGTTAAGTGAAATAAGTCAGATGGAGAAAGACAAATATCATATACTTTCACTTATATGCAGACTCCAAAACAAAATAAATAAAGAAAATTGGATTAAACTTAGATACAGAAAACATCTGAATAGTTGCCAGATGGGAGCAGGGTGGAGGGCATGAGTGTAAAAGGGGAAAAGATTAAGATGTACAAATTGCCAATTATAAAAACAGTCATGGGGATATAAAGCACAGCAAAGGGAGCATAATCAATAATACTATAATAACCATGTATAGTGTCAGATAGGTACTAGATTTATTGGGTGATCACTTCATAAGTTGTATGAATGTTTAATCACTATGTTGTACATCCAAAATTAATAATATTGTATGTCAACAGTAATTGAAAAAAGTAAAAATAAATATTAAAAAAATTATACTCTGCCCTTTTTTGGTTCTCAAATGATTATTTTGCAAAAACCTTCCCTACATTAAAAATATATAGTTATTTTCTTTTCTGAATCCTACACATTGTATACAATCCCAATAATATTGATAGAGATATTTATATAGCATACTTAAAATATCCTTGGCAGATAAATCTCCAAAATTCTGATAGATTTAATATTTTGCTGATTAAAAATGTTAGACATGTGGGAAATGACTGCCACAGAGTGGAAGAGAGACATGAAAGTAAAGCTCCTGACAGTTAAGTGTGTAAGAATTTGAGGGCTTAGCAAAAGCAATGAGCAAAGAATGTATTTGCTGCAGATTAAGTACAAAACTGAGAGAAAACAGGTTGTTCCTAGAATATCAAATGCAAACAAAAGGTCAAAAAACATGCTCTTGGCCAGCGTGGATCCATTAGGAGGGCCTATCTAGAATTTCTTCCTTTCTTTAGCATGTTAGGGTCTGGTGATCTGTTTCAGTGGGAAGTGTCTGTTCCACCCAGATTAGCAGCTCCTACCAGATTCTTCCAGATAGTGCCTAGTGACCCACTGTACCAGTGGCAAGACTGTTTTTTGGCTGTAAATTGCATGCAGTGGAAAGGAGTTTAATTTTCCAGAAAAGAAAAGATGAGAGTCAACATCTTCTCTTTGGAAAAGAGAACAATGCAGTGATTATGAGACATTTAAGGCAAAAGTACCAGTTGAACTTTAAAGTTAACTCTGGGGCATCTAGGAAGAATGAACAATCACCCTTGGGAAAAAGCAAAACTCTGCCTTAATGATTTTTTTTAGAAAGAGGGATTTTCCTTGCACTGGTTTTCCATCACTGTTCTGCTCCCCCTCTCTTCACAAAGCCTCAGCCAAGAATCATGTTTTTCTGACATTAATGACAACTCCACGTGTATGGAAATTTGAGGAAGGATAATTCTCTCACTGCTATTCTCCATTTTTACCCATTTAAATATTTACATATACCAAGAGAACTAGAATTCAGAGAGTTTGTTTATCCATAGTATTTAACAGCCTTTTTAACGGTCTTAATCATAAAAGCTTTGTGTCATTGTAATGTTTCCTCGTAATAACTATTTACCACCCATCATCAGTCTTAGTGCCTCAGATAAAACAAAACTGTGATGTCACTGATCTGAATCCTTGCCTGGCTATAGAGAGTCCTTGAATAACACCGGTTGAATAAAAGATGAAATGCTTAATGACATATTATCACATTGTACTAGATCTTCTCATTATCTATTTTAGTTTTATATTTTAGGATTTAAAAACACTGGCACCAAATTAGGGTTATAGAAGGAAACCAGCAGGATCTACTCTAAAATTTTCAACTTGAGAATACTTACTGAACTATTCTTACCTATTTACTAAAAACTATAACTTTGCCTGTGCAGAATACAGTTTCTCAATCCAAGTCATGTCCATCCCAATTACTTGACTCAAACACTAGACATTTTACCCCAAAACTAATGAGTAATATCAGCGTTGGGCTACGTCTTGGAAAGTTTCTTGGCAGGTCCAGACTCTAGAGATGAATTACTGAGTGCTTCAGAGATTCTAAGAACCATAAAAGGACCAGGCTATATGACTTATTTCTTGAGCCTTAGCTGCTTAGGCACAAAGAAATTACTCAAGTTAATAATGCCCTGCATTCTGTCTGCTTATGGAGGCCCATTTCCCCCACTTCATTCTCACTAACCTTGTTTCACAGGGGCCAGATCTTCTATGATTCTCTGCCTCACTTTTCCAGAATGCCTCAATGAGCTTGATGCTTCCATTATTTCTTCCCTATACTCCTACTCCTATACTTTACCCAGTAACCCCTTCTCCCAGATATGGCCAGCAGCCCTGGACATCTACTTCAGTCCGGAACTGGTTTGAATTTGCCATGCTCTCATAAAAACTTGATATAAAATTTTACTGCATTCCTTGAATTAAAATTCCAATTCCCATTACTATCTTTCTTGTGCTTCCCTTTACTACTCAACTCAGCTCCTTCCTTCCCAGCAAGATACCTAGCTCGTGACAAGCTGTATGTATTTCAAACCCTCTTGTTAGTTTACACCACACACCCAATCACCCTTGCACTAAAGTTCTCTGACTTCAACTGCTAATTCCTTGCCATCGTCTGCTTTTGCAACCACAAGCAGCAGGTATTTCAAAGGGTTTTTGAGGCCAGCCTTTATGGTCTGTCATTTTCTACCACTGTACCACCCCTCCTTTCATTCACGGAACTCTGCCATGCCTGATGAAAGGTTTTGTAGAGCTCACACTTGAAAAGCACTGTTATGTGCCAGAACTAGTCATCTTTTTCTAGCAAACTAGTTTTTAGGGCATATAAAGCAACTAAAATGATCTGTGCATTTCTGATCCATGCCTTACTATGTCTTCTCTATGCTACAGGATCAATACTATTCTGTTTGATCACCCCTCGCTCACCTCTAGCCCTCCTTCACTTTGGTCATCTCCATTTACATCTGCACTGGCCCAACCTGCTATTTCATCTTCTGCAACATGCCCACATCCATACAAAATTTGGAAACAGGCATTTGGAACAGGAACAGGTATGGGAAATGGGTCACCCATCACTGAAATAGACTAAGCAGAAAAAGTTAGCTGAAAACGTAGGCGTGCTAATGGCAAATCACCAATTTGTTATTTATGGGCATGTCTGAGGGTATCCTGTAGATTATGAAAATAAAGGTGTACCGCTACATAAATTAGAGCTGTGATGTAAATTAGCTAATGATTTATAACCCCAAAGGAACTCGAAGGAAATATAATAAAGTCATTTAGATATACTGAATATATTTAAAAATAAAAAGAAAACATCAAACAAAACAAATTTGAAAACATACTGTCTGACTTGGAGAATTATATGCATACAAGTATGCATGCAAGGGGGGGTGTTAAAACAATCACGTCATTACAAATAGCAACACATCATTTTAGGTAAGGGCAAATAAGGTTTACTACTGTAATAGAATGTGTTCTCCAATGTAAATGACAAAAGAAAATAATAAATCATTAGTAAAAACGTAGGCTAGTTCTTTTATTCCCTCTTACTGCACATTTTCTATTCCGCCATGTAAAAACACTGTAGCAAATTTGGGAGAGGAGAGTCTACTTGCATTCATCTTTCCCCAAGAGTAGGGAAAAAGTTTCAGTAACTGTTTCAAAGAGGAAGTTGATCTGCATGTGAAGTTCAAGTTAGAGATGTGACCTCAGCTTAAAGTTCATAAAAGAAAAGCTAATCTTCCGAAGTTTATCACTTTACCAAAAAGGAAATGATGTTCACAATGCCACACACACAAATATAAATAAGAGTCAATCACTTCAGTTCTTCTTAATAGAAACTCTAGCAAATGTAAGCTTTTTCTATACTTTTCTAAACAGACATTTGCAGGGTTAATGCAAAGCTATTTCTCCATCTGGTTGAACTGTGAAAAAAATATTCATTGTAATGTCTCTTTACAAAATGTGCTTTCAATTCTTTCTTCCCTGTTACCTAATGAAGTAGTTTTGGTTAATAATAGGCAGAACCTTGGCTTACTGTCTCAAAATCATTCTTCTGATAAGAATTCATTGAACTGGAACTGTGTTTATTTTTATGCATGCATACATTATCCCAAAATGGATATGCAAAATGTAGTAATTATTTTTCTTGATAAACATGAATTAGAGAGCATTCAGCCACTTGTCTTTTTGATTCATGAATACTTATCAGGTATCTTCTAGAAGGATACTCCAGAAAAGACTTAAATACTATCACTACTAGTATGGTGCCCAATCCCTAGGAACCAGAGGAAAGAATGCAAACATTCTCACATTTAAAAGAGATTCATATTTACAGCAAGAGAATTAAGAAGACCAAAAATTTTTTTTTTAATCTCAAACTTATAAATAAAATTTCACCTCTCATTCTTTGCTAAGTTATATCAGAAATGAGTTGTATTTGATAAAAGATGTGTAGTCACAAGCCTGGTGCACATGCCTGTCTGGGCATAAGTACAGTCCTTGAAAATATAAGCGCTCACCAGGTGGAAGATATTTTTCTCAATCTTTATTAACCTACTTTATATTACGTGTATGTCTGCACCATTCTGCACAATGCCTAACTCCTCTCCTCCACCTTGCAAAACATCATTTCCACAAATCACATCCTTTTATAGCTAAATAAAACAACTCTAACCCCAAATGAACTCAGAAAGAAGCTAGCCCCTGAAAGCAAAGGAGAAAACTAACCTAATAACACATATTTATGTCAACTGAGTTACAATAATCTTACCCTACCATCTGACACCTTTAAAATTCTTGGCCCAAGACACATTTTCATATTGCTTTTGTTTCAGCTGAATTCTAGAATGCAAACATGCTTTTAATGAGAGAGAATCTCCAGACCTACAGGACAAGACTGTGCTTATAACTCAGACTAAAGTCTTATAATACTGTTTAAAATTAGCCACTAAAAGTTGTATTTTCAAATAGCAGAGGAAATAAGAAGCTTGGTCCACGTATTACAAAAAATAGAATTCAACAACTTCCCATGACTTGAGCACTCAAGGAAACTATTTCAATGTCAAAATGGATACATGCACTTTAAAATCAAAAGAGCTAGTTTATTTGTAGTTATTTGTAATACATAATTATTGGTTGTTAGATTCTAAACATCCCAGAGGTCTGAAGTTCTGACCTGACATCATGTTGCTTATGGATTCTCTATAATCAATAGAGTAGGTTGAACTAAAGAGTATGAATTCTGGTACTAAAAATGTTTCCATGAGCCGACAGCAATGAGAAAATGGTAGAAAGGCATTAGAACTGAAGCAGCAAATCATCTTGTCAGGGAATTATCCTGGGATCTTAGCAAACTAGATAAATGAGTATCATTCTCTACATATCTCTGCTCCACAAATACCTTGAGTAGTTTTAGCATCTACTCAAAATGGGTCACCTGGGACCTTATTAGAAATGCAGAATCTCAGGCCACATTGCAGACCTACTGAATCAAATTCTGCATCTTAACAAGTCACTTGGGTCATCTAAAAGCATAATAAAGTTTGAGAAGCACAATTTCAGAGTATATTCGAAAATTCTGACACTTGTTAATGCAGAGCAATGATGCAGCACAATGATTACCTTAGGCAAACCACCTTTTCAAGAAAGAGGGAATAGAAACAGCTCGGAGAGATAACACAGGTTTTCCTTCAATATATTGGGTAAAAGACTCATTGTCCTTATTTCCCCTCAGTGATGATTCTAAAATTTCTGTATAGAGGAGGGATTAAATAGTTTATCTAGAAGCATGTGTTTTTCTGTAAGACTGAGAAAACATCTAAGATCCATACAAAAAGTGAAGAAGTGGATTGGTATACTCACCTGGAATGTTCTTCTAGCTTGTAAATATTAGCAACTATTTTTTGCCATTTCTAGGAATTTATCTCTGATTTTTTGTCATCAATTTGTGTACAAGTATGCTCAAGAGAGGGAAAGCAATATCCATAATTTCAGTCAGACACTATATTCACAACACATTCCATCTGAAAATTTGAATAGCAGTTGAGGAGATTCCTAACTGTTCTTGATCTACTCTAGGCATTTTCAGTTGTTGTTCTAAATATGCATTTTCAACTTTTGGCAATGGCAGAGTTAAGTAAAAGGACTTGAAATGCATTCAGCTACCCATTCATTCACTTACAAATGTTTATGAAATATCTACTATACTTTAGGCTGTGTAGAGGTGCTAAGTGCTAGGTGCACAATAATGAAAAAGACATAACTCTTCCCCCTCAGTACATGGTCAGTGGAGCTGACATACAAACCAATAATTTCACTGAGATATTTAAGTGCACAGAACACAAGAAACTAAAGTATATCAAAAGAACCTTCATACAAGTGTTCAGAGAGGAAGAAACTGATGACCTGTGACTTTGACTTCACTACTATATGTATTTCATTAAATTCCACTAGCCTTTTTGTGTCATAATTATTCAAATCTGGCTTACAACTATCTCAGTGTATGCTTTTGGAACTATTCCATTATTGAGGACTATAAAAAATAGCCACACTTTAGTAATAGTAATTGTTACTAGCCATGCCTAGGACAGAATACCTTGTAAACAAAACACACAACTCCAAATAAGTGACATTCTCACAAAATTTGTCACCTTGGGTAGTTTACAGTTGTTCAATCTATGACTTCTAAAATACTGAAATTTTATATTTATAACAATTTTATATTTTAAATTTTATATTTATAACAAACAGTGATTGGCTGTTAATGATATTTACAAATAAAATCTTAAAAATATAACTTTTAATTGCAAAGCACAATGTTTGATTATGACTATGTAGTAAAAGGTAATTGAATCAATTGTAAATCAGGGAATAAATTGAAAGAAAGCATACATAACCCTTCGAAAAGCTGGTTTTATGTATAACACAGAAGAATAAACTATCACTGGGCTACAGCAACTCTCAGCCTCCAACCTCATCTGAGATCAAAGATGTTTTTATATCTGCTGATAAAATGAATCGACATCCTCCTAGGTGGAAATATGTTCTTGCAGAGTCACATGTTGGTTTATATAACAAATTATAATTAGGTAGATAAGTAGAGATTTCAGCACGCTTCTTGGTCTTTCTAAAATAATTGTGTAAGTGAAACTTCCTTTGTAATGAATGTTTCATTGAACGTACTCCTAGAAGAGCACCTCTACCTTTATGATGTGCAGATTTGGCCATTCTGTTGGGATTCAGGTGATGGTGTACTGTAATTGCAGACAATGTGAATACATACACGTGCACATGTATATATATGGGTATCTGGAGACTTTTATCTTAGATTGCAATTTTAGAAATGGTATTGAGATTTTATTTGTCACAGTGCTTAAAATATTTTGGAAGATTCTTTTCTAAGTTACCTCTTAATCATCTTAAATGAAGCAAATCATTTTTCCTTCTCTGGGTAAATTTGATTTTTAAAATAGTAAGAGCCATTCAGATTCCAATCTGGTGAATTACATATATAATCATGAAGATATTTTTAAACGAAATCAGGCCATGGGAAAAAATGTGATTATAAAAATACTGATTTTTTATAATGCTTACAAATCAATTTCAAGGCCATTATCAAGTTCAAAAAATGATGGTAATAATGGAATAAACATAGTCTCCAAAGGCCACCACTAGGTATTATGCATACCAAGACATGATTTATTCCTTCTACCTTGTATTATGTAAGTAATATGATAGTAAACAGAGAAATTGGTTTATCTGATAGTATTCTCCTATAGATTGAGTTTGTTAAGAGTTATAAATTAAATTTATATTTCTAGTTCCTAAGGAAGTTGCAAGTACAGAGTTGGTAACTCAATAAATGTGAAATAGGTGAATGAGTGATTAAAATGAGTAATCTGGCAGAACTGATTTAATATAGTGGAGTACATCATGCATGAATATAACTAAACTTCCATACTAGTTTGATCTAAAATTCTGTATCTATGTAATTTTTGTGGGAAATCCCATAACTGCCATAAAATAACTAAAAGGCAATGAATAACAAACTTTTTCTAGAAATCACTCTAGCAAATTATTCTTTAAAATGTGAAAGATTAAAAACAACATATTCAAATATTTATTTTACCCTTCATACAAAGAAACTATATTAACCTAAGAATAGATACCCTGCCCAGATATTTCACTCCTACCATCCACCCCCACCAAACACACACACACACACACACACTGCATTCTGGGTTCTTGTACAACGGAACAATTTTTCACAAGGTATACTTGAATCTTCAAGAATTGCAGCTAATATATTTTCAAGAAATTATCCATTACTTTAAATTATAACTTTGTGGGTTTATAGAGGAAATGTCATTTTACATGCAGAAATGTGTACTGAATAATATGTATATAATTTATATACTCAGAGGAGACACGTGTGTATGGTAAAAACGAGAAGTTGTATAGAGACAGTTAAGAGGGAAATAAAGTGGAGAGAAAATGTCCCCAGAACTGAAAGTTAAACAGCTAAGAATGTGTTACTGGAAACAAACAAAAAAACAACAGTAGATTTTACTTTTACTGAAAATGTTGCACATTGAGGAAAAACACATAATAAGATCTTATGGAAATTTTATAATCTGTAAAATGTTAGGGCCCAAAAGTCTCTAGTTAAAGCTGTGTGTCTCATCCCAAGCTTTTTTGCACAAGGCAGGGAATGGACTGTCATACCTGAGTGGTTTTAACAAAGTATATATCCAATGTCAATAAGTCTTATTCTAAAGGAACAAATATCAAATTTGATTCATTTCATCCTGACAAACTGCTTCCAGCAAACAAACATGAAATCTTCTATTTCATAGGCTTTGAAATAGTTTAATAGACTTTATAAGTAACAGATTTAAGAAATGTAAATACCATTTGACCCTAAATTTTTTTAAAAAGATGCACGTAGCGGCAATATAAGGAAATCTGTCCCAAGAGTTTCTGTTTCCCCAAAGCAAAAGGCCTGCCCTGATAGATATAAATGTAATTAAGGGAAATTTAGCAAAGGCTATAATTTATGACCAAAAAAAACCCAAAAAAGTCGAAAGACTTCCTTTAACACAATATAAGACTCTAGAATCCTGAAGCAAGAGAATAGAGTCAAGGACACACCAAAACTTGATACTACTCCTTCAAAGAAAATGTCACATTAGGGCAATGGGAAAAAAATTTAAGTGTTTAGTTACACCAAGATAAATAAGAGTTTTACCACCTAGAGATATCTTTCTTCCAAACCTAAAAATTCCAGAGGGAGATATAAGATCAGCAGATATCATGAGAAAGGAATTGCTCTAATCTTTTCTCTGAGGCTTCAGTGAGAAGGAGCTCAGACTTACAAGCGCTCAACCTGAAAAAAATTGGATGGCAACCCAATTTCAAATCACTTAAACTGCCATCTATCCATAGAAAGCCAAAGCTGAATAGGATAGAGAACTATCTTATATGTGTATTAGCTCCAGTTTACTGTGGTAGGAATTGAGTGTTTAAAAAATATATATCACACAGGCTGAGCACCAAACTGTAATTTAGAGAGTCCCAAATAAAATGGAGGCTATCTTAAAGATATTTGAGAAAATGCTTACAATTATTACAATTACACTCTGCCAAACCATCTCAGACAACTTGCTATCAAGTCTCAAATACAATTAGAGGTCCCAATGGTATTGAGATATTAACAATTTAGGAAGGTCTGCCAAGGGTAACACAGTATAAGGTTATATTTTTTAAAAGTGATATTTATAATGTTTTGAGGGCTCTAAACATTTTTATGTTCCTAATAAAAACCCAAAGGATCCCTTCGCTAGCTATATTTTCAAGGTTTAAAAGCAATTTTATTTATTTATTTTTTTGGGTCTTGAAAAATTGGATAGTGACCCAAAGCTTAAAAATAGATCTAAAATTCTACTGTTTCAAAATCTGGTTCAAGTTGCCTTCATCTCTTACTAGTAATACTGAAATAGCCTAGTCGTCTTCAAACATGTTTGCTCACATAGTCCTTTAAAGAAATTTAAGTCAACAACTGCAAAATTCATTATGAGTTTAAATTGCTGCAGAGGATGATTTTTTATTTTATATATCTCATGGAATTTAAAGGTCATACTGTTTTAATTCATCTTCCAATTAAAAACACATACAAATAAGTACCAACAGGTAGAAATATTAAATGTTTTCTTTTGCTAATTAAACATGTGTTTTTCCATTCTATTACTCACATGAAATTTTATATAATATACACACAATTATGTATATATTTAAAAGTTAGAGCTGTGCTATACTATGTATTAACCAACAGCCATTAGCCACATGTGGCTACTGCACACTTGAAATATGGCTAGTCCAAACTGAGATGTGCCGTAAGGTAAAATGCATAATATATTTCAAAGTCAATATGAAAATCGAGTATAAACTACCTCATTATTAATTTTTCTACTGATGACATGATGTCAAAATAATATACTGGGTGATGTCAAAAGCATGGTGACATGAGGGGTCCCTTTGATCTCTCCCTTTGAAGTTACAACAAGTTGAACAGTCATAATCCAACAAAGGATTCCCTGCCCAGTACACAAATGCTACTGAGAAATCTACACATGGAAACATCTGAAGGTGGGCAAACAGCAGCAAACAGGGGTGGAGGGAAGGGAGAAAAGCAGAGGTGGGTCCGGGGACACAGCCTAGATCTCACTCTCAGGAAAGGGGAGGAATCAGGATGCAAGTACACTCTCTGTAGCCCCATGCACTCCTGCCTGAGTGATCAGCTTGTAATATGGCTGAACCTAGCCATGGGGCAGAGACTCAACACAGAAGTGCAACAGCTGTGTTCTAGCAGTTACCATTGCCAGGCAGAAAACAAAGCCACAGAGCCTGGTCACTCCCTCCCTGACCATCCTCCCAGAGCTCGCCTCCCCCCATCCTCCCTCTCAGAGATTGTCACCCTCCATCCTCCCAGAGCTAGCAGGGGCCCCAGAAGAAGCTGTAGCAGTGTCTGGTTACATAGCAGAATATCTACAGCTTTGAGAGCAGATGCATACAGCTGCTAATCTCAATGACAGAGGTGGAGGTACCAATGCAAGGCAGCTAAGATCTGATAATTGCCATTATTAGGAAGAGAACAAAGCCATAAACATACCAGCTGCCTCTCCAAGCCCACCCACCCCTACTCATGAGCTGATATGAGGGGGTGCACCTGCGACTGGCTGCTGGGGCAGCACCAGGATTTTGGAAATCTCAGAACCCCATCACCCACCGCGTTCTCCCATGGGTTGACGGAGGTGACTTGATCACAGAAGACAGACCCACCTCCCCAGGAAAACAAGGCATTTTCTGCTGCCTAGCAGAGACCCAAGAAGTCTGAGCAATGCAAGAGAAAATAAAACACTTGCATTTCAGCACCACCTACTGGAAAACAGAAGAAAACCTTATGAACCAGCTAAAGAAGCATCACCTTTACTTAAAAAAAAAAAAGAAAAAAAAAAAGAAAAAGAAAAAAAGAAAGAAAGAAAAAGAAAAAAAGCAAAAAAACACGACTCATTCCCATAAATGCTTAGGCAGAGAAATAATCCATTGAATATCATGAACAGCTAAGGTAACAAAGCAGCTCAAATAAATAAATAAAAATCTCCAGAAAATACAGACATGAAAATATGTGATATAATGAGAATTCTAAATTACAGTTCTGAAAAAAACTCAACAAGATACAAGAAAACTCAGGCAGTTTAATAAACTCAGAAATAAAAATCAATGACCAAAAGGAATACTAAGTAGAAATGCTGGAGCTCAAGAACTAAATTTTTTTTTTTAAAAAAAGGAAGAATAAAATAGCGAGTATAGGAAATAGAGCTGACCAGAGGAAGGAAAGAATTAGTGATATCAAAAATAGAAATCTGGAAATGATGCAGATGGAAGAAGAGAGATACTTGAGTTACTAAATAAATAAATAAATAAATAAATAAAAATAAAAATAAAAGAACTCTACAAGAACTACTTCATCGGAAAAAGCAACATAAAACAATGGGTATACTAGAAGGAGAAAAGAGAGAGAGGAAGCAACAGAGAGCTTATTCAAATAGTCGACAAGAAATCCTCAAACCTATGGAAGAACTGGATACTTGAATTCAAGAAGCAAATAGAACACCTGATTATCTCAATCCAAAAATACTTTCTCCAAGGCACATTATATTAAAACTGTCAAAAATTAATGACAAGGAAGAATTCTCAAGGCAGCTAGGAAAAAGAAGATCATCGAATTTTTCAGACGAAACTCTACAAGCTAGCGAATTCTAGCAAACATTCAAAGATGATTTAATACCTGTCCTCCTCAAAATGTTCCAAAGAACTGAAAACGCAATACTTACTAACTTATTTTATGAGGCCAACATTACCATAATACCAAAACCTAGTAAAGGCAATATAAAAAAAGAAGAATACAGACCAATATCTCTGATGAATACATATGCAAAAATCCTAAACAAAATGCTAGCAAATTGAATCAATAATCCATTAAAAAAGATTATACATCACGATCAAGTGAGGTTCATTCCAGAGACACAAGAATGGTTCAAAATACGTAAATCAATCAATGTGATATACCACATAAGCAAAATAAAAGGATAAAAATCATATGATCATATCAATAGATGCCGAAAAAGCATTTGACAAGATACAGCATCTGTTTATTATTAAAATACTTAATAAAATGGGTACAGAAGGAAAGTATCTCAACATAATGAAGACCATATACAACAAACCCTCAGTTAATATCATAATTAATGGTAAAAAACAGAAAACTTTTCATCTAAAATCAGGAATAAGACAAGGATGCACCCTCTCAGCACTCTAATTCAATATAGTATTGTAAAGCCTACCTAGAGTAGTCAGGTGAAAATAAACAAACAAAAGGCATCCAAATTGGGGATGAAAAAGTTAAATTATCACTTTTGCAGACAACATATTCTTAATAAAGAAAATTCTAAAAATTCCAGCAAAAAACTATTAGAAACAATAAGCAAATACAGTAAAGTTGCAGAATACAAAAGCAAAGTACAAAAATCCATTGCATTCTTATATACAAAAAATACAATTTCAGGAAAAAAGTGAAGAAAACAATTCCTTTTGCAATTCCAACAAAAAGAATATCTAGGTATAAAATTAACAAATGATGTGAAGGACCTGGACATTGAAAACTATATGACATTATTAAAAGAAATTGAAGAAAACACAAAGAATCTGTTTCTATAAGATATTTTGAGTTCATGAAATGAAAGAATCGACATAGTTAAAATGGCCATATTACCCACTACAACTTAGAGATTTAATGTAATCTCCATCAAAATTTCAATGGCATTTTTTAAAGAAACAGAATAAAAATTTATCAGATTTGTATGGAATCACAAAAAACCCTGAATAGCCAGCCAAGCAATCCCGAAGGAAAAAAAGAAAAACAAGTCCAGAGGTATCACTCTGCCTGAGTTCAAACCATACTACCAAGTAACAATAATCAAAACAGCATGGTACTGACAGATAAACACACAGAACAATGGAACAGAATTGAGAGCCCCAAAATAAATCCACATATATATAGGCAAATATTCGCAACAAAGAATCCAAAAATATACAGTGGAGAAAAGAAAGATTCTTCAATAAATGGTGCTGGGAAAATTGGAAAGAATGAAACTAGATTGCTATCTGTCACATTATACCAAAATCAACTCTAAATGGATCAAAGACCTAAATATAAGACCTGAAACATTAAATTGCATAGAAGAAAACATAGGTACTCAACTTATGGACCTTGGTCTTATAGAGGAATTTATGAATTTGACCTCAAAGGCAAGGGAAGTAAAAGCAAAAATAAATGAATGGGACTATATCAAACTAAAAAGCTTCTACACAAAAAAGAAAATACCAACAAGACAAAGAGAAAACTAATCAAATGGGAGAAGATATTTGCAAACAATGCCTCTGAGAACCATATGATTTTACTCATATGTAGGATATAAAACTGAAAGCAATGAATAAGAGATGAACAAAAATTCAGATGCAGATAACAGTTCAGTGGTTTCCAGAGGGGAAGCAGGGAGAGGTAGAAAAGGGTAAAAGAGGGTCAAATATATGGTCACCAAAGGATATTTGACTTTGGGTGGTGAACACACAATGCAATATACAGATGATGTATAGAATTGCATACTTGAAACCTATATAACTTTATTAACCAATGGTACCTTGTTTAATAAAAATACTTATATATTGGACTAAAATACATGAAAATTGTTTTTATTTTTTATATAAATGTAAAATTATATGCAGTTCACATGTGTAACTCTATTAGAATTACATTTCTATTGGATAGTACTGGTTTAGAATCTTCTATTAATCGCCTAACGAACCTCTGCAATAAAAATGTGTGTAACTTATTTTCATTTCCTGGGTCTACAACATTCTAAATTTAGAGATATTGTGAATTGTTATCTAACCAAATATTAGTGGTATATAATTGAAAACAAATATTTTGAAGTATTTCATAACTAAGGAATAAAAACATAAAATTTTATTTGAACTGCATATCCTAATGTGATAGATGGGGCTTTTTCCCCCAATTAGTCAGTATATCATAGATAAAAATTATTTATTGTATAATGACAAAGTTTAACAAATATTTAATACTTTTTATTTTCATAAAGTACTGAGACACTTTAATCACATATATAGGTTGGAACAGAAATTTTTTTAACGTTATTATTTGAGTTTCATCCAAGATTTATGAGAAAAATCCACAGTACTCTAATAAATATTAATCATCTAACAATCAATAACATAAATACTTAATTTTGTTGAACACAAAATACTTAACCCCAAATTTTGTTGTTACTATTGTTTAGTCTTTAGAGTCATTACATATCTAATTTACCACCAAAAAAGCATTACTAATATCCATCAAATAGATACTCAATATAGTTATTCTTTCACTTAAAGGCTCCTTATTCCGCCAGATACATTAAAAAGTACAAGGAAAAATCTGAATATATTTTCTAAATGACTTTGGCAAAACAATTTTTTAGATAAAATATTTCTTATCATGAGCTATACATACCTTTTTGCTAAAACCCTACAGCTGCAGATTTAGTTAATTCATTTTAAAGAAAATATAAATGGAGTTAGGAAAATCAGTTCTTATTATCAACCAGTCCCACAATTAAACTTATTTTTCAACAGAAAAGTCTGGCTAGATTTTTCAATTTATATAACTGTTTTAATAAAGACCCACGTAGAAACAATCTTTTCTGCATACAAATTCTATAGATAGAGATGAAGAGATGGATAAATGAATGGATAAAACAGAGACTTGTTATAATTCTGTGACATGATCAAATAAGGTACTTCCTCAACCTCATTATGTTTTTGCCCTCAAAGGGATATCCCACAGGAATGGTGGTTTTTTCAGTAATAGAAGAAGGGTTCAAGAGGTGAGAATGTCAAATCAGAATATCTGGAATTGTCCCTTCATTTTTTACACCCCGAGGAAATGCACAACAGTAAAATCTGGAATAAATGAGAAGCCTTTCTTTTAAAAGTGAAAGGAGATGCCAAATGGGAGATGAGAATGGTGAGCAAGCACAATGCCTTGACCTCAGATTCATTATCAGGCAGCTAAATTTCAGGCAGTTAGTTGATCTGGAAATTTATTCCTTTAAAGCCCTATGTTGCTGCAAAGTTTTCAGGTAGCCCTGAAGGTTACATATTTTACTTTGAACACCACTCCATTATCTAACTAATTGTCTCTCTGCTTCTATTCCTGACTCCTACAACCTGATCACAGCACAGCACACAGAGTGATTCTTTTTAAAACAGAAACCAAATCAGAAAATCACTCTTCTGCTCAAACCGTGCCAGGGGTTCACCAGTCTCAAACACAGTAAAAGTCAGCTATCTTGACAGTAACCTACAAGGCTCTTAACAATTTGCCCTTAAACCCCATTACCCCTCTGACATCCTATCCTACAAAGCTCCCTTACTTTGTCCAACCACACTAGCATCTTCATTGGCCCTCAAAATTTCTAATCAGGCTATCATATCTGGAAGATGTTCCCTGTGCCAAAATGCTTTTGCTTGACCCCTATGACTCACTAGCTCACTTTCTTTAGGTTGTTACTTAGATACCTTCTCAGCCCTTGGCGACTCTATTACTTACCCTTCCTGTCTCCCTTTACTGCTTTATTTTTTTCCAAAGTATTTATTACAATATGACAATATTTTCTTATTATTTGCTTTTGCACCCTCCATAGAATCTAAGTTAATAAAAACAGGATATTTTGTGTTTCATATTCTATTGTATCCCTAAGTCAATATAAGATACTTAGTTATCAGCCATCTAACAAATACTTGTCAAGTGAAAAAAGTGATCCCCACTTGTAAGGCAAATTTCTATGAACACTCAAGAACTAGATTGTTTTATTTGTTTAGTTTTTGTGTATGTATAAAATTTGAGCAATATTGAATGTTCAAAATTATGTTCTAATGAACAGCTTCAGGCGGTTCTCTGGAAGACACATCAATATTTATACTAAATTTAAATGATTCTGTGCATGTGACCAAAGTATGTGGACATACTTGGAAAACGACATAATAATAATGTATATTCATTCAGTACTAAGTCTGAGTGTGAACATCCTTTTCAAATGGTTTTCTGTTTTTACTCAAATCGTTCCTGTTGTTGTTGTTTTTTTTTTAACTCCAAAGCCATTTCCTTGGATTTGTAAAATATGATTAATAGGAACATTAACTTTACCAATGGCAATATATTGATTCTCTTTTTGTATATTTTATCACAGGTCTGGGAGAAAAAAAAAAACTGCATGGGAGCTGCCCCTAAAATAACTTTTCCACACCAAAACATCTGAAAAGAATGTAGCTAGAGTGTTAATCAATAGTAAATATATATGGTTGACAGCGCATTGGAATTGGGTACCCTGAACTGCAGCCAATCATGGATGTTATCAATTTTCTCCTTAAAAGCATTTAAGGCAAGTTTGCCAGCTGTCACTATAAAACTATAACTTTTCCTCTTGTCTTTTGAGTCATTTAAAAATCCTGTTGGATTTCATTTTATTCACAGGTTAACAGATCTATTACATTCACTAAAGTAAAATCGACTAACTTTGAAGGATTATCCACTTTACCTCTTGTCACTTGTAGAGCACTTTTTCCCCCCAGATATCAAAGTATCAGAGTTAGAAATCTATCAGTCTTGAAGTGTGTTTAGTATAATTTGATTACCATTGGACATACCTCAGAAAACCATGAACCACATCTAACATCATATATAGAACTATACATATATTTGTGTTCATTTAACAATATAAAGAGCTTATTCCATGCTAATTGCTCTAAATGAATATAAAAATGAAAAAAAAACACCTTATGATCAAAGATCTAAGCTTATTTTTAAAAGCCAAACAATAAAAAAAGATTTTTAAAAATCTGAAGAATATTTGTCCCATAAACAAATAGTAAGATATAACTTTAAGAACCTTCCCAATTAATAACTTTGGCAGAGAATCAAAATATCAGTTTATCTAAATTTTTCACCGTGTTTATACTCTAGAAATGGTGTCCAGAGAGCCACAGAGGAAAACTTGGACAAAACTGAGACTAGTAGCCCTTGACATTACTTTTTCCTCAAAAAGCATTCACATAACTCGAGAGTTATAAGTTCAAAAGAAATATAATCCTGTTAAATAACTCTGAAAAATTAGTATTATTTTTAAAAAGTAGTCTTAGTGTTAGCCAAAGGAGTATATTCCCATTACAAGAAAAATCCTGACACTAGCCCCTTTCCTCTTAAAAGTTAGTTTTTCCTCAAATTTTCCCATAAGGGGACAGACAATTCACTCTTAATTGATACAGAGTTCACAATGGATATGCAAATGAATTATGATTTAGAATTAAAGTTCTAATGAAATTTTCATGAAATTGGGACGTAATCATGGAATTTTATGCCCCTTGCCTAGACTTACATTATGAAAGATACTCAGCAAAAGTTGCTGAGGTTTTTATTCCTCCCGAAAGGTAATATATATAAAGAATAATTGTTTTCTAAATACTACCTTCTTACATAGTCTCTTAAATAGCTTCTTAAACAGTTTTTAAAATATATATAGTTAATTCAAAAAAAGTATTTTTTCTAACCTGAAAAATCTAGGGAGCTTCTCAAATGAGAACTTTAACATTTTTATTTTGAAAAAGCCTTTGAAGTCTTAAGTTTTCTCCAAACCAATGTTTTATAGCAAACCACATTACATATCAATTTGTGATTAGATATTTTAAAGCATTAGTGCTCCACAATAGAATTTTGTACTGTTTCACAGTAGAATGAAATATAATACACATTTTATATGAATATTTTTCTGAAACATTAATTACAATCTTTGTTTTAAAGGAAATGTAAGACATTCTTAAAAAGTACATTATCATAAGTATTTTCCTCTATAATATTTGAGGAAGAATAACTGATTTATACTTAATGTAGATGACTTGTATAATATATATAAAATATTAAATTATATTTTAAACATGGTTATATTACCCAAGCATTGATAAAGCTTGAAATTAAATATTAAATTATATACTATTAATTTTTCAAGATAAATATTACTTTTTTAGATAATAGATTATAGATTTCATTTAAAGTTATATTTTAAAGTCTATGCTACTCAAGCATCAGAGCCTACAGAATGCAGTCACCAAAAGTAGGAAAAACTGAGGGTAAAAAAAGCACCATAGCTTTATTTACACAAAATTTAAAGCAAAAATAAGTTTTAGGCAATAAATAAAAGATGTTAGATAAGAACAAAGTGCTCCTTTTTGCCATCACAAAGACTGTTGACCCTGGCTATGATTACATATCCAAGATATCCAACATGCTTGTAGAACTACACATTTTAGTTACTGTTTTATCTGCATGACAGGAAACAGTCAATTATTTGTAAACTTCTTAATGACTAATTGAATTATATGTAAATTATCTGCAGTGTTCAGTGGCTCCAGCATATGGCGGTGGCTGTAATTGAAAATGACCACTTTTCCTGGTAGTCAATTCAGTGAGATAAAACAGAAAACTATCTTAATTAATGCTTTCTCAGTCATCTATATCTCTTAGTATTTCAGCAACAAGCAACTATAAAACAATTCTACTTAGAACAAGCAACTTAAAACAATTCTACTGCCAGTCTACTCTCTTTCTGCAATCTGGGAAGTAGGCACATAAAAGCAAACTTGTTTAGTGGGTATCCCAAATCAAGTATCTTAGAATTAAAAGGAATCTTGGAGATCTTTCCATGTTATATCTATCTTTTGAAATGGCTGAGTAAAGAAATGTATTTTCTGAAGCTAAAAATGTATCTAGAATGTAAGAGCTTTTAATCAAATAATCCATGTATCAGGTAAAATATTCTGTATTAAAAGTAAATTCAGAGAAGAGTCTGAAAAAGAAAGAATGTTTTCTCTTCTCTTGAAATCTGCTTTTCTCAAAGCCCCTCTCCTACTCTGCAGAATTACAGAGTGTGGAAAATAGAATCACTCACCAAAGGCAGTTGGGTTGTTGACTGAGGATACTCTCTAACCTTGATATCTATAGCAATCAATGATTGTGATATTTTTTGGCAAGTTTTAGGAAGGAGGTATATTCTATAGTATAAAAGGTTACCTTGTTAAAGTTCTTCAAATGTATGTAATGACTATTTATTCCCTGTGGTCGTTCTTTGCTTATAAAACTTATTCCCCTACAGGAAAATTCTTTCCATGGTCTTTTTTAAGCTATAGAACCAGATAATTTTTCTTCTAACATTAAATAATACCTTGCTGCAGAATCCTGGCATCTTAAAGGCAAAAATGGAGCAGCATGATATAATTCCAAGATATTTTTTTCTTTTAAGAATTCTGAGATTCAAAAAAGTACTTTTAAAACTTGGAATAGTAGTGAACTGAAGGTAAATTAGTTCGTCCTCCTCATTTTTCAATTGTAATTCTTCAAAAGTGTTTTTTATTTTGCAGATGTTGGCCTTTATTGGAAAGAGTGTGTTTAATTCTTTCACTAGATAGCCTCACAAAAATAGAATATTTTTGAGATTCCATATACATAGCATTGCAAAAAAATATTTTAATTCCTTTACTCTCTCCCCTCTCAACTTATGACCTTGAACAGTTTGTCACTAGTTTAAATAATCACCTCACCTAAATACCCAAAACTTCCTTCTCTTTATCTCAATTTCTCTGTATCTTTAGTTTTTGTTCTTATAACTGGCGATATTTTAAAATATTAGATGATGTGTTTTCCCACCCCCTAAAGAAGCTGTCATGTTCAGCCTCTTTACCTGTACTTGGCCTAGATTCAAGTTCAGATACTTTCAGTTAAAAATAATTAACTTTCCCATGGCTTTCAGGACTGGGACACTATGGGAGTAAAAACAATGAAATACAAGAATTAGAATCAAGTGCCTTCTTATAGAATTTAAAGTGAAGAAAGACAACTTTACAGTTTGAAGAGATGAGGACAGAAACAGCAGGAAGTTAGTTAGAAGATTGTATCACAGAACCAAGCCCGGACTCTTCCTTCTTCGGCCACTCAGTAAAGACCTTTAAATAACCAACCCAGCAAGTCATCCGGTTGCTACCCTCTGCGCCCCTAAATTTCACTCAATATCTAAACACTACCACCACCAGTAGCCATCTGAAGGATACTGTATGTACAACCCCAATTCAGTTGGCCGGAACTCATAGAAAGCTCTGAAATGATGGAAGCTTAGACCCCTAGAGCCATGCTGCAAACTGAAGACATAGCCCCTGTATCTGTCAGAGAGACCAGACAGAATCCTTTGCAACTTCCTATTGAACTGAAGATTTCTCCTAACTTCATCATTCCCTCCAAAGAATAAGGAAGATAATTTTCTATCCCTCACTCCCTCCTGTTTAAATGGTGAATCCCTCCAGTTGAGCTTATTCTCAGCTGCTCCCTTCTCTTCAAGATTTGGCTCCACTAATTTCCTGCCACACCACTTCTCACTTTCTCTTTTATCCCAGGGACTATTTCCCTTACCTTAGCCCACACAAAAGTTCAAAAGAAGATCCAAAGGAATTGCTGACCTAATTGCAAAGCATTATTTCCCTCCACTGAGGCCTCTTGCCAGCTAGTATTTTCCCTGTGAGAATTAGGTTAATATGGACTGAGATAAGAAAAAAGGCAGAATGGTAACTCAAGAACGGAATCCAAAGGCAAAAGGAAAATCTTTTATGGAGAAGACCAAGGTACATAGTCCAGTGGAGTATGAAGATGGACTGCCCATGAGAGCACATCTCCTCCTACCTCATCTATAATCTATTATTCAACACTCCTGGAGACCTGTAAGACCACTTGAACCACTAGCCACATCCCATAAATTGTGATATGCTGTATGCTTATTATCATTCTGTTTAAACAGATTCTAATTGCTTTTGTGATTTCTTCTTGGATCCAATTACCATTTAGAAGTCTTGTTTAATTTCCATTTGTTTGGGGGTTTCAGGTTATCTTAATGATGTTTTCTTATTTAATTCCATTGTTGTCAGCAAGCCATACAATATCAGTATTTCTAAATTTATTGGGACTTGTTTTATTACTAGAATTTGGTCTACCCTGGTAAAGTACCATGAGCACTACAAAAGAATGGGCTTTCATTTTTGGTTCTATATTCCTATGAATATCAATTAAGTCAAAGTGAGGTAATAGTGTTATTCCTATCATCTGTTTGATTTTTTTTTTTTTTGGTCTAAATGTTCTACCAGTTCCTGAAAAGGGCTGTTAAAATCTATAACTATGATTGTTTGCTGGACTATTTCTCACTTTAATTCTGTTAACTTTTGCCTCATGTGTTTTGAATTTTTTATTGGGATCATGCACATTCATAAATGTTATGACTTCCTAAAGAATTGAGTTTTTTATCATTATGAACTGTCCCTCTTTAACTATGGTAATGCATTCTGTTTTCAGATATTGTATCTGATTAATATGTCAAACTCTGCTTTCATATAAACAGTATACTTATTGTTTGAATGGTATATCCTTTTCAATCCATTTCTTTGAACTGGTATATTTATATTCAAAATACATTAATATTATGTGGCATAGAGTTGGCTATCAATTTGTTTTTTGTTTAAATCTAACAATACCAATCTTTATATGGAATATTAAGTCCATTATTTAATTATTTTATTTTATTTTTTGTTTTCTATTGACTATTTTTTAGTCCTCTACTCTTCCTTTCCTGCCTTTTGTGGAACCATTAATTGATTATTTTTAGAATTCCATTTTAATTCTTCTATTGGTATTTCAGCTATCTTTCTTTACATTGTTTTTAACAAGCTGACCTATGGTCTACAGTATATATCCTTGACTCTTCACATCCACATAGTACTACTATTTCATATAAAACATGGAAGTCTTACAACATTTACTGGTTCACATCCTCCACCCATTAATTTTTGGTGATTGTATCTGTATTATATCTATATATATTATGAAGCCTTCAATATGATGTTATACTCTGTGCTTCAAATGCTTATACAGTTTATGCAGATGAGGAAAAAGACAAAACAACAACTTTCATTTGTGTTTATCAAGATATTAACCACTTCTGGTGCTCTTTATTCTTTCCCGAGAATAAAATTTCATTTTTTTTTTCACTCAAGAACATTTAAAGAATATAGGCATAAGTTTCAGCTAAGCAGGATGAACAAGCTCTAGAGATGTGCTGTACAACACTGTATAGCCTATAGTCAACCGTACTGTATTATGTCTTTAAAAATTTGTTGAGATCTTATGTTAAGCGCTCTTACCATATTAAAATAAAATATAATGAATAAAATTTAATTAATTCCTTTAGCATATCTTGTAATGCTGATTTGCTGGCGACAAATTTATTTTATCTTGAAAATGTCTTTATTTTACCTTTTTTCTTAAAGGATATTTTCAGTGAAATAGACTTCTGGATTGATAGTTTTGTCTTTTTTCTTTTTAGTACTTTAAAACTGTTTTATTTTCTCCTGGCCTCTGTGGTTTCTTATGAGAAGGCAGCTGTTAATTAGATTTTTGTTCTCCAGTATGTTACACGTCATTTTTTTCTCTTATTTCAAGATTTTCTCTTCTTTATCTGTGGCTTCCCACAGCTTGATTATAATGTCTCAACACAGGCATATTTGTCTTCATTCTGTTTGGTGTTTAACATTTCATAGCAACAAAATTTGTTTCATAAAACTTGGAAAAATTTTGGTATATGTTAAAATACTTCTTTTTTTTTTTTTTTGCCCCAATCTCTTTTCTCTTTCTGGGTTTCCAATTTCTTATATGTTGAACTGTTTGATATTGTCTCACAGCTCACTAAGGTTCTGTCATTTTTTTTTTTCATTTTTCTCTACTTTCTTCTCCTTGGATAACTTCTATTGATCAATGTTCAAGTTCACTTACAGTCCTCTGTCATGTTCATTCAGTCATAAGTCCAACCAGGTAACACGTTTATTTTAGAAACTGTATTAAGTTCTAGAATTTCCATTATTTTCTTATTGTGTCTATTTCTCTGCTGAGTTTTTATTCAACTGAAAACATGTTTTATTTTACTTTATAGAGAAGTATCTTAGTCACTCTAAAATCTGTCAGTTCCAAAGCTGGTTTATCTTAGAGTTGATCTCAGTGGATTTTTTTCTTTTGAGAACGTGTTCCATTTCCTTGGTAATTTCTTTGTTGAGTAACTTTGGATCTTATCTTTAACATTATAAATGTTAATCTGTAAAGAATTTGAATTCTATTTTTCTCCAGTGAGTGTTGTTTCCTTGGTTTTGCAGGTAATTTTTCTAGCTTGTGTTGAACTTCCCACCCCATTCCTTGAGCAATAGCTCCAGTATCATTTTGACCTTTCATTCTTTATCTGAGTTGCTGAGTCTGTTCTGCAAGCATGTCATTCAGGGGAAAGTGAAAGAGGTAGCAGACCATATTTAAGGATTCTGTCTTTAGATCTTTACCTTCTAGGATTCTCCACACTCTTCAGCATTCATTGTTTTCCAGTTTCACTTCTGTGGTTCCCCAGGTCAGAAAGAGGATTTTTCTACCTGAGCGCCTGTTGCTACTATACATGGTAGACTGTAAGTGTCACTACAAGTGTTTTCTGTGTCACTCAGAGGGAAATTATCCCCTGACTACAAGCCTCACAGAAGAAACATCATGGTGTATTGATTATCTCCCCTCCTCCAAAACAACATGCACTCACTGAGTTCTATCTACTTCTCTTCACTCTCCAGGAGCTTCGGACAATTCCTACTTGCATGAATTCCAGCTTTTATAGTTTTATGTAATCAGATAATCCGGTGAGGTTTTATCCTGACACACATGAATGTAGAACTTAGATCATCTTTAACTCCCCCCTTTCCCGCAGACCTCACATTTAATCATTCAGAAATCTTGCTGATATTTTAGAAATATATCCATCATCTAACACTTCCATGACTACTACATTGTCTGATGTCACCAACCTCTCTAACCTGGATTCCTGACATGGCCTAATTGATCTTCCTCCTAGTTTTGTTCCCCTACAATGTGGAGACACAGAAGCCAGAACAATCTTTCTAAAACATAAGTCAAATCATATCAGTCCATCATTCAAATCCTCTAATGGCTCCCCATTTTTCTCAGAGGAAAAATCCACATTCCTTTCAATCAGCTACAAGGGTTTCAGGGATCTATAAGCCCTGATACCCTAACGTCGTCCACCTTCACTCACTCTTCTTAAGAGCACTAGCCTCCTTGCTGCTTCTTAACACATTCCTTTTTGTTTGCTATCCCTTCTCTGGAACACTCTTCCCCAGAAATGTCCACTGCTTTTTTTTTTTTTTTTTTTTTAAGGTCTCTGGTCATTTTACCATTGAAACTTTCCCTGATCACCTACACAAAATAGTCCACATCCTTCCCCACATACTATTCTCATTTGTGCTTCATATTTACCTGGCCTTTTGCCTTCAAAAAGCACTGACCTATTACATATTCATTAACATATTTGTTGCCAGCTCTATCTCCACCTGCTAAAGATTAAGCTCTTTTAAAACAACGGCTTATTTTAGTCCTTTCTAAATATATAAATCTTGAGGATAGCCCAATTCATAGTAAATGTGCATTAAATAATTTGCTGAGAGGATGAATCAACAGTTTAAATTCCATTTTGACAATAAGTGCCATTCATAAATTATTTAAATAAATGTCTTTACATATTTAATATTTATTATATACTTACATACTTTGCCTATTTTTAAGCAACTATAATTAATATTATACACATACAAAGAGCTGAGTTCTTTTAAATATCTCTTATAACTTCCAAATCAACATCAGTTGTTTAAAAGCAACTGAAAGTCTTAAATTGTAATATGAAGGGTCTGTTCCAACATATTGTACCAATGAGAGTGAAATTTACTTCTAAACTTAACAAAAGTGTAAATAGCACAGACTAGATTTACTTTTAAAAAATCTTTTCTAAACCTTCTCTCTAGTTTTGAAAGACCCTTGCTAAGGAAAGCACGTTTATTCCAGGTATACCAGGTTACCTTCTCGAGCCATCTGAAGTTAGTGGAGGGAAAATCTGTGACCATAATGCACAGTCTTATTGGCCAGAGATTTATAACCAGGAAGGTGCACTTTAGGGCTTCCTTTGTCTAGTGCAATCATCTTCCATTTCAAATGAACATAGTGAGCCCTTTAGAGTCAATATGACAAACAGCAACTTAAAGGCCATGCCATTCAGATGGGGTTGATATTGCCACTTAAGGTCCAGAGTTCAATTTAAACCCAGAAAAAGACAATAGTCTTTTCTGGCTCATTGCTTGATTTTGGTAGTTGTACTTCTGTGACCCCACCGAGGTGTCTTCACGACCTGAGTGTATTCAACCCATCCATTAACCAACCAGATCTGAGGATTAGCTAGATATTTAAGGTCATTTTAAAGTCAGAATTCATTTTCATTGTGGGTATCTCCTCCTCTGATACTACTACTTTAATTTTTAATTTTTTTTTTTTTTTTTTTTTTTTTTTTTACTTAATTAGGCATGCTTATTTGAGAAGTTCATAGATAAACTGAATAGAAACTCCAGCTGAATCAGCAGTCCCTGATTCTCTTCTCAGGGCTATGATGTAAATTTCTCATGACTGTAACGATACAAAACCACTAAGGAAAGGTCACTTGTTGCCCTATTTTACTGACCAAAATGGAAAAATAAAATCCATTTTCCTCTTGGTTTTACGGAGGAAACAAAATTATACTTTTACTATTAAGAATGAACAATTACTCAGTGCCTATTATGTGTTAGTCACTTTACGTATGACATTCCATTAATGTTTATACTGATGCAGATACTATCCTATTTTATAGATGAGAAAACTGAGGACTGGAGAGTGAAGGTATATTTCTCAAGCTCATACTGGCAGAGCAGAACACAAACTTGAGTCTATGAAACTCTTCTTCCTCTGTCACTGTAGGGTGAGGCCTCACATGTAAAGTTCTAGATATGTTCAAGAGGTCAGGCTTACGGAGACCACATTTTTTCTCATGAAGTTAGTTAATTTAAACTACAAATTGACTTGGTTGAAGCAGACTAAAGCACAACCTGCCCTGATTCCTTTTTGATGGTTAATTCCATCTGTGTGAATTCTGGCAAACAGGCTTATAAAAACTACTCAAACTTCTAGTCTCAGAAAGATTTTGACTGGCTCACAGTCAAGTCTGGAAGGATCTCAATTTCTCGGTCTTTTCGCTGAGTGCAGACCTCATGTTTTCCCCTCTGCATCTGCTGCTTTGAGGATTGGCACAGGGAGTTAGACTCATTCACAGTCCACATGGCCTTGATGATAAGGTCAACAAGGACCATCTTTCCCAAAAGGCTCACAACAAGTTATCAGTTCTAATGGCCAAAAATCATCATAAGTGAGTCTTGGATATCTAAACTACATTCACAAAAATGAACTACTCTCACAGAAGTAGAAATAGTCATCTGAGAAAGTCTTTAGAGTAGGGATAAAGTCAGGAAGTTAATGTCAAAGGAAATTGGCCTCAGGCCAGTCATCCAAAACTCAAGAAAGCAAACAGGCTATATTAGGACAGTCTGACAGCAGGTGGCATAAAACCAATCATCGGAATGAAAATACAGAGGATATATTAAGGTTTTAAGAAAAACTAATAAGAGTGAGACACAACCTTGACCTTAGGGAAGTATGGGAATGATAACAGAGACCCATGACAAGGTCTAAAGCCCACAGCATAAATCAGAATCCCATAAATGTAAACTAAAATAAAAGATGAAGACTTAATCACAAAAACCAAGGCAGGTGGGAGCCCTTTTACTATAATCATAGTAGATTTGAAACAGCAACAGCAAGGTTGATTTTTGGCTAAGTTAGATCCTTAATGTCTTCCTGACAAAGATAGACCTAATCCCAGTACTTACGGAATTCTACATGGAAAAATTCAGGCAAAGTAAAGCCCTAGGCTCCTAGACTCTATTTCAAAGCTGTGTATTCCTTTAACTAGACATCAAATACTAAGTACTTTGTTCATTAAGTGCCAAATATTTTATGGTTTGAGGGCCATACAGTCCATTCCTTGTGGCAACTACTCAACTATGCCATTGTAGTACTAAAGCAGATAACACATTTAAAGTTGAGCACTGCCATACCCCAGTAAAACTTTATGAATGCTGAAATTTATATAGCTTTGATATCATAGAATACTATTCTTTTTGTGAGTTTTTTTCTCCCTGAATCATTTGAAAACCATCCTCCGCTTATAAGTGATAGCAAAACAGGCAGCAGTGTAGATTTGGCCTGTAGCTCATAGGATGCCAACCTTTGCAATCAGATGACATACTGCTTTATAGTTTCCTGTGGAAAGGACCTCTCTAGCTCCCCATCATTTGGAGAACAAGGAGCAGTGACAACTCCTCAGCTGAATAAATGGCTATACCCTTGACACATAAAGCCTTTCTCAATATACATATATTCCTCCTTCACATTTTTATTAATAGAAGATGCACTGTAATAAAAGTAATGTCCACATCACTTTTGCATGATTCTTTGGCCTTCATTTCAAAATTCTATACAGCAATGTACAGAATGGCAGTGTCAATATTTATGCAAACACATATGTATACAGTCATCTTCCAGGTTACTAGCTCTTTCCAACTCTCAAGTTTTTCTATGATTTATTATTATCCCTCCCCTCTCACTCCCCCTGGAATAAATTTTAATAATGCTATCACAGTATAAATACATATTATCATAGACACAGTCATATTCTCATGAAATAAAGGAGAATTTTTACTTTATACATGCTCATCTGTTGTTGGTGCTCTCAGAAAATGAGCCCAGCATTCAAAAGAAATCTTAATCTGAAATGAGTTGACGAGCTGGTCAAATCCAATGCTCACGCAATGGACAAAGGTTAGGTGGAGAGGACAACTCCAAAACAACTCTTAACTGAATCTTGGAAATTTTCCCTATTTTCTCCATAATAAGTTTTTTGTTTATTGTTTCATACTGTTTTTTCCACATTTTAAAACTCTTCTTGTGTATTACAGTAACACATGCTTATCGGTATTTATCAATTTAAGCCTCTTCTCTCCATTCTCATACCCTTTTGGATACTTTCAAGACAATGCTCTAAAGAAGCTTTGGGATTTTGCTCTAGGTATTCCTTGCTCCTATCATGCCTCTCACTGTATGAAAACATTCTAGCACATGTATCGTCAGCTCTACATAGAAATATCCTTTTTCAACATTAGAAAATAATTAAAACCTAAATTTGGAAAGTCAGAGGTAGGACAGGAAAATATAACCCTCTGCAAAAGAGCTAAAAAAAAAAAAAAGAAAATAGGATTGAAACAAGTGCCCCAAGATAAAAGAATTTCCTTGTTTGAAAATTTTGTATGGTTCATGCTTAATTATTCATACTAATGAAGGTCAGGAGACATACAAAAACAAATAAACCAAAACCATGTATAATTCTATTGAAGGTCCAATAGAAATTTCCAAAGTTTTATGGTTTAAGATTTCTTTGAAATAATTTAATTATCTCACCACAATGAAATGTATGCCTATACATTCATTCTATTTTAAAACAATTGGCATAAATCTCTAAAACTATAAAGTTATAACTCTACTGTATTCTAAATTTAACAGTAGCTAAAACACACTGGAAATTAAGTGCGTTATGCACTGATTAAAGACAATAAAAATAATAATAATGATGATAGCTACTACTTATTGGGCACTAACCATGTGTCATGTACTGTGCTATGTAATTTAAATGCAGTCTTTAATTCACTAAAAATCCTACAGAGAAAGTAATATATTGGTTTCTATTTTCTGGATGGTAACATGTTCAATTGGCAATGAACCTTAAGGATTTTGAAGTCCTACTCTGTTCTTTTACAGAGACAGAGAAACTGGATTCCAGAAGGCTGTCATTTGCCATGGATCACATCTCATCAACAAAGCTGTGGTTAGCAGACCCTGGGTCTTTAGGGTCCGCTTCCTGCCTACCACGATTTTCTCTCTCAGGGTTTTGCAGAGTGGGCCTAGTGCAGAGCCACAGTTGTTTTAGAGACTAGAGCATAGTAAACACTAAGTGTTCTTACTTTATTCATTAAACAAATTTTGTGCACTTAACTATGTGCCAAACATGATTCTAAGAGCTACAGAGTGAGCAGGGAACGAAATCCTGGAATATCTTGTATAATATTTCCCTGGTTAGTCTTCTGGGTAGAATGCCTCTGGATTTTTAATACCCAGCCTTTGTAGAAAATATCTATCTTTCAATAAAATATTTTTAGAATATTTAGGAAAAAGAGGTATTTTAAAAAATGTATTTTTCTAAAACTCATATACAGGTTTTTAACTAAACATTATGCATGAAAAGTCTCAAGTTATACTGTGAATGCATTTGTAAAAATCAAAATCACTTGTCAACATTTCAAAAATCATGGTGTCAACACAAAGGATGTGGGTCTCAGGTATCTCCTGCTCTAAGAAGTGACATGCTCCTATATAAGAAGCAATGGTTAACAACTAGATATGTTTTGAGCACAGAAAAGGATTTTTTTCCCACACATTTTACATTTTTACATGATAGTTTTTTACTTCTATATAAATGTTTTAGTAACATGTGGGGAAATTAGTTATGGGTCTTGGGTTGACATCTAATGCATCACATTTCTCCCCCACACATTTGTAATAATTGGAAATAGGTTCTCAGTTAACATTTTCACACAGAACATGTGATTTTTCTGGAATGGATTATAAACATTATGAGGGAGATGCCTGGTAGACAGAAATCCCTGCTCTGGTGAAGCCTACATTCTAGAGGGAAGAGAGAGATAATTAACATGATAAATGAGTATATTACACAGTATGTTAGACTGTGATAAGTACTAAAAAAGAATAATTAAGCCAGGAGCAGAGTAGGGAGTATATGTATGTGCAGCAATGACAAATGTAATTTTGAACAGGGTTCTTAAGAAAGGCCTCACTGAGAAAATGATAACTGAGTGAAAACCTCAGAGAGGTGAGGGTGATAGTGAAGAGCATTCCAGGGAGAGAAACTAGTATAAAGAATATTCCTGGTGAATTTCAAGGATATCAAGTTGCAACTTGGCTGGAAGAATATAAGCAAGAGAGAGGAAGGAAGATGATGCATAAAGACTTCAGAGGGGCAAAGTGCAGGGGGTGGTAGGGTGAGGGAGGAAGACGGGCAGAAATGATGATAGTGGTAACAGCGGAAAACAACAGTTCTTTTTCTGGTATTGAACCACTACTGGTCCAGGCCCCCCCTCCCAAGGTATTTTCATTTCTTTTTTTACTTAAACCATCTGCCTTACACATAAATCTTTCCCATCTGCTTTCCTGAGAAATGTGTAATAATAGAAACACAGTTAATTATGGGGAAGGTCTGTTTCATGGTCAGCAACCACTCAAACCTCATGATACAAAGTTCCATTTGTGTGCCTTTTTATTCCTCATTTCCTACACTCACGTCCAGGACAGAATGGCACACGGAACATGCCCTCCTCTACTGATGGTCACCTATCATGATTCACTGAAACACGTTAACAGACAGGATTATCTCGAACTTTTTAAGAATGGAGTCCCTCTGAAAAGACAGGAGTCGCACCCAAAAGACAACGGGTAGGTGGATTTTGATGAGCTCTCTCAACAAGTAATTCTGTTACTTCTCTCTGAGGGTCACTTGTAGGGGTAAGTTATTTAATGATTATAAAGAGATTTTATTTTCTTTACAAGAAAATAATGTGTTACATAAATCATATATGGATTACTCTCAAGTTGAAATGTTGCTCGAAACTATATACCTCCTAACCAGGTAGTGTTTTTCTTTAAATACCAGAGGACTGTTGTCATTATATTTAATTTGATCCTGAAATGCTTAACAAAGACCAAGACATGAGGGAAGCAGAGGTCAGACCCAGACACATGGGTTGGGAAAAAGAATGATGATACAGATTCTGGTGACAGCTCTGTGCTAACCCAGAGGCAGATGAGGAGAAAGACACAGCAACTTTGAAGGTGAAAAGGAGGATAAATCAAAGAAGATAGTCTGGAAAAAGGAAAAGCTTTTAAAATAGCATTTCCCAGGAAGGTAATAGGTTGAAGCATCTCTTGTAATGATACCAGGATGTTTCTTTCTACTTAAGAGCAGCTTGGAGTTAAAAAAAAAGGAGAATTCAAAAAATTTCAACAAGAAGGGGCAAGAAAGACAGAAAACCAGTTGGAAATGTAGCCTGGAACATAATTAAACATCATTAAATGCCCAATGACTTATTATAACAATAGAAGAAAAAAATAGTGTCATTGGGACCATAAATTTCATTGTATCTTCTCATCATATGTATTTATTCTTAAACTGTAAAAATCAAGATTTTAAACACAGTAAAGTTAAATATATAAATTATATAACCTAGTTTTTTTTTCAAGAGGAAAATGGAAAACTTCAATGTATGAAATATAGTGTTAACTTATAAAGCAAACATTTTAAACAGAAACATGTTTTCCAACTGTGAACAGTACAAAATTGAAAACATTCTTTTTGGAGAAAAGTCAGTTCCAATTTGGAACTGTGCCAAGAGCACTCATCACCTCATATAGTTTGGCTCTGATTCTAGTGTTTGGACAGTTCTCAATGAGTTGGGACACTAAAGAAGCCATGGGTGGGTAAGGAATGCACCTTGTAGTTAGAATTACTATTCTCTAGTGACTGTAAGGAAAGGAAAAATTCACTTATCAAATTACTTTCTATCAGAAGACATCCTAAAAATAACAGGAATATTGTTCATTCGTTTCAGAACTCCATAGAGCTAGGAATTGTGGTAAAATAAACTGTACTCAGAGAGTTCCAAATAAGAATGATGCAGATGTAGATGCAGATATAGGAAATTCTTCTCTTACTGACAAAAGATTTGAATAAACTACAGGTAACAAGAAGAAAGGTATCCTAAAGAATAGAGTATACAGACCAACAGATATCACTCACTGCCTTGGTGAAAGGGTCTAAGAAATGGAGAAGAAATGAAAAGGAGGAAACTTGAAAACTTGAAGATGGTTATTCGGGCCAGATGGCACTTTACCTTTTGCTACAGAAAAAGCTACCATAGGTTTGATGGAGAAAATGGACAATATTGATACAATGGAAAATATGGTTTGCAAAGTCTTTCTCTGACTATACTGTCCCAATGTCCTCTTTCGTGAACAGTGAAAGCTTTAGTCACTGAGCCCCACAGCTGCCCTCTTATGTCTTAGCATTGGACTAGCCTTAAGTTCAAGAGCCTGGAAAAAGAGGCAATTCTTTAGCTCAACATTTAAAAGAGGTGACATTTTATTAAAATATATAACAAAGGATTGAAAGAAAACATTAAAATGTATGATTGTATATATACCAAAGTGTGAATTAGATGTTTGTAGAATAAAGAACTTCTAGCTCTGACAGCTACTTCAAAGGTAAAAAAGCTTAATCCTCTTATGTCCTTCTAAGTGCATAAATATAGAAAACTGAGGTGGTAAAAAAATTTCAAACACCTTGTACAATAAACCTAATGAATACATGATAAAGAATGATTTGCCCACATTTTAGTTCGTTTATGCAGTTAGAAATAAAATTCCGATCTTCTGTTCAATACCTTTGCCATCACACACCACACCTATACCCCATCCCCCAAATCCATTGTCATGGGTATGATTCCATTCTCATGCACACTATTATTAAACATGACTTAGGCAAAAGTAATTTCCCTTTACCTAAGCATTGTATTATACATCTCTTTAATATTAAGAAATGTACTCTCCAATTACAGTTTCCATCCTTGCTGTCATTGCAGCTAACTGGCAGCCAATACTAAACCATGAGCAAGAAATGTATGTTAGTATTCCTTAAAAATGATCAATTAGCAATAGATTATTTTCTCCTATAAACCCTAACATTGCCATATGATAGCTCTGAACTCATTATTTGCAACTGATGAAAAAAAGAAGTTACTAGTGCCCTTGTTTATTGTTACCTGAAATAGACACAGGAAAAATATGGCCTTGTGGTGATGTGTATTTAGTCCTCCCTCAACAGCAAACAGTTCTCACAAGGCCCAGCAGAGGAGCCGACCCCGGGTAGCTGGAGACAGTCCTACTGCTGGTTTCACAACTAAAACTCTTCCATGCCAATCAGTATAGAAATTTACCATTGGATACACCGCTGGGGTTTCTTTTCATCTCAAAGAAAAGCCAACTGACTTAACAAGAGAATTTTTATATCAGTGACATGTTGATGTTATCTCAATCTTGAGCATCTGTAACTCACCAAAATTTAATTATTAGAAAATACATTCACATTTCTGCTCCTTGGTACCACACTGAACCATGAGATAAGCATCAAAAGAGTCAAATGCTTGTGCTATTTTCTGTTAATCCTAATATTCGACATATTGTTTTTAAATTAAAGACTACTTATTTTAAGTAAATAGCATTCTTTCTTCTTAAAAACCTGTCTCTTTTCATTGTACATTTCTTTTCTCCATTGTCCTTAAATTTTATGAAATTTTCTCCCCTACATAGAAACACTATCATTTTAACTATATTTTTGTAATATATTTTTGTGTTATATTTTCATTAAATCAGTTTATGCCCTATAATGCTTAATCTAAATTAATCTAAATTAATGGTGACATGCATAATTTTTCTCTTTAAATTCATAAACTAGATAAAACTATTGCCATATATAGCTAAATGTATATAATTAAAACTTGAAGTAAACTAACTTACTTTAAAGAAACTTTTGGCAATCAGATTTGGGTGTATCTAATGTGCTGGCTCATTTTCCTCTAATTAGAAATACTCTGGGAAAATCCTTGGCGGGGAATTACTATGGATAACAAGAAATGATTTTGCTTTGGTTGTCCAGGACTTGTCTTCTCAATTAATTATTAGCATGTTGGGGAATATATGACTCCTGAGGCAATTAACTTACTCTTTGGACAAGAAGAGTAAAGAAATTAGCAAAATTATGGTGACTGGGTGACCTAACACAGAGGAGAACTAGCTTATTATTAGGTATTGTTCTGAAAACTACATATAATAAGGCGAGAGGAAATAGTTCCGATTTATCAACAGTTATAAAACAAACTGTTATACAATCAAAAGAAAATGTTTTAAACATTCTATCAGAAAAAAATATTTTAAATAACAGAAGGCTGTTGAGGAAGGGAAAATTGAAGGCTTAGGGTTTGTATCGATACCCAAGCAAAGGCTTAATTCCTTCATTTCAGCCCACTTTAAATGTAGGTAAGTTCAAGAAAGGAAATATTCTAGGTTCTAATCCTTACTTCATCACTTACTAGATGTGCATTTTTGAGAAAGCTACTTATCTTTCCTCAGATTCTTCATGCATAAAATAATGAGAGCATTGGCACTTACTCGTAAGGGTTGTGAGAATTAAATGAGGACCCATCTAATGCAGGTAGTAAGTGCTACAGAAAAGTATTGGCTACATTTAGTGCTATTATTATTTCTGGAAAGTTCTTACATAATCCAACTAATGTCTTACTCCTTCCTCCCCATCACCCACCAACTATTTCACTCATATAAGTCTCCTCTCCGTCCCCGTATGCACCTTACTTTTCTGTCTCTAGGTGGATGAGTTTATTAGGGTTGCCATGACAAATTACCACAAACTGGGTGGCTTAAAACAATAGACATGTATTGTCTCACAGTTCTGGAGGTTAAGTTTAAAATCAAGGTGTCAGAGGGTTTGGTGTTTTCCAGAGGACATGAAGGAGAATCTGTTCTATGCCTCGATCCTTGTTTTCGATGTTGCCGTAACCCTTAGCGTCCCTTGGCTTGTTGATGTATCCCTCCAGTCTGTCTCTGTCATCAAATGGCATTCTCTCCGTTTGTGTCTGTGCCCAGATTTCTTCTTCTAAGGGCACTGGATAAGGATTTACCCTAATCCAGTATGACCCTATTTAACTTGATTATACCTGCAAAAACCCTATTTTCAATTAAGGTCACATTCACAGTTACCAGTGGTTAAGACTCGAACATATCTTTTTGGGGGATACAATACACAGCACTATGTTTTGGGTTCAGCAGGTTTCCATTCTTGTAATTCTCTCCCTTTCATCTGCATTCTGTATCTCCTCTCTCCATCCTTCATAGCTGGCTTATTTTTAAAGCATCTCCAACTACTACTGCAATCATCTCTCTTCATGTTGCCACACAGTTGAGAACATAATGTTTCTGGTACCTTAGTTCTGTCCGCCAAGCTAGACTCTGAGCTACCAAAAAGCAAGTGGATCTTAGGGCACTTCTGTTCCCTAGGGTACCTAGCACTCTTGTGGGCAGGGAGAGGACTTTTTACAAAAATTACTGGTAAGTTTATTACTTTGTTAGCCTAACAAATATACTTTTATGTATTATTTGCCTCTGTTTATAAAATAATTTAGAGGATAAAGCTTGTGTCTTAATTATGGTGTTTACTACGCCAGCCAAATTAGCTTGAGTGTACTTTCATAAGCCATTTTAATAAAAAGCATACAGTCTTTGGTTCTTGTTCAAAAGAAACAATCTAGTTGGGAAGACAAAGAATAGAAAGAACAATTAGAGGGAAAGAAAGTTATGTGTTCTGGCATTATAGAGTAATTATAAACTAAATTTATGAATTTTGACACTAAAATAATTAGAAAATGAGACAATATATGATAAGGAGCTAAATATGTGAGATAAACTATAAGTAAGGAGCTAAATATGTAGGATAAACTATAAGGGCAAAACAAAGAAGAAATCAAAGTTTTAGACATAAAACTTTTAGATATCTTATGGATTTGGAGGTGTTAATTTCCTTTTGTTTCAGTTAATCTCTCACGCACACACAAAAGATGATAATGTTATTTAATTACTCAACAATTAGAATAATGCCTTACCCTTTAGGGGTTTTACAGTCTGTCTTTCTAATCCATTCACAGAGTAAAAGAAAGCTGTTTTACTTACATAAATGCCATATAATATCACAGATCCTGCAAGGCCTTGACACAAAGTAGTTCCTTCTGGTTAACTGTAGAACTTGAAATGTTAGGACCAAAAGAAATCTTCCTGGCTGTTCCCTCTTGATTGCTCTAACTAAATAATTTCAACCCATATATTATAGCTGAAAGCTGTCTGGCAAGTATTTTAGAACTAGTGGACCTAGTTCTGTTGAGCAACACAAGACTGAGTTTAATTAATCCCTCTCCCACAGGACAACCCTTCAAAGAGCTGAAAACAGTGATCAGTCTCACATTTTCTTTCTCTCAAGCTTAAGCCACATGCCATGTTATCAAGACTCTTTCCCTCCTGATCACGCTTGCCTGTGTGCCCCACCTTGTCTATCACCCTGTTAAAGGGTGATGTCCGGAACTGAATAAAACTTACAGATGCCCAGTGACAGCCACAGCACATCTACAGCAATGATGCCCCATAAACATCTGTCACTCTTGTCTCCACAGTGTGAGCCCAGCTCTTTACTGTAGAGAAACAGGCCTAACTGGACCACGTATACTGTAGAGAAATTGGTGTCCTCACTGGACCACTTACCACTACAATCCTCATACTTTTCTACTTTCTTCAAGATAAAATTGTGGTATAGGATAATAAATAACACTTCTATAATTTAAATATTTGTGAGGGCCCTCTATTTTCAGCATAAACATTATAAAATTCAATTTATTAAAAAGACATGAGTATCTAGCAAAGAGTATCAATTTGGCAACATTTTTGGATCATTTCTGTCAAATTTCTCCCTACTTGTTGTGAGCTGCATTGTGTCCTCCAAAAATTCATGTTTAATCCTAACTTCTAGTACCTCATAATGTGACCGAATTTGGAAATAAGGCTGCTGCACCTGTAATTAGTTAAAACGAGGTCATCACAATGAGCTCTAATCCAATATGACTGAAATTCTGATAAAAAAGGGGAATTTGGACACAGAAACACGTACATGGAGAATGCCACATGAAGATGAATATGGTCATCTACAAGCCAAGGGGAGAGGCCTGGATCAGGTCCCTCATTCACAGGTCTCAGAAGAAACCGACCCTGCCAGCACCTTGATTTCAGACTTCTAGCCTCAAGAACTGTGAGATAACAAAATTCTTTGGTTTAAGCCACCCAGTTTGTGGTGCCTTGTTACCACAGCCCTGGCAAACAAATACCACTTCTTATCCACTCTCCACAAAAAAGTCCTGAGCCCCAATGAATGAAGATGTGAAGAAACATTAATTAATTAGCTTTTACTATCTAAGGAAAAAAAAAAAGGTAGTGGCTTAAAATAACCACCATTCCTTTAACTTATAATTCTGTAGATTGAAAAACTGAGCTGGGCTTAACTGAGCAGATCTAATCTCAGCTCATCTGGTTTTGACTGGACCAATTGATGCCTCAAAGGTCACCTGGTAGTCACTTGGGGCTGGCTGGAATCTAGTAGCCTTGGCTGGGACATTCAAGAATGATGGAATCTCCCTCCACATGGTCTCTCACCCTCCAATATGCTGGCCCCAGGAGTTCCAAGACAAAAGATTAATTCCCAATGTGAGGGTATATCTCAAATCTTTTCTTATATCCCATTTTCTATGATCCCATAAGTCAAAGCAAATCATAAGGTCAGGCAAGGTTCAAAGGGTGGAAAAATAAACCACCCCTTTATTGGGAGAAATACAAAGTTGTAGTGTAAGGGTACAGATACAGGGAGGGAAAGAACATGCAACCATTTTTGCAACTACCGCATTCATTCATTACCGTATTATATTGTGACTCCCACAGAAGACATGAGGCACTGTGAGGACAGTAGTTAAATAAAACCACATTTTTCAAAGCAGACACCCTCTCTGTTTTTATGTTATATTTCACATGAGAAAACCAATATTTAATATGAAGGTAAAATAAAAGTGTCTTACAGCAAATAAATATATTCAATATACACAAAGTGGGAGGCAAAGCCTAGAGAGGACACATCTTTTAGTTGAAAGGTTCTCAAACAAGGGTGACTTTGTTCCCCAAGGGACATTTGACAACATCTGTAGACTTTTTATCACAAGGGGTGAGGGAGCCATTTCTGGTAACTAGTGGGTAGAGATTGTGGATGCTGCTAATCATCCTATAATGCAGGGTCCTGTTGGGAACCAGGCCACATAAGAGGTGAGCAGTAGGTAAGTAAGTAAAGCTTCATCTGTATTTGCAGCTGCTCCGCAATGCTAGTATCACCGCCTCAGCTCCACCCCAGATCATCAGGTGTTAGGTTCTTATAGGAGCATTGTTCCCTGGTGCCAAAAAGTTTGGGGATCACTGCACAATGCACAGAAGAGCCTCACATATGAAAATTTTCCAGCCCAAAGTGTCAATAGTTCTGTGGTTAAGAAATCCCGATTTAGCCTGAGGATTCTAAACAACGCCAGCAAACCTGGGAATGATAGCTTCTACTCTCATTACTGTCACCCCCTTTCGGTAGTCCCTTTTACTTGAAACTATCAGAAGAAATTAAAATATTTTGTCAGCCCCTGGGAGCAAGGAACCCCTCTGTCCTATCATCCCCTCCAAGGTTCTAGGATACAATGACAAAAATAGACTCCTGGAAGACAGGAAACAGTCCAGGAAGAACAGGATTCCTGAGACCTCATCCCGAGAGCATCTCTCCTAAGAGTCTAACACTTGTCTACACCTCTGTTTTATATCACAACTGCTCATTGATATGTTTCTCTCGTATTAGGCTATAAGCTTCTGCAGGGGATGCCTTCTCATATTCATCTCTGGATCCTCAGGGTCTGTAAGTGTTGAACGAAGCACGTGAGGGGCAAATCATAAGGAATGCTTCACGCTAGTCACCATGTGGTCAAAGCAGTGAGGTACATGATATTTGAAATTTCGAGGATGCATGAAGGAGCACAACAATGGGTTGCCAACATCATCTACACTCGGGCATCTCAGATTCTGGCACTACGATGTATCTTGAATGAAAAGACAAAATTAGCATTGTTATCCTTTTCATGTAGAATTAAAATTCAATGAGGTATCTGTATGAATTATCAAATCTCCTTCAGAAAAGTCTGATCTTTTATGTGCTTGCCCCATGACATTTAAGGTGATTGCAAGTTTTAACTCTCTGAATGTTTATCGAATACTTGATTAGTGACTTTTTTTCACTGGAAGTATTTCCTCTTTTCCTGTGGTTAATATGCCTAAAAATGTTTTTTACTATTTGTTTAAATAGTATAACATTTAGCTCCCACATAGTTTAACGGTCATTAGAAAGCTGTCATTTAAAAATACTTCCCCCTGTGTGCAAACAACTGGCCTACTCCTTTAGCATTTGAAATAAATAGTAATTACTTGACTATTTTGGTACGAGATTGAGTGACATCTTAAAACCCTGGCCTCTATTCCCAAACCCGGTTGCTTTTGTTACTGAGCAGAATTCACTGATGGGAACTGAGGAGTTTAATTTAGTACAGCATAGTCTTGCCTCCTGAAATTCATAACTAAGTGCTTGGCATTGCTTAATCACACATTGAGTGAAATCAGAAAAACTGAAAATGGTTTTGGGTATTGGACATAAGGAAGGCAAGAAAATTTTGCAGTTTGCATTCTGAGATTGCAACATCCTGGAATTAAAAATGATTTTAAAATATGCCTAAAAGCAAGAGAGGAAGAGAGGAAGAAAAACTACTAAAGTATTGCTGAAGACACTTTCACAAACAGGAGTTTGTTCAGATTCACCAATGAGGCTGGCATCTTGGCATCATTTCCACTGATCTTTTTGGAGTAGAATCTCACTGGAATAACACTGAGACAGTTAGGGCAAGTTTTACTTAATTCACAACACTCCATACATGGGATGTGGCCATTTGCAACAGAGACTAGCTAATTACCAAACCTATTTTCACTTCTGGAGCAGACAAGTCTGCATTTTTCAGCCTCCCTGCAGAGAACCATCACCAGGTTCTGGCCAATGGAATGTAGCTGCAACAATGTATGTCACATGCCAGGATTCATGGCCTTTCCTCCTCTGCTGGCTTACTGCAAATAAGCACAGTCACTTTGGAAATCCATATAAAGAAGGGCAGAGCCAAATGGCAGAAGGGGCCTGGATTTCCAAGTCATTGCTAGGAGGAGAGATGCCAGATGACCATGAACGCTTGTTTAGACTTCTTATAGGAAGCCTTATAGAAATAAATTACTGTGCCAAGTTACTGAGATTAGGGGGCTTATCTGTCGCAGCAGCTAACGTTATCTTAACTAATGCACAATCTCTTATAAACATTATCTAGAGGGATTAAGAGGAGAGAAACACAAAGCAGTGCTGCAGACAGCAGGAGATTGAGTTTTTCATTAATTCATTCTTTCAACAAATACTAAGTTCCCACCATATGTGTGTTATTATTCTAGGAACAAGAAAAGTGAACAAAACATACAATATACCCATCTGCGTGGAGCTTCCATTCTGATGAAGGGAAGGGGACAGATGAGAGATAAAAGTAAAACATCTACTATCTCAGAGAGTAAGTGTATGCGATGAAAAACATATCAAAAAAAGGAAGAGAAAGGCCCTATAGGAGAGAGGAGTAGGTAGGAACATAACTGATTCTGATGGAACCATGCCTAGCACAGAGTCCAAGTGACACATAGGGCCACCACTTTATAAAGGGGAAAACGCATAAAGGGGATCATCTTGATGGTGTCAGGTACTGGGATGGTTGAAAGACCAGCAGTGCCGTGGGTGGGCTAGAGGAGTAGAGCTGTTGCAGGAATACCCAGAGATTTCAGGATCCATCTCTTTATTTGGCTCATCCCAGAATACAATGTTCCATAGGGATGTTTATATCTTTAGCAAGGGTTGGAAGGGTAAAGGGAGAATAGGTGTTTCTATAGAACACGAGTTACAATCAGGAAAAGTGAAGAAAAACAGAGTGTTAAATCTTTACCTAAAATGTTTACCTTCCACATGAAAGAAAGCTAAAAACTATGTAGAACCAGAGGGCAAAAAAATTTCAAAGAAAAATATAATTATAATTCAGAAGTATGGTAAAAAATAATAGCACAGTGATGGTAACACATTAGTCACAGTTCCTACCAATCATAAGAAAAGAATTAAGGTTAGAAGCAAAAGGAGATAATACTTAATATTCATGTATGCCTTGCTTTAATAAAACTAAATCCAACAAAACAGATAACTTAGGAAGTGATTTTTTTTATGTTAAAATAAAAACATTTATTGCTTTAAAAGAGTTACTTTATGATTAGTTTAAACAAATTTTTAGTGGGTGTCTATTCCAAATGTATAAGAATTTGCCAAGCCAAGGACTTTTCTAGACAAAAAGGGAATCCTTCTTGGTGTGAGACATTTCACATATGCATTTGGAGAGGCACCAAACAGAGACACATTCCAGGATCATTCATATTTGTCTCATGTAAGGACAGTATACATAGAAATGTATCTTTTCAATTTTTTTTGCAGGACAGATATTATAGAGACTCACAGAACATGACAAAGTATTCTCATTTATTTTAATAAATATGTACCATGTAAAATATGCAAAAGATTTCTCCATTGTAAGACCAATTACTGGAAACTACACTCTTGGGAACAGCCATTATCATTCGATATTCCAACCAATAAAAACAAAGCAAAGTCAACCAAAGTGAATTGAGTGATCCATGATTATAAATCAACTTCACACATGTACAGAATAGAGATTTATTCCAGCTATGAAGCCTACAGTTATAAACTATAGGAGATGAAGTAGCAATTTATAAACAAAAATGAATTAAAATTTAAATCATCTGTGGCTAATTATTAAAAATAAAATACTAAAGTAGTATCCATTGAAAATGTTCACAAAATGAAAACAAAAGCACAACTCAGGGGTTTTGCTTGGAGGCTACCATGATGTGAAGAGGAAGAAAGAAAAGTGGAAAATTAGGCAAACCTTGGCCTGTGACTGAACTAATTCAACTAGAGAATCTCTAGTCCAGTGTGTTATTAAAATTGGAGTTATCAGTTTTGAAAATGGTTTTCCTGCTAAAATTATCTTACAAAGGTTTTTATAATTTTATAACAAGTGTGATTTGACCCCATTAACTTTACAGAAGAAAAAACGTAATCCCTGAAAGATAATTTCCCTGGAATCTCCTAATTAATGTGAATTCAAGTCTCCGGATTTCCAAATCTGTTACACTTCCAGTTGGTGGTGGTGTTGTTAATGACAAATATTCTAGAATCTATAGCATATTTTGGAGAACCAGATCACAGAGAATTGCTATCACAGAAATATTATAGATAAAAAATACATAGGTCATGCCTTGGTGTTTACACATGAGATGAAAATTTATGTTCACACAAAAACCTGCCCATGGATATTTATAGCAGCTTTACTCATAATTGCCAAAAATTGGAAGCAACCCGAAATGTCCTCCAGTAAGTATATGAATCAATAAACTGTGGTACATCCAGACAATGGAATATTATTCAGCACTAAAAAGAAATGAGCTATCGATCTATGAAGAGATATGGAGGAGGCTTAGAAACAGATTATGAAGTGAAAGAAACAGATCTGAAAAGGCTCTGTGTTATATGGTTCCAGCTATACGACATTCTGGAAAAGGCAAAACTATAGAGACAGTTGAAAGATTGGTAGTGGCCAGGATTGGCGGAGGGGTGGGGAGAAGGATGGATGGTGGAGCACAGATGACTGGGCAGGCAGCATGTAGGACTCTCTATACCTTCCCCTTGATTTTGCTGTGAACTTAAAATTGCTCTAAAAAATGAAGTCTTAATAAATAAATATATGTATATTTATTTATTTGTTCCTTCTTCTTACCATATGCCAGGCACAATTCTAAACATTTTGCAATTATTAGATCATTTAACAATAGAAATAGGCACTATTAGTAGCCCATTCTAGTCACTGGAAAATAAAACTTAAAAATATAATTTGCTTTCCCAAGGTCACACAGAGGAGTAGATATACTATTTTCAACTCAATGACAGTCTCTTAACCATTCCAAAAGGGTAGATCATATAAAGACAGCAAGGGTCTCAGAGCTGAGGTTTAGAAAGGCCACCGATATAGAATAGTACTGGAATAAGACTAACAAAGTAAATGGTCAGGGAGATCAGATATTGAAAGACTGCAAGATTTTCAAGAAAGAGTTCATGTTTGATATCCACTCATCTATTCTACAAATATTTATTGAATGTCTACCATATGTCAGCACCATTCTAGTCAGTGGAGAGTCAGAGAAGTGTCATATTTCTGTGCTCCACAGACCTTATATTTTAGTGGAGGTAGATGTGCAGTAAACAAGAAATTCATACATGCAGATGAAAAATATCAGAGAGTAATAAGTATTACATAGAATTCAAGTCTGGCGATATGATGGAGAATGACTAGGTAGCTGATTTAGATTAATGAGAGCCTGAAATAAGCTCTCTAAAGAGATGGCATTTGAACTGGTATCTGAAGGACAAGAAATAGCCAGCCATGAGAAGTTCAGTGGGAAGAGTATTCCAGCCAGAGCAAATCAGGCCAAGACCACGAAAGAAGAATGTAGCTGGAGTCACTGTGAGCAACTCAGTGAAGAATGGCTTGAGATGAGGTTGGAAGGAGAGGCAGAAAGCAAGAATTCAAGCTAGAAAATTTCAAGCGTCAATGAGAAAACGTTGGAGGGTTTTATGCAGGAGAGTATCATAACCCAAAACACATGTTAAGAGCATCATGAAGCAGGTTGCTCATGCGGAGACAGGTTTGTAGGTGGCAAGGGTAGAAGCAGGAAGAGCACCAAGGAGGCTATTGCAAGTATCCGAGCCAGTTGGTTTGATAGTGGTGTGAAAAAAGGTGGTGAGGAGGGAGGTGAGGAGCAGTAGATTTTAGAGATGTCTGGGATGTAGACATAGCAGAATTGCTAATGCAAAAAAATGAAAGAGAAAGAAAAAATTGGGATAAGCCCTTGACATTGTAGAGTTCGGATAGAATCAGAGCTGAGAAAACATTGCTCTTAGGAAAAAAGCTCATGTGAAGAATTTCCAAATTCTACAGAAAAAGAAATAATCACAGGAAAGACATATGTGGCAGTAGTTCAAAGACAACATAATAACAGTCTTTAAAAAACCATTATATGACTGCTACATTTGTCGTTCAAATGATGACTGGCGCCTGACCAGGCAATTCAGATGGAAAAAAGTAACAGGCAACACAAGAGATACTTTATAAAAGTTAGAAATGCAGAAGTTAAGTAAAGGCAGATCCATTTCACTCAAACCATATTTAAGCCTGAGTAATTTGTATATTCATTTCATTTTTATGAGTGAATTTGCATAAGATTTGAGGGTTTTCTTTCGGCAAATACATCAAAAGCTATCCCCTTAAATGAGTATTGTCTCCTTCAAAATAACCACTCTGTGAGAAAATAAACTTATTCTAACGACATCCTGCAACTGCTCAAAAATTTTTTTGGAACTCCTCTATGAGATTTACTTTCAGAGCCAGCAGCTCATTCTCAGAGCAACAAGTCTATGCTTTGAGAGTGGGCTAATTCAGAGTCAGGGTGAAGTTGTGAGCAGAGAAGCTGATGGAGTTGAGCTCCAAGATGTTCTCAGAAAGGGTGCAGCAGTGAGCCTGAGATCCACAGTTGTATGCAGGCCACCACATACAACTGTGGATAAGTCTGATGGACACATTAACCTCATGGGTTTCATAAGCAAAGCCATAGATATCAAAGAAACAAATCCATTGTACTCAGGGGCAATATTTTGGAATAACCTTTTTTCCCAGGTCAGGGATGTTGCTATGTGTCACTCCACTCCAATTTTGATGGTTTCTTGCCATGTCATCTCAAATACGGCACATTTTACCATTAATTTGTTCTAACATATTATGTTTCCACACCTTGGTTGGGCGGGGCTTCTCTGTGCCTGTTCAGTACACAAACAACTTTTCAGAACTTGCTTCATTTCTGAGTTTCGTTTTTAAGAATACCTGTACAACTTTGCCTAACTTATGATTTTTATCTCTGATTCTGAGTTAATTGTTTATTTGACTCCACCAAATGCCTGACCTTTTAAAGATTCTGTGGATTACACAGTAAATGGATGAGTGATTCCAGGATTTTCAGGCACATTTTCCCCACAGAATGGAAAAATGATTGATATTGTTTTGTCTTTTGAATTTCTTCTGACATGTCTAGTGTCTCATTTGCATATTTGTTAAATCACACGTGAAAAAAAAAAGACTTGAATTATTTGCTATCAAAAATTGTCACTAGCTTATGTGTTGTCATAAAACAACATGTCATTCCACCCACTTCCTTTGCTGACACAAGAATGACTGGGCCGGAATGAATGTATTGCTGTTGTAGGTGGAATAGGAATCTTTATTATTCTTCCAACAATTTGGATCTTAACTGCACCTATAGTCAAATTTACTACACAGGATAAGTATTTTACTGCATCCTTTCTTTATAATTGATTTCATAATGGCTTTACCTCCTATTAAGAGCAAATTTTAAAAGTATTTTGCTTTTTAAATAATCCCAGAATGATTCCTTTCTAGGCCCAAATACCCTTCAACTTTTTCTTCTACTCAAAATTGGGTTCCCAGACCTAATTCCACCATGTGGGATTCCCCCAAAACTAACAAACAATTTTCAAGACACCAGCAAGTGTCCTAGAATTCAACTCATTTCTGATACTACATATCCAAAGGTGGTGTCAGATTCTATAGGTTAAGAATTCAGTCCTTCAGGACAGCTCCTCCACATATACACACTTCAGACACCAGAAGCAAGCACGGGTGCCTGTGTTTCTGACCAACTGGCCACAGACTGGAGGTTCCAGTGACTCCCTTCAACTCAAAATGCCAATCATAAGTTCAAGTTGTCACCTGTACTTCTGACTGAATGGCTATACAATCAGAGGTTCCCACATCTCCTCCTTTGGTTTAATTTGCTAGAATGGCTCACAGAACTCAGAGAAACACGTGACCACCCAGATCCTAGTAAAAAGGATGTAACTGGGGAATAGCCGGAAGGAATGGACGCATAGATCATGGTGTGGGGAAGAGCACAGAGCTTCCATGCCCTCTCCAGATGTACCTCTCTCCATAAATGTCCTTGTGTTCAATAAACCGAAAGCTCTCCGAACTCCATCCTCTTGGTCTTTTTTAAAGGCTTAGATACAGAGTCATAACTGATGAACTCATTGGCCATTGGGATAGATTCACTGATTCAAATTCCAGCTCCCCTCCCCTCCCTAGACATGGTGGGGGTTAGGGTGGGAAACTCAAAGTTCCAACCCTCTAATCACATAGTTGGCTTCATTGGCAACTAGCCAATGGTGCTTTGCAAAAAATGACCTCATTAACAAAAACAGCTTTTTCATGCTCAGCATTTAAAAAATTCCAAGAGTGATAGAAGCTGTGACCCAGGAATTCTAGACAAAGAACAATTATATATAAGAAATACATATTAGTCATCTGAAAGACCAAAACTCCATTTATTTTAAATCACAATATCATAGTCCACCCTCAATCTTCAAACACAGATCCCTTACACCAAAACAAAAGTTAAAAAAAGGTTAAGATTGCTAGAATCTCAGTCATTCAATAGCCACACCATAATCGCATCATATAAAAATGTCTCCCAGGGTGAGGTCCCTCAGGTTTACAGGCTTCCATCTTGTCATGTTCCAAAAGCATGAGTGGTCTCAGCAATGCATGCCTTCTACCTTCCAGGAATCTGGTACAATCCCGCTAAGAGACACTAGCATTCTCTTGCTCTGTGCCGCTTTCAAAATGTTAATGTAATATTGGATTTTTCTTAACACATGGCCCACTTCTTCATCCTCTTACCCTCAGCTACAATTTTTCCATCGCTCCAATTATACCCAAACTTTTCCACCACTGGAAGAGACATTAGGTTCGGCGACTGTGCTGGTCTAGATTGCTGGCAGCAATACTAGTCTAGCAAGTGCCTCCCCCGCAGTCCACTTCGATTCAGATAAAGTAGTTACATAGAGCAGAACGAATGGGCCACCTTTACCAGTAGGCAATACAGCTGCATCGACTGTTAACTTTAATTTTGCCAGATGGGTTGATGCACACCCTGCCCATCAGGCTCTTTGAGAATTCTGAGAAAGTAAAAGAACTAGTCAAAATTTCTTGCTTAGGAATTATTGCAGTTTACAGCCCTTGTAGTTGAAACCCTGACCCTGTAAACATATATCAAGAAGGGAAGAAACATTTGAGGATATGTGAAGAAGAAAGAACACCGGCTCCTTCCCCCCACCCTCATTTCCCCAGATCCCCCAGAAAAACAGAGACATCCACCTAGTGGGAACATTCCTTTAGCTCTATGCATGTTCATGTTGAGTGTGAGCACACACTTATGAAGGCATGTAAGCCAGCCCTTCATGCTTTTATCTCCCATTTGAGACAACCAATATTTTAATTGCCCTTCCAATTCTCACATTATTACTGAGGAAGATATCTTTCTGCCCATTGTGGGACATTATGGGCTGTAGAGTGTGTTCCTGATGCTCAGCCAGCCAAATTGGTGCAATACCTTCCTTGTTTCTTTCAGAATACTCTCAGCATTCGCATGCATCATCGGTAAGCAAAGCCCAGTCCAGAGGTGGTGTCTACTCCTGTCAAGACTCCTGTGTAGCCCCCCAAGGCTACTGGCATCAGTCAGCTTGCCAGCTAAGCTCAGGGCCTTCTTCCTAGGGAATATGCCACATAGCCAGTCTGTCTCTTTGCTGACAGAAAGAACAGTTCTTGTTGGCATATTGTGCCTCAGAGGGTGCAGGAAAAACATGTCCAGATTCAGCTTATATTTGCATTGCTGCTGATTCCCGTGTCGACTCATTTCATGGACTACAGTGGCCGTCTCAAGGGAGCACAGGAGGACAGCTACCTGTCGATTCTGACCACCTCCCATACCTGAAAGGGAGTTCTGCTGATCGACATCAACGTGTCCTACTTTAACACACCTCTCAAGTTTTCAGAGGGCTGTGCCCCATACAGTCATCTCTTTTGGCGGCCAAGGTTCTATTGCACACAGCCGGGCCACTGGTCAGTAACCATGAGTCAATAAACACCCAAACAGAGAGAGGCTTTTACCACTGTTTAGTTCTTCCATCACTGCTAGGAAAACAGCATACAATTCAACCCAAAGGAGGTGATCCATTTTTTCCTTCTTCGATTAGTCTCTTCATCTCCTGGTCTTAATACAGGAGTTTTACAAACAGGATGTTGTCCATTTACCTTGGAACTGCCATGCACAAGCCAAACGACTCTGTGACAGTCAAGAGCTGCTTACATGGCACCATCCTGGTGACAGTAGAATCTAGCATCTCCTCACACAGTTCGAGTCATTCCTGTGGGAAGAGGATCTCTGCCTCGCTTCATCTTTCACTGCATCTCCCAGACAGTAGGTTCTCATATAAACCATTTCCATTTTGTTATGGAACTCTTCTGGGCACTGCCATCCCCAATAGATGTTTCAGTTCTCTAGTCCATCTAGTCTCTAGATGTTACTGGGAGTGACTCACAGGCTCTTGCCATGGCTTCAGTCTATGTCTCACAAAGGGCTACTGTACAGAGAATGTCCCACCAGCACTCCACACGGTGTCGGCTCGGGCAATCTTACTGGTTCCCATTTAGCATATCCAATTAATATTGCTTGAAGGGCGGATTTACATGCCTTCTGTTTTACAATACAAGGTGGGAAAATGTTTCCCAATCAGGTAAGATTTCTATTCCCTAATACAATCAGCTAAAACAGATGCAATCATTACAAATAATGCTCATTTGAAATATACCAATTCTCCTACAAACTTGAATCTTAATTCCAACAACTCATGTTTCCAATTGTAGCCTCTATTAGGAATTAAGCCACAGGTTTTGGTTTCATAGTTTGTGAGAATCACATGTCAAGCAGTCTTCTATCTCCCCAACCATTTTTTCCACTCTGTGTAAAGACTCTGGGTTCCCAGCAAAGGGGTGAGCCAAGGGACTCTGGCCCTTTCATCAATTTTTATTTTAATCAGCCTAACTGCCACCTCAAGATACAGCAATCAATGTCTCTTAAATTTCTCCAAACTGGCTTAAATAAATTGACCTGTTTGGAGCACTTTAATGTTGAGGGACCAGCAGGGTGTCCCTTTGGCCCACTCAACCTTAAGTAGTGTTGTATTAAAATCTTTTTTTATAACTCATCAACATCTGTTTTTATTCATCCCATTTCAAGATTTCAACCTTGTTTTGATGGATTCTGTGACTCTTCCCTTTCCTCTTTGTTCTCTGTCACTATTTGTTTTATCCATCTTATTTCTCAATAACCACTTAAAAATTTCCACCCTGTTGGGGAGAGTCCCTTGACTTTCCCCTTGGTCTCTCCCAATTCTCTTGTTAATTAACATAATGTTTTCATTAGCATCTTAAGACCCAGAAGAAGAAGCTGACACAACAAATCCCATAAGGCTCCCGGATTATTTTTCGGTTTTGTAATAACAAGGTTATATGGATATCCCTTTTCCTCAGCATTTACCATGACGGGGTAATGGGCATACTCACTGGGTGAATATCCATCCAGTCATCATCATAAAGCCAATCTCGCATGCTTGCTTACGAAGCACGTCAGCTGCTTCATCTGGGGTGCTCGACTCGGCATTCAAAGGGAAAATTGGGCAGTCCTCCTTCTTGGGGCAAACATACCTTACTATAGCTTTTATCCAGTTCATCAGGCTGGCTGTTCCCTCAGGAATAGCCTGGCTATTCCCTCAGGAATAACCTCCTGTGTATCTGGATCACATACAACTATCTGGGATTGTTCAGTGGTGTGCTCTGGGTCCTCCATCAACCCAAACATGATCTTCTATTTTGAGCATTCAAAACGAAAGACACAGCTTCCAAATTGGTTTCCTCGCCATCCATTTTAGCAAAGGTTCCTCAGGAAGATGATGATACTCTTCTACCAAGAAAGGCATTTTCTTCACACTATATCCTCTGGTGGCAATAATTTCTTGGTTCTTCCCTTCTCCCACATTGACCACTTTCTTGGTGACTAGAGAGGTCTTAGAGACACTTTCTGTTGTCCCTGCATAACTTTTTCCTTCGGTGGTAGCTTTGTGGTAATTGGGCAAAACTCATACAAGTCTGAACTTGGTCCAGCGTGAAGGTCCAACCCAACACTCTTACTTTCAATTTAGCTATTACAGATAATAACAGTTTAGCTATTACAGATAATTCAAAATCAAGAGATTGAATATTTTGCCTTTTTTCTTTTTTTGCATTTTCTTATGTATAAAGTAGACCAACTCCCCAGGAGCTAAATGTACATTGACATTTCACCAATAACTTTCACCTTTGGTAATTGATTTATGCTCCATACCATAGGAGACCAAGTGGCCACCCAGGAATCAAAGGTTCATCATCTCTCATCCTTTCTCTCCCCAAATCAGATTTCTATGAGCCAGGGCCATTCTAGCAAATTCTACTTCACTGTCATCAACTAAGTTGGGTTCCAGGATTGCCACTCTCCCCACATCTCCAACCCAGAAGTTCTCAGAATCCCATCTTCTCGGGCTTTTATAGAGGCCTTATTACATAGTCATGATTGATTAAATCACTGGTCACTAGTGATCAATTCAACCTCTAGCCCCTCTCCCTTCTGGAGATGGGTGGGAGGGGGATGGAACTGCAAGTTCCAACCTGTAATCACATAGTAGGTTCCATTGGCAACCAGCCCAACCCCATTTTTAGGGGCTTTCCAAAAGCGACCTCATTAACATATGAAAGATACCTTTTTCTCTCAACCCATGAAAAATTTCAGGAATTCTGGGATCTGTGAGCCAGGGATTGTGGACAGAGACCAAATATATAAGATAAACATTTTGGTCATCTGAATTACCAAAAAATATATATTTCTTATAAGTCACATTATCACACACCCCTAAACTAATGTCACTTGGAAAAGAGATGCTTTCTCAGAACATTAGATTTATGGAATTTTGTTAGTTGGAAGCAAGATTTACTTTCAAGATTGGAGATCTGGGTTCTGGCCCGTAAGAGGTAGAGAGGGGAAAGGTGACATAAAGGGACAAAAAGGATACTAGGAATGCATTGCCTGATGGGTTTAATGGTATGTTCTTTGTGCCCGATAGCAGTCTGCTTTGAAACAGCTGTAGGATGTTCTAGATGTGAGCACCTCCTGGACTCTCCTGCCACAAATGAATATACAGCAGGAAGCAAAAAGCAGTCAACATATAAAAGAGCATTCCAAATGTATTTTTTTGTCATTAACACAAATTGGTTTGATATAACTCTAAATCTATCTAAATCTAAAAGCTGCACTATCAAAATTTATCTTATTTTAAAACAAGCAAAGGTCAATTTAAAGTGCATTATCCTTTTGTTTTCAGTACTATTCTAAAAGCAAAGTAAGACAAGTACAAATTTTAAACTCAGGCCTTTATATCTTTATTTTAAAGATGAAATCTGGATGGACAGATAGCTGTCATTTGGTATTGTTGATAGAGAATCATACATTATCATAGGACTTTAATGTTATTTTAAAAAATTAATAGTATTGAAAATATGCTATTTACTGCCAGAGACCATTTTATTCGAACTTTTATATTTCTTTAATTAATGCCTAGTAAGTCATCAAAATCAGAATCATTAATGTATACTTACACTTTTTAAAGCTATACAAAAACTACAGGAAATTTAGTCACATAGCTTAAAGGATTATTTTTTCTAAAGCTCACCTCCAGTTTTAACTATAAGAATGTTAATTTCTCAAGTCAATAACAAGACATGTAGATTCATCATATATTTAGGATTTTAATAACATTCAGGATATCCCTGCCACTATGAACATGTAACCAGCACATTCTCTATATTGCTTTATTACTATAATGAATCATATTCTAAGAATATGTAAGTGAACTTATTAAAGAGATACAATTAATGAGAACAATGCAGGCCTACTATAGATACATGTGGCTTCTCACGATTCTGAAAAAGCATCTCCGGAAAAATAAAACCCTTGATTCAGATTCCATCATAACAAAGCAGTTATCCGTGTAAATAATATCGATTTCAGATGCTTTATGACCATATGTAGCTCAGATCTCTATTCTCCCAGGTTTGAGATAAACCAATACAGCATTTGGGAAATCACACGAAGGACTAAGCTGATCAGATACTGTTAAAGAGAAAACCACAGGCCTGAAATAGCATCGATTGTGCTAAAGCCCATGATACCAACCCTGGATATAATACCTGACCTAGTTGCTGTTTCACCCTCTCTCAGAAACATAATCTTAATCAGTCTGGAATTTTCTGGTCAACACCAATGAAGTCATCTGTCACATGGGCTTTCTTTATCCCAAAGAGAAAGAGGCAATTTGCATGATAAAAACCTTGCCATTCTCCCCCTCCCCACCCCCAAATGATGTCCCAGTCTAAAATTAATCTTTTTCTTCTGTTAATAGTTCCCTTGGCCCCACTCTTCTTCCTATAAAAAGCTTCCATTTTGTACAGTCCCTGGAAGTACTCTTCTCATTGCTAGGTGGACTGCTACCTGATACATGAATCACTTAATACAACTGATTAGATCTTCACATTTACTCAGATGAACTTTTTTTAAAAAAAGTATACAATTCCATTTCTGTAGGGGGAATAATCACTCAGACCCATGTTTTCTACTAAATAGCTATTCCCTATTTCTTCTAAAACAAACAGAATTTTGTTTTAGAAGAACCAGCTTTTCAAGACTTCTCTTTGTGTATTTTTTCTGTTTCTCTTCATTGTTGCTTGTTAACTTGTTGCATTTTGACTGCTGTCTTTCAATCATTCCTTTCTCCATTTTTAACTTTCTTCTTTTGCTGGTGGATGGAAAGTACTTATTTCAGGTTCTACTTTCCGGGAAACTCAAACCAAGGCAATTGGTTTCTGTAACATCCAGAGAGAGCAGAGCCTTGGGATGGAATTGGGGACCTAGATCACTCATCGGACAAATAATAACATCTATTAAATGCTAGTGGTGTTAACCATGGCTGGGCGGTTGCATCTCAGTAAGTATCTGATCACAGTGGAGGAAGAAGCATTTGACTGGACAGTAGTGCTATCACTGGAACGATGTGGAACAATAGTGTACTAATAAGAATTGTGGAGTTGGCTTGGCTTTTGTTGCCTTGGAAGTTTTAAAGAGAGACCTACAAGAATGAAAAGATAGATCGGTGGTTCAAATGTAAAAACAATTCTATTATCTCTGTCTCCTATTCATCTAAATAACCCTGGGTTGGGGAATGAGGGACAAAGAGATGAGAGTTAATGCAAAAACTAGAAGATATCATCAGATATTGGCACTTAGAATATGGCCACGGATCTCTTGAATGAACTCCCTTGTGATTCAAAGTGTGGGGTCTGGCATGGTATTGGCAGCAAAACAGACACACTAACCAGTGGAACAGACTCAAGAGTCCAGAAGTAAACTCATTTATACAGGCAAATAATTTTTGACAAAAATGCCAAAAACAGAGGAGAAAAGAAAGCCTCTTCAAAAAATGGTGCTGGGAAAATTGGAAAGCCACATGCAAAAGAGTGAAATTAGATTGTTATCTATCACCACACACCAAAATTAACTCAAAATGGATTAAGGACCTGAATTTAAGACCTGAAACAATAAAATGCATAGAAGAAAACATAGGAACAAAACTCAAGGACCTTGGACTTAAAGAAGACTTTATGAATTTGAGCTCAAAGGCAAGGGAATTAGAAGCAAAAATAAATGAATGCAACTACATCAAACTAATAAGTGTCTGCTCAGCAAAAGAAATTGTCAACAAGGTAAAGAGACAACCATCCAAATGGGAAAATATATTTGCAAGCAATACCTCCGATAAGGGCCTAATATCCAAAATATACAAAGAACTCATACAACTCAATAATAACAAAAAAAACAAATGATCCAATCAAAAACTGGGCAGAGGACCTGAACAGACACTTCTCCCTAGAGGACATACAAATGGCCAACAAATACATGAAAAGATGCTCAACGTTGCTAGTTGTTAGGGAAATGCAAATCAAAACCACAATGAGATAGCATCTACACTTGTTACAATAGCTATAATCAACAGGACAAATAATAACAAATGCTGGAGAGGATGTGGAGAAAAAGGAACCCTCATACACTGCTGGTGGGACTGCAAATTGGTACAGCCACTATGAAAAACAGTATGGAGTTTCCTCAAAAAACTAAGAATTGATCTACCATATGATCCAGCAATCCCTGTACTGGATATTTACCCCAAAGGCTTGAAAACCCATATCCAAAAAGATATTTGCACACTGATGTTCATATCAGCATTATTCACAGTGGCCAGGACATGGAAGCAACTGAAGTGCCCTGTGATAGATGACTGGCTAAAGAAGCTGTGGTACATATATACAATGGAATATGACTCAGCCATAAGAAGAGATGAAATACTGCCATTTGCAACAATATGGATGGACCTCGAGATAACCATGCTAAGTGAAATAAGCCAGATTGAAAAAGTAGAAACTCACATGGTATCACTCATATGTGGGATATAAACCTCAAAGCAGCAAAGGAACAGGACAAACAAATAAATTCATGGGCACAGACAATGAACAAGTGGTTACAAGATGGTAGTGGGTGGAGGAGGAGGGAAGGCGTAGATGGGGTAAAGGGGGTCCAACATAAGGGGTTAGGGGAAGGGTGAAGTGAGTAAAGGGATCAAATATGTGATAGCTGAAAGAAACTGGACTTTGAGTGGTAAACATACAAGAGAATATATAGATGTTAAATTATAATGTACACCTGACAATTATATAATTCTATTAATCAATGTTACCCCAATAAATTTTTTAAAAAGTGTGGGGCCTGAGAAGATTCATGAACCAAAACAATGGACAGAAAGCAAACCATTCCAAAGTGACAAGGACATCTTGGAAATGCAGAGAAAACTGTGTGGGGAATGGGAGTGTTTCAACTGATGAGCTGGCAGCTGCAGGTAAGTATTCAGACTAGTTTTTCAAAGACATTCATTTGAGGCTTTATTTTGAAGAAGTTCTGGTGAAATAGAGCCCACCTAGCCTACAGAAGATATATCAATAATGCACTCATCTTCCCTGTCATGTTCTATCTACTAGCTTATTCCTGCTACCTGAGGCCACCTCCCAAATTACATGTAACCAAGTCCTTGTCTCAGGCTTTGCTTTCCAGGGAGCCCCAAATGTGAGAGTGGACAATAACCAGCTTCTAGTATTATTAAAGCCTATATGATCAGACATGTGGGGTTTAACCTTGCAGAGGTCCGAGCCCATGGAGCCGTGCCCAGGAAACACAAGGCAAGCTCAGAGTCCTCAGTAATACCTGCGTCAGCACATGTGACGCTGACGGAGCTTGACCAGTGCTGAAAGTGCTCTTGGATTTCGCATTGCTCATCTGCTGTCTTTCCTCAGCCCTAATACTTTCACCTGGATCTAAGTTTCTGAATCTAAAGTTTAGCTACATAACCTAGTTAGTAAAAACTCCCACACGAGCAAGATGAAAATAGTGGTCAATTGCTAAAAAAAAAAAAAAAACAAATGAGCAAGGGAAACATTACAGGACTCCAGTTATCAGAACAGATACTAGGAACAACATGGAAACTTTGTTATTAGAATTACAACTCAGTTTAAGAACAGTACTTATAACAACATTGCCTTGAGGTCTGACTCCTGACCGCATTTATCCCAAACCCTGAAATGTGGTTGAGCCTAATCATGATCAATCACTGGGAAGAGGGTGTGGTATTTATATGGTCTTGTCAGCATTTGAGCTGACTTTGCAACTTCAGAACTACTGTGATTCTTAAAAGATCTGTCCTAATGAAAATGGGAATAAAGCCAGAATACCAATCCTGCATTATTTCTAAAGACAAAAATTGTTTTGTTAATAAGCTTCGGAAACATCTTCCTCCCTTATTTATAGTCGATCAGCCCCATTATCTAAAACTAATTTTAAAATTTTATTCTATACATTGGTTATCAATAGATTTTTAAGAATACATTTTATAGACATTTATGACAGTATACCTATCCCCTCCTAAATGTCTTTTCTTGATCAAGATCGATATTAGTCTATTTTTTTTCATAAAGAAAAAATGTGGTTTTCCTTTTAAAAAACTTTGTCTATTAAATTATCACTTTTGACCTTTTATTTTCACTATAGTATACGCAAAGTCTCTTTCAGGATCCTCACTTGAACATTGGTATGCTAAATATTATTTCCTCGTTTATTATTACTTTAATAATATATTACAATCCAGTCTTGCATGTCTTTTAATATACATTGGTTCATAGGTTTCACTCATACTCTTAAAAGATTTCAGTGCTTCCTCGCCCACATCTGTATTCACTGCTTCAGGTCATGTCCATAGCCTTCATTTAGTGTCAACTTCATGTCCTATGTCATAGGACCATTTACATTCCAATCATGTCACATAAAGCAAGAACATCAATCCATGTGATGGCCTCCTTCCTGACAGATAAATTTGTAGGCTCAATAACCTTTAAAATAGACCTATAAAACTTTAAACATTAAAAAATGTATATTCACAAACTCACATAAATTCTTCTTCACTGATGCTTAGACTTGTATGCAATGATTTAATGTGACACTGCTCATCTATTGGAAATTGTCTCTATTATTTGGGCACCCACCTGGCTATAATGCTAACACTAACGTTTTCCTTGTAAAACGATGTGAACAACACACTTCTGAAGATGGAGATTAAGCCAAAACAGTAACCATGATCATCTTTATCCACATTTATAATGTTGCTATGTGATACTATGTTGGGAACCAGATGAAGCAAAGTTTTACGTATGGCTCTATTAATGCACCTGGCACAGGCCATATTAGGAAAGACTGTAACACTTGGGAACCAAGAAATAGCTGAAGTTGAGAAAAGGATAGAATGCTAAAAGATACGTATTCTAGGTATTAACAGGCAAGAATTAAAATATTAAGTTAGGTTTTGTTGCCAAATATTTAGTTAATAAGAGTCAAGAGTCATGGAAACAATCATTATCAGAGTAAGGCTAGTGTGACTTTAAGATATGAAATTTAAATTTACATTTATTTTAACTGATTTAAATTTAAATCACTGCTTATGAATGTGGCTACTATATTGGACAGCAGAGCTCTATATAATCAGCATAAACTATTTTCTTGGTTTATCAATTTTAGACGATTTTTATTGCTATGACATGATTTAGCTCATATATATCTTTCCCCATAAATTTCTGTTTATCTTCATAACTTTAAAATAATATAGCAGTCCTTCATGTTTAATTTTAATCTCTGGAAGATATTCTACAATTATATGTTTAAATGTAAGTTTGTTCCATTATTTCAATTCTCTTGTTAGAGATATTATACATTATATTCATTCCCTTTGCCTAGAATTCGCATCCAAAGTTCTCTCTAGTGCTTGCTCACTTAAATATTATCCTACATGCAAATCAATGTTTTAACAGTATTTTTTCTTTATACTACTTAGTTTTGACTTCATTTCTATAATTCATTTTTTATTTTGTTCCTAAGAGCTCCATATTCCATCTTCCATTGTTTCTCTGTGTTCCCTGAGCTCTTATCTCTTCTTTATATTCTTATTTTATATTGATAATTGTTTCAAAATTCATTTTTAAAATTCATTACAATATGGTTGCTCGCAATTATCAACAATTATCATTTACTTTATGGCAACAATATTCTTATTATCATGCTTTATTTGATATTTGGTTTTCCTATTACTTTGCTATTTGTTTTATGGTATCATTGTTTAGATATAGTGCCAGTTGCTCTTTGGTTAATAGTCAAATTTTAAAGCAATTATTTTTTTTCTCAATCAGATTTTTTTCCAGGAGCTTTATATTGGAAGGAGCTATTCGTCTCTCTAGATTTTCTTATTGTAAGTAAGAGATGACGGTTTTTAACTCGAGGTGTACGACTTAGGGCTCTGAGGTGTGCAGTGCATCTCTCTTCTCCCTTGGTCCCCACTCTCCCTCACTTGACTTCCCAATTTCAAGCAACGCCTCCTCTAAGTATAAAGCTCTGCATCTCAGCTGTTTCACAGGGGATAGTGATTACATTTCTATTTCTGGTTTTCTTTTATGCTTTTTGGTGATTTCCAAAATAAAAATATAAGACACTACCCTCACATTCCCAATTTCAAATCACAAGTGCCCATATTGCCCACATTCATTGGGCAAGCATAAGATCTTTCTCTACAAGTATCACAACTGGCTCTCAGAACAATCTTGCTCTATTAGCTACTTACATGGCCCCTTTTCGGACATCATAACAGGTTGTTCTTAGGTGTTATTATGATGTCTGGGAAGATTCCTTTTCATCAAACAAGGTTTATTTTCTTATACTTGAATTGAAGGAGACTCTCTTCCCTCTGGAATATCAACCTCGGCGGGTTTACTCTGAGCCATTAAGGGCAGCCTTCCGTTCCTTCTGAAAAAGTTTTCCTGCTGAGGTTCTAAGTCTCAAATGCTTGTTCCACTTTCCCTTTATATTTCTCTTAAAGAGAAGCTTGATGAATCTTTGTTTTCTAGATTCTATTTAATTCATATAGAAGTAATATTTCAACAGAACATGACAAAATCTCCTAGGAAGCACAGGTAGAAATAAGCTAATTGGAAGTTTCTTGACAATAACATTTCAGGAGGACTCTGCCATCTGGTATTGATGCTTAGTGTTTATCGATAATATCATAAAGTGTGTCTGTCAAGTACAACTGACAGTGATTGCCTTCTATGCTTGTTTACTACCTTAGCCGCCAGCTGAGGCTGAAAAAGTCTAGCAGGAGCAGGTTCTCTCTGAAATACTCTGCAACTCCTCCCTCCATGAGATGTCATCTTTTCACCATTTTCAGGTAAAAAAAGGCAAGCAGACACAAAGATGAAGATCATATTTAGATTTCAAAACCTCCTCTCCAAGACTTTGGACAAGTTAGTTACCAAACCCTGCACCAATATCCTTTCCCAACATTTTCTTACATATTCAATGACCTAGTGAATCTGTATCGTTTACTAAATTAAACACATACTCCACAGCTTTGCATGCATACATCCTTACCCATGCAATTCCTTCCATCTATAGTGCTTTTCCTTGCCCAGTTTTTGTTGTTTTCATTTTTTTGTCGCCCAAACCATCTTTCATGGTACGGTTCAAATGACATCACATTCATGAAGCCTTTCCGATTAAAATCAAATAGATGTGATTTCTTTCCTCTGCTAACCTCCTATAATGTATTCATCCTCCCATTGTTTGTAGTTATTTGTGAATTTGTTTCATACCACTCCTTGATGGCAGCATACACAGCTTTCTCATCTTTTAAACCCAGAGACCCTTGAAGATTGCTCTGTATGTATGCACTTAATAGGCTAAGTTGAAAGCTACAGAAAAAATGTTATAGGAACTATTAGTTTTATTCTAGTCTTTTAATAACATGCCTTTCCAAAATGAAGGGATATAACGAGAAAGGAATTTTATTACTCTTTCTAGGTGCTAGGAGACTAAGTGCAGAATTGTGGTAAAAATAGTGAGGCATATATTGGAATGGTTCCCTTTCTCCAAACTTGCTTATCTCACTCAGAGTGGGTATGTGACAATCTTCTTAACATACTTCATCCTCCATTGCAGCTACAGTTGATTGGCCAGAAATAAACAGAGACCCAGGATGGACCAATTACACTGTGTCATGGGAACAATAGCTTGGGGTAATGATAGTCCACTATTCAGAAAATCAGAGAAGACCTGCTTGTAGTAAGATAAACAGATATTTCAACTTCACTGGGCATCCCACCATCTACTTGCCCCCACCTATTTCAGATCCTAGCTTGTTTTTTACTTCACCCTTTCTTTCCTTCCTTCTCTCAACATACCTCCCCAACGACCACATGCTTAATTTATGCCAAACAGTTTATCCATTCTTTGTTTCGTTGCCTCCTTCCAAAGGATGCCCTTGATTTTCCCTGTTTTGCCAACTAGAAAATATGATTACATAATATACCTTCTTTCACTTGTCTGAACAACAACAAAAAATGTTATTTTAAACAAATTTATTCGCCTCTAACTTTTCCCAGTAAAATGATACAGGCTGATGATATTTAATTATGAGATTTAAAGAGTTGTAGCTTCCCTGGCCTTTCACATTTGTACTTGTTAGCAGCATAGGGATGGTAGTGCATCTTTAAAGAGTATTTCGAAGACCCTGAGAGTCAAAGAAATGTGTTTCCTTTGACCAAAGCTAACAGGGTCTTCTAGGAATGAAGACTCAGAGACTATGGCTCTGGTCTGAAAATGTGAACGTAAACTCAGCTTTATGGCAGCTGTGGTATTGACTGGAATTAACATGGAAGGAGAAAGAACTGTTTTATTGTTTTATTAGAGCTACTACATTCAGTTGAAATATTTTCAGATACATTATCTCAAGTATATCCTAATGGCATTCATATATTATTCCAATTCCTGTGCATAAGTTATCTCCTTTAATAATTAAAACAATTGTGAAATAGTGTTCTTCCCAGGAACATCTAAAAGGAGGAGGAAACTGAAATATAACATGAATTCTGCTTTCTGTTAGCTGTCTCATGAACTACATGTTAATTTCAATGGGCAGGAATGTCCTACAAAGAAATACATCACTGGATAATAAGGATTTCAGTAGTGAATTTACTGAGCTTGAAAAAAAAAATCAAAATTATATTAACTAAGTAGGAATGTTGTGTGTTATAAAAGACATTGTAGTTCAATGCGAACATTTGTTCTTTGAGATTGCTTTGTTTGTGCATTTAAGCTATTTAGGAATGGGGAGAGGATAATAATTCCATCATTAACCCAGATTTGTTTTGCAGAGATAGTGTTATTTGGTTGTACGCTTGTGTGTTTCTAGCTCTTTGTGTTACGGCCACTCAATAAAGCTATATCTTAGACATAATTATTCTTATTAAACTATAAAAACCAGTAATATTTCATCATTCTAAAGCCTGAATAACTTACAGAGAAGAGCTAACAGTCCTCGCAAGAGGGTGGATTCACACTGGCAAAGTGTTAGATAAAACTGTGCAATTTGCTAAAATCAGTATGATATCTTTATTATACCTTCTGAGCTCAATTGGGCCAAATTTGACACTTTAAATTGCTATAATTTGAAGCTCTCCAGTTTTATTATTAAATAGAAGCCTAACTTTTTATATATTTGCAAAGAAAACTTTCCTAATATTTTTTAGTAATTAGTTATAATTACATGTAGCACTGTGATGTCATTAACTTCTTTGAAGATTAGGAGATACAGGTAGACCCTTCAGAGACAGATAAAGCAGAAGGCACAGAGGGATCAGCTTGATAACACTCTACAGGTAGGGAGGTAAGGCTATGCTCAGGGGAGTGGCAAAAATCACTTGATGGCAAGGACTGAAGATATGCAGGAGAGCTAGAGATAATACTGGGAAACAGGTTAGGTTCAAATTACAGAAGTCTTTGAATGATAAGCTGAAGAAATTGTATTTCATTCTGTAAGTGATGAGATATTAAAGGTTAAAGCAGGATAGTGATATAACAGAAGCAGTTTTCAAACTCTGGAAACAAAATCTGAGATATCAGAAAGACAAAGTGACTAAAAGTAGGAAAATTATTTAAGTAATTGCATATCAATAAATGTTATAAATAGGATGCTCTAAAAATAAATGCTTATAAATTTTATATTGTCCTAAAGACCCAGATGATTCCCACTTTATGATGTGGCATGATTACTGCCAAATCTCTACTTAAAATATTCAGAAGGACTATATTAATCAGGCACCAGTCTCTTCACTGCTGCCACTTTACAAATAGTCTAAACATGTTTGTAAAAAAAAAAAAAAAGTTTAACAAAAATCAAAAACCTGAAGTCTGCTAATTGCCAAAGATACATTCATTTCATTTATGTGTTGTATTGTCTATGGCTGCTTTCACACTATAATGATAAATTTGAATAGTTGCAACAGAGACCATATGGCCCGTGAAGCCTAACATTTTTACTATCTGGCCCTTTAAAAAAATAGTTTGCTGACCTCTGTAGTAGACTAGCCTCTGCCTGCAGTGGAGGCCTGCTTTATTAATCTCTGATCACTCCAGAAATGCCTCGCAGTGCCTTGCTAGTTTCCTCCTGCCTCTCTAGGTTACCACCGCCTTTTTTTCATTTCTCTGTTTCCAATGGCAGCTAGAAATATACTGCTCCAGAGAAGATCTGCCATCATGTCAGCTAGGATTGGCCAAAGGACACGGCATCTTCCATGACTACTTTGGTTAATTGTGAACATAAATCAATACATGCAAGGTATGCGTAGGTGAAGTAGTGAAATTAAAAAGACAATTAAAGAGGATCATGAAATAGAATGTCAATGCCCATCTCCACATAGCTCCCTCTCATCGCCCATTTCACACTGCTCCAGAAGAACTGTACTGCGTAAAAACATAATAGCAAAGTCTTCAATGAAATTTCTAAAAATGAATAGGACTGGAAAATGATAATAATTACGTTTCCGCCCTTCTCATCTAATTACAAAAAAAAGGCAAAAGATAAATATGTGGTCTAGAGACTTGCAATTTTACCATTGGTAGCTAATAAATGTCTCCATGAAATCAATGTTTTATTACAGAGACCTAGAAGGTAGAGCTGTTCTCTCTCCCTGCAAACCTAAGCTGAAAGTGCACAATCATTGATAAAGTCTTAATATCTTTTATGATTTTGGACTAAACGGTCATCTTTATTAATTTCTCTGCATGTTCAAAAAAGCTATATGAAATGAGAATTTTTTCAACAATGTAAAAAAGCCAGTGAAGAAAAATATTCCTTTTTTAATGTCTATACACTCTATCAGTGTTGTACACTTCAGTTTGAGACTGTAATCTGAATGAACAGCAGTAAACAATATAGAGTAAGCAGAATGACAGTCCGAATGTGGTAAAATGCAACAACACACTTTCAGAAGACTCGGAATGCAGTAAAAACATGAAAAAAATATTTTACTGATTGTTTTGGTGTCTTTGAAAGTTCTTAGTGTCCTTCTTCTAATACAAAAGCAAAATTTAAGCCAATGCATTTCATTGAACTCTTAAAGCAAACAGCTGACAGCTAGATTACCTTGCTTTGCAAAGAACTGTCACTTCACACTGTTTATTGCATGCTTTGCTCTTCATTTACAGCATCGTGGATCTGTGTGCAAGCTCAAGAGATCAAATGGACTTCTGCTTCTACGAGGGTCTGAAGCTAAAGACCCAGGAAGAAAGGATGTATGTATAGTCAAAGACGGTGATATGAACACAGATTATTCAAAAATAAAATGCTTTCACTCAGAAAGGAAATAACTCAGAAGATTGTTAGGCATGTCGGCTGTTTAGAGAGAACAATTAATCTGTTGGTTATATTCTCTGGTATGTGACAGCCTTAATTCAAAGAAGGATGATAATGTCTACTGCTATGCTCCAGAATTTGTATAGCACGTAACACATTTTTTTCCCTAAAATATTTTGATTAATAATATTTTCATATCCAAAGGCATCCAAGTAGAGTGGAAAAAACATGGGCATTGAAGGTGAGCAAATAGGATTGTATTCCCAGATATTTCATATTCGCTTATCCTATACATTACCTTAGAGAAGCCATTTGGCCTTTCTCAGCCTGAGTTCTTTAGAATTACAACCACCTCACAGAATCATTGTAAGAGCTGAACAGCATATTTAAATCAAGTAGCTATTACTTTTAATTTATTATTATTATTATTATTATTATTATTTGGGCTTCTGAACAATTCAGTGAGGTATTACAGTTATTTCTCTTTCCATGAACATCATGTGTCAGTTCAAGGACAGAGCTAGAAAAAACAACTCATCCCCACAGCTTGCTCTGGGTTCCTTCTGCTATAACATTATGATAAAGTCATTGGAATGGCTGCAAAATGGACTGTATTATAAGGAGCTCTGGTTGGCAGGTTTTCAGAGTCACTCATGAGTTCACAAAGTGGTCGTTTGTTTTTATTGCCAAACTTGTGATCTGTAGAGAGGCAGCAAAGTTTTCAGCCAAATAGTAATACTATCACTGAGAATACCAACGGTGAAATATGACTATGGACAGATACCATCAAGGAAAGAGGCAGATCACCAAAGTCCCAACTGGCTAAAGTAAATATGGGGCCGGGCCTGTGTCACTAAGGGATATAATCAGGAAGTCATATCAGAAAATGTAAGTGAAAGTAACTGTCTAAATGCCCTTTGAGGACAGGGCAGCGGAGGTCGATGAAGATGTGCTCGGAAACATAAGGAAGACTATTGTGGAGATGCAGAAATAAAATTACTCCAAATGCTCCGCCAGAGGCAGAGCAACTTTAGAAGGTTCATTCTCTCAGATCGAGAATATTGTCTTGTACTCATTTAAAAGGTACAGTACTTTGAACACAGCATTTGATACTCTATTAGTCACCACTTTAGGCATTTCAACAGTGTAAATTCGATATAGGGAAGTGGCCATCCAGTAAGAAGTGTTAAGAAGCCAAACAGGATGAAGAGGCAACCTAAAGAATAGCAACTGCAAAAAAGATGGAGACATGATAGGAGAGGTGACATTGGAAGAATGCAGAAGTGAAAGCCATCTAGCAAGGGCTTGAGCCACAGCACAGTTTGCCCAATAGAAGCTGAGACTATGAAGAGGCTGATTCGTAGGAGATGGAGCCTCAGAAGAGATGCAGCTGCTGCTACAGGCATGACCTAAGGTAGAGTGTGAAGGAAAGAGACACTATGAGTTCTTTCTCACTCTCCCGTAAGTTCCTCCAGGGTTTCCCACTGGCCAAAGCCAGCTTGAAACCAGAAGACCTAGGAGGCAAGGGAGCAGCCTGCCCAGGTTCTCCCACTGCAATACAGAGCCTACAAGGAGAAATGGAGGAATGGATTTGAGCACTGACCAGCATGGATACCATGCTGAAATTTTCTGAACCTAGTTTTCTCTCACTCTCATTTCTCTGGCTAATAAGTAAATGTATTTCTTGGTCAATATCTGTCAAAAAGAGTTAACTATTCTATATTCTATGCCTCTGTAATATCCATTAAAGTCCATTATCTCGTCGCCCTAATTATTTTGTTTTGCTTAATGAACTTGGCATAAAGGAACTGGAAAAAATCATCACCTTTGTCTTATTCACCTTTGTACGCTAAGGGTCTAGCACAGTGCTTGCCACTTAGCATGTCTAATGAATGAGTGAACTTGAAGAGAAGCTACTGTACTTTTTATTAAAGTTGCTATAAATTCAAGAGGTTTGCTCACAGTACCTCTATGTATATTTAGAATAGAAATTATGAATAAGGTAAAATCATACAAAGATGAAAAATATAGGAAAATCTCAAAATCTAAATTAAAATTCAAAGTACATTTTATACTTAAAACATAAAAATAAAAAAAATAAAAAAATCAACTCATCTTTGGTCAGACTTCTTACACTTTCTATAAGTACCAAGCATCTGAGACTTTAATTCCATTTGGCTTTGTTCTTGTCTTTTCCACCCTTCTCTGCTTCTTCAAGTGTTGAGATGGGAGTGGGGGTACAAAATAAGAATAAAAAGTAATTACCTCAGTTGGGAAAACTATGAATATCCCTTTAGCACATGGGTCAACACTGAAAAAAATAAGCATTTCTCCTACTAATCTCTATTCCCTCTTGGACAGCATGGCCACCAGCCATCCTTAATTCAACAAGCCACTCAGAAGACGAACAAAGGGAGAGGAACGAAGAGCATGCCAAACACTTCGTACCATACAACCTTCTCCGAGACCTGCTTGCTGTAACTTTCTCGAGGCGTGCATGGAGAGGCAGCGGATGATTCAATGTATAAAATGCTGTTTTCACAACACTGGAAAAATTAGTGCAATGGGGTACCAGGAGACTTCTATCAGATTCCTGTCCACCCAATTATGTCCCCAGTCTTTGGTACACATTCATTCTGCACATATTAGCTAACTTAATCTCTCAAAATTGTTATCCAGTGTGATGTTTAATTTGTCCTCCCCTACTTAGAATGTGAGCTCCACGACAGAAAGAATGCGATCTGTTTTGTTCACCTTGCAAAGATGTTTCTCAGTCACTGCAGTTAAACAAATGCATTAAAGAATACTATACTCTGGCTTCCAAGATAAGCTTCCAGTTTCTCCTTATAAGAAATTGGCAAGACATTTATTCAGTTTGGTCTATCAAGTAACTGTTTATCTCATCTAGATTTTTTTAGGATCCAACATCCCACAATATTATTACCCTAGTCTTCTTTATTGAAATATTGTTTTGGCTATGTACTGACCTTTCGCTGTACGGAGTCACTAATTTTTATATTTGCAAATGTTTACACTTACTTTGAATCAAAAACAAATTGAATTCTACAGATATATCACTATGCTCTAAAATATTTTGGCTGCCTTCTTTGCTAGCTAACCATGAGGAGCTTATCCCTGGTTTAATCCAACTGCATACTCTCACTATTTAGAGTACTTATTTTTCAACTGCGTGTTTTCTGCTGAAGACACCATATTCTGCCTGGTATTTTCTGTGCCTCTTGGAAGAGTGTTATGTAGGGTTTTCCAACAACCTCTCCTCTCCTCTCTCCTCACCATGGCAAAAGATGAAGCCATGAAATTTTCTTGCAATAGAACACCAATACAAATTAACTAAGAGAAGGGCCCTATTTTGAGCATTTCGCACTGAATGTCACCAAATCTTATATAAATTATCAAAGTATGCCATAGCAAATTAGTCTTAATATTCGGAATGACATTTTAATATAGACGTAACCTATAGAGGTTACACTGATTTAATACCATAATTCGTGACTCTATGAAACATGACTTCACTATATTCAAAATTATCTGTTATTAAAAACTTATTTAAAATGGGTTATTTTAAAACTATTTCAGTTTTCCATTTAACTTGTTTGTATAACATAGAAAATACTTTTTAAAAAAGTATGTACATATATATAAAATGAAATTTTCTTATATGGGGAACTGTTAAATGTTAATATTAAAGGGTTGTCAGAACTTAACATTAAAAAATTAAACCTCTTTAAAGAAAGAATTAAAGAAGTAATTTAGTTGGTGTGAAATGGATACTCCAATGAGAATACTCACATATGAAAGCTAATTAATTCGGGTCCTTTAATTGGATCTCATTCACTCTTATACATGAATCTATAAACTATACTAAACAAGTGACATGAGCGCAATCTAAACAACACATGTCATCCTGCTGAGGCCCTTGTCACTGAGAGGTAGGAAGGACTTTTGCCATTTGAGTCCTGTCTTTTCTCACAAGGCTACTTTTGAAGAAATGCCTGTTTGCCTGGCAAAGGCCCACACTGTGTTTGTGTGGTTGCCAGAGCATGTCAAAGAGGACTCACGGTTGCCATCAAGGTCAAAGAAGGCATGTGTTAATGGTGCCTTCTCAGGCACGGGCTGTGCAACCTCTACGTTAACCACATTTGCTTCACTTTGGAAGACAGCAGATAGAAAGTAGGACTCTGCCTGTTTCATTTTTGTTAAAGATGACAGCAGAGACATCAAGCTTTTGGGGTCATCACTAGCAGTAATTCTGGCTTTTCAAGCCCAACATCGATGTGTGGGCCCAAGTCTACTATCAGGCAGAAAAGGGGCCTTTGCTACAGAAGCTCCTCAATATGGAGGGACAGTCCCCAAGCCTGATTCTGTCTCCTGGGGATTCTGTGAATGCCTAGTAAGGAAGTCTTTTTCTGCTTCATCTAGCAAGTGTGGACTCTTAAAACAGAGGCATGCTGATATTCTCATTTTGTCACCTTTGTTTCTTAGTTTCCCCTGTGTCATAAAATGCTATCTTTCTACTTGATCATTCCCGATAGCATACAAATTTGCTATAATACCTTCTGTACTACAAAAAACTCGACTTCATCCTTTCTCTGTTGCCTTAATTCTTAAAAAAAAATTTCATTCTTAATAAAATTATATCCTCGCTTCTGAATATATTTTCAGCCCTGTTCAACCTGGCTACCATCTCCTCACATCACTGAAACTGCTCTGTGTGATTTTGCTTATGGCCTCCGTGCTGTTGAATTAAGTGTCGACCCTTGTCATGCAACCTCGTGCAATTAGATTCAGCTGGATTCCCCCCCACCCTCAAAGTTTCTGATCTCTGGGATTCTGTGGCCACATTCTCCTGATTCATTTTAACTCCTTGAACTCTATTTCCTAAGTACTCATGCTTGCTCCCCTCGGGCCTGACCTGGTTCATCTCTTCTCCTTACTCTCTCACCCTAAGTGATCTCATCCGTTCCCATGGCATTCGATTCCATCTTTATGTGGACCACACCCAGATTCCCATACCCAGATCACAAATAAAAGAGCCTAAGTAATGCAAAAGTTTTGTACCTAAAACAGAACCCTTAACTTTTACCTCTCTCAGGTTGTAAAAATGACCTATCAAAACAACGCATTTAGACCAAGTTGTTTCCCGGCTTTAAACCACTCGATAAGTAAAGAATAAAATCCGAACCTCCCCTGTGACCCAGCACCGGCCTTCTTAACCACGGTGAGCTCCGTTAAGCTCGTGTGCACATAGAGATGTCTCCTGCTTCCAACCTTTGCACTGGCTGTTCTCTCTGCCTGAGGTGGTATCTCTACTGGCTCAGAAGGGAGGAGAGCACTTCTCTTTGGAGATGTCATCTCTGACCACATACAATATTGTTTCACTGGAAACCAAGTTCTAAACGACTCACTGCCACCGCTTTGGCGCGCAGACTCTGTGGGAGTTAGAGCCTATTTCTTTTTAGGTGTAGCTCCTGAGGTTAACATGTGTGCTCTTTGTGGCCCAGCCATTTTTCTTGTCTCTTCCTTAGTCCTTCCTTCCCCATGTACGCCTGAGTCTTTCTTGCTGCCAAAATCTTCTCTTGGAGCAAACATTTATACTCTATTATAGCTTATTTACTCCCTTAAAAAAAAAAAAAAAAACTTTTCTCTAATTGTGTTATTAAACATGCCCTCCCATGTATGAGTTACATATTCATGAAAAGTAGATGTACCGTTTGGTTCCAAAGCCCTTACCAACACCGGGAAAGTGTACTGCTAGGATTCCATTTACTTCTCCCATTGCACCGCACAAAATGTCAACAAGATTTTTATAAAGTCAGTCATATCATTTTCAACATGTTACTACAGTGTTCCTAAACTGCTTGATGGAAATATAATTCTCAGACATTCTAAACCCATCTGTTAGGTGTGAAGTAGGTTAGTGGATGTTCCAAAAACCACTATCTGCTCACAAACATGAGACCCAACATGCTTTTCCCTGCCAAAGTACGGTCCAACAGTTAAGTGACATCTCACGTTAGAAGCAGACAAGCAATTCGCATAGACCAATATAGGCACTAGTGTGAAAGTAAAAAAAAAAAAAAGTCTATGGCAACAGATGAGGAGACTTCACTGGTATAACGTTTGAAACTTTTTTTGTCATAAAACGTCATACCCAGATCACAAATAAAAGAGCTTAGGCAATACAAAAGTTACAGGCAATAATATATTTTTAAGTTTGATTTTTTTAATTATAAGTTTTATTAAATTCTGAAATCATTAAAATTACTCTAAAACCGAGGTCCCAAGCAATAACCCAATATCATAAATCAAATCTATGTGTTAAAGATTTAATTTACATAAACTGAAGCAACAGCCAACTTTTCAGACACATAAATACCTGATGCCTTTTCTTAGTGATATCTGAATGATTCCCATTGTCCTTAAAATGTGATTTTATACATAGCCAAAAACAAAAAGTAACACTTGCATCCAAATCAATAAAAACTGCTTTTACAGGAATTCTTTCATCTCACATGTTTTTCCTGTACTCTCACAAGCAATTTGCACTGCCAGTTAGAACAAAGCAACAATTTTGTGGTAGACAGTACACTGGAATTGTATACTGCATTTGTTTTAATTAAGCCATGAGAATTTACTTCAAGTCTACTTGTACTCCACTTCTTAAGACCAGCTTTGCAGAGGAAATCCCTTTTGCTAGTAAAATTATTCTTTTGCTAAAAGAATGAGGAATTTTTTGAAAAACACTCTGGACAGTAAGAGTCATGTAATGAGCTTAGCCACTTGTCTACCCAGCTGTTGTGAAGGAATTTCTTCCACATGCTCCCCCCTGCCAAGTCCCCAATCTCCCACCTCCCAAAGAAACCAACTTCGAGGCCTGCTTCCCATCACAGTGCAGTCACACAGCCATGATGGCAGCAGCCCGCCACAGGGGACTGCACACAGTAGGCACTAAGTCATATGGTTCCTGCCACCAAATTATAGTAAACACTATGAGTCACACAGCAGCAGAGACACAATTTTAAAGATGTCATTCCGACCAGAGCTATGTTAAGCTGTTGGATTCCGGGAGACTTGCAGTGAAATTGGTTGTCCTCTAAATGGTTTCTTCTAAAAATGTAATTGCTTTGTTCTGGGTTCAGAAAGGCATGGGAGAGTGAGCATGATTTCCATCCCCTACTGCTGCCACGGACTCCGATTGCAAGTGCAAGTGCTGGTAAAACAATAAAGTCACCATCTTTTATCTCAATGCCTGATAGCTTTTCTTTCCTTGGCTTCCAGACAAAACTCACTTATTATAATTATCTTCCGAGCTGGCAGTGGCCACTACCTAAAATTTTATAAATGTTCCAGTGAAAGCCTGTTGAGCTGTCACTTGTGTCAAGCTGGGCAGGTGACTCTCCCACTCCTGGCTGCAGTGCCATTTCGCTCACACAGAGGCAAACACACATTTGACGCATAAGCACAGTGGGAAGGGATCTGCGGTGGAAACTAGCATATTGCAAAGCACACGTGAAATTCCCCTTCGGCATGTTTCCTGAGACCTAAGTTGGTATTTTAAACTTAAAGAGTTTTGTACTAAATATTTAAAAAAAAAAAAAAAAAAAAAACTCTGAGCAGTTACCCACATAAATGCTATTTGCAACATATAATTTTAATTATTCTAAGGTATCATTAGCCATGTGAAATTCATGTAAGCTTAAATATTTATATTGAGAACCTTGAACATCTATAGTGCCATCTATAACAATTTTATTTGGTGTTTATGATAACATGTGGACCTCATTCTGTCTGAATTTATCCATATTTCCTTCTCGATTCTTCTTTTTAAAAATCTTATTAAAGTGGAAATTAATTATATGCCAAGGTGTGTTGAAAAGTATGTTTCTAACATAATTTCATGACAGTAATTTTAGATGGAGAATAATATAAGAAAGCAATATTCTTCGTTATACACAATTTTTATACTTAGGCTATTAAAAGTGAACACATTTTGCATAATTTTTTTCAAGCCATAGAGTTTCTCTGTATAAACTGCCTTGAGGAACTATGGAAACCCAGGCTTTAAAAGCTTGTCTTAGTTTAGGTTTTACCTACGCATAATAATTTTAAACAGGAAAATGATCATATACATTTACACTTCACAAATTGATATCGTGTACATCTAAAGTCACACAACTAGTACCAAGGAGATCCTGGACTCATCGCAGTGTCTCTCAGCTGCAAACAGTAACATGTTTTTTTTTTGTTTTGTTTTTCACTCCCAATGTATCCTACGACTAGCACCGAGTCACCATTTTTCAGATACATTAAAGGCAAATCGGTTTAACACACTTCCCGTCACGCAATCTTCTGGATCTTCCAACCGATAAGCCAGTAGCTGAATGTGAAGATGCTGCAGATGTCTATATTACGCAGTGAAGGGCACAGGTTAAAAAGATATAGAGCGGGAAAACAAAATCATCATGGAGACCTGTATTCCTGAGGTCAGAATGCCCCAGTCCCCAGGTGAAGGTTCTAAAGGCAGGACCTAAATCTCTGACAGAAGCAATACACACAGCACCCCACCCCCCAACTATGCAAGCCAGGAAAAATAGTGCTGGAAAAGCCACTGCAGTGAGCCATAGTCAGGCAGAGAACACCAAATTAGACCAGCACCCCTCAAGAAGACTTCCAGGAACATGGAAAAAAATCTGGATTTTCCATGCCAGTGAAAGATCATGGAAGTTAGCTAAGAGAGAAGGGCTTACAAAAATCTGCCAGACCCAACAGGTCTTGTGGTTGTAAAGAGGGGATGTCATAGCAGGAGACAGATACGGTCCGTGTTACTAAAAAGCCAGAACCCTGACTTTTCCATGGATACCAGCATAGAGGACTGGCCTTGCCCCCAGCCCAAATAGTTCAATGTCCGTACTAGAGATACAATTACACACAAATTCCAGGAACCAAATATCCTCCCTGATGCCGATTTCACACACTAGATCTAATTCCAGGAAGGAAGGGAGAGTAAATTTTGAACTGATGTAATATATCAATGATGGACATGGGTGTTTGCTTTTGATGTCAGACACAATAGAGGTACAAAATAGAGAATGAAGTTATAAAGTTGCAAGAGGTACCCCTAAGTATGTGAAATTTTGTAACCCCTACACAAAGGAAAAAGATTTCTTTAAAAAAAGTATATTTCCCTCTGCATTTTAAATCAAAATCATTTAATCTCAAATGCGAAAGATTCTTACAGGAACAATAATTCTTTGAGAGCATTTTGTGGAACACAGTATTTGTACATTCCTTAACCTAAAACATAATTTCTTGATGTTTGAGAAAACATTCAGATTTCTAACTGACTTTTCTTCTAAATACCAAGTTCTAGACAGTACCACATTTTAGACTTCTCAGATATGAACCTTTTGGGTTCTTCGAACTTTCCATAACAAACAACAGTGTTCTGATACCGAGATGTGAAGGCAGGGAGGGGATATTTGCCTCCCCGATACTACATGTCTCCCTCACCCTTAAAAAAACCATAAGTAGAAATGGAAGTTTGGGGAAATATAACTCATCCATAGGTAATATAATACAAAATACGACAGTGAAACATAAGTCATAAATGTTATAGCATAAACCTTATAGATACTTCTATCAAGAGAAAAATTGGAGTCAACCCATGATTGCCATCTTGTGGAGAGATCCAGCACTATCGGGCCAGTACTTCTGTCCCTCAGGTGTTGAAATAAAAATGCCTCCCGAGATTCCTCAGGCACTCCTTCCATTATTTAAAAATCTCTGCTGCAAATGAGCTCTGCCTCACAGCTGACCTGAATTCCCTGGGTTATCACTTACAGATGGGGTGAAGAGCTACCGCCATTTATTGAGCTGTAATGTTTTACATAGTCAAAAGTTATTAAATCATGCCTGTGACTTTACTTTTCCAGGTTAATAAGTTTCCACACTATCTGACATTTCCACCAAATTCCTATGTTCCAGCTCTTAAGTTTTCAAACTTCTTAAAACGTGGTCTGTGTTTTGTAGGTTTTAGTAACTTCTATATTTGTTTACCCACTCTATATGCAGGTTTTCTCTGCTTTCTTTTGGGAACACCCCCTGAGACTTTCTGAAGGCCAGTACTTCAATCATTCCTGAAGGAACATTCAGAATCCTAGAAGACCCGTTATGCTTCAGCACCTGTAGCCAGCTGCTAAAGGAAATGAATAAAACTTCCAAAATACTGGAAAATTTCTCCTTTTTTTGATCACTACATTTTATAATCTTGACTTTCTTGACTGTGTTTTGACAAGAGTTGTGAAAGATACTCTCTCACACATACATCCTCCACAAACGGTCGGCCAGAAAATCCTGCCAGCTCTACTTTCACAATAAATCAAACAAACATGACCATTTTCACCACTCCTACTAGCCAGAACTAAACCCAAGTCGTTTCTTTCTTGGATTTTTGTAGCAGCCTTTTAGCCGATATCCTCAGTTCTGCTAATGCCTCCTTGCAGTCTATTCTCAACACAGAGGCCAGAAGGACCCAGTTGACACGTAAGTCAGATCATCTCGTCCTTCCTTGCTCAAAACCCTCGCATGACTCCTGGCATTCAGAATAAATGCCAAAGTCTATGTTATGACCTACAGGGCCTTCAGAAAATGGCCCCCTTTCTTTCTACCTCATCTCCTACACTCTGCTGATTCACTCCGTCCCAGCTTTACTGGCCTCCTGCTGCTCCTCAGGGCCTTCGCTTAGTGTTCCCTCTGTACGCAGTGCTCTCCCCCCAACACCCTCATGGCTCACTCCCTCGAAACCGTCAGGTCTTTTATCAAAGGTCACCTTCTCAGTGAGGCCCTCCCCGAAAATCCTACATAAAATGCTATTCCTCCTCCCACTTCAGGTCTTCCTTGCTTGTGTTATTTTTTACTTTTAAGCAGTCAAAACCTACTACTAGCCAATATTATATTTTCCATACTAGCTTTCTCTTGCTATCATGACTAAGTATCACAAATTTAACAGCTTCAAACAACATAAATTTATTATCTTACGGTTCTGAAGATCACGAGTCCAGTGAGCTCGGCCAGCTTCTTTTCTCCAGGTCCCACATGACTAAAATCACAGGCTCTTGGCAGGACACTCTAGGAAAAAGTGTCCTAAATTCATTCAAGTTGTTGCAGGATTCAGCTCTACATGGTTGCAGAAATGAAATCTCCATTTCCTTTTGGGTTGTCAGCGGGAAGTCGTAACTTCTAACAGAGGCCTATATTCCTTGGCTCATGGTTCCCTTACTTCACATTCAAAGCCATCAGCTGAGGGTCAATATCCTTTCACCTGCTTTAAATCTCTTTAGCTCCTCCTTTTGCCTCATCACTCCTACTGTGCTCTTCCACCACATTGCCTTGACTCCAGGTGAAGAAAATTCTCTGCTTCTGAAGGCTCAAGTGATTGGATTGGGCCCACCTGAATAATCTAGGATACTCATCCTATTTTAAGACCTTTAACCTGACTTGTATTAGCAAAGTCCTACCACAGCAATATCTATGAATAACCAGATGGGAATCTTAGGGACTATCTTTAGAATTCTCCCTACCATGTTGTCAGGCTACTCCAATAGAATATCAATCCTAGAAGGACAGGAATTCTTAGTTTTGTGCACTGCTATATCTCCGGCATCTAAAAACAGTGCCTGGATGAATGCATGTGGGATAATCCTTGTTTATGCCTCTTCTCTCAGAATAATTATTCACTAATGCCATGTACCCTCTCAAAATTTGGATGATAGATTTTATAATTATCCTAGATTCTCAAACATGTACATGGTCTAACAAAAGTTTAAACTGTTCTGATCTCTTTAAGCTTCTATGCAAGACTGTATTTAAATGTACACAAACAAAAGTCTATCTCTTTTTTTTTCCTCATAAAATATACATCCTTGCCCTTGAAAACACATGTGAAGGACTTTTACAATTAAGACAAAGATGAGAAGTAGACGCTGACTTGCAAAACCCACCAATTAACTATCTCACCAAAACACCACGCTGCCTCAAATAACAAATATGAGAAATGGACGTGAATATGAAAACAAATATGTGACCCAGAATTTGGCCGCACTATTTTAGATGTGATACTGTGTCCCATCTGTTCACTGAGATAACAGAGCACTTTGTGCTCCCTGTTTCTTAGAAATACTTGCATTATACAATTCTTGATTTAACTGTGTTCATGCCTTGAATAAAGTATGACTGATAAAAAATACAGAATATTTAACAACTATAGTTTGAAGCTGAATACATAGAAAATATTTTAGTTGTCCCAAAGCCTTGCCTTTATTTCTAATATAGTAGTGTATTGAGGAAGATTACTTGATTAGGAAATCTAACAAGTGTTTATTATTATTATTATTGTTTTTCTTATCTTCATTTTCTGCTTTTATAAAAATTTTGGGTTTTATTCACTTTCTCTTGGGGAAATTTGATTATGGTCTTAATGCCTGATCACTGACTCTACCTGCAAATTTAAGGGCAAAATATGGCCTCTGTTGAGAAAATTGACTATCTATCTCAATGATTAAGGAGTTAAAGGACTTTGTATAGCTTTATAAATCTGCCTTCCCTACACCCCCAGGTCCCCAAAAAGCTTCTCCTAGAAACCTTTTATAACTTCCGTTAAATGCAAATAGTTTCTAATCACCCACTCAAAGCACGAAATCTGTGTGTGTACTATGTTTTAGCAGTAAAATAATGCATCTGCTGAGATTATAAATTCTATTTCAAATTACTTTAACAGAGAAAGATATCTCATAAATAATTCAAAATCAAATAAACATGTCCCTCACTTCAAGCACATGATTCCTCCAAGATCCGCTTTTCCTCGTGGTTCTAGCATCCCTCTGAAATAGTCATCTTTACCAATCTTTGTCTACAGATACCCTTCTTCCCTTCATGGTCAGAATCAATCCACGTTCTACATTAGGGACCCCAATGAGCACTTCCTCATTTTCAGTGTTCTAAGGGCACAGCCCTAAATGAGGCTAGCTAAAACTGATCAATTCCTATGACTGAAAAGACAAACCATTTTTAAAGAGGGGAAAAAAAGGAAGGGGGGGGTACCTTTTTACAGTGTGAATCCCAAGAGGTAGGGTTCTGAATGAGCTGAGCCCACACGTGGCCAAGACAGCTTTGCGATCTTCTAATATACAATAGTTAGTACCAGGTCTAGAGGTCTCCAAAGGTGACCTGAAACGGCTTTTAAAAACAAAGAAACTGACAGAGAATAATTCAGAAGGTTTTCATCGGTGCCTCAATACATCTTCATCAAAACAACTGCTGAAGGAATAATAATGTCCCAAGCAGAGGCAAATTGCTATCAGTTTTGTAAACTGTGGGTGGTGTCTCTGCTCCAAGATAAATTGCTTTTCAATAAGCTCATCATAAGCCAAACCTAGCCCAACCTAATCTTCCTCTTCTCAACTTTTCTCTTACCACTCCTCCCTTTTTCTCCAATGGTGGTAAAATACACATAACATAAAATTTACCATTTTAACCATTTTAAAGTGTACAGTTCTGTGGCATTAAATACATTTATATTGTTGTGCTACCATCACCACAATCCTTCCACAGGATTTTTTTCATTTGGCAAAACTAAAACGCTGTACCTATCAAACAGGTGTTCCCCATCCACCCACTCACCTACAGCTACCTTCTTAACTTATTTATTAAAAACCTCTCTTTCTAAAATTAGGAGAGGGTTGGTGAATAAGAACATATCTCCAGTACGTATATCATTTGCTATTGAAAATGGTCTTTTAAAATAAGCTTAAAATAAACTTAATCTACCACAATCTATTACCACATCAGTCAAAACTAGTTTTTCTGTGGAAAGGGCAGAAACACATCTGAGTCTTAAAAACAAGAATTTAAATACCTTTAAGCTAAAGTCTGTAAGAAACTCTGCGTCATTTCTAGTTTCTGCTTCTCTCCATGTGTTCTGTTTTCTTGCATTCTAACTGGATGTCAGTGGAGAGATGGGGCAATACTGCTCCCCAGGGGACATCTGGCAGGGCTGGAGACATTTTCGGTTGTCACAACTGGTAAATGAATCAGCTGGCTGTTGGAATCTAATGGGCAGATGCCAAGGAAGCTGTTGAACATCCTGTAATGCACGAGACAGGCTCCACAACAAAAAATTTTCTGGCTGCAGTATCAATAGCACCAAAGTTGAGAAACCCTTCTCTACTCCATATCTATTCCTTCCAGATATTCAGTAACACGAAATCTTTTATTTCTACGCCACTCATCTGGTAGTCTCACCATCGAAGAAAGACCAAAATGTCCTGCTAGTGTCAATTTTTAAAACTCTCCAAGAAGGACTCTAATTAAGTATATTCGAATCAATTGCCAATGGGCACAGCCAGGAAGGGAGGGGTCACACAAAAGTAGGGCCCAGGAGGGCCTCTTGAAGGCCCCTTCTTTGTATGAGCACCATTCTAAGAGGAGGGAAAATATAATGAGCTAAGTAGACATGCCAAATAGTATGTACCACAAAACAAAATGTCCTCGGTGTAATCACATTTTTTAAAATGTAAATTTTTACATTTTTTAAAATGTAAGACATTTTTTAAAATGTCTCAGTGTTTGCTCTTTCCATAGTAAATTTTCTAAGATAAAAAAATCTATAATTGGAGTGATTCCTTACTTAGTTGCTTATTGTAACCAGCTAAAGTGTTTAATCTAATTTTAAACAGAAATCATTTGCCTAAAATATAAATTAATTCAAGTAAAGAGATATGCAAAACAGAAGAGAAAGCATAGATATTTATAAGGTTCACTTTTGAAATTGGCAAAAATAATGAATCTTATGTCTGCAGTGATAAGGTTGGACTCCTCTTAGTATCTCCATCTTCTGTTAGATTGCTTGCAGATCCACTGAAATTAGATGTCAGTGTAAATTATGGTGCAGGCCGACTTTCTAGCCCAGGCTATGAAGGGTTGATGAATAAAAACAAAGTGCTATTGAATGTAATTGCTTCTGATCTTAAAATTCTTAAGTGACAAAATTGATACTGATGTGATATTTGCATCAGGTAGTCCCTTTAATTGACATTGACTCACTTGGGGACATTTTTTTCTCAGTGGTTTTATTTTTTCTTCCTAATTCTTAAGTTCCAGAACAGGAGAGTCAGCAACTTATAACTTGGATACATCAGAGAGGCGAATGACACTATGTGATTGGATATAGAGGAAGTAGAGATCTCCAAATTTTTTCCATGGCCTGGTTTGTGGCCCTGTAAAGATTGCAATGAGAAAATGAATCTGCATACAGTGCATTTGGAGATATTACTTGGGAAGAAGTTAGCACTTTCTTGAACCTTGCTAAATTAGGAAGAAAGCCCCATTTGCAAACATTTTCATTCTCGTCTATTTCAATAAAGAGAAAGATGAAAAATCATGACCCACAGGGCTCCTGGAGTAAGGAGATGCATGGTTCTGTCTGCTCATTTAAATACTTAACAAGCCACGGGGCAAAAAGAAGACATCCCATTCCACTGCCCATAACATATGTCAGTAAGTCATAAAAATAAATCATTCCGTGGATGGCTCATGAACACTGCTCAGCCTCCTGTGAGATATTGGCGCTTGTTCTTGAGCCAAAAAAGCAAACGGTCCAACTGTCTGTCTAATACTTGTTCTTCCCCTGACATGAGAAACAGTTTCCAGAAAACGAGAGAATCAGTTAATTCTTACCCTGCCTTTATGGCAAAGTTATAATATTCTCAATAATAACTTTTTTATCTCATAGAACTTCATTGAATTAAAGGAGGATATTTCAGTAATATTTTTAGGTTTAGCAAAACTATAACTTCCCAAGGAAAAGATAAGAAGCTGCCTTTATACTTTACATATGTATGAAATTAATAAATATTGCCTGAAGATGAAGGTTTCTGAGAATCTCACATTAAGTGTTAATTAGGGCATTTGTTGGATGAAAAAATAATAAATGAGAGATTTCTCCCCCTGATCTATCATGCTTAAATTAGACTAAAAGTGCAGAGCATTGTGTTTTCAAATATTTCCAAAAGTCTACCTAACTAACTATTTGGGGAAATATTTGTTTAGACTGGTATAGTATCAAAAGCAGAAATTGAGTTTTATGTAAAAATTTGGAAACTTCAAAGCAGTCACTTTTGTCCTGTGTTCCTGATACTGTAGTTTAACTGCAAGAAATTTTGTGTCTATTCCTACCCAAAATATGAGTAGTGCTACGTGATCAATGTTGCACATGATACATTCATTGGGTCTCACATTTCACCAGTCTGATGAGGGGTGGAGGTAAGAGAGTCAAAAACAAAGGGAGCAGGAGTCAAATCAAGTTACACTAAAGAAATGCAATATTGTTTGGCTCTAGGACTCATCCATTACTGCCTGGCATATAGCTCCCTAACCACCACCCTACTCCACTCCCAACCCCAACAATTCCTGGCAGTCCTGAGAAAGGTCCCATATGCTTGGAAATAAGCCCTCCTGACCACCAAAGTGACAACTGACTTCTCCTCTTGCTCTACCCCCACTCCCTCGGGTAAGGTCTGGAGCCTGACATTTCTGACACAGAAGACATTCCACAACATTCAAGCACCACACAGCACTAGGCCAACAATTGGACAGATTCTTTGAAATGTTGCTGTGCCTCAAGACTTATCTCAACTGCTGGTGCATCACATAACCTCTGGTGACAATGAGGGCTCTGACCCCATTGTGCAAGGGTGATGCTGTGCAAATGCTAAAGGTGCCAACAGCAGCTCTCACTGATGGTGGTACTTCCAATGCTTGTTCTTCTGGGCCTGGAAACTGGAGCTACTGTGGCCTGGTCTTGCCAATATGGGGACTGCATCACTTCTAGGAGGCTGGATCATTAATATGCTGCAGCTGTGCTGTGTTCTATGGAGCGTCTGCATGCACAGAACCAGGCTGGCTTCTGCCCACAGGTGCAATCATGTCCTCTCCCTCATATGTGGTGCTATAATACGTCCATACCCAAACAGAGTTGTTTTATTATTCCAATATTTAACTTGCCAAGAAGTGGTAAGAATAGGCATATAGCTGACTGACTTCACATTAACCTCACCATCAAGTGCTGTGTATGATTACTAGAGCAGCCTTTGAGACACTGACTCTCCACCAAGAAATAGGTTTTTCCCATGAAGGTCCATTGTCCTAAAGGCAAGTTAGATTGCTAGTGGTTCCTGTGCTAGAGCATCATGTCTGTAACCATGTGGGCAATGTAGCTTAGGCTTCATCCACAAGACCTGAAAGCGAATGCTTAAATTCAATATTTTAAAATTCAAAAACAATAACATAGTCTCACTACTGTATAGGTGAAGAAAAATACCAACAAACAGTAAAGGGCTCATAAGAAACCAACTGCAAAAAGAAAAAGAAACCAACTAAGAGAAAAGGAAATCTGAAGAACAGAGTCTCAATGGGAAGAATGAAATTCTGGGCTTCTTGAAACTAAGCGTGTTTACACCAACAATATCCCCTCCCCCCCCCTCTCACACACACACACACACACACACACACACACACAATCGACTACATTCACCCAACACCATTTCTATGCATGCCTGGTGTTTATTTCCTTATTTTTTCTTTTTCATTTAAGCCATTTTTTTTTTTTAATTCCAGTGATAAGAAAACCCATCTATGGCTTTTCCCCATTTTCCACCCTCTCCCTTTTCCCATCCAAATAACACCTTTTACTTCATTAGTCTCCTTGTAAGGTACAGATACCCTATCAAACTATTAGGAAATAACATATAAAATGCTTCAAAGTAATTTTCAAAGCCACAAAATAATTACGACAAAGAAATTAAAATTTGAAGCATCAAAGAATTCCACATAATCACTACAGCCCAGGGGCAGGGCTGATTACATGTGACATCTTTTAGGGTGGAAGAGGCCTGGCAGTGTGAAAATTCTCATGGTTCGAGAATCGAGAATCGCTGAAGATAAAGGACACGGATGTAAATGAGATGTATTGTTTGTATTTGTTGCTTTGAATTAGCTATTCTTTTCTTAAGATATATGTGCAGATTTAAAGTCAAGAGCTTGTGCACACCACCACTCTCTTTCTCTAAAATGCCTGCCTCCGTTTTAGTAGTTTAAATCAGGCATATGTTTTGCTGCACGGGGTAGTCCAAGCACAACTAAAAGACTGAGTGTTCAGTGACCTGAGATGGGTGCCCTCTTTCCACAAGGTATAATATAGTTTCTTCAAACCGATAATTGTCACCAGAAGGAATTCATATTAAAACCTTAATCTTGCTGCAAAATTCTCAGTAAAAGCCTATAATCTGTGCAACCTGATGTATCTGACTGTGGGAAACAGATATATTAGCCTTACCTGCTCCTGACACAGAGGAGAGTCACCTATTCTGCTGTTTTTGTCTCTTGCTTTAATGATTAGAACTATTTCCATCATCTCCTTCCGCTCCGCTTCAAACATCCTACTGCTGTCATTTATCTAAAAGCTGAATACTAACAAGGAAACCCAGTTCACACTGAGTCTGAGTTTCCTTTCAGATTTCCACCACCAAAAATAAATCTTTCTCTTTTCTCTTCCTTCCCTCCTTTTTTGAAATCTTACTGCTTCAGTTATCTTAAATTTCCCAACTAAGCTTAGTGATCACAATTATAATACTGATACCAAAAGATGAATCTGCAGAGGTCCAAGGGAGGTCTCAATAGCGGAGGGACCCCCAAGCTCAGTGCTTATTTAATCTCAAACAGTGGCCCCACTTTGGAAATTTGAAACAAGTCCCTGGGGTCAAGTCCACTCCCAATTACCAACCAGTCACTAAACTGACATTTTTCATAGAGCAATTTACTGTCTGTCATGGACCTTTGCCACAGGCCAAACTAAAAAAAAAAACCAAACAAACAAACCTGAAAGCAGTCTCAACATTGTTTACATTCAGGTCTATTTAGCCATCAGTAATGGATGTATTATTGCAGAAGAACCAAGAAATAAACCAAGAAGGGGAGGAAGGTAGAGGATAATGGCAGGTAAAGGAAGAGAAACTGCTCATTTAACTAGTGCAAGTACCACTGCCTAAAGAAAGAAGAAAGCTGGAGAGCTCTACTAAGAAAATGAGAGAAAAAAAGATTCTCTGAGACAGGACTAAAAATAAAAATTAATTATAAAAATCAAATCAGTATTTAAAAAGAATCAAACTGAGTTACTTAATTCTTTTAAAAAAATGTAATTCAATGGTAAAAGCTAACATTCCATATTCATAGTATGCTCTGCAGGGCTCCCCAACCCCCAAGCCGTGGATAGGAACCAGTCTGTGGCCCATTAGGAGCTGGGCCGCACAGCAGGAGGTGAGTGGTAGGTGCGATGGTGAAGCTTCATCTGTATTTGCAGCTGCTCCCCAGCACTAGCATCACTGCCTCAGCTCCACCTCAGATCATCAAGCATTACATTCTCATAGAAACACTGGTCCCTGGTGCTGAAAAGGTTGGGGAACCGCTGCATGTTTTTTGTTTGTTTATTTGTTTACAACTGCAAAAAAATTGAATCATTTTCTCACTTACTATCACATTCAATTCTTTCATAACCCTAGGAAGCAAGATTAATTTCTAATAAAAATTGGCAATCAAAACATAAAAGCACCTGTTCACAAAATATGACACAAGGGTGGCTCAACAAACAAATTATTACATTGAACCTTAATAAAAACTTTTCTATATTTCGGATTTAAAACACTGTTGAAAGCTGTGCTCTTCCAGGCAGCAAATGTAACTGGAGATGTTCAGTGATGGAACCAGCAGTGGAGAGAAGCACTGAGGCCCCTCCTTGAAGAGATTAATTCTCCTCACATGGAAATAACCAGAGTATCTAAATGTCATTCAATGGTATATAAGCTTCACTGGCCCATAAAAATATCACTTTCCTATAAATGAAAAACAGGATTAAGATCAAAGAATAAAGGCCATATTTTTAGAAGTTAGAGATAAATTATTTAAAAATATGTGAGTCGAATAAGGCAAACCAAAAAAAAGGAAGTTACTTATCTGTTCTTTGCTTGGAATATGTATGTGTTTTATTATGCATTCTATATTTGCTCTTACATTTTAAAACATTAATTTCTATATTTTTAGATACTTAGAATTTAGTGAAAATTCAATACTTTGATATAATTTTTTTTGCTCATTCTCTGGTATAGCTACCACATTTCTAGTAAATAAGGTGAGAACTTTAATATATAATCTTGGGACTTCTGGTAAATGAATGAAATAAAAGTTTCAATTATGTAAGACATTTTTTGATAACGTGATCATAGATCATGATGAAAGGCAAAGCTTTTGATGTCAGACCTGGTTTAAGTACTCTGTGTACCGCTCACTGTGTGGCATGAGCAAGTCAGGTTTCTTTTCTGAGATCAGTTTTCCTTATCTGTAAAACTGGAATAATAATGCCTGCCTTGCAGTATGTTTTAAGGATTAGGAACGGCATGTCAAGTGGCCAGTGCGATGCTTGGCATTGAGGCAGTTTCTTAAAGGATAATAAATAATAGTTCTGATTATCATAAGCTTCTTCTTTTAAGATTATGTTCTACAAAAGCCAAATTCTGATTGCTTGATTTAGTTGGTTAAATGAAAAATTAGACAGAAAGACATTACTTTTATTAACTCTCAGAAGAACAAAGTAATGTTTGGAACATTGTCATCACTACACCATCAATTCGGAACCATTAAAAATCAGCATTTATTAGCACTTCAAACACGGAGGTACAACCACTCCAAAACTGTTCAATAGATAAAGCCTCAAATAAATAATAAAATTTAATGTCTCAAGATTCATCACTTAATATCAGCATACGCTGGGCAATAATATGATTTCATGAAATCTAGGGATTGTGAATTGTTTTGCTATATCCTCAGAGTCCTGTACATACTAGGTACTCTATAATTGTTTATTGTTAAATAAACTAGGAGCAGAAATTAAAAACTATAGAATTTCAGAAACATGTTCATCACTGGTATAATACCTTCATATTAACTAATGGTTTCATTTTTAGTATTTCATGGATGCAACAATCAACAAATATTTGCTGAACACCTACTCTGTGTAAGGCGTTGTGCCAGATACTGAGGATACAAAAATTAAGACAGACAAGATCTTAAATGAGAAGGCACAGTGCCTAGCACATAGTAAGCTCCCAGTAAGGAGAGAGCAATAGAAGTCACAAAACAGGCATGGAGAGGAGAGAAAGAGAACATTATATTTCACATATAACAGATAGATGATATCAAGATGGATGGATAGATAGATGGCATACACACTCACCCAAAAATCTATAATGTCCGATTCCATTACCTAGAAAGTCCCGAGAAAAAAAATGAACTTTTGCCAAAGTATCTTTCACTTTATTTGTTTCTTCAAACTGTGGGCTATTTATAGACTAGCTTTTAAATTAATGAAAAAGTAGTTGCTGCCATCAAAGAATCTCCAAGAAGCTTCAAATTTCTGTAAATTGGCAGCCTTCTGCTCAAGCTGTTTTAATTCTCACAGAAGCGAGTCTTTGAAGTTGACAAGGTGTTCATGGACAAAGCGGTAGTTTCCAAAAAGAGAGAGAGAAAAAAACAAACATTATTTTGTTTTACTCAAGACCTAGTTAAGCTTGATTTAGAAAGAACAAAGCCTGAGATTCCAAGACTGCTGCCAGCCACTGCAAGACAGACTCTGTCCTACTGAGTGATGTCCAAAGGCTTCCCATGCGGCTGCTGAAGAATATCAATGCACGCTATAGATCTCTGTTTCTCATTTGTCTTGTCTTAGGTAGTTGAGTGTAAGATAAAGGTACTTTGTTGGAAGATCACTGGCCAATACAATGAAAACTCACTCCCATCCCATGAGCACACCTTGGGAAGCATGCATGGTTAAGTGTGTGAGCTCAGGAAGCCGAACAACCTGACTGAAAGACTGGGCATTGTTCTATACTGGTAATAATATTAATAGCTACTATTCATTGTGTGCTTCCGAGTGTCAAACATTGTACTAAATCTTTCATATCATTATTTTACTGACATACTGGAAAGAATGCCAGTGTATACCAATGAGTGGATCTGCTTCACCACTTAGAAGCTTGTTGGGGAAAAACACTTGATTCACATTCTAGCTGTTTTCCTTTTGCCTAGAGGGATTACATTAACTTTGACCTTTGGACCTTTCTCCAGTGCCTCACTTAATCCTGGGAATGGGTGGCATATCTGGTTGGTGAATTTATTAGGGGAAATTAAGAACTCAAGGCAGAACACCTGTCCTTTTGTCTCTCAGGAATGAACCCACCAACAGAGAGCACATCTTCTCTGCTCCATCATGCCCTACTTTTTACAGAACACCACCCCCATTTGGAAAGGTCTTCCTGGGCTAGCAGACCTTTGCCTGAGGCTTGTTCTTAGCAAGTTCCATTGCCCCCAGAAATAAGCCACATTCTAGTATGTCAGTCATAAACGTGATATTTTCACTTTCCACTAGCCGATATCTTGGCTTCCTTGTCATTTGGTTCAGAATTTGGGAAAGGAGAAGTGATATTTTAGAGGACGTTCTCTAAAGTTATATAATCTTCCAGTGGCCTTAATTTTCTTGTCTGTCTAATAAGCATAATTACAGTACCTATCTCAGAGGCTCATTGTAACCATTAAGAAGAAAATATCTATAGAGTGAGCAAAAGGCATATAGTTGGCACATAATAAATATTAGGAATTATAATTACTGATATTGTTATTACTATTTTTATTATTTGACTAAATGGTCTATCAGATCTATCCCTCCTCTGATATTCTATATATTTCTGTTAATATTAAAGTTACTTTATCTTTGAGCAAATCACTTTCTGAGATTCAAAAATAGTAATAATAATAGTGCCTGGATCACAGGATATGCCTGAGAATTAAATATGAGAAAATATATGTTTAGCGCTTATTACAGTGTCTGGTATGTAAGTGTTCAATACATTATTACTAATAGTTTATTTTTATCATGAAGAATCTCATTCTCACTCATCCTTGCCATGCGTATTATATAACAGTATTTAATTTAATCTGGTTTCTCGTAAGTGACATAGGCATTTTTTCTTATCGTTACTATCTTCATTGAAATTTTAAAATTCTACTCTCCATTTGCCTAATTTTAATAAGGTATAGTATTTCCCCTTTTTTTCCAGTAAAGACATGTAGAATGTTTGCTTCAAAGAAAAGAAGACAATAATGAATCACAAAATCTTTAGTTTTAGAGACTCTGGCAGTATAGCTCACATGCCAACCAGATGCCTTCTATTAGATCATGGCCACCAGGACCCGACAAATAAAGAATTACACACACACACACACACACACACACACGCATACTTCATTTTATTACGTTTTGCTCTATTGCACTTCACAGATATTTTTACAATTGAAGGTTTGTGGCAATCCTGCTTCGAGCAAGTCTACAGGCACAATTTTTCAAACAGCATTTGCTTACTTCATGTCTCTGTGTCACATTTTGGTAATCCTCACAATATTTCAAACCTGTTCATTATTACTGCTTTTGTTATGGCGATCTGTGGTCATTGCTATTCCTATTATAACTGTTCGGGGCTCCACAAACTGCACCTGCATAAGACAGCAAACTTAATTGATAAATATGTGTGTGTTGTGACTGCTTCACTGATTGGCTGTTCCCCCATATCTCTCCTTCTCCTCAGGCCTTCCTATTTCATGAGACACAACAGTATTGAACTTAGGATAATAAATAACTCTACAATGGCCTATAAGTGTTTAAGTAAAAAAGAGAGTCACCCATCTTTCACTTTAAATCAAAAGCTACGAATGATTAAGCTTAGTGAGGAAGATGTGTCAAAAGCCGAGATTGATCAAAAGCTAGGCCTCTTGCGCCAAGCAGTTAGCCAAGTTGTGAATGCAAAGGAAAAGTTCATGAAGGAAATTGAAAGCGCCATTCCAGTGAATACATGAATAATAAGAAAGCGAAACAGCCTTATTGCTGATATGGAGAAAGTTTCAGTGATCTGGATAGAAGATAAAACCAGCCCCAACATTCCCTTAAGCCAAAGTTTAATCCAGAGCAAGGCCTTAACTCTTAATTCTGTGAAGCCTGACAGAGGGGAGGAAGCTGAAGAAGAAAAGTTTGAAGCTAGCAGAGGTTGGTTCATGAGGTTTAAGGAAGGAAGCTCTCTCCACAACATGAAAGTATAAGGTGAAGCATTAAGTGCTGACACAGAAGCTGCAGCGAGTTATCCCAAAGATCTAGCTAAGATAATTAAGGAAGGCGGCTACGCTAAACAATAGATTTTCAATGTAAATGAAACAGCCGCATATTGGAAGAATATGTCAACCAGGACTTTAATGGCTGGAGAGAAGTCAATAGTCAATGCCTGGATTTAAAGGTTCAAAGAACAAGTTGACTCTTCTTAGGGGCTAATGCAGCTGGTTAAGTTGAAGCCAATGTTCATTTACCATTCTGAAAATCCCAGAGCCCTTAAGAATTATGCTAGATTACTCTGCCTGTGCTATATAAATGGAAAAACAAAGCCTGGATGACAGCACATCTGTTTACAACATGGCTTACTGAATATTTTAAGACCATTGTTGAGACTTCCTGCTTAAAAAAAAAAAAAAAAAGGTTCCTTTCAATAAATGCCACTCACGGACAATGTACCTGGTCCCCCAAAAGCACTAATGGTGATGATGTACAATGAGATTAATGTTGTTTTCATGCCTGCTAAGACAACATTCATTCTGTAGCCCATGGATCAGGGAGTAATTCTGACTTTCGAATCTTCTTAATTAAGATGTGCATTTTTTAAGGCTATAGCTGCCAAAGGTAGTGACTCCTCTAATGGATCTGTGCAAAGTAAAATCTTCTGGAAAGGATTCGCCATTCTAGATGCCATCGAGAACATTTGTGATTAATGGGAAGAGATCAAAATATCAATATTAAGAGGAGTTTTAAAAAAGTGAATTCCAGCTCCCAAAGATGACTTTGAGGGGTTCACAACTTCAGTGGAAAAGTACTTGTAGATGTGGTGGAAATGGTAAGAGAACTAGAATTAGAAATAGAGCTTGACAGTGCGACCGAATTGCAGCAATCTCATGATAAAACTTTAACGGATGAGGATGAGGAGCTGCTTCTTATGGATGAGCAAAGAAAGTGGTTTCTTCAGATGGAAACTACTCCTGATAAACATGCTATGAAGATTGTTGAAATGACCACAAAGGATTTATTACACACTTATTACATAAATTTACTTGAGAAAGCAGTGACAGGACTCTGAGAGGGTTGACTCCAACCTTAAAAGAAGTTCTATTGTGGGTAAAATGCTACCAAACAACATTGCATGCTACAGAGAAATAGCTCCCGAAAGAGAGTGAATAAATGCAACAAATTTCATTCTTGTCTAATTTTAAGAATTGCCACAGCCACCTTAACCTTCAGCAAACACCACCATCCTGATCAGGCAGCAGTCACTAACACTGAGGCAAGACCCTCCACCAGCAAAAATATTATAACTCACTGAAGGTTCAGATAATGGTTAGCATTTTTCAGCAATAAAGTATTTTTTAATTAAGGTAGGTGCATTGTCTTTTAACATAATGCTATTGCACCCTTAATAGACTAAGGTATAGGGCAAACATAACTTTTACATGCACTAGAAGGGCAAAAAAAATGCGTGATTTGCTTTATTGCAATATTTGCATTATCGTAGTGGTCTTGAACCAAACTGGAAATATCCCCAAGGTATGCCTGTACAGACATCGAGTATGCATAAAACAAAGTAATTTAGAAAGCCAAGTTTCCTCTCATTTCATCAGAATAACTTGAGGTCTTGATATTTTAAGCATTTTCTAGGCTGAGTTTTAACCCAGTGCTAGAGGCAGCACAATTTCGTATTTCTTTCTGATAAATAAAGAGGATGATGGATGTTTTCAGGTCTCAATATGGTCATTATGAGCTACAGCACGTACACAAACAAAAAAGGAAAGCACATTCTCTTTGAATTGAATCGAACTAAAAAACATGTATATTTAGCAGTTCTGTAAAAAGTACACTAAATCTTCAGAACACAGAAGGGGAAATATTCTATCAATCACAACTCTGAAAAAGATTTTAATTCAAGCTGAAGGTATTATTAGAATTTCAACACTATAAACCCGTGTTAGCCTTAATGACATATGTTCAAAAGGAGATCATAATCATCCAGGTTGACTTTTACACTTAAAAATACAAAAATTTTAAATAAATTGGAAAAGCTTTATGTTATATTTCCATGGCATCAATCACAGTTTCTGATAATATGAATAAAATGTGAGAGTTTGCTTCAATGAAGAGTTATTTGATTTCATTTTACTTTTTTCCCACTCTTTAATTTCCCCCACCATCACTTCTACCTCTGACCTATGGATGTTACCATCTCCCCTTAAGAACTGGATCTTTGAAGGTAGGGTGTCTCCTCCAATGCACTCGCGGTGCATCCCAGGGCCTGGTGCCCCTGGGGCCTGGCATCCCCAGCACACTCGGGGGGCCTGGTGCACCCAGGGTGGGGGGAAAGGGGGTGGTGCACCCGGAGTATGGTCCGTGGTTCCACCTGGGGCATGAACCCAGGACCTTTTGCATGTAAAGCAGACATGCTAACCACTACACTGTGAAGCCGCCCCCAATGAAGAGTTATTTTTAATGTATACCTATTAATATCTTTAATAAATGCAAATTCTGTTATATATGTTTAAGGTATTTCCTTGTCACTGTTCAGTTGTGCCAGATAGTTAACACAGGAGGCTCCTTCTATTCTAATTATAAGAAAGTCTTTTGAGACAAAATGAAAAATAACATGGTATAAAATTTAGTACCTCCGTGTTCAGACATTTTAGAAATAGATTGGTTAGCTACATCATTAACTTTATTTGTTTTCCCTTGTGCATCATTGCTAGCTCCTCAAAGAAAATAATAGGCATATCTCTAACAGTCTACAGATCTAACTTTGGAAAATAGACCCTCATTGTAGACCAAAGGAAACCTATTCAGAAGTAAGCTAGGATTTTTCTCCCCTCAATGCTACAAAATAATTCTAAAGTTCATATAGAAAAACAAATTGTTCAGAAATATAAGAGATTTTATAATTTGAGTAATAATGGCACACTTAGCTTGAAACATTAAATTTCTTATAAAGCTATAATCATTAAAACCATTAGATATCAGAACAAAAAAAACCACAAGAGAATACAACATATTATTTATCTTCAAAACATATAATATATACAAAGTTAAATATGCCATAAGTTAAAATCAGTAATGAAAAATATCAATATTTTGTTTCAACGAATTAAGGGAGAAATGTTTAGATATTTACCTCACAACATTCACACCCCACCCCGCAATGTACATGACTTTTAAAAGCCAGGAAGAAGGAAGAGAAGGAGAAGGGGAAGGGGAAGGCAGAAGGTGGGGAGAGAAAGGAGGAAGGGGAGGGGAGGTCGACTCCTACTTTATTCTTCTTTTTCAAATTGTTTAGCTGTTCTAGTCCCTTTGCCTTTCCATATAAATCTTAGATAACCTTAGATACATAATAATATATCTACAAAAACAAATTGCTGAGATACTGGTAAGAATTTCATTGAAATTGTGCATCAGTTAAGGAAGAATTGACATCTTTACTATGTTGAGTCTTCCAATCAATTCATGAACACAGTTTTCTCTACATCTATTTAGGTCTTTTCTGATTTCTTACACCAGTGTTTTGTAGTTTCCAGCATCCAAGTCCTATGCATATTTTGTTAGATTTAAACCTATTTTATTTTCTTTAAGCAATTTTAAATGGCATTGTATTATTTAGAAGTGAGTTTTTAATTATGGTGCACACGCATTCATTACTAGTATATAAAAATGACATTAATTTGTATACTTTGTATCCTTTGACGCTGCTAATTCACTTATTAGTTTTAGAATTTTTTTGCAAGTTCTTTGGGATTTTCTGTGTACATAATCATATTATCTGCAAACAAGGACAGTTTTAATTCTTCCTTTGCAATCTGCATGCCTTTTGTTTCTTTTTCTTGCCTTACTATACTGACTAGGACTTCCATTACTACATTAAATAAAATTGGTGAGAGTAGAAATCTTGGCCTTGTTTCTGATCCCAGGTGTGAAGCATTCAATCTTTCACCATTAAACATAAAGTTAGCTATAAGTTTTAGGTAGATGCTCTTTATTAAGTTGAGGTAAACTTCCTCTATTCCTATTTTTCTGAGAGTTTTTAATCACAAATGGGTGTTTGATTGTCAAATGCTTTTCCTGCATCAATGATATGATCATGTGATTTTCTTCATTAGCCTGTTAATATGATAGATCACGCTGATTGATTTTTAAATTAATGCATCTTTGTATCCCTAAAATAAACCCATTTGGTCACTGTGCAGAACATAGGACTCCATCGTAAAGCTAATCTGCCACTTTGAAGTCTGAATGAACCCAGACCCTTGATCCTGCACACTTCCCTGGGGTGAGCTCTGGCATATGTACACAGAGCTCTGGGCTGTCACAGGATTTGCATTAGTCCTCTCTGGGGTGAAGCCCCCTCCATGTTATCTCTCTCTTACCTCACTCTGGCACCAGGGCCTCCTGTCGCTTGTTCCTCCTGATTATCTACACATTCTCACCACTCAGGAGATATGAGCACACGTGGGGGTGGAAGGTACAGGGATCCATTTCATCTTGCTGCACCTGAGACTGCGCTTCTGTAAATTTCCCTATTAAACTCTTTAAACTGACAAAATGGGTTTGTCTGCCTTACTCTTTGGTCTCAGTTCCTTTCGTTTTTGGGGGCCGCTTTGCATACATGGCCCTTTAACAAAACAGTCACAGTGTGTAATTCTTTTACATATTGCTGAATTCTATTTGCTGATTTTTGTTTAAAAATTTTACATCTGTATGCATGAGGGATATCAGTCAGTAGTTTTCTTGCTTTTTGTACTTTTTAAATCTGGTTTGGTACATAAAATTAGTAGTGCCCCTATTCAATTTCCTGAAAGACATTATATAAAATTAGTGTTAATTCTTTAAATATTTGGTAGAATTGTCCAGTAAAACCATCTGGACCTAAATATTTTCTTTCCTAGAAGTTTTTTGTCATTGTAAATTCTATTTCCTTTATAATCATGGGGCTATTATCCACGTGATATCGGGTGAGTTGTGGTAGTTGTGTTTTTCAAGGAATTGGTTGATTTCATCTATATTGTCAAATGTATGCTTGTAAAGCTGTTCGTAGTATCACCTTATTATTGTTTTTGGTATCTATGGGGGTACAGCAATATATCCTGTTTTATTCTTGATATTGGTAACTTTTTTCTTGCCTGAATTTCATCAATTTTATTGATCTTTTCAAAGAACCAATCCTTTGCTTTCTTGATATTCTCTATTATTTTGTTATGATAAAAGTTTTAGCAATTTCTGCTCTTAAATTTATTTTCTTGTTTGCTTTCAATTCATTTTGCTCTTCTTTTCCTAGGATCTTTAGATATGAAGCATAGATTATTGATTTGAAACGATTCTTCCTTTCGAATATATGCATTTAGTGCCATAATTTCATTTTCAGCACACTTTTAGGTTGTGCCTCTCAAATTTTGCTGTGTTTTATTTACATTTTCATTCAGCTCGATGCATTTTTTATTTTCCTTAAGACTTTCTCTTTGAGCCACAGATTACTTAGAAATGTGTTTTTCAGTTTCTAAGTGTTTGGAGATTTTCCTATTATCTTGCTTACCAATTTCCAGTCTGATTCCATTATGGGTGAAGAACACACTCTGTATGATTCCAATTTTTTAAAATTAGTTGAGGTTTGTTTAACAGTCCAAAATGCAGTCTATCTTGGTATGGGTTCCATGGACACTTGAAAAGAATGTGTATTCTGCTGTCGATGGGTAGAGAATTCTGTGTTATTAGATCTTGTTGGTTGATGTTGAATTCTTCTCTACTTTTGCTGACTTTTTTGTCTAGTTGTTTTATCAGTTGTTAAGAGGGATGTTGAAGTCTCTGACTGTAATTGCAGATTTGTCAGTTTTTTTAATTCTATCAATTTTTGCTTCACATAAGTGCAGCTTTATTATTTGGTTTATACACATTAGGATTTCTATGTTTAATGGTGGATTGACTCCTTCATGTCACTCCATCTCTGTTAATTTTATTTTTTGTTCTGAAGTATACTTTATTTGATGTTAATATTGCCAACTATACTTATTTCGGTTGATGTTAGCATGATGTATCTTTTTCCGTCTTATTACTTTCACCCTCCCTATATTGTTATATTTGAAGTGAGCTTCTTGAAAACAGCATATAATTGGGTCAGAGTTTTTAATTAACTATATCGAAATATATCTTTTAATTGACTTATTTAGACTATTTACATCTAATATAATAATTGGTATGTTAGAGCTTACATCTGTCATTTTATTTTTAGTTTTCTGATGTTCTCTCTAGTTTTTACCTGTTTTCTTTTTTCTGCCTTCTTATAGGTTACTTAAATGTTTTAATTTTATTTTCTGTTATGTATAGTGTTTGTGAGTGTATCTCTTTTACAGTCATTTTAATGATGGCTCTAGTATATATATATTTTGTGTGTGTGTGCGTGTGTGTGTGTATGTGTGTGTGTGTGTGTGTGTTTATGATTAGGTCTATTGGTGTCACCACTTTACCATTTTCAGTGAAGTGTAGAAATCTTATCTCTTCCATTTATAATTGTCTTAAACGTTTTCTCTACATACATTTCAAACCACATCAGTGTTATAATTTGTGCTTCCACCATTAAACATAATTAAGAAAACTCAAGAGGAAAAGGAGAGTCCATTGCATTTATCATATATTTGCTTGCCATGTATTTTCTTCCTTTCTGATGTGCTACGATTCCCTACTTATTGTTTGCTGCCTGTTTAGAGAGCTTTCTTCAGCCATTCTTTTAGAGTGTCAAATTCTTTTAGTTTTCTTTTACCCACAAGTATCTTGATTTTTCCCTCTATCTCCAAAGGATAATTTCACTGAGTATAGAATTCTACATTGAAAGTTATTTTCTTTCAGCAACCAAAATATGTTACATTACTCCCTCTGGCTTCCATATTTTTTTATGAGATGTCTGCTGTCATTTGAATTATTTGCCTTAATAAATAAAGTGTCAGTTCCTTTTGCTGCTTTCAAGATTTTTCTCTTTCATTAGTTTTGAGAAGTTCGTTCATGATGTTTGTGTTTATCCTGTTTAAAATTCACTCAGCCTGCTACATATGTAGGTCTGTCTTTTGCTATATTTGAAAAATTTTCAGCCATTATTTCTTCAAACACTTTTTCAACCCTATTCTTTTACACTTTTCCTTCAGGACTCTCATAACATGAATATTAAATCTTTTATAATAGTTTCACAAGTCCCTGTGTTACAAACTAGGTAATTTACGTTGCTCCATTTTCCAGTTCCCTAGTTGCTTCCTTTAATCCTTCAATTCTGCTGTTTGGCTCATCTGTTGAGGTATTTTTTAAAAAATTTTTGTTATTGTATTTTTAAATTATAAAATTCTACTTGATTCTTTTTTGTGTTTTCTATTTCTTTGTTGAAGATTCTTATTTTATTTGTTCATTTGTTTCAAGCTTTTTCACAATTGCTCATTGAAGCATTTTTATGATCGCTACTTTAAAATCCTTGCTTGAGACTTCTACCACATCCGCCATCCATGTTGGCATCTATTGAATATCACTTCTCATTCAGTTTAAGATCTCGTTTTTGGTATAATTAATGTTTTTTTTTTTATTAAAACCATGACTTATGAGTATTATGTTATGACATTCATAATTTTACTTAAACATTTATTTTAGATGGCTTTTTATAACACCACTCAGGCTAGGGAGGATGTTCACTTCCTTATTACTATCATGTGGTGGTATAAGTCCAGGTTCCCAGCTTGGGATCATTCGACACCCAAAGGCTCTGTTGGGCAGAAATGGGATTTCTCACTTTCTACATGGACTCCACTGACAACACAATGAGCAACTTCATTAATGCTAAGAAGTGGTTAAAGTCTTGACTCACCATTAGGATTCCTCTGACACCCTTCCAGTATTAAGGGGAAGAGGCACCTCATTACTTCTGGGTGGGGCTCTCACAAGCTGTCTCCATTGATATAACAAGGGAAGAGGGAGGAAGCTGGCTACTTTCCACCAGGTGGGGAAAAAATTCCTGGCTCTTTACTGGGCCTTTCTGACAGCACCCCAGCATGAGGGCAAAAGGTGAATTAGGATGCTGTACTGCACCAGTTGATGGAGATTAAAAGTCAAGGCTCCCTACCAAGCTTTCATTGGAGAGAGTAGAGATGGGAGCTAGTTTTTCTGTGGTATTTTGCTAGAGTAGAGCCCTTACTATTTAAAAGTATTCTGTCTTGATAAGCTACTGTTTTCCTGGCCTTTTAGCCACTGATTGGTATTTTATTAAGGCCTTTATTGTCTGTGCCCATAGGCCTTTTGGCTTGCTAGCTTCTTCAGTTCCAAGTGTTAGATATATGAAGTAAAAATACCCTCCCCCCCTAGGGAGTTCACCACAATATCATTCCTTAGATTTGAGATCCCTTGTCAGTCTGTCTCCTTTCCTCTTCTTCTTAGAGTCTTCTTATATTTGTTTCTTACACAATATCAAGAGTTTTCAATTGTACTTAGTAGGAGGAGCAGGAGGAAATAGTGGGAGGATTAGGGAAAACTATATCTATACCATTTTCCCAGAAATGGAATGTCCCCCAAAAATCTTTTAAAATAAGAGTAGAATTAGCTGACACACTACCTGATATCAGGATTTACTATAAAGCTACAGTACTCCAGTCAGTGTGGTATTGGCATAAAGGTTGATAATGTATCAAGAACGGATTAGAGTGTCCAGAAATAAATCCGGCAGACATCAAAAATTGACTTTTGACAAAGAAACCATGAGAATTCAATAGAGAAAGAAAAGTCTTTAACAAATAGTTATGGACCAATTGGATAAACACATGAAAAATAATGAAATTTGATCCCTGCATCATATCTTTCACAAAATCAATTCAAGATGCATCATAGGTCTAAATGCTAAAGATAAAATTTTAAAAAAGCTTACAAAAGAAAACATCAGAGAAAATCTTAACCACTTGTGGAAGACAAGGATTTCCTAGAGACAGAATAGCAAAAACCCCAGGAAAAAATAATTAATCGAACTTCATAAAAATTAAGAACTTCACCACCTGCATGCTCATCAAAAGTCAAGAACTGCTCTTCAAAAGTCACAACGAGGATCCCCTCTCCACCAAAAAAGGCAAGCCAGAAATGAAAAGATAATATTAACAAAACACATGTCTACAAATTACTTGAGTTCAGAATATTTTAAAGACTCATATAAATTAATAATAAAAACAAACAACCCAACTAAAAATGTACAGAATATTTAAACGTACACTTAATAAAACAAGATAAATGGCAAACAACACATGAAAAGATATTTAATGCCATTACACATCATGGAAATGTAAATTAATACTCTGGTGAGATGCTAGTTTTCTTACACTAGAATGACTAAAATGAGAAAAAAATCTGTCAATAGCTGTGTGTGAGGATGAATAATAAATAACTGGAATTCTCATAGACTGTTGATGGGAGCATAAAATGGTTCAACCACATTGGAAAATGATTTGCCAGTTTATTACATTAAGCATATTCTATGACCCAGCAATTTCACTCTCAGCAATTTATCCAAAGGGAACACACACATACACACACAGACACACACACTCATGTGGAGATTTGTATAAGTTATGTATAACAGTGTTACAATAATAAAAAAACTGGAACCAACCCAAATGTTCATCAGTAGAAACTTATACAAAAAAACTGTGGTATATTCTGATAGTTAAAGATAATTTGTCAGTAAAAAATAATTAACCTCTAATACATACAATAATATAAACAAGAAACTGCATTAACATTGTTAAGCAAAAGTACTCAGACACAAAAGTTTGTCATTTCACTGTATACAAATTTTACCATAATATAATTATCCCGTATGATCTTTAAAATGAGTCTAAAAGCAATAGAATAAAACCATAAAAGAAAATGCTGACATTATACATAAATATAAAAATGTGGTTCTCTGAAATAATTACATAAATATAATTGAAAGAGAAATGAGAAAAATATTTAGAGCTTACATGACAAAAGATTAAAATAATTAATATTCATAGACCTAATATAAAAGTCAGAAAAATGCTAAAACTCTAATGAATATGTAAAAATCATAAATAATTTGCAAAACGGAAAGTACACTTAAACAAATGCACCTAACCTTATGCTCTTTTCCAACTCATCTCTCTAGTTTTCTACACTACTCTTCCCAACTACTGTTGAAATAAAGCTGGTGACAGTCTATATAACACAGCCTTCAAGGATCTATTTACCTCTAGGACATTCAGTAAAGATTTCCATTAGGCAGTTTGACATTTAGGTCTGTGGTTCAGGAATACTACATGAGCTCCAAAGGTAGACGTGGGAGTCAGGAGCATGGAAGTGGTGAAGTAATAGGTGTAGATGTGATCACCAAGGGACAGCTATAGAGTGAGAAGAGAGGACAGGAAAGCAGAGGGAATTGGAGAACAGAGTGAGGATCAGGATGTACACATGACTGGTTTAAGTAGTGAGAATTCAAGGACTTGTCTGGAGCTTCTGGAAGGAAATGCTCTTTTCCGTTGAATTTGGAACAGAAGTCCCCATGTGGAGCCTGGCTCCCAAACCAACGTCCTGGAAAACAAAGCTGAGATATGAGGAGAACCAGAGCTGCATCCAGACCTACTCCCTGGGTTTTTCAAGTATGTGAACCAATAACTTCTGTTTTGTTTTGTTTCATTTTTTTAATTTAAGAAAAATAGTATTGGAATTACTGACACGAGTACCTGAAGATCATAACCCTTTCTCACTAAGATGTTGAAAGTATCAAATGATAAAACCTATGAAAAAGGAACTATAGGAATTTCTGTCATGCAGATTTTCCATAATCATTAGTTAACCCTTCTTCAGTGGCTCTTCAATCCAGACTTTCTGCCCACCATAATGCCACCTTGGTACTGTTTTTGTTGCCTACACAGATGATGTCCCATCTAGTTGAAGGACAGTGAAAGTTATTCTATGTTATCAGACCATGAACAGCTTGAGGAAAGGGTCCACAGTTTAAGCATTTTATTCATATTATTACTGACCAAGTTTATTACTGATAACATCTAGCACATTGCAGAAGCACCACACATGACATCAGAAGTCATTATTTACGTGCTGCACACATCATTCACTTAAGATGAGATTTCCAGGCCCCAAAAGAAAGCCCCTGTGCTTTGCAGACAGACTTCCTAATGTTCCACATGGATCTGACTGATGCCAATGTTTTCATACATTATACTTAGATTGTTAGATGTAATTGCACAAATAAGCCATTATCAAAACAAGATTTGAGGGTCTGAAACATCCCTCAGGTTTTGATGTCTCAGATGAAACTGTGATACCTCTTTCCTGGAAAGAAAAGTTTTACGAAAAATTTGTTTCACTATCCATGAGGGATGCTGTAGAAGTTCAATTTTCCAATCTTGCCAGGTCTAGTGATTTTATTTTATTTTATTTTATTATTTTTTGCCTTTTTTTACATTGTTGCCAATATGTATGCTAAAGTCTTCTGTGAGATACAGGTTGCCAGATGCAACTGAATTAATTTTGTTAAAATATCAGAATTGTCCTTTTCTATCATTGGTACTATTATAATAAAGACCTATGCCCTGTGTTAATTTTCAGTTCCCCAGGTAGAGTTTTTCACTGTTATGAGGTGAACCTAATTCTGTGGTTGGCCATTAAACACCTGTGTTTAAGTCATGGGCTTTTTGCCTCTTCCCTTTGGTATAATTTCTGGGTTAGCATGACAGAAATTGTGCTATATTTTACGAATATGAGTATCCTGAATTTTATGCCATATCTAACCTCAGAATCTCAACCTTTACTGACCAAACAGGATGATTCTGACATTAAGAATGAATAAAGCTGAGTGATAAGTAACAATGTCAACAGATCTTATTCTTTTGGTGACACAAAACTAAGGGCACCCATGTTCTCTAAGACACACTTTGGTCAGGAAGAAGCCAAACGTATTCTATCTTTCATTACAGTGCCCTTGGAAACATCAGTGTGTGTTAATGAACATCCTGTTATCTTTAGAAACGAATAAAAAGCAGTTACTGAGGAAATGTCGTAACACCCATTAAAGACAGAACTCTTCGCCATGAGCAGAGATGCACAGTGTGGAAAAGCTTGTCAGGCAGAACCCATGGACTATATAATCTTCACAATGTGACATTTCATAGAACACATTCAAGTTAGTACTAGCATAAGAGGGAAAGCCCATAAACCAAAAGTTTGAAGCAAAGCAAGATTTTGGAAATGACAGTACATTCTATTGTATGCAGCAACATTTCTTCCAACATAAAATCAGTGTCCATATTTGTGAATGAACAATAATCTAAGAGAAAATAAATGTTATTATATTTAGATAATGAAAATTACTTTGTATTTGTCCCAATACAATATGAATTATTTAAAATATCATGAAGTTATCAATGGTCAGATACTAAGAAAATCAGAGGCAATCTTTTAAAAATAAATCACACTTTTCCAGAAAATTCACATGGTGCAAATGAAGTCTGGGTCTGTATTTTCTGGTTTGTGTTTCCTACATTGTGTTCTATATACTACATAAGTGCTGCATGTAATAAAGGTCACATACAGATGTAATGAAAATCGATTGATTAAAAGACCCAGTTTGGATGGCAACTCTGCCATGAAGTCCCACATTCCACCTAGCTCACGTCAAAGATTCTATAGCCCAACCCTGCCTTCTCTCACTGGTCATGTTCTAGAAGATTTTCTCATAAGTAGATACTTCCAATGCTTCTAAAAGACATTTCTGGAAGAGGGAAATAACTTCAAAGAGGAAAAGAGACAAAGTAAAAAGAACACTAGATCAAAGATCTCCACAGGTATAATCATTACCTGCTACCCAGCATATTATTTTATAGATAAATTGAGGGCCAGATACACTGGAACAAAGTGTCAGCAAAGTCAGAACTGGAAGTCAGTGCTGTGATGCTGTGTCGGGATAATTTTTATTCTCTGCTCATGCTGAAAATGTAAATCTTATTAGGTCTTGGAGTGCATATTTTCTTTCATTTATTTTGTATCATTTGTTCGCCACCCACATTTGATTACTTGTATGGGTTCTATATGTCCTTTTCCCAAACTCTCTGTACAGAAAAATATAAACTGGAAATAGAAAAAATAAAAATAAGAAAAGAATAAACAAATGAGTGAAATGGAAATGAATGCTATTCTGTAAATAAATTCTGGTGGTATTCCTTTAAAATGTCCTTTTATTTTTAAGCTTTCCATAAGAATGTATACACCTTGTCTCTCCAATTAATTGAAGACAGGTCGATGTCATACACTTTTTTCTATCATCATATCAGCTGGCACTGAAATATGTCTCTAGGCACTGAGGGTCACAGATGCATTTTATGGAAGGCAAATTAAGTAATATTAAACACATTAGCTAAAGGGGGAATTTAAAATGAGTAAAGCTCATCTATGAGGAAACTTCCCATAATTTGGCCATTGGAAAAATCTAAAAATTAAAAAATGGAAATATTTAATTTCAGTATTTATTAAAGTTTTGTGCCTTTGAGTTTGGTTTACTTTTCTTTTTCAGAAATATGAATTACATATAGCAAAGAGTAGGAGATGAGACACTGTGATCTTTCTCAGTGCCAAGGGTCTCTAATGTATGTAATCCTACTATTTTGAGACCAAAAAAAAAAAAAAAAAAAAAAAAAAAACCGGGCAATGGTCAAGAAGACCAAGCAAGATATTTCATGAATGCACTGTAAATATCTGGCACAAAGTAATATCTCAATAACTGTTAACCATTATTATGAGAAACCAATGGTGAACAAGACAGTCACATTCTTAGGCCTCACAAAGCTTAAATGTTTCTGCATTTAACTAATTTTAACTTGGAAATTCAAGATTAAACCAAATGTCATATTGCTATTTGTTTTACATTTAAAACTAAAAGGAATAGAGAGAAAATAATAATAATAAAAAAGCTTATAATTTGATTTAAAAAGAAAATGGCAAGCATTACCATTTTCCAATCTCTGAGTTAATTCCCAATTTTTATGAAAGATCCAAGTCTTTAACAACATCTAAATCTCATCTAAGGGGAGAAAGTCTATCTTTTCAATGCAAAGAATAATATCACTATCCTCATAGACTCTGTAAAAATTTCTTTGAATATAAAACTTTTGCAATTATGTACATCTAAAACTTTACTCACACAAACATGTACAGACACACACACACACACACACACACACACACACACACACAGAAATATAAAGATGACTGACTATGGCTGTTTCTATAAGATGTTGAAATAATTAGTAATTTCAGCATATTCTTTGGCAAAATATATCCTGAAAAGACTTATTTACAATAAAAGACTTTTAATTATAGAAACTGTTTTCAATTATAGAAAGTATATAAATTCCTTGTAAGCATTTCTATCATAATTGGTTCTTTTCAAAATTGTATTCATTATTTTTTTAAAACTTGTTATGGGCTAAGGCAGCAAAAAATTATGAGAAAAAAAATTGTACAGGTGTGGCTTTCCTTCATTTTTAATTTCTTTTATAAAGCAGTTTTGCAATAAACAGAAGTGAGAAAACAAAACGGTCCCATATGTTTTAACTTAAATTTGCAAATTCACTTTTTCAAAAACCAGAATTTGTAGCCAACTTTTTCTAAATCAGATCATTCATCTTTCAAAGCAAACCATTTCTCTAGAGAATCTAAAACCTAGCAATTTTGCCACTTTCACTGTCAGCAAATGCTTCACAGAAATGCTGTGAACGTCTGTTAGGTCTATTTTTTTTCCTTAAGTTTATGAAGTTGTTTAAATGACAGAGTATTTCAATTTATAGGTGAATGTTCTATAGGATCTCATGTGTATAAACCACAGCTAGAGAATCACTGTTTAGTATTCTAAACTGATAACTTCCTCTTCAGGCATAAATGGATATGTTTTTCTCCCACATTAATGAATTTTTAGAGTAGCAATATGGCAACTCCAGGTGGTATGGCTATCTGTAGATAATCACCCCCCAAAGAACACCTCCACTTCTCAGAGGTGATGATCACCAGAACTGTCATGCCTTTCTGCTTACTTACATGCTGATGGCAGCAACCAGAAACATTTGTAAGGCATGAGCAGCATACAGAATTTATGTGCTTTGCTCATTTTATGAAAAGCACTAACACTATTGGCAAGTCTGACACTTTTACACTATCATGATAATTACAAGGTTTTCGTATGTGGTTTTGTATTGTGACACCATTGATCAACATCCATTTTCTGGCATGTGTAGCAGAGGCAAAACGTTCCACATAGGTTCTTTCTGGAATTGCATTACCTACTGTAATAGAGTCCTGTTATATATCTCTATTGCACCAACTCTACCTGCACTGCTGTGCCTGCCTAGGTTGTGACCTCTTTTATACCCTCTTAAGCATGCACAAAATGGGGCAATAGGGTAAGGAAGAGAGTATTTTTTTTTAGGAACTATATTTTATTGACCAATATGCGCGAGTCTAATTTGGTTTTTTGGATTTGATTTAAATTCTAATACCTCAATCTTCCAAACCTCTTAGTTTACTGGGAACACACACATGATTTAAATGGCCTACAGAAGACCAAAACAGTATGTGTATTTCCTTCTATGATTTACTTAATAACTAAAACAAAACACTGGGCAGCATCAAATGTTTAGTTTTTGAAATGCCATGTTTATATCCTATTGTGCACTGCTCTACAAAATATGCTTTGGGCATAGACCTTGGGATAAGTGAAAACATTTCCTTAAAAAAGAAAAGGGCAGATCATAAGAAAAAAAATGGCCTAGAAGATAGAGGCTCTGTTCATCCCTCTGGTGACCAAATCAAAGTTGTGACAGAAACAAGGAGTGGCAGCAAGGAAAAAATACCTGGAATCTAGGTGAACAAGCCATAAAACTAGTGGGAGATCCAAGATAGCACCCTGCAACGGCAGAAGGTAAGATGGGGTGAGGACTCGGGGCTACTTGGTCCCAAGTGGCTAAGCAAGATGAAAGCTGCGGCAGTCACAGGGGCTGCATGTGCAAGTGATTTTCACGGTGACCGACCTGCTCACTCTGAGCACCAGTGCCCATTTGGCTGTGTGCAGGGGGCACCAGGGACTTACAGGGAGACACAGTCAGAGTGAGGGCTAAAGCAAGACTCGGTGTAGAGGTGCTGGTGGTATCCATTGTTCCCGGTTGAGAACCCAGGCCCCACCTCCCAGTGTGCAGACACAGTGCCATCATAGCTGTGACATCATCAAACTGGATAACAGAGGTTGCTCTGCCCAGAGGATTCCCTAAAACCCTGCCTCCCCCAAGTCATACCCGCCCCCCCCACTAAGCCACATCCAGGTATATCCTCAGCCAGTCAGGTGCTCCTTGCTGAGACTCAAACTGGAGGAGGCAGCTGGCCTCAGTTTCTGGTGTGGCCTTTTGAGGCAACTATAAGCACAGCATCTGTGGACTGCTTGCTGAATCTTAACAGATGGCCCCAGATGGGTAGAGGCTTGGGCTAAATTTGGACCCTCTCAGGACTGTGCCATTAAATTTCTACTTCACAAATCCACACTGATAAGACTGGGAGACTTATGAGCTTTGCTTAGTACATAGAAACAGACACAGAAAGACAGTCAAAATGGGAAGAAAAAGAAGCAGAAACCATATTAGAGAACAGAATAGAGATCCAGATATAATGGAGTCAAGTAATCTAACAGATGCAGAGTTCAAAACACTGGTTATAAAGATGCTCAATGAACTTTTGGGAAGTGTAGAGGACTCTAACGAAGAGATAAAAAAAACATAAAAATGGAAATGGAAATTATAAATGAGGACCAGTCTGAAATGGAGAACACATTATCTGAGATAAGAAGTATATTATATGGACTAAACACAGGAACAAACAAAGTGAATAAACAAGAGGATCACATGCCCTATCTAGAGGACAGGAAAGCCAATCAGGACACTCAATCAGAATGGCAAGAAAAAAGATGCCAAGACTGTAAAAATAATTTAAGGAGTATATGGAACACTATTAAGGCTCCAAATATTCATCTGATCAGCGTAACTGAAGAAAATCAAGATTTTGAACAGCTGTTTGAAGAAATAATGATGGAAAACTTTGCTAACCTGGTGAAGGAAATGGACATAAAACTCCAAGAAGTTCAGAGAATTCTAAAAATCAAGAATCCAAAGAGGCCCACACCAAAACACATCATAATGAAAATGCCAAAGGTTAAATACAAGAAAAGAATATTAAAAGCAGCAAGAGAAAAACAAATAATTACATAGAAGGGAAAACCCATACGACTGGCAGCTGATTTCTCAAAAGAAACGATGAAGGGCTTGGCAAAAAATCCTTTGCAAGATGAAGACTCATAATCTACAACCAAGAATAATTTATCCAGCATAGCTATCATTTAGAGCTGAAGGACGAATAAAGAGCTTCTCAGAGAAAAATAACCTCAAAGACCTTGATCATCGCCAAGCCAGAATTACAGGAAATGTTGGAGGGACTTCTTTCAGAAGAAAAAACATGTATCAAAAACAGGAATAAAGAATGGTAACAACTACATTCCTATCAATAAGTACCTTAAATGGAAAAGCATCAAGTGCTCCAACCAAAAATAGAGTGGCTGAAAGGATAAGAAAACAAGATCCCTACATATGAAAAGGAAGGGAATGGAAAAAGATATTGACTTGATGAACCAAAAAGATATTTAAGTCAGACAGAGAAAGATAAAGACAGCCACTTTGGAAAACAGTCTGGCAGTTTCTGAAATGGTTAAATACAGTTATCATTATGACCTAGCAATTCCACTCCTAGGTAAATACCCAACAAAAATAAAAACATGTCCACACAGAAATTTGTAACAATGTTTATAGCAGCATTGTTTGTAATAACCAAAAGATGGAAACAACTCTATTATCTATGAATGTGCAAATGTATAAACAAAATATGGTATATTTATATGACATGTATATTATTCAGCCATGATAAGGAATGAAGTACTAATATATGCTATAACATAGACAAACCTTGAAGACATTATGCTGAGTGAAACAAGCCAGTCACAAAAGACCACATACTATATGATTCCATTCATATGAAAGTCCAGAAAAAAGAAATCTCTAGAGATTGAAAGTAGATTAGTGGTTGCCTTGGGCTGGGGAAGAGGGATATGGCAGATGGAAATGACAGCTAAAGAGTAAAGAGTTTTTCAAGGTGATGAAAATGTTCTAAAATTGACTCTGGTGATGGTTGCACATACCTGTAAATATAGTGAAAAACACTGTATCACAGAGGTATTTTTTTTTTCATAGAGCATACAGTGTATCATAAGACTTGGGGAAAACCAAGTACTTTAGTAAGAACCACCCCCTTCCTCACGAACATGGAAGAAGAGAGGAGCAGAGGCAGGGAGAAGGGCCCCAGGGAAAACAGTCCAGTCTCTGAAGTTTCACCCAGGTGGGGGTCCAGGTGTAGCTCTCCAGGGAGGGCCCTCTCCTCTTGTCCCTCAGAGAGCTCCAGGGCGTCCTCCAAGCTTACCAGGGTACGACGCTCCTGAAGGCCACAGAGATGCCGGACACTGTGCTGATTTCACTCCTGTGCAGAGAACGCTGAGACAGGTTGCACACCTCTATCATCCACCAGACCATATACTTGCACCGTTCCCTCCAACAGCCATTTGCGTCCAGCTTCTGGCCAATCTCCTGGGCCGCATTGCCAGCCTCCCTGGAGCTCAGCGAATGACTTCGATTTAAATGCAGGGAGAGCGGCTTGAGCTCTCCTGTTGTTGACTCCGACTCTGCCTCGTCCGTCCACGATTACATGGGTTTCACCTGGGCCCATTTACCCAGTTTGCCACGATGCTTCTTAGCAAACGGCTTACAGCACACATGCTTCACTATGAAGTTCCAAAACCTCTTGGCCAACCCCCGACAGCCCTGGCCACGGCCCAAGGAAGAGTTGGGGACACACCATCAGGCTGCTCAGCAGAAAGGGCGTTTTCCCCATTGATTCCCTCTGGGGCTTTGCCACTGCACTTGCTGCTGGTGACGTAGGTAGAAGAAGAGTCCACTGTGCCATGCCGCAGGGCCGGGCTGGGGGTGGCAGTCCTCAAGTCCAGGCTGGCTGGGGGAGTGGCTGGCTCTTTGGCCTTCTGACCGGATGGCTGATCATCGTTGGTCAAGGAAGGACCATCGCTGTGGGGGGAGGACTCTGCACCAGGGAATGGCCTTACTCTAATAGTGCGATGCTTCACCTTTGGGGATTTGTGACTCAGAATTAAGTATGTGGCCAACACGCTATTGTACTTTGCACCTGTGACTGCCTCTTCAATTTGTTGCTGCTCAAAGCCCAAGTTCAGCATCTCCTGGACCACCTGGGGGTTTAGGCTGTCACTGGGCAGCTCCGTATAAGGCTTAAGTTCCTCCTCCTGCCCCATATTTACCCATGGGTCTTTCATCAATGTTCGAGAGTTACTCGGTTTTGGGGGTCGACTGTCAAAATTTTCCTCAGAACGTTCTTGCACAAAAAGGACACAAAGTAGGGGAACTGGAATTCTCCTCTCATGATCTTCCTCTGTAGTGCAGTCTCGTCTACTGCCTTAAATGGCAATTTTCCCGTAACAATTTTGTAAAGGAGAACTCCCAGGCTCCATACGTCGGCTCCGGGGCCATCATAGCATTTTCTTAGGAAGACCTCTGGGGCGAGATAAGGAAGGCTGCCGCGGAAAGTACACATCTTGTGGCCAACATACGTACTGCTTATTCCAAAGTCTGCCAGTTTCACATTCAGTTCCTCATCCAAGAGTACATTCTCTGCCTTCAGGTCTCTGTGTATGATGTCCTTCTGGTGGCAGTAATGTACGGCCGAAATCAGCTGTCGGAAGATGCGTTGAGCCTCGTGCTCATTCATACGGCCAAAACGCTGAAGATATCCAGATAAGCTCCCTCTGCTCGCATGCTCCATGACCAAGAAGATGGTGTATTCAGTGTCAATCACCTGATATAGTTTTACAATATTGGGGTGGTTCAGGCTTTTCATGTTTTTTGCTTCTTGTTGAGGTCTATAGACGCCCCGCCGATCAATGACTTTGACGGCCACCTCTACTCCTGTAATAATATGTCGGGCCAACTTCACCACGCCAAAGGTGCCTTTGCCAATGGTGTGCAAGAGCTGGTAGTGACCAATATGAGGCTCCGTGATGGGAGAGATGGCTGCAAGGTCATGTGGCATAGTGACCACTCATTACACTGATAATACTAGCTCTGTAAACTATACTAGCAGACAATACTAACTATGCTAACTGTGCTAATAATAATGAACAATGCTAACTATACAAATTAACTGTGCTAATACTAATGAACAATGCTAACTATACTAATTAACTGTGCTAATACTAATGAACAATGCTAACTATACTAATTAACTGTGCTAATACTAATGAACAATGCTAACTATACAAATTAACTGTGCTAATACTAATGAACAATGCTAACTATACAAATTAACTGTGCTAATACTAATGAACAATGCTAACTATACTAATTAACTGTGCTAATACTAATGAACAATGCTAACTATACTAATTAACTGTGCTAATACTAATAAACAATGCTAACTATACTAATGATACCAATACTAACTCTACGAAATATACTAACAATGCTAACTACAAATACTAACTGAAAAAATTGTCAACGAAAAAAAGGGGAAAACAAAGAAAAAAGAAAAATATGAGAAAAGAACAAAGAAAAAAACTGAGGAAAAGAAAATAAAAAGGGAAATAAAAGGAAAAAATAAAGAAAAAAGAAAAAATAAGAAAAAGGAGAATTTTAAAAAAATGAGAAAAAGAAAGTAAAGGCAAGAGGAAAGATAAGCAAAACAACCACCAAAAAGGAGAAAACAAGCTAACTAGTCCAGTCCAACAGGTCACCACAGATCAGCTTCCTGGGCTCTATGGACAAAAACCTCAGCCCAGGCAGGGCCTTTTATAGGAGTTTTTTGTAATTACATCACAATGGTGCTTTCTGAGGTCAGAGCGAGGCATGGACCAATCCAATCACAGCTGGATACAAACCAGTGGTGTCCTCACTTCTTGGTCTCAAGATCTTATATTTTTAATACTTAAAAAAAAAAAAAACAAAGAAAACAAAAATACAAACAAATAAGGACCCCAAAGAGCTTTTTGTTTATGTGAGTCAGTAAGGATTGATATTTACTTTATTATAAATTAAAATCTTACCTTTTCATTTATAATTTGAAGATCTGTAATAAATTTTGTCCTTTAAAGACCTTAGAGTATCTACACTTAAAATATTCAATTTTTTTTTTCTTAAAAATGCTACAAGTTAACTGATATCATGATGCTACAGGAAAATGTTCTGTTGAATAAGATAAGGTACATTATTAACATCTATAAAGCTGAGAGGAGGTAGCTTCATCATATTTTTGCCAATAAGATAATGAGCAGATTGCTCAACAGAAACTGTGGAGACCAGGCGGCAGTGGGTTGATGTATTCAAAGTGTTGAAGGAAAAAAAGCTATTAACCAAGAATCATATATCTGGCAAAACTATCTGAAAATGAGGGAGACCTTAAGACATTCACAGAGAAACCAACGCTGAGGAAGTTCTTTACCACTAGACCTGCCTGGCACGTAGCCAGGTTGGACTAAAAGGACACTAGGCAGAGACTCAAAGCTTTATGAAGAAATTATGATCTCTGCTGAAACTCAGCACATGAACAATTATAAAAGCTCGTACTCTGTGGCCATGCCACCCTGAACAAGCCTGATCCCATCTGATCTCGGAAGCTAAGCAGGGTTGGGCCTGCTTAGTACTTGAATGGGAGACCACCTAGGAAGACCAGGTGCCTGCTGTAGGCGTAAAAAACAAAAAATAATGGATTGTAAGCTGACAAGGTCCTTGCAATCTGTGAGGTCAACCAAAGTTTGCCCTGTCTAGAAAATAAATAAATAAAAATAAATAACGTTAAAAAAAAAAAAGCTAGTACTATTGTGACTTTGGTTTGTAGCTGCACTGTTTGTTTTTTATTTGACTTAAGAGACTAATGTAGTAAAAGAAAATTTTTAGTTTATGTTTTTGGAGATGCAATGTATAAAGATGTAATTTGGTGACATCAACACTGTGTTAGGGTCAGAGCTATGAAGGAGAAGGTTTTTTATATGTTCTTAAAGTTAAGCTAGTATAGATTCACATACAGGTATTACAACTTTAGGACGTTAGGTCATTCCAGTGACGAAAAATAATTCTCATATATATTCGGTCTTCATCTGTGATTTCTGGCTCATAACACCCTGAAGTGTTAAAGAGGAGGAAGAAAGTGAAAGAAAAGGGCACTACAGGTAGACAGGCTAATAAGTGTAGTATGCTGAATAATGGCCACTCAAAAATATCACATCCTGATCCCTGCAGATGTTATCTGCTAAGGAAAAGAGGTCTTTGCAGATGTAATTAAATTAAGAGTCTTGACATGGGTAGATTATGGGTCATATATACGATGGAATATTACTCAGCCATTTAAAAAAAATGAAATCCTACCATTTGCAACGACATGGATGGACCTAGAGATTATTATGCTGTGAAATAAATCAGATAGAGAAGGATACATACCATATAATTTCAGTTATCTGCAGAATCTAAGGAACAAAAAGAACAAACAAATCAAAAACAGACTCACAAATATAGTGGACAATTTAGTGATGGACAGAGGGCAGGGGGGTTTGGAGGCCTGGGAGAATCGGATGAAGGGTTAAAGAAGTACAAATTAGTAGCCGATGGATGGTCACAGGGATGGGGAGCACAGCATAGAGAATGCAATTAGCATTCATACACTGGCTAGGGGGAGGGTCAGGGGAGGGAGGGAGCAATTGGGGGAATCATTTTATGAACTATATAGATGTCTAACTAATATACTGTATACTTGAAACTCATTAAAATTTAAAAAAAAATTAAAGGGCAATAATAGTGTAATATTTATGTATAGTCCAGGTAGGGGTACTAGACTAATTGGAGGATCACTTCGTAGATTATATAAATATCTAACCACTACTCTGTACACTTGAAATTAAGATAAAATAATATTGAATGTCAATTGTAATCTAAAAATGAATTTTAAAAAGATAAAAGGCAGAAAGTTACAATTTTTTTCCTGCATTTAATTCCACATTGAATTTGCATGAGTATTTCGAGGTCAAAGTGGGGGTTGAAATGGAAAGTGACAAAATGATAAAATAAGTTGATTGGAATTTGACAGAAAAATTAGAGTACCCTTAAGTGATGCTAAAGAAAGCAATGTGTGTATTATACATGAAGCATAACAAGGAGAGTCTTCTTTAATAGCAAGGAGAAAAAATTCCAATTATTGCCAAATTTAATTTCTTTCCCAGAATTTAACTAAGAGCATACGATTTGACCTGCTAACATCAGTGCATTATGAAAATCAGTCACAATTACTGTCAAAATCACAATGTTCTGTTCTAAAAAGCTTTTGAATTAGACCTATTGCAAAACATAGCAAGAAAACTGACCTAACATATGTTTATATCAAGGGATATATTGTTTGAAATAAACCTTTTACCATCCTATTCTTTATATTTGGGAAGTTGGGGAATTGAATAATTTTATTCATTTCTAATCAACTTCAACACAAATGGAAATCCCAAAATTATCAGAAATGAAACAAGGACAATAGGAATAACTAACATACACCCTTTCACTTTTAGCAACATGGTTAAAATTATAATAATTATTATCTAATTGAAATGTAATTGATTATTCTTTAGTGCTTTTAATATTAATTTTACCATAAGAAAATGGTGCATATAGATATTCAAAATTATTTATAATAAGTAGGAGAGACAGATCAATGAGATAAATGGTAGATGATAGATAGATAGATGATAGATGATTGATAGATAGATAGATAGATAGATAGATAGATAGATAGATAAACAGATAGATAGGTGATAGATAGACAGAAAACAGAGGCAAACTATATTTCTCAAGACAAAAAGACCTGCAACTTAATTACGAATGATAGAATGCAACATCAAAACAGCAGGCCAAGTATTTATGTAGGTCTAAAACTGTAGGTAGGTTTATATAGTATTTTCTTCTAAAAAACAAATTCATTACTAATTCATGTTCTTTTTCTAAAGTCTAATTGAAACTGTGTGGTTTTATTACATATACTACCACTCTATTACCCCACATTTTCTATCTTTAAATAAAAGTTTCTAAAGATACTTGTTATTTCCTTGGGGAATGGGTCAGAGGTCAATTCTCTAATGAGGATGTTTCATTTGCCAGAAGTGTGAAAAGATACAATCACTAAAAACACTATAACTAGAAATTAGAATACTCATTATCCATATTAATAGAATCACCAGCTCATAGATGACTTTGAAGTCCATTATCATAGCATCTGAAGAGTTTACAATTTCAGGGAAGAAGCCAAATTAATACACACACACACACACACACACACACACACACACACACACACCCCTGGAAAGTACTTGACAGAATAATTTGTGAAATAATAGAAGAATTGCAATCACTTTTTCAGAATGTCACGGTTCACAAGAAAGATGTCACAGTGGGATAGATTGCTCCAGTGACTTGGAAAGTGACATTAACTCTCTTTTATGCATATAAGCTCATTAGAGAGCAAAGGTGTTCCTATATGAAAGTAGCTGCAGAGAACTTTGTGTAATGAATTAATGGTTTTAGCCCATTCCAGTGGGCTCCATCACATCATAAAAATTTTTATTAGTTAAAATCTTGATTTGTAGACTGATGCAAAAACTTAAACCTAAGGAAAATAAACTCTCTCTCTCTCTCTCTCTCTCTCTCTCTCTCTCTCTCTCTCTCTCTCTCTCTCTTTCTCTCTCTCAATTATCTGTCTTCTATAGACACAACTCTCTGAGCAAAGTACTACTACTGTTAACAAGTCTGCTCTTGTGTTCTTATACTTTATTTTAAATCAGTATGTTTATGTTAATTTATGAGGTCTGAGAGGACAGAAATCCCTTCTACAATGTCTGTCTATATACAATTGTGCTATACATACATGGCTAAAGTTCTCCTGATTGGAATAGAAAAAGTATATATAGTCGCGTGGGTTAAGAATGATTTATATTTTTGTCTTTATAATTTTGCATATCCCCAGTACATTACCCTACCTGCCATGTATCCTGAATTTTGAATTCCATGCCAATAAACACTTCCAGATATATTTCTCTATTATTATTTCACATCCCATTGAGATAAACAAACAATGTTGTTCATAGTATGGAAATCTGGGCACAGAAATGGGAAAGGACTCCTCCCAGCTTTGGTGGCCTCCACTGTTATACTGCCTAGCTGCAGATCATAAAATATCTAGATGGAGGAAATTCAAGGTTTCTTAACCTGGACTGGCTTTAGGAGATCTAGAAATGCACTGAAGTTTATACAAAACCTTGCCTCTATGTACATAGTTCTTTTATCCAGCTAAAAATTTTCAATTTTATCAGATTCTAGATAGAAACTATGTCCCTCCCAAAAAAATAATGAATCAAGAGATAGATACATCATAAAGGGGATTCTTCATTCATTCCTACAGTCAAATATTTTCTAAGTAGTCCTGCCATGAAAAAATCTCTTTTATGCCTAGAGGAATATGTGGGGAATGCTATAGCCCTAATCCCCCCAAAAGCTTACAGTGTAGTAGGAAAGAAACATACAAAAATGACCACAAACAAGGCAATACACAGGTTGTATGTGAGTAGTACAAACAAATGTCCCATGAAATTTCAGAAAAGGGACATTCCTTTTTTCTGGGTACTTAAAGTACAAAGTGGCATTCAAACCCAGTCTTGATATGACATAAAATTTATATAGGCAGAGATGATATGGGAGTGAGGAAGAGGGAGATGAGTGATCTTCATATTCTAAGAATGAAATAACCAAAGGAGAGAGGAGGAAAGAAAGAACTTTGAAAATTGAAAAAAATATTAAAAGAAATTAGTTTGCCTACAGCTTTTGTGGTGCGACGGTAAAGAATAAGTTGAGAAATATAAATGGTGGCTTTGAATATAAGGGAAAATTTTTGGACTATAATACGCAAAATAAGAGAGATCACAGAAGGTCTTGGGGTCAGAAAGTAGCATGGTCAAAGCAATATTTTACAAAGAATAACCCTCTGCAAGTATTTGGAATATACTGTTAAGGGGAAGAAGGTCTAAAGGAAGAAAGACCAGCTCATCACTGGTGAAATTCCAATATAAACTATTGTTGCTAATCCTATTGACTGAAAAGATAGGTAAGGAAGAGTTTGTGACCAAGAAATCAATGGGTCTGTGTGACTGATGAGGACTCTGTCCATAAAGTGGGAGAAATTACTAGATATTGCAAATTATTTAAGTATTTAAATGAAATAACCTATATAAAACCTTAGAACACTTTCTAGTACATACTATTAGTAAGATAAGCATTAATTATTGTTATTGTTATCATTCAATATTAGAAAGATAGGGAGACATAAAATCCTACTGAAATTGGAGACCAGTTATCTGATATACTTGTAAGAGCATTGATAAAAATAGGTGGGGTCAAAAGGAGGACGTTTGGGGTAAAGGGGACAGGTATATACGCAGAGACTATAAGATTGATTACAAAAATATTGGGTTGAGGCAGAAACAATCAACTGACAAATAAAAGCAAGGTACAGCATGACAGGTTCTGAGAGAAGGCTCAGATTTCAGAATCATCCACCTAACAACAATAACAAGCAATAGGAGTGGGCGGGATTTCTCAAAAGAAATAATGGAAAGCAAAGAGAAAGAATGAAAGGTCAGAACTTTTCAGAGTGCCCAAGTTTAGGGGACAAATGAAAGAAGAGCTTGCAGACACATAAAGAGGCCACTTAGAATTCCTGCATAAAAAAATATCTTTTATGTTTAAAGGAATACATGGCAAATGCTATAGCACCAATTCCCCCAAAAGTTTACCACCTAGTAGGAAAAAAAACATACAAAAATGACCAAAAACAAGGCAATAAAGAGGTTTTATGTGAGTGGTACAAACATATGTCCCATGAAATTTCAGAAAAGGGACATTTTGCTGCATATAAAAAATAACGCTACTTTCCAAATGCCACAGAAGTGTAATTTGTTCAATTGAAGGTTATGGATATACTTCCCAAACCTCTAGGCAAGTGGAAGAAAAAGTCAATGAATATGATGATGCAGAAATCACTTAATATAATTCTTCTTCAAGATACTGGCAGAGAGGGCACCCCCAGCAGAAAGTGAAGGTCTGGGAACATGGGATGGTTTAAGGAGTAGGAAATATGAAGCCAACTTTGATGTGAGACAGGGCTCAGGTGTAAAACCAGACAGAAAGTCATACAGACAGAGCAACCGAGGTAGCAAGCCGGAGAGGCTAATCTAAGGCAGAATCCAAAAAAATATATTGTATAGAAAACAAAAAGCAAAATGGAAAGAGTGCAGTTTAGTGGTTTGATTACTCTTAACTCTCGAGTCAGACTAGATGCATTAAATTTGTGTTCTGCAATCTTGGGAAAGTTTCACACAGACACACCTCTGTGTCTCAACATTGGGGAAATAATAAAACCTACCACACAGTGTTATTGTGATAAATAAATGAGATCATGCATATAAAGCACTTAGTGCAATAGCTGGCACCTAATAACTGCTCGAAAATGTTAGCCATTATTAACAGTGAATAAGAAGTTCTCCAGCTGGATAGACACCATAATTGCAGGTGTTTTTTTAGTAGAAACCCAAAGCTAAGACCTAGAGAATCTATCTGGGCAATTAGATTCACCAGTCTGTTTAATAAAGACCTTTAATATCGGTATGACACATGGCCATTGTCCTTTAGACATGGAGGCCATTTACATTGTTTTATCAGTACAGAGAGACATAATTAAAATATATTTAAAAGATTAATCTTGAATTGATATTTGGGATGATTTGGACAGAAGATTGTCTGCTAAATTCATTTCCCATGGCTAATTTTTAAAAAAGAGAGCAGTGTGGTTGTTTGAGTTGCCTGGACATTTGCTCCTAAATATTTACTCCCTATGGACTATCCCTCTGTTTTCATGTGTCACTGAGACATCTTCCACTGGGTATATGTTGAATCATTTTTTTTTTCTTCTAATGATTTAAAGCCTGATGTATAACTGGAAAGTAAAATCTTTAATTGTACTTGTAGTAAGAGTTTAAAATGGTTAAATTGTTGAAACGGAAAAAATGAGAGAATGACAGTAGATCTTGCAATTGTCACAGACATGTCCACTTAACTCCATATTTAAAGTCCATGTATTGTGCATAAAGAGTTGGAACAAAAAAAAACATGCAAAACATTATTGGTTTCCAGAAATAACAAGGATATCCTACAAGTGAAAATCCTTCCTGTGACCCCCTGATTTCCCTTCCCTGTATGTTTAGAAGTTCCTCACATGCCAAGAATACTGCAAGCCAGTCCCATATTTGCTAAAAATAATTGTTATTCCTCTTTGTCTGGTCAGGCATGATACTCTGAAATAAAATACAAAGTACAGCAGCTTCAATTAACAAGTACAAACACAATACTACGTATATTCATTTTCACCCCAAGGATATTAGAGTACATACAAAGTTGAATATTATCCCTATAACATCTGTCATCAAAACCAAAATCATAGAATTAGATCTACACAAATCACAGCAAACCTGCCATCCCACAACAAGAGTCGAACATCCACCCTATGCTACAGCCTTCAAAATATTGAGATAATTGAAGGATAGTCTTCTTTTCTTGTCTCATCACCAAGGTTTCACTTCAAAGCAATACCACAGAATGAGTCCACGTTTTTCGATGCTAACATGTGAACACTATTTTCATAATTTAGTATGCAGCATGCTGGTCTGAATCGACATGTTTGTAAGGGATTCCATCAAGTCAAACAGTGGAGAAGGGAAAATCTGACAGTTGGCATTTGTCAGATATAGCCAAATCTCTGCTGGATCCTGCTTTCACTGCATAGTTCCTGAAGCATATAAAACGTATCCCATTTTTATATAGCCATGCTATGCATGAAACTGAAGGTAGAATTTCAAGTAGGAACTGATGACTTAGTAAAAATGTGTATAATTTCCCCATATAGAAGAGAAATGGAAGGCACACCAAGAAAACATTGTTCCTGAGCAAGGCGATTCAAAATTCAAGAGCTCCTTTTGAAGTCAGAATATCACAAAGCTCATCAAATCTGTTTAGAGGCAGACATCTTCAATAAAGGAAATTGCACAGGAGGATTAAGTGTTTTGGAAGTACTGAATTTTGGAAGTACTGTGGTTCTTCTATTTGTTTACATTTAATACAGAAAAACCACTAAAGCAGAGTGGAAATAGGTAGATTTATTTGGTAGGTTAGCAAATGTGTATGCTTTTCAGAGAAGGGCAACAGTTCCAACATTTATATATGGGAATGTTATTTTTTTAAAAAAAATTATTGCTTTTTTTTTATACCCAGAACTCTATGTTTGGATAAGTACACTTTCTGTGCTTTTGAAGTCACATTTCTTAATAAACTATTATTGGACCCTGGAAAAATATCAACATATTTATAACTGAAGCTAGTACAGAAAAATTTCAAACAAAGGAAAGAAGACCAATTTACAATGGGATCAAAGTACTCCTCACAGAAAGTGGCTCATTTTAAATATATTTTAGCTATTTCAATAATTGAATCATTTGTCTGTTAGACATGGAGAGAGGAATGGCAGCCCTTGTTCTTGAAATATTCCCATTATAATGAGAAAGGTAGACTAGTAAACCACAGGCTGATATATGGTTATGACATGGGAGAGTGCTGAGTTGCAGTACTCAATGAAAAAAGGCAAGGTTGGGAGTGAAAATTTTTCTTAGAGGAGCAAGAAAAGGCCAGAAAGAAGACTTTAGAATAAGGATGAAGTTAGGGATAAGAAGAATGGGGCAGGGGATGAGGGGATTTTACAGAAAAGGCTTAGAGATGTGATGTAAAGGCATTGGAAAATTATGGGTTTTCTGGAATGGCTGAAATTTGGGACCTGGGGGTATTAAAATGCAAAACTATGCTAAAAAGAAAAAGCCGTAATAAGGGGAAGATGGTAGACACAGGAGAGAAAGAACACTAGAAGGAACAAAGTTTTTGAACAAAGAAATGGAACTTGAAAATGAAATTTCCTTTCTCCAAGTCCATGGGAAAGAAGGGTATTGGGGATGAGTCTAGATATAGCAACACTGGGTACATGTTTTGGTGCAAAGTGATATATACACAGTTCCTGCCTAATGGTCTCCATCTTCTCTGTGAAGAAGGAATTGATGAAACCATCTCTGCGTATAGGAGAGGAGTGGAAGGTCGAGGTTGAGAAGAAAAGTAAGGGTATGACACAGCTGTGGAAGAATATGATGGAGGAAATTTCCTTCATGCAACAGAAAGGGTCAACTATCAGTATTAGAGCCTGGTTGTAATTGGGGACTCTGATTTTTCTGCAGTATGCATGTGGTAAAGTGGTGTTTTTGCTGGTAATATTCTGTAGCCAAGATATTTGAACTGGATGAAGAAGATATTTGGCTTTCTCCAGGTCTCATATTTTTCAAGGTACAAGTAAGAGAGAATTAAAGGGCCAATAAAGTATGTATAAAACAGGGGTTGTTTGTGTCATACATAATGTGACAAGAATAAATAATCTTGGTGATTAGAAATATAAGTAAAGTGAAAAAAAGATGACTGAAAGAAAAAATGGTACAAGTGACAGAAGGAAGAGTCAGGGGAAGAAAATAAATATTTCTGAATGCCTGCCATTTTCTTTTCTTTTTTTTCTTTTCTTTCTTTTCTTTTCTTTTCTTTTCTTTTCTTTTCTTTTCTTTTCTTTTCTTTTTCTTTTTTTGTGGTAAGAACACTTAATGTGAGATCTACCCTCTTAACAGATTTGTAAGAGCACAATATAGTATCGTAACTATAGATAAACTGCTGTACAACACATTTCTACAACTAAGTCATCTTGTATAACTGAAACTTTATTCCTATTGAACAGGATGTTGTTCTCTTTCTTTTTTAATGGAGGTATAATCGAGATATAATGTTAGTTTCAGTATACAACATAACAATTTAATATGTGTATTTATTGCAAAACGATAACCACAATAAGTCTAGTTAACATTCCTCACTATACACAATCATGGAATATTTTTTCTTGTAATAAGAACTTTTAAGGTCTACTCTCTTAGGAATCTTTGAATATTCTATACAGTATTATTAATTGTAGTCACCATGCCATACATTACATCCTGTGACATTTATTTTATAACTGAAAGTTTGCACCCTTTGACTCCCTTCACCCATTCTGTTTACCCCCACACTCCCATCCCTCCACTCCCACCTCTGGCAGCTATGAGTCTGTTCTGTTTCTATGACTTGGTTTTGTTTTGTCTTTTTTAGAAGTCATATTAAATGAGATTATATTTGCCTTTGTCTTGTATTTGTCTTTCTTTACCTGTCTATTTAAGTTAGGTGACCATAAACTGAGAGACTTTTGAAAGTGAAGAGAGGTGTTATTAGTAATTATACCAATACAATAGAAATAAACTTGAACTAGGAAATTAGTAGTGTAGAGTCATTTCACACTCATGGCTTAAAAAGTAAAAACTTTTTGAGGGGCATGGCAGGAGGAGGAGATGGATAATAAACGGTCCAGAAAGACGAGACAGAAAAATTCCAGGATAAATTCAACCTACTTCACAAGTTCATTTACAATCAATTCTATGAGTAATTGTTCCTCACAGTAATAATTTTTAGCAAGTTAATATCTCTTGCGAATGAGAATATTTCACAATTATATGAAAATTAAGGTTCTTCATTAGCCTTAAACAAGTTAAACCAGTTCAGATTCTTCATTTTCAGGCAAAAGAAAGAGATTCCAGTTAACTTAAGAAAATTTGAAAAGGGAAAGAGCCTTTTGCTCTTGCTTCAAGAAAGGGAAGTATGAGGGCAATTCCAGAGGCTTCTGTGCAAGGGATTCATGGAAATGTTACCATCAAGTGACTCAATTCCCACCACTGTCCATCATTCCTTACCTTTCTCAGAGTAAATCCTATAAATGGAATGTTAATACGCACTCCCATCCTATAGCCACTGGATAATACTATGTCTCTGATTCAACTTCTGGTTCCCCAAACCTCGAAATGGCTGCACTTCAGTTGGGACTTCTTTAGCAGATAATTATTATATCAAAATACAGCTAATACATATGAAAATTTCTGAATGTTAGCAACCCTAGAAACCAGGATTAGAAAATCTTCATGTGTAACATAGGTGCTCTTGAAAGTATATTCCCAAATGATCTTACAGATTGATATACTCCTCTTTGGAAAAAAAGATCCAAATGCTTTTTATATTAACTAAATGAACTACCACTACTAGATAAAAACCAGAAATGTCGGTGGCAGGAGCCACAGAGAAGATTTGACTCATCAGTAACATTTGTTAACTCATCAGCTATTCACTGTTATAGTTAATAAACAAATATTTACTCTATCCCTGAAGTCAGCTGGAGATGCCAGTCAAAGGTGCTTTTTTTCAATGCAGGAGAGGACCACTGAAGCTTTTCCTACACAATAAAGATTTCCATAAATTCATTTTTACTCTACAATGATGATGACTTGTCAGTAATTAAAAGTAAAAACTTCAAATTATAAAATTGCACCTACACTTTATTAAGCACATTTGAAACTCAATTATCCATAGCAACAATTCATACTTAGCCATTTGCATCTTGAACAAATTAAGGAAAGGTCTCTGAACCATTTATTTCAATGTATACGCATACAGCTAATTCTTATTGATTTATTTCTTGCTTCTCCTAATATATTTTCTTTTAGATGAGAAAAAGAACTTCATACTCACAACATAAGTCAGTTGGAGACCTGTTCAGGAAAGTGAAATAGTTCTAAAATGTACAATGCCCAGAAGCAAGGTTAAATAAGATTGCACTGTGTGCTGGGAGATGTTAGTGTTATGACCCAAGGATTTCAGACTCTAGAGAAATACCAAGTCCAATTTCTAGCTAGCTAAAGAGCAACATTAGCATTGATTGTAGCAGTGGCCGCAAGCCTTTTGCCCTGCCTTGTGGTTAGATATCAGGTCCTAAGTGGCAACAGCAACCATAAAAAACAAAAATAAAATAAAGAAATGCAGAAATAATACAGAATGGTGACTTAACCTTTTGAACGACTGAAAACACATCAAAGCCTCAAACATTTGTTTATATGTGAAGCTTGAATAATTTTTAGAGCCTGTAAAACTGTCCTAAAAACAGTCTCATAAGAACAAGATTTCTTATGTGATTTCTGGTGCTCAATTTATTGTTGTTGTAAAATATTATGGGAATAGCTATATTCAAATAACAAGTTTTTTTGTTCTGTCTGATAAAATAAGAAACTTGAGAAAATCAAATTGGAAAAAAAATACAAGGTGATAAAATTTTAATACTCATAAGTTTCAGTTAAGGACAATTTTCTATTTGCAATTCAAACTTGAACACATGCATCCCTTAAATCAAAAATAATTCCCTTTTTATGTTATCTTTTTTCTCTCATATTTTATATTTTCTCCCTTTTAATGTAAACATTTTGTATAAAAGCATGCTCAGTTCTCCTGTTTTTACACTCTGAGGTGGTATAAGATTTTTCTCTAGAATGTTTTTTTCTAGACCACTGAGGAATGAACAAAGCAAAGAGGAAGAATTTTTTAAACTGCAAATAATGTGAATAAAATGCATAGACCCTAAGAGAGATGGTTGCAAGATGCTTAACAAAGACCCAGAAGAACTGGGTTCAAATTCCCCGTTTTTGATTATCCATGTGTGTGACCTCGGACAAGTCAGTTTTTCTATTTAGCTGTACTCTCATTAGGAGAAGGATGATCATAATTATTTCATAAGTTTCATTTGGTTCAGGGGAGTTGAATTTAAAAACATCTACAACTGTTATATAAAATTTGAGTGCTATAAAAATGACAACTATAATTTGATTATAGTTATTATAATCAAAACCAAGGAAGCACTGTGAATGGGGCTAGGCTAAAGGTAAGGCAAGTTAAAGGTGAAATGAAGGGCTCTCATACTCATTATTATCAAATATGCTGAATGACAGGACACATATAACAAGGTGCTATTCTGCAGACCTCTCATTCAGCCCTTCATGCAATCACCACGTGCCGGGTATCCTTCTAAATGCTGAATAAATAAGAGACATAGACACAGCCCAGACCTCAAAGGTCTTACAGTCTAATGGAAAAGTTCGGCAGGTAACTGGCAATTACTCTGCAGTTCAGTGATGCTCCCATGGATGTCTGGACCAGCAGAATAAAAACACTAAATAGCAGCCTCAGATCCAGTCTAGGGGAGAAGAGACAGATCACAGAGGCTCCTTAGAAGAGACAACTTCTACCTTGTAAGAAGAAGGGGTGTTCAGAACAATCAAGCAAAATCCAAGATGGGGTGGGTGTACATGGCATAACCAGACACCTTAAAGTTTCAATATTTCTGGAAAGGAGACAGAAAAAGTAAGGAGGTGGGTCTAGAAAGACAGAAAAAGTAAGGAGGTGGGTCTAGAAAGGTTAGTAGAAATCAAATCAAAAGGGCATTGTGAGTCATGTTGAGACTTCAAGATTTTATTTTTGGAAGCGATAGGGAATTGTTTAAGAATTCTAAGCAGGGGAGAGGCATAACAAGATTTCTTTCATAAAAAGATGTGGCAACACTGTGGAACGCTAGAGGAAGATATGCTAGACCGAGACTTAATGCAGTGATAACAGGAAGAGACATGAGAACTGATTCAGGGAATGTGGTGCTTGAGATAGAAAAAAAGGAGAGAGCAGTTGGAGAGAGATTTATGGAACATCCAGATTTGGCAATGAATTCAACATAGAAGAAGGACAAGAGAAAAAAATTCAGGAGTAATTCCTACAGAGCTGCTTTACTGACTTAATCGGTGGTGGGACCATCCATGGGCCATAAAAGGCAGGGGGAAGAATGGGATTGTTGGAAGGATGAACAGAGGCAAGAGATGATGAGATTTAGTTTGAAATGTTTTTAATTTGTGATGAATATTTGAGCACATATGTCTATAACACAAGTCTGGAGCTTAGAAGAAAGATCTGAATTCAAGATACAGATTCATGAAGTCATCATGATAAAAAAATGATAGAAGAAATAGATATTGTAGTACAGTAAGAAGAGGAAAGGGCTAGAGCCATTAGATATAGTAAATCAGATAAAAGTAGAGAAAAAAAAGATAGGTATTGTTAGTAAGACAAAGTCTAAGACAATCTGAATATTATATAGCTATTGTATATTACATTCTTGTCAACTCCATGAAAATTTATATTAATGGATTTAACTCGATAAAGTTATACTATCAGCAGCCAAAAGAATAGTCCAAAGTCTAGCATGATATATAGAAAGAATACTAGAATGAGGTTCTCAGGCATCTGCAAATTAGAACTATCTCTGCTTCTAGCTATTTCATCTTGAACTAGTTTTCTAAACTTTCTGAGTTCTCAGTATTCAAAGTAAAGAGATTCAACTTGGCCATCAGCTTGTAGTTCCCTTTCAGCTACAAGCTGTGATTCTACTATGCCACACTCCATGTTCTCAAGTAACTTATCGTCCCTTCCCCTATTGATCATATAATCATCTAATGCTTTGTTCATTCATTCTTCCTTTAAACAAATATTCACTGAGCTCCTATTATGTGCTAGGCATTCTTCAAAGTGCACAGGACAAAGCAATGAACCAAACAGCAGAGGCATGCTTGGCATCCTCAAAGAGAGCTAATGTGGCTCAAGCAGGTGAAGAATGTGAGGGTTGGAGAGGTTGGATAAGTAGGATGTCAGGAACCCCCTCAGAGATGTCAAATAGGAAGTTAAAGACAGGAATATAGACTGGCGATAGACATATGGTCGCTGTTATGTATTGAAGGTTTGTATCCACCCCTCCCCATCCAAAAGTTGAAGCCTTGACCCTCAATGTGAAGATGTCAGGAAGCGGGACCTTAGAGAGATAACAGGTTTAAATGGGGTCATGAGGGTGAGGCTGCCAAGATGAGATTAATAAAGACACAAGAAGGGAACTACCTGCAGCCAGGAAGAGGGTCCTCACCAGGAACTAACTCTGCTGGCATCTTGATCTTGGACTTCCCAGACACCAGAACAGTGAGAAGTAAAGGTCTGTGGTTTAAGTGACCCAGTTTATGGTGTGTTTCGTTATTGTTGTTTGATTATTATTTTCAAGTATACAGTACATTGGTTAGACATTTATACAGTTTATAAAATGATCCCCCAATTGCTCTTTTTGTCCTCTGGCTCTACATCTAGCTGTTACATTAATGCTAACTGCATTCCCTATGCCGTGCTTCCCATCCCCCTGACCATCTATTAACTACTAAATTGTATTTCTTTAACCCTTCATTGCTTTCTCCCAGCCCCTAAAATATGGTGTTTTATTGTAGCAGCCCAAGCAGACTAAGAGAGGAGGAATAAATCTGTATCAGGCACCTAGGGAATTTGAATAAGGTACCTTTGCTAGAAAAGACTAGAGGTTCAAGGACACAGTCTGAAGGCTCTCACTAATTAAGTTTAGGGAGAGGATGATCCAGCATAGGAGGACGAATAAAAGCAGCCAGTCAGGACAGAGAACAAGAGAGAGAGATGAATCCCAGAAACCTACTGCTGAGAGCATTTTAAGGAGGAAAAATGATCAGTTGTGGAATGTGCAGCTGGTAGACTCATTCTCATTAGAGAATGCTATTTAGCAGTTAGGAATAAACTTGATAAAAGCTCTTTCAGTGGTGTGGTGTGGATAAAAATGCGATCTAATTGCAATAGAACTTAAATGAAGGCAGCAAGAAGAGACAACACATTTTTAGGAGTAAGGGTTTGACTGTGAATGAAGAGAGAAATGATGCAATGGTTGAGGTGACTGAAGAGGAAAAGGTTTTTCCTAATGGAAGACATAACATATTTGTAGGCTATTGATAAAGTTTCAGTAGAGAAAGTAATATTGATGATATAAAGATACAAATCACTTTTGTGGTGAACACTTTGACAAGTGTGGATGAGATCCAATGCTAAGTAATATTGATGATATAAAGATACAAATCACTTTTGTGGTGAACACTTTGACAAGTGTGGATGAGATCCAATGCTTCAGACAATCCGTTGGTTGTAAAAGAAAGGAAAGAGGAAGAGAAAAAGGGAGGCAGGGGAGGAGGCAGGGAAGGATGAGATGAAATAATTAAAGTAACTATAGAGCTTTAAAAAACATTTTTAAATGACAGTTGGGCACTAAGTTTGGTACAATTTCTCATTAGTGAAGTCTTCATTCTCAGATTACAGAAATAAGAGTGCTATGAAAACTCAATTTTAAACCTCTTATTTGATAGATAAGAACACTGAGGTCCAAACACAATAAGTGCTCCCCCAAGCTCACAACGCTAGCTGTAACAGAGACAAGACCTTGACCTAAGGTTCTCAATTTCAAGTCTAAAGCTGAAAGGTGCCTTGTAACTGTTTTAATATCTACAAATAAAAATGATGCCATTTGCCCTAACTCAAAAGCTTGTTGTAAGAAGCCAATGATATCATAGTCATGACTCATTTTGAATTCTAAGCAGTGTTATTTCACCTTAAATAAAAAATATTAATGTTAAAAACCATCACAATTCTTTGGATTCAAAAATAGGTCCTGTTATATAAGAATAAATGACTCAATTTCTAATTCATTAGTTAAAAATCACAAAACTACATGACAGTTCAACTCAACTATCACTTTACACTGTCCCTTAATAGAAGTAATTAATGTTGAGTCATGGGTAATATTTTCCTAAAATATATTTTTTAACCAATTCCCATAAATATAATAACAGGGTCAACAATTACTCAATTTTCTCTAATGTCAATTAACTTTTATAAAAGCAATGCCAGGCATAAGTTTAAAGACTTTGAATGTAGTATTGTTCAATATGTTTGTTGAAAGAATAAATGAATAAATGATCTCATGCTTATTATTTTGATTACCTCCTACATTTTGTCACACAAAAAAAAGATTATCTAATCTGTAGACTTCTTGCTTCATCCTTTTCCAGATAAAAATTATATTAGATAAAATTTAGACTATAGCATATAGTAAGCACATAATACACACACACACACACACACACACACACACACACACACACACACACACAGAATGATCAGTCTCCCAGGCAATGAATCTTTCCATCGTCCACATGGAGGAATATAAACTGGCTGACAGCATTCTCAAAGCAAAAGAGGAAAATAGAAACTAAGATTCTCATACTCAGTTCCCTGCTTTCATTATTGCCCCTAATATCCCAGCCAGGACTTGTATCTACGAGTGGAGATTACCCCTGGTTTAACCACTGTACAAGCAAACCTCTCATCTTCCACTATGGTGAAGGGGGGATAGTGGTTATGGCTGAGTGGGGCAGAAGAGATGACCTTTGGTTTTGCTTCTTAAATAGATTTTTGAGCCAATTTTCCTAACTTCACAAGTATCTAATGCTCACAATTTATGGAACTTTTTAAAGTCTGTCTTCTTGAATTAGCTTGCTTTTTCTTGGTTTTCCTCCTTGTAGGCTTACATTTCTGCCTTCTCAAATCTGTTGTTAGTAACCATTCATTCATTTGTTTTTGTGCCTCTAAAATTTCATTGACATCTCATGGTTTAGATAGATAGATAGATAGATAGATAGATAGATAGATAGATAGATATAGATATGAGAGAGAAAGATGCCTATCTGATCACGACACATTATTTTTAGTATATTACTGGATTCTCTTTACTAATATTTGATTTTCAGTGTTTATGTCTAGTTTCATAAGCAAAATTTACTTATTTTTTCAATCCTCTCTTTCAATTTCAGTGACCAAGTAAAACTATTATCATGAAATGTGTTTGGTAGCTTCCTCTTGTAATATAACCTGAGACATTTCTATAAAATATTTCTAGACTTACATAATAATAATAAACAACTACCTTCCAAAACACTATCTGGGCCTGGTGTTTTGGGTAGGCAAGTAGGAGTTTTTTAACAAAAATCTTTAATACTTTTTTTCTTATTTTTTTCTTATTTCTTATTGAATCATTATTAGTTTGTTTATATTTTTCCTAAATATTTTTACATTTCTTCTGAGTCTTGAGATAGATAGACATAAAGTTTCTTAATGGATATCCTTGTAATTACTGAATCTCTATTTATATCTTATATTTGACTTATATCTCCTTTTCACAGATAATATTTTTTATTTGGACCTATGCTGTTCATCTTTTTGTGTCAAATTTCATAGAGGTTTATTTATTTCACCATTTTTTTCAGGAAACTCTTTAATTTTGTTAATGATTTTTATTTTGTGTCTTTTTTTCTATTTAATTAACTTCCGCTTCCATCTCTTTAATTTTCTTCCTTCTAAATTATTTTTCTCTGTTGTTCTTTTTATTTGATTTAAACAATGACGTTATATTTTCAAAATATTTATTTTGTTTAATTAATGAAATTTAGAAAGTAAATTGCTCCCTAACATCCACTTCAACTGCATCTTCTAAGTTTAGATACATAGTACTTTAATATTTGTTCAGTCCTAAATATTTTCTGATTTCTAATTAATTGCCTCTTTAACTCACAAATTGTTTGTAAGTGTACTCTATCCACAAGTCATCATGCAGGATAGACAGAAAGGGGAAATTGCTTAATTTTTCTGATTTCAAAAATATTATTATGTTGTGATTGAAAATGTATGATGTTGATATTTTTTAATGTGTTGAGATTTCCATTACAGTCTTACACAAGTAAATTTGTAAAATAATTTGTGTGTACTTTAAAATAATGTTCATTTTTTATATTGGATACAAGCTTTTATACATATTTATTCAACCAAACTTTCAATAGATTATTTAAACCCCCAATTCTTTCTCTCTCTAATGTTTCTGGCTATTTGTTCTGTGTTTCAAGAATTGTATATTAAACCTCCTTCTATGTTTATAGTTTTGTCAGTTTCTCTTTGTTTATCCTCTTTATGTCTTTCAAACTTTTGCGATTAGAAGCTTTGAACTGGGAAGATTAAAAAAAGAATTAGAAGTTTATAGATCATTGGGAGAGTCTGACCGGATACACTTTTAACAATAAAACCTAAGGCCTGATATAAGCGACATGAGAGAAAGAAACAAAGTGCTATAAGTCTAACAAGAAACAAGACATTTCTTTCTCTGAATCTACTCTACCTAAATTTTAAATGTCTCTGAGGGACGTGAACCCTTTTCTTTTGCGTCTGTCAAATATTTTCAGGAGAAGTTTTGCCTCCCTTTGTGTTTCCTCTCCTCCCATTCCTTACTAGCTCTGCCCCTCTGTTCAAAGGATTCCTGTATCTCTTTATAACTCTCCTTCACATCAACTTCTCTTTTCCTCTATTACCCATTTCATCTGTGTAGGTAACTTTTTTCAAGGATTAAAAAAATGCTTTTTTTTCAATGACAATAGAAGATTGCTTCTGGAAAGGCAACCGGTCTAACTGGTGCAAGACCAGTCTCTTAAAATGCGATGCTTAAGTATCGCAGAGCCATGATATAAAAGAAGACAAACACTGAATTATAAAATGAGATATTAAATTCAAATACTATGAGGATCTACAAGGTTACTTTGTCTTTATAGTAGCACGGCTATGGTGAATGCTTTGTTAAAGCTATACGTAACTTTAACATTTGTAGCTTTATCAAAGAGTAATTATGATATTAAAAAAACAAAAGAACACTTCTGCCTCTAGAATTTTCATACTGTTCTTATAATTTTCAAGTTATATTGGGCATACTTGCACATTCACACACACACATATACATTGTCATTTCCCCCCATTTTCAAAAGATAACATGAAAACACTATGGTCGGACATCATAACATCTCCTGCAAGGCTGCTTGAGGGATAGTTTGTGTTGCATTTTGTGCAGTTTTCTGTCAAGGTGATTTCTATGGTAACTTTTATTTGCATTCTTTCAAATGGTGGTAAAATCTGACATATTCCATTAAATACTGATAACAGTGTTTCATCCACTCTGAAGCCCACTTGAGAATTCATCATTTTATCTACCAATTAAGACTATTCTTCTGTATTATTAAGGCATCAAGCTTTTTACTGTTAATATGTTAATTAGATTTTATAATCATTTTTATAGTTCTGCTCTTCATCTCTATTGCTGCAAACATATTTGTTTATAATTTCACAATGTTCTAATTAATATGCTATGGAAATCTGACATAGTGCACAGAAGTTAACAACAGACTGCAGAAATATATCCTTAAAGACATCTGTGAAACATCTATAGAATTGTAATGATGTAAGATAACTTTTCAGCAAATGATATAAGCAGACAATACTTAAAGTCGAGATTTTTATGGCCATAGACTATCTGGTAGTATGAGTATTTCATGCATTTAATACCACCAATACTACTACTTACTAAATGTTATTTGATAAATTTCATGCTCACTTAAAGTGATACATATATAGCCCTGAATATCTTGATGTCAAAAATAATAGACACAATCATAGTATATGTTTGTAAACATTTCCTCCAAGACATGTCAAGGAGCTCTACCTGTATCTCACCACACTTGAACTATTCCCCTAAATGTTTATTTCTCATTTCACAGAACACACAGATGCTAAAAGCCTAAATGGCTTCTTATGGTCATATAACAGATAGGAAATAACAACAGAATTTCAAGTTACATCAGAACAGATATCAAACTAAATATAATCTGCTATTTTTCTAAGAATTCCTGGTGGAAATAGCCCTGAGAATATAGTGAGGTTATTTGTATTACCTTGAGAAAATCACTTAATTTATCAAAATCTCACTACTTTTCTGATTGGAAAGGGAGATAAAATTAACCACCTCAAGGTGTCTGGTAAGAAATAAATATTGTTTATTTACCTAATTTCCCCAAACTCTAGGAAAAGACCAGACCAAGCAAGATTAAACATTACCTGGCTGAATAAATGGTAGGTGCATGTATGGCGCTTTACAAACTGTATGGACTAATACTTGATGGAGCTTTACAAACTGTAAAGGACTAATACTTGATGTTGCTACTTTATGTGAGTCTGCCCATTTGCAGAAAACTTTCAATATAGAAATAGGTATAATGTATTAGTTTTCTACTGCTGATGTAACAAACTACCCCAATGTTGGTGGCTTAAAACAACACAAGTAATATAAAATGCAATGGAAATAATATAGTTCTGTTAGTTAGAAGTTCAACATGGGTCTCACTGGGCTGAAATAACAGTTTCAGCCCAGGGTTACATTTCTTTATGGAGACACTAGACCAGATTCTAGAGGCTGCTTATATTCCTTGGCTCATGGCCCTTTTCCATTTAAAATCCAGCAATGTTGTACCCCTTCATGATAAAAACACTCAACAAACTAGGAATAGAAGAAAATTTCCTTAATATAATGAAAGCCATATATAAAAAGCCCACAGAAAATATCATACTCAATGGTAAAAAACTGAAGGCTTTTCCTCTAAGATCAGAAACAAGGCAAGGATACCATTTCATCACTTCTATTCAACTTAGGACTCGAAGTTCTAGCCATGGCACTTAGTCAAGAAAAGGAAATAAAAGGCATCCAAATTGGAAAGGAAGAAGTAAAATTATCTCTATTTGTAGATGATATGATTTTATATACAGAAAAACCTAGAGATTCCACATTTAAAAAGAATTGTAAGAATTAATAACAAATTCAACAAAGTTGTAGGATACGAAATTGGAATGCAAAAAAGTTTCATTTCTACACAGTAACAACAAAGAATCCAAAAAAAATTAAGATGACAATCTCATTTGAAACAGCATCTAAAGAATAAAATACTTAGAAATGAACCTAATCAAAGAGGTGAAATACTTGTACTGTAAAACACAAAACATTGCTGAAAGAAATTAAAAACAGGAATAAATTGAAAGGCATCCTTATTCGAAGACTAGAAAATTTAATATTATTACAATGTCCACACTACCCAAAGCAATCTACAGAATAAATGCAATCTTGATCAAATTCCCAAAGGCCTTTGTTGCAGAAATTTAAAAAAAAAAAAAAAAAAAAAAGTTAAAATGAATCTAAAAGCTGAAAAACCAAAACGATTTTGAGAAGTTAAAAAAGCTGGAGGCCTCACACTTTCTGATTTCAAAACATATGACAAAGCTACTGTCTTAGTCTGTTGTAAGTGCTATAACAAAATACTATAAATTGGGTGGCATAAACAACAGAAATTGATATCTCATGGTTCTGGAGGTTGGGAAGTCTCATACGAAGGTGCCAGCCAATTCAGTTCCTGTTGTGAGCTCTCTTTGTGGTTGGCAGATGGCAGCTATCTCCCTGCATGTTCTCATGACCTCTTCTTTGTGCACATGTGGAGAGAAAAAGCTCTGCAGTTTCTTCTTCTTCTAAGGCACCAGCTGTTGCTTCGAACCTCAGGAGCTTCTGGGTGAAATCTGAAACTAGACCTACACACGCAGAGTAAGGAAAGAGAGGAAAAAGGAAGACTACTCCGGATTGGTAGACGGTAGTTTGAACAAGCAAGGGCACTTACAGGGGTTTGTCCTGGGTGACAGGAAGAAGAGGAGATCTCTGCACCTACCTACCAGAATCTTAAAAGCTTACATGGAAGCCTTAACTGTGTTCAGTCACATATACCATAGAGATGGTCTCAATAACACCTGACTCTCGCAAGCCTAGGTCCTTGAGAATAGTTCTCACTGTGGGAACAATAGTCAGAGCTTATATTCCAAGGGTGGGGAAGGGGTGAGGAGCCTCCGAATGCCCAGGTCTAGCTCATGGGTCAACTGGTGGTTAGGTCTTCTCGATGACCTTCTCCAACACTCCACTCCTCATGACTGGCTCTTACAAACTTACATGTCATCTACCCTGCCCCCTCTCTCGCTTCTGCAATGTGCCCTGAGTGGTTTCACTAGCATGGATGACTCGTTTGGCAGCTATCTGGCTGAACTGGAGACAGATGCCACAGTTAACAATTTAACATGCAAGAGAAAACACAGGTTAAGATAATGATTTCCAAAATAAGTAAATTTTTTTTGCACCAAGAGCCCTATCTGCACCATTAATTTACTAAGTCCCCTAGGGTTGGGGCTGGATCATTCAGAGTATTCATTTGCACCTTCATGTGATTTAATAAAGATGATACATTAGCAGACTCATCAGGTATAAACACACAGCACTCTATTTGGATAATGGCAAAGGTGCTTCCTTGTAAGGCAGTAATTATGACCAATGTCATTCTATTTTGAAAGGCAGCTAGTTTACCTCATTAAAGACATTTCAGTCTTCGGTAAAGATAGGCTTTGCTGGTTATCATTTAAAGCTTGCTGGGTAAATTTAGTAAGGGTTTCTATGTGTGCTATAGGCCAGGTTTCTGGATCAGTATTGGTAATAGTAGATGAAATAAGAGTACTAGTCCTAGCTTGTTCTTCCTTAATGTACTCCTTTGAGGCCTCCCTGTCCCCATCCTGGGGTGGTGCTACCCACACAGCAGTCCTGATGAACTTAAATAGGGCAGCTACCCACATGCCCAATAGAACTGATTCCTCTGTCAGGTATATGAGCAGGCCCACAGTAGAAAAGTATTTCCATTAGATGCCCATCCCATGACCGGACACCACAGGAACAGCAGAAGTCGAAGGCCAAAAGAATAGATATTTAGTAGGGACTTGTACGGGGATGTCTTCCCCACCTGTAAAAATGACGCTTATAGCATGCTGTTAACGTGGCTGCAGCTTTAGGCACTTGACCTGGTTGTGCATACCATACACATGAGCCAGGGGAGGCAGCACTGCCCAGTGTGAGGAGATGGACTAAGGGCAGGATATGCCAGACCAGGATCCTCACCTGCTCCCCTCTTTAAATTCTATGTGTTCATTCTGAATAGAGTATGTTTCCACAGGTCTGGCATGCAGCAGGAAAACAGAATCCCATGAGATGGAGTAGCTCCCCTGCACCCACAGGTTTGAAGTAATCCCATCCCCATGGGATATCCCATTGCAAATTCAGTAGATAACGCCTTTCCAGGCAGGATGAGACTTGCTGTTCTCGGCAGCATAGTATGTTGATCTATGATAGACCAACAAGGGAAAGCCTGAGTTAGGCCAGATGTGGTGTGCACACAAACTGAGGCATTTTTAGTGCCCTTCCTCAGAAAGAGGCGGCTGATAAAATCAATTTTCCAATCCTTCCCTGATTGGGTGTTCAGGTGGATGGCCCAGACTCCTTTGGTAGTGCCATGGGCATTGTTTAGAACACATGGGACTTATTGTTACTACATTAACCAAATCACTGTATTTAAAAGGCAATCTGGCATCCTTAGCAGGACTCTTTCCACAGCTAGAACATCAGCTTCCTGATTGTCAGAGGGTGTCAGCATCTTATGAGCTAGAATATGGAAGACAGTAAGGACTGCCTCAGGCTTTTGCAGGTGAACCCAAACATCTTTCCACATATCCTAACCCCATAAGGGCTTATTCATGATCATCCCCACCTTGATTTTCCACTGTCCAAGCAATAGGGTTAATCCCTTTAGAACAGCCCAACTGTCAGTACAAAGGGTAATAGCCAAGGCTCATTAGTAATCACCAGCCAAACTACTCAGAGTTTAGTCCACTGGCTACTGCAGTTCATTCCTGTTTCCATCCAGGTTGTGTAAGTGTCAAATGGAATAGTAACTATAGTCTATGGGGTTGGGTCACCCCAACTGTACCCATCTGTATACCAGACATCAATGGGAATTTTCCCCACTCCCTCCCTATAGTCTGCAGGTTCCACCATAAGGCTTGTCTTAGGCAGTCATGAGAAGAATAGATCTTTGCCTGTATTCCAGAATCTGAAAAGTTTATATAGAGACACTAACTAGGGTCAGTCATGTGACCATCCAGATAGTCTCAACAGCACACTGTTCTTTCAAGGCCACATCATTGAAAATAGTTTCTATTGTGGGAAAAGTGAGCAGAACATACATTCCAAGGACAGATGAAGAGGTGAGGAGCCTTTGATTGCCCTGGTCCAGCTTCAGAGTCAACCAGTGGTCACTTCTTCTCTGTGGCCTCCTCCAACACCAGTCCTTATCTTTATTACTTCCTCACAGACTTAAACACCTCCTCACAGGTCCTGTATCCAAATACAGTCACATTAGAGGTTAAGGCTTCAATATATGAATGGAGGGGGGCAAGGACACGAACATTTAGTTCATAACATCTGAATTAATCAAAAAGTACAGTACTTGCATAAAGAAGACCTGTAGACCAACAGAACAGAATAGAGAACCCAAAATTAAACCTTGATGCATGTGGTCAAATGATCTTTGACAAGAGCGACAAGGCTATACAATGGAGAAAGGATAGGCTCTTCAGTAAATGTGGGAAAGCTGGATGTACACATGCTAAAGGATCAACCTGCACCCTTATCTTACATCATATGCAAAAATTAACTCGACATGGATTAAAAACATAAACATAAGGCCTGAAACTATAACAGTCCTAGAAGAAAAAAAATAAGAGAAAGTCTTCATGACATAGGATTACGTGGTATTCTCTTGCATATGACCCTAAAGGAACTCATAACAAAAGCAAAAATTGATAAATAGGACTGTATAAAACTTAAAAATTTAGGTATGGTAAAAGAAACAATCTACAAAGTTAAAGGCAGCCTATGGAATGAGAGAAAATATTTGTAAACCATTAACTGAAAATGAGTTAATATATAGAATACATTTAGAAATAACTATAATTCAACAACCCAAAACACCAAATAATCCCATTAAAAAACATGCAAAGAACTTAAACAGACTTTTCCCCAAAGAAGATATACAAATGGCCAACAAGCATATGAAGAGATCCTTAACCATCAAGGAAATGCAAATTAAAAACATAATGAGACATCAACCCACACCCATTAGGATGGCCACCATAAAAATAAGTAAATAAATAACAAGTGTTGGCAAGGATATGGAAAATTTAGAACACTTGTACACTGTTGGTGGGAACGTAAAATGGCACAGTTGCTATGGAAAACAACTAAAAATAGAATTACCATAAGATCCAGCAATCCCACTTTGGGATATATCTCCCAAAGAACTGAAAACATAGTAGCACTCCCATGTTCATTACAGTATTGTTCACAATAGCCAAGAGATATGAACAACCTAAATGTCCACCTATAGATGAATAATAAAAATGTGGTATCTACATGCAATGGAATATTGTTCAGCCTTTAAAAGGGAGGAAATCCTGTCATGTGCTATAACGTGAATGAACCTTAAAGACATTATGTTAAATAAAAGCAACCAGTTACAAAAAGATAAATACTGCATGACTCTATTTATATCAGGAACCTTAAGTAGTGAAATTCAGAAAGTAAAATGGTAGTTACCGAGGGGATGGGGAAAAGGAAGATATTCAACGAGTATAGAGTTTCAGTTTCCCAACATGGAAACTTCTTGAGATCTGTTACACAACGACATATATATAGTTAACACTACTGTACTGTATTCACTTAAATGGTTAAGATGGTAAATTTTATATTATGTTTTTTACCAAAATTTAAACACAAAGTTACACTGTACCTCTCTACTATAAGTCTGTAATGTTTATTTCTGATTCTGACTTTCTGCTGCCCCCATTTCCATTTGCAAACACCTTCCTGATTCCATTGGTCTCACCCAGACACTCCAGAATAATCTCCTTGTTTTAAGGTCAAATAATTAGCGATTTGAATTCCATTGGCAACCATAATTCCCCTTTGCTATGTAACATAACTTATTCAGTTCCTGAGGATTAGAACACAGACATTTTTGGAGAAACATTTTTCATCCTACCGTAGAAAACCTGTCTGGAAGTATCAGATTAGTCCCACCTAAATTCTAGATCAAAGACAACCTCCCTTTTGAAGACAGGGCTCTACTTTTATCTCTCTTTTAGATAAGATAATATTCAAAAAATATTTAATGAAATACACTTCTACCCCTTACCTTTTCTAAAGCACTAGTTTAAAATAAAAAAAGATAAAAACTTTAAAAAAATGCTCCAATACTTAATAAAACTTGCATTTGTTATATATGAACATGAGTATGTATTAGTATATCCTTGTTTTATTTATAATCTATTTTAACCAAATATAGATACAAAAAGATTACTTACAAAGAAAAAACAAGTTTTCTTTTCTACATTTTCAACCCCTTGTTTTTTCTCAGTAAACAACCACAAACATAGAGCGGATGTTTTCTCTACAAATGAGGAGGCTATTTCTAAGTAGACCCTCCCCTATCCAAAAGTGGGTCTTCTTCCCCCTTATTCAGATCATGCCATTCTAAACTTACATTGAACAACACTTAAATCACTAGCTACATGTGGTTATTTAAATTAAAATTTATAATAAATTACACAAGCACACAAGCAACATTTCAAGACTTCGACAGCCACATCTGACTAATTGGTTACTCTGCCTGACAGATATAGAATATTTTCATCATCTCAGAAAGTTTTATTGGCCTAAAGTAAAAAGTATATGGTACGTATTACACATATAATATGCATGTAAACGCTATGCAAATTCCTATAAATTACTTTATATAATTAGTTTTAGTTCTTTGATTCTCCTGTTTTTTATATGTCATATTGCTCATGTTTAAACGGCATATGATATATATTTGTTCAACACATTTCAGGACCATTTAATTTATCTATGATTGTGAGTAGAAACAGGGATTAAATCAAACTCCCGCAAATCAATTTGTGGCATTTCTTTTGTTTCTTTGAGAGATAAAAATATTTAGACAAAGTAATACTAGGAAATAAAGATAGTTCAGGGAGTTTTCAACATTTTCTTTCTTCACAAGAACTCTAAGATAGGCAACAGAGAACTACATCACCCACTAGGCTTTGAGAAACAATCTGACCCCCAAAAAGCAGGGGTTGAGGGGAATCTTGACCATCCAGAACATTGCCAAGAGGACAAGATAGAAACAAGGTATCTTGGGACCCAGTAGTCTGAATTAAAGTTGCTAAAACTAGGTTGGAAACTCACATATCTTTTTAGGAGCTCCAGATAGTACAGGGAATAAGACAATTAATATTCCCTTCCTTCTGGGTCTCAAGTCATCCTCACATATTTCTTCTTCATCTTAAGGGGCACCTAAGGTCAAGGACTCAGTGGACCATTCAGAACCATGTGATGAGCCACAGGGCAGTGTTCCCCATTTTTATGTTCTGTTCTAAATTTCTTCATTCTTCTATCTTAAATGGGAAACTAAGCTTCCAACTATATGATATGGTATTTGATCTTCCTAGTTGATTATTAGAATGATATTGGAATATTTAAAGATAAAGTCCATATCCTCCCCCATGCAGTTCAGTCAGCATTTCTTTTATCAAGAGATAGTGGTTCATTCTTGGTTCCCTTCTACTACAATAGCTTCTGTATAGTCTCTGAGGGGCTTGTCTGTCATCACTGGAAAGAAATGAAAGAATAGTGATTATGCTAAGAGGAGTAAAATAGCATTACTTAAATAATTCACCTTTATGTCATGTAACCACATTAGCGCAAAAGAAGACACAGAGAACAAAGACCTGGATGGCACTTCCACTAGTTGGTGAGAATTTAATCTCAGATTTCCTTAAAAGCCTTTTATCTTCTCCCACCCACACCTTTTTTCCCCCAACTGACCCAATTTAGTGCTACACAATCAGGTTAACTCAGCGGGAGATACAGAAGGCAGAAAAACAGATTACTGTTCTTTCAAATGGAGAGAGAAAGCCAGGAACCTGAAAACTCAAGTTGAAAACTTCAGGGAAATGATTTTAAAGTGAGGCGGGGGGTGAGGGTGGGGGTGGGGGGAGAATAAAGGAATGTTAGAAATACATAAAGGTCAGAATATCTGTTGATGATATGATCGAATGAAGGAAGAAAACATTTTTGTTATTTTTTTTGAGGTATCTACATATACAACACTAGAATTAATTATGAGCTACTCATGCTGTACTAATAATAACTAACATAAATTGAGAGCTTACTATTTGCCAGAACTATACACAGTATTTAATACTGGTTGAGGGACTAAATTGTCACAAAACCCCCTATCCTCACCCTACCTTGTAAGAGTTAGAAAATTGAGTTTCAGCAATATGCCTTGGAGACTTAGGAGTTAGGGTACCAGCCCGGGCTATTCAATTTCTGAGCCTTTGCACTAAACAACTTTACTATACTTCTTCCCATTACTATAAACCATGGCTTTCAAAGAATGATCCATGGACCATGCCAATTAGAATGACTTATTGTTAAAAATAGTTTTCTGATATTCCTCCCTGGTCAACTGAATCAGAATCCATGAAAATGGGACCCAAAAATCTATAGTTTTATAAACATTCGAGGTGTTTCCAAAGCACTCATAAATATGTATTTAAAAGTTTACTATACTTAAGAGACAGTATACAGACTTCAAAAACACAGGCACTGAAATCAGGATACCTGGGTTCAAACCTCCACTGTGCCACTCAGTCTTTCTGTGACTTGAACAAGTTACTTAAGTTCTCTGTGGCTCAGTTTCCACAGGTGCATTGTGGAATGGACTTAACAGGCATCTGCCTGTTCATGGTAATAGCACTGTCCACTGAATCTGCTTTTAACATTTATACAGGAGGCCAAAGAATAAATGATCTAAAAGAGAGGCAATACTAAAATAATATTATACTTCAGTGTGTTCCATTTGATATTCCATTAACTCAATGAAAACAAACAGTAGCAGAAACAATAGAAAATGGTGCCACTCTGTGAAAAACTTGATTTTAAAAATACAAGGAAATGATCTGGTTCCTTCACCTTGATTCTCCCTAAAATATATTTCTTCCCCTGCCTTACCACTCAGTTATTTCTTGTAAACCACAATATGCTGATGCATCCTCCTTTCTCTTATGCTGACACTCTTTTACTCCTATCTCATTTCTGCTATAGAACTTCTGAGGAGATCAAGATGAATAGTGGAGAAACCGGATGGAAAAGAGAGATAGATAAGAATTCAAAAGAAAAATTTGAGTAGCAAATTACTTCAATGTATACAAAGAATACCGAGTTTATAGAGTCTATTAAATAACACTTATCTAAAACAGGTTTATCTATAATAAAATGGAAGGTAAGATTTGCCACAAAACACAGATAATCAGCCCAGAGATAGGGTAGTTTTGATTGCCAAATAACTCTGAATCAGATCCTTCTTAGTACTAGAAAACTCAGCCTATTTAAGGCTCTGAGTTTTGAAGGTTGTGTGTGTGTGGGGGGGGGGGGGGACGGGGCGGGGGAAGACGTGGAATGAAGATATTTAATACTTGAAAAAATAATATTTACTATATAATACTAGCTGAGTGTTTCCCCCAAATAACTTTTATCCTTAAAACAAAATGTCAAATGTGGACCCAAATTCAGTAAATTCGCAAAGGTTGCACTTGCACACTTTCAATAATCTTCAGATTGCCCAACAATACTACAACAATACTTCAACATAGCTACTTATTATTTCATAATAATTAAAAGAAAATGGCAAAATCTTGGGAGGACAGGTGTCCGAGCAAAGAGCTCTGCTTCTGCATCTTAGTGAATCACTTCAACCAAGAGCTTTGTAAACAGTGTGACTCAAATGCATGCTTCATCAGAAAGATTTGTTACTAAAATGTTAAGTTGCACAAGAACTGGAACCTCCTATATTTTTTTCTTTTTACTCTTCTATCCCTACCTTCCAGAGCAGTGGTTGGCACAGAAAAGGAATTTAATAATTGTTAAACTGCTGAATAACTACTATACGTCATAGACTGTCACAGTTGTTCTTAAATAGTCAAAGGTGCAAATGTCAACTCTGTAGGTGTCAGTATAAACACCATCTTCTTCTTTAAACAATTTTACACCTGTAAGATTGTAAGAGAAATTAGAAGTGATTAAGATTTAGTTCAGTCACTATCTCCAGAGAAGAAATACAAATGGCCAATAGGTACATGAAAAGGTGCTCAACATCAGTAATCATCAAGGATATGAAAATCAAAACCACAATGAAAATCAAACCTCACACGTTACAATGGCCTTTGTCAAAACAAACAAACAAACAAAAAAAAACAAAAATAAATAAAAATTTTAAAATAACAAGTGTTGGTGAGGATGTGGAGTGGAGAAAAGGGAACTCTGGCATATTGTTGAAGGGAATGTAAGTTGATATAGTCATTATGGAAAACAGTACGGAGGTTTCTCAAAAAATAAAAATCAGAACTCCCATGTGATAGAGGAATCTCACTTCTGGATATTTATACAAAGGGACCGCAATCAGGATCTCAGAGATCCTGATTATAGCATTATTCACAATAGCAAGATCTAGTAACAACCTAAATATCCTTCGATAGATGAATGAATAAAGAAAAAGGGTATAAAGATGCAGCAAAATATTATCCAGAATTAAAACAGAAGGAAATCCTGCCAATTGTCACAACACGGAATGACCTACAGGGCATTATGCTAAGTAAATAAGTCAGACACAGAAAGACAAATACTGTAGGAGTTCACATGCGGAATCTAAAATAGTCAAACTCACAGAAGCAGAGAGTAGAAATGTGGTTGCCAGGGACTGCGGGGAGGAGAAAATAGGGAAGTGATACCCAAAAGGTATAAAGTTTCAGTTATGCAAGATAAAAAAAAAGTTCTAGAGATCTATACTATAGAGCATAATGCCTATAGCTAACAATACTATATTGTATGCTAAAGTTTTCTATGAGGGTAAATCTTATGTTCGTTGTTCTCACACACGAATAACAACAACAACAACAACAACAACAACAACAACAACAAGAGGAAACATTGGGAGATGATGGATATGTCCATGGCCTTGATGGTATGCTGGTTTCACATATGTATACTTATCCCCAACTCATTGTGTTGTATACGTTAAATATACACAGCTTTTTTGTGTGTCAGTCATACTTCAATAAAGTGGTTCAAAATTTTTTAACTAGTTCATCACAAGCAAACATCCAAATCTGTAGTTCAATGTGCTGAGTAAGTAAATTAAAATTTCTCAAAAAATAGAAAAAGAAAAAGAAAGTTGTGTCTTTGAAACCACTGGTGGAGGGGGAACAGTATGGGACTCTAATGCCTTTGGGGGTGATTAATTACTCTTAATTGATGGTCTTGGCCATCAGTAACTCTCTGTTTCCCTAGGAGTCATGTAACTGAAACAAAAAAGATATGAGAGGAGTAACTCAAGACCAGATGTTAGTTTGTTTTTCTTATTTTGCCCACTCTGATTTCTTCTGGGCTCCTAGCTAATTTTTCACTCACTCTGAACAGAAAAGTCACCAAACAAAGGACCAAAGAAGCCTGTGGGATTACATCCTTCCTCCTGCTAGAGGTCCCTAAGAAAAGATAAGAGATATTCCGGGAACAAGGCAACCTGAAATGGCGGATGCCACTCTGGACCAGTTTCACCTCAGGACAGGAGAAAACACTGCAGGGCTCTCTTGTTTTACCATGCAGAAGCCCCCTTCCCCTCCATTTACGCAGTGTTCCATCTAAATCTAATCAAAACTAGACTGTATTGGACCATCAGGAAAAGCTACATTTTTACAGCAGAACATTAACGATCTCAGGAAGCACGTCTTTAACAAAGCACTATTGTTATTTGCTTAAAATGCATGCTGATAATAAAGCACTTTGCGTCCACGCTGAAAGATTTCATTTAAGGTTTATTTACCCATGGATGGATAGAACTGCTTTGTAGCATCCTTATTAGAACAGCTCTGGAATATAAATGAGAGCTGGCGAGAGAAAGGGAGGCTGGCCTGAGCAGTGCTTCCCTGGCCAGTGGCACAGCTGACCTCACCTCTTACTGCTGAGCCAGAACACAATCTAAGCTAATCAAGGAAGGGCCACGAGGTATGGTTTGGAGCTAACCCTTATATTCTAATTTAATCTAAACACCATAATGCCAAAGCAAAACGGGACCTGTGGAATTATGAGAGCATATGGTATACAGGAGACTAAATTGCTGGGTTAGTCTTAAAAATTCCCTCCTGAAAGAGAGCAAAAGAGATGAAAAGGGGCTCATGTGTAAAAAACTGCAGCAGGTACCTGCACCCACCACGCCAAAACCTTCCTGTGTGGTCAAGTTCTAAATGATATTGTGGCTAAACTATGATTCCCGGGTTTGCCATAGATATATGCCTGATGGACATGTGAGGAGGATTCAATATTTGTACTTTTTTTTTTTTTTTTTAATAATAAAAAGCCACAGCAATCTAGGTTTTGTCAAAAACCACAAGCTGCTCTGTTTGGCCATCAGAGTACCTCCTGCTCAAGGTTTATCGGCGCTGCCGGACAAGAACACAATTGCGGCTGAATGAAGATTCTGAAGCTGACCATTTATGACTGGGTTAGAGAGCTTCGAGATAGGACCCAGGCCAGGAGCTGTTATCTTTATTGAGCAGAATGGCTGCTCGACTTCTGGATCACTGAGTTGAGGCGATACTTTTACAAAGCAGCAAATAGTGCTGTCTGTGTGGAGGAAAAGAAATCCCAGCAGCTTAGGTGTTAGCAATGAAGCAATGGAGGGGGTGGCGGGGGGAGATGCTTGTCAAGTGATGAGAATAATGGAGAAAGATAAGCCTTAGATCATAAATCAGCTTGCTGCTACCACCTATGGCTTTGAAAGGGCACTGTTGTTTCTTAATGTATCACCAGCTCATTAATACGAGTCAGCAGTCATTATAGGTAATACAAGAGAGAACATAATTTACATATTAAGTAGTCAGTCCTAGATTCCTCAGCATTCCTATTCTTAAATGCAGGCCTTTCTAAAACACTTCAAAGGGCATAGTTCAGGTTAATATGGAGACATTAAAGTTTTCTTCCATCTATAAAATGGATGCCTGTTAAAAGTTATAATTTCAGTACCAATTGTACAGGCTGTTTTGCTGGGTGAACCTGTGACCCCTTGTCTGAAATGGAGGAGGGAACTTTTCCAACATGAATGATTATTTCCACTGACATTCTAATGAAATTAATGGACACAATTTACAAGAAGGGCCATATTTTTGTGTTCTCAGTAGGGGTGGGTACCAATAATATTATCTTTTGTAATGCAAAACCATAAAAAATCAATTAATTTTACTATCATTGTAAAATTATATTAATAAAATTCTCTTATTTTAAAAACTGTTTTGACTACAAGGATGGATGAATTTTCAAGCTCCACATCTTTCTACTCTTGTCATAATCAACTGGGCTGCCAGCAGGGTGGAAAGAGGCCAGGCTGGGGGAAGAGTTTATTGATAAATTCATAAAGGTCCTGTGGTTGCAGCTATGGTAGAGTTAGTTAGATCTGGTCTGTAAATAAATGCTTTCCTAAGTAAGCCAAGTTCCAGTAATAAATATCTTGGCACATGGCAGAGCAGAATGTTGCAGAATAGCTAGTGGTTCTCTGTGAGAGGTAGCAGCTCATCAGGTCTTCTCTTTCAAAAGGAGATTGATCCCACCATCTACAGACACTCAGTGGACTTTGCCATGGAGCAGACTGTTTAGCTGCCAAAAATATGCTGTAAGAGTGACATTCAGGAGCTCTGATTAGGACCGCTCTGGAGGATTTTAAAATATATTTATTTTTTGAATTATTAAGGTAACGTATTACTTTAAAATAATACATTACCCAGGATTGTAAAAACAGAGAGGAAAAACGCATATGATTCTAACTCACAATCACCATTCACCTTCCGGTGTTTGCTTTCAAGTGTTTTTCTTTCCCATTTATATTAGAAATACCTCACACAGTTATTTATCCTCTAGGAACACTAAGAAATGACATATTCTATAGTATTCTATTTTCAGTGGAAAGTGTGGAGGATGTAGCAATTGATATGTTTTAACAAACAAGACCAAGGAAAATTAGGGTTTTTAGGGAATTTTCTACATGTGTAACCATTGTGTGTTAATTATTATGATCACAAGATTAATGTATGCTAGATGATTATTTACAGGTCATTAACTATAATACATGCATAAGACAATTCTGTAAATATTTTCAACTATTCCCTGAACTCTTACCAGAGGCTACTTTTTTCCGCACCCCTAAACACATGTTTGCTTATTAGCCCAACAAGAATGACTCCATTTCTACACTTGTTTGCAGAAATGAAGTTGCCTGTTTCTCTCTCACTCTCTCCTTGTGTTCTGGTGTTGGTATATTCCTGCCCACACTGTTTCTGCATACTCACACACTCACACGCTCCGCCCCCCCCCCACACACACATTCATTTATTCACTTAAATCGCTATATACAAAAAGCTCAGTCAAGCCCAATGCTAGGCACCAAGACTATCAGCCTAAACAAAAATCAACATCTCTATCTTTCCTGCATTTCAGAAGGGTTTCCAATTTAAATGAGGTTGAAGAAATACAACCTTAGACTGGTTTTAAGGATTGGTGAATTTCTTCATTTGATTTCAGAAATTTGAGTACTTAAATTTTAATTGACTTGGTAAATTGCTGAGGAGATAAGAAAAGCAAGTAGGATCATACTTATGGCCATTGTATCCTTAGGATTTGAAAGAGTAATGTGAATTCTAAAATACTTGTGCAACCTGTGGACACCCAGAAAGGAACCTGCCCTATTGAGGTTTGGTTCTGTGATGGAGGCCACCTACCTAGTTGGCTCTCTCGGAAGTCAAAGCTGACAGAATTCTCATGTGAATCCACCAGGACCAACACATCTATGTTAATACCTGGAGGAATTCTTCTATTTAGGACATTAAAGAGGAAACCGAGAGTTTGAGTTAGTTTAGTTTAAACCATGTACAATGAAAGTTCTACCTAATTAACTGTAAAATTAACTTCAGCATTAAAATAAATATGTGACTATAAAATCCAGCATCTCTTCCCTAAGGGATCAAGGGCTTTCCTGGCAAATTGGATGCTTCAGATGAGAAAAGCGTTAGGTAATAATTTAGTACTTACAGTCTTAGCTCAGTATAAGAACTAGGATGAGGATTAAAGCCTTGAGATGTCTCATAGACCCATTCACAAATATAAAGGAATATATATGTGTATATATACATATATACATATATATATGTACATATACACACGCGCGCATGCGCGCGCACACACACACACACATATACACACACACACTCTACATAATAAAAACTTGGCAAAATAGTTATTCTAGCAGAACATTCTAGGTTTTGAGGTTTTTTTCCTGTTTTTTTTTCTTTCTTTCTTTTTTTTTTTTTTTTTTTTTTTGCTTATTCGTTTAGAAAATTGGTAAGCCTCTTAAAAGTAATGGAAAAATATTACTATTTGATGAGGAATACCATATAGTAGGGATAGTCAATGTGACTTTTACGAGGCCAAAAGAGTTTGAAGCATTTTTCTCAAGTTACAGGTGGTAATGGGTCCAACTATCCTCTGAAGTATGGTTGGCCAAGTTCTATACATTTATACCTTATATTGACATCTGTAATTTATGTGATCCATTTCTTATCTAGTCCCTCTCTTCGTTTAGTCACAGCCTGGTTTCCCCTCACTCCCTAGCTGATATAGTCTCTCTTTGTTACTTCATGGCTGTAGATGACTGAGTCACATTCCTGTTCTCTGTCTGGCCCTTCATGCCTAGAACGATTCACTCCCAACCTCTGCTATGCACCGGGAAAGGCCGCAGCCCTCCACTCCGTGTCTGCACCAAGCAGGTATGGCAGGGCCAAACAAACTCTTTTCCCTGCTTGATCACAGGGCTCTGCCTGCTCATGTTGAGGCCACTGACATTTGTTGGAGGTCCACCTTACATAGCAGTCTTCTACTAGAGTTCCCAATAGGGATGGGGTATGCCTGTCTGTCCTGGTTGATCTTTTATTTGAAGCCTGGGGCAAGAAGATTCGAACGCACACCTGATCATCTTGCTTACTTCCTTCTTTTTGTTCTTCTTTGCTTAACAAGCTCCCAGGAGCAGAAGGGGTACTTTAAAAAACAAACAAACAAACAAACACACAAACAAACAAAAACTTCCTCTGTGTGATCTTTCCTGGTCCAGCCTCCTGCCTATGCCTTAAGAATAGATGGGGTGTATTTGCTATACCAGGAGGAGAACTTAATGATTTGAGTCTTTTAGGTTTAATAGGAAAACATTGGGCACTAAAGATATTTAGCAAATCCACCCTTTCTATAGGTGTCAAGCCCATCTTCATCCACACATATCAAGTATCAGCCCTTTTTTCCAAGAGGACCCAGGAAAGGAGGCTGTCATCCCACTCACAACTGGAATTGTTAGGAGAAGGTTGCTATTTATGTGAAAGCAACTCTGTCATTTTCAAATAAATGACTTCAGCATAATCAGAGCAAAGTTCATGACAATGGTGAAAATCAAAATGCCTTAGTTTAATGTGGCACAATATTATCTTCATCGCGTGTAGATTTGGAATCATGACTGAGTAAGAAGTAACTAATGGAACCTGTAAGAAAAGAGAAATGAAAGCGCATAGAGGGTAACAAATCCAAATACTGAGGAACACCAACATTTGAGCAGCAAATGGTAGAAGAGAGGCCAAAGGAAGAAGCAAAAGTTTGAGGGAAAAGAAGGAAGAGAATGAGAAGTGAATGGTACGAAAAGTTTCTAAAGTTCAACAATGCTACATGCTACACAAAGTTGAGTAGAGTAATAAAATCAGTTCACTGCAACAGAACATTAACAGATCATTGGCAAGTTTAACGAGAATAATTCTAATAAAGTGGTGTGGTCAGAAAATATATAGAAGGACTAAGGAATCAAAGGAAAATGAAAAAGTTTACATTTTTTTTTTTAAGAAACTTGGTTGTTAAGAATAAATGTAATATAAGAGAATATAAGTCTCAGGAAAGTAACTTTTAGGAAGGAAAATTGTGTCCATCAAGATAGGTTAAGTTATATTGTAGTTAATAACAACCCAAAAACTCTGAAGATACATTTCTCCATGTCCAGTTCAGGTTGTCAAGGGCCTGCTGTGTTCATCGTAGTCACTCAGGCGTCCAGGAAAGTGAAGATTCTATCACCTGGGCTCTTAGAGCTTCCAGTCATCAGTGAAACTCATCACCTGTTATTAGCCAAAGCAAGTCACATGGAACAGTAAAATGCAACCATATAGTGTGAATGGATAGAAACCATCACTCTTTGTGAATAGGTTTATTAACTACTAGGGGCAAAGGTGACTTGCCCACACCAACCAAGTGAATCAGTAGACAGGGAGAAGGAGAGGTTGAAGATAGACTACAGAGTTATTAATCGAAAGAACATGGTTTTAGAAAGAAGAAGGAGAAGAAAATGTAGAGCATGAGGTGATGAAAGAGCTTTTATGGAAAAGCTACTTATTAGCAGAGATAGGCAGGGAAGAAGTGAGGATGGCCATGAATGGAGATGGGACGTACAGTTCATATTTAATAACTTCTGTTTTTGTTTTCATTTTATGTGAAGTATGAGGAAAAAAATCAATGATTTGGTGTGACTGTGTAAGGGTTAGAGTTAGGGTACTACAAAATTTGATGCAAGTTTAGAATTATTACTCTCAAATGGGAGATGAAGCTGCTGAAGGACGGCATGAGCAATTTTTGATTCACAGCATGAGTCTAGGTGTTTTCAGTAGAAATGTTTAAAATTGCACAAATTTGAATGGTTGTCTAATTTTCTCCAGCATTGAGCAGGAAAGAAGAATGACCTAACCTGGTTAGATTTTTTAGTGTTTGCTACTTTTCCTGTCAGGTGCAATAGACAGTTGAGAGGGTGGAGGTGTTAAGGGCATTGGCAGGAAAGAGGCTGAGCAGATAAACCAGGAAAGTAGCTCATCAACTGGGAGGGAAAAAAAAGTGTTGACCAAGTTATTTTTCCCAGTGAAAATTATGACTTTTTAGATTCCCTGATAAAGCAAATCCCTTGGAAATATAATGACAGCTGCTTATAGGAATTCAATTAAATCAAGTAAGATTTGCATGCTCTCTTTAGTAAACCTTCCAGAGGAGATTTCTAGCAGAACTACTTTGTCACTGGGAGTTACTACTATGCAGGTGGCTAATAAATTCACCCCTTTTGATGAATGCATGAATGTGTCACGGGAGCCTGATGTATTTTATCCAACAAGACAAGATGGATTCTAGTAAACTTGGTTTGCAATTCTTAAGACATAAATCACTTTAAGCATGATCATTAGGACTAAAGACACCAACATAACAGAAAGCCTGGGAATCATTTTTAAAAATTCTTTATTAGAACCAAGAAACAAATTCAAATTCAATTTTTTTTTTTTTTTTTTTAGAATCTAGTTTTTGAAATAAATTCTGAATTGGAAGACATTACACATAGGAATATTTACTTTCTCGGTTTAAAATCTCCAGCTAGAGCTAGCTATTGAAAAGCTATCAAATCTAACATGCTGACATCCAACTGTTTCACATTTACATATCCAAGAATGTGAGGATGATTTCTGTAGAAAAAGTTGGATAGCTGAAATGATTTTATGCTCTTACTCTCATCAGTTTTTTTTTTTTCTTGAGTCACAGGTTATTTCCTTTGCTGCTTCAATTCCAAACTCAACTTGGATTGGACTCACTTTTCATTATTGTCTATCTCTTAAATTAGGAGCGGAAATATATTTGGTGATAAAAATAGACCAGCAAAAGTACTGTATAAAAAGGTCTGCTTGGTCTGATCCTGAAAAATTCAACCAAAAAATGTAATCTGTGCTTTGCTTATTGCCAGTAAGGACTGGATCAAGTCCAGAGGAGGCCATTTTAATCAATTGTTTTTAGAAGGAGAGTCTATAACCTACTGACCTGAAAATCTTTGAACAGTAAGTCTTATAGAGATATAGCAGACTTGCCAAAATTGCATTACCGCTTCAAACCATCACAAATTACACTGCACTTTAAGTTTTATTACCAAGTAAGACAGGACACAAATTCATTTCCATGTCTGTTGCCAATTTAAATGAATGGCTGGTTCCTGCCAGCTCAGGAGGACACCAGAGGAAATGTTGCACAGATCATTGGTGCATGGAATAAATGATGGCAGGCCACTTGGTCATTTAATCTCAGAGCAAAATTTATAATTTAAGTAGGCTTTAAAAATATAATGTGAATTATACTGCTCGAGGGTAATAATTCAAAAAAACAACCATATTAAATGCCTACTATGTACTCAGAACCATTCTAGATGCTGTGGATGATACAGAATTAAAAGATATAAGCTCTAGTCTCAGAGTTTCCTCTATGATTGATCAAAGCAAACTAACACACAGGAAAATACTTAAGACACCATATAATTAAGGTTAAATTGTTTGGTACGTTCAATGGTAGGGGAAATCAAAGAAAAGGAAGATCAGTAAAAAACAAAACAAAAAAAAAAAAAAAAAAACAGAATAGTCATGGGAGTCAAAGTCTTAAAACTTTGAAAGAGAAAAGAAAAATAAATGTTCCAAGCAATAAAACAATATGAACAATGGCAAGAACTTAGAAATTGGGATTAGAAATTCATAGAATAGTGAAGGCATTCATTTGACTAAAAGAGTTTTGATTAATGGAGGATATATTGGAGATAAAGGATATGGCCAAAGCATGAAAGAACTTACAAACCTAGAAGAAGCATTCAATATTGAATCATGATGAGTTGTAGTTTTATTGTTGTTTCTTTCCCCCACATCTGGCCCAAAGATCCTATTAGCAAGGAAGGGTCATATATTCATTTGTGCTCTACTTGGGCTAAGTGTACTATTGTGCCAGGTTGAGTTGAGTCAGAAATAAAACCAGTGTGCTGGCCAAAAAGCAGCTTAGAAGAGAATAAGTGGGTAAGGGCCAAGAGAATAGGAAAGACCAGACCCCAAATCCCTTGGTTCTAAGGGAAGGATAAGGCCAGGACAAAGGCCGAAATGCTGACAAGAGAAAAGGAAAAAGACATTGACTCTTTTAAGAGAGAAAAAGAAAAAGAAAATTAAAGGTCAGAAGACAAAGACTAGAAGGAAGCTTGAAAAATGAGATATGAAGTATATAAACTGATAGAAACAAAAAATAGAAAAAGAAAATTAAAGGTCAGAAGACAAAGACTAGAAGGAAGCTTGAAAAATGAGATACGAAGTATATAAACTGATAGAAACAAAAAATGAAACTGAGAGAAAGTAAGACAGAAAAATAAAATAAACTTCATGGAGAAGACAAAGGGATCAGGTATCAGAATAGTAAGCGAAGAAAAAACAGCAGGATCCTAAGGCAAATATATCATTTAGTGACAAGGAAAATTGATAGCAGGTGAACAGGAGAAGGTTATGAAGAGAAAGAACGGGTAAAAACTGGATAAATGAACTGAGGGAATTTTAAGATGGCATAGGTAAATAAATTCAAGAGGAGAGGGTTGGAGGGAAAGATAAATAACCTCTGAAATATAGAAAACATTCAACATTGCCTTTACTCTCTTATCTTTCCCCTGAACCAACATTGCCATTTTCAAACTTCAAGTGAACCCCAGCAGAATGATAGACTAATGCCCAGCTTCCACCTTCCTCAAAACTTCTTAGAGGTGCTATGATTTTAAGCTTGACTAGATGATTCCACTTCATATTCAGACTCCAGAGCCTCCATTCCAACATGCTGCCACTCAGAAATTTTGCATTCATTTTTATTTAATTTTTCTATTACCTTTCCCATAGTACAAGTTCCTAAAATTATTCTCTGAAATCCCTCAAAACCCACACATTCTGTAAATTCCCTTACCTCCCCTATTACTGTGTTTCCTCAACTTCCCTTTCTCAAGACTTCAATATTTCTTAGCATCTTCACTCAATTCTTTTCTTACCCAATCTTCCTTTGGGGGAAAAAAAGAAAGGGAGGTAGGGAAGGAGGGAGGGAGGAAGAGAGAGATGGTGAGAAGGAGGGGATGGGGAAGAAGAGAGAGAAATAGGTATATTTTCCATTCTCTTTATTTCTTCCATGCATCCCGCCTTGGACCTCTCCCACAGACCCCGTGGGATCTCCTACCCCTCCCTCCTTAACTATTCAACTATTCTTTAACTTCCCTCTCCCACAGATTTCTGTCTTACTTGAAGCTTCATTTCTTCAGAATGTTTTGCTCTTCAAAACTTGGCTGTCTGGCCTCTGCCTCCATAACAGTATTAACACTTCTATCTATCTGTAACAAAAGCTCAAGAGACTGTACCTCCTTCCTGAAATGAAACTCTTTTCCCCTTTTCTTCTACATCGGAATTTCTCGTTACAAGCACTGGTAGTTAACTCTGGTAATTAAAGGAGAAAAGGAGTTTAATGAAATGTTATTGAGCAGTTGAGAGAATCTTTGGAAAGGCTGAAGAATCAGACTTGAGGCCGAAGCTTCCAGAAACAGCGCCCCAAACCAGCCTTTAAGAACAGCCTTGGGCAACTGCTGCTCCCGCCACTGCCTCTACTGAGCAAGAGCTCAACTCTGCTGCAAGGACACTACCGCCAACACCGAGGCCACTTCTGACCAGAGACTAAAACTCGCAGGCCCTCTGTCTACAAAATCCCAATGCCTTCGCTTCCTCCTGCAAATGGAGGCACCAACTGCTTCCTCCACATTGCTCAGAACTAAAATGTCCCACAAGCACAAGTGATTAGTGAAGCCCAACAGGTCCTCAGGACAGTTGAATGAAGGAAGGAAAACTATAAATAATGAGTATTGATGAGAATCATAATTAACTCTTGACACACAGAGTAATTTATTTTTTCTTTGCCTCTATTTGAAGTATGGTCACACCCAGAGCCCAACATATCTGTGGTTCTGCTACTGCTGTATACTTCCAGGTCGAGTAAAGAAAATGCTATCAGCTACCAACTGGCACACATAGATTGGAATTTGTTTTTTAAACAGACGCCTAAGTCAGCTTCTTCCGTGCTACACCCATATGCTACCCCAGATGTTGCGCCTGTTTCATTTTCGAGGCTATTATGATTGCCTCATTTTGGCTTCCAGAACATCTATGCCTACACAGTAATAATTCCTGCAGTCAGAGACATTTGAAAAGTTCTATAATAGTAAAATGATGGTTTTTAAAATTTGCATAAGTCATATTCATTCATGGCTCATGTTTTCCTTAATATACATTCTATATTAGCATCTAACCAACACAATAAGAAATCATTAATCCAAGCCCCTCTCATTCTAAATTCAATTCCCATTGATGACTCCTTGTTTCTATGTCTGTTTCTTTCCTCTCACCTAGAATGCCTTTTCATTCAACTCAAATTTATGTCTATCAACTCCTTCTAAGCTGAATTCAAGATTACCTATTCCAAAAGCCTTCTTCGATTAAACCCACCTGATTCTGATTTCTCCGAGGTGCTGTACCCTATCAGAACTTATGAACTCTGTTTGTCCTTCCCTTTTGCAGTTGTGCATGTGATGCTTTTATTGGTTTTATGCCATTTTCTATGTGTATATTTTCTCCCCAGCTAGGTGAATGCTCCTAGGGAGCAGGAGCCATGTCTTCTGCTTCCTATATATCCTTCCACCCTCACCCAGTGCCTACCGCTGAACTATCCCTGAAGTAGGTGCCCAGGACATGTCCCCAGAAGAAAAGGATATACTCGAGTAAAGGCAGAAAGAGCAAAATGTGATTCATTCTCTTGATCATTTCAAAACTTAATTCTGTAACAGTAGAAAGTATCTACCATGAGGAACTAACAATATCCCACAATGTCATCTTTAAAGATGAAATACGATAAAGCCGCATATGCAGCAGGCAACAGCTAATTTTTTTTTTTAACAGAAAGGAACTATGTGGAGGAATTTCAGTACTGAATCTCTGTTGTGATTTATGACAAGAAACTTACTACACATCTTGATGAACTGTCATAACCCAAATTACTAAGAGAATAAGGTGGGAAATATTTCATCCCACAAATACAAAGAAATAACGTGTTCACTTTGTGGGACTGAAATTTTGAATGAGTTAAGGTTTTTGTAAATTATCTGAAAATTTTTCATTACAGAAAATTCATAACCTTTTTTCAAAACAGACTACTAAAATGACATTTTTATGAGATAATAGGAAATTTGAACTTTGAGAAGATATTTGATGATTTTACGGTGTCTTTTAGCAATTTGGAGGACTGTGATAATGGTATTACAGTTGTATTTTAGCAAGAGTCCTTATCCTTTAGAAATACATGCTGAAATGCTTATGGTTGAAAAATATCTGCGCTTTGCTTCAAGATAATGAAAAAGTCCTTTATGTATACTAGTTTAATTATTGTAACAAAATTATGTAAAATAGATGCTGTTCTGCTCATTTTACAGATGAGAAATCAAGTTTAGAAAGGTTAGGTTTCCTGCCAAAGGCCACACACACAGTTAGCAACTGACAAAGTCAGAATCCAAACTGAGAACTATGTGATACCAAATTCCATGTTCATAACAACAAGACATACTGCCTGTTTTAACACAACCCAACAATAAGATAGTCCTTTCTAGCAAAAGGAAATTTTTATCTAGCAGTCTATAACTACAACTTGATGCCATGCCTTTCTATGAAAAGATACTCAAGGGAATATAATTTATTTAAGAAGACAAAATATTCACCAAATTATCAATCATATTTGACTGATAAGATAGTGCCAAGAGGATAAAAGTTTGTATATATATCATGCATTACTATTCATATCATCTTATTTGAAAGATTCCTGGCTTGGGTTCATCATCTCACTATTTCCCACATGCATTCAACTAGAAAATGATTAAAAAGGCAATTCAATTAAGCAAATATTTATATAAAAACTTTTATATTTCAAGCCCAGTGTGTGAACCTAATGTCTAGTATGTGAGTTAGATATCACTTTCCCTTCCCCCATTCCCCCAAATAGTTTAGAACCTAGTTACCAAGAAATGACCATAAAACAAAGTATAATGAGTGCTGTGTGAAAAGAGCAAAGTGCTATTGGAGTTTGAAAGACAGAGATTGCTTTGAGTTGGGAGAATTACAAAAGCTTAATGGATGAGATAATATTTAAGATTAATTGGACTTTAGCATTGTATTAGCAAGGATATAAACAGGTTCTGTAACATAGAGACCGCAAAATACAGGGACTTAAATAAAATGTTTATTTCTTCTTCTTGTCTAGGAGTCCATAGGTGAGGATCAGGACTGACAGGGCAACTCCATCATCTTAACTCATGGTTTCCATGGTTGCTCCAGTCTTTGCCATTTTTCAGCCAATTATGTCTATAACTTAGTCATATATCTGTCTCTAGTTGCAAGGGAGGCTGGGAAAAGTAGTGTTTCTTATCTCTGCAACCATGGATCCAGCAAAAACACAGAGTTCTGTTTACAAAAAGAAAAAGTAGAGAATGGACACTTAATGCACTCAGTAGCCCCTCTGGCCAACCAAGTATTCATGTTCACCCTTCTTCCCAGATCTAGAATGCACTCATCCCCTGTCCAACGTGGCAGCCCAAAGCCCATTTTGATATTGCATCAATTTCAGAGTTTAGGATCTTAGGGTGATGTGCTATCCTTATAATGTCTAGATGTGGATCCTCAAAGCTAGAGACCTACCTATAAACCAAATAACAAGTTGCCTGCTCCTCAGCACTTAGTAAGCAAATGGAAAGAAGGAAAGGGATAACCACAATAGTCACTCCTATTTAGAAAGGGGAAGAATGTAGGAAGTCACCAATCATGGCAACTATAAAATCTTTCTAGATAGAAATTGTAAATACCCTCTGCAAGAGCAGTTATAACTGTGATTATATTTATATAATCGGAATGAAGTTCCTTGATTATTCCATCTCGCTGTCCTTGGTTTTGCTCTGTAGAAGCCATTGTTCATTGTCCAAGGTTCTTGGCTGTGCCCTCTCAGGTACAAGTTGTTAAACTCTTTTCTTTTGGGAGCTATATAATAAATATCTTAGGTTTTTTGTTCTATATCTGATAACTGTGGCATACTCTTCTATTTTGTCATTGTTTTTGTGTTTTATTTTACAATTCTTTAAATATGTAAAATAGGTAGGGATATAAACTGGTACAGCCATTATAGAAAACAATACGGAGGGTCCTCAAAAAATTAAAAATAACAACTACCATATGATCTAGCAATCCTACTTCTGGGTAATTATCTAGAGAAAATTAAATCACTGTCTCAAAGAGATATCTGCACTCTCATGTTCATCATTGCATTATTCACAAAAGCTAAGATATGCAATCAATGTGTCTGTCAATAGATGAATGAATAAATAAAATGTGACAGACACATATACAGACATAGAGGAATACTATTCAGCCTTATAAAAGAAGGAAATCCTGCCATTTGTGACAACATGAATGAATTGGAGGACATTATGCTAAGTTAAACAAGCCAAACACAAAAAAAGACAAATACTATCTGGTATCACTTATATGTGAAAACAAGGAAAAAAGTTGAACTCATAGAAACAGAGAATAGAGTGTTGTTTGCCAGGGGCTGGGAGAAAGGGGAAGGGGGAGATGCTGGTCAAGGGGGACAAACTCTCACTTGTAAGATGAATAAGTTATGAGGCCCTAATATACAGCATGGTGACTATAGTTAATAATTCTATATTGTATACATGAAATCTGCTAAGAGAACAGATCTTAAGTATTCTCATCAAAAAAGGTAACTATGTGAAATAACTATGTAACTATATTTTAATTAACTTGATTGTGGTACTCTTTTCACAATGTTTGCATATATCAAGCCATCACGTTGTACACTTTAAATATATTAAGGTTTATTTATCAACTATAACTCAATAAAGCTAGAAAATTAAATTAAATTTTAAAAATAAAGCTGAAAAAAGTAATACATGTAAAGAGTAATACTCTATTAAATAAAATTTAATTTTGATTAAATAAATAAAAATGTAAAATAGTTCTTAGGGAGTAAGCCATAAAAAATAGGTCACAGACTGAATTTGACCTGCGAGTCATAGTTGGCCAACCTTGGTTCTGGAGATTTTTTGTTCATTTTCATTCATGGCCCCATCTGAATCAGGTGTTGGAGCATATGTTCTGCTTGAGAGGTGAACATCTCAGCATATTTCCTGCTAGTGCAGTGTAGGAAAGCTGTGAGTTGCGTTAGGTATCGAAACATCACAGAATGTCCAGGTCCATTAGTGGTTGTTTTGGCAATAGAATTTCCCCACAAATGTACTAGTTGTCTAATCTGACTGTTTGCTACCAGTCAGTTCCATGTAAAAGTAACCACATCCAGAGCCCTCTGGATGAGTTTTAAGTCTGCCACTTTCCTGTTAGTTCCTGGCTTCTGTGCTTATTTCCTCAATTTCATGGCAGCTGCCTTGCAGCCATCTGAGACAATGTGCCTAGTACTACTCTTAACCTAATCTTCACTGCCACAAATCCCTGGGCAACACTCTACTTTCTTACTGTTTGGTGGACAGAAGAGGTTGGCTCGTTCAGTCTCATGAGACCCAAAACCTCCGAGTTCCCACTCATTTTAGAGTGTGGGCCACAGGCAAAGGAAGCCTCCTTAGCAAACTTCTATTACCTCTCCTCTCCACTTGTAAACTGTCCAATCCTTGTCTGAAGTCAGCTGTCTCGTGCAGTAATTTCTGAAAAGACCAAGAAACAGTCAAAATTGACCAACACTCTGCATTTTCTAATCACTTCCTCTATAGCCATGGGTTCCAGAGGCAAGTGGTCTACATTTTAAGTTACCACAGAAGAGAATTTAGTCTTTCAAAAGAAAATGATTAAAAGGTTCAAATAAAAGTTAAACACACCACTCAGTCGATGTACATTGGGGATCACCTAAAGACCAGATAACTCCCCAGTGGAAGCAGAGTTGGACTGTCGTAAGGTAAAGTGATGAGAGGCTATGGGTCCTAGTAGGGTTAGGGCCATGGAGTGACAGGGAGAAGCTAGGCAAGAAAAAGGAAAGTTGACATTTGCCTACCTAAGACCAACTAACTCATTTCGCATCATTTTAAATTCTATATTTTTAGAGGCATCTTTTTTTCCAGCTTCTGAGTCCAGGCCAGCCTCAAACCAGGGTGCTACATTCCTCCTGCCAGGGCAGAGGCTGAGACAACCCAGGAGTGGCCAGGACCAGCCTGCAGATGTTGGCAATTCAGTGGCAGCCCCTCAAGCAGAGAGATAATCACAGTGAGACCCAAAAACTCTTGAAACTCTCCTGAAAAAAAAAAAAAACTGTCTACTGCTTTTCACCAGATTTAAACTAGGGTATCGAGTAAGCAGAGTAAGCACAATAAAAATAATCTATAGATCTAAATAACTTATAAAAGTCAGAGTCAGTAGAGAATCTAAAAAAAAAAGAGAACTGCCTTGGGCATAAGTAGACATAATATCCTCAAAAAAGTAATAATTTCTGATATGATAGCTACTGGGACTTCGCCTTTTTATCATCTTTGCAAACTTGTTTTTACAGAGTTTACAATTTTATTTAATTCACAGGACCTTCATTTTTACCAATGTCACCATCGACACACTCTAGACATTGTAGAAAATATTCTATGAAGATTCCCCAGGACTATGGAAAACATGCTCCTCCACTCCCCACCCCCAACAAGGAAACAGAGTTCTTTGCAGCCCTAGAAGAGGTAGGCCAGACATGGGATGCCCGAAGACAGCAACGCAGATGCAGGAAGGAAGGGATTTTTAATTCTCCTAGAGCAGATTCAAGTGTTGCACCTGACATAAGTTGTGAGAATTAATTTTTGGAACACAGAGAATATACAGGAAATAATTTTTACTGGACAGTTTTACAACTTTGTAAAAAGAATGCATTCCCATAAGTTAAGCTCAAAAGAGGCTACAGAGCACAATAGGAAATGCTTGGAATTTAGAGTTTCTAGTTTCTCCACTTCAGGGATAAATATATTAACCTCTCTAAGGCTTAATTTCTTCAGTTTTAGAGTGGAGATATTTATATCACAAAGAAATGTTTTCAGAACAAAATATGGGATTATATTTAATGGTGATATGTAAATGTAAAAGGACTGAAGGTAGTTCTTATTTCTATTCATAAAAAACACTCCTTTCTTTATGTTTTCTTTGCTATATCACAGGCATCTGAGCTGTTCACTTTTCTTCTGGCTTCCAGATCTCCTCTCAGTCATGGCCGACTTTTACTTCCACACTCTCTCCATGGAGCTCAGGAATTTATTCTGCTTGTGGTTTTCTCCGAACTCCATGTGAGCAGAGCATATAACTTTGCTCCTGCTGCTTCTCCTTGGCTCTGAGATTTGTTATGTTTACTAAAGCTGGGTTTCAGGTCACATTTCCCTAAAACAGCCCTCTGCCAAAAATATTGTGTACTGACCAGTAATCTCCTTAACTCCAAGACTACAAATTGTATTTTATTTTATCATCTCCATAAAAGTCTTTCTAACTTCTAAATTTGCCCAAGATGAAATCAGTTGCAGCTTCTGAGATAAATTTCTTTACAAGAGTTTGATAGAAGTTATACACAATGAAACAGAAGCAAAGTTGTAAAATAATAATCATCAACATCATCTACACTCTGCAGACCTAACCAACTGACCGTTATCAAGAGAAAGTGAAAATAGAAACTCAGCTGTTAGCTCTGGGAAGGAATTTAGGGGTCATCATATTGAAATGGAAGATAAGGAAACAGATGCCACTTTGGTCAGGACAGTAGTGAGTGTCCTGAGTTGTACATATTTTAACTACGACCCAGATGCAGCAAGCTTCCTGTGTGCATGGAGCTTCTCCTACCTTCAAGTATCAAATGAGAAGGGGCCAAATATTTGGTTTAGTTTTTTTTTGTTTTTTGGGTTTTTTTTTTTTTTTTTTTTTGCTTTTTAAGCTATTGTGCTTATTCCTGACATGCAATGGACCAATGGACAATGAATGTTTGGGGAGAGAAGGAAACTACCTCTGTGTGCTATCTTACAGTTCACAAAACACAATATATCATAATCTCATTTGATCTTCACACCTTCCAAGTGCTCTCCAGAGAAGAACAGAGCAAGTAATATCTCCACTTTCAAATGAGGAAACAGGAGCAGTAAGATTTTCTCAGGGTTAAATAGATAGTAAATGAAAGACTCAGGCCTCGAATCCACACCTGACCATAAAATTCATGCCCTTTATCTTTTAATTTCATTTTAAAAGTTTTTAAGTTAGTGTCCAATATTTCATAATAGAGTGGTGATTAACAACACAGGTTTTAGAGGTAAACAATATCTAAACACCCGAAATTTCTTAATGCAGCTTTTATCATGTTATTAATTGCAAGGCCTCATGGGAGTTATGTAACCATTGTTTTACACCTTGGTTTAAATCTCTAATCAAGAATATGAGAACCAAACAACATATGTAAAGTCCTTAGCACAGTGCCTAGGGTGAACTAAGTCATGAATTGTAGCTGTCGTTCATTTGTCTTCCTTACATAGAAACATACTTGCCCCTTGAATAACACAGGTTTGAATTGTGTGGTTCCACTTACATGCAGATTTTTTCCCACTAAGTACTGTAAATGTAATTTACTTATGATATTCTTAAAATATTTTTTCTCTGGCTTACTTCATTGTAAGAATAAAGTACATAACACATATAACATACATAATGTTTTCATCTACTGTTTATGTTATCAGTAAGGCTTCCTATTAACAGTAGGCTATTAATAGTTAAGTTTTTGGGGAGTCAAAAGTTATACACAGATATTCTACTATGTAGCAAGTCAGCACTCTTAACCCTGATATTGTTCAAGGGTCAAATATTTACTGTAAGATGTCCATCAGTGGGGAAAAAAAATTAGTTTACGTGAACACAGGCCACATAGTCCACGTAGAGTTCTTAAGATTATATTTTCAGGGATTAAAATTTTTATAGCCTTGCTACTCAAAATGCAGACCAGCAGCAGTAGCTCCACCTGTGAGCTCATTAGAAATGCCAAATCTCAAGCCCCATCCAGGCTTGATGAATCATATCTGCATTTTAATAAGAATTCCAGGCCATTCAAATGTACATAAAAATGGGAGCAGCACTGGTCTCCAGCACAGTGCTAGAGAGCTGAACCGAAGGCGGAGGGCACAGGCACTAATACTGGTCAACTTCAAAGCAAAAGATGTGCATTTTTATCAGCAACACTCTGAAATCATTCGTTCCAAACATGGGAAGTCTTCTGTAGATGGGTACTCTGTATGGTGTTCAGTTCTATTAACTTATCATTAATTATTTTCCCTGAACCCTAATGTTCTACCCTCGACCCAGAAAAATACATTTATATACACTTAACGGATCAAAATGTTCTGGAAGTACATGCTAGTAAAAGTTAAATAAAGAAAAGACATGTTCTAAAAGCTTTCTTTTCATATCTCCTCCCTCTTCTTTATCACAACTCAACCCAAAAGGGCAGCAGCTGCTGAGAATAAATGTGGAGGCTTCTAAAATTAAATCAAGAAAAAATTTATATTTATTACTTAGGTTGGAAGAGAAGGTGACATTTTTAAAGGTTAAATTAGGTAAATTAATTGAAAATAGAACAAGTAAAAATCAATCCTTCTTGCTGAGAGTAAACAAGCACAATTTTTCAGTTGTTTTTCACCGATTTGATTTTGTATGTTCCTTTGTAGCTATGCCTAAGGTGTGAGTTTCCTTTGTGACTGATGGAGACCAGGACATCTTTGTTTTTCTTTAATTTCTTCAGTACAAGGGCTATATGGCTCCACAGCCTCACAAGGCTCTAATAGAATAGAATGGAATGGTACCAAGAAGAGTTAACCCAGGGCAACCACTACACTTTAGCCAAAGGGCCTTACATACTGAGGACTTTCTAAAGCAAGGGAAGGTCATCTCAGCAAAAATGAGAATGTTGTTATAAAAAAGGGATTTAAAGATTTATGCAATAGAATCATTCCTGGATTTCACTTGTGAGTATGGAAAACACGATTATTGTGTTTGATACTTGGCTCCTTCATTTCTTGGTATGTGACCATGAACAAGCTCTTCACATTCTGAACTTCAGTTCCTCTAGGATGGAAATGGGGTATTAAGACTTACCCACAGACTGATGTGAAGCTAACTAAATTGGGGTGTTAAACACTGGATTCTGTGTTACCAGTTAGCAGAAGTTTACTGACTCTTAGTTCCCTTTACCACACGATGGCAGGTCTAGGTGCAGAGACCTGATTATCACTAAACATGTTGGAAGTAAAGGTTTTACTGGTAGATGCAGACTTCACAAAATTGATAACAACTGATTACGTTCACTGTGATTATTAGCCAGAAGTAAAGTTCAACAGCGAGCTGGGCTTCCTTATTTTAATACCCTCTTGGAGGGAAAAAAAAATGATTCTATACCTCTGATTGCTTTGTGTTTGCTCAAATACCTGACAGGCTCACTGTACCAAATTACACAAAACATTACCTTTTTTTCCCCAGAAATTTTGCTGCAATAATTAGTTATTTTAAAAATACAAAATCTTATTGGAAGGTGATACAAAATAGAAAATTATGCTACTACAATGTAAAATAATAATTTTCTTCTATTAGTTTCCTCAGTAGCAGCCAGAGTATGAGACTGTATACAGTCTGTAAACCGAGGTATTTACGGCAGATGTGTTTGAGCTTTTAAGCTTCCAATGAGAGGTGACTAAAATATTTCGATTTTTTTTTTTTTTTTCTTTACGCCTGACCAAAAAAGTCAACATTTCACTTAGGTGATATAAACCAGCACATTTATCTTTTTGTATCTCTCTCTCTCTCTCTCTCTCTCTCTCTCTCTCTCTCTCTCTCTCTCTCTCTCTCACACACACACACACAGTCCAAGAATAATCAGAAAATAAATCTCAGCCCATACTTTACATTTTATATGAAAGAGTAATTCAAAATATATGATAGATCTAAATATAACATGTCAAATTATAAAGCATTTAGAAAAACCATAGCAAAAAATCTTTGTGACACTGAGTTAGGCAAAAAATTCTTAGGTTTGACCCCAAAAGCATGAAACAAGAGAAAATATTAATAACCTGTACTTTATTAAAATTTAAATGTTTTGTTCTATAAAAGACACTGGTGAGAAAAGTCTTGAACTGGGAGAAAATATCTGTAAATTACATATCTGACAAAAGACACATCTAGAATATGTTCGACTCTCCAAACTCAAGAATAAGAAAATAAATGTAAAAACTAAGAATACCAAGTGCTAATGAAGATGAAACATAACTAGAACTCCGGTAAGAATGTGAATGGTACAGATATTTTGAAAAATAGTTTGGCTGATTCTTATAAACATATATGTATTTTACTAGGATAAACATAACTTCTATTCACATACAAGATTCCATTTGTGTAACATTCTAGATAAGGCAACTTTTAGGGATTAAGAACAGATCAGTGGTTTCCAGGTTTTGGGGGAAAGAGGAGGTACGAACTACAGATCATGGCACAGAGGAATTTTTTGAGGAGTGGAAGATGATAACACTGTTCTTTATTTTGATTTTGGTAGTAAATAAATGACTTCATGCATTTTCCAAAAGTCTGAGAGCTGAAATATATAATACGAAGAGTAAATTGTACCATATGTAATTTTTATTTTTTCTTTCTTTTTCTTTCTTTCTACTTATTTTTTTAATTAAGTTTATTGGGGTAACATTGGTTAATACGATTTTATAATTTTCAGGTGTATATTATAATTTGACATCTATATATTCTACTATGTGATTACCATCCACAGTCCAGTTTCCTTTAGGACTATATATTTGACCCCTTTACTCCATCTACCTCCCCTTTTTTCCCCATTCCCTACCCTCTGGTAACCACTAGTCCATTGCCCATGTCCATGAGTCTCTGTTTGTTCTGTTCATTTGGTGCTTTGAGGCTTATATTCCACATATAAGTGATATCATGTGATTTTCTACTTTTTCAATCTGGCTTATTTCATTTAGCATGATTATCTCAAGGTCCATCTAGGTTGTCGCAAATGGCAGTATTTCATCTCTTATTGTGGCTGAGTAATATTCCATTGTATATATGTACAACAGCTTCTTTAGCCAGTCATCTAACATAGTACACTTTGGTTGCTTCTATGTCCTGACCATAATAACGCTGATATGAATACCGGTGTGCAAATCTTTTCAGATATGGGTTTTCAAGTCTTTGGGGTAAATACACAGTACAAGGATTGCTGGAACATATGGTAGATTAATTCTTAGTTTTTTGAGGAAACTCCATACTGTTTTCCATAGCGGTTGTACCAATTTGCAGTCCCACCAGCAGTGTATGAGGGTTCCTTTTTCTCCACATCCTCTCCAACATTTGTTATTACTTGTTCTGTTGATTATAGCTATTCTAACAGGTGTGAGATGGCATCCCATTGTGGTTTTCATTTGCATTTTCCTAACAGCTAGTGACATTGAGCATCCTTTCATATATTTGTTGGCCATTTGTATGTCCTCTAGGGAGAAGTGTCTGTTCAGGTCTTCTGCCCAGTTTTTGATTGGATCATTTGTTTTTTGTTGTTATTGAGTTGTATGAGCTCTTTGTAAATTTGGATATTAGGCCCTTATTAGAAGTGTTGCTTGCAAATATATTTTCCCATTTGGATGGTTGTCTCTTTACCTTGTTGATAATTTCTTTTGCTGAGCAGACACTTTTTAGTTTGATGTAGTCCCATTCATTTATATTTGCTTTTACTTCCCTTGCCTTTGAGGTCAAATTCATAAAATCTTCTTTAAGTCCAAGGTTCTTGAGTTTTGTTCCTATATTATCTTCAATGCATTTTACTGATTCCAGTCTCTATATGTAATTTAAAATTTGATTAAAAAAAAAAAACATAAGCACTGAAGAGGAGGAAACAAAATTGCCATTCTTACTAGTCATATAATTGCATACATAAAATACCTAAAATTATCTCTGAAAAAATTTAGTATATACAATGAGTTTAACCAGTTAGATAGAAGATTAATATACAAAAATCAACTGCAATTCCTCTACACCAAGAGATCTTACTACTAGAAAATATAAATGAAAAAACAGAACCATATAGAAAAAATCAGTTTATGAAAAGGCATCAAATTTGAAAAAATAAATATAAATAAATGGAGAAACCTACTAAATCCATGACAAGTGTAATGACCAATTTTGGATGCCGAAAAGCTTGTCTACAATCTTCAATTATTCTGTCAAATACTAATCTTGGTGTTGCTATGAAGGTATTTTATAAAGTCTATAATCAGTTGACTTTAAGTAATGGAGGTTATACCAAATAATCTTAGTGGGCCTGATTTGACCGGTTCAAATGCCTTCAGAGCAATGCCGAGACTTCCCTGAAGGAGGTGACATTCCATCAGGGAGCAGCAGCTTCAGGGTGTCCTGAGTTTTAGCCCACCCTTCTTCATGACGTGCCCTATGAATCTGGATTTGCCTACCAAGTGCCACAATCATATAAGCCAATTCCCTGCAATAAATCTCCCAATAAATATCTCCTGCTGGCTCTGTTTCTCTGATTGAATGATGACCAGTAAAAAGAAAGTAAAATTTTATAAAACATCAATTTTCCCCAAAATTATTTTTAGATGGAATACAATTTTAATTAATTTTCAACTTTTTTTAAAAAGTTACTTGAAAAACTGGTCAGTTAAATTTTACATACCTATAAAAACTTAAGAATTGTCAAAATATTCCTGAAGATTAAGCATACAATGGGAGCTTTGTCCTTCCAGATACCAACACTAATTACAAAGGACATTTACAACAATGTGGTATTAGAATAGGGAATTTCAAATGAAAATTTGACATAATGGATCAGAATAGAAAGCCCAGAAATAAACTTTTAGTTGCATGGAGACATGCATCATATCACCAGACTTGAATTCTATATAATACTTATTACTCTCTGATATTTTTCATCTGCAAGTATGAATTTCTTGTTTATTGCACATCTACCACCACTAAAATATAAGGTCTGCGGGGCACAGAAATATAACACTTCTCCGACTCTCCACTTCAGCAAATCACACTGATATCCCTTCTTTTGAACTCAATTGTTGTATTAGTCTTCCATGACTATATTGCAAACTTCATCTCTAAGAGGAAATGCTAAGACTTGTCTAGAGCCCATATAATACCTGGCAAATTGCCAGCAGGTTAGGCTTCCACAAATGCGCTACTGACTAACGAGTCATTCAGCTTACAAATGTCAGAAACAATCACCATACATTTACCTCATAAAAACTTTACATCATTTAACAATTCCAATTCGCCTAACCTTTTTCCAAAAAACAAACAAACAAACAAACTTAATCTTCATTTTACAACTTTAGCATAGTACCTGTGGAAGAAAAAGGGGCCACATACTAAACCTGACAAGCTCAGAGAAGGCCAGCCTGGTGAGCCCTACAAACTCAAGACACTGAAATTAAACATATAAGATGGTCTGTCTGAACATAAAAACTCCCAACTAAAAACAGATGATGGCAGGTATGTGCCTGTAGCTTTCTTGACAAAGGTCAATCTTTCCCCTAAGTGTGCCTGTCTATTGCCTTTTTGCATCTAAGGTAACATACCTTTGGAGTGTCAGAGCATTCCCCTTTTTTCGAGTCCCTTGGGACATACCCCACAGCACTAGAGCACAGACCACAGAATCCTTCATGATTATCTTGTTCCCTGCACGCCATCTCTATGTGCTGTAATTCTTAATTATTAACTCTTCTGGACCTACCAATGTAAAAAAAAAGTATATGTCCCTTCACTTTACTTTTTATCCAATCTCAGAGATTTCCCCGTTTTGCTTTCTCCTGCTCCCTTAATCTACTACCAACGACTTTTTTGTAGCCCTGCTTATACTTCCTCCTTTGATTCTAATGTATAAAATAAGCTACAAAACTGCCATTCTCTGGAGCATTTTCTTAATCTGTTGAGATTTTGCTTTCCGGCAATTGCTGTCAGCTTGGCTCGGATAAACTCATTAAAATTCTCTACAGGTTTGGGCATTTCTTACATCAACATATCCTAATAACTATCTAACTAATGTTGAGAAAGATTTTCTGCCTCACCCTTTTCATATCTATTCTTTACGTAACCTAGGGAATATGTTGGAATTTTTTCCCCCTGAAAACAGCATCACAGTAATGACTATAATTAGTACCTATATTCAGAAATCTATTTAATTATTTGACTTAATAATCAGGTCAATACAAAAAGAATCAAACATATTTATACATGTAAACATATTTTTTGTGAACTATGACACCTAATTATTTTTCTATAATGCTCTTTCTTAGCCAAGCATCCTTTATTTTTATTATGCATTTTTTCCCCCTGAGTCTACTATCTTTTGCTTTTTTTTTTTTTTTGGAAATCAAATGTCATTCAGTCTGTAGGGGCATTTTTTTCCAATACCATCATTTGAAGTGTTATTTCATTTTTCCTTAAAATATCTTACCCTTATAAACAATCTATTAACTCATTATCATTCATCTCATAACCGATGACTGATATGGTGGTTAATAACTCTGCATCTAGTTTCAAAGAAAAATTCTATATGAATATACCCAAATCTAAACTCCACTTAAGGAGAGATTTATTTCAAGTTAAATTTCTTCTCCATATAAGAATCTCGTTCTCGTCAAATTTATATTTTGAAACATTCTTCTGCAAAAGGGGGAAAAATAATATCTTATATTTGTGATATATTTTCAAAATACTGTCAAGTACTTTGCATAACAACTTGTCTGTATTTCCCATTTAAATAGAATGTATTGTCTGAACAAGGCAAAAACATTACTTTTTTGTGCTCAAAACTATCCATCAAACTAGCAATTTTTTACAATCAGAGACGAGAAGTGCGTCTGTTTTACTTTGTGTTGAGGTGACATATATGGTTAAAGTCTACCTTATTATTTTCCTTTCTTGCTCAATTTTTTTCATTTTTAATAATTACATATGAAATAGAAACTTATTTTCAGAAAGAGAATGGAGTCAGTGAAGTTACTTTGTATTACCACAATTATGGTTCTCCATTAAAGGCTGTATCCATTTTATACTGTTGGTACATTTACTTTTCTATTCTCAGTCTTAGCTGCCATGAACTTTTTTTCAACCAAATGAAAATGATTAAAGTAGTATCCATAGCTGACATTCACAAATGGATCTCCAAATTCCACTTGCATATCCTATAACCTATATCCATTCACACTAGTCTTGCAAGAAAGCTAAAGCCATCTACATACAATTTCCCAGCAGAAAACATTTTTCCACCTAATGACATAAGAGATTCATTTTATCCTACTAACTAAAAACCAATAGAAAACAATGTCCTGACAACTATAAGGCTAGACACAGGTGTAATTATGGGAAAACAAATAATTTGCCAAAAATTGCTTATGAAGTAGCAGGGACATTTTTCCATTCAACAGTTATTAATTTAACAGATGTGCTATGAAATATAAACTAATTATTCCAAAGACTTTTCCTAATGTTTTAAAAGATTTTAAAATATCGTGCATATTATTTAGGTATAGTTCTTTTTCTGCTAATTCTTCTATTTTAGATTTCACAGACTGAGGAACTTACTAACAATGTCTTCAAGAGGGTAAATCCAGTCAGTCTAGAGTAACTCAGCAGCATTTAGAAAAATCTTAAAAACAACTGGCAACTTTCTGACTGCCTAATATTCTGATTATAGGCTTAGATATGAATCAAATTCAGCATATCCGCAGAAGAAACTAGAAAAAGTATCATAAATTACTGTAAATACACTGGCATGGAATAGCCTTCATCAGAAGAATTATTAGTTTCCATGTATTCTACATACAGTGAAATTAGAGCAATGTCATATTTGACTAATCAGGCAAAATATACATTTTAAAATGGATGAAAAACACATAAAATAATAAAAATAAGCAGAAACATATCATCTTTCCCTGTGTACCTTTTAAAGAACCTTGAACTAGACTATCCATACTACTTTACAATGAAACTCAACAGGCAACCACTGAGCCTCTTCTCCATAGGTATGAAATGAGAAACTCAGAGAGACATTGAACATTGTATTTTCTCAGTGGAACAGCACACACACACACATTTAGCACAGGGGGTGCTGCCATTGAGACACACTGGAGAAATTCAGAGTGTTCAATGGCTTCAGCTTCGCACCCCACAGAACAGTGTTGTGCAGGCTGCTGTGCTCAGCTTGTTGTGTTCCATAAAACAAGGGAAAGCACTTTTAAAAACTGACAAAATGATTATGAGAGCTGAAGTGCTGCATTCTCAGACATGCTAAAAAGAACAAACACAAACCACCACTTTCAGATGCTTCTCTGAATACTGTCTTCTTCGCTTGGAGTTTCCAAAACTAGAGGGAGAAAGAAACAAACAAAAAAACTATACAGATAATTTTAGTTGTAAATATATTTGCCTTCACACTGGTTGTTTTAAAGCACTGAATATTCTGTTGGCAGTTATATTAAACATTTCCTTCATTCCACTTTGTCATTTGTTTTGCCTGCATTTTAGCAAGAGCAGATTCATGCCTATACAACAGCATGCCCAGAATTTTGGCTCTGCATTAGTTATGAACCAAAGTGCAAACTTGGTGACTTAAGGCTCAACAATCTGCATACAGGCAACTATGCCTAATGATAGCTTCATGTCATACTTCTGACATGATCTTACATTTGCAGACTCCAAAGAATGGGAGGGAAAAAATCAAGAAGCAGAATAGAGAATGAAGCATAGTACAAGGAAGACAACTTCGAAGTCATCTTACTCCATCTTCATCATGAGAGTGAGTTAATTATAAAGAAACCTTTTTTCTAAAGGGTTCCATCAGTAAGTTTGTAATGATACCAACAAATTATACTGTAGAGAATTCTACAAACATTATTTAGAAATAACTATTTCAGCATAGCAGCCATAATCACTAGCACATCATCTGACACTTGTAAGAATGTACTGCTGCAATATTTCTCTAGGTAACAAATGCTCTAAAAATTGTTTTGCAAGGAAACCTAGTTATTTAACAATGAAGAAGAAGAAAGCGGGGACGGGGAGAGGGGAAAAAAGGAGAGAGAAAGGGGCAGAGATGGGGAGGTGGAGAAGAAAGAAAAAGAAAACAATTCTAAATAAAAAAAAAGTCAAAGCTCACTGTAACCTCAGTCTAATTAACATATCGTTGCCTCATTTGACACAACTGTGTTTTCTGTGGTACCTAGATTTTTGCTCTGGTATTTCCATTGTTCTTTATTATACAGTGTGCGTTTAGGCCTTGTACATGTGACAATAGCAAAATCCGAAATCAGATAGTCCATATGATTTCCATAGTCCACATTCTAAGGCCGTATGAATAACAATCCAAATATAAAGGCCTCTGTGAGCATGTTTGTGTTTATATATTTCAGGATCTACACAAAATCCCTATGGCCTAGCTGACTGGAGCATGTTGTTTTCTGTGTGGGTAACAGAAGATCAAGATGGCAGATCTAAACTCCAAGTAAGCCACTTAGCTTGCAGCTGTTTCACGGCCACATGCTTTAGCCCTAAGCCCAGTTGGCAACATAACAAATACTAGTTACTGATCAGGTTGTGTAAAACAAAGACTGCAAACATGAAACCTGAGCTCAGCAGTGAAAGAAGTGTATGTGCTATCAATGGCGTGTGCATGGTAAAAATGGCAAAAATAATGTCTGCATAAAATTGCAGATATTAATATTTCTTAATGTCTGCAATTTGATGCATCTAAACACCTTACCTTTGTAGCACTAAAAAACAACCCATAAATTACTGAGAGCTCATCACAGAAGCATTCAAATCTTAGTTTAAATCACTTAAATAGCTAAGGCTATTTTTGCCCTGGGTAGTAGGTAAGACTAGGGAACCGCTATGGTGCTGTAACCTACTTTTAGATTCTAAGGTTTAATTAATTTTATATTATATATATGCATATATATAATATTTATATTATATGTATATATTTACATATTGATGAAATATTGATGAAATATTCATTTTAACGAATGGTCAGGAAAGTATAATATGTGCTGCAAGTTAGTTATTGTACTTCAAGGACATTTTAGGGGAACCAAAGAGAGAATATTTAAAAAGAGCTAGAGAATAAAATCTTTTTTTGTTGTTGTTTAGCTTCATTTACTTTTAAAATCAGAGTAGTATACATTCTGCTATCTCTGAGTTGTTCATTTCTATCTGTTTGGTCTCACTTTTCTCTCTGTATCTCAGGAGTCAGAGCTACAAGCTTCAGAAGTCAGTTCAGATGGTTATCTGCAATTTCTCTTTGTAGTGCTCTTTGAGGTCAAATCCATTACAGCATATGTTCAGACTGATTTTACACACTTAACTCCACTGGGCTTTCAGTGACATCCTCAGCACTTCACCTGAGAACCTGTCATCCAAAGATACAGGAGATGTTAAAAATGACACGTACCAAAAAAAAAGAGAAGAAAAGAAAAAGAAGGGAGAAAAATAGGTTTACGCCCACATAGTACATTTGTGGCTGACTAATCCACAACTCCTGAAAATCACCTAATAAAAAACATGCCTCCTTTGTTAATGATTAAATTTTTTTTTACAACTCAATTGTGCTACTCTATTCCCAAGTCACTTACTTGGTCTCTAGTCAGAAAGGCGTGAAGTGCTGCCTCCATAGACTTCCTAAGGTAGACGGCAACATAATCTTGTCATTGTATAATTTGCCACTCACTAAGGGAATGTGTAGCAGTAGATAAAGTTCACCAAACATTGGCAACTGATTCAGAAATAGAAAACACTGAGCAATTTTCTTTTTCCCATAAGGAATACAATACACAGAACACTGCAACTGTGCCCATCAGGTTCGATCGACTTGGATCCTCTTAGAGGATTTCTCGTTATTTTAAAAACACAACCTGATATGATTTTCCTAAATGACAATCTTACCATTGGGGCTGATCGAAGTTCGGTGTCAATGCAACAGCAGGGGGGTGGAAAGGGATAACAATGCAGAAGTGTAGTTAGCCTTTCTCCTCATTTCTTCCTCATTGATAGTGAAGAATCACAGGTCAGTAAGATTTAGAAAAGATTTATTAAAAGTATATCTTAGAAAGACAAAGTATGCCCCAAGGAGGCACATGGTTTCATGGAAGAGATGTAACAGAGCACTGTAATAACAACCAGCACAATAACACAAAAGGCAAAAAGAACCCAGAAGTGGGAATGTCCGCATTATATTTGGGCTGTGATAGGTGGTTCCAAAGGCATTCCTAGGTGATTGGCAAGCAAAGTCATTTTGATTGACACTTGGCTGCTGTATAACTTTTTGCCTATCGCACATAGGCAAACCCAGAATTCTACTCCCAATAGGGTGTTCTTTGGTCTGTCTCTATGCTGGGCCCCTATTCCTTTGTTCTCCCTGTCGCTCATGTCTGACTAGCTACCTAACAACAACTGATTAAAGCAGAAGGGCCCAGGAGATAATATACACATAGATGGCATTTATTTGTCATTCCTTTAATTTGCCTTTCATTGCTTCTTAGGAAACCTAACAAATTATATAGGCGACATAGGAAAAAGGGATTTAAATTACTGCAGTGTCATAAGTGACACTGCAGATGCAGTAGATGACATTTTGTGCTTTTATTGTTGAAAAGTCCATCCAAGAAGAGTGTAAAAAGGGCAAAGCACTCACCCAGCATAACTAAAACGGTGATTTTGCTAAACAACAGTGCTTATGAGACAAGCTTTTTCTTAGGAGAGAGACACAGCCCGCACGAAGCCTTAGAATGTCAGAAGTGGCCTCAAAAGCTACAGGAAGATGGCTCTGCCACTCACTCTTCTTCTCCCCTCCCCAAACTCACACACAAAGAGTAAGCAGCCAACAGTAAGCCGCTACCTCTCAGGTCCTCTACACAGCTCTACCACTCAAATTTGAAAGGAGATGAGTAATGGAAACATCTAGTTAATTGCCTGCAGGCCTTTCTCACTACATGCCCATTCCTTTCTCCCTACTACTCATCTTTCACATCGTATGCTCATACCATCAAATGGGTAAAGAAAGTCTTTAAACTGTAATTCACAGAAACTAAGAATGATGTATAAACTGAACTTCCCCAAACACTCCCAGCTTCTTGTCTTTGCTTCCTGTCTTTGCTTTTTTGTCCTGCTGTCTGTCTTCCCTTTTTCTTTCTCAAACCTTTTTCTTTATCCTCCTCTAATTAACTTTCTTCTTGACTCGAACTCGGGCGTGCTTCAATTCTTTCCTGCACTAAGTCAAGAACCCTTCTCTCTTAGTGCAGGGCCACCAGGGAGTTTGTCCTGTCCTGCATCAGTTTCATGCTTCCTCTGTTAGATCTTATGCAGAGAATTTTTAAATTTTCAGCTCTTAACCTCAGAGAAATAAAACCAAAAACATAAAAGCTGCCACTGTTCCTCCAAGAACTAGCTGTAGTTACCCACTTTATTAGTTTCTGCATTCATCTGCCCAAGCTCAGAGTTTCAATATCTCTTTTGACCTTTTACACTTTCTGACCAGTTCCAGCCCCACACTCCATCCCGAAATATTCTCTCTCAAGCTTATTTCTTCCTTTCTGTCTCTAAGATCCACTTCATCCTTTCAAGCCACTCTAGCACAGGCCCATATCACCTAACGGTTGACTTCTAAAGCCTCCTGAGGTCGTTTCACTAGTTACCAGATGTTTAGGTTGACATCTGTGAATGCGCTGAGAATTTACCCTAAGCTGACAAGTCTGCTACAGTTTGATAGATACTGGAAGAAGACACGAAACTCCCAGGTCAGAGACAAGTAAATTAAATAAATAATTAATAAATGTAATTAAAAATAGGTAAGTTTATTTAATTAAAAACAAATAAACTACTCAAAGCAATAGCACAAAGTAGCCAAAGTGTCACCATTCACTCCACTTCCCTGAGGCTCTTCCCACAGGGAAATGTGAAAGGATCAAGTGACTCCTACACATGCATTCCAGGACAGAAACCCCGAGCTTAGGAAACCCAAATTTTTATAGTAGACAGTCAAGCCTGCTCAAGAGCTGTCTCAGAGGAGACATTATTTTTATTGCAGCAGGAAATAAATAAATCTGCTCTTTGATCACGAAGGAGACACTAGCTCTATCTTTCAAAACCGTCAGACATTCATGCAAACATCCATGAAAACCTAGTCCAAGACAGGCAGCCAGTGGCCCTGCTATAAAGATGAACAGAGATGCAAGAGACCCACGGAGAATTGTCTCCAAACACTAGCCTTGGGAAGATGACTTAACCTCTCTAAGTTGTCTCATCTATCGAATATAATTATCTAGCTTATTGGACTGTTGTGAAGGTTAAATTAAATAATGCACAGTAAAAGTAAAAATATTTTAGCTCATTGCCTGACTCAAAGTATGCAATAAATAAACTTACTTAATTATTGCTATATTTATTCAAGGTCTATTCCTTCCCACCCAGTCTGGGCTGAACAGCATCAAAACCTACTTCTTATTTACTTCTCGTCCATACAGTTACATGTGCGTTTGGTCAGAATGGTCTCTTTACTTCCCACTAAAGAAGATAGGTGCACTTCCATCTCTACCGTTTAGCACATCTTCTCTGATTTAGCACATCTTCAATGTCTGAAATCCCTCTCCATTTCTCACCATAATCCTAACCACCTTTCATTGCCTGCTGAAAACTGTCTCTTCTTCAAAACTCCCAAGTCACTACAGGCTGCAGGGAACGTCCCTTCCAGCAACTCACTGCATTGGTATATACCCCTCGATATATGTCAGATTCCTTTCACCTTATTATATTTTCGCACTGATAGATTTAATTTCTCCCAGCTAGTCTCTCACTTGACTTCTTTTTAACATTTCCACATGTGCTTTCTTGCTTCCCAAGTAAAAGTCAATTATGTGTACAAAATAAATTATGCAACAATATAGTACCATGATACAATTGTCAGTGAGAACTCTTTTTTCCCACAGAGGTTAAGGAAAGCTTTAGTTGCTTTTTCTTTTCTTTTTTCTTTTTTTAATTTACCAAATAACTTTTATACATTCTAGTCTCTCAATAGTCCCTCTAAATTTTTTTAATCCTCAAAGTAACTTCCCAATTGAAAAAAGGACCTAATATCCTGAGAAAAACAAAAGTTAGGTAGAAACTGGAAGTTAATAAATTCTTTCTAGGCGAGAGGCCTAAGTTGAAGTGAATTGAGAGTTCAGTCCAGGTGTCTATCTGTCACCAGAAATGGCCATCCCCCTGGATGTTCTGGGCTATGAAACCTTAGTCAAGGGAGGATGAATTAAGCTGTTATTTGAAATGGCATGAGACACCACTTCAGGCAATTCCATAGTGGATACAGTTTAGATCCTGGGATAAGTCCCCAGGGTAACTGTGCCTCAGCTCTGGAGCATTCTGTTTGTCTCTCTGGCCATTTGCAAGAGAACTAAGTATAGTTCCAAGTTGAGAGGCTGGCCCCCCAGCAGGGCTGTGAGAGAGAGCTGGAGGCGGCAGCTACAGTCATCGCCGGGCTATGTGCCAGCTCTTGACTGACAATTCGGAGGGAAATCCTATCTTGACCTGATCCCATTTTCGAGCTTTATTTTAAAGAAAAACTTTTTAAATAATACAACATAATGCATACTACCAACACATTAACTACATCAGTTAGGAGACTGGTGCTTTCAGAAAAGCAAGGGAAACCTCCCTAGAGTAGCAGCAACCAACACAAAGTTCTGCAGCGATGGGATGTTCTATATCAGGGCTTTCTAATATGATGGTCGCTTGCCACATATGGCTATTATGCACTAGAAAGGTGGCTAGTGATTCTCAAAAATAAATCCTTTTATTTTACTTAATTTTAATTAAGTGGCTACATGAGACTAGTAGCTCCTGTAGTGGATGGCATGGTTCTAGAACCTACCACACAATTGTCCTTACTTCCATGAACACTGGCTTATTTAGCCCTCAAACTATCTTTGCACGCTAGGTGTTATCACATTCATTTTTACAGATGAGGAAACAGAGACTGAGCTATTTCCGATCATTAGCACAATGTTATATAAACTAATAAATGGCAGAGACAGAAATTAATTGGATTTTTTTTCTGACTACAAAGTTTATTTTTCTCTTCTTTTTCATTTGCACCACCTTGCCTTTTCATGATCAAGTTCAAATTCCGTAACTAGGTATGAATGTGCCTTACAATCAGGTCCTAATCTGTGACTCCAGCCTCATCTCCACCACCATCCCCTCCATATCTCTATTTCAGAATATTTTTGCTCTCCAAATCTTGATGCATTTTTCTAACTCCTCGTCTTTCGATTCATCCATAGCCTGAAAGACCCTCCCTCAACCTCCTATCTCCCCCCATAATAGGTGAGCTCCTATATTATATTTTGATTTTCTTATATGTCCATTTTCTTGTCTAGAATTGTAGTCATACTCATTTCACCTTGTGCTTCCAGGATGTAGCACAGTACCTAGTAGATACTTCAAAAGTACTCAGTGGCAAATAAAGGGGAAAATGAAGATATAAAAGAATTAAACTCATCACACATTCAGACAGCCTGATAGCACATGGCCCTACTCTGGCACTGAGAATACTCTTACCAATGAGTATATTAAGAAGGCAAGATCTCTTTTCAAATATGTCGAAAGGCCTGCTTTATCATTTTGAGAGAAGAAAGTGTATACATGACCACAGTTGGCAGTGAACACCAACAGTGCTCACACCTGGGTTAAAAAAAGTGGGACCAAAGAGCTATTGAGGATCATTTATGCTTGAGTGGATGGCATTTGACATCCAAGCTCAAGGTGACTGGATGATGCCCAGGTTGCCTAAATTGGGGGCCACAGGTATGCTTTCCCAACACTTAGACTAGTACGTGCTAAATCATTGGGGATAAGTACTCAACCTGTGGTAGGGACAAAGTTGGGGTGCAAGGTGTTTCATTAATCCATCAGGATATGTGGCTAACAGCACAGCTTCCCAGAATACAGTTTCACCTTGACAGGACCAGGCATGTGTTCTTGAGAGAAGACCTAATAACAGGCTCCTAATTTAGCTTCTGTAAGCATCTCATATGGGTTGATTTACAAATAGGTCAGTTATCCTAAAGAACAGGTTACCTTCAACTCTTTCTTTGCTCACCACCACATATGGACCCAAACAAACATGCAGATGTAACAAGATACCACTGGGCTGCCATCATGATGCAAAAGCCATGCCGTTGCCAGGAATTGATGGGTTTGGGTGGGAGATTCCCATATTCCCTTTGCTACAGTTCAAATGTTCATGGAAAACTTGAGCCACCACTGAAAGTCTTAGAACAGCTCCAGATCAACAGCTCTCTACCTTGGCTGGATATGAGGATCACTTGGGAGCTTTTAAAATATACCCATGCATAAGTCTCACTCTCAGAACTTCTGGTACAACAGCTCTATGATAAATTTGAGGCAAAGATAGTTTAGAAAAGCTCCCCTGTGACTCCTATGTGTATCTGTGTTACAATCCAGAGCCCTAGCTCACGAGACTGGTAGCTTAACCACCAGAGGTGCCCTAGAGAGGACAGTGTAAGTTTTAGCATCACAGCTTGCTTTTTGGGAACAACCATTAGAGGGTGATAAGGAAACTGCACAAAAGGAAAAGAACAGTGGATTTTAACATAAAAAACTAGCCTCTGGCTAAGAAATGTACGGTACATCCTTACACCAACTCCTTTGCCTCAGAAACAATGATCTGTGTTCCTTTTACAATATTGTGCGATCCCCTCTACCGTGATTTGTTTGTTGTCAATTCAACGAATAATAATGGAGCATTTACAATGTGCATTCATTCTTCTGGTCTAGATACAAAGAAGAATGAGATTAAAAAATGGCATTTAGAGTCTGAGAGTCTAGCAAGGGAAAAAGGCAGTTTAACACGATATGTTAGTTGCTGAAATAGATATAAGTACGAATGTGAAATGGGAGTTTCAGCTGCAAAGGAGGGAGTGGATTAAATTAACTCTGTCACTCAGAGTAAAAGCCAACAGCTTTTCGATGGTCTGCCAAGCCCTTGATTGGGCGCTCCATTTCCTCTCTGACCTCGCCTCCTAGTGCACCATCATTTACCCCTCTCCCACCTCACTGTCCTCCTTACTGTTACTGGAACACTCCAGGCCTGTTCCCAATTTTGGTCCTTTGCTCAGGCAATTCCTATGCTTTGAATGCGCTTCTCCTAAAAGCCACATACTAATTCCTGACTGACTTCAAATCTTTTCCCAAATTCAAAGGCCTATTTTGCTGACCCTGTTTAAAACTGAGACCCATGCAGGCCTAACCCCCACCCCTAGCGCTCCAACCCATTTACCCTGCTCCGCTGTTTTCATTACGTGTGTCACATTCTAGCATAACGAATGATTTGTTTATTATGCTTATTATTTCTGACTTCTTATACCAGAATGTAAACCCCACAACCACATAGACTGCTTTGCCCATTGGTAAATTTCAGGTGCCTAAGATGGTTGCAGATATATGCTCAGCACTCAACACATTATGTTAAACTAATAAATGAGGAGTTTTGCAAAACTTTCACCTAATGGTAGTTGGCTTCCTTTTTCTTTTACTAGAATCTAATTTATTATTCTGTTCCCCAGGGGTTCCCAACCTTTTGGCACCAGGGACTGGTGCTCCTATGAGAATCTAATGCCTGATGATCTGAGGTGGAGCTGAGGCAGTGATGCTAGTGCTGGCTTACCTGCCACTCACCTCCTTCTGTGCAGCCAAGTTCCTAATAAACCATGGACCCATACCATACCAGTCCACAGCCCAGGGATTGGGGACCCGTGCTATAGCCAGTGAGTTTCTAGGTTGGGACAGTTAATAATTGCCCACTGAACCTACATCAGAGAGCACTTTTCCTCCCAACTTCTATGTGAGCACTACCAATTATCCATCATTCAGTCCATCAAGTCAACAGATAGTTATTCAGCATCTCTTTTATGCTACAAGTTGGGGACTGTGAGCATTCAAAATTCTGACCTCAAACGGCTTAATGCCTGGTAAAAGAGATGATCATAGTACACAAATTAGTGCAGTAAGAGGCAGGATGTGTTGAGCCAGGAGAGTGCAGAAAACGGTGTGACTCTGGAGCCCTTAGAAGGTTCTTAAAGTATGATAAGTAAGATAGAAATTCTAGCCATTCTAACTGCGGGCAGCTCTGGCCCAGGATGACACTATCCAATTCATTTTCCAAACATGGGGTTTCTAACATTGTCCTCTAATAACCTGGTCCCCTTCATGAGATGCCCATCAAAGGAGTTGAGAGATGTTGCCAAGCTTTCTAAGAACACTTTAAGTGACTTTTTCGATAAACTTTACCTACCAAAACAGACATGAAAACGATTACACAATAATAGTTTTAAGGCACATTTTATTTTTCTGACTTTAAGGCATTTGATTATTTGTTCTAAGCCATATGCAATACAACACGTTTCAGGAGAAGCCTGTGGAGCAGAACTCAACAACAGCTTAGCAACTGAGTGACTCTTTTAAAGCTCATGCATGTCCTCACCGCAAATGTAAAGCAGCCTGGATCAAAATGCATCGTCAGTTCCACACTGAGGTGAGAAAATGATCTGTTCCTACAAATAGAAGCCCTCAGACAAACAGTGTTAATCGGTATCACCACAGAGCGGTTGCTGACAATAACAGAGCTAATTTTAAAGAAGGGGAAATTAAATAGCGGTTGCAATAGTTCTAGCCACTCTTAATTATTGTGATGGCGAATTATGAACAATTTCCTATCACTTTCTCTTCTAAAGCAATTATTGATGTTTGCCTTATGGCTGAACTATGCTGAAAACTCTCTAAGCAGGAGACTGTCTGATTCAATGCTTTGTGGGCTCATATTCGAAAGCCATTTGGCCTGCAAAGTTGCTGGATTATCTGTAAACACAGCGAAAGGAGACAGAGATTGCATGAAGCAGAGGGAATGCTCTTGAATGCCAATAAGGCAAATGTCATGACAGAAACACAAAGCCAACACTTCATGTGACCTTTTAGATAGAAACCAATTTACTTTGGTACCATCTCAAACAGAAAATTATGGTGTAATTCCTCATGTCAATACATAATTTATTTTGTAATAAATAACTACCCGCATATCTATGGAGCGCCTCACCCCTGTTTTGATGATGTTTTCAGGCCCACTTTCTCTCCAGCACATGCCGCCTCCGAATTATTGCAAAGCTTTCAGTTTTTAAGGCCATTCTCTTCACTAAGCTTGAGGATGACTGAGAAAAACATCATAGGATTAAAAAGCATTTTCTATCTCTGCAAAGAAACCTAAATTATTTATTTTCTTATTTTCACATTACTTAGCATCAGGTTGAAGGATTCATGAGACTAAGTAAAAAAAAAAAAAAAAAAAAAAAAACGTGATGCAGCATTAAGCCCTCATCTAAAGCACATTTCCTAACAAAGGAAAGCGTTTGCATTTAGAGTGGCCTGAAAATTAGGTAGTGAATCAACAAGGAGAATTCTGTCTTGCCCTGTGCTCCCACCCCTTTAAATGCATCTGCTTCTTTGTGGGAGGTCTGAGGACAAGGGCTGCCTCCCAAAGTCACCTCATTCTCTGTCTTTACAATGCAAATAGGGTGAGATCTTGAGAAGTTCTGCTCTTTCCCCTCCAGGTCAGCACTTTGAATCTCCCCCAGGCTGGCACTGACAGGAGACTCTTCCCAGCTGACAGCTGGTCACTGACCTAGCTGAAAGCAGTTGGTGGTCCTCTCTGAGCCTTTAGCCACAGGTCACCTCATCACTGCCCGAGCTATCACAGCGCACAGTTAGTGGTCTAGTTACAGGGCCTCTTGTCAAGGACGAATGAGTCATCGCGGCATGAGGAGTGGCCTGCCGGTACTGCCAACATCCTCTCTCACTGATTTGTCTGAATCACATTCTTGGATAACTGAAGAGACTTGAGTCTTTCGTAGCTAAGATCTTGCATTTATATCAAATTTCAGAACAACAAAAAATGAGGAAAATTCACAAGACAGAATATAAAGATGTACACGCTGCTTGCAAACAAGACTGCTTTTGTAATTTTTGGCATCTAAATATCTATTTTTAGATCATTTTGTTATTAATGATTATGAACATTTGTTTACAATGTGGGTCTATCCCCGGCTAACTTCTGGAGCTTCATAACACAAAGAAGTGGCAAAGTTAATATGACACAGCACAATCATTCCTTGGGAAACTAGCCATGGTGACACACAATACACACACACACACACACACACACGCACACACGCAAACATCCTAAAGCAAATCAAATGAATGCATTTCTTTGGCTTCACAGGAGAAGTGATAGCTCACAATGTGGAGAAAATTAGGGCTCCAATTCAAATACCAACATATTGAGAAGCAGAAATCAATACCCAGAGAAGGTTTTGCATAACACTTGTTATTATTTTTAATGAGTTGCTGTATAGAACTACCACAATTGAAAGGAGTTGGAGATTCTCTGAGGGCTAATTGGCGTCATTCCTCCAGCCTGCCAACAGAGTCATTTCTGTTCCCTTTGGAAAACATATGCTGGGACCTAGATCCCTGAATCAATAAGAACATATTGGTCATCTAATGGGTGCCCAGCCAAAAGACCTCTGCTACATATTTAGAGAAAATGTTTTCTGGCTCCATGGTAATCCTCATGACAAAAATGCCATGTCCTAATAGACACTGAAAACACATTTCTGATATAATCATCAGAGTTCTGAATGTACCTGGAATAGTCTGAGTCTCTGTGATTGTTTTGCCAAATAACAACTGATCACAGCATTTATTTCTTTGAAATTAAAGCTTTATGAAACCGCTGTAAAATTACATGGGCAAAAATGTACCTATACATCTTTTCTCACAAGATTTTATAAAGAATAAGATTTAGGTAATATATCATTTAACCACCGTGTAATGCTTTTTTTAAAAAGAAAAAATAAGTAAATCTGGCATTAGAGAATAAAAAGATAAAACCAAATCCTCAAATATCAAAAGTTTTATATTGTTTTCATACATGTGGATGGAAAGTGAGGCTTTCTTATTGTCTAAATATTTAAGGGTTATTTTTAGAAGAATTATGCTGACTATTCTTCACTATTGAAGAGAGAATTAGATAGAATTGGCTTAGGATAACATATGAGGAATTGAGATAACTAATAGCAATGTGCATATATATGACCTCAAAAATTACTGGTTCTATTGTTTAACATATATAGGTAAAGAAACTGAGGGCCAGAAAGGCTAGGACTAGCAGAAAAAAATGTGCTACTAAAACAGTTTAAAAGAACAAACATCTATTATCTCACTGTTTCTGTGGGTCAGGAATGGGGTCCCACTTGGCTGGGTACCTCTGGCTCAAGGTTTCTCATGAGACTGTAGTTTAGCTAAGCTGCCAGCCAGGGATGCAATTTCATCTGAAGACTCAATTGGGTAGGGGCAGGTGAGAGGTTAGGGAAGAAGAGAGAGGAGCAATTCACTTCTAAATTCCTTCATGTGTTTGTTGACAGGCCTTGATTCCTTGCCATTCAGGCCTCTCCACATACTTTCTTAGAAAATGGCAGCTCACTTTACCTAGAGGAAGTGATCTAAGCAAACAGAGAGCAAACAGAGTCCCCTAAAAGGGAGTCATGGTCTTTTTATAACCTAATATTAGAAGTGATATTCCTCCAATTTTGCTGTATTCTCTTCATTAGAACCAAGTCACTAGGTTCAGCCCACACTTTAGGAGAAGGGATTACACACGTTACATCCTTAAGATTGATTCGTAAAGTACTTCTTTCCACGTCTCTGCACTTCCATTAGCTCCCCATCTCTCTCCATCATACTGAAAACACAAAATTGAAAATAAAAAGAACATCAACTCTTAATGAACCCAGCTGTCTAACATGTTCATACCTATATCTATGCAGGTGAACAATGCTAGAGAAAAACAAAAACTGGGCATGTTGGCTTCACTGTAAATTCGTGATGACCGAAATGAACATTCAACCTTACACCAGACAGACTGCTGTATTTCTGAACACTCCAAACTCACTTCCTATATAAGGAACTTCAAATATACAGGTCTCTGCTTAGCACTCACCCATGATTCACAACTTCTTTTTACCCTTCAAGTTTTAGTTTGAATAACAACATCTGGGAGAGGGTTTCCCTGACCCTACACCAGCTCCACATCCCCATTCAGTTAAAATCGGTGACAGTATCTGTTTATTTCCTTCATACTTAACCACAATAGTAATTATACATTTACTTATTTGTTATCTACTTATCATTTGTCTTCCACTCTAGACTATGAACTCCAGGGGCCTAGGACTATGATTTTTCATTTCAACCATTTATATCATGCATACTGGGTAGGACATAGTGGGTGTTCAGTAAATACTTGTTGAATGAATGAATGAATGAATGAATGAATTACTGTATAGTCTTCATCGTTTGGTCCAGAAGGGGTCCTATCTCCATCTCTTCAGAATTCTTGAACCTTCCCTCTTTCCATTCGTTTCTTTAATCGATCAGTATTCTTTTAAATATAGAGATTCCTAATGGAAACACTGGCACAGACTTTGCTTCAGTAGCATAAATGACATCAGTAGCTGACACGAACCTTACTGTTGCCACTGGCAACAATTAAATTAGCTATATAAAACAAGCACAAGAGCTGCAGCATCCATTCAGTAAAATAACCATTCAGTCTTTCAGCAAACATAATACTGACCTCTGTGACTGTGCTTTTAGTACATGAGCAAGTGCTGAGCATTATCTGCCCAAGACAAGGCATTAACACAACTCCTGACTCCTGTTTCTATTGTTGCTTAAAAGGGTTGCCTAATTAATTGATTTTATTGAATCTTTACCAAGGCACATTTATTCTTTAGTAAGCTAATGAAAAAAAAAAACCAAAGGAGCTACTTTTGTAAAATACAAGAAAGGGGCTGTGAAAGTCTTGTTTTATGCTACATATCATTGTACATAAAAGTACAGTTGACATGGATATTGACTGCTTATGCCAAAAGATAGACACAAGTACTTCTGTAGATCTCTGTGCTCAAGGAAAGGCATTTTCTTTGAACCAGGAGACTATTCTCACACCCTCACATCTATATATGTTTTCACTCTGTCCTGACCCCACCGGCAGCATGCATTTCATAAAAGCAAAGCCAGTACAGTAAGTGTGCTTGTAAAAAAGTAGATGAGTTTACGGAATAAAGCAACTAGTATTGGTATAATCTTCCACAGCTAACAAAAGCTATCTGACACCTTTACCTTGTCTGATGATTACAACAACAACAAAAAATCCTTATGTACACATTATTAGACTTTTCTGCAGATGAGGAAAGTGAGTCCGAAGAAGTGATGACCCACTCAATTTTGCACAGCTAGGAAGGCCAAGTCAACGCCCTCTCAGGCCAAAATCTGTAAAATGGTTGAGTAACCCATGCAAGAAAGTAAACTGGACTAAACTGAAACAATTAACATAGAAATGGCAAGAAAGATAAAGGGACAGACTTGAGAAGTATTTGCATAATATAAAAATTTAAGGTAGAGTAAGAAAAAAGTGGTTTCTGACCAAGTTATATAGATAGATTGCAGTGTCATTTCTCAGAGCAGAGAGGAAGTAAGGGCATATTTAGGCAGGTAGGAGTAAAGAGAAGAGAGGAAGAGATAAAGTGGCACATTTAGGTTAGAACCGTTGAACATGAGATGCCCCTGCTATGTGACATATTCAAACAGAGTTGGATATAGGAATGCGGTTCACAAGAAAGGTAGCAAGAAGAAGGCCAAAATGTAAACTGCCATCAGAAGTGAAGTAAAATTTGGATTGAGAAGTTTTTGTTGGAATTTGCAACTAGGAGATTATTGGTCACCCTGAAGAAAGAAATTTCACCAATTTAGAGGTGAATCCAGATTGTGCTACAATGAAGAGGCGAGTGCCAGAATAGCAGACTAATTTCCCAACAATTCTGGCTATGAAGGGAAAATACAGTGAATATATGATATCTAGAAAAGAAGTAGTTAAAATAATGGTGTTTTTTTTAACTATTCATTTCAAAATAAAGATATCCAAAAAAGCTGTTAAAATAGTACAAAGTATCCCCCTGTATTCTTCATCCAGATTTTACGAATGTTAGCAACTTACTATATTTGCTTTATTATGTGTGCATTTGTCTTCTGAACCATGAAAGTAAGTTGCAGACATGATATCCCTTTAACCCTAGCATTTTAAATATTTTGGTATGTGTTTACTAAAAAACAATAACACTGCATTACATAATAGTACAAAAGTACAAATATTAGGACATTAATACTAATTCAGCACTGATAAGAGTGATATCAGGAAAATGGCGACATAGGACTTTCTAGCACTAGTACTCATCAATTTGAACAATCATCCATACACAAAAATGCCTTTGAAATAGCCAAGGATTCCAGGTGAGGGATTATAGCAGCTGGGTAAGGCACAAAAATAAGAAAAGATGCACTGAAGAGGGTGGAAAACATAAATTCACACTACTGCATCACTCCTCTCCCATGCCCAGGTATCCCATGCAAAGAAAAACACCCTCCCGGTGGGAGAAGGAGAATCAAGTGAGCCCCAAGTTCATCACAGACGTTAGAGCCAATCACTCCAGCACCAGCCAGACTCCTGCAGACACCTTGCAGGCCAGGAGAGAGTGGAATGATATACTAAAGTGCTAAAAGAACAAAAAACTACCAAACAAGAACACTATGTCCAGTAAATCTGTCATACAAGGATGAGGAGAGATAAAGATTGCCCAAAGAAAAGCTGAGTGAATTAATCACCACTAGAACCTACTTTATAAAATATGCTTAAAAAAAAAAAAAAGGATGCTAATTAGTAGCATGAAAACAATGAAAGCATAAAACATACTGGCAAAGGTAAGTATATAGTCAAATTCAGAATATTCTAATGATTTAATATGTCAATCACTTATACTATAAAAATTTTAAAGGACAAAAGTATTAAAATAACTATAGCTACAATAATTTGTGAATGGATACGCAATATAAAAAGAAGTAAACTATGATATTAAAAACATAAAATATAAGGAAGAAGAGTAAAAGGGTAGTTTTTATATGTGATCTAAGTTAAATTGTAATCACCTTAAAATATACTGCTATATCTATATGATGGTTTATGTTATGTACACCTGATAGTAACCAAAAAGCAAAAATCTATGGTAGATACACTAAAGATAAAAAGAAGGTAATTCAAAGCATACCACTATAGAAAATATCAATTCACAAAGACAGCAAAAGAGGAAAAAAGGAACAAGGGAACTAAAAAACAGTCAGAAAACAATGAGATGGTATCAGTAAGCCCTTACCTATCAGTAATTACTTTAAATGTAAGTGGATTAAATTCTCCAATCAAAAGACTTATGGTGGTTGAATAGATTATAAACCAAGACCCAACTATATGCTGCCTACACGAGACTCACACAAAGTCTCAAAGTGAAGGGATGGAAACAGTATTCCATGCAAATGAAAATAAAAAGAGTAGGAGTAGATATACAAAGTCAGACAAAACAGACTTGAAGTCAAAAGCTGCAATAAGAGACAAAGAAAGTCATATAATGGTAAAGCAGTCAATTCATTAAGAGAATACAATTGTAAAATATATGCAACCAAAAACTGAAGCACCCAAATATATTAAATAATTATTTGTAGATCTGGTCAAAAATAGACAGTAATACAATAATAGTAGGGGATTTCGATAACACTTTCAACAATGGACAGATCATCTAGAAAGAAAATCAATAAGGAAATAATAGAAATGAACTATACATTACACTAACAGACATATATAGAAGATTCCATCCAATAGCAGTAGAACACATATTCTCCTCAATAAGTGCACATGAAAGATTCTCTAGGAAATGTTAGTTTGCAAAGTAAGTATTAACAAATTTAAGAAGATTAAACAAATTTAAGAAGATTGAAATCATATTACATGTCTTTTCTGATCATAATGGTATGAAACTAGAAATCGATAATAGGAAGAAACTGGAAAATTTACACACACTTGGAAATTAAACAACATACTCCTGAAAATAAATAAGTTAAAAAAGAAATCAAAAGAGAAGTCAAAAAATACCTTCAAACAAACAAAAATGAAAGCACAACATATGAAAACTTATGAGATATAGCAAAAGCAGTTCTAAGAGAGAAATTTATAGCAATAAATGCCTACATTAAGAAAAAAGAAGGATCACAAATAAACAACCTAATTTTATTCCTCAATGAACTAGAAAAAGAACACACTAAGCTCAAAGTTAGTAAAAGAAAAGAAATAACAAAAATCAGAGCAGAAATAATATCATGACTAAAGAGAGAAAAGGATCAATGAAACTAAGAACATTAAAAATAATAATAACCTTTAGCTAGACTTACTAAGAGAAAACTCAAGTAAAATTAGAAAGTGTAAACATTATAAGTCACGAAAAAACAATCACAAACATCTATCATGAAAAATTATATGCCAACAAATTAGACAACCTAGAAGAAATAGACAAATTCCTAAAAACATAGAACCTACAAAGACTGAATCATAAAGAAATAGAAAATCTGTACAGACCACAGCGATTAAGGAGACTTAATTAGGAATCAAAAACCTCTCCCCTGCCCCACCAAAAGAAAGCCCAGGGCAAAATGGCTTCACTGGTGAATTCTACCAAACATTTAAAGAAGAATTAACACCAATCCTCTCAAACTCTTACAAAAAATTGAAGAGGAGGGTACACTCCTAAATGCATTTATGAGACCAGCATTACCCTGACATCAAAGCTAAAAAAGACCATCACAAGAAGAGAAAACTACAGACTAATAGCCCTGATGAATATAGATGTGCAAATACTCAACCAAATTCCAGCAGACTGAATTCAACAACATATTAAAAGATCATACACTATGATCCAGTGGAATTCACTCCAGGAATGCAAGGATCATTCAACAAACACAAATCAATAAATACGATACACCTCATTAACAGAATAAAGGCTCTAATTTATAAAATCATCTCAATTGATGCCAAAAAAGCATTTGACAAAATTCAACATCCATCATGATCAAACAAACAAACAAACAAACAAACAAACTCTGCAACTCAATATAGGAAAGGCCATGTATGACAAGCCCACCGCTAACATCATATTCGATAGCCAAAGGTTGAAAATTTTCCTGTTAAAGTCTGAAACAAAATAAAAGTGCACACTCTTACCACTCCTTTCAACACAGTACTGAAATCCTAGCCAGAGAAATAAGGTAAGGAAAAAAACATATAAAAGGCATCCAAATCAGTAGGGAAGAAGTAAAATTGCTTGCAGATGACAAAAAAAATGTATTTATAGAAAATCCTAAAGACTCTGACAAAAAACGATAAAACTTATAAATGAATTCAGTAAAATTGCAGGATTCCAATCAACATAAAAAGTATGTGCATTTCTATACACTAACAATGAAATTTCTGAAAAAAAAAATATCATGTATAATAGTATCAAAAATGATAAAACTTTTGAGAATAATTAACCAGAAGGTAAAAGATCTCTACATTGAAACTGCAAGACATTGAAAAGAAATTGAAGTCACAAATAAATGGAAAGATATTGATTGTGCACGGATTAGAAGAATTTGTGTCATTAAAATGTCCATACTACCTAAAACCACCTATAGATTCAAGGTAATCCCTACCAAAATTCCAGGGGTATTTTTCACAGAAATAGAAAAAAAAATTCTAAAGTTGTTCATATTGAATTACAAAAGACCCAACACAGCCAAAGCAGTCTTGAGATAGAATAAAGCTGGAGGCATCACACATCCTGATGTCTAAATATAGTACAAAGCTACGGTAATAAAGCTACGGTAATTATGCAGGGTGGTACCAGCATAAAAACAGGCACTTAAACCAATGAAACAGAATCAAGAACCTAGAAATAAACTAACACCGTCAACTAACATTTGACAAGGGAGCCAAGAATACTCAATGAGAAAAAGATAGTCTCTTCAATAAATGGGTACTGGGAAAACAGAATATTTGTATGGAATTGAATGAAATTGGACCCCTATCTTATACCACTCACAAAAATTAACTCAAAATGGATTAAGGACCTAAATGTTAAGAGCAGGCTCTATAAAACTAGTAGAATAAAACAGGAGAAAAGCTAATGGGTCTAAGAAATGACATTTTGGATATGACTCCTAAAACACAAGTAAAAAGAGCAAAAATAAGTACGTCAGACTATACAAAACTAAAAAGCTTCTTCACAGCAAAGAAAACAGTCAAAATAAAAAGGCAACCTATGAAATGGGAGAAAATATTTACAAACAACATATATATAATAGGAGGTTAATAACCTAAATATATAAGGAACTCATACAACATAATAACAAACAAAAACAAATAATCCATTTTTTTTTAAATGGGCAAAGGACCTGAATAAATATTTCTCCAAAGAAGACACAGAAATTGCTAACACAAACATGGAAGTATGCTCAACATCACTAATCAGGGAAATGCAAATCAAAACCACGGTGAGATATCACTTCATACCTGTTAGAACAGCCATCATAAAAAAATAAGAGATGATAAGTTTTGGCAAGGATGTGGAGAAAAGGGAACCCCTTGTCCACTGTCGGTGGGAATGTAAAATGATACAGTCATATGGGAAACAGTGTGGACATTCCTCAAAAAATTAAAAATAGAACTTTTATATGATCCAGTAATCCTACTTCTGGAGATACACACACACACACACACACACACACACACACACACACACACACGAAATAAAATTATTCTCATCTTGATGGATTATCTGAACCCCACGTTCATTGTAGCATTATTTATAATAGCTAAGACAGGGAAACAACATAAGTATCCACTGACAGATGAATGGATAAAGAAAATGTCACACACACACACACACACACACACACACACACACTAGCCTTTAAAAATGAGGAAATCTTGCCATTTGTGACAACATGGATGAACCTGGAGATATTATGTTAAATGAAATGAGTCAGAGAAAGACAAATGCTGCTTATTGTCACTCATATGTAGAATCGGGGGAAAAAAGCTGAACTCATGGAAACGGAGTATAGAATGGTGGTAGCCAGTTGCAGGGTGGAGGAAAGGGGGAGATATTGGGCAAAGAGTACAAACTTCCAGCCATAAGATGAATAAATTTTGGCGATATAATGTATAGCATCGTGACTATAATTAACAATTCTTTATTATATAAACTTAAAGGTTAAGAGAGTAAATCTTAAATGTTATTGCTACAAAAAAAAAACAGAGAAATTATATGAAGAGATGAAAATGTTAATTAATTTTATTGTGGTAATCATTTCAAAATATATCCATGTCTCAAATCATATTTTACACCTTAAATTTATATACATACGTCAATAATATCCCAATAAACCTGGGTGGCGAATCTATCAATACATTTATTATCTAGTCAACAGACCTCATGCAAATTTTCTCCCAGTTGTCCCACTAATGACCTTTCAGCAAAACAAACAGAATTTTTCGTTATGACACCAATCTCTTTATTCTCCTTTAATACAGAAGCTCTATTTGTTTCTCTTTCATGGCCTTGACATTTTTGAAGACCAGAGACACTTTATTTGTATATGTCCCTTAGTTTGGGTTTGTCTAAGGTTGCTTTGTGATAAGATTCATATTATGCTTTTTTTTATAGAAAGAACACAAAAACGAAGTTGTGTCCCTCACATTGCATATTAGAAGGTTCAGATGTCATCTATTTGTCCCAATTCCAAGAGATGTTAACTGTGATCGTTTAATTAAAGTGGTGTCTGCCAGTTTTCTCCTTTGCAAAGTTACCAATTAACTCTTTGTAATTAATAAGTATCTTATGGAAAAATTCTTTGACACCGTGTAAATAACCTGTTACTCCTAAAAACATTCACGCATTACTTTTTGTGTCCTTAGATGACCTATTCATAGATGATCCTTACTTGAAATAATTAATAACATGGTTGCCAAACTGATTTTCTAATTCAATTTGTCGGCATGTAAGAAAGAGCTTTTTCTTCACTTTTTCATGTGTTTATTCAAGTCAGTTTGGACTCATGGATCTCTTATGTTATTCTATGGGTGACCCTCGTTATTCATTTTGATGCCCAAATTTACCCAGATATGGCCAGTGGGAGCCAAGAGAAAGAAACATTTCCTAAGGGATGCAGTAAGAAGGCTAGATAAGAGGGATGGGAGAGGATGCCACCGATGGGCTGAGAGGTGCTTAAGTAAAAAGCAAAAGGAAATGGCATGAAGAACATAGGTGGAATAACAGTTTCTGGCAGGAAAAAAGGTAAGTCATCCACTGAACTCAAAGAAAAGAAGGAAAGAAAGAAAACAGATGGATAATGGCAATACTCAAGAAACTGAGAACTTTGTGACTACATTCTTTGGGAAGCAGGAGGTGAAATTGTTTGCTAGGAGTGAAGAGGCTGTGGGAGAATGTGATGCCAAGTAAGAGTAAGACAGTGTTGTGGGAAATGGAAAGGCAGATAACTAGCGACAGATAAGGAAATCGATGGTCCTTGAAGAGATCTTACTGGACTAATCTCCCCAGTCTGTAGTTTTCTAGATCCCTTAGATCTGTTTCTTGCACCTCTGCCTTCCAACTCTGTACTGCTCTCAAAGGCCAAGTTGTAAAAACAATTGCACTGATACACGGTTGAAATAATTTAGATGAGTGAAATAAAAGTCTAAAGGGGTAAGTAAGAGAGTAGAGTTTTAAAATAATGCAGTTTTAGCAATGGATTCATGTCATCCGATCTGGCTAGGGAAGGAAGTGAAAATAAAAGAAGCTGATGATAAAAAAAAAAAAATTGAAAGGTCAAGTCCCTGGGAGTACAAGGAGGTTTGAAGAAAGGCAGAGAGGAGGAATGGAAGCGACATGGTTGAATGATGGAAGTTAGATTCAAAGATTACGATACTGGAGTTTAAGATCGGGGTGGGGGGGGCGGGTAGCATTTCTAGACAATGGCAATATCTTCTCATTTAGTACATGGCACGTCAAGTCTCACACTTGGCCCAGTAAAAAAAAAAAAAAAAGAAGAAGATATAACATTTCAGTGACTCAGAGATAGCACCTATCAAACCTCCATCATCCAGAACTCAGTTAACATCCAGAAGGTGAGCAATAAACACCTAAAAGCAGCAGTGAAGATAGACAGAGAATTTATGTACCAATCTCATCTCCTTCACCAGAGCTCAGCTCTTGCATCCCAGAGGAATGATTCCCCCAAGGTTATATTATGTGCTGTATACATTGTCTCACTTCTCTTTCTAGTCTCTGATTTCCAATTATTATCCACATAACTGAAAAGATAAATATATATATATATATATATATATATATATATATATATATAACAAAGTAAATACAGGAACCCCAAAAGTGTGCCAACATGGTATGGCCTAATGAAAAGTCACAGAACCTTCATTGTGCAGTAATATCTGAAAGATCATCTTACCAAGCAAGAATATTATAACATGTCTCCAATCTGTTAGTTCTGAGCAATCTAGAAATGGTTAATCCATGCTGAGTATACTCAGGTCAGTGTATCTTGAAAATATGTACTATATCTTAAAGAGTTTCCATGTTAAAAAGTAAAACATAAAAGGTGTTTGGTGCTTTAAAGGAGAGAAGAAATTTCAGTTATTTGCAATAGTTTATTCTAAGGAACTCCACAGTGAAAAATTTCCTGGTTTTTAAAACTTATCTTTCATAGGCAAATTCTAAGATAAACAAGAACATGTATGTTTTTCTGTTAAAGTTTTTCACCCTAAATATATTATTTAAGGTTTGTACATACAAACTCAGTCTAAACATTTTAGTCATGGGCAACTGTATATACAAATGACAAAGAAAATATAGCAGGCTCGGATAGTTTTGAAATTGTAAACTTCCTACTTTATAATTCTTCAGGAAAACTGTTTTAATAGACGATATGATCACCGATATAAACGGTAATTAGATCAACAGACTTATTTCCCTGGCAAGAACAAGGTTAAGTCCTTGATGAATTGATTCAATGGCTGATCTCAGCCAAAGATGCAGAATCAAAAATGGCATTGAGAGAATTTTCACTCTGTCTTTTGACAGCCTATTGAGGCCTCTGTAAAAAAAAAAAAAAAAAAAAAAAAAAAAAAGGAAGAAAAAGAAAAAAGAAAAAAAATGGAATGAAAGCAAAAGCAAAATTTCAATTCTTTATAGTTTAATTTTTTATTCTCCTTCAAATTAATTAAGAGATAAGAAACCATGAATGATTTGTGCTCAAAGAGACAGTTACAGGTCATTTTGTATGCTGTACCCATGTTCCATTTACCAGAAGAGCATTTCTGTCCTTTTCTCCTTCAGAGCCCTGTAAAATGCAAAGCCACACAGAAAAACTCCTGTATGGAATCCAGGTATTATTCAACATTTCCCCTAAAGTTCTTCTAGTTCACTTTATTTTTGTATTGCAACATTTTTAACATTCTAGTCCTGGTTTTTGTAATGATCAGTCTAAATTTGTCAAGCTAAAGCACAGAGTTGTTTTCAACTATGGAAAAACAGCAATGAACCAAGAAAACTCATTTCATGTGTGTGCCAAATGTCACAGAATACCAGATGAATTACTGGATTATTAGCTGAGAGATAGAGTAAGAGAGAGAAATAGAGACAATGGTGTCGCACTACCCAGATCCAAAAGTCCTTTTGTGGAAGCTGCTTGATAAGGTGAAAGCCTCAGGTGAAAAAAGGTTCCATTTCCCTGATGCTAGAACAATTCTTCAGTTCAGAATTGTTAGTAATTAACAACCAAATCAACTGTTGGTGAGTGCTTAAGTATACAAAAAAGGTAGTTGTGTTTGTCACACTTAAACTGATTATTTCAATATTAAATGAACACAACCATTGGTATTACACAGGATTTTATATTTGCTCTTCATTTACAGGGCATTTCAGAGGTGGGGAGAGCACGTATGTATGCACTATATAGTTTAATAGATGATCATGACACTATTTAAAGCTAATTTTCTAAATCTCGGATCTAATCTTCGCATTTTTAAAGAAATTATGATGACCTATGAAATCTCGAGGCCATAAAGCAGTTGGTTGGCTTATCCATAGGACGCTGTCTTAGAGCAACACCTAGTGGCTCCTCGGACTCTTCAGATAAACTCTAGGATTAGGAAGGAAGAGTTAAAAAATGTTTCCTTTTTACAAATTTTAGATGTAGGTATTTAGGATAATGTACATTCTCTGTTATTTTTCTTTTGTTTTGGGGGGGGGGGTTGGTCCTGTTTAAAGTTGTGTTTAACTTCTACTTGGTACAAATTGGACCTCAAAACCTGACTTGTATTAATCTCGTGATTCTATCACATGGTTAAAAAGAGTCTAGTTGGTCTCAATAACCAAAGAAGGCATGGATATTTTACACAAAGACATTATTCTATAGCTAAAAATAACTCCATGAAAAGCCACAGGTAAGGAGAGGCTCACTAATAATTTCAAATAGCATGTGCAACTGCTCCAGAAAGATTTAGTAAGGTTTTTTTATATCATTGAAAGGTTAATCTGAGGTTAATTTGAACCAAAATGTTATTATATGAGGGTCTTTAGAATTATTGGGCTTGTTTTATGTACTTTGCAGGAGGAATCAGAAACCTTTAAAGCCTTATAATTCTGTAACAGTCTATTATTTCTCTGAATTTGGTGGTGACTTTTAAATTCTTTTTTGTCAGGTGTGATATTGAAATCCCTTCACCTCTTCCAATAATATAATCATAAATTGAGAATTTCTGCTGTAATCATTTCCAGTGTCTGTGGAGGTCTGCAAGATCACAATCTTAGAATTGATTCAAGAAATGTTGACATTTATACTATTCCCTGGTCATGTTATAATCATTGTCAGCAGCATGAATTTGTGAGGTTTTTATTTTATGTTCTTGTCAAAATTCCTGTCGCAAAAATGAAACCGAAAAAGTTTAATGCTTTATGTGCTCACTGAGAGATGATAATAACCCCGGCTTCTCTGACCTCCTTGGTGTTTCAAAATTTAGTGGCTGGTTAGTTCTCCTCACTCCTTTTTGCAGCCTCAGCAGCCTGAAAAGCCAAATCATCAACCAATCGAAATGCAGAGTATAAAAATGGTTCAGAGCATTCTCTCCTGCTGGAAACCAGGCTTGTAGCACATCTTCTGATCTCTCCATAGGCAGGAGGGTTGTTAGACTCATATTTAAACCATTCTTAATAGCACTTTAACTGGAATAGAAAGCAAACAATACTAGCACTTCTGTCAAAGACATTATAATTTCTATGAGCTTCACAATCAGGATATTTAATGTTAAAACCACCGGTTTTTATTTTTGTTGTTTGCTCATTTGTTTATCTTATGCCTAACAGCATCCGGTCTTCCTGGGTGGTCTCCCATCCAAGTGCTAACCAGGTCCAACCCTGCTTAGCTTTCAAGATTGGATGGGATAGGGCACATTCAAAGTGGCATGGCTGTAGACTAGAAAACCACAGGTTTTTAAAACAAGCACTGTTACAAATGATTACCACTAAATTCACTACAGTACCTTACTTAAGTAGCGTGTACTTAATGTGTGGCCCAGCCAAAGGTATTTTCTCTCTCTCTTCATTTACTCACAGCTGTTTTATTCCACTGTCACCTAAAATGTCAACACCAGAATCATGGATTTAGCATGTGGATAAATAAAGCAACTGTGTAGAGATGGCTTTATTTTAGCATGGGCTGCTGGAAGGCAGTACACATCATTAAGGAATTCTTTCTGGAATATTTTATACTTTCCAACAATATTATTCTGATACCTTTAAAAACAGAAGAGAGCTTCTTTACTAAGGCCATTCTTCCACCAGTGCTGCAGGTCAATGCCCTTTGTTTCCTGCCTAAAGGTATCTGTTACACTGATTCAGGGGCATCTTTTTAACACAATAATAGCCCAATGCCTAGGCTAAAAAACAGTGAGTAATTTCTGTGATAAGTCCCCCCCCCCCCCACACACACACACACAAATCCATTCTTAAAGACTTTAGGAAGTATAATGAAAAATTCAAAATTTCCCATAATTCTTTTGTTAGATGAGATGACTCATTATTTTAACTACATAAAGACAAAAATCAAGATTTTGTTTTCACATTGATTACATTGCGGGAATCATCCTGGTACTGCCTATTTGCCTTCTACTTTCTGTCTAAGATGCACTGCTCTTTCACTAATTTATTTTTAGGTATAATTTACTTGTGGCTCAAGTGTGAAAGCACTTTGATTGTAATGTAAGTCTAAATGGTAAACAAGGTGAGTTTCTATCCTACTGGTTATAGCCTAGAAATAGCATAGTTTACCCTAGTATTTTTCATTTATGCATGCCTCAGCATATGATTTATAAGTTTAAAAGATTAGGTGTCACTATAGCTGTAATGTTATTTCCTTATTCTATGCAAACTACTTAAAATCAGTGTCAAGAGCTGGTTATATAGGACAATGTTCTAAGATTAATTCCTTATACTCCAGAATGATATGCATATAATTGAGAGAACTAAGCCTGTTTAAAAGTTCCAAATGGGCTTAGCGTTCTGCAGTTAGAGAAGCCCCAGTAAAAAAAATAAAATAAAACAAACAAAAAAAGTCCCTAAAAACATCTATTGAATTCATACTGTCTAGGCAATGCTTTCTAAAATGTAGAATTTCGTCAGTTCCGAATTGAAAAGATTGATCTGCCTGTCATATTGAATAGACTCCAAAAGTAGTTTAAGCAACAATTGACCCTAAGCACAGTACCCGCAGTCTTCTGGGCATCCGGCTGAAGGCAGTACCAGATTTCTAAGATAACTGAAATTGTCTCTGTTGTAAAAAACAGCAAAGCAGCTCACAATAGACTGAAATGCTCAAGAGGATTTTCATAATTACAGCTAAGAGTAACAAGATTTACTGGAAGCTACACATACGTTAGTATCCCTGTGTCTTTCCTCGCAATTCCTTATGCTTAAAAAAAATCAATTCCATTCACTTTTCATAATTCCATTTGCTTCCCTTTCTTTCTCTGATTACCAGCCACTAAGCCATATTACAAAAGGCAACTGTGAAAATTTTTATTAGTGATTAATCTATTTCTACTACCTTGTAATTTCTGTCAAATATTTTACACTCCACTCATCAAAAAGACATAGGTATATGCTAGAATTCACATGCTTCCATCACTGATGAAATGTAGAAGTGAGATTCAAAGAACAACAAAAGCTATAGCAATAATGATCGAAGAGGCATTCTGTAAATAAAGAAGAATGTTCCACATGAGCTATGCAAGAGATGTGAGATGAATACTTATTGCACCATCATGGTGTATCAATAAACGTTATTTAAGAACATACACCACACAGTTAAATTCCTTTATATTAATAACCTCACATTCCTCTTTGTCTGGTCTGGGCCAGTTCCCTCATCTACTCTGTTCCTTCAGCTTTTTATGAAGGGACTTATTCTCCAGTTGAGCTACTTGGTTTAACAAGGAAGAGAAGGAACCATGCAGCCATTTTGTAGCTGGAACATGTTGCGGCTGATCTGCTGACTCACCTGCTGGGTGTGAAGTAATATCCAGACCTGAACCTGATTACCTGTCCTCGATCCTCCTTCAGCTCCTCTGACTCCCAGGTCTGGTGTCTGGGTTTTTAATACTGACAAACAACCCCAACTTATGCAGGATATACTCATCACTAAGGTCAAAGACAACAAGAGAAAACAGGGTTTGAGTTCACTGTTGTGGGGTTCAGCCTACTATATATGTAATATATATATAGCAGATATAATATATGTCTATTTGTATACATACTGTTTATATACATACAAATACGTATATTCTGCTTCTGTGGTTAAACCCTGATACAGAATTTGGTTTGCAAAAACAAGTGTTTGAAAAACCTCATCCAGATAGTATTTCCTGTTGGATATTTTAATGGCATTTAACTTTTGGAATAATTTTGTGTTCAGGCTAAATAATTCCTACAGTCTTCTAGACTGGCTCTTTTCATATTAACTAAGATCCCAGGAGTCATGGTATAGCTGTGATCCAAGGACTAGAGCACTAATATTTGAAAATCTGTGCTTTTTAAAGAAAAAGAAGGCTTGAAAGAATGGCTGAGCACAAAATGGAAATTTTACCTACAAGGACAGTGGCTGATCAGAAATGAATGGTGGACCCACTCTTTTCTTACTAGAGATCAGTTTAAGCAAGAAAAATTGCAGTTGACTTACTCTTCCATTATAAACTCCTTTGGTACTTTATATAGATGCTCCTCAACTTATAATGGGACTTAGTTCCAATAAGTCTACAGTAAATTGAAAGTATAGTAAGTCAAAAATACGTTTAATATACCTAACCTATCGAACATCATAGTTTAGTCTAGACAAGCTTAAATTTGCTCAAAACATTTATATTAGTCTACAGACATCTAAAACAAAGCCTATTTTTTTTTAGAAAAGTGTTGACTATCTCAAAATATGTTAAAAGAAAGTACTGAAAGTAAAAGCCAGAATGGGTACCGCCACTAATGTGCACAGCTGAAAGCACACTGGCACACGCATAGGCATTTTGTAGACAAGATGGTATGCAAAAACATAAAACACCATATCCAAAAAATGCTGCAACACAGTACACTGTAGAGCGCCAGTTGTTTATCCTCGTGATCACATAGCTGACTGGGAGCTACAGCTCACGGCCACTGCCTAGCATCGACGGAGTATCATAGGAAATAGCACTAGCCCTGGAGGAGACCAAAATTCAAAATTCAAAGTACAGTTTCTACTGAATCGTATTGCTTTTGCACCATCGTAAAGTTGAAAAATTGTACAACTAACCATCATTAAGCTGAGAACCATCTATACAGTAATTAGGTTATAAGTGTTAATGGATGAGGCAAAAGTCATCATTCAGTAAAAAGTTACTGAAAACATAAAAAGAGATAAATCTACATTTTCAACATACCACTTTAGATATGAATAATTGTTATTTTTTTCTTCAGAGCACAGCAGATTGTTTCATTTTATTAAGTATCAGTTAGGAACACTGGCTCCAATGCTACTAAGTAGCAATAACTTTCGGTCAAATCACAATGATGTTTCAGAACTTATCAGCAGTGGACGCAGTCATTTCTGTACCTATCCTTTTTCTAGAAGTTTATAAACCGGCCATGATATGTCTAGCATTCTGTTTCTTAAACTCAGGAGCAATTGTTCCTCAAATGTTTTGTAATCGTTATTCATAAATTAAATATGTTAATTTTTAATTTTACACAAGTTAAACAAAAGACGATTTCATTCAATATGGCTCCAGCTTAGATAAATTCTGTATAAACAATATTTTGAGAACCTTATTATTCCGATGAGAACATCCATAAACTAAATTGAGTCAGGCATATTTCATAGAGAAAAAAAAAAAAAGTGACCTTCTCCCCAAATTTAATTTTCTATTTTTTGTTTGGAACACATCTTGTTGCATCACAGATAAAATTCATTTTAGAATGCATCTAATTCTTAGGCATGCAGCTAGCTGTCTTTTCAAAGATTTTTCCATCTTATTCTTTATTAGATTATTATACTATCACAAACTCTTCGGTCGTATCACTACAAAATGACTTTCTTCTAATCTGCAATGGTGCTGTTATCCTGATGAAAAAGAAAATATAAGGAATTAAAGTTTACTTCTAACTCTAATACACTAACAATCAATCAAGTTTGCCTCCTTTTTGACTATTTTATTAAAATTTTACACCAATATGGTTACACTGAAGCTGAGTTTATTTTATATTCCACTTTCTCCATTAGTCAATTTTATTATAAATATATCTTTCTGACATTTCTGTAATAAAGAATGCTTTACCTGGAGTGTAGTTTATCCAAATTAAACTAGACCATTGTTCAGTCATACATTGCTTGGCACACACTCTGCATTATTAAATTACAACATTTTTTTCTAACATATTTAGCATTTATGCTGCAAAAGTTCATACTATTCTTTTAATGAAAAAGAAATAATTATTCTTCAATGTCAGCCAACAACAAAAGTAAAAATACAAAAGTCTATTAAAAGGATAAAAGAAAGAAGTAGTGATATTAGTAAAGATAAAGAGGAAATATGAGTCATTATCTAGTCATTTTGACATAAGGGCGCTGGTATCCAAGTACCATAAAACTGAGAAACACAGTTAACATTAGACTTCAACATTCTCGTGTTTTTACCTTCTACTTTATTTTTAATAAAAGTTGGGAAACAATCTGATATTTTTAAAGTCTAAGTTAGAAGAACTCAGCTTTTCTATTCATGCCTTAATACCTCTCTCTACCTGGTGGGAGAGTGTGGATTGATCTTCTGTTATTAAAAAATGGGATCCTTTTTGTTAGGATGGGGAGTGCCATATCTTCACTGTGTTCTAGCCATGTAGGCTTTAGGTAAAATCCACCTAGATGCCCAACCAGGAACTGGAATTCTGGGGATTTACCAAGCCTGCTCCAAAGAAGTGGCCTAGATAAACCTTTCTCTTCATTTTGAAAGGCAGCACCTTCTGATTTTGGATATCACAGCCTTAGAGTCACTGTAGATTCTTTTTTAGTAAGATGCTTAGTGTACTTGAGTAAATTGACACATTTATTCTCAAAAAAAATTGCAACTCAGAAATAAAACCAAATCATATCAAATATTAATATCCTGTACACCAGGCGCTTCGAAGAATACAGTGATATAGAAGACATATACATTGCTTCCTCGCTAAATTTAAGAAAATAAAACATGTATGTTTTTTAAATTTTAGCTCTACTATCAACTGAAAACATAGTAGAATTTACTTTTATAACTGTTATAAGAATAAAGAAAAAGATAATCACCATAGAGAAACCAAATAGCAATGTGGAAAATAAGCAATGAAGAAATTCAAAGACTGGAGAAAATAAATTGATTTGAGATCATTAAGAAAGACTTAATAGCAGTGAAGCTTGAATTGCATCTATGAATGTGGTAAAACTGAGATTAGTAGAGAAGAAAGAAAAGGGTTTTCTAGGAAGATGAAAAGACATAGATAAAGGTATAATAGTATGGAGCCTCAAAATTCCAGAAGCACAGAACCATCGAATTTATTTCTTGCTCGTCTAACAGTTCAATGTAGATTTTCTTGGTTGGTGTCTCTCTGACACATGTGATTCAGTTATCTGGGGTCATTCCATGTTGGAGTCTCACTGTTACCCAAGGCCTCAGTGTCTTCTCCTCTAGCCAACAGAAGGAAAGAGAGTGTCTGGGTAAGATACTCACTGCTTGTGCAGGTTGGCCTGGAACAAACACACACCACTTCTGCTCATACAACATTGGGAAGTACTAGGTAATGGCCATAACTGGATTTAAGCAGGCACTGGAAAATGTAGCTCCTGCCCAAGCTGCAGCTTCTCAGTGACAACTCTAGACTTTAAAGGGGAAACATACATTTTGATAGACTGTTCTCTATCCCTGCCAAGCAGTTACAGAAAGTGAAATGTTCGTCTTCTGCAGTCACCTGAACTGGAGATTTTTTTTAAAGGTGCTACAACAGGGCTACGGAAGAGTCTAAGTCAGGGAATGAAATAATCAAAGTAGCGTTTGAAAAGAGAAAATGGATGGCAATACCCAACGAGATTACAAGGAGAATACATGTTTTCCAGAACAGACAAGAAGACTGACTGAGGGTATAGAAAATCCTGGTAAGAATTCGAGTTATATTCCTAAGTAAGAAACAAAGCTGGTGCATGATTAGAAATGGGGGAGAGGGGGAGGACCAAAAAAAGGCAGAAGAAGGAGGGAGGAAAGTGAAAGAAAATATTGAACATTCAAGCTTATGTAATAGTACCCCTCAGGACAAGTAGGAAGTAATTTCAGAAAGATGAGTCCAGGAACACATTCAGACGTTCCACGGGAGTGTTTACACGGAGCTGTCTAGCTGGTGGTCACAGCGCAACACAAAAATATGAAGGGATCAGGAGAAGAGCCCTCATTTCCTGACTCTTACCACTGTTCAATTTTCCCTAGCCTACTGTACTATTGAGAAGAAGCAAATGAACTATTCTGTGACATTGTAAATCCATTCTTTTTGCCCATCCACAGAATCGATACCAATCGCCACAGCCAAATTGATCTGGCTGCAACTTGCATCAATTCTTAGAAGACGGAAAGGAATGGACTGGCCATGCCATAGGCCAGCCATTTTACAGTCCTCAGACATGCCCTATTCTGCTTATAGAGTTATTAGGTCTATGGAAAAGGAATTCAAGGTCCGCATGCAGTTTATTTTTTCAGGCTCTAATATATTTAATTTTTTAGGTTCTACAGCTTCCTAAGTAATTTTGATGTGAAAGTTAAGAATCAATTTGTTTCAGGTTTTTAAAAAGGGGAAACCAATAGTATTTAAGGATTTTCCACATGCATGGCTCTACCTAGGATAAAGTTTGTTAAATGGAGGATATTCTGATAGAAAGAAAAGAGAAGCATATCAACACACAGTTATTCTGCAACTCCACTGAGTCCCTTTCAGTCCTATCAGAGAGAAGAAAGTAATACAATGACTTTGTCCCCTATGCCAAGTCAGGCTCTAGTGTACTTAAATCATTTGCATCTCATATCGGCCTGGCATAAGCATCACATCTCCATTTCAAAGGAGTTTAATAATTCCCCCAAAAAGATATTCCTAGGAAGTGACAAAGGTGGCAATTAAAGCTTTGGTGTGACCCAAAGTTGAGGACTTTTTGACACTACAAAGCCTTTCCAGTGAATACAATTAGTCCCATTAAAGTAGCCACGTCAAAAAGCCAATCTCTACTGCCATATGACCGAAATTCTCAAACCAGCATCTGGGCATTTCTTTAAATCTGACATAGAGAATCAATTCAATAGCTAAAAACAACAAATATCTCCTTGGACATGTAATCATACTAAGGTGAAACTGAATGATTATTTTGAACCCCAAGTATAATGCAGGACAAGAAAGTAAACTCTGGTTTACTCTGGGTTCATCTGTTCTGTTTGTGAAGCAGCCTTGAATTTGCCAAATGCAACAAGATGTGTCCTTGCAGGGCAGAAAATATACAGCCATCTGTTTAAGAAAGCAAATCTACTGTGAGGTCCCTGTCGGTCTTTAGCCCATGCAGATATTTCTCTGTGCTATTCAATAGACAAGCTAGACCCACAGGGCACAGCAGACCCCAGTGGGTGGTATCCCAAAGGCCTGGATAAGACACTGTAGTATCTCCAAGATTGCCTCAGTAAGTGTGGTATGTGTCCTTCAAATGCAATTACTTGAAGCAAGTTTCAAGTCAGGGATGGCTAGCCAGTGTAGAATGATTGCCCATCCAAATGAGGCTAGGCGAAGCGGTTCTAGACCTAGTGTCAGTGCAGACAGAGGTTAAGAAAAAGCTGAAGAGAGAGGAGATGTGAAGCTGAGCCAAAGGGCAGCAAAGGCTGTGCTGTTTTTATCTAATGTCATAACAGAGGCAGAGAGGATTTTAAAAGCTAGCCATGGAGCAAAATCGTATTTTACCTTGCAGGCGGAAATATCCACAGGCTGTGAAAGATCAAGGAAAATAAAAATAATATTGTTATTGCAAGGGCATCACAGAGAGAGGCACCATTTCAGAATCACCCCTGAAACAAATAATAGAACGAGCTCCATCAGCTTCTCTGTAAGCATTTGCTATGTTTCCTCCCTCAACACACACTCTGGGTCAAGCAGCAGATTGTTTCTCTTCTAAAACCTCACTAGAATGTGTGCCTTTCCTTTATATTACATTTCCTCAACACCATAAAATAAACTGTACTATGGAGTGTTTTAATTTCCTATTATCTTTGGAAAGTCATGCTAATAAGACATTTGGTGAAAAAGAAAAGTTGCCCAGTAAGTGGCAATAATCTTTTATGGGTGCGATGTGAAAACTATGAAGAAATATGTTGACCTTGAAAGTTCCAGTCTTACCACGAGTGTAAGAACAATGACACAAACATTCACTTAGATGAATGCTTACTATGCTTGGCTTATCATTTTGAGCAATCCACATTTCAATTTTCCTAGTTATGCTTAGAAACTATGGTTTGTGATGGAAAGCAAGAGAAGGATACTGTTGCCATGGTAGCAAAAACATATTTTTTTCTCCCTCAAAAATAGTATGTCAGACCGGTGGAAAAAAATAATGCTAACTGCACTTGCAGAGAAAATTAAATTTACATGCAAGTTCTTGCAATTTTATCAAGTGCTGTTTATACATTTTTCCATCTTAATGTGCAAGGATGCCTTACAATGGGCTTACTAGTACAGGTTACTTTTCTTCGCCTTGTTGTCTGACATGAAGTTGCTTGACATGCAAAGTACATCACTTAAAAGCCATGAGTGAATGAAAGAGTCCACATGTACAATTATATAAAATGATATCAAAATAAGTTTTTAAAAACTGTCTTAGCTTAATACGGCTAATTAAAAAAATGACAGACACACAACTACAACAATAACAACAACAAAAACAATGACTGTTATCCTTTTGAATTCTTCTGCTTGTCATTCAAATAGGAGAGTGTATTGCCTTTTTCCCTACTGGCTGAATAACACAAACTAATGTACCAACCTATGCTGCTCATATTCCCTAATGTTTTTCATTTTGGTAATATTACTTTGCAGCTACTACGTTGGCTTCCTGCAAAATAAAATCTCTAAAATTTTTCTGCATTCAATGAGCTATAGACATTTTTGAATAAGATAACACAAAATTAATGCTGCTGTCTTAATTCTGCGAATTACTTTCCCGCCAAATTAAGTGGAGCACTGATGTTACACACGAACAATCCACTAGAATCACAGTCACCTCTCCAGCTGCTGTTATAGCTCCTGCATTTCCCATTCTCAGTGTATTTTCTCTTTTATGTACTAAGATGAATGTCAGTGTCAGGTCTTTAGAGAAGCTGGTGATCTTTCTATTGCATTTTCGAAAACATGTTCACTTACTTCTTGTTTCTACTCCACAACAGAATTTCTAATTCAGAAATCTTCCTTTTTCACACAAGTGCCTTTGAGAAAATCAGCCCAAGATGTGTTCTACTGTAATTATCTTTTGTATATTATCACATGTAAATGTATTTATTTAAGATATTCCTAGGCGTATTACTTATTCCTCCTGCTGTTCATTTTATCAATGTATTTATTGAGATTTATTTAGAAACTAATCTGCTCCCAGTCTTTATCCCAAAGCCAGTTTATTCTGTGAGACATATTCCCAAATAAACATTTATCCTGAACAAAGGATGAACAAACTGGTTAGCATATTACAGGGATCAATTACATTACTCTTTCCTCGGAGAAATAAAAAGCACTGTCAATATATCTTACTTTGACACAGGGAAGACTTTCTGTCTGATCAATGATTTTCTTCAGCGCCAACACGGTGAATCACTGTCTTTTTCCTTTGTAATTAAAATCAAGTAGGTTTCCAAGTACGGAGAAACCAGAAAGGTCTTCAGAGAACAGACTCCTGAAGTCTACCCCAAACCCCTGTAGACCTATAGCTCTCCTCAGGAAAAAAAAAAAAAAAAGCAATATTTTGAAATATTTTGGTTCTCTGAAGAATACTCAAAGTAAAAGGTGGTCTGCTTACTTAACCTAAGTTGAAACTAGAGACAATGAGGTCACATCAAGTGTGGCAGCTTCCTGCAGTGGGGAGCTTTCCCAAGGGGATATATCTGGGCTTCCTAGGAGTAGTACAGATTATGTCTCTAAAGATCACTCTGTCTTTTGAAAGTCATTTTCTGCTTTCCTGCATCTTTATGATACATAAATTTATTATTGGTAATTGTAGTTCAGAGTGTGATTTAAAAACTGTGTTTCGGCCAGGGCTTAAAAGCAGCATAGGCTCCAAGCCCATTCCCTCTTTGGCCTCGTGTGTGAATGCTGTCAATAGACATGCCAGAAATGAAGCAAATGGTCAGAAACAATAGGCTACTTTACTCTTCTATTAGCCTCTACCCAGTACTCACACTGATTATTTTCAATGTCTCATAGAGAACACATTAGACTGAACTGGGTACTGGTTGCTCTTCAGATACCTTAAATAGGAAGAATTATTTCTGCAGGAATTCTAGGGGATAAAAATAAATGATCAAAAAGAAAAAGTACCAAGAAGATCAGTCAGTCATGTAGAAAATAATTATGTTTTCTGAAATCAAAAGATTATGTATTATCACAAAGACCAAGTGGCCAAATGTCACCATAACCAAACCATGTCTACTTCTATATTAAACTATGAACACAGGTGAATCAATTCAGTTCTGAAAATAACCATTTCCCCAAGCGCGCATAGTGAGTTACAAGTGCATGTCATGAACAAAACAGATGACGCTGAAGCAGGACTCAGGGCTAAGAAGATTCAAATGCCCACTCAGGTACTCCTTCCACAATGCCTAGACATACTTCATCTCATTTTCACCTTTCAGCAAAAATAGGAAGGTGACAGGACACAAGCTAATCAATTAACAGCCATATAGAGAACAGCCAGTAAATCAACAGGTAAAAATGTGACCATCTATAGATCGGTATGGAGAGCTAGTGCTTCTAATTAACTTCCCAAGGCTGACCTGGGTACCTGCGATTCTCATCCTGTCCTCTACTGATTGCCACAGGAGGTACCTAATGTCCCTGCTCCCTTATAACTGCTTCTCCCTTGCCTAAATTTGCCGCTCCTTAAGAAAACCATCATCTTTTCTTTCTTTTTTCTACCCTCATTGTAGGAAGGCACTTTTTATTACCCTTCTGAAAAAATAAGGTCTTTTTACCCCAATTGCATTTGCTCACCTCCCATTTACTTCTCCAGTTTCTGAAATTGCCTTCTTCCTTGCCCCGAACACCTCTCAGAAACTGTTATCAATGCACCAATATCTAAATCCAATGACCTTTTTCTGGATGTCTAACTGGACTTCTATGTAGAATCTTACTTTTCCCCCCCCATAACTCTATGCTTTAATTTCTAAAATACTTCAAATTTTGTCTTCCTACATCTCTGAATGTCTCCTCCCCATTTCATTTCCGAGTAATTCTTCCTCTGCCAAGTCTTTAAATATTGGTAGTCTATACATATCAACCTTAGCCCTCTTGTCTCCTCACTCTATACCATTCCCTAATGTGATATCATCTGCTCTCATGGTTTCAACGATTATGGATGACTTTTAGGTCAGGATCTTGCCCTAGAGCCCAAATTTCTAACACGTACAGTTATATTGACAAATCTAAGGTGACAGCCACATGAGTGTCATACAGACACTTTAATCTTACTATAACCCAACTAAACTCAATATTTTGCTACCCAAACTTGCTTCTTTTGCATATCATATCTTACCATCATCATCTATCCAGCTGCCAAAGTTAAAATTCTTAGGATAATCTTTAACCCCTTCCTTCTTCAATTTATACAACCAATTAATCACCAGTCACAGAAACTCAGAGTAGGCATTAGAAACTTATATAGCAATTACACATTGCTGCAACATACAGCATTTCCTTTGTCTAACTATCATTTTTATTACTTTTTAAATAGTGATCTAACTAGGTTATAAATTTTAAAAAAAGAAAAAGAAAAAATTGGCACTTCAGTATAGATCATTTGAAAAGCACTGATGTAAACCATTTGGCCCTATCTTAACTTCATGTCCTTGAGAATGCCAATGGAAAAAATGGACATTTTCTGCAGAAAGTAATTTACATACACATTACAGTATAAAATTATGCATATAATATAGATAGTTCATACATTCTCTACAACCTATGTATAGCCCTTCTAGAGTTTCAGGGTTTCCAAATTCGGCACCCTTAATCCAAGTTACAAAGTCTGGAACTGCCTTGTCAATAGCTTCCTCTGTTTATCTACTGTGATAAGGTTCCAGATGAACATTAAAATCCTGGAACTCATAGCAAGAATTCAGCATACATATAATTACTGAGCTCAGAACCAAAGACTGGGCCTATTGAGCTAGAGCTGCCAAGATCTTATGTGATTTTTAAGTTTCTTCAGGTGAAATAGAACAATCAGCGAGAAGAGTTGAGCTATAACCTAACTAATCTTTATGTAGATTATAAAGTTTTGAGACTCAGAGCCATAGTTTGTAAGACAAGAGCTGGCACCATTCTTCTGATGAGTGATGGTTCTATAATGCTAGGGAACTAAGTAATCAACCTCTGTGAACAGGTAGTAGAACTAAGGTCCATACCATTGTATGGCATATAAAACAGACCACTTGTCTGTCTTTACATACCTGACCTCATGCCAAATGAGGATTTCATGCAGCTCGTATAAATATATATAATCCAATATTTTTTTTTAAAAAAAAAAAAAAAAAGTATAGTGCCTAAACCAGAGAGTATGGAAAATAAAGCTGGAAAGAACATGTGCTCTATGGGGACACTGTTTCCTAGTACCTATCACATTGCAGATGGTAGATGCTAAGATAAAGGCAAAGAAGCAATCAGTACACAGATGGTACATGTGATTGGTAGAAGACTGAAGTTCCTCGAGTTTCTTAGCCACCAAAGCAAAGAGATAAACATATTTGATTAAAATTTACTTTGCCCATAGGTAGGTACTTCCAGGTACTCAGGGGAGTCACTGATTTCCTCCTGCAAATCACCTAAAAGAGGCACTGCATCCCATGGTAGTTAAGCTTCCTGTAATCAAGGACAAGAAATATGATATTCAGTCCAGACAATTGCTTCTTATAAGCCCCTCAAGGCAAGCTGAGTATATAATACCAAAGCGTGCTTTTGTAAATTTGATTCCAAAAGAACCACAGAAATGCTCTCTGGTATAAGCTTTTGATAGTTAGGCTTAATTCCAATTAAAAAAAGAGTTGGATATCAAGTACAGGTATTTGCAAACAAAGGTCTGCCACCTATTTTTAGAAAGAGAATTCTTAGAACATGGCCATGCCCATTTGCTTACACATTGTGGCTGCTTTCAAGAGTTGAGTAGCTGCTACAGAGACTGGCCCTCAAAACCTACAGTATTTACTATCTGGCCCTTTACAGAAAAAGTTTGCCAGACCTTGGTCTAGTGGAATAGATGGACTGCTATCGTTAGTTCTCTAAAACTAAGTTTGGGAAGCACAGAGTTCAAAGCTATATTATCAGGGGGTGTCTGCAGAACAGATATATTATCAGTTTAGGGATGCACTATATGAACTGATGACGGCTATATGAAAAGGTAGAATTGACAACCTCTGACTCAGCCATTGATGTTTATCCCTCACTCTATGTAGATCCTCAAATAAACTTGCAGTTTAAAAAGCATTATATAGGTGGATAACTCTCCCAATTAAATGTCTAGCCCATATTTCTCTCATGCTCTAGAATTAAACCTGTTACCAATAGACCTAAAGATGTAGAATAAGACTTTGCAGAGAAATAGAGTCCAATGGTCAAAGAATGTAAACAATTCTGACAAGAACTTGAGGTGATTAGTTAAATATGTCACTAGAGCTTTGTGATTTACTAAACATTGGTTAAATTTTAAAGAGTCAAGGTAAATACAAACAAAGCTTTAAATTGTTGAGATTTATACAATAGTTTGCATTAGTTAAGGTAACATATAAACTCCAACATCTGAGCAGCTCAACACAAGAGAAGCTTATTTTTCACCTACAGTTATTGCAATTCAGATGTTCTTGATCAGCAGCAGCATTTCTCCCTGTAGTGATTTAGGGATCAGGCTCCATCGTCAAACTGAGGTGCATGAATGAGAGGTTTCCTGGGTCGGGACTAGAAATGACTCGTGTCATTTGCACATACAAGCACATATAACTGCAAGGGACTCTGGGAAATGTAGCTTTGCTCTAAAACCAGACTGTAAATAGTTAGCTCTTACATACCCATTGTCAAAATTTGAAACCTGATTCAAATTCACCCTGCTGATCTGAAAGCAAGCAATTTTCCAGGAATTAAATCAGGAAACATCTCTGGAAAGCATACAAATATCATTAGAATGTGCAGAAATGAATCTTTTACTCTACCAATTCTAGACATTTCACCTAAAAATGCTGCCATGGGCATGCCTACCCCACCTCCCAAATGGACAACTCAGAACATGCCCTTTTTCATATTTTAACCCAGCATTATTTAGCTGCAGACTTTATCTACTTTAGCAAATTCTAGCAATGCTGTTAGATATGCCACTAGTGAATCAAAGTGAAAAACTATGAGCCTCAACAATTAAGCCCTGAGGTCACTGCGACCATCTCTTTTCTGCTCTCCAAGACTTACAGACCCTGCCAGCTTAATAGAGATGCCCTTTGCTCTGGTTCTTGTGCTCTTCATAATTAATCGATGTTTAATGCCTCAACAAAGTCCTAAGCTGATTACTGTAGCCTAATCTTCTATTGTCAGGCTATCTGTTTACTTAAGCTGAACAAAATTCTTAGACTCCTTTGAAGGACCAGGGTCAGGCATGCTGTAAGACCAAAGATGCATTAGGAAACAGGACTAAAGTAAATTGCTGTGGCATGGCAAGGACTGTCTTATATGGTGATGCACAGACCCTAGCATGCTGAAGTGAGACCTGCACCAGCCTAAAAACATTAGAACAGTAAGTACACTGCTCTCACCTTCTCTGACCTGAAATATTTCTCTTTCCATAAAGATTCCATTGACCATTGAATTGTGGACTCACTTCCAGAGGAAACCAGTAGGCACGTGGGACCTGGGCACTCATTCACCTATATCCATATCTCATATATCAAAGGATATATTTGTTATTTTAATAAAACACCCAAGTGGAGATCATTGAAACTAAATATATTTTAAAATTCTCACCAACCTTCTAAAGCAGACCGAATTTTTTTAGGGGGGTTCTGACCGCTTAGCTTAGATCTCTTACATACTCTGCTCTAAATCCTCTTATAAGCTCTAGGCACCTATCACCAGCAATCTACTAGATTTTTTCCACTGGGATGTCCCCAACATGTCACACTCAACTTGACAACTTCTGCCCCATGTTACTCTCTATTAGAAGTTAATTTAATGATGCTACCATTTTTTCTAATTGCCTAGTCTTAGAACAAGAGTCATGTTTTACTTCTCCCTGTCCTTGGTCCACTTACATTCCAGCATCTACCAAGATATACCAATCCTTTTCTCGGAGTACCAAATTGCAAACAGCTAAGTAAACCTGATTCAGTAGAATCTGAGTTAATTCAATGATGTTGCATAACTTGTAGAACACCCAGAAAGGCCAGGGAATGAGATCAGAGAACCCAGACTGTGCTACAGCACTAACCTATTTTAGCAGGATCCAATTGCCACCATCTCAGAGCACAGTGACAATAGCGCACATCACTGACACCAAAAATGCTGGGCCTGGATGCTGCTTGCAAGAACCGTTGCTTCTGTGTGACATCTCTGGAAAATGGGTACAGATCACTACACTACTGCTACTACTGCTACCACCACCCTCGTGAGAATGGATTCTGCTCCATCCTCATCTCTGCATATCACCAATGTTCAGGTTAGTGTCTTAGGTGGGTGGATCGATGGGTGGAGCTCAAGTTCTGTTTATGAACCACAAGGAACATTGGAAACAAGACAGAGGTTCAGATGCTGGATGTCTGAGGTAGGGACTAGGTTTCCAGTCTAACCCCTTTTTGTCTTCTATACCTCACTTTTTAAAAAATCCTTGTAGTAACTCAGTTCTGACTGATAAAAACACTGCTGTCTCTTTTGAGTTTTCATCCTTTGTAGGGTTCTTTGCAGGGATTGGTCACATATATGCCATTCACAGCCATCCCAATTCTGAATAACACAGAATCTTGTAACTGGAAGTAAGAATTATGAAATTAGCTTACCAAGGACTAGGGAGCTGCTGGTCTTTAAAATGTACCTGTGGGACATTTGGTTACACTGGTCACCTGCTGGATACAGAATGCAGAGCAGACAGCACCAGAGATAGTGCTAGAACACAGGGAGGGAAATTCTCCATAAAAGTGGCATCTGCTGACTCCTTGCCATTTTTACCCATGTCCTAAAAGAGGGGACAAAACCAGAGTAGAGATACCAGTCTACAGAGATGGAGGGAAATACCACTTTGCTAAAGGAAGGAATTTCTGTCTGAAGCCTGCAGTTCAGCTTCATTAATAGCCCCACATGCTGAGTCCTGCAGGTCTGGAGAATGCGAGTCTTCTACACCTGAACTCTAATTGTTATAAGCGATGGCTAGGAAGGGATGAGTCTTTGTAACAGACAGGTCTGTGGCCCCAGAGCTCTCTAAGGCACTACAATAGATGACATAACTGTAGGTGAAAAGGATCTTGGCTCCTTGATTATTTTGCTGAGATACAATGCCACCTGCACTCCAGACGTCCAGACTCTTACTACACGAGGTAAACAAGTCCTTCTTTGGCTAAGGTTGCTCATTCACAGTCGACAAGCCTACTTATACAGGAACAATAAGAATGACAAATGTACATAAACCATCTTATGAATGGTCTCTGCATTCCATTCTGTTCCAGTTCCTCTGCCCTAGACTCCAGATCTCTGCAACAGGCTTGGCACTAAGCTTGTATTTCTCCTGCCCTCCTCTTCGGCCCATAAACTACAGAGTATTTGTAGCTATAGCAAATCCTCAACCCCCTGGTATAATACCTGACACATAATAGTTAATCTATACATGTTTGTTGCAGATGGAACATGAATAAATAGAAATAGCATTGGCTAAAAGACCAGAAAAGTACATATCAGCCCAGTCTGTAAGGTTTAACTGCATGAACTTGAGCAGTCTGGAAATATTTCTGGACTTGAGGCTTTTTAGTTTGGAATAATAATCAATTTACTGTCTGCTGATAGGAAGTATGTGTGAAAGTCCTTTTGAATTTATAAAACATTATAAAATGTATTATTTTGGTTATTCTTATTTTTAAAATGCATAGAGCACCAAATTAGGCTGACATATAAATAACAGTAATTTAGAAAATATTGCCATCTATATAACTCCACTAGCAGGTAGAATATTTGGAAAGACTATTGAAAGGTATTAGAAATACAATCACCATTTAATTTTTAATGTTAGGACATGACCAGAAGATAGTAGTTCAGGAGGCAGAAATAACTATCTGCTACTTATTGCATCATAACATATTATTTACTGTATAATTACATTATCAATATTTACTTGACGATTACATAGCTTTCAATGTGGTTGCTTGAACCCAATAAAATAAAGAGAAAATGGTTGTCTGAATTTTCCCCAGGGGACAGATTGGACAAAGATAAACATTCTTGAAAGTCTTCATTATTGGCTTATGTAACCCTGAAAATGACTAATATTTTTAAATCAAAAGTAGCTTCTGTTGCATCAGCTTTCATTTGAGAACTTCAGATTTCAAAATCAATCTCCAGAACAAAGGGGCTACCCCTTTATCTGAAATTCCTTTCTATCTGCCTTCATTCCAAATACATAAGGCAGTATTTTTCAAGACAAATAATATTGCTTGAACTTTTAAACTTGTCACATAATGTGATTGAAGATTAAGACCAAAGTATTTGAGGCTGTCTCCAAATCCCAAATCCCCAAATTCTGCAAAGATTACTAATATGTATTTGTGGTTCTTTAAAGCTCTCTGCCTTACAGATTGTGAGAAAACATGCTTAAAAATCTACATTTTTATTTTTCAGTTTTGTAATATAAAACATCCCTTATAAACTCACGAGTGGTTTATTAAGGTATATTGGGACCATCATTTACTTTCAGAAGATGAAAAGTTCTACCTAGTAAGAAAACCAAGTTGCTTTAGGAGGGCACCTCTGGACCCCGAATATTTCCAGTCTGAAATGTGCCATCATTCCCAATTTATAGCTGACTTATTGTTTTGCATGTACAGTGAAATTTACCAGTCTTGTATTTAGAAAGCTATCTGCTCAACCGAAGGCACTTCAAGAAATCTAGAACTGAGGCAACTAAGTCTGGATAAACAAAACTGAAAGAAATCTATTCCAGAGAGAGGAGTTCAGACAATAAGAAAAAAGAATACTGTAAAGCTTCTGTGCACATGAAAACCCAGTTTCTATACTCAGTAGACTTGAATATGAAGGGAGAAAAAATATTTAATTGCTTGAGTTTAATTTGTAATACTTTTGGATATTGTTGCATTTAATGAATCTGCATATTTCATAATAACCCTAATTGTTTCTATTTATGAGATGGGCAGGGTAAAGCAACTAAATACTGGTTGAGAAATACACCCTAATGGCATATATGATGCCATTTTTATTGTTGAAAAAAGAGCAAATAACATGTACACCACTCACAGTGAGTAACAACACTTTTTCCATATATATATATATATATATATATATATATATATATATATATAAGCAAATTGCTATTGGTTTTGGAGCCATTTCTATGTTTCAATAAGACTTATTGAAGATAGATGATTTAAAAGGCTGAAAAGTTGTTCCCAAACTAATCCCTTAACACAACAGAGCAAAATTAAAGATACATGGCAGCAATGTACAACCTGAATCCCACTAGTCCTTTATTATTTCCACTCCATATATTTCCAAAGAAGGAGTAAGACCAAGTCAGAAAACCTATGTATGTGTGGTAGAGGGAGGAAAAAAGGGCAAGGTTGGAAAAGTGTATGTATTTGTACCCGTGAACTGAGCATAAGGAAACAATTACATTTTTTGCAGAAAGGCAAAAAAAAAAAAGCATAATGATTTTCAGAGCTCTTATTTTATTAGTAGTTTTTACAACATACAAGTTTGCTATCAGAGGAATCCATAAATAACATGTGAATTACCGAGCAGACCCTGGCACATAATAGACTCAATATTTATTAGTTCATTCATTCACTCATTCAATAAATACTTCTTTGGCACTTGCTATAGACCAGGTACTGTCCTGCTAAATGGGATTCTGATATCTGAATAAATTTGTCACTGGGTGTTTTTAGGGAAGGGAAAAAGAAAATGTTAATGGTTAGACCTCAAATGTAGATTTACAAAAGGCCCAGAGGCTTATACGTGTTTTCCGTGCCTGTCTTTGATAAATGTCAGAGACCTAATGTTAAGATTTGATTCTGTGAAGGCGTTTATACGCAGAGCTTAAGTATCACGGCATTGACATGGAGGTTTCTAGAGCTTAGACTTGATCCAGTACTAGAGCTGAGAGGGTCTATTCTGGGGGCGCAGATGTTTAGCATGAAGCCACTGAAAAGAGTTCTCAAGATTCATATCCATGGCCTTTTCTCGAAGTTCATTTACTTTGGATTGTTCATTAACAGGGAACAGAAATCGAGGTGTGATTTGAAGTTCTCCTTACCAGAAGCCTCCCTCCCACCTGGTGGTAAGGCACCTAAAACCTGAACTTCTACTATAAGAGATGCATTGCTTTGGGAAAGAAATCATTTCTTCAGGCATCCTTTAGATACTTCTATTTCTTCTAGTGCTTCCTATACATAGTTTATTTGTCTTTTTAAAATAGATTTGAGCATATTTTGCTTCCTATTCCATCACCGCAGCCCCTAGCACATTGCCAAGCTTATATAAAGCACTCAGATATTTACATCAAGAATGAATGAATTTGCAATTCCCAAGGGTAAAATTCTTTACCAAATGGCAGAGATCTGCTCATAGACTGTTTGGACAATATAAATAACATAGCTTGACACATCCATATCCTAGTGGAGAGCCATGGACATTCCCGCCAGCAGGACCACACTGCTTTCTGGAAGAAGCGTTAGATCTGTTCAGGCACGCAAACAAATTTGTCATTAAAGCCCTGGAGTCTGACAATACAAGACATGAAAAATATTACCGTTTCCTAGAGAAACTGAGGGCAGGTATTATACATCATCTACTTCCACTATAAAACAATCATCATATGACTTACCGTGAACTTTCACGGGCCCCCAGGAAGTTTAGCTACCAAATGCACCCCTGACCACTAAATCAACTCACCTGTGAAATGAAGTCATTTGTTCAGAAAAGCCTTCATCTTAGACAAGACTGAGAAAGGGCCAAAGAATCTAAAACATATTGTCCATCTCCTGGTTTACTGAAAATAAAAGCATCTAATTGAAAGAGAATTTTTTTGGTTTAGATCCTAAAATCAATTTTAAAAAATTCATAATTGAATTTAACCAAAATTTTTTTCAGTGCCTACTAGGTGCCACAGACAATACAACTCTAAGGGTCTCCATTTTAAATGACCTAATAACATAAAAGAGTTATTTCTCACTGTTGTAAGTGGCAATTCAGAAAACAAAAATTTGAGAACTTTTGGTCTCACAGGAGAATATAAGTCAAATACACAAGAAATAGTTAAATGAGGTAAAAAAAAAAATAAACAAGTATCAACCAAATATTGTATCAGTCATATATTTTTAAGATACTTCCTAACATTTTCAAAAGACATTTAAGGAGAGAGGTGAGAATTATTATTTTCGTAAAAAAGAAAATAGGCAAGTAGCAGAGGCTTACAACAAAAGATGGTCGTGGCTGCCTCACTCCTTGGTCTCACACCACAGGGCAGCAACTTTCAATTCTTTGAGCTACATTATAATACTGACCTCCCTATTTCTAAATACTAATGTCAAACTGTGGCCTTCCAATTTTAGACAACCTCCATTAATTCCCTCTGTGGTAAATGAGGACTGAGCTCTCTACCCTACTACTCCACTTTCCCTTCCAAACTTCCCCTGCAGAGTTAGTTCAAAACATTTTGTTAAGTCAATCATCAGTGTTACATTAGACAGATGTATTAAGATTATATTTCCTTTCTTGTGCAACTTTGTGTGTATTTTCTTAACTACACAATTATCTTGTTTATCATTTACTTAGTTCTCAATGTCTCTACTCTAATCCAAAACACTTTTTCACAGCAAAACTCCATGAAACAGCTATTCAAAATCATGACTTCTATTGCCTCACTTTCTCTCCTCAACTCATTTCAACTGGGCTTCCTTTGTGACCATTCCATTAAATCAGGTCTCACAGTGATCAAAAGGGCCATTTCTGGCCATTTCCAATAATCAGTTCTCTATCCTTGTCTTAATTGAACTCTCCATGGCGTTTGGCATTGTCGAATGCTCCAACCTCTTTAGAACACTTTCTTCCCTCGGCTTCTACAGCAGAACTGTCCCCACAGTCACCTCCTACCTTACCGCTTCCCTCTTTCTCAATATCCTTTGTTTCAGGGAAGGATGGTCAATGGCAGGCTCTGGCAGAAGGCTGCAGAAGGACACCCCCATAGAGGGCCTCCACGTCCTCCCGTGAAAACTCTACAACCTCAAATTGTCCTTCCAAGCCCAGAGGTGGCCACAGTTTCTCACTGTTGCTAATCTTTGGGTTTGCTCAACATCCTGTTTGGCTTCTCGATACTTCCTACAGCAATACAACAATCTTTCCATGTTAAATTCCCTGTATTCAAAAGTCCTAGACCTTTTTCCATTTTCCAGGCTGGATTTTATCCAAAATCAATTCTATTTGCTTAATATTGGATTTACCTGGTGAAAAGTAACCTACCAGAAAGCAAGAGATTTGGTGCCCAGGATATTGCCCAGCCTATATCAGGTACTTAATAAAGATATTTCAAATGAGGGAAGTGTTGAAGCATTTACCCACAGCAAAGAGTGATTTGGATTATGTAGTTAAGAACATCATAACTATGAGAAAACTTAGAATTTTATAAAGCTCAACAGAAATTTTTTAAGTTTTATAGAGGATCTAGCATAACTAGGATAAAGTCATCAAAACCAAAATTTAAAAAAAAAATCAAATAAAAAATAAATAAGTAAAAACAGGTAAAGGACTGAAATGACCTGAATATAAAGAAATTACTTCCTGGAGGTCATTTCATTCCATTAATTTGGGTACCAGCTTCAAGCTATTTTTTAAACTTTGTGTTATCTATAAAATACATGCTTTCATTAAATGCGTCATTACTTTTATGACCCTTATAATCAATCTCCTTTTACCCCTTCTAAACATGAGAAACAAATAAGATAGACACAAACATTTATATTAATGAGCTTTAAAAAATATGTGGGAGATGGCTTTAGGGAAAATGAATTAAAGATAGCTTTATGATAAAATCTACATTCGGGGCAGAATTTAAATGACTAAGGATTCTGAGAGTTAATTCACAGCTCAGAAAAAAACAATCCAAAGTAAAATGGACCCAGAACAGGGCTTATATGAAATAAAAACAGATGAGTAATTAAGACTTACTTTAAGACACTAAACTCACTTCAGAAAGAAAATTGTGATGATGGAGCTTTTCTTTCTCTTTAAGTATAGGGACTTCTTAAAGCAGTATAACTAAGATTGCAACGTGAAAGCTCACTGGTTGCACCTGCCTCACAGACTGGTTTCTTTTGACACATGCAAAGAGTTTCTTATTGCATTTTGTTTTTTTGTTTTTTTGGTTTTTTTAAAATTTGAATTTGAAGCCAACATTAAAAAATCAAGCAATTCCACATAAACATGTGGAATTCTGAGATCCTTCAGAAATGCCTGCAGTGCCACGATCGATGCTCTGCCTGAGCAGTGGCTGCCCCCTTAGAAAGGCACGAGCTATACCGGCAGACCCATCACTTCTCAGGCAGCATATTCACCCACATTCTCTAACTAAGTCTCCTGGTTGGCCCACTAAGGTTTCGCATTTGCTCATACTGTGAGAAAATATCTCATTTCACTTTCTGTTCATTTGAAATGTTTTCAGTTCCTAAGATGGTATCCTTGGGTCAGAGACATAATGGTTGATGTTTGCAAGCTCAGGTTGAAAAGTCAGGTGAATAAAGGAACTTTGCAGTGTTACCTTTTTCCCCAAATGTAAGGCCTTGTCTGGCCACCTTAGCATGTGTGCAGGGGACCACGGATGCAGTTCTGGGCCTCAGACAGTAGTGTAAACGTTTACTCTATACCACCAAGATGCATGTCCTGGATTCTCAGGGTCTTAGCTACATATTTACTGTCAGGAAGCACCTCAGTCTCTGTAGGGCATGGATCCATTGGCTTCTAGGGAGGACTGTGTTAACAGTGGTATGGATTTCACCCAATTTCCAAAGCAAATATTAAAAATATTAACTAACTCTCTTTATCACATAACAACTGCCTTTGAAAAAGAAACTCCTGTGATTTTTCTCATATTCAGAAATTTCCTTTTCTGCCGGGAAACAGTCACTGATTCCAGTGTTCATTAGGACAAAGCCTTGACATTAGAAACAAACCTCCGAAGTTGAAGACTAATTCTCATAACAGCCTCATTTATTTCTGCATTAATTGGTAGGTAGTTGACTTCAAAAATTGGCTTAAAAACCACATAGAAATAGAATTTTTAATGGCTTAATGGCATTAAAGCATATAATTTACAATCGCACAAAGCTTTTGTCTCCTGTCGTCCCATTTTTACCTCCCTTGGTTCTACGGTTTTATAATGTTAAGCATGATAAAAACGCCCAGGCAGCTGAAGAGATACTTCCTGAATCCATATTTGGGTGTATAAGGGGAAAGATACTGCCAATTAAAAATGCAGTAGAGCCCACTATTGTTGATTTATGGCTGTGGAGAACACAACTTTTTCTCATTTTGATTATTTAATTTAGATAACAACCCAGTTGCTATGTGAAATAACTTGATTTTTTTCCCATTGATGTGCAATTCTGCTAACACTATCATTTGGCATACTGACTGATGATTGGATAAATTTGCTCGACTTTTACTATGAATCATTTAAATTACTCTTTTGCATAAAGGTTTAAATTTGCTTTGGAGCAGCCATTAGAGAATTCTTTTAAGCATTGTTTTGTTTTCTTTTTCATGTATTGTCTCAATTTCTGCATTGGATTTTTTCCCTCTCTCAAAGTTATCACTATTAATTTTCCTTCTCCTTTTACTTTACTAGAGGGCAACAAGACATACCTTCCAAACTGAAGAGATGGCAGTTATAGAAAGGGGCGAGGGTACAAAGGAAAACTCTCCCATCTATTTCTCTACAAACCTGAACTGTAACATCTCAATGAAACAACCTCCCGCCAAGACCTGGATAGCCCTTCCTCTAGGTTTTGGTTGAACAGGCAGGATCAAGAATCAATGGGCCTTCTAATAAAACTGTAACTCCAACAACACCCAAAGCCTATATCCATATGCTATACACCAGAGGAAAGCCTGACAACCTGTTTCTAATTTACCAGGAGGAGCCTGGGTCACAGTATTAGACCAGAAAGGGTAGAGGGCAAGGTTGACCCTCAGGAAAATCTAGAAAGCCACAGGGCCAGATGCTCAATAGATATACAGCTACAGCAGAGATCCTTCTCCTGCAGAATCCTGTCTGCCAGAAAGTCCTCACCAGTAGTCACTTATTTTGGTTAAACAACAGAAGGACATGCATTATCTCAGGTGGATGCTGCAAAACAATCATGTATTACCTGTAATTACCTACGAAAAGGGCATCCTGTTAATTGCCTATGAATGGACTTAATAATGTTAAAGAGCTGGGCTGTCCACTAAGTGTCCACTGGTCACATGCGGTTATTAAGTACTTAAAATGTGCCTGGTCCAAATTGAGATATACTGTAAGTATAAAAAACACACCAGATTTCAATATATATATTAAAGCAGTAATATGAAAATGTCATTCATTATTGCCATATTATTCTTACAACCAAAAAGTCTAGAATACTCTTTCAGAGATATAGTTTCATGATTCTTGGCACCTACCTACAGAATCTCTCTTTCTGGAAAGTTAATGTTGATAAAGTTCTCTAATGTCTACAAATAATCAGGTTATGAGTTATGAAATGCCTCCATTTCTCCAAACTGACCCTCTACACATGATCCAGATTCACCAAATACTTAATTGTCTGAGATGTTCTTGGCACTGATACATCTGGACAAAGTAAGGGTAAGATATACACTAACAAAGCTTGGCCACAGTGTTCACAGGTTCAGCTGGCAGTTGAAAGATTTAGATAAGCATTCCAAACTCACAGAAGCATTCTTATTTATTAGTATTCTTCCAAATTAGCACTCTTGAGATTTTCCAATCATACATAAGAATTCTTTGGTTGTTCTGCCTTTTCAGAATGGCCTCTAGGTTGAATTTATTCCAGGCATCCATATGCTCAAAACATATGGAAAAGAAGAAAAAGGAACTTTTTCCAAAAGATTCTTAAATTTTATTTCTAAAAGAAACATTTTCTTGTTATAGCACATGTTTTCTCCTCTTGCCTAAAAGGAAAAAGTTAATTTATGGAATTTTTATCCTACTGATACTGGTAGTGAAAGAAGTTGATTTTCACAATTGATTATGAAGAACAAAAACTCAGTATTTCCCTCTTTGACATATGGACTTAAACATTAGGTTTCTGTTCTTGGAGAACTGGGATTCTAAATATAAAAATAGAATAAGTTGAGAAATATTGTTTTAAATAAGAACACTAGCTATAGGTAATAGCTGCAGAGTATGAGAAATTTTCCCCTAAGAACTTTACTCCTTCAATTTGCCTTTCTCCACCCACCCCCCAATTAATGTTTCAGAAATTTCCTTCTTTCCCCACTCTCCCATTCAAAGTCTTAGAGATCTCCTCTTGGCCCATTCCTGTATGTGTTATAGAAATGAAGTTTGCCAAACTTCCTCCAAGGAGAAGTCCAGTACTCTTGTCTAAGAGTAATATTTTGGGAAAAGATGGGTCAGGTAGTCACTTAGATACAAGAAGAGCCTTCTGGATACTGGCCCTACCTTTCCAAATCTTTAAGCACCCAATCTGTCTCAACAGGATGCCAACCCTATGAACACAAATACTCCAACAGGCAGTCACAGTTCGGTTCAATCAATTTCATGAGAATGCCTGCTTACAAGCATAATCACATTGCTAGAGATGATGTAAGCATTTACGCATTGGGATTGAACAGCATTTTAAAGTCAGAGGCCTAGAGGACATCACCATAAGAGTTGTACATAAACATTTTAAGAAACACTAGAGTTTAAGGATATGTAGAGAAGTTGGGAGGAAAGGGGATAGGGGAAGTCACAAAAAAAGATTTGATGGATTTTTGTTCAAAGGGGCTGTGTTTTTTTATATTATGTGTTTGTAAAGGACATGTCAACCCCTTATGTTTCCTAAAAGTGAAATATTTGTGACATTTGTTTTGTACAGAAATTCTGTGTGCCATCACTGTTGAAAACCTTTATTCTATGTAAAAATAAACCCCTGATTTTGGCTTTCTCCTGTATCTCAGAAAGTACCTACAACATTCATGATGGAAGATGCTCATTCTTCCTTCGTGTTAATGGGACTTAAATTTGAGCGTTGCTGCTGTCCAACTGTATCCTTCAAATGTGTTCACCTATGTACTTGTTCAGAAACTTCATCAACATTTAAATTCTACGTCACTGGTTTCATTAAGACCTGAATGTGACCCTAGAGTTATTTTCATAATTATTTTCTTTGTCATAACTCCTTAACACAAGGAAATCAAACAAAATGGATACTCTAAGAGAAAAATTATAGGTGCTACACAACGAGCATAAAAGAACAGCTAGGCAAAAAGAAGTCAATTGGATCAACAGCAACGGAAAAGCCCAATCAGTCCAAGGCGTACAGTGAAACTCATATTATTAAGAAACCACCATGTTCTAATTTGACTTCCAAGAATAGCAATAGTTAAGAGGACTACTAGTAGTCTGGCTGAAAGGGCAAAATTGAGCCCTAACACAGTCCCGGATCCCTCCCTCTCCCTCTCCCTCTCCCACAATAAAGCTCCACAGGAGAAAGAGATAAACGTCACATACACACATTATATGTTTATCACAAATCATATTCTCTCCTTCCTGGTTTTTTTTCTTGCTTCACTCCCTTAAAAATATCACTTTCTTAGTTGTTTTAACAAACATTTTGTACATTTTGTAAACAAAGGTAATACACAAGAAGACTGGTATAATAACTTCCAAATTTGAAAAGGGTAAAATTCCAGGCCATTTTCCCACAGGACTATTGTTTCTTAGGCATTGCTTCTTGGTTATTCAATTAAACTAGAGGCAGAAAAGCACCCCATGTAGCACTTAGAGTTGCCCTCCTCCCACATCCAAGTAAGACTGGATATGCCAAGTTTCTGAGCAATTGATTCAGAACCAATTTGTGGCAAACAAATGCTCTCCCGCTACTTAGAGTGGAAAGATCTCTCCATGCACTTTTGTCTAGACAGTCTCGACTACAGGAATATAATGTGTTTGCTGGCCCTCCAGTGATTTATTAAATGCCAAATCCATACAGCAAAGGCACTAAAGCTTAAGAAATGGAAAAACAGCTTACCCAGTGGACTTGTAATGACTTATTAAGATTATGTTGGCAGCAAGACTTATATAGTATCAATAAATAATAGCGATCTATCAAATAACTTTGGTTGAAATGGTAATGTTTAGAAATACCCCATTTAGGGTGGGTGAAATACGCCCACTGGGAATTAGTGGCTTGGAAAATATTCCTGTGCAGTGATTTGAAAGGATCTCAGGCCCACTACAGCCACTGTGCCTAGAATTTCAGTTGCCTTTAAAAAATAAAATTAAAGGTAAACCCTCAACTAAAACTCAGTTTCAGAAAAAAAAGGTACAGACCAAAATCTGCCCAAGAAAAAAACAATGGCTTTGTATTATGAAAAGCCTAGTACATTTTACTTCACAAGGAAATAATCAGATGCTTATCATTATTCATATTATTCGCTTAAAAAATATTTTCCTTCAATAATCCTATTAAAAATAGACTCCTATGAATTCCCTAACCAAATGTTAAATGCTAGCAGATATTTACAAGAATTATGATAGACGGAGAAAAAGGATGATGAAAAATAGTTCGTGTTAAAAAGAAAAATCATATTTCATAATAAAAATATCTTTGCCAGATGTTTGCTAAATAAACATTTTCCATATCATCAGATTCAAGGTATGTTGCTAGGTATTTATCAGTTAAGCTCAGCTATACAGCAATGAGAAATTGTTTAACTGTTTCTTTGCAAACCATAACGTATACTTTAAAAAGTCATCATATTATATGTGAAACTGATCATTACAGTACTTTCAAAATATAGATTATTCATGAAGGTATTAACTATTACGAATCTCTAATTTATAATACTGTGAAAAGCACTATTGCTAGGAAAATAGATGTTTATTCACTTTCTATGGGAGATGTTATTCAGAAATAATCTAAAAATCCATTAATCTTTAGGGAAAAAATGGTCTTTTTGATCAACTTGGTGCAGCTAAAGCAATTTTCTCAAAAATAATGTATGATTGATTTCCCCAAATTGTTCTTTTTAATATTTAAACATTCATTATGCCCCCAAATTGTAATGAGATATTTGACAGCTATAAGATGTATATTTTTTCTCTGAAGTTCTTCAGATTTTTCCACAGAAGAAAAAGAGCAAGCTGCCGGAGTGCTTTCCACACCATCACTTCCTGGTGCTTCTCCAGGCAGACACACTCAGAGCACACAACTGGACGAACTGGCCCAGCTGCTCTTCGTGAGGGGACAGGACGAGGCGGCAAGCACAGGGCACTTTAAGAATTGTTATTTTTTTACTTGCTATTTTTAAAGAAATCATTTAAGAGGTGACATTCAATGAAGTTAGTACATTTTCTAAGTACACATTGATTATTGGGGGAACCAAAATTCAAAACCACAGCAGGCTCTGAAGCCTTATGTAGCTTTCAGCACTCTTTTTCCACAACGTTAAATTTGACCAAATTATGTGTTTTTAAAACAGGAAAATTTGTGTTAATTCAGGTACTTTAAATATAGGTGGTCATAAGCAATACTTGGCTTCTCTTTCTGCTTTTAACAAACTTGACATTAGGCAACAACCATTTTGGTTTAGCTTTTAAAACTTCAGATTTTCAATTTAAATTGGGATTAAATTTCAAAGGAGGGTGGTATGTGCAGTGACAGGCAAAAACGTAACCTGCATTACAAAATATTTTGTAATTTTATTAGTAATTATTTCGGTACCATATTTTTTAAGTGCTGTCTTCTGCATTGCGTTAAATAATAAGAAAAACATGTAATTTGATAAGTTTAAATAAAAAGTTGACATTCCTGGTGGAAATTGCTTCTGAATAGTATTTATTGGTTGACTAAGTTTGAACTCTTTTTCCTTGTCTGGAAGTTGACAGGAACTTCCTTGTCTGGAAGTTGACGGGAATCCAGAACAACTGAACACAGCCGCACACGGGCTCACGCATCACTGTAAAATTTTGGAACACCCGAGACAGAAGAACGCCAATTTCAAGATAGCATTTAGCTCTCAACAGCAATACTGCTAAAAAGTAATATGTCAATGTTTTCAAAATAATTCCCAATATATGATCCTACTCTTGGCCAAAAGGACAATCATGTATGAGCATAGAATAAACTCATCGCCACGTGAGAAAGTTCTCAATGCATTTAGCTTTTAGGCGAACTCTCTCATAGAGGTCCCATCAAAATGAGACAGTAAATGAAGAGAAAGACAAAGGACCCCAAAACAGAAGATCTCTCATAGGAGAACAGTGCCACAGGTCCCAATGGTGAAGGTTCCCGAATGTGCCAGCCATGCAGCAGGACGAGGGAACAATCTCCTGAGACTAGAGCAGAATGGAAGTCTATTCAAGAGAAATTTCTTCAAGAAGTAAAGTTAATTAAACATCTTGAGACAAGAACTACACAACTGGGGAAGTGTTAGGTGGTACATACAAAGAAAATTAAGCAAATATGAAACCAATTTTCAATCTAAGAAAACCAACAAACAAAAGAATGAAAAGGAAAATAAATTATATTTTTATGCTCTCTAGCTCAGCTTTGATTAGTATTTGCATACTCTTCAGAATGTAAACATTAAAAAGTGATCAAGTCAAAATTAAGATGTAACTAAATTTAATGCTTGCAGCAGGAAGTGCTGATGTATGTGGTTAGGAGGTGAGGGTTGCAAGATTTAACAAATAGAAATAGAGGATACCCAGTTACATTTGAATTTCAGATAAATAGCTAATATTTGGGACATCCTTCCTAGTCTAAAATGTGTCTGATCAGTCTCTGAGGACATACTTACACATGTCCCAAATATTGTGTGGATTAGGGTAGTGGGGCTAAAAACAGCTATGTCTTCATCTTCCACAGTGGGAGTCAAAACTGAAAAATCAGTAAGTAGCATTATAAGACAAATACTTAAGTATTAAAATATTTGAAAGCCTCTGGAAAACAAAAGAATATGAAAAGGCAGGTGAAGCAGTACTGTTTTTTTATACCAACTTTTTCTTTCAAAATTGAAACAAATATGATAAAATGCTATAATTTGAAAAAGCATGGGATGTAGGTGCTTTATAACACTCTTAATCTTTTTTTTTTTTTTGCTTGGGAAGAGTCAGAAATATCTAAGGAAATTTCAACCAAAATTTAAAGACCATTGCTTTGCAAAGGTTCTATGTTATTGAGCTATTTGGGTTTATAGCGGTGAAAATGATGGATGAGTTTAGAGCCGTGTCTTGTTATTCATTCATTCAACAAATATTTATTGTGCACCTATTATGTTAGGGGAGCAGATTCAGATACAGAAAATCAATTTTCTGCTAAATCACAAATATAGAACGACCAACTCAACAACCAATTATCATATAGAACGACCAACTCAACGACCAATTATCAAAATTTCAGTCAATTCAAGCCAGTTCACTGCATAGTAAATCACTCTTCCCTGTCCTCAGGGATCCTACAAGCTTATCCATTCTTGAGCGCAGGACTGGCATAGGAACTCCTTGAGGGTGGAACCCCACATTCATGGATCTTTAAGGAATCCTTCCTAGTCTAAAATGTGTCTGAACAGTATCTGAGGAAGAAAATATTTATTAAAAGAGTAAATAAAATGAATCAATGAGTAAATAAATGTGACTAAACTATATTTTATGAGCTCTGACAGTAATAAAAGGTTTTATTGAAAGGAAAAAGAATAGAGTTAGACCAAGTAAGAGGCTATTGAATTCATCTTTATCTATGTAATTACCATTTAAATGATACAGAGGTTATGGAAGAGAAAAGGAAGGGGCCATAGGTGCCTATGAAGATAGGTCCACAGAGGATAATCTGAAGAAACAAAAAATAGGACTTGCTGATAAAATAGGGGAAAGGAAAACTAAAGAATCAAAGATGTAATTCAGAAATCACTTAGCCTGGGAGTCTGAAAAACAGGAGATCCCATTAAGAGAAACAGAAATGTAGAAGAGCCAACTTTGGCAGAAGTTAAAAATTCAGTTTTGTGCATATTAATTTATCCACCATAACTGTGGCCCAGGCAACAGTCATGCCTGAGGCACCTCACATTTTTAAAAATGTAAATGTCAAAAGCAGACAGGCAGTTTCTGCTTTTTGTCACCTCAAATGTCATCAATTTGATTTCCTGAAAGTCTCTTTCACAGAACTCTATTTGACTTCCTGCCTCCTTCATCAGCTCATTTATCAGGTGCAGACATCACTTTCAGGGGTTGGGAAGATCAGTTTAGCCCAGCACAGCACCCCGCCTCCCCTTTGGTAAATCGAGATTCCGCTCGCCTATGCAGGAGTGCCACCTAGTGGTCAGAGAATGTCACTTCCAGCTAGACTGTACACAGGAATGAAGGAGATGGGGAGGCGGAGAAGAGGGGGAACCTCCTGTTCCCCGTTCCGATTTCAAGGTGTGCTGTGCCAAAAACTCCTACTTTTCATTGTCTAAATGTGACTTTCTGAGGGCCTGACTGGTCACAGTGCTAAGAAATACAGTACAACGTCTGCTTTTTAATGTATTCTTAGCAAATAATACAGATGCAGTCTAATGGAGAGAATAGTGAAATCAGTATAACTCTACTGTTTCATTGTTCATACGGTTTTTCATATTTGATGAAGAAATGGTATCTGTAACCATAAATATAATTTGGCTATCTTCATATCATTAAGGACAAGGTTTAAAAATATCTAACTTGTAAATATCTCGCATATAAATGAGTCACTTTCCTTAGCTCCGTTCATTTGCTCTTGTATATACATACCCCTGATTCACTCTAGGGGAAAAAAATTAAGCTGTTTTGATGCCCACCACCTAAAGTCATCTCTTTCTCTCAGAAGGGCAGGACATTTTTGTCAAACCTTTGCAGCTATTCATTCTATGCATGTCTTATCTCCCTCACTAGGCTGTAAGCTTCTTGAGGCAGAATCCATTTGACTTATGCATTAAAAACTCCAAACAGCTGATTACCAGTGTTTCTAACATTGAGGAGTCAAAGCCCTCTTTCCTAATTCCATGGAAACAGTGGACTGCCTGGCCATAAAATATGTGATTGGCCCATACATGCAAAATTTGTGCATACTCTGATGGACTTCAGTGGACTTGAAGCCTATTAACATGCTGGTCTAGTTTAGAAATCCTGATCTAAAATGACTTTCTGGAACACAGCCTGTTTGTAAGCTGGACCATCTTCAATGGGCAAAACAGGCACATGCAGAATAAAGCTTATAAAAACTGACTTCCCTTACGTTGTCAAATACACACCAGGAAAAAAATCTGTTTCTACTTACTGAGATTTGTAAAAAGCACAGGTGAAATTCCTCACACTTGAGGGAATTAACGAAATGTGAAAATGGTCATCCAAGGATCGAGGCATAACCAAGCCCTTTTCTTTCACCAGGATCCCGAGGAGGGCCTACCACCACCTCCAGCCACAGCTTTTGAGCCCCCCGGTATCCTAGTTTCTTGACCTAAGTGTAAAAAGAAAATATTTCCCTGTGTACTTAGCAGGATTAGAATTTTTTCATACTTAACACTTTATCTCTCTCTCTCTCCCTCCCTCCTGTTCTCTCTTCCCCTTCCCCTCCCTCCCCTGTCTATCTCTCTGTCTCTATGTCTCTCTCTAACATAACACACTCTAAATGGAAGAAAGATCCAAACATAAAGATTGGTTTCTTACCCTAAATCTGCCCCTGGGTTAGTTTGAATGGCAAACCTGGAATCCTTTCTTTCTTCCTATCCTTCTCCCAAAAAACCTTCTCAGTTTAAGAGCACTGAAGACCTATTCTCAGGTTTGAACCCCTCCTTCTTTCCAAGAAAAGAACTGGACCAGAAAACCTGGTGATATATTGACTGTACGCACAGGAGATCATTATGGATTGAAACACCCCCTCCCTGGTGAGGTGAGCAAAGCTACCCAGGCACTTCACGAAGTTCACATTAGCACATTGACCCCTTGCTACCCGCTCTGCATGATGCTTACTCCCTTGCTAATGAAAATATAAGTGTCTTGTCTCCATAAGAAATTTTGATCTTCCACGGTGATTTTCAATAGGGCTTTAAAAATATATATCTATTTTCACAGCATGGTCCAAATGCAAACATTTCATCAGAAGTTAAGCAAATAAAGTTTTGAAAGTTTACAGCAAAAAGAAATAAGTAGTTAGCAGTTCTTGCATGTGGAGGAGAGAAAAGAAACAGAGGAGACATGAAATTCAAAGCCCTGTGTCTCAGTATGGTTCTGAAATAACTACATGAGATATGATTTGACCTTGGCCAAGTACATTGCAGAGGGACCTCAATTTCCACATCTGATGAGAAATTTGGACTAGATCAATATCAGCACTGAAGCTGCCAGGTAGACGACCATCTCAGAAACAGGCAAAGCAAAGATCAGAAAGTTATTAAGGTGGACAAGGGGGGAGTCATTGGTCGGTAGGTAAGGGTGAGATGGGTCAGACATAAACAGGTAAACCAGAGAGTAAATAATGCACTCCCAATATTACCTTGAGCAGGGATGATAGTCAAGATCATCTCTGGCTGGCATAACACTGGCACCAATGTCTTGGAATAGTGTCCAACCGATCCTAATAGTCACAGGGCCCAAGTGCTCACCTTCCCTTCCAAATACTCAAAGGTCCAAGCATCCTGTCCTCTGCTCAACAGCACTCCGCCCAGCTCCATGCGAAGAACTGAAACATAGGACCAAAGCAAAGTTCAGAAATGATCAGTACGAGGCCTCAAAGAAAATGATCTGTAAAAACCCAAATTCTTCCAGCCCTCATATGACTATAGGACTGCATATTGAGTTCTTAAGAAAGGGATTCTTAACTCGGATTATTAACACTTTGGGCTGGAAAAGTCTCTGCTGTGGGAGGCTGTCCAGCACATTGTAGGATGTTTAGCAGCACCTCTGATCTCCATCCACTAAATGCCAGTTGTGCTCGCCCTGTAACCACCAAAAATGTCTCCCAACATTGCCAAATGTCCCTGGGGACAAAACCGCCCATTGACAACCACTGTTTTAAGAATATTTTTCATGGTCACCAGATGAACTGAAACAATGGCCTGATTTTTCATTGCCTCTTCTCTTATGCTTCCTCCTGAACTTGACCACTTGTGCATCTCTCTGTTCTCTTAACCTTGACCTCAATTTGCTCTAGCTGATGCTTTGGCCTTCCTTGGCATTTCGAATCATCCTTTGCCTCTACCTTTACCTTTACCTAGGGCTTAATGCACTGTGGGCCAGCACTAGATCAACACCTTCTCCTCTGAGCCTCAGACCCTTCTTTTCCTTCCCCCAAAGCTCCACAGTCAAGATCCAGCATTCCCTCTGCAATGTGCAGCAGCATTCTCTCCTGAGACTTCAGCCATCCAGTACCCAGAACCCATTCCCAAGCCTGGGGGTCTGACAAATGCCATTTGAAGGGATAAAGCGGTTATCTCCTTATTCCTGGGGATCCCAGAGGCTGACACAATTGCTCTTCTCTTTCCTATATCATCTGCTCGGTAGATAGGGCATGAGGCAGCCCCCCTGGGGACAGGACCCAAATGTTCACCTTTTCTTCCAACTACTGAAAGGCATACCTAGCCTGTCCTCTCTGCTCAACAGGACTCTGTCCAGCTCTAAATCTGTAGTTTTCCAGTTCCTGGATTGACTTTGCCAATCACAGCCTCAGTATATCTCTAGGCCACAGGGAAACATCCCTGCCCTCCAAGCAGTTCCAACCACATGGTACCCTGTTCTTTTTCAGAGATCTTGACCCGTGATGCACATTTATTTGTTCAAAGTCTTAGAAGACACTTTTTAAAATGTTTCAAATAAACATATTCCACATTACCAAAATGTAGCCACAGAGTGATTTATTTAACCAGATTCTTGAACCCAGACTTTCTTAATCTCACTTTTTAACCCCATTCCACTGAAAATGTTCTCTTCCACCTCTCCCAACTGTGCTATCGATGGGGTCATACTGAGATTACTTAACTTCTTTTCTGCTTCAGTTTCTACATCATTTGAAATGACACTCATTATTTTTGCTTCTTTTTCAGATAGATCTTTAGGTATTAATATGGTAGCATGTTGAAACTATAATAATTCCTACCAAAATGTCCAATAAAACTCACCAAAATATTTTCCTTCTGTGAGTGGCTAATAAACAGGGCCTTCAATTCAATAATGCATTATATTTTATTCCACACAGAAAATACATAGGATGTAAAACTGGTAATGGAACTTTAATAGGACAACGACCTTCTTAGCAACAAGAGGTGTCAACAATGAAAAAGACTGGCATATGAATGAGGAGCTGTCCATTGGTGAAGCCATTCGAGGAGACAGTAGATGACAAATGTCACGTATGAAACAGTCAGAGTTCTGGTGTGGGGCGGAATGTGTAAGTAAGTGAACTCTGAAGTCTTTTGTGGGTATCCAAGTCTAATTCAACTTCCCTTTGGCCACCAATGATGTTTCATAATCTATAATGGGCGATTTATTTACAATGGCTGTTCTCCTAAATGAGATGTTTTGTATTATTGTGTTAAGATATCCTCTTTATCAGTGGAAGTCAGAGTTATTCTTGAAATTGATTTTTTGCCCTACATTTAGAAGGCTAAGGAAAAGTCAAGCATTCAAACTTAAAGGAAGCGAGTTTTCTCTATTTTCAAATCCTTCCCAAGAACAAGTGTTAAAGATTTTTTCTTCCATGACCATCAGTGTCCTTCTGGACACTGTGAGCCAAGGAGCTCACTCTGTGTGTCAGGGTTCTTCTGGTACATTAAGAAAAACGTGTCCACCAGCACAGCTTCCACAGAGCTCAGCAAATCCTGAGATGCTGCTGAACATCAATTCTGCTTCTAAACTTTTAATTTCCAAAATCCTTTTCTTTTCTCAACAACATCTTTCACAAATCAAAAGACTTGGCTTTCAAAAGTATTATTCCTATTGTAAATCTCCTCCTTGCATCTCTGCAGGGCAATGGGAATATGTAGAACAGAATAAGGGAAGGGTCATGTATAACAAAGTACAAAGTTTAACCTTGCAAGATACCTTCGACATGTAATTACATTATATAAGACAATTCTCCTAATGGAAGAGGACTGTCATTCACAGAACGGTTTGGCATTTTGGGGGTGGTGCAGGCATGTCTTTAAATAACTTTGTGCAAAGCTTCAGCAAATGGAGAGAGCAAAGTGATGTGATGTTCACCATTTGAATAAGTGGCTTCCTTTACGCAGGGCAGGTCAGGCACCAACAGAAAGGCTGCCGGTGGTTGTCTCCCAAGGGCTAAAAATTATTAGTGCATTTCTTTTAAGCATAAACTACATTTTGAAAATAAAAATTCTACTGACATAATTAATAAGACATTAGTTCAGTTATATGCAGTCTTTCACCAGACTTTAAGCACTCGATTTGTTTCATCTTATTATCACGCTATAGAGAAAATAGTGGTAAGCTGATAAAATGCTCTGTGGAATTGAGTATTCTTTTATCTGTCCTTCCCTGGCCTTCAGTTTACTCAATTTTTTTGTATCTCAATAGTTTAATTACATGTGAAAAGACTCCCAATAACACACTTGTGTTTCAGCATATTAGAATTAAATGAGGGGAAAAACTTTTCATTATGTAGTTTTATTATTCTTCATTTGTACATTCATTTGACAACACGGACTCCAGCTGCTGCATGTTCTCTTAAGCTCCAAATATTTTATATCCCAGAGCTCTGTCCAAGAAGTTACACAATTAAAAGAATAGTTTGTTTTTCTAATACTATATAAAGATAGCAGAATTTCAACAGGTTCTATTTTTACAAAGCCATTCCATATAAAAGCTACACTTTTCTTTGTGAATGAACCAATTCTTGCCATTCTAGTACCTAATCTGACATATGCATTAACAAAAATTGAAATTAAACAAAACCATTGATCAGACAAACCATTATACATGAAGTTAACCATAATAAGCAAAAACAAAACCAACCTAGCCAATGGTTTAAAAATCATTCTCTTTGTACACACAAACACACACACACACACACACACACACACACAAAGTTAAAGTCATGAAAGAGTTTAGCTAAAAATATAATGCATTTCAACCAGTCATTTTCCTCACCATAAACTGAAATCTTATTCTGAGTAAGATTATAAGAGGAACTAAGTCTTAAAGAAAGAACATCAGAGAGCTCCTTTGATACTGGAAATAGTCCATCCCTGTTCTGAAATAGTTTTGCCCTTATGACTCTGCTCCCAAGGTAGGCTTTTCTGGCATAAGTAGATTTAGCTTTATTTCTGGAACAAGTAGTCTTTCTTCATAAGTGTCACACTGAGCTGGGCTGATTTAGCTTTCTGTCTTCTTTATACGAGCCTTAGCAAGTTTCAAAATATATGGCCATTCAAAGCAAGTTGTATTGCAAGCTTTTCTCATTTGTTTCCACATATCAAAAAGTTAGAAGAACTATGTGAAGCCAGAGTTCTTCAGGCAATACTAAGTCAAGGTCAGAATTCACTGGTTAATGATGGTGTATTTCACAAAGAACATGTGCAAATTCCCAATCAAGGAATTAAGCCAGAACTTGTAGACTGGGAAATTTTCATTAAAACAGAAAATAGATGAACCTCAAAGCTCTTTGAGCAAATAATTAAGGAGATAAGAACCGCATAGACCTAAAGTCTCCAACCCAATGCATTCCTCAAAGATTTTAAATATACTATTTTTTGTAAGGAGATTTCAATTTATGCTGACAATATCTACCACTAAAGAAAAGAGGATAGTATTAAGGTCGCTACAAAGCAAATGCTTTTATTTGATGAGTGTTTTAAGTTTCCTTCCTGACATGATTGATATATATGGCTTCGTCTAGGTTTTATGTCTGCCTTTGTGTATCTATGTGATGCCAAGTTCTTTCTCACAAAGGCTCTGGCTGATGTTGCTCATGAAATTCTGTGGTGAGATTTATTCTCTGACCTTACACTTTGGAAAGGAGAGCCTGAAATATTAGAGAAATTAGGGGGTCTTAGTAGATTATACTATGAGTTCTTTCCCTTTCCCAGAGGAAGTGTTGCCTGTTGGAAGCAGAGGACAGAATAGGGCCTTTCCTAATTCCCAGCATCCTTGCTGAAGAGGCATTTGAGCAGGATACTGGCTTAGATGCAGGATACAGGCTAAAAGGGTGGTCATGATACAGAGATAGCGCTATGGCAACTTTTTATTCATTTTTGAAATCTTGTGTTACATCAGACAACACTGAATCTAAAAAGGCATGAGCAAGTAAAACTAACAATGGGTACCAAATGTCACAGTATGTCCTGTTTGATTTTTAAAATTATTACAAGCAAAGAAAATCCAAAACAAAATTTTCCAAATTACATTCAAACTGAATTTTTAAGACCTATTTCCATACTAAAAATGTTTTGACATTCTGATGACATATCTACAGTTAAAGACATGTCATCAGAATGTCAAAACGGATATACTTATACAACATGAGCTGGATTAAAGAACAGGACCCACATCTGGCACTGGCTAATTGACTAAAGCTAAGAGGAACTGTATTCATTTTTCATTATTTATGTATATACTGCTTTGTGATGATTTTTAACATCAACATCAAAATTGCATCATTTAATTTTTCTGGTGATGTGCCTCCTTTAAGATTTATCCAAGAAGTAGGTATTAGGTACCATGTACTGGCTAATACTCCAGGTACTAGAGGCACTGGGCTTTGCAACGTAGGGATCTTAAAACTCTCTAGCAAACATAGTCAGTACTTGGGGTTAAAACAGATAATCTAAACTATAAATGCAACCTTAAATCGGTATGGCTTTGTGTCCCTCTACTCCCACTCCTTCAGTTCCCACAAGCCTCTGCATTTTCATGCTCTTAAAAGGATGATTACAAAGGAAAACCACCGGCCACTCCTTTGCAGCATGTGTCGTTCAGCACTCTTCACACTGCCCTAGATGTCCTTTTCTGCCTTGACCAAAGTGTAGTTTTCGCTGCTCCTTATAGGATGAAAAATGCCCAACTCTATTTCTGTCCCAGCCCCTCTCCTGAGCTTCAGACCTACACATCCAAGTGCCATCTGCTGCTCTAGAGAAAGCTCACCCCACAGGTCTAAATCCGAACTGACCATTTGCCTCGCACATCTGATTCCTCTCCAAAAGAGCTCATCTAATTGAAATGCGACAGCAGAAGTAGAGTGTGGCCAGAAATGTTTCATTCTCCATACCATTCTCATTCTCTCTCTCTCTCTCTCTCTCTCTCTCCCCCCCCACCCTCCCTCTCTCTTCACACACACACACACACACACACACACACGCTCATTTACCATACCATGTCATCAGTTCTGATAATGGGGGCTTTCATCTTAAACAGAGGAGTTATTATTCTACATTCATTATCTAAATGGTGTTAATGCCTGTCTTTAATTCTATGATACCATTGAATATAAGATCCATGTCCGATTTCCATTTCAGAAACACTAAATTTCAAGAGAGGACATGTGCTATTTTGAATGAAGGACATACTATGTTTCTTCTTTTTTGTTCTCCAGAAGGATGTCCTGTGATAGCTTTATGTCTTACTGGCATTCTGTATTTATTAAACATAGTGATGAGTGAAGCTCCCTTTTGTTTCAGAACATTTTGTTTTCCCATTTTTACAAGTTCAATGTAGGACTTATATGATTGGTCCGCTGATGAAAAACATGGGTGAGGACTTAAATATTATCATTACAGTCAGGATGTTGAGTAAAACCTGGATATCTTTGGGAAATTCTATAACATTAGATGCTGAGAACTCACAAGAAGACATTCAAGGATGAATTTAGAACATAGATCTCCCCTACTTGCTTTACGATAAAGATGTGACTACTTATTACAGAGATAGGTTATTCTAATGATAAGAAGAGAGTATCTGAAACAAACTGAATATGAGTGGCAGCCTACAGAGCAATAAAAGTTGGATAATATTTTTAATATTAAAATAGAGACGTGGTTAAGCCTTGATCAAAATATAATCCATTTGAGTTAGGTTAAAAATAAAACCTTTCTCCTATGCCACAGCTAATACAATAGTTGAATAAAAATATGAACCAGACAATTGTCTTATCTCCCTACTCCCAAGATTTCAGAGGCCCATAAAGGAAACTGCGAATGAAAGGTCTAATGACATTAGCAAATTTTATTTATAAAATCTGTGTTAAATCTTCGCCACTTGTCCATGTCCTCTCTACTAGCTCATGCTGTGGTATAAATTCCAATAATTTGTCTGTCACCTGCATTCTGCTATTGTTTTGTAACTGGTTCACATGTTTCTGGTCTCTCTTCTTTTAAGCCAGTTCTCCACATTTTGCATTTATCATCACGAATTATAAATATTTTATGTATTTGCTTACTTCTCTGATCTCTCTACTTCCAGCATTTGTTCTTAAGTTCCATGAGGGCCTATCTATAACTCAGCAATGTTACAAAGCTTCAGATAATATGTACCAAACAAATAAAAGAATGACGGTATCAACGTGGCCTTTCTTAGATCCAAACCTGGTCCTTGGGCAAGGTCCTATGGCTCAGTTTCATTATCTATAAAACAGAATCACAATGCTATTTACCTCAAAAGTTACTGGAAAGATTCACAAAACAAAATTAATATGCATAAATAGTGTCTTCCATTTAAAATAGTGCCTTCCGCAATGAAAGAACTCAACAAAGTACAGCTATTATAATTTATTATAATCATCATTATAATATTGTTGCTGTTATTATGTCATTATCATAATTATTGTTATCTAACTCCCCTTAAATAAGTTCCTTTTGCTTAGAGTTCAAAATCTCCGACAAAGTATATCAAATCCAACACGATCAGTACTATGAACTGAATTGTGACCCCACCCAAAATCAAATGTTGAGGCCCTCACCCCAGTGTGATTATATTTGGAGACAGGCTTTTTAGGAGGTAATTAAGGTTAAATGAGGTCATAGGGATGAAACCCTAATCTGACAGTACTGAGATCTTATTAAAAAAAAAAAAAAAAGGAAGAGAAAGATCTCTCTCTCTCCCCCTTCCTCCTTCTCTCCCTCTGTGTGTGTGTGTGTGTGTGTGTGTGTGTGTGTGTGTGTGTGTGTGTGGCGGGAGGGCTATGTGTGTGTCTACATCTGTGTCTCCATGTGAGGTCATGAATGATTCAGCACGCCTCACCTGCCTACTTTACAAAACCACTTACAACTCTTTGTCTCTCACTGCCATGCCTTGGTGAGAACATTCTTTCTTTCTTCACTGACTATTTAATTCATACTCATTCTTCGAGAACACATGCAAGCGCTCTCTATTCCAGCAAGACCATCTGAGCTCCTCCAGTCTAGGTTAGGGCCCCTCCTCTGTGCCCTGTGTTATGGTTCCTCAACACAATGATGACTAACAACACCACTAAGCACACTGTAGGTGTTCCTCAAATAGATATTTAATAAATATATCACTCAGATGTGATTTGGGATAATGCTGATTTTCTTCTGATGGACTGACGTCACAACAATGCAAAGAAATTTCCAAACAGAAAATCAGACACACCTATTATTGAAGTCCATCTGGCCATCTTTTTGAGTTGCTTGGCTACTGTTTCCTTTTCATCTATCTCCCTCTCTTTTACTTGCCTAACCCCACCACCAAGAGCTGCACATCACCACCACCAAATTTCTGTTACTGCCAGCTCAACACAGAGTAACTAACTCATTTTTTTTCTTGACTTCTAATTAATGCCTTTAAGATCTCTCATGCCACTCAAATGGAATTCCTCCCCCCCCAAAAAAAAGGCCTAATAGTTTGTTTTCCTCGCTATTAGGAATTCTTAGAAGTTCTGCTAAAAAAAAAAAACTAATTGTTTAGACCTCACTGTAAATAAATGATGGAGACTGGCAGCTAAATGCAACTTAGCAGTGCCAGGTGAAAGGCACTCTGTCTCCAGTGAAGGCAGAGTCCAGGGGGACCGAATCCTATTAAATGTCAAGAAAACAGAACAGGAACTTTCAAGAGTTAATAGATGTTGTACTGTGAGGGGGAGGAAGGGAGAGATGGAGAGATGGAGAGGTGGAGAGGTGGGGAGATGGGGAGATGGAGAGAGAGAGGAGGGAAAAGGAGAGGGAGAGGGAGGGACAGAGAGAGAGAGAGAGAAGAGAGAGAAACAGACTAAAAAAGAAAGCACGCAGAGCAAGCAGGGTACAGGAGACCAACTCTATTGCTAGAGCAGCTGCACAAGCCATCTGTGTATTTCTTGACCAACTCCTTCACTTGGTCCAAAATGCGAAATTGAAAAATTGTATGTTATCAACACAACTATAAAATACTATGTTATAGACATAGCTGAAGTAGGTCTCAAAGTCAGATGAGAGAAAGAGAAACTAACAAGCAAGTTTTGAGGGGCCGGGAAGAAATATTTAAAGTATTTACTTTACAAACTATATTTATCTACAGAATTAGACCAAGAACAACTTTGATCTACACCTTTCCCTTCCAGTTCTGTATTCTGTGAACTCCTTTTAAACATCTTTATGTTTCTTCATTCTCTTCATGATCTCAATCAGATAATAAGAATAATATGGACTTCAGTGTAGTTACAAGAACAACAGAATGTGTTCCAACATTTTAATATTATATATAATGGGAACCCAACACAGCATCAATTGTTCTAACTGGAAACAAGTTTTCAAATGGATACATATTTCATTGTGCAACCCATCTTATTTTTCCTATCCTTTGTGCTCATAATAAAAACAGTATAATATTTTCTTTTTTTCAATTTTAAAATAAACATTCTTCCCTGGGAAATCTTTATACACATATGAGTAGTTGATACATTCTTACAGAGGAATAACAGCTATGACTCAGGGCCATGAAAGAAGCTTCCTGTAATAAATTACGATGATTAGCGCTTCTAGACAAAGTGCTTCAGCTCCTGTAGCAAATTCTTCCCAGCTTCTTTCATTAATCAGACTGCTTACCTGGCTTTATCATTAGTGCCAGGCCTTTCCACTTGGTGCCTGAACCAATTAATACATAATTTAAATCAGAAGCATGTTTAAAATTCTACCAGAGTACCCTGTAGTGACTGAGGTAAAAGAACTGAAGTACATCATCCTGCATTAATTCCCTAAGTTTATTTGTAAAAGTAATTGATTATTGCTGACAATAATAAGTTTTCTGAAGCAAAAACAACCTTTTATCTTACTCAATATCCTTTCTGCATGCAACAGATAGTATTATCTGCAACGTTTAATAACAGGTATCTGTGGGTGGGGCGGGGAGAATTATCTTACTAAACCCATATCCATACCACTTGAAAGATTTTTCTTGAGCTTTCTAATCTATCGCATCAACCTCTCAACATTGGTGGTTACAAAGACTAAAACTTGCAAAGGTCCCAAAACTTATAAAATAATTAGTTAAACTAGGCGAACTACTACTAACTCCCTGTTCACTGATTTCATGAATGAAGAGGTGAATGACGAAGATCCCCACTCATCATTTTTCCCCCACAACTTGCAGATGCGTCTGGAAGATCATCTATATAGACTCTAATGACAGCTACTTGACAGGAATAAAAATGAAAACAAAGGGCTTTGTTTAAAATATGTCAGGCCCTGTCAACTACTGATAAAAGAATCTCCGATTATCCTTATTCTCATTTTCATTGTAACCAAAACACCACTGATAGCTATTCAGAAATTTACAGCCATATTAATGTGGTTTCCCAGACTGAGTATTAGACTTCATTATATGTGACAATCTCCACTGAGAATAAAATCTTCACTTGAGTCTTCACACTAAGAGAAAAATATTTCAGGCATTACTTGTTGTTTCCCAAGAGCCATATGCAACCTGGCCCCCAAAATACACATGCATGCACACACACAAATGCACATGCAGTGAAGAACCCTGATTTTGTTCACTTTTTGCTGGTCACATGCCTAGACTTCTTTCCAGCCTGGGGGGTTGATCAAGAGAAAGAATAAAGCTTAATTAATATACACCAGTCATAATAATTAATTTCCCCTTGCTGGGATTGACTTTAAAATGGTCTTATGATACAATTCTAGCAAAAGTGACATGAAGGGAATGTGTTAGGGGACTCCTGGAAAAAACTTTACATACTTTGAAAACAAGATACATCAGAGAAAACAATTCTCTGCCTCTGGAGTTTATAGTGGTGCTAGAAGCTGCTGCAGCCATCTTGAAACAACAAAGGTCAAGTCTGAGAACAAGTGCCAACACACTGAGGGTGAAGAAACAGAAAGATGGAAAAATCGGATTCTTGATGACGTTATTGAGCTGTTCAGTTGTGTGACTTTGGAACAACTTTACCTCAGGGCTTCCACTTATGTGCAATAAAAATATCTTTATTCTTTAAGCCATTTCATTATAACAAATTTGTTATTTGCAGTTGAAAGCATCTCATCTGATACAACAGCCAAGGTTCTTTGCTCAGAATCTTCCAAGGACACTTTCAGAGAAAAAGGCCCTAAACAAATATAAATAAGGATAAACCAAAGTACAAATTATCAGAAAAATCATATAATCAGAACAAATTCACATCCTTACTTTTTAGCTAAATATAATAATTCTAATTGTCCTCATAATTTCATGTCAAGACATTGGAATTCTCTCCCGTACTTACACAGCAAGTAACTATCCGAATTCATTCACAGTACACAGTACAACATGTAGATTAAAACATTAGGTTCTAGAATCAGGTACACAGAGATTAGGTAGGTGATAGATCTGCCCCTTTCTAGTTACGTAAATTAGGCAAATAACATAACTTCTCTAAGCTTTGGTTCTGTCATCAGTAGCGTGGAAATAATGATAGCACTTATTTCTCAGCATTAATGTTGGTATGATGAGCTAATTCATGTACTTGGCTCGGCACTTAGCATATAATAATGATTCAATAAATGCTGGCTACCAAGAGAAAAAAATGCATATATACCAAAAAATACACACTAATATTACAAATATCTACCTACAAAGCACGGCTAGGTAATATACCTAGTATATTAAAAAATATCTACCTACGAAGCACAGCTATGTAATTTTATGCTGGTAATGCTACTCAGAAGTAAGAAAAATCACAGAAACTCTGGAAGGACTTGTGAAAAAAATCTAATTCTGTTTTCCTCTCAAGAATAAGACTAGATTTAGTTAAATGAGAATTATTCAGATAACAGTATGCTAAGCTTTATTTACAGGTGACATGCTCCATCTTAAAAAAAAAATGTATTGTAACATAATTTAGTGCATAGGGGAAAAAAAAAGGCGAACTCTGCAGCTTTATTTAAATATATGAATCAAAGAGCTTGAATATTAGAAATTACTTGGAGGTTCCAAGGATGGCTGTCTTTTTAACTGTGGTGGTAACCTTTGGTTGCTTATTAGAAATGAAGATGAAAATTATGATATCATAAGTTAATTTTAAAAATAAAAGGAGAAAAATAAGAAATTTCTAATATCCAATGCAATATACCTGCCAAAATCTACTTAACTGTACAGTTAGGGGGAAAAATGTCTTTTCAATCATTAGAAACTCTGCACAGTGATTTTAGGTTGTTGACAATAGATATGTATGTGTCTGCTAATACCTAAGCAGGAAAAATGCAGTGAACAAGTTTATAAACTGCAATTTGCTTCAGACTTATGAAGACTAATTATTTGTTTATTTTTTAAAATATTTTTCTCCAATAATACTTTAAATAATTCAACAAATGTTCATTGAAAACCTATCGGATGTCAGCCCATGGACTAGGCATCCATGCACTATGGATGGATGAAACACGACCCCACCTCATGTACGCCACAGTTTGTTTAAAAGGACATCAGAGTAAGTGCTGTAACATAGACGTGCTCACAGTGCTATAGAAGACATAGCAATGAAATTTAAAGATTTAAGATTATTTCAATTTTATCAATAATGATACCTACAATCAAGGCCAAAATAATTGCTCTAATTAATGGTTATACTTACAAACGGAAATAAATACTAATGCACAAAGGAGCCGTTAACTTGTGTCTGAGGTCTGTGTATACACCTCCCTCACCAAACTCTAAGGCCAGTTCCACACATCCAATTCTCCCAGTACCTGGTTTGTGCCTTACTTACGAAAGGCCTTGAAGTCCCTTGAACAAATTCAGCAGAACATTCTAAAAGCCCATTTGTTTCTTTATCTACATCAAACTATTTTATTCTCAGTGGAGATTGTCACATATAATGAAGTCTAATACTCAGATCAAATATTTGGCCAAATAATACAAATTCAAATAATAAAACTTCATCCTACAGAATATAACAGATAAAGAAAAAACACATGAGATAGTGATTAATAACAACAGCCAAGTATATAGATATACTTTGAAATATCTGATACAATCAGTGTTTTCTTCTCATTTCACCTTGGGAAAATGAAAGCCTGAATATAATTTAATAAAATTTATTTTTGTATTTCATTAGGGGAATAACTTTGTAACTTGAGCCCAACTCTACTAGAACTTCATTGTCTACTACTTGAGATAAAAGAATATCTGGACACATTACAATCTATGCTGTTTAAAAAACCCATTTTAGTCAAACAGACCAATATTACTTTCATGTTCATTTTTTCTCTTTACTTCATGCCCCAAGAGGAATAAATAATATGTGAAGGGGATCAAAAGGTGATCCACAGGAATACAACAGAAAGAGGGGGGAACAGACATTCTGCTATTCCATGCCCTGGTTACCTAAAATTCCAGTTTCCAAATCTGGTAGTGGTAAAATGCCTCAAACAGTTCTCAAAGAACAAGAGGACTGGGCCTCTTACAGTCAAATTTGAATCAAGCTCCTTCTTCAATGGAGTCACCCTGGTATGACTAGATCTCACTTTTTCTCTTCATATTAATAGTTATAGCAATTTATAACACTTTGCCATAGTTGTCAGCATAGGAAAGAATATATTTGCAAAGCTTCTCAAAGATAAGTTTGTGGTGATTAAGTTACACATTTAATTCCCAACACCTACCCCCCCCCCAAAAAAAAAGGATAATCTTGTTACTTGCCATATTTGGGATGAAATTACTAAAAGAAAATAGATGCCAGTTAAGAAATAAAATGAATATATACCTACATAATCCATACAAGAAGATTCAATTCCTGAAACTTCTCCAAGAAATTCCTAGGACATTGCCAGGTGATCTTATCTAGCATTCCTGGTCGTGTCAGAGATGATGAACAAGGTCTCTTCTACCTCATTACATGAGATGTCTAATTAATAAAAAATACTATACAGTACATGAGTCCAACAGTAAGAGGATAGATCATATAGAGTGGTCCAAAACTAATGAAAGAATTTAGCCTGAAAATTTATTCAACTCATCTACCAAGACTCATGTTTTTATTCCTCCTTTTATATAATACTCACAGGGTACAACTGCCATTGTCTCTAAGAGTAATTTTCCAGCTTTTCCAATTACACCATTTTTTTCCCCCTGTTCTCTGCCACCAAAAGCTTCCAATTGCTTTGGTACTGGTTCACTTCTGATTTCTAGGAAACCACTAAAGCTGTCACAACTGTTGACAATTAAGTCTTCTCTCCTCCTGAGACAAATGACCCACCTAAGGATTGGCAAGGTCGTGGTACATATGGTTAAGGAAAAAGGACCCTAATCTCTTTTATAGTTAGTTGCCTTCCTTTACTTCTCCTACAAAAATAAATTTACTGTCCAGTCCAAACTCATATTCTGTTCCCACTTTAATACCCTCTGTGCCCTTCTGACTTCCAACACCTATATAGTACGTCCCTCTTTCATAATTTATTACATATAGATATGATGGAAGGCCATTTCAGGTGATGATAAACATCTTTATGTTAGTAAGTAAAGATATCAAAACACCTTTGAAAATTAGGCACCCCTACTTCACTATCAATTTCAATTGAAAAATAAAATTCAAACCATCTCAAATAATGGTGAAATCAAAGATAACTTGCATGCAAGTTCTCAGAACATTCATTGATTTCGATATACACTGTTAACTTCAGTTAGTCTAACCTGTGACTTTAAAAAAATCACTCATCCCAAATTTCTGTTAGCTCCATCAACTTCATTTTTGCTTCAGTTTCTTGTGCATAAAAGGAAAACACATTTAATGGAATTTGACAGAGATGCTGTAAGCCATGCGTGTCACTAAAGTTGCGGTAATGACAATGAGAAGATGAGGGCCATGCATTAGTGAATTAACCAGAGTTGTCCAAAGAATGAAGAAGCCTATCAAAATATAAGAAATGGATGTTGTGATTCATCCAGAATGCTTCTTAACAAAATAGCTTCCCATTCACACACTACTCTCCACCTTTCTATGAGGAGGAATAATAAAATTTAAATCTTATTACACATTTAGTCATTATAATAAAGCTACAAGGTATCTAGGACATTTTAAAATACTTCAGAGCATTTATTCTGCTGTGCCTTTCCTTCTAAAACATATTGGCAATTGTGATGCTAGCAATCTTGTCACTCAAATCCATAATTATAAGGAATAACTTAAAACATAAATTGTCACTGCATTAGCCATCACATTTACATATCTGTTCAATCCCATAATTGCCATAAAAGCCAATTTTATTTTTAAAGGCCAAAATATAAAATAATTAAATTGTTGTTGTTAACTCTTAAGAATGAGCAGCTTTATTTTATTGCAATTTTTAAAAGCCAGTCTGTACTATGCTGTCTTGAATGACAGTCTGTTAACAAGGCAAAGAAGGAACAGGTGAGTGTTTCATTTAAAGATTTCTGTAACAGAAAGGAGCATCTTGCCAGCCATATTGGGCAACCACAAGAACTATAATCTGAAAAAACCATCCTAAATTGCCCGGCGCGATACAACTGCCCTCGCTTATTTTGGCAAAGAATAACTCCCACTTTACATCTCCTTAACTCAAAAATGAATCTTTCCTTTGAAAAAAACTTAATTTATAAACTAGGACAGGCTGGTTTCACTGCAACGATAACTATTCTAACTCACCATAAAAATTCAAAGTAAGCCTGCTTCGTTCACCTTAAAGTCCGTGGACTTTATAACTTCCTTCTGGCTGCCTTCAAAATAAGAGAAAAAGAAACAGTAAAATTTGTCCTCCTCTAAATTCTGAAATCGATCCCCTGACTTAAGATGAAATTCTGGCTTGCAGAATTATGCACTGGCCCAGCCAGCACATGAGATGACTTGTGGACAGGCAAACACCTCTCTCGATCATACTTATCTGTCTCTGCCCTATATAGTAACACAGAAGGGACAAGACTATGTTCTCCTGAAATCCCTTTACCAACATTTCCTTTCGAAACCGAGTCCACGTTCAATAGATATTAGAGGACCACATAGGCAAGCTGAAACATACATTAATGCCCAAGAGAATAGTCAAAGGAATATCATATCAAGAGAATGAGAAAACAAGCCACAGACTGAGAGAAAATATTTGCAAATGGCATATATGATAAAGGACTCCAAAATACACAAAGAACTCTTAAACTTAAAATATAAGAAAACAACTCCAACTGTAAAAATGGGCTAAAGACCTTAACAGACACCTCATCTCAAAAGATATACAGATGGCAAATAAGCATATGAAAAGGTCTCCACATCATATGTCAAAAGGGAAATGCAAATTAGAAAACAATGAGATACCACTATATGCCTATTAAAATGGCAAAAAGCAAAACACTGACAACACCAAATGTTGATGAGGATGTAGGGCAACAGGAATTTTCATTCATTGCTAGTGGGAATGTAAAATGGTACAGCCACTTTGGAAGATAGTTTTGCAGTTTCTTACAATACTAAACATACTCTTACCATGCAATCCAGCAATCACACACTTTGGTATTTACTCAAAGGAGACAAAAACTTACACTCACACAAAAACCTGCACATGTGTGTTTATAGCAGCTTTAATCACAATTGCCAAAACTTGGAAGCAACCAGGATACCTTTCAGTAGGTGAAAGGTTAAATCAACTGTGGCACATCCAGACAATGGAACATTATTCAGTGCTAAAAAGAAATGAGCTATCAAGCCATGAAAAGACATGAAATAAACTTAAATGCATATTATTAAGTGAAATAAATCAATATGAAAGCTACATACTCTATCATCTCAACTATATGACAATCTTAGAAAGAGAAAATTATAACAGTAAAAAGATCGCTGGTTGCCAGAGGTTGCAGGGGATGGAGAGGAAGAAAGGGTGAATAGGCAGAACACAAAGGATTTTCAGGGCAGTGAAAATATTTTGTAGTATACTGTAAGGATGGATACATGTCATTCCATATTTATCCAAACTCCTATATCGTACAAAACCAAAAGCGAATCCTAATGTCAAATATGGACTTTGATCACGATGTGTCAACGTAAATTCATCAATTGTAACAAATGTACCACTCAGTTGGGGGATGTTGATAATGGGGGAGTCTGTGCGTGTGTGGGAGCAGGGGTATGTGTGAAGTCTCTGTACTTGTCTCTCAACTTGCTGTGCATCTAAAACTGCTCCCCGCCCCCCCCCCAAAAAAAGCCTTTTTAAAAAAATTACATAGAAGTGAAGAATATCTGCAACGCTATTTTTGAGGCTATTATTGCTGTGAATAATTTCAGCATAAGAAATATCTATCTAGCATTCTGTCTTGATCATTTTCCTCCCTGCATTAAATTATTTTAATGAACATTGTCTCTGGCATAATTTTTAAAACTATGACTCAAAGAGCAATGTATTTGACAGCTCTTAACCTTCATATGCCATCATCGCACCATCGAGACCTTGATGGCCAAGATACCTCCTGTTTACTTATTTTCTTTACTGTGATCTTACTGCGGCTCTGTAGAAAAATGTCACCTTCCACAGTATTAGCACAGTAATAACCTTTTCTTGCATTCCAAGTGAAGGTAAGTCACGATAAATAATGTCAACCTTAATTTTATGGTATTTTACACCAAATCACTGAGGAACCAAGTGCAAAAGGCTTTGCCTCACTTTCTTCCATTCCCATTAGTAGCTGTAGAAATTTCAATGCTAGTGCAAATTTCACAAATTTTACAAATCATCTAGAGTCCACCCCTTCAATTTACAGAAATAGAAACTGAGGCACAAAGAGAGCAAATGACTTGTCCTAGGTTCCTCACATCATTAGTGGTAAACATAAGCCAAGATCCTGACTCCAAACTGCTAGGGTCTTGCCTTTTATTTCCCACCACGCTTATTTACTTGGGTTATGATATAATCAGATAAAAGTGATTTTTACAGTTGAAGAAAGCCCAATATGTAAATAGTACCTTTTGAGACACTGTAAAAAAAAAAAAATCATGTTAGAGGAAGCCAAGGCATAGTTCAGTATAAAGACCGATGCCAACAGACCTGTATTCCAGGGCAAGAAGGCTCTAGTCATGCACTGTCTCTTTGCTTCAGGACTCTTTGTTTACTCTAAGGAACCTTGGTGGCAAGTGACAGAAAACCCATTCAAGGTGGTTTAAAAAGTGAAAAGGGGAATTTATTGGCTTTTGTAACTGAGAAGTCAAAGGTTATCTTAAAGTATGGCTGAATCTAGGGGTTAAAATAATGTCATCAGGCACTTCTCTTTATTCCTTCCTCCCACTACGGTACAGCTAAAATATCTGCTTGCAGTATATGAAACAAAAATAAGCCGCTTCTGAAAGAAGGAAAAGAGAAGGTGTACTGGGATCCGAGGGATGATACAGTAGTGAGTTCCCTGGGTTTTCTTTTTGCCTTATATATTCCAGACTTGGAGCTGGAGAAACCAGAAATTCAGAAACACCAGTAGTGCAGAAAAAAAAGAGTCTCCTCAAAATAACCTGCTTTTAGCCAAAGGACCAGGAAAGGAAAACCCAGCAAGACAGGAAATGTTTAGACACTAGCCCTAGTCCAACCAAAGAGCTTGAAAAAATAGCAACCCCACCTAGAGCCTATTAGCAATACTAATAGGAAGCCTCTCCTTCCACCCTGGCCAGGCTGTAACAACTCCCAATACCTCCACCATGGCAGTGTCAGAGAAGGCTGAATAGAGAGCTAAGACTTTCAATCCCATTGGGCAGCAACAAGATCCCTCCCCTGTGATGCCATTGGAGACCATAGGGGGACCCTGATCTCCTAACCCCAACTGGTGGTAAGGAGGCAGCTCTCCAGCAGCAATGAGATCCTTACTTCACGATGTCAATGGAGAGAGGTAATGAGGCACCCCTCGACTAAGCTAGGTTATGTCAGTTTTTGGCCTGTTGTGAACTTGAACTCCCACACCCACGTCACAGTAATGAGGAATCCCTAATTCTTCCCCCCACCCAGGGTCTGATGGAAAACCAAGTGAGGAGCCTGCACTCCTACCTCACCTGGCAGTAATGAGGCGGTGACCCCTTCTCCTGCAGGCATGTATCAGAGGGGGCTTTCTAAACTACAAGATTTAATTTAAATAAGATATAGAGTCTCAAAACATAATACCCATAACATCCAAAATTCACTTAAAAAAAAAAAAAAGACACATCAGATCAAGAACCAGGAGAACCTAAACTTGAATGAGAAAAGGCAATCAGCAGATGCCAAAGCTTTAATGGCATATATATTGGAATTTTTTCACAAGAATTGTAAAGTAGCTATCATAAAATTATTTCAATGAGAAATTATAAGCACATTTTAAAAAAAGAAAAAAAAACAGAAACTCTCAGCAAATAAATATTTTCAATAAAGAAGCAAGATATATAAAGAAGTCAAAAGAATTTTTAGAACTGAAAATACAGTAATCAAAATTTTAAAGCTCAATGGATGGGCTCAACAGCAAAATGGAAATGACAGAAAAAGGAATCAGTGAACTTTAAGGTGGAACAATAGAAATTACCTATTCTGAACAACAGAGAGAAAACAGACTGAAAAGAAAATGAGCAGAGCCTCAGGAAACTGTGTGATTACACCAAAAAAAAAATTAGCAATCATGTCATTAAAGTTCGGAAAGAGAAGAAAGATCCTTCCGATCACATATCTAGACCTCTGATCATCATGCATAGTGGATGCCGCTTCATTTGCCTCTCTTTTCTAGACTCTAAGCTCTAGGAGGGCCCAGATTATGGTTTCCATACCTGCATCCCACTCCCCAATACAGTGCTACGCACAGGGTGAGAAATCAATAAAATCAAGCAAATACATGGACTCCTTTATGTATTTTCCTATGTATTATGTACAATAATTATGAGATTCAAAATTAAGATTCAAATTTTGGAAATTTTTACTTTATTTTTTCAGATAAAGTCAGAAGGCCAAATTCCTTTGCAATCTTTTACTTGAATGAAATCCAATATTAAGAATGATATTTTGAAATGAATACCTCAGTTTCAGAGCACTGAGGGTCTTCTGAATTTTTAATACAAAATGATATTATTAAAACAGCATACAAAGTTATGAAAGCATTTTTATGAAGAAATGGGCTCTTTATTCAATTTCTCATTTAGAGCACAGTAATAAAAGTCAATTCATATGGTGAATTTTCACAGGCACATTAGAAAATCTATGAAGTAATTTCATGTTTTATGGATTCAGGAAACTATAGTTCAGACACATATCATTTATTATCTTTTTTTTTTTTTTTGCACTTGCTTTATTAACCACCTAGATTAAAGAATACTAAAAATTCCAAAACAGAACTAGATTCAGTGTAAGATGTTTTGAGGAAAAATATGAAGCACATTCTACCAAGCAGAACCTGTTATTTTTTAGGAGTCCATGTTAAGATTTGAGTGTTGCCAAAAGAAAACCCAATAACCAGTCTCCCCAGAGAGCAAAGGAACCTTGCTATATTTACTGCAATCTGACCTCAGCTTTATCAGCTCTATAGAATTGAGAGGATTAATCCAGATGACTCATGCTTCCCAAACTCATTAAGCAAATTATACTACCTACTTACAAGTGTTCAGAAGAGACATTTCTTTCTATTGACCAGGATGCCCATGTCCTCCATGCATAACATTCTGTTTCTGGTATCAGCAAAACTGGAAGAAAAAGCAATTACCAAAAGTGTGTGTGTGTGTGTGTGTGTGTGTGTGTGTGTGTGTGTGTGTGTGTGTTTAGAATCACACTACAGTCTCTGACTTAACTGTGGTTGGACTTACAAGTTTTCCACTTTACCATGGTATAAAAGCAATATACATTCAGTAGAAACTATACTTTAATTTTTGAATTTTGATCTTTTCCTGAGCTAGCAAAATGCAGTACAATATTTTCTAGTGATACTGGGCAGCAGCAGCAAGCAACAGTTCCCAGTCAACAGATCAAGAGGGTAAACAACCAGTACTCTACAGTGCATTGTGTTAGATGATTTTGCCCAACTGTAGGCTAATATTGAGAGCACATTTAAGGCAAGTTGGCTAAGCTATGCTCAGTAGATTAAATGCATTTTCAATTTACAACATTTTCAGTTTACCATAGATTTACCAGAATGTAACCTCATCCTAAATCAAGGCACATCCATATGGTGATTCTGCTAAATATCTTCTACATGTCCACTTTGCCCTTCTGATATAGGCTGACCTCTGTGACTTATATCAGTAGATCTTGGGTCTTCATTCCTCTACTTGGAAGATCCCAGCAGGAAATCGGAGAGAGGAGAATAACATTAGGGTATTTATTCCTTTGCTCCCTCTCCTGAGGTGGTCTTGTTCTGGCTAGGACCATCAACCAGGTCACTGCATCAATTAAGCCAACATGATCCACATAACTTTCTCCTTCTGCATTTTTTTAACCTCTTCCTCTTCTCCATGCTTCACATCTACAGGTGGGCGCCTGCACCACCTCTTGCAATTCCTTGACATCCTACTCACACCTTTACAATAGTCTCTTAGAAAATACAGCCTTCCTGAATCATCCTAATTAAGAGTGCTATCTCTTTTCTGTTGAGATTCTGACTGACAGACACAACAAAAAGAAATGGCTAATCTCAAAAGACATATGGCTACTGTAAGAATTCAGAAATGATCACAACCCCAAAACAGAACATCTCTATGTGTACCTACCTTATTATCTATCTGTCTTTAGGATATTGCTGAACAGACACTGCCAACTTCTGGTTCTTGGGACCTCCTTTTTTCTATGAGCTTTGCTAACCTTCCTATCTCAACTCAGATTTGTTCAGTCTTCCTCCAGAAACGGTGCAATATAATTATTATTTTTCTGATATTAAATTATCATTCTCCCCAAGATTTGTCTCTCTGACATTTCCCATGTTGTTATATGGAATATGCGTTGTTTCTAAACTCTTCAGTCAAATAATTAAGTCTATTGATTTACAATCATATTCGACCAATTATTTTCATATTTTTGTGGCTTTACTAGTTACATATTAAAATATTAATCTATTTTCTTTAGTTTAAAATTTAAAGGAAAAACATTGGTTACCCTAAAACCTAAAAAAAACATATTCTAATTAAAATCCAATGAAATTAATCTTTTCCTCATTAGAAAAAAAAAGAATTTAACAAGATAGAAAGATTAGAAATGTCTTTCCTTTAAAATTATGGCTTTTCACAAACCTGAAAAGTCTAAAGTCTCCTGCATAATTGGAAGAAGAATTCCACCTAGTCCTATAATTTATTCAGTGACAAAAGCTTAGACCTAAGTACAAAGATATAATTCCTTGTTAAAGTAATGCACATTTCCTAATTATAAATTATGTGATTCAGATCAAGGGCCGAATCAAATTCTAACAAAAATCTAGAACCCATCCCTTTAATAAATTTTGCTTGTTAACATTTGCTTTTCTTTATACTGTGAGGACTACTTTTTTTTTCCACCCCTGAGACTTTTCTGGGTTGTGACTGTTTGAAACCTTATCTTGCAGAACTTCAGAGGAACTAGTCCCTTAATGTCTCCCAGTGAACTGTGACCTGAAGATGCTCTTCATTTTCCTTCAACCTTGACTTTCTTCCAAAAATTCTGAGCCTTTTTCTGGTCCATCCCTTGTAAATACTTGGTTTTAAATGTTCTCTTTAAAATGTAGAAATGGAACAGCCAAATATTAATTAGCAATCTAGCAATTAAGTGACCTCACTATGCAGAATTGTTCTTAAACATTTAGCCTGACCTATTAATGCACCATAATTGCGAAATAACAATGTAAAAACAAAAAGAGAAAAACTTCTGTCCATAAATTATTTTTAATACAGAGATAGTAATAACGTCTACAAAATGAAATAGGTTTTTCTTTTTCCTTTATCTTTTTTCTTTTTTTTCTTTCTTCTTTTTCTTTTTCTTTTCTTTCTTTTTCTTTTTCTTTTTTCTTTATCTTTATTTTTTTATTTTTTTTGCCACAGCAAAATATTAGTGACATTTAGGGGGAAAAATAATCCCTACCAAACAAAGCAGTTATGTTATCATACAATTTACAACATTAAGATTTATTTTTGCTTGAGGCAAAGTTAAGATTAAAGAGATGATGTCACTAACATCACACAGGCTCATAAAACACTAAGTCATTACTATGTCCTTAATATTAAATAATAAATTATAAAGCTCAGGATTTAAGACATATACAACATTCCTTTATAGTAGTCATGTTCATTTAAAATCCAGTTGTAATTTGTCATAGTTCTATTTCCAGTTTTTATCTAAACTACTTTGAACCATGATTGCACAAAAGCAGTTTTTTCTTTACTATAGACTTTAGAAATTCACAGGATACAAAAATGAAAGGCAATAAAGAATTTACAATATCAAGAATCATCCAACCTCTCCTTTTCTAGTTTGTGATCTTATTCAGTACCTTTGCACAGAGTTAAGGGATTGCTGTGTGTATTAATATCAGACAACTGATAACAAAAGGATATCATGGAAAATTATTTGGTAATTTTAAAAATTATATTATATTAAATCACAGCTCTGACACATATTGTGCAACCTGAGGATAATTTCTTAACCACTCAAATGTTCAGTTTCTCATCTATAAAATGGGTCTTTAGGATGACTAAATAAATGAAATAACATATGTAAAATATTTACCATAGAGTTTAGCTCACTTTTACTCCCCTCATTCCATTCTACATGGGGATATCTACACGCTGAGCCAAGATTAAATAAGAAAGATTTATAATATTATAATGGGAAAAGAACATTATTACATCTACTCTGTACCAGTATAAATATTAATTAAAAAACTATAGTTTTAACCTTCACACTTGAGGATATTTTGCATATTCTTATGTATATATAGAGAGAATTGCTTTCCATATTAACTATGTTTTACTAATCTGAATAAAATTCTTCAAGTGTCCTCAGGCAAGTCATTTACTACCTCTACAACTCAATAACTTATCTATACTATGAGGGGGCATGAACTAGATTATCTGTAAGATGTGCCCCAATTCAAAGTTATAGTATGGCTAAGTTTCTGAAAAAGCTATGAGGGAAATATCCATGTAGTCCTATCCTGGATATAAGCCATTAAGAGTCATCCTGAATTAATCAAGGAGAAGCTGCTGTAACAAAGACACCCCAAAATAAAATGGGTTAAAGAAGACTCGAGTTCCCTTCCCTTGCAGGTCCAGCCACTCTAGGCTGCAAGGCAGCTTCGCTCTCCCAAATCATGTAGGAGTTACAGTTATTTTGTTCATCCTCTAGGGTAGTGTTTCCAAGGGGAACACCTTCCTAGCATTATTTTTTTTTGGGGGGGGGGGCGATATATATATTTTTCCAAACCCTGAACTCTGAGGAAAATGAGTTGAAAAGTCAGTAAAATCTGAAAAAGTATTAAAATTTTCTCAAGAAAATTAAAACAGCTCAACATACAGAATCACTGTATGACCCCAAAGGGATGTTGTTGGTAGTTTTCCTGTTATAAGTGTGTGTTCCTGGCCCAGCCTGCTGTCAATGGTGAGTCATTCCCGCAAATAAAATATATATTAGATTATATACATTATATAAAGCTTATGAATGGTGTTACAAGAGATACATTTTAGAAGTAAAGTAAGTCCTTAAATTGACAGTTTCAACACATGATTTAACAGAGCTGTTAACCTTACTGGAAATCTAAATGTTACATTATTCCAATTCCACTCAAATAATATCTGCTGACATTTTCCAGTGTTTGAATATTCCCTCTAGGCTAAAGTTCTTCAAAAATGTGTTAACAGAAGACATGCAGAGAGAAGATTCAAATGTTGTTGTGGAATACTTCAACATTAAATTAGAAACGAATCTAAAATCTGAATTAAAAAAAGCAATTTGATTTTGAAGCAACACCAAAATCAGGGTAACCTTACCAAATATTTTCATCATAAAAAAAAGGCAACAGCTTATGTAAAGAAATATGCACCCTAACAAGTAACATGAAGATGATTTTACACACAACTTTATCAATCCAAGCAATATCAACACACAATTAAAGAAAATTTTTTACAACTGCATTGTCACAAAACAGAGAACTAGTCTATAATATAGGTCAATTAAAGCTTTGAGTATTTTAAAATGTCATTTTAAGAATAATAATTTTTAAATATTAAGTATTTGTGGTACTATCTTTTTAAATGATTCTCATCTAGATTTTATATTGTGTTAATGTTCCTTTCTTTTCATGCTGTTATCAAATATCAATATCAGGTAGTTATTTCTATATGAAGCACATAATCTTGCCACAATATATTAATTCATATTTATCATTATATCATTTTTAACAGAAAATCTCTAAACTTTTACTATAATCCTATTATAAAAAATATTCATTATTTATTATTATGGTCACTCATTACATTTAAAAACACAGAAAGTATAATAAAAAAAAAATACAGAATAACTTGTGATATGTGAAATTGCCAAGAATTCTTAGGAAACTGATTTCTTATCCTGAATCACAAAGGTTAATATCTGTGGGAAATTTAAAAACATTATCCATTTTACTCATTTGCAAACTGAAGCTGGGAAGCAACTACATCCAGATTCCAACTAGCATGAATGAAAAAGAAAGGGAGTCAAGGACAAGCAAGTTTGTTTTAAGCAAGTGGGACAGGAGCTGTGCGCAACCCTTTCAATAGCCTTTAAATGAGAATTTAGTCTCAAGCCCAGTCCCAGCCTCAAAGGAAACTGGGTAATGTTTCTAGGTAGGATACTGGGAGCCCAGGAAGGGCAAGGGGTAGATTTGTGAAGATACAGCAGTCTGCCTGCCACACATCCAAGTGTTTTCTATTTATATCCTTTGTCATGTTTAAAAAAGTAAATGTATGACTTATAATACTATATTTTTATTTATACAGTAGGTCAGACATTGTTTTCTTTTTCTTTGATTATAATTAAACAGGGGAAATAAGGTGTTTAAGGAGGAACATGACACATTTTAAAACAGAATATTTAAAGAAAACTCAGTCAAGACCATAACTGTAACTGCCATAATGAAAAATGGTATAAATATAGATGTGACAATGAAATAAGACTGAGGGAATATGAGGCAATATTACAAGATTAAAGACATCCTTTCAGTGTAATGAAAAGGATAAAGGAGCCCTTGTATCTTTTGCTTTGTCCAGAAATGTTACACTATTCATATATAAAATGTTGTGTTTAGTATGTGTGTAGCACACTCAGATATAAATTGTCTGTGGGTCATTATCAACCTCAGGTTGCCACTTGAGACATCAAAACCTTTTCCTGAACAATCGGGTAGGGATCAGGACAGGTGTCCACCTCTGCAGGGACTCTTTCACCACGTGGACAAATGGCCCGAAGCCTTGCTGAGGAGGACAAAATCCAGAGTAAGAAATAAGAATTATAGTCACTTGTGTCTTAGTTTACCTAAGCACTAGTTAACATAAGAGAGAGAGGAAGGGAGGGAAGGAGGGAAGGAGGGAAGGAGGAAGGAAGAAGGAAGGAAGGAAGGAAGGAAGGAAGGAAGGAAGGAAGGAAGGAAGGAAGGAAGGAAGGAAGGAAGGAAAGAAGGAAGGATGGAAGGGAGAAAGGAGGGAGGGAGGCAGGGAGGGAGGTAGGGAGGGAGGCAGGGAGGGAGGAGAGGGGGAGAGTAGAAGAAGACTTTGTAGAGGGTGTCTGATATCAATTTCCTACTAATGCTAGCCAAAGAGCTGATGAAAGCCATTCTTTACGTATGGTTTCAAGAAAACATTGCAACCATATGTAGAATTGAGCATAAATTAATTTCTTCTGTCTTTGTCTTTGCTATGCATCCTCTGTGGGTCAGGCACTGTGTCTATCCCTCTCTGGTCTAGGTTGCATTGATTTCTCGAAGTATGTTCCAAGTTGCCTTGAATGCCAAGTCTCTGCCACAGCATGGCCGAGGGTCGGAGAGCTCACTCAGATGCTGTCTGCTTCACTTTTTCACCCAGGGATGGCCTGAGATGACCACAACAACATGCTACCTAACTTTCTTTTAGGTTTTCTGTATTCTCAGCTATTGAAAAAATATTTTCTTCATTAGACTCTAAGCAAAGTGAAAAATATGCCTCTATGGGACAGAAATATGATAATAGTGATATTTTCTAGGACTTCCTAAGATCCTCCTTAGTTAATCTATCTTGTAATTCCTTCATCAACTCTGTCTTCAAGGCACTGTTTAGTGACAATATTTTACAAACAGCCCCATCTGATATAAAAGGACATTAAACCAAGGTCTGAACAAAATATTACTTGAAATGTTTGTTCAATGTTTGGTTTTGTTTTTGCATCTCTGTTCATGTGTAGCATGCAGCCATGAAAGCTGTTTAGGGTGATGGCAGTGAATGCCTGCATGTGTACAGTACCTCCTGTAGCTACATAGCCATTAATTCCCTTTACAAAGCTCTGCTTCAGTGGGTTGGCCACTCTTGTCAATAAATGTCATTCAGTGGTTGCTTAATTCAGAAGCAAGTGCTAAAGCCTTAATGGAGAGCAGTCCAGGAATTTGAAACACTGCAGAATGAATATTTTACCATAACTTGAAAATCCAGTGAAAAATATTGTATATATTTTCTGATGTTGATGATTTCCCTGCACTTTTGCTGCAGAGACCCTGCCCTGAGGTTGACCACCTGGCCCCGGGCTGCATATGAGTCTATACCTCCATTACTGGGATGCCGAATTGGGGCATACTGACCCCATTTAACAGTCTTCGTATGATGCTGGTAGCTAGTAAATTTTACACTGATTCATTATTTTGAGAAAAAATATACATGTAATCTTAAACACTGCATTTTTCCCAACCAATTTAAAGGCAGCAGTAAAACAGTGTAGAGACAGAAGAAACCAGGACAGAGAGCAAAGAAATCTGTTTCATTCCGAGAGCTGTCTCCAGGTGACATTTGGCTGGTCGTTTAACCTCTCCAGAATGCTATTTTTTCATCCATTACATGAAGGGCTCAGACTAGATGATGACTCAGCTGCTAGATGATGATTCCAGACAGAAAGAACCTTTCGAAAACAAATCAAGTGGAACAACAGCTATGATGGAAGGCAATCTATCCTAGTACAGAAAGTGTGAATCTGAAGTTGGAGAGGTTTCAGGACCCAGCTGGATGGACTTGAAAGAATCACTTGTCTTCATCTCACAAGTTGGTAAGGATTCAAAAGATAATTTATGTCAGGCACTTAGCACAATGCATGGTACATGTAACTAAATCAATGATAACAGTTATTAATATTTTATATTTGTAGCATATAGTTTAGGATCTAAACAGTATGCCAGATTCTTATATTCTAATATTATGATAATAAAGAAGTGTTGACATGACCCACAGTATATCCAGATCCTAAGGGAGGGAAAAAAAAGAAAAGTCCAAAAACAGGCCGGGGGCATTGCCTTAAACAGCAACTGAGAGGAGTGGAAATAACATACACCAAGCCCTTAAATATAGACAGTCACTAATGGCTAGCTTTTAGTTCACTGGTGAATACCGGAATGTGTTAAGTAATCAAACCCATTCTCTTGGTTCACTGTAAATAATTATATCTACATTACATATACTATTATGCTTTAAGATTTTCTTTCTTAGATTTTATACTGAGTCACTTGGCTAAAAAGAAATTCAATATAAAAAGGAGATAACACAAAACTAGCAGAGGGAAAAATAGTATACTACCAAAAAAACAGTTGTATTTGGTTCCTTTTTTCAAATCACCCCTCAGAGAAACTTAATTCAAGCACTTCTGGACTTCTGAATGAATTGAAAACTTGCAAAAGAAAGTAGATGTGCAAATAATATCTTAAAGAGTAGTTAGAGTAAAGATTTATTAAGATGGGGAAAAAAGTAAAGAAACAGTTATATTTTTTCATTACAAATATTGAAAGATAGCCAATTTCTGTTTACTGGATATAATACTTGTAGTTCCCTCAACACAGCCATTTCACATTTGTTGTGGAAGCAATTTTCTCAGCTTCTGGTGGTACACCAGAATTGAAATAATAAGCTAACTTTGCAATACAGGTTAATGTTACCCTCACATATAAGAAACATACTTTCTATAATGATCATCACACTCTCCTCTCCTTCTTTTAAAAATCAATTCCAAATATTACTTTAAAAGCAATCCCCTGCTGTAATGATTTTACATATCTAAAGCTCTCCTTTGACATTGTATGACCTTCAAAATCAAAATTAGATTTCTTGCCTACATGGTCAACATCATTTATCACAGTGCTTCTAGAAATTGCTCTTCCATTGTTTTCCCGTGTAAGTCTCACTGCTCAGAGGCAGTCTTCTTTCCTCCTTCCCTCTTCCTTTTTACTCTCCAGGAATTTCCTCCTCCTTTCATTCTTCCCTTTGGCCCTATATTCTGAATGCTTTTCTCCTAATATTTGTTCTTCTCACCTTTCATCTAATACAAGACTTTCCAAGCTCTAAACTCGCCCTTTGCAAATATATTTCATGAAAAAGAATGCTTTCTAGAAGCTTCCTTAAGTGTACTCCTACAGTTCATCATGAATTAAAAAAAAAAAAAAAACAGGTATGAGTAGATAATTTTTCAGTTAATTCTATGCATGTATCTGTATTATGGGTAATGCCTACCCTGCTCTAGTATTCAGTCAACATATATAATTACCCCTAGCAGCGGTCAGTCAATAAATATTTATTGAACTTGGCCTTATTGCAGGCCCTGGTGATCCAGCGGTAGATAAGAGTCTCTGCTCTCCTGGAATTTGCATTCTAATAAAGAGAATGAGACAAATACATAACAACATCAAAACTAAAAGGATCATTTTAGGTAGTGACAGATACTGTATGTGCTTCAAAACACTGTAAAAATGGTTTTAACCATCACCATTTCCATAATATCCTTGCAATATTCTGAAAGAAAAACATGCCAAATGTGCTGATCATACTTTATTTACAGGCTACATTCAGACATCTTACTGAAGTCCGTAACTCACTGCGAGCAACATCATACTCAATTACAGAATTTTAGTAGCGACATAAATCCTGTGAGGGATATGGAGTATGATGGTATTTCAGAGCCAACTGGTAACATTCCTTTTCATTTTCTTCGCCCTGCACTCAACCCAAGATCCATTTTTTCTCTTGAAACCAAAAAATTAATGGTGAGGCCTCAACCACTGTCACTGGCCTTCAGCTGCTGCCAAGGCAAGTGTAACTTCTCAGGCAGTCAGAGATGACATTTTAGGAGAGCCTACCCTACCGCCAATATTCTTCAGAACATCCATAATTACCTTCATTCCTTGGTTTTTATCTCTGTCAAAAGGAAACTAAAGCCTGAGAGAGGAGTGCAACCTATGCATTTACATTTATTTCCTTGGAATACTGTACTTCAGTGGGAAAAAATGACAACTATTTCAGAAATATCAATACTATAAATAATAGGAACATTTTTAAAAAACTTAAATGTAAACTTAAGTCTTATAGATGTTATATAAGGAATTTTGCTTGAAAAGGTTTTTCATACAAATATAAGAAAAAACTCAGTATTTAAGAATAATATAATTTTGTATTTATCCAGCACTAACTGAAATAAGGAATATGGTACAGATGTTATAAAAATTAATTCAGCAGTTAAAATTTGCCAATTATGTAATTGAATAAAATGTTGCTTTCCACTAATATGCAAACAAATAACTAAATTCAACAAAAAGTAATCACTTTTGTCATTTATATAACATTAATGAAAACAAAGGTAATAAATATTTTCAATTAAATATTTAGAGCTTCTAGTGCCTCTTATACTTATCTTTATTAATTTCCTATGATTTCAGGAAGAAATTGATTTCTAAAAGACCAATATTATGCTAGGGTCTTCTGGCAAAATCCAACTTTAATTATGATTCATAATTATTAAGAACATAATTTATCTTTTTTTAAGAGAGTAGTCTTCTAATCTGGGCAAAACCATTTGTGCCTTAGGGATGTATAATTTATTTCCTCTCAGCAAGATAATTAATCTATAAAAGTCTTATTTTACTTAAAATTACAGGAAATTATCATAGAATTTTTTTAAATAGTAAATTTTATATCGCATGTTTTGGCGTGAGATTCCACCCCATCCTTTTCAGCTTTTATATCAGTTTCATCATTATGCCCTACAGCAACTACATGAAGTAATCATTATTACACCCAATTTTAAGATGAGAAAATTGAAAACAGATGTCAGGTGATGTACCCAAGTCACAAAGTTTTCGAATATGTATGGGACCCCAATTTATTGCCTCAGCCCCAGGTTCATTCCACTCCGACTCTGAGAAAATCTTAGGTAGTAACAGCTGGACTGGAGAACAAGGCCATGGAAATGATATAAAGCAGGAAATAAAATAACAACAGGATACAAGAAGAAAAATGAATAAGGATTCATCAGAGAATCCGTCCATAGGAGTCCCCCCAAGTGGTCAGCCAGAGTCACAATTAATAGCTAAAATCAACATACTGGCCTGTGGTCACAAGACAAGGAAGAAATCAAAGGCTGGACCTCTTCCTGCAATCAGCATGCTCCCTGGTCAATAGCAAAGGCACTAGCATGGTCTCTTTAAGGAGAAGGGGAGTGACAAGGGAAAAAGAACACTTGAACAAAGACTTGCATCTGCATCCTTTGACTAGACCATAGAGAAACCTAACAAGGGCAATCGCCCAAATGCTTCTGCCTCCACAAGTACAATTTCTCAGGTTTTTTATTTTCTTTATTCATGTTATATTTAATATACGAGATGAGCCGAAAAGTACCAATAGTTTTCTTTTTTGATGCACTTGCATACAGTACTGTAAGAAATGTAGTTTTATCAGCTAGTTCGATTTGGGGGAATAATGTTATCAGCTAGTTCAATTTGGGGGAAGAATAATGTTAAACATGGTGTTACTTTTGTTAAAATTTTTAAATATTTGAAAATAATGTTATTCTCCAGAAATCTGATAGTCATGAGTTTATGAAAAATTCTAACCAACGCATCCTTAAGAATAATTACCATGAAAGAAAGAACATTGAATTGTTTTGAATAGATCTATTTTTTTGTTTTCTTTCTTATTTGTATGTTTACTTTTTATTATGAAAAGTGTATGGAAAATATATTCCAAAGAGAAAAGAACAGTATAATAAACCTACATAGGTACCACTCTGCTACACCGATTATTAACTCCTGGTTTTATCCATAATATACTCAGTGCTCCAAACTCAAGATTATTAAAGTAAATCTCAGACATAATATCATTTTATCTGTAAATATTACAGTTATGTACTTCTAAAATTTTTATGCAATACCATTATGATTGCCTTAAAATTCATAGTAATTATTTAATATCCTAAAACATTTGGTTATTCTTCAAATTTTTCTAATCGACTCATATATTTAATGTGTTTCAATTAAGATTCCATTAAATTCTATACACAGTGATTGATCAATAGAGCTCTTTACGTCTTTAATCTAGATTCCTATTCTCTTATTTTTCCCTGCTTGAAATTTATTTGTTAAACCACAGAATCCCCCATAATTTGGATCTTGCTGATTGTTTCCCCATGGTGTTGTTTCACATATCCCCCCTGTCCCCCGAATGTCCTATAAAATGGTGTTTGAATGAGTCTTTATCACTTTTTCATATGCTCCATGTTTACTGCTAGGAATTCCCATGTCTCTGTGCTTGAGTCTTCCCATTTGCTCTTGGAATAACTCATCCACCTCAGTGAACTGGGCCTTAGCTCTTTCATTTATGGAGCAATACTGAGTATTTGCTGCATTCGCCCCAGTGCCAAGTGTTGGTTGCAAAGATGACTGTGGCACTGAAGGGATATGCTCATAAGCTAGAACTGTGCTTACGAAGAATGCAGAGTGTTAATCAAAAGTTCTTTTTACAAATTCAAGATAATTTCTAGCAGTGGTTGAGTTAGCTTAATAAATACTTTGCCTTAAAAAATCTTCACCTCGACCCTATGACAGAAGTATTATTTTATCCTTATCTTTCATCTACGGGTGAGGAAACTAAGGTCTAGAGAGGTTCTGTGATTTACTCTAAGTATATCACAAATCAATGGTGGAACAGGGATGTGAACCTGGACGGGCTGCCTTCTGTGCTCACATTATCTAATCACTAGGTAATACTGCCTTGCCAGGCTCCTGCTAACTGCCCACCCCAGTCAGCAGGTGATAGAAAAACTGAGCGATTCTCTTGCTAACTACTAAGTCTTCTCAGGCTCTTTCTTTCCATTCAATTATTTGGATCAGTTTAATGGTGATGAGTAGTGACCAACAGTGTGATTACACAAAGACCTGGAATAATCCTTGCATCCATGTCATGAGGTATAAGGAGTGTAGACTTTGTAATCATAACAAGCTGGTTTGAATCTTGTAATTCAATAATGTGATACATTTTACTGTAAGGTTTTGGGTCCCAGTTTCCTTTTCTTAATTTTATCTCCTCCTCTAGAAACTGTATTTTTAAAAGCCAACACTTTTGATTTGCAAAATTCAAGTTGTCTAATTCAAAACCTAAGGCCAAAAGAAGCCAGAAATACTAGATTCTATCAAAAATGGGTAGAGATAAAAAAATTAAATTAAAAAATTAAAAAGGTCTAACCAATGTACTGTATATTTGAAACTAATAAAATAAAATTGAAAAAAAGAAAAAACTCAGGATAAAAATTTTAAATGTAAAAAGAGGGAAAACATAAACATTCAGTTATTCGTTTGTACCCAGATGAATATAAAATTCAAGTTTCCAATGCTGTATGTCAATTATACCTCAGTAAAAAAATTTAAATTTAAAAAAAAAAAAAAATCGGTGGAGAGTCTCCGGTTACTCTGCCCTAAAGGGCAAGGCTGTGCCTAGGGTGTGCCTCAGGCAAATATTTTTTTGCAGTGCCTCTGCTTACATAAGGTCTTATTTTTAAATATATTACAAAATGCATAGGCCCATGTGAGGCATAGTGATTTATCAATGAAGATTTCTAATAATGGGGATAGAAGAGAAGCTTTTATATTTGTTCACAGTCTAATCAATATATGTAAGGGTTCTTCATCCTGTGTTTGACATGAAGTCATCCAAAAAATCAGTATATCAGCACCATCCTGGCAATTCTATTAAAGAAAATATATTTTATGGCAGCCAGCAGGAGACATCTTCCCACCAGGCTGTCCTCTTGGGACTAGCTCAGTCATGGGGGCAATTTTATAGACAACTTTAAGTAGTACCAGAGTTCCTTAATTAAGCCCACATTCAGTACAGAGAGTCAAAGAGTGTCCCCAGGAAGAGCAAATGGAGCCAGGGTCAATATGGGTTGCAGTCTAGCCCCACGATGCCCACCTAGATAATACTCAGGGCCCTGGCTGGGTCCAGGCTTCAGAGTGGAACATAGAAACTTTAACAGAAGGTATCCAAAGCATGGTGAGCCAACTGAGGCACAGATCCTGGAGCAGGAACCCTATTTGCCCCAATATAAAGTCGATAATGACAAAGTGTCATCCAGTCTGAAGGAAGGAAAGAAACAAAAGAGGCTTAACCAGAATATGAAGTCACTTAGGAACTAAGACTTTGCAGATTCCTATCCTAATGACCCCTTTTTCACATGGGATGTTGGTGGTTTGGAGGGAAAATCACCTATACTTGAAGAGAAATGAAGAAAACCAACTCAGGATCTTCTCCCAAAGTTGGAACAGTGGTGACACACACCCAATTGCATCTCATACAAGACCTTAAGCAATTACTTAACTACCCTTTAATATTTGGCTCCAAAAAATTGCTGTAAGGATTTAATAAGCTAACAAAGGATTCATGTCTTGTTTATGTGAGACACTAAACACTAAAAGTTATTATGAATATTTTTTTCTAATTATGTAAAACCATGGACTGGACATTAAGTATAAAAAGCAGCAAAATAACTAGAAGAAGAGCAATTTCTCCAATATCCAGAAACTTGTCATTAACTGGAGCAATAATAGCTTGGGAAACTATTAAGAACTACTTAAATATGAATTGATTGAGAAGAGTGAATGGAAATACATTAAAGAGACAAAGAAAAGGTACGAACGAACATTATTGCATTTAATAGAAATGGCATCCTACAGCAGGAGAGCTTTTGAGTCCAACACGTTAACAAGATGAGAAACAAGAGTGGTAGAGAGAAGGAAGAGCCCTTGCAAAGGAGATATGAGACAGACTCAGACTGATAGGTATGGCTTTCTTGATGAAAAATAAGATCTCCAGCACCATCAGCACTGCTTTGGTAATTCTTTCCTATTGTAACAATTATCAGAAGCAAACCCAGAAAACACTGTTGACGTCCTGAAGGCTGTTTCACGTGTTGCAAATAAACACAGCAAAAACCTCTGAACAGATAGTTTAAAAACAAAGCCCTCCTGGCTTTTACACCTGAGGAAGGAAAGCATGTGAGTTTCCTAATTCGATCAAGATACAAATATATCCACTGAGTTTACACAGGTTGGAGCCTCAGGTGAAAATGATGCCAAAACAACCAATAGAGGTGTGAATATCAGCTAAATCAGTTTCTTGGCATCATGAAGACTGTGAAGGTCTTTCGGGCTTTAGAAAAAAAAAAAAAAAGTTTGATTTGGGATACCGTAAATGAAAAATTAGGGCTTAGAAATAAGGAAATGTCCACACAGCTCACCAAGATTAGTACGCCTCTAAGTACATAGAAGTGGTCCAGCAACCTTGCAGGAACCCTGTTTTCATTCCTTTCCAAGGGACACCCATCACTGGCTACTTAAGTGCTCTACACTATAGTGTCTGGTAAATGTATAAGATGGCACATACTTTGAATATTCAGTACTTTATAATGTAAGCAATTAAGGGCCTGATCTGTATTTATGTTAGAACAGTCGCTTTGGTATCACTTGGAAACATCTTCGTCTAGACTCCATTTCTGATAGCTTGTCCAGTTTCACACTGATCAGTGTCGCTCCAGACATGGAGGTGCTACAGTGAAATGCCAAGAACTCTGAATGGGATATATAAGACCTGGACCTAGCTTCAGCCAACAATTACTTTGTTTCTTTTTGTGACCTTGGACAATCTCACTTAAACTTTCTGAATCTTAAGTTTCCTCACTTGTAAATGAGATCATTGCTCCTACTCTACCAAGTCCCAGAAAATGTTTTACTGGAGAGAAAAAGAGGAGTAGGAGAGCTGTCATCATAGAAAAGAATTTAAATTTCTTTTAAAGCAAAGTTAACTTTTCTTTTTCTTTTTCTTTTCAAATATATGAATCTTAAGTGTGAAATTGGAGCTACTCTGATTAAAAGAGACAGCAGCAAGAAGGAATTAGTACCCTACCTTTGTGGCCCCCTTCCTTCATGCACTGCCATCCCCAGGTGGATGGAATCCTGGAGAGTCTCAGAACATGGCTGGAAAATGACTAGCCTATACAAATGTAAGATATTTTTGATGTCCAGAATTTTTCTTCCGGTATCAACTTGGAATGAAAAAAAGTATTTCTCCACGAAAACATTCAGTAATCCTAGAAACAAATAAACAACAAAAGAATCTCTGGCAAATTTTATTGTGAGAAAAATAAATTGAGAAATATTTTAAGAAGAAAGTGTTGAGGCTACTAGAATCACAATTTCTGATCTGCTAGGAGCTAAATCATGAATTACCCTTATTTCTACAAAAGATACAGTAAAACATGTGGTATTATTGTTGCCAAAGGGAGGAATAGAAAAGTAATTTTACCCTAACCTATCCTATTCTGCCTCTATTTCTTTATTTTTTAAATTTTCAATAATATTTATTTGTTTTTATTTTTTTATATTAGTTTCAGGTATACAGTACGATGGTTAAACATTTATGTAATTTATGAAATGATCCCCCTCATTACTCTGGCACCCATCTGGCACTACACACAACCATAACAGTAATATTGACTATATTCCCTGTGCTCCTATATTTCTATTTATTGCAAGTCACACACACACTGATCTGAATTAGAATGAGCAGAAAAAAAGCCACATATACACTACTGCTTTTATTATTGTCATTGTTGTTAGTACTATTATTAAAATGACTACATTAGTCTCCAAAAAAACCATTTTCTTGACCTTATCAATATTTTGGGCATTACCGGATAGATAAATACCAAAGGATGCTTTAAATGTTTAAAAAACATTTGAGATGTTAATTTTCTGTACAGCAAAATGTCAGTTTTAAGTCTTTCTATTCCTATTGAGGGTACAAGTCTAGTCAAAGGGACGGCTATGGAGGAAGACAAATATAAACTAATGTTAACAACAATACTAAAAGTGAATTCATACTATAACCTTTTACAGTGATCTTAAATCAGATGAAAGTAGACCAACAGTGTTCTGTTATCAATAATTTCTACAAAGGTGGAAGCCATAGGTAATTTGATCATCTAGCAGCCCTATGTCAAACAGCCATTGTATCAGTCAGGGTCCCCATAGAAAAGGAATTATTAGAAAAAATTCCAGGGAGGATTATTTATAAAAATTCTAATTACAAAATTAGTAGACTGGGCAAGGTATGAGGGAACTGCCAGGAATAATGCAGAAACTCAGAACTGGCAGCAAGAGCCACCTAGGCCTGAAGGGACGAGGGAAGGATGAGATTACAAGTGCCAAGAGGAAAAAGAATTCCACAGACCAGCGCTGTTCAACAGAAACAGAATGAGACCCCAAATGTATTTTCATTTTTTCTAGTAGTCACATTTTTAAAAATTAGACAAGTGAAATTAATTTTAATTAGACTTTTTATTTTATCCAATGTGTCATTTCCACGTTTAATAGAAAAATTATTAATGAGGTAATTTACATTCTTTTTTTCATGAGTCTTTGAAATCCAGTGTGTGTTTTACAGTTATAGCATATCTCAATTTGGATTTGCCACATTTCAAGTGCTCAATAGCCACATGTGGTTAGTGGGTTCTCTGCTGGACAGTACAAGTACAGAGTACATACTGCCTTATTCTCCAGCTGGGGTAGGGGTGGAAGGAGGGACATCGACCAATCCTAACTGGAAGCCAGAGGCAAAAGAGCCCACCGATACAGTACATGTGGCTCAGGAAATCTGAATGGAATAATTTCCATTATCTTTAGCCATCACGTTGACTGACAGATATTCTCAAGATCAGAAATGCAGTGGTATGGAAGTAGACAGGTTTGTTAGTTGGCTGGATCTAGTATTGTGTTAATTGTACCTTTCGAGTATGACAAACATTCCTGGAAGTGCTAGGAATGAGGAGATAGGGGCGTGAATATGCCAACTAGGCAACATTCCATGAAACTAATTACTTGGGATGATTAGGGCAAAAATATGTTGATACAATAATTTACTCAACATATTAAGTATCCTCCATGGATGGGCCCTGTGCCTAGTTAATGACACTCTTCAACATTAAATGGAAAGAAAACTACTTTAACCTATTACAATATTATCTAAAAATATGTATAAAGGAGAGAGCCCAAAAAAGTTGTTTCCTAAGCAAAGTTCTTATTTTTCTTTATTAAAGGAGATCAGTGCTGTGATTATATAAAACATGCATTAATTTATGGGAAAAAAAATCTATCACTTTAGCATCAAAGGTAGTCCATAGATATTTGGAAAGGATGAACTTGGATTTGAAATATCTCAATCTCCTCTACTAATATTAGACTGTAAAGTTGAACATAACAGTCTCTCTGAATCTCAGTCTCCTCATTTATAAATTGAAAGAATAAGAATACATATTCCCATATATGTTATGTATCCAATACTTTCATTAATTCAACAATTTAATAAGCGTCTACTATGTGCTAGGTACACTGGGTATATATACCCAAACAAGCAAGATGTGATGGTTGTCATGAATTTTGCAAGAAATACAGATATATTAACTCAAGTCTGCTCACAAGCCTCGGTCACTTGCTGAACATTCTTATTTTACTGGTCTGCCTATAGATTTCCTTGAATTATCTTCTCTGTAATCTGTTTTATCTTTTTCTTTTTAATCCTTACATCTCTACTTGCTTTGTCTTGCCTTGCTTCATTGTCTAAGATCTCCAACATAAGCTGAATAGAAGTAATGATAGCATAATTCTTTGTCTTGATCTCAACTGAAATAGAAATCATTCTAAAATCTCACCATTGAGTATGCATACTGTAGGCATTTGATATATATGCTTTAGCAGGTCAAGGTAGTTTTTTTGACTTCTAGTTTGCTAAAAAAATTTTGTCATGAATAAATTTTAAATTTTTCCAAATGCTATTTCTGCAACTAACAACTAACATCAAAACTGTGAGCGGTATGAGATTTTACCATACTTGCAGGTTAATGAGGTAACCTGCCAAAATTTCATGGATGCTGGCAGAAGACCTGAGACTGCAAAGTCAGAGTCAAAAGGCTTTTTTACCCATGGCATAGCAAACAATATGAATAATAACATTTCTTTCAGGTCTTCTTGCCCCCAGTTCTCAAGGGAAAACCACATAGATGGGTCCTGGTGGATGCCTGCTCAGGCAGTAGTTTGAATTACGGCAGTGAAACCATGAGCTTAGGGAACCCAAATCTTAAAATGCCTGCCCTCTGCTCTGGAGGGAGACATTATCATTATTAGACTGGTCAGTAAGAATACCTGCTTTTTGCTCCAGAGGGAGATACTATCTCTGTTTTCCAAAACTGTTCACTTTAAAAAAAACTCTTAAAAATTTTTAGTCCCAACAAAAGTCAATCAAGATTGCAAGATGTGCAGAAACATAAGAATTGTGTCCCAACAATTCTTCTAATATGGTGCACAAAAGCAATACATTTTCTAGAGTTGAACAACCTCTCATTCCTTGGAAAACTTCTATTTTATCATGGTTCAATTTTTATACATTTCTGGACTATGATTTTCTATCTTCTAATTTTTGTTTTGCATCTATGATTTAAAAAGAATTATAACTATAATTTACATTTCTTTTATTGTTTTTATTCAGCTTTGGTATCAAAGACATACTAGCCTTATCAAAATTTTTTCTCTACTTGTTGCCAGATAAGTGTACATAAAACAAGAATTTCTATTATTTGAAGGTTAGGTAAAATTAGTCTGGAAAACCATCTTGACTTTGTGTCTTTAGGGGAAAGGAAACTGGATTATTAATTTCATTTCTTTGGTAGTTATACATTTAATTTTCCTTGTATTGACCTTGGTAATACATTTTTTTCTGAAAAAATATCCATTTCCTTTAATTTTTCAAACACAGCTGCATAAAGTTGTTCATAGTATTTATTTATAATTTTAAAAATCTTCATTCTATTTGTAGTTATATATATTTAATATATCCATATAGATAATCTACATATATTTTCTCTCTTAAAAAAATGCCAAGTGGTTCTTTATGCCTTTTTTCCCTTAGCATTCTTGCTAGGAGTTTGTTATAGGATTCTTTCAAATTACTGGTTTTGGATTATGTGGATCTTCTCTGAGCCTTTTGACTTTTACTTCACTAATTTTTCACTCATCTTTATTTCTTTATAAACTTTTATGTTCATTTATTTTGTTTTTTATTCTTCTAGTTTCTGGGATGGAACATAAATCATTTACTTTCAAACTTTCTTTTTAATAAAATAATAAATCCTGCATTACATGCATCCCACATACAGGAGTTTTACTTTCATACAGCTTTTGCATTGTTTTCTTTCTTAGCCCATAAATTACATAAGGTCATTATTGGGGATGATATAGATACAGATATATAGGTGTAGAAGTACATGTGGTACATATAGAGAGATAGAGATAAAGGTGTAGAGAAAGAAAAATTATTGATTTTACTCTTCGCAGCTCCCATAATCTTTCTGGATTTTATATTCTTGATCTATCAATTTAATGATAATTGAGGGTTTATTGGTTATTCCTTTTAGTTCTTGCTTTATAAAAGCTGAGTGTTTTTTTTTACATAGATAGAAGATAGATAGATAGATAGATAGATAGATAGATAGATAGATAGATAGATAGATAATTGTGACATCCTGGTAGATTATTTATTTTAAAAAATATTTGGTAGCATTTCTCTTTATGTATATACACATATTATTTTGTACTTTAAATTCTATTTCATTTGAGGGCCTTAGCTTTCTTTAATTTTAATTTGCACATTAGATCTTTTGGCGCCTCTGCATTTCGACCTTCCAGGGTCATTTTGGTTTTGGTATTTCTCTTGGATGCAAGGCAAAATGGATTGAGTTTTATAACCAATTTAATAATCCAACTTCTATTTTTATAACTGTAATTTTTTCCTTCTGTTTATTTAAAAGCTGTAGTTTGCATTGCTATTTTTTGGTGACTCACTTTAGCATGTTAATACTCAAACTCTACTAAAATTTTTTCTAGCAAGATCTTAAATTACATAGTACTTCTATCTTACTCACAATTAAAACAATGAGTATAGCAGACTGAGAACCCCTGAACAGCTACACGTCTTACAAATTTTATATAGTTTCACTATTAACTATTTAAAACAAAGAAAGCATTTTTTTGTAATCAAGAGTTAAATTTGCTGACAGATTTCATTAATTCCTATATTCATTTCTGTTTCTCATGTTTCACATCTTCCCTCTGTGTTCATTTTTTCTTACCAAAGAAAAATTCTTTTAGTGAATATGAATGAGAAAGTCTCTTACTCTGTCTCAAATTCTCTTTATTTTTCCGTCAGTTCTGAACGATTTTTGCGTATATACATCTGTTTACTTATATCTCCTCTTAGCCTTTTACAATGCCACAGCATTCTTGCTGGCATCTATTGCCACAGAGTAAAAGGTTGCTGCTTGTCTAATTGTTGTTAATTTGCAGATAATTTGTATATTTTCTTTGATAACTTTTAAGATTCTTTCATTCTTAATGACCTAGTTCCATGAGACTACGTCTAAAAGTGAATTTATTATCATTTATATAGTTTTATACTCAGAATATGTGAGCGATAATCTTAAATTCTAAAAATGTTACTAACAATTGTCTTTCACATATTGATTCTCTAATATTTCTTCTATTCTCTCTTTTGCAACTAATATTAGAAAAATATTGCAATCTCTCAATTAATCTTCCATATTTCTTAAATGCTCTTCCATATTTTTCCTTTGTCTTTGGTGAAAAATGAATGAGTACTTCAGTTCTATCTTCAAGTTTACTATTCTCTTTTTGACTGTGTCTTTTCTAGAGTCTGTCCAATATATTGCATTTTGACTTCATTGACTACATTTTTATTTCCAAGACAGCTGATTAGATCTACCAGTATATTATTTTATTCCTCTCTGGTTTTGTCTTACACTTTTCTCTTCTTTTAACAATCATTACAGAGTCTTTCTCAGGCTTCTCTAAAATTAATTAATCAGAACATTAGTTTACGTTCTGATCATTTGATCATTTGGTTTTTGCTCACTTTTGTTTTGGCCATCTTCCTTAGCATCAGATATGTTTTCATGAGTTTTGAAATTTCGATTCATAGGCCAATTTCTAATACAAGTTTTTATTGTATTTGCCTTTCTTACTTCTATGCTTATTCCTGAATGTCCAGTGGATTGAACTGCAGTAGCCTCCACCCAGCCAACAAAGAACCAGTTCTTTTGATGACAGTGACTGCCATGATGTGTAAAATTAATACACAGAACACTTCCTTCAGAACACATTTTGTGAGGTCCAAATCTACATTAAGTGCTGCTTCAATGTTCTTCCTCTTGGATAGTATAATACAATTGCTATTTACTTTTGATTCCTCCCCCAGCAAGGCTGTATGATCTATAAGGGCAAGTACCCTAGCCACCTGGTTCACTGGCACCAAGAGCAATGACAGAAACAAAGCAACACTCATTAAATAGTTGCTGAGTGAAAGAAACAAATGTTCTCATCACTGAGTAATGTGTAGGATAGTATGGCCATTTTCTCAGGAGCCATGTGGTTAATTTCGGAGCTCTACAGTCATGACTTTCCTAGGTGGCACATACTTACTTCTGAAGAGTAATATAGTAAGCACTGGGCTGATCATTCAATCATTCTTTATTTCTGAGTTATTTTCACATTGAGTACATCTGATAGGGCCAGCATCTATGAAACTTGGCAAGGAAAGGGGATAATATCTCCTACTCTGCATTTTGTTGCATTGGTAAAATTGTTATGAAGATTGTAAATTAAACTTGCTCCCAGTTATTATAATTCCCTCTTTGAAGCCCAAAGATGAGGAGTTTCATTCTACATAAAGATCTTTTCATTTCTTTCTGAACAGAAACCAACTAAAATTAGCTCCAAGTCATTACTGAACTGTCAGAATGGAAGTGTCTTCAGCATATTTATTTCCTGTCAACACTACCTGGCAATCCTAGAATTATTTAAATCTTCTCTCAAGTGGCTACTGGGAAGCACATCGTTCCACTGTACTTCTATAGCTTATTGAAGATTATATTAAGATAGTTTATAAAAACATGGAACAATGTTTCCTGATGTTTATAAAGTAATCTAATTTTATTTACATATATTGTTTTGTTTTCAAGACTTCTAATAATTACCATAATAACAAGTAAATATATACACTTTCCCTTTTACCCATAGGAAAGTTGTTTTTGTTTTGTTTTGTTTCCTGTCAGGTTTGATAGTAATTTCTATTCCAATATTTATGTTAAGATTGTTTTCAAAGAAAGCTTAACTTTTTATCAAACGTGATTCCTTAATGAAGACAACATTGTCATTTAAATATTTTTAAATCCTTTAGAATAGACAGAGAACCACTATACTTAATATCTATATGCCTCTAAGATAACATTGAAAAAAAATTGACCCTATTTCTGTTTTTCTTTATATAATGGGGGGAAACAGCACTGTCCCAAGGAAAAAAGGATTATAAGGTTAGGATGTGTCTATGAAGCTAGTTCAAATTAATTCGTCCAACACTACGCTGACCTTCTTAATTCACACTAGCTTCCCAGCAAACAAAGTATTCTTGGGCAACAGAGACGACTGAAGTAATGCGAAATGATCCCGGCAGATCCAGAAATTTGTTCATTGAACCCTGCATTCTAAAGCAAATAAGAAAATTTAGCACTCTAGAAGCCAATTACTCTGCATTTCCAAAAAAAAAAAAAGTTTTTCACTATGGCAAAGAGAAAAAAGAGAGACAAAAAGAAAAAGAATTTCGCCCAGATTTTTAAAATAGTTGCTTGTTGAACTTCTAACATCTGTTTGTTACAACTACAAAGAAAATTTAAAATATCATTGTGCTTTTTAAGTCCCCAACACTGCCTACTAAGACGATTTTTCTCTTTGCTTAAATTTTTGTAAGCCAGTGGGAGCCTACGCACTGTATTTATTTACTGATTCAAAAAAAATTCTAGAACATTTTCAAAATAAAGCTATAGTAATGATAGCTCCCATTTATTGAGCCTCTAGTTAGTACTGGGCACTGTGTTACGGGCAAAATATGTGTTGACTCATTTACAAAAACCCCATAAAGAAGTATAATTAATCCCCTTTCACAGATGGGACAAGCAATGTGCTGAGAGATTACGGGGCTTTCCAAATATCCCAAGTCTGCCAAATAAGAAAACTTAGACCTTGAACAAGTGTATCTGATTTTAAATACCATGCTTTACTTCCTGTATCACTAAGGCACATAGTAAGTGCTCAATAAATATTTTTGGGTAAATGAGCCAGCTGTAGCCAAACCCATTTTTATCTTAAGATGTTGAAGCTATTCATAAAAATGAAGCTTACTGACACTATACCAGATTTGGCTGTCTAAAATACCTTGCTAAAGAATGTACTTTAAGGTTTAATCACATTACTTTCACATCAGTGGCCAATGCAACCCTGAATGTTTAATTACACTACTAGTTTTATACCTAATCAATCTTTTTCATTAAAATCCAGTGAAGCAGACAATTGAGATAATGACTACAGAATCATCTTAATTAAAAATTTTAGCTTCTAATTAAGAGTCATTGTTTATCTTATCAAGAAAGCGTTAGGACTCATGATGGGGTTGCCCTGTTCATTACCTTTTCAGCCTTTTCTGAGGTGAGACATAGCATATGATATTCTTGCCCATGTGTACATCTGTGTTTATACATATGCTTGAGCATATTTAGGAGTGTTTTAACTGTATCAAAGGGAAAAAATTAATAAAATGCATGAAACTAATGGAAACTCAGTGAAACCTTTGATCTAGTATTTATGTCTCAGCTAAGTACAAAACATTCAAAAGTTAATTATTTATTCGTAATTGCTAGTTGAATATAAAATTATATTCACAACCGAATAAAGTCCCATTCAATTTTTTTCATGCTAATAGTTAGCTGCCTCAAAACTTTTTCTTATAAGTTATGAATTTAAACAAAGACTGCTAAACATCCATTCATGTCTAACAACAAAAAAATTAATAATTATTATTTCCCATAAGAATCATGTACATAGAACTTCAGAAGTAAGTCGCAGTCTCCTTGGAGTGCAGGAAACTCCATCCATTCAGATTGTAAATACAGCCATGACACTTTGAGCCTTGGGAAACCCAGCTTCATTACTCATTGCAGTTATACTGCAGCTTCCAAGTGTATATGTGTTATATAATTCGTACCAAATATTGGCAAATATTTTAAGTCACTATCCTTTGCCTTGACAGCAAGAGATCATTTTTTAAATTTCACAATCATAATCCATGAAACTATTATTCTATTAACCCTGATTACAAACTTAAAGGAAGACCAAAGGTAGCCATGGGGAGTGGGAGACAGAAGAGCTGAACAAATCTTTCTAAAAAAAGATCCAAGTAGCATATCTGATCCAAGCTATTCCTGAGTATCTATGTTACAAAACCCGGAAGCAGGGCAGGGATGGAGACAGAGGAAGGAAGAAAGGAGTGAAAACACTGGAAGGATAAAACCATTCGCTGTAATTGGCTTAAGTATAGTTTAAATGTTATGCATTTAAATCACACTGAAAAGTTTCTATGTGGAAATATTTGGAAGCCAAATTGCTTCCATCAGCTATAACAATGACCGGCATGGCCCCTCGCAGAATCAAAGCTGACAGAGGCAGTTCAAACATTTTAAGCTTAAGTAGAAAAGTCCCATTCAATTTTTTTTTTGTGCTAATAGTTAGCTGTCATAAAATGTAACAGGGGCCGGGGAAGCGGGGAGGCAACAAATAAAGATCAAGTCATCATCTACAACAGAAGTCTTAAAACTAACCTCTGAAGAGGGCACATGCAGAAATCTGGGGAGGTGGCAACTTGCCCTCACCCCAACAATAAAGTGCTTTCTTCCTCTCCCTACAGTCCTCATTACCCTCCCACTCCAGCAACAGCAGACACTAACTACCTAACAAAGTAAGCAAATACTTTGCACTCACCCTTGGGCAATGAACAAACATTGTTCAACATCTTCCTAAAGGACTTCAAAATTCAATTTAAATTGGAAAGGGGACCAGGGTTGGGGGATAAATATTAAACCTTTCCTTGAAGAAGTCTTGAAAGTAATTACTACTCTCAGTATGAAAAAATGATGGAGGCAGAAGGGAGAGTCATGATCAGCGGTCCTCAACCTTTTCAGCACCTGGGATGGGAGCTCCCATGAGAGTCTAATGCCTGATGATCTGAAGTGGAGCTGAGGTGGTGACGCTAGCGCTGGGGAGCTGCTTCAAAAACAGATCAAGCTTTGCTCTCTGGCCTCCCACTCGCCTCCTGCTGAGCAGTCCAGTTCACAGGCCCTTGTTTTGGATGTTTGTTTTTTTTCCCCCAAGTTACTAAACATACCTGATTATATTACACCAGGCTCCCTTTTTATGAAGCCTCATTCCTCAGACATAAAACAAACAAAAAGCATAGATTTAAATATGCATACAAGCCAGACTTCCAAATGAACATCAGCATTCAGATTTGTATACAAACTCAAAGGTGCATTTTCTTCTGGAAACATTTTGCGCATAGCTCCAGATGTTTTCTCTGCCAGAAAATAGCAACCTCTGCTTAGCGATGGGTAAGCGATGGGTACTTTAAATCCTGTCTCCTGCACCATGGCCCACTGTTATCACAGCCAATGCCTCACCTAAGCCTGTACGGTATATTGATGTTGAAGGAATCCATTCAGATAAATTACTGACTGGCAGCAGATGAGCTGATAAGGAGGGCATCATTATTTTGCAAAATGGCCAATGCAGGGTGCTGTAAAATAAAAATATAACCAAGGAATGCTTCACAGACATAGCACATTTTATGGCAAAGGGGCTGATGAATAATGTGCCTCTGGAGGCCTTGCACTGACTGTGACACATAGTACAATGTTTTGCTGCTGGAAGCATCTGGCCACCAGGGTTAATTGGCTTATAAATTCCTTTGGCAGCAGAATACTGATAGCTTGATAAAGAGATTATTAAAATAAAGGGACAGAGGTGCATTGAAGAGGAAGACTTTCAGACAGGTGTTGAGGCTTCTCACTCTTAACTCAGCTGTTCTGAAAGAATAAGGATAATCATCATTACGGTCACCATTTCCCGGTACTTACTACATTCCCAAGCACTGGACTTACATAGTACAATAATTAATTTTGTGTGTTAATTTGACTGGATCATAGGGTGCCAAGATATTTGGCTTAACATTATTTCTGGGTGTTTCTGTGAGGGCATTTGAATCAGTGGACTCAGTAAAGTAGATGGCCCTCCCCCATGGGTGGGCAGCATCTAATTCACTACGGGCCTGCATAGGACGAAAATGTGGAAGAAGGAAGAATCTGGTCCTTCCTGTCCAGTTGCTTAATCTGAAATGTTGATCTTCTTCTGCCTTCAATATTCCTGGTTTCCCTGGGTCTCCAGCTTGCAGATGGCAGATCCTGGACTTCTCAGCCTCCATAATTGTGTGACTCAATTCCTTATAATAGATCCCTTTCTAGATATATTCTATTGATTCTGTCTTTCTAGAAAAACCTGACTTATACATATACATTCCCTTACTGAATCTATGGGAATACTCCTATGAAGAAGATATTATTCTCATTTCAACAACAAAAAAATAAAACTAAGTCTTAAAAATAAATAAAAACCAAGTTAATACATGGCCAAAATAAAGAATTAAAAATTAGTACTGCTTGATTCCAAAACCCATGCTTTCAACCAATTTGCTCCACTAAGTCTGATATTCAGTATATCTTGGAATATAAAAATTACAGTTTTCTTAGAAGGCAAGGAATTGCAATTGCCAATACAGATGCTTGACTACAAAGGAAAAACTATTAAAAAGAAAAACAAGAGGCACTCAATTCTAATTTTTAAAATTATCCACTAGCAAAAAAATTATTCATAGAATATCACTAATTTAAGCTGAAATGCAAAGCAAAATAATTTTCGTGAATTTCACATTACATTTTTAGTATTATTAACATTGTCAAGCATGAGTTAACCCGAAATCTTTCAAAGTAATACCCCACACATATATAGATAATGTAAACAATAATTATATTTATCCACCTTCACCTTGTCAAACTGCACCTTTAATTGTGAAATGAAATAATTTATTCAAAAGAGAATAGTGACCTCAGCCCATATGGTATAAGTCTCATGTTCACAAAGTAGTAATAGTACCCTAGAGAGCTGGACAATTTGTAACAATTATGTAATTTCTTTTTAGTTACTGGATAGAGAGAAGATGGAAGGATGGAGGGATGGATAGATGATTGATTGATTGATTGATTGATTGATTGATATATGACAGGACAACAGAAAGGAATTTTCATTTACAAGCAAACATCAGTATTTTAATTATCTATTCTTTAATTTACCTATTCCTTAAAAGTTACCTATTCCTAATTGGGCAACATACACTTTAGCCCCTACAGGACAAAATAGTCTATATTTAACTTAATAGTTTCCTATTCCTGCTATGACAAACTACCACATTACAACAACACAAATGTATTATTTTACAGTACTGGAGATCAGAAGTCCAAAATGGGTTTTATGGACTGAATTCAAGGTGTTGGCAGAGCTTCATTCATTCTGGAGGCTCTAAGAGAGAGTCCATTTCCTTGCTTTTTCCAGCTTATAGAGACTACCTCCATTCCCTACCTGTGACCCCTTCCTCCATCTTCAAAGAATATCATTTTAACTTCTGCTTCTATCATCAAATCTTCTCTATGATTATACTGGGTCCACCTCGGTAATCCACGATAATTTTCCTATCTCAAAATTCTTAATTTAATTGTGTCTACAAAGTTTCTTTTGCCATGTATGGTAACATATTCACAGATTCTGGAGATTAAGATGTGAACATTTTGGGGGAGCTATTATTCTATCTACCACAAATTCTTTGTAAGTCAACTACTGCAGCTTGCTGGGTGAAAGAGGGCAGTAAGGACATTCTTTATCTAAGGAAATAACTTATTACTAATCACAAAGGTAACCAAAGGAAGCTAGACCTCCGGGATCATCCCAGATCTTTTCTATGTTCACAGTATTTGGTGATCTTATCCAGTTCCATAGTCTTAAATACCATGCACAAGCCAAGGGTTCCCAAAATACCTCTCCTGATCAAATTCTATATCCAACTGCTTATACCTATATCCTTAAGGTATAAACAATGACTAATCAATGTGAAGGTACAAAGCTCATTCCTTTTCCTCAATTTGGGACAACATGAAAGGCTATGCCGACACAGGTTTCCCCGTGGATCTGCTGAGGACTCGTTGCAACTACATCACATTTCAGCTTCTCCCTCTGCCCAGTCCTGCTCCCCTCAAAGGTGTGGCTTCTGAGAACATTTCCAAAATAAACCTACTACACACAACTATACATCTCAGAGCCTGTTTCCAGGAGAACTCTACTTAAAACACTAAATCACTCCTCTGGTCAAAACTCTTCAATTACTCTCCATTTAATATAAAAACAAATGTCCATATAATGGCCCAAAGGTTGTAAGTGAAATGGCCCCTATTGCCTCATCTCCTACTACTTGTGTTCCCCCCTTCACTGGGCAAGCCATGCCAAGCACAACCCTTCTATTGGCTCTTCCCTCTTTCTAGAATGCTGTTCACCCACATTTACATGCAGTTTACCTCACTCATTTCCTTCAAGTCTTTGCTCAAAAGCCACTTTCTTAGAGAAGCTTTTCCTGACCATGATAGATACATGGTAGGTCCTCAAAATACTTGTTGAACAAATGAATGGGTACCAACTGTGTGTCAGGCACCTCCCTGGGCATATTTACATGTATTACCTCATTTAATACTTAAGACAATCCTGACAGAGAAGTATTATGATATCTGCTTTTACAACTGAGAAAAGAGAAACTCAGATAATCACACTAGAATGTCACATTCATGAGAAGCGATAGTCCAGATGTGAGCCCCTATTGGACCAAATTCAAAGCTATATTCTTCCCACTATTCTGAGTGTTCAGATACACGTTTTGACCTCATAAGGATTACAAAATGGCTCGCTCAGAGAACCTGCCCTACTGTGTCTTTCCAAACATATCCATCCCAACTGAAAAAAATAATTCTAAGAAAGAGGTGTAGAGTTTGAGTGAGATAGACTCATGAACATTCATTTTATAAAATGTCCATGTGTTCACTGTTACCATAGATGCACTACAAAATGTTTTAAATTCCTAGACTATATTAATTACTGATGGATAATGCCCACAAGGGACTAACATGCAGGTAACGACTTGCACACCTGGAAGGAAAACTTACCAAAAGCTAATTACATTGTTAGTTGTATTTGAACCAGTAGGGGGCGGGCAAGGGGTATATGTGTTGATAGAAAACAAAAGTCTGGGTTTTATATCTGAGTTAATGGGAAAAAAATAACTCACTCTCTGTCTTCCACTTAGGCTAGCCAAAAAAAAAAAAAGCTTTATAGAGGAAGTGGGGTTACAAGAGCTTTCTGAACTCCAGAGAGGAGGAAGTTTGGCAAGTTGACACTATGGTCTTATCCAGTGCTCAACACCCATTAACTTCAGAGAGTGCTTCTAGTCTGGATCAGTTGGGCAGGATGCAATGCAAATGGGAAATGAGCCTGACCCCATCACAAAAACCTTTAGCTCCACACACATGTGGGTCTGATGGAATCCACTGACATAAAAGGAAGGTGAGAAAGCCCTAAATTGGCTTTTACCATCTAAGGATGTTCACACACAAAGCGTGCATTGTACCCACTAATGAAAGACATGTGCTAGAGTGGGTTACACATTGCATCTGAATGAAAACTAATGACATGAAACAGCCACAGTGCCTCTAGACTGACCCCTGTAAAACCTCAGACCTGATTTGTAACAGGCAGAGCTAAACCAATTTATCACTGAATTATGTATCATTTAATAAAAACTAGTGTGACTCAACCTGCCACGAATGCTAAAAGCTTGAGGAAATGGCCTCCAAAGTCCCCTTGTCCTTTCACCAAGCTCATCTTTAACCCTTCAGTGACTGATATACTGATTAAAGTAAGTCTAAACTTTATAAACTATACTAAATAAACTTAGGGTAGTCTGACCTTGTGGTTCTTGGGATCACTTGAAAATTACTACTCTGGCAGAGTTAACTCCTGTTTCTGTAACTCGACAGTGTGTGAATTAAATGAAAAGATAGGCATTCTCTCTTTTGAACTACCACTGGCATCTTGAAACGGTAGTTAAAGTATATTTCCACATGCCAAAAGTATTGAGTTTACTAATATCATTTACAGAGTCATCATAAAAATATATTTTAATTTCAATAAAAATGAATCGTATAGGCTTTTAAACTCTGCCTATAGTTTTACATTTTAAAAAAAAATCCTGCTAACTCCATCACTGTCATAGAAACAGAAAAAGCAATGCATTACAGGAAGATGTTTCAAAAGGAGTGAATCATGCAGAGCTGAGAATAGGGATATCCACATCAATTTATAGACCACTGGAGATAAATGATTTAAAAAAATTCAGCTGAAGTCAAAGAAATCATAGAAATTTCTACCATCAGTCTCATACAAGAGCTTTTTAGTAATAGCCAAAAAACATAGTTAGAGATGGTCTAGAAAGTTAAGAAATTTCCCAAAATCTTTTCTTATTTTATTTCTCTTTACAGTACACAATCATTTTTTCATGAGAACAAATCTGTACCCCTGTAGAAACATTTAGGTGCCTTGAAATTTTATAAAGCTTTTTTTTCTTGACAATATACCTAAGATCATATTTTTATTTAACTGAACCAAAAATGTGGATGAAGCCAAAATGAATTTATTATTAAGTTCAGCAACAATAGATTACATTGAAGACTGAAACACTTGTAATGCTCCTGCATTTGGGAAGACACTCTATTAAAAATATGCCCACTGTGCTTTTGCATTTCATTCCATCTTTTTCTTTCACCAAGGTAATGAAAGCATCAAGAGTCTATGAAATATTGGATAAAGAAAATCGAAAGGAGCATTCACAGCGCAGAAAACTGTTACTAATCATTAAGGGATTGTCACCATCTTTTTATTAATCTTTATTTTTCTTGAACTACTTTATTATTTAAGACATTGTAGATGAGGAAAAATATCTGAGATGAGAGGCAGAGATTTTTCTAAGCACTTTACATGTATCAACTCAATTTGTACTCACAACGACTTTATGATAAATGTCTTAACATTACTTCCACCTTGCAGCTAAAGAAATCAAGGCATAGAAAGGTGAAGTAATTGACCCAAGGTCAATAGCTATAAGTGGTGGAGACCAGATTCAGATCAAGGCAAGTCGTACTCCAGAACCCATTCGCTTACTCATGCCATACTGTCTCTAGACAAGCAGTGAGGAAAACTTGAAGATTCCACTTTAATGATAAACCATAAAGAAATTCTTTAGTCTCCGTGTACTCTATTAGGTTCCAAAAGGTGAGATTATACATTCGAGTACATTTCTCTCAAGTAAAATAAAGTAGATCCTAAATTCATCTTAGAATTTTGTACACAATATGAAGTATTCTTTCTCTAGGGTAAAGGTAGTCTATTCTTGCTAAGAAGATAAAAACATAATAATGAGAAGAGCTAGGATGAGAAGTCCAGTCTTTCAGCTTCATTATTTTCAGTATTGAGTATCATGTTTCAAAATTACCACATCAGAAAGTCTTGAAGCAGATGTCCCCAAGCAGGTTTTGATTATGTCCATCCCAATCATATTTAGGAGGCAAGCAAGACACAAATTTGAATGAAACTGGAAAAATAAAAACAATGCATGTCTTTTCACAAAAATTGAGTGAACCCCAAGGTAATAAATTTTTTATTATCATGGTGACATTGGCTAATGAAATCCATTAAGTTCTGAGTGTACGATTCAACAGTAAGGCATATCTATATCTATAAAATTGAGTGTTCACTGCCCATAGTAAAATTTTTAATTTTAAAATTGAAATTTATAAAACAGAAAAAAAATATCAAAAAATAATGTCTAGCAATAGCAAGTGTCCATCCTCTCAACTCTGCTCTACTCCATATAATTTATCCCAACTTTTCCTCTTCCATTTCTGGATGCTTGATTACCTAGCACCTTTGATTTCCTATTGCCATTATTTAAAAGGACTTTATATACCTTTTAAGTATTTTGACCATTTAAATGGAACAATGGAAATCAATATCTCCAGAGACTCTTGAGAAATCTGAAGGGAAAAAAAAAGTCTAAAATTGACTTCTAAAAATGAGCATTTATAGGAAACTCCAGAGTGGAATAACTAAGTCAAGTCCACCAAACAAGAAGAAAGTTAATTGTGCTCTACAATAAGTATTCTTTTCTTTGACTATTTTGGCCTCTGTTATTTCTAAGAATGAAAGCAAATATATCTGCACATCTGTGCTCACACTCATGCACATTTTTCTCTTTTGAAAGGATAAGCCTTTGGCAGAAAAGACCAAGAATCCTATTGAAGGCCTTGAATTATGGGAAAGTAGGTAGGTGACTACTCTCTTGGCTTCTGTTTGGTGTCTGCATGTGACCCAGAAGTGATGCCTGAGAGAACAGTCTCTCTCCAAGGTGCTGGAGGCCTACAGTCTGTTCTCTATTTTACCTTCTTCAGACAAGTATGGGGTTCTGCACTTGGCAGGAGAGTGATTACTGTTGACTAGTTTTTATCATCTGGCATAGTTAGAGGGAAATTTGAAAGTTAATGGACAATTTAATTCTCTAGAGGATGTCTTCTGAATCATCTGGAGAATTTTGGTAGTATAGACATGACTGTCTTGGAATACAACTGGGATAAAAAATAATTTCAAATAATGTTAGCGGTAGCTTAAAGCTTTTTCTTATCATGCAAACTGCTTTAGAACGAATCTTGACAATGATCAGCAACGATACATTATGGGTGGCACGCCAATAGAAGTCCTGTTATGAGATATCAACTCTGAGCTAATGCTTCTCTGATAAGCATGATTAAAGATAGACCACTATGGCCTTCAGCTACCCATAAAGATTCATTTTATAAAATATTATTATTATTTAATTATCAGTGTGGCAGTAGGCTCCTGGTTTTTATGTATGCCCTGAAGCTATCACTAAAATATTTCAGATAATATAAAAGCATGTACCTGCATAAATACTACTACTAATAATAATAACACAGTAGCAGAGCAGAAAGTTAAAAAAATAGATAAAGCCGAATTGTGCATGGGGGCTCTGGTAATTGGAAGAGTCGATGGCCATATGATTCAAGAAAATAGTCTCCCTTGAGAAGGAGACTGATTGTCCTGCATTTATATAGCAGCTAACCAACACTAAGCAGACTTTCCTTTGCATATTATTGGTGCCAGCCCGATGAGGCAGAAAATTGCATCGTGTCATTTAATTTCCCAATCTTTGTTTTCATTGTATTAATCTTTTGGCTTTGCTTCACTTTATAATTTGAAGGCTCAGCAAGAAGCAAACCAAATGGAAATTCAGCTTACTTTCATGTCTAGCTGAATGTGTTTGGTGCAGTTTCCAAAAGTTTAATTCTACGTAATACTGTCCATGAATAATAATAGGCTGCTTTTGCATACAGACTTATTAGTGTTTGTTAAGGGTTGCCTTAAAGTTTCTGGGAAATGTGCCCAAAAATCAGTTATCAAAGCATGATTAACAAATTGGTTACAGGAGAACAGATAATTCTTTAAAACAGAAGTATATCATCCTGTCAAGAAGTAAGAACTAAAACCCTCCAAAACTAATTTAACCTAAGTGAGCCTGTCTTTCTCTCATTTTTACTTTCTTTTTTCCTTCTTTCCTTTCTTTCTTTATCTTTTTTCCTTCTTTCCTTTCTGTCATTCCAATAAAGAAGATTCAGATTCCAATGAGTTGTACACAGAGTTGGTATTTTGGAAAAGAAATAAAAGGCATTCAGTTTGGGGGGTAACAGTGCAGTGTATAGCTTTGAATTGTACGAACTTTGGAATCAGACCAACCTGGCTTCATAGCCTGCCATCTCTACTTGCCAACTATGGGTCTTTTGGTGAGTTACTTAATTCTTATCAGCTTCACTCCCTCATCTTTAAAATAGGGAATCTGTAAGGAGTATCTGGCAGAGTTGTTAGGAAGAGCAATTGTGAAATCCATGTCAACACCTTGTGCTGTGCTTGGCACCCCAGACATCCTCAACAAGAGGCATGTGAATTGCCGTATGGGCTGCTCACTGTTGCTGCCACTATCGTCGATGTGTACTCAACAATAAGTAAGTGGAAGGGGATAAAAATCAGCCAGGTCCATTACCTCTACCACAATAACTCTGGTATTTGCATTTGAGATTGGGCCTTTGACATGGACTTTTCTTTTCCTCCTGACTTGTGTTATCTGTAATGATTACAAGCCTGTAATACATAACTGACCTCAAAGCTGGAATATACCTACTATGTAACTCTCTCATTATAACAACTGTTTTATCAATGTATTGGCTTCACCAAAGATATTGAACTGTTGATTCTTCTGTGTTTGTGAGTACATCCAAAATATGATTTATAATGATGCATAAATAACAAAGGAATACTAGAGAACCAAGGAGGAAGGTGTGAAATCATATACAGAGTAAACAGTGGGATCAGTTAGCTTCTCAGATCTCACAATTGTTAAGTCCCTCTTCAAGACAACATTTTAAGAAGTCCAATGGTGCTACAAACAGGGGTCAGAAGAAAAAATATGTAGAGAGAAATTCATTACACTCTTCAAATAAAAGCAAGGTGTCACCTGAAACTCCCTTTCTGATTAAAATTGTATAGTTCTTTACTGATCATCAATTTTGTTGATAGATCTCTACTCATGTTATACACTAGCTGTGTGGCTAATATTATTAACTCCATTTTAAAGATATAAAAAACTGAGGATGTGGAAGATTATGTGACATGTTCAAAGCTATATAAGTACTAAGCAGCAGATAAGAGTCTTGAATCAAGGTTATCTAACTCCAAATCCAGTGTTCTTCACACTTCTACGTTGGCACTGAACATTGAGAAACTTAAAACTCCTGCCATCTCTATTCAGAGAAAAATACAGTTGTTCGAGAAACAGCCTTAGTATCCATAGAAATGGACCAGTAAAGTCTACTTTTTAAAGAAAAACATAAACCTTGACTTAATTGTGTTTAAGGAATATATTGGTCTGGAAAGAGATGTGGGTGAAATTTTGCTATTTGCTTTTGTTAACATTCCTGGTAAAAACTTCAGGATTATATTTTTCTCTTTTTAGTTCAAAAGACAGGAAACTTTTTTTCCCTCATTTTCCTCAGATTTCTATCATGCTGTTTGTGCCAACCAACCTGTTGCATTACAAACTGTTGAAATGACATTTCCCCCTCACCTGAGCAACTCAGGAGTCCACGAGTAGCAACTGAAAGTCCTTAGGCTTCCTATAACTTAGACTTCACTTTTCCAAGAGTCCCTGGAAACAATGTCAAATTAGAAGAACTTGCACTCCTAGTCAGCTCAAAATACCTGCTAAGTTTGTTACTATACATTCTTCTCAAAGTGAGTCATCACTGTTATAAAATGAATTGGTCTTATATAAATGTCAATTCTGGGTTATATTTGTCAAGAAACTCAACCTGTTTCTAATACCTTGTTTGAAATCAGAGGATGAATGAGCTTCTGTCATATGGTATGACATGGTATAAATTTATTGAGCCTATTTTTTGCCCAGCAGAAGAGGTGCCTTAGGAAGTTAATTACCAGCGCTTCGTGCTACCTGACAAGCAACTTCTTAGCTTCATGAATGCTATCCCAAATAGTTAATCATGACGCTAACACAGATAAGGTGGAGACATGCATGCATTATCAGGACAAGCAAATTATAAAGTAAATTATTTCTAAAAAATCATTATGAACTCTGTAGCTAATGTTTAAGGTTGTTACCGAATGCTGTTGCCAATTGCCTTTTCAAAAATTTTCCCCGAGATTTTTTAACTGCCAAGGTATCTTTTTATTAGCTCAATTCATTTCCTATTAGTCTTGGAATTTAACAAGGCTTCATGGTAAAGCAGGTCTGGAAGAGATCTTATTAACTTTCCCCCAGGATAATAAGTCCCATATGGAATAAAGAAAGAAATCCAACTCCCAAAAGACAGAGTCATTAGAGTCAATGGAGGGTTAATGTGATTTTTAATAGGAGGCCCATTATAATTCTCAGGATCCATAAAGTTGGTACCACACTGGGCATCTATTTAAATATAATCAGAGTTCCTTTATTATCCTCCTCTAAAGAAAAAGTAACATCTTGTTCCCTACAATCTCATTTTTCACAGGGAATTATATAAAACTGGTCACCCCTTTTCTTGTAAATAAACAAGACAAATATGCTTGTCTTTTCTTACCATTTTTCACTAGTTAAAAACAAAGGAAAAACCTTTATTCAGTTGCTCATTAGAAAATGACTTTAAATTAGGAATTAAGATAAGTGGCTCCAGTCTGAAAAGTAGTTACATGAATTGACATTTTATTTCAAGTACATGTAGGTAATACATTAAAATATATTTTCCACCATATATATTGCTGAATATCTATACTTCATCTATAGCATTCCCTGAAGAAACACTAAACCTGGGAAGAAAAAAGTAACAACACAATTCAAATAACTCACGAAACTGAGAATGATTTCCAATTTCTATCATCGAAATTGCATGAGAAAATAAAGATGGTCATTTGGAAGGCCCTTTGAAATATAAAAGTATAGGGAAAGAAAACTTGTATCAGGATGACAGAACAAATGCTAGTTTAGGACTCAAAACCTGGGCTTGGACCCCAGCTCTGTCCCTAACCAGAAGAGAAATGTTGGCCAAATCATGTCACTCCTAAGAGCTCTCAGTTCCTTGACCGTAAAATAAAATGCTAGACATGATCAGGAACAGCAAATAGATTTCACCTGAAGTCCCATTAATTGTGAACTGGCAGTGAAACCGCGGATGACAGTGTTTCAAGGCTCAGATTAAATTCAGGCTCAGCAGGAAAGAGTATTGTGTTTAATTAGTAATGTCTGCTATGGAGGGGGAAAGTGTAGCACAACTTCACTTCCCTTAGGTTAAATGGTTCCTAAAATTCTCTTTCAACTCAACATTCTGTGATTCTTTTAACTATAACATAGAAGAGATTTTTCTCATCCTGAATTCTCACTTGCCACAAATGATTAAATGTTCATCTCAACTCATAGCAGAAAAATCCAAGCCACTAAATTTGGAAATATTGAACAAGATGACGTCCAACTTGACAAAAGAGAGACTCAAAATAAAGAAAATGTGTAAGGAAAGTTGGGTACAGTAGGACTGTAGACTTCCAATGAGTCTGAGAAGTTTCTAGATGGAAAAGATCACTGTTAATGTTATTCACTCTCCCTCACAGACTAACAGATAAACACCTAATTAACTCTGTAGAAGAAGAAAATTGTTTAAGTGGTGGAAGATTACCATGGAAGTGATTCATCTCCCTGCAATCAAATGACATAGCAATATTCATTGCTTATAATGAAGTATAAAGACTGGATAATGCAGATTAAAGTATCAGCAACTCTAAGGTTTACCAATGAGCTGATGTGCAAGACAGCAATATTTCATATCATGTGCTGTAATATTATTTATCAATGTTTAATAAGCACTTCATAAGTTTTGACAAGCAAAAAAGAAATGAATTACCACAGAGAGGTGATGAAATATTTACAATGCACAATAGCTACTATTACACTGTAGCTGTTCAAGAAATCTTAATAGTAAATTGAATGGAAATATAATACTGTAATGGATGTGAAAGTGTTCAATCGGCCATTCGTAATGAAGTAGAAAAGTGTTTAAGAGACTAGATACATTTGTAATGGTTTTTGATTAGCTATAACTACATATGATCCAACCATCCATTATGAACAATGTGTGAATATCATGAAGGTTTATAATATTTATAATAAAGTGGCAGCTTTGGAAAAAAAATTTAGGAATCCTTACATGTATTACTAACTTTCAATAATTAAATCTGTATTGTTACTTTGGAAAAATTCTTTCACTTATCATACATTCCTAAAATATTAAAATTATATTTCTTTAATAAGTGGTCCTTATTTGTGATTATGGCACTGTGTTTCGTTTTTTATAAATTATAAATCTGAGCTCTGTTTTCACTCGTGTAAGGTCCACATACACGCACCTGCGCACGCGTACACACACAAACAGGTAAGAAATTATTCTCTAAAATTAAGACACTTGTGTAGAATTATCAAGTGTTCCAGTTTCCCTGTACAGTTTAATACAATGATCACATCTGTAACTCAAAATAGTCCCTCATTCCTTCAACAAACACTTCATGCCTCTGCTTAACACTCTGCAATGGCTTCTCTACTGCCATAGGAAACAAGCAACAGGTGCTACCGGGCCTACACAGGGTGACAAAGCTCCTCCCCAACCCTGCAGCCTCATACCTCACCCCTCCATTCTGGCTCACTAAGCGCCAGCCACACCTGCCTTCTTTCAAGGCCTCACAGTAAGTTCATCTAGCTCTTGTTTCAGGCGCTTCGTATCTATTTCCTCTGCCTGAGACACTTCTTCTGCTCCATCAGCCCCACTCTTTCTTTAGAGCTCTGCTTACCATCACTTCCTACAGGCTGGGTCTAGCTCTCCTACTAAAGGCTCTCAGTACTCTCTACTTCTTTAAGCACTTGTCACAGTCATAACTAAATGATTAACTGTGTAAGTTGTCTCACATCTAACTCTTCTACTAGAATGTAAACTCCATGAGGGAAGAGACTATGAATTTTTATCTCCTAATTATCTCCATCCTTGGGGCAGTGTCTTGCACATAAAAATGCTCAGTGAATATTAATTTATTCTTTTATATACAAACAAAAAAGCCCACTCACAATGTGTCAGTTACCAAGAAGGATGAACAAGGTAGAGCCCCAAATTACTTCACTAAATCTGAATGTGGTTTGATAGAGGTCAACTGTTATAATCAGATTATTATTTAGAAATTCAGGTATTTGTTTTTTAGGTTTGTAAAGTGTTTCTGCTAGCAGATTGTGACTCAGAACCTATGACATTTTTGCCTAACATACCCATTTGCTAATCCTCCTGCTTCTAACTCTGCTACTGGTTCAAGATCTGGCCTATTTTTCTATCCTAGACTCTATTAATTAACTAGAATTGTACTCTCTTAAGTCCCCCTACTATATTCTTGTATACTTTACCTTTATACTGGGTAAAGTAACAAGAACAACAAGAAGAAGCACAACAAGAACAATAGGACTGTATCAGTCAGGGATCGCCAAAGAAACAGAACTAACAGATCTGAGAGAGAGAGAGAGAGAGAGAGAGAGAGAGAGAGAGAGATTAATTGATTGATTTTAAGGAATTGGCTCATTTATCTTAAGAGATCAGTTGGCCCCTAAACAGTGGGGCCTGGCGAGTCTGAAATTTAAAGGGTGGGTCAGCAGATTGGAAACTCAGGCAGAATTTCTATGTTACAGTCTTGAGACAAAACTCCCTCTTCTCCAGAAAACCCTAATTTTTGCTTTTAAGACTGCCAATCAATTGCAAATAGCACACTCATATTATCGGGGATGATCTCCTTTACTTAAAATCAGCTGATTGTAAATGTAAACTACATCTATAAAATACCTTCACAGTAACATCTAGATTAGCATATTAGTATAGGGTAGCTCCACGAATTGACTACATGACTCGCTTTGGCAAATGGGGCATAGGATCATTCTGAGACATGTAATTCAGTGTGATTTTGTGGTTTGGTTTAGCTCAGTTTGGCCATTCCCTACTGTCACGAGAATGGGTTTTTTTTTCCACATAGGGTCTTCCCCTTTATTTTAGAATTCAGCAGTAAGACAGCATGGAGAGCAGACTAAAATCTAACCTCCGACCTGGATGAGAGCTGAAGCATGAAGCAAAGTTATGTCATTGACCCATTGCCACTGACACATGAGCAAAAATAATGCTTATTTATTTCACAAACTACTGAGATTTGAGGATTCTAGATTTGTTTGTTACACAGAAAAATTACTAGCGAAAGTTAACTAACATGACACTTTTGTGAAGCCTGCCACATTTCAATAGTATATGACATTGTATCCAGTCCACTTATACTACCACTGATAAATCACATTTGCTATAATGAGACTGATTTTTACCTGGACAGGCACATAGTATGATCTCTGTCACAGAGACTTTGTGTCTTATAAAACATCATATAAGTAGAGCTACTTAAAATATATTTAGGACTTAGTACGTTTCAGGCAATCTTCTGAGCCCAGCATATACAAAGGTGAATGAGACACAGTTTCACCCTTCAAAAGCCAATAGACTACTGGGGAAAACTGTACATGTCAATGTGTAGAATAATGGGAGTCTGACATTAAATTCTCCCTCATAAATTCTGGCTATTCCCCTCTGCTAACTAAAGCCTTCCTCTCATGCCTCAAGACTTAACTTATTACTACTTCTTTCGATTGGCTCCTGAGAAAGGTCCATTCCCTGAAAACCAACATTCATGTACCCATCTTTTCACCTAAACAGAAAAATGGCTTTATTAAAAGAACACAACTGAATGAGCATAATACGATCATGACTTAGAATCCCATCTTTCCTCCTAGTCTCTAAGACTCTTATGAAATTCAAGTCTAAATGGCTCTTTCTACCATTCAAAGTTGTCTATCATCTGTCCCTGCCAACCTCTGTAGCCTCATCTACCATCACACCCGACATGAGGATTCTGCTCGAGTCACATTCCCCACTGCTGCCCAACTGTGCTGATCGTGCTGTTTATTAAAAAGCTTTTGTCTCTCAGCTTCACTCACCCTTCTCAATTTGGCTTTCTGAAGCTGGAACTGAGATCCGCAAATCACATTTCTGTTTTGCCAGCTGGGCTGTGCCAGTAAGGGATATTAAGGAAAAGGATTGGGAAAGGAAAAGGATCATGCTCCTTCCTATTTGTTCCCTGTGCCTGCCAGCATCAGGAAGAATTCCTTAGCTTGGAAGGGGGCAAGTAGCTGCAGCAGCAATCCTAGTTTGCTGTGCTGTTTGACTCCCAGAGTCAGCTTTCTCATGCCTCCTCAGAGACAGTGGCACCAGGCCCTCTTCTGAGGTTCAAGTCCTACCTTCTTGGGATCACTCCTCCATACTTCTGATTTCTACTAAGCCCAACTTTCCTTTGTTTCACCAGCCCGAGAGATGATTGCTGCTTCCTTCCTGTGGTTACTGCCTCTGTGACACCTCCTCATCCACTTGTGCCTTTTCAGTTCTCTAATACCTGGTTAATAATACTCTATATTAAATTCTTCCTGCTACATGAATGATATGGTTTCTGTTTCCTGATATACCTCAAAATAGCATGCTTACTATTAACTTTTGATTTGCTTTTGGTTTTTCTTTTATTCCATGTTTTCCCCTCAAACCAAATAAATAGTTACTCCTCCTCTCATCCTCTAGGCTTTGACACTAGTCATGCATCCTCGATAAAGACTTCTGCCCAAACTATACTCTTCCTCTGAACTCCAACGGTATCATCATCACAAGAAGATACACCATCTGCGGAATGAGATGTGGAGGACTGGAAAGAGACCTTGACCAGGGCTCAGAAAAGCCATGTTCAAGAACAGCTCTGCTACACACTAGTCCTGCAAATCTGGATCTTTCTGGGATTCAGATTTCTCACCTATAAACAGGGAGAGTGGATCACTCTAGACTCCCTTCCAACTCCACTCTTTTAGAAATCTGTATCTTAAGTTTCTCACTGGTAAATCCTATCTTTCCAAAAAGAGTATAGCTCCTTTAAGGCCAAAATCTTTGCCTCCCATATTTAGTATGCCTGGCACAGTTTTGTGGACTGAAGACACAGTGGGAGCTCTTTAAATCCTTTCTTACTAAAAATCTCAGAATTACATTGAAAATTTGTGTGAACCAGAGGTTGCAAATTGGTGGTCTGGGAACCAAAGCTTGCCCACAAATATGGTTTGTTTGGCCCATGGTGAAAACTTTTGTTAACTAGTTTCCACGATTTTTAAAACTGAGAGATTTTATATATAAATCCAAACTGTATCTTTCAGATTTTCACGGATGAGAAAATTTGTGATGAGGAGGTAAAGGAAATTGTCCAATGTCAAAGATCCCAACAAGAGTAAAAGGGTAAGAATTAAAAAGTAAGATTTGAGAGTCACTCAAATCTGAATGCTTCTTGACTTTTTGGGATCCTGAACCGCCTTGCCTCTGTAAAGCGACACCGAGAATCGGGGGTGGGGACGAGAGTGCTATAACAAAGGAAAGTTTAAATCTTAAACTTTATTTCTCTTTGTTATTTGCCAAATCCTCTCATTTATCATTGATGTACCGCAGGTTTTAAAGCTCCGCATGATACCACTGGCCTTAAAACTCTTTCAATGCAATGTTATTTTCAAGCAATTATAAATGATCGACATTTTACTTCATTTGTATTGGCATTCGTAGCTCACAGAATTCACTGAGATTGATTTTGAAGAAAACTGATACCAAGGTATTTGTTCTCTGTAATGTAAAATTAATAGCAGATGCATGACTGAGGGAAATTTTTTCCTGCTGTTTTCACAGTTATCAAAACTCTTGGACTCCACTCTCGGTTTCGATCCCACAAGCTTTACTGTCTCCCCATTAGTCTAATTCCCTGCAGCAACTAAAAGTGGTGGCTACTCGCTCTTTCCTAAAATCCTCTCTTCCGTTGCTTTCTGCTGGGAAGTAATAACAGCAGCCACCATTTGCTAAGCACTAATTATGTCCCGCATAGCAGAATAAGTGCTTGATAAATGCTATCTTGATTAATACATGAGAGAAGAGTTGAAAATAATATTAACCCCATTTTACAGAGAAAAATCAGTGAGGATCGGGGACAATAGATTGACATCAATGACACTGCCAGTGTCTGGTGATGCCAGAGTTACTGACATGATACCATTTCTCTCAATATTTTTCTTCTCATTTCCTGTATTTCTTAGCCTCTTTCATAGGTTCCTCTTCCTCTGCTGGACCCCAATAGATTGATGTTCACAGACCAATATAATATACCAAATGAATATGTCCAGCCCAGACCTAACTTCTAAGTTTAAGTCAGTACATGGTTGTAGTTAACAATTGGGATCTGGAGCCCAGTGATACTGGCTCCATCCCTTACCAGCTATATGACCTTCAAGAAGGTACTTAATCTTTCCAGGCTTCATTTTCTCATCTAGAAATAGGATAACGGAGCTATTCCAAGGGTTAAATGAGAGACTGCATGTAAAGCGACTGGCACTTAATACATACTCAATAAATATGAGCTGCTATTATTATTATTACTATTACTATTATTATTATTACTATTATTATCTCAAACTGCCTGGTCATCCCAACATAAGTTCCCCATAGTCCTTCGAACTCGACGCATCTATAATAGAGACTTTGTTTCTTCTTCTGAGCCTGCTCCTCTTCAGCATTCTTTGTCACGTTGAAAAGCACTGCCGCTCTTCCTAAATTTACTCAAATCAGAAATCTAGGTAACTCCTGCTCCTAATATATGTGCACTCTCCTAGGAGATAGAAGAAAAATTGCCCCAATTTTTCAGCTAACCTCTAAAATCTATCATCCATACTTGTATAAGAGGGATCTCTTTCTAAATTTCAAATCTGTTCACCTCTGCCCACCTCATTTAAACTCCTTCAGTGGAACATTATGACCTTTAGAATGAGGTCTAAACATCTCAGCACAGAACACACAACCCTTCAATATCCAGTCTCTGCTGACTCTCCAGTCTCACCCCCACCCTCTCCATTCCCCAAAGGGACAAAATTACTACTGCTGTCCTGAACAGAAACTAGTCTTTTATGTCTTAGTATGTTGACAAATGCAGTTTCCAGGAGTCAAAAGTACCCTCCTGGCTAACTCCTTTCTATCGTTCTAAATGCTACTCATCTCCTCTTCTTTCTATGTCTTTGGTGGTTCCCAAAGTCCTAGTTCAGCCTCCTCCTCTGGGTGGTCCTCAAAAACTAGCCTGCTGTTTTGCCTCTTTCTCAGCCCTTTCACAGAGGACTTCAATATTACTGCTAGTTTGCTGCTCAATCTCTAAAGGTCCTGAGTTGATTCTATCAACTCTGCGATTTGGCATTAGGGACAGTATCTGAGAGGCACTCAACAAGTGAAACTGCTAGAAAAGCCAACTAAACTCTAAGATGAAAAGTAGGCACGTCGATGGCACAATTACATATTTGTCCACCCAAATACAAAATTTTAGTGCCGAGGACAACTTCACAAGTCTAATCAAATCCTTTTAATTTGCATATGAGAAACAGAGAATTTGGGAAGGTTAAGTGACTTATTCAAGTTCATACAGTAGTTCATACAGTCCAGGTTCATACCAGAGCATCACTCTGGGAACAATACGTGAAAGGAACCTAGACTCAAACTAGAACACAATCACCTTCTAAGTTCAAAGAAATAAATGATAACTTATCATCTGTCACATTACGGAAAGGATTTTAGATAGTTTGGAGGAATGCTTAAAAGGAAATAAGACTTTAGTTTTCGTATAGCCAATGACGGAATCCTACAATGTTGGAAGATGGAGATTAGCTGGAAGAGGCTAAAATCTCTAGTGAGATTAGTATTTAAAGCCCTGCTATAAAAGCTAGTACATTTTCTGGGAGTGGAATACAAATATGCCTGCAAACAACTTGGCAGCTAACACAGCGAGGTAGGAAGAATCTATTCTTGAGTCACAGTGTAAGACAGGAACAAACCAGTGCTTCAGGAGAAACACTCCTGATGGTGAAATCCGAAGGGAATTTCTCCTATGGTCTTTGTGAAGAAAAAGAAAATGAGAAACAATGTCTTTTAAAATTATCCTGAGTTTCATAATGACACTGTGTAAAATATTATTCAACAAAGGCCCAAAGCCTAAAAAGGGGCAGTTCAGGAAAAATGGGGAATTGAGTGGAGGGCAAAATGCTATGGGCAATATATACATTTCTCTATACAAAACAGGCCCTGTGCTCCATGAGGGCAAGAAGGCCCTGTTTTGTTCACTGCTGTGCTCCTTAGTACACTGTCTGCCAGAGCAGAGAGTCTCAACGGTTCAAATGTGCAACAACAACAAAAAAAAACAAATGAATAAATCTACATAAACAGTTCATACCCCACTTAGTCAAGTGAGAAAAGTAAAATGTGAGAAATTAAAGCTTTTCAAGGCAGAACCAGGTTATTGACTGGGATCCCAGCAGACATCAGTTCCAGGCACTACATTGGTATGCAAAGAATTTGAACAACAGTTTCAGAAGAAACATTTCAACTTTGCAGTTAATACTAAATTGGAAGAGACAGCAAATAATGAGAAACAAAGCAGGCAGATAAAAGGGTTTTAGATATTTCAAGTACCTACCCAGCTAATAAATGCAAATGAAGTTCAGTACAGATAAGCACAGAATTATGAATCTGGAAGCAAAGAAGAAAAAGGAGGACTATCTGCTTAATGGAAATGAGCTGCACGGTGCTGACCAGGAATGAGATCTGGGGAATTATTGCAGGAGAAATCCCTCAAGCTTTCAACCCACTTTGCTGCAATGGAAAAGAAACAATGATGAGCTGTATTAAACCTCCATTCACGACTATCAGGTCACGCTCTGCACTGGGTGAAAGTGAAACCAAAGCAAGGAAGAATAAGATTTTTTTTTTTTTTTTAATTTAAACTGTCATTCTATTCAGGGTAAGACCATCCTCGATGATTTTTAAAAATCTCAACCTTAAGCAATTGCCTTCTACAGATTTGTTGGAATGTAGTTTCTTATGATTTGCTTTTATTCTCTATCATTTTTCACGCCATTTCAAAGGGTCTCCAGAACACGGCCATCACACCTGATAGCAGGAGACGTCACTGTAAAAACCAGAAGGCACTTCGATTGCAAAGATTGGGTGCTTCTGCCGTCAAGGCCTTACATTTTTTTTCTTTTTTTGTTGGTCAAGGGGAAAAAAATCATAGATTTTTAAAGCTAGATAACATGCTGAGTACTTCTTTACAGCCTCCTAACTAGAATAGCTAATACTAGGACCATGTTACAGTTGAACTTCTCAAACTGAGGGTGCCAGTGATGTCAGCTGACCATCGTGGAGTCTACCCTAGAACTGTTTGAGTCAAACTCAACACACTGTTGAAAGAGACAGGTGTGATGCAAAGAGAACCTAAAGGCTTCCCTGGCCAAAACAGTTCTTCCTATTCCTGCTTTAGTTCCTGAAATTCCATATTTGCTCATCCAGCAAATATTTCTTGAGTCTCTACTATGGCGTAGGTACTGTTCTAAGCATCAACGATATAGATACAAACAGAAGAGATAATATCCCTGCCTTCATTGAGCTTAAATTCTAGTGAACAGAGACAATAAACAAATCAACACAGAAATGAGGTGAACACTCTCAAGTAAGGTGAAGTGCTAGGAAGGTAACAAACTGCATAATATGGAGAAAAACCAAAGAGGTGTGTGGGAACTATTTAAGGAGGATGGTCAAGAAAGATCATTCTGAGGAGGTGACAGTTAAGGACTTAAAGATTTGAAGAACGAGGAGCCCACAGAGAAATTCTACAACAAAATACAATTATGACCTGGATAAGTAAAGTCATTTAAAAATTATTACTTGCTAAAATATCATTCTGAATTAATTTCTCAGATTCTTTAATCCAGTTACCTTGCAGAACTGTGCAAAAGAACAGAGAATAGATTGTATTTAATATGGGGAAGGATACAATGGGTTAAGAACACAGGATTCGGGCTAACAAGCAGGTCCTCAACCTTGATAAAGGAGAAAACAGGGGACAATGTTTACTATGAGGGTTAAAAAACTGAAGGGATGGAAAGATTTCAAACAATTACAGAGCATGGTCCACTAGATTTAGCATGTTCTTCACCTAATCAGTGACTTCTACACAGATAACTTCTATATACTACTAGCACTCTAATTTTGTTTTAAAATAGGAAAAGCTGTAGTATACAGTGAGGCAGCTTTTACAAGAAGCTCAAGGACTCCTGTCCTGATATTCGTGACCTTATGTAATTCTCCCTCCTGGGACTGGGCTGGACCTAGAAACTTGCTTCTGGGAATGGAATACAGAAAAAGGGATAAGATGTCACTTCCAAGATTAACTTGCAAAGAGGTAGTGGCTTCCATCTTGGATGTCTTTTCTTACCCACTCTGGCAGAAGTCAGATGTCATGCTGTGAGCTGCCTTACTGAGAGGTCTATGCAGCAAAAACTGAGGGAGGACTGAATCCTACCGATGACCACGACTGAGTTTGGAAACATCCTTTCCCAGCTGAGCCTTCAGATGAGACTGCATTCCCAGCCAGCAGCCTTGTGGGAGAAACTGAGCCAGAGGCTTCTGGCTAAGCCATGTCTGGCTTCCTGACCCACAGAAACTGTAAGATAATAGATGTTTATTGTTTTAATCTGCCAAGTTTTAGAGTAATAGATAACTAATATAGACACCAAGAAAGCCCTTGCAAATTGTGACCAGCCTCCTTTTGACATTTTCTGCTTTTACCCAGCTCTGCTTATAAAGTAAAATTCTGTCTTCCACATGCCTCCTTGAGCCTCTGCTGAAGGCTGGGACTGAGATAAGGCTGCATGTGAAGGCGGCAAATTACAGGACAATGATAACAGTTGGCCATTAAATTCCATTTTATTCTTAACATAATCTCATAATAACTTCACATGGCATATTAACAAACCCTAGGAAAGTGCCTGTTGTCTCTAATTTTAATCATTTGTCAAAACTTGGAGATTTTTCTGGAGCAAGCTCAGGGATGCTGTGCCCACTCCACCTAAAGAATGGAAGCGCATCTCCCAGCCTCCCACCAACTGAGGGTGTTACAGAAAATCTCTCCCTTAAGGACTCTTTCCTGGGAGCCCCCTGAAGTTCCCAGCTTCACTCCACCATTCACACAGGCAAATAAAATGTGATAATTCCAAATAATACCAGCAAAGAAAATTATATTAACTAATATCATTAAGAGTTTGTAATTCATATACAGCCACGCCACCCTTAACAAGCCCAAACCCGTCTGATCTTGGAAGCTAAGCAGGGTCGGGCCTGGTTAGTACTCGGATGGAAAGGGAGATCACCTAGGAAGACCAGGTGCTGTAGGCCTAAAAAATAAGGGATTGTAAACTGACAAGGTCCTTGAAATCTGTGAGGTCAACCGAGGCGGGGGTGTTGCCTCACCTAAAAAACAAACAAACAAACAAACAAACCCCACAAGTTTGTAATTCAAATGGAATTACTTTTGGATTAAACATCATCGTTTTTCCAGTATAAACTCAAGTTTATTTAGGTGAGCTAAAAAGGAGCTCTTATATCTAAATAAATAACACCCTCCCTGCTTATCTATGAAAAGCTAATAAATTTCTCCAGAACACTGTACAAGGTTGCTCCCTCAATCCCATAATAAATACATGCTAATCAAAAGAGACAGTCCCTATATAGCACTGCCACTGGCTGTTAGCAACAGGCTCTACACAGTAGGTCTTCTTGACCACAGCGACCATAGTGATATCAGGTTTTGCAAATACAGAGAACTCCTAAATATAAGGACCAAAAGAACATTTAAAGAATCTTGGAAAACATTCCTCCCTTCTCCCCACGGCCTCAACCATGAGGGGGACCAGTTCAACGGAGTCAATTCGAAAGAGGGAAGCCTAAGAGAACTCCCTTACCTCCAGCTTTTTGTTTTAATCTCTCCACAACACTGACCTACATAAAAATCAGTACACACGCCAACCTTTCATCATCAACAGTTCTTTTAAATAGGCCTCTTTTGGGGAACATAGATTTCAGGCCAAGCTCTCTGCTCTAGTACCACTGAATGCCAAGCAAAAATACCTAAATTAGAATTTGGCCCTAAAAACACTGACACTCCCTGTCACCATTTAAAATTTACCTTCAAAAATGGAACTTTATGGGAACCAATGGGAAAATATGCTTTTCCTGTAAACCTCTTCTTGACATATTTCATCTACGAATGAGGAAATCTAATTTCAATTTTAAGGTTTCCTTTGCCAAATTCGATAAAAGTTTAGGGCCATGCTTTTTAATCTGTGTCCTTTACATTTACACTAATAACTCTCATTTTCACCTTCTTGAGTATCATTTACCTTTTAAATCTCTTCTTGGTGAAAATCATACCTTATGTCCTAGGGTTAAAGCTTGGGAAGTATTTGAGATTATGTATATATTTAAACTTCACTTAAATATAAACAGATAGCACTTGCTTTGCTGAGAAACAATGAGAGCAAAAATCTCAATCCTATCGAAGCAACAGAGACTATACCTTCTCTGACACTCCACTGCATTGAGTCATCAGGAGCTTTTTAACGTTAGAAATTCATTTTTCCTTTTTTTGTTTGAATGCTGCACATAGGTGCTTTATGTTCTATTCAGCCTAGTGCTCAAGTATTTATGAAAACAAAACATTTGAAAAGTCAGCAATCCAAGATATCATCCCTGTACCAAAGACAAGGAGCACAAAAGGGCAAAGTGGGACAAAGGCAATGTCCTCTAAAATGCATTAATATTGCTAAGCTACCAAATGAACTGAAAAATATATATGAGGGTTGATGTAACATCTTTTTATGAAGAAAACAAAATTACACTATTTCCCCACACACCTTTGTATTTATCTTTTTATTCATCAGATTGCTGGTTGTGCTTTATATGCACTCTTTAAAACAAAAATTATTCTAGCTTTCATCAAAACGGTATTTTCCACAATGCGCAAAACTCGATAAGCTTACAGGAAAAAGCTTGTGGGAGAGTCACTGAATTTAAAGATTGCAGGATAAAAGGACTGTTATAGAAATTTCCTTATATCCTTACTCCTGACTTATAAGAAAAGTGAAACTGCATTCATTTGAAAGAAATATCCATGTAAATAATATCCATGTAACATTCATTACAAAGAATAATTAAAATATTAGGCAGAGTAATCAATTCTATACACCAACACTAAGATGTTGAATGTTTTCATGTTTGCATCTTATAAAATTATTGAACATTCATTATTAATTTTCCCTTAGAATCTCCCCCCAAATATGTCTATATTATACTGCCAAATCTTTTAAAGGTATAATTTTATTTTTTTAATATAATAATTCTGGACTCTAAATAAAAATGTTTTTAAAGTCTGTCCTTCACAGGAGGAAAAACTTATGAAATCCAAATAAAGTCTATAGTTTAACGGTATTACACCAAAGTTAGCTCCTTAGTTTGACAGAAGTACCACGGTTATGTAAGATCTTATTATTAGAAAAAGGAGGGTGAAGGTTATACAGAAACTCTCTGCACTATCTTGGTAAGTCTTCTGTAAATTTAAAATTACTTCAATAAAAGTTTTTCTTTAAGAAAATTATTCTTTGAATTTCAATTTAAGATAGGCAATTGGAGAAAAAAAAACTAACATTTTATTTGGAGTCTATTCATAAACATGCAATTAACAGAGAACATGTGTTCTCACTTGACTTCTGACATTAAGCTTATTTTATAGTTCTAGAGACCACACCAAGGCAAAAGGGTTATGGCTCCAACATGAGCACAACATATTTGTATTCTCACTCAGACCACGGCCTTTCAAAGTCTCTGCAAATCAACATCTATTTCCAATCTCAGAAAAGCAGAGGAAGCAGTTATTTCTGGAATAAAATTCTTCAAACCAGTAAAGCCTCTTAAAAAGCACATATTATGAAAAATCTGTATTCATGGACAAAGTAGAATATTGAACTGACCTGTCTATTTTCATTACCTACATGGAAATACTGCATACAGAACTAATATCTGTCTTGACTCATGAGAATTGTGAAGCTTTTGTGACCGGCAGACATGTTATGTAAATCCTTAATAAATAGTGAAATCCCATTATATCAAAGTATAATGATGTCTACATGTCTGCCCAATGAAGAACCCATTGTCAAGTCAAATCCAATATGGAAATTATTCTTCGTAGCACAAATCAAAAGAAACCCATAACCCACCTCTCCACTTCAGCACAGAAATAAACAAGAGAATGACTCAGATGCAAATGGAAAAATACATAACTGAGAAAATAGGCAGAAATGTTATATCCAATTAATTATGAATATACTTTACAGTAAATCAGAAGCAGCAACCCATGAGAGCAGTACACATGATAGAGGAAGAAGAAATCAAATCTTTTATTTGAGTAACTGCAGATATAATGAAAATCTTCTGCAATTAGTAAAAAGAGTTCTGATAACAGGAAATTTTGATTCTAACACAAATAAATGGGACAAGAACAGAATAAATAGCACAGAGAGAAGAGAATGTGGAAAATTTGAACAACTAACAAGGGAAATAGGAACCAGACCAGAAGAGAAACAGTTCCCATAGTGATTTGAGACAGAAAATTATGAGTCATCATTTCCTAGTCAGGAGGGGCCAGAAATGAATAGCTGAGTGCCCTGGCATACCATGTTTTTACTTAATATAACTGCACTTAAACCAATAGCATAATAAACTGTGTGCAATTCACATTCCACAGTATGGGTTCAATCATTCTCAATACATTCATTGTCTTAAACCTATGTTAAAGAAACTCTCCAGGTATTCAAGATCCTGCCTGGTTGCTGGACAGAGGGACCACACTGACCATGGCATTGTCTCTGTGCCTGGAATGGCCCAGAGGGCAAAGTGGTAATATGCTGACCTTTCATTTATCCTCCAAAGCAGACTGCTGCTCTACCAAGGCTTATTTCTGGGTGCTACAAACTAAACTTCGTTCATCTGGCTATGTTTTACATTTAAAATGAAGTAGTAATTGCCACCTGGCTCATAGGAACATAACGAAATGCCTGTTTTCAAAAAAACTTTTAAAATTTATCCATGGTAAGGACTGCTTGTTTATTATTATAGTTAATAACACTGAATATATGTTACGGATGTTATTTTGTATAAATATTTCAAAACTAAATAAAAGGACTGCTGAAAGTTCTAAAATAACATTTACATTTATAAATGTATTTACATATATGTGAATATATCTACCTATCTATCTCTCTATATATACATATACACACATATCAAACATTATATTAGCCTTTGTATTTGCTCTTCAAAAACCATTTTCCAGAAACATTTTCAATTTTGCTCCACAGTCCTTCAAAGAGGTAGCTAAAAGTGCTACATATTATCTTAGTTTTAAATACTCAAATATAAAAATTACAAAGCTCTTTGCAGTATCACACACTGACTCAATGAAAGACAAAATAAGGAACAACTTTCAAAACATTACAGTAATTCCACAGTTCATATAAATTTTATACTTTATCAAGATTTCAAAATAATTTAATATTAGTAAAAATAAATATTTTTAGATCCACTAAATAATAGATGTACTACATTTGTAAATTATAAAGTCCATTACACAGGTCCCTAAGAGTTTTGAGCATGCATTGAATAAAATGGACATTTGTATCATTTTCTTCTCACTTTCATGACTTGAGGTTAATTGTAAGCTTCTAGAAACAATCCAGGCTTTACTTGAACTAGCTTCAAATGAGAGGTCAGCAATGAAACAAGCAAGAGTTTTTAGCTAGAGGTCTGGTTTCAATAAACAAAAATAAAAACACTCAAATCTTTAATTCCTTGAAGCATTTTTTTTTTAAAACCAAATAATTTAGTAAAACCTTTTGGCCTGATTTCCTAAAAGAAATATAGGTGCTAAGAAAGTCAAACTGTAATAGAACTGGAGAGTATTTTAGTGAAATGCAAAATCATTAGACTATTCCAGACTAAAACTTGCACTTGCCCAAAATATCTCCGCATCTTCATAGTCCCAGGTAGAGCAGCCCTCACCAGAAGGAGGAAGTGGAAGAATCGAAGAGGTCCAAACAGTGGACCCTTGAACTTCCTGAGCTCTCTTCACTGTTCCTCAACAAATACTTGCTAAATGCCATCTAGGTGCTTGGCACTGGGCTACCAGGAAACAATGAGTTAAATGATATGGGAGACATTCCTCCTAGAGTTAACAACAAACCAAACATTTGATTTACCCTTCTAATCATGGCTAAAACAAGTTTGAGAAGGTGAAGCCAGCCCAGAGAGAAGGTTCAAATACATTTAGGAGATGGGGCAATTAAGGAGAGGAATATCCATCTCCTTAGATAATAACAATAACAATCAAAACCAGCTTCTACTTGGAGGGATCATTCTGTGTTAAAAAGTATTTCACATGCATTATTCCATTTACTTTTCATAGAGGGGCATGGGGGCGAGGGAATATAGGTGGGGATCAGTAGGCTTTATTATCCCAGTTATTCACATTAGAGAACTGAGGCTCAGTGAGCAAAGGGACTCACTCAAGCTGCCACAGCCTAGGCGATTAACCCTTCCATGAATGGTGTCCACTATGGTGAACCCAAAGGGGTTCATGTTGCCTCACTGCACTTAGAGGGGGTGCAGCTTAAGCCATTCCCAGGAAACCTCCCCAGGACCTGTACTTTCCTCCTTCAATGATCTGGAGAGTGTGAGAGTAGGCATTTTATTCCTTGGAGGTCCCACCTCGCCATCCTAGAGACCCAAGCAAAGCAGAAGAATCTCTTACAAATGTACTTTGTCAAAAAGAGACCAAGTAAAATTATTTCAAAATGTGATATTATTTTATAATAAAATAAAAATTTGAAAGAGAGAGGGAGCGAGGCAGCTAGCATATTAGCTCTCTTTCATTAAATATTTTCTTCAAGGAAAATTAACCAAATTAATCAGTCCAAAACCACTTCCCATATCTACCATCGCATACTGAAACTAGAACTTTCCTTTCTTCCACCGCCTCGTCCAAAACTGCAGCATTGGATGAGACTGGCAGGTAACTGAATAACCTTTGGGTTTTTTTCTTTTCTTCTCTTAAAACTGTCATGCTGCACACATCTCAGCAATGTGTCTGTCTTCTCTTTATTGAAAGCAGCTCTATGAAATCGAAATACAATGTAAAAGATGACCTCAAGCGAGACTCTGTGGTTTGGCTATAAAAGAGGCGGTGGTGGTGCTCTACGTGCAGTTCCTCCCCCGGCCCCCGGTTTCCGGCTCCCTGAGAGCTTTGCAGGACTGCAATGCAGTGAAGGGTCGCAGTACATGAAAGGAGGCGGGAGAGAGAGAGAGCGGGGTTGCAATTTCCTCGTGTGCATTGAGCCTGAGCATTTTCTATTTTGACTGAATATGAAGAATCGTGGCCTTGTTTTCAGGATTTAAGAAAAAGAAGACAGTTTAAAACCCAATGCCTGCTGCCTGCTATGGCAGTTCTAGTGGCAGGCTGTAATTTGTCCAAGATAGATAATGGAAACGCAGTTATGTTTGTATAATCCATGGGCTGTTGATCAGCTAGGTAAAGCCCAAAGATACTGGTAGCAGCAAATCTTTCTGTCTGGAAAAAAAATTTTTTCAACTCTGTAAACAACAACAAAAAAGAAATTCTCACAATTTTAATACGGAAAGCATTCCCATTTCGTTTCTTTATAGGTAATTCTGAAACAAAGGGAAGAGGTTAATGGAGGAAAAGAAAGAATCTGTGGGACAATAGGCATCTTTAATATCACATATGGCACATGAATGTGCTTTTCTCAAAAAGAGATATTTCCATTCATGTCCAAACATAACATCAGCCCGTAATTTGGAGGTAAATACCACAAATGACAGCTCAGAACAAATCACTCCTTTGATACTATGACTGCAACAATCAGAAACCTTTCTGGGAGGGAGGGGGGAGGAGCCAGGGGAGGTATTGTAATCAATGCAGGCAATAATTTTTTCCATTTTTTTCCTTGTTATTCTTCGCTTTTCTGGAAGAATCAAGTCCTCAATAAAACCTCACCCTTATCTGAAAGCATTCACAAGTTTTATACAGTAGTGAGAAATAACATACACAGATATAAAGGTAATAGGCTTCTTAAGAAACATGTAAAGCAAACTCTGAAAATTGCTTCTTTATTCACAGATATCAGTATTTACTTCTGAGTTTCCGTCTCTAGGCTGCATGTTTTACTCTGAGATGTAATCTTGCTTCATCTTTTCAATGTCAGTGTGTCAGTCTTCGATTGAATCAACAACAATGAACGTAGAGTTTATTTAGTAATAAACAGGAGGTACATGCACGGACTACAAAGCCACCATGTAAATACCTCTCAGAATACAGTAGCACTAAATTTCCATTTCAGCATATCTTGCAATCACACTACATAACACTGAAGAGACTGGAATGAAATGACATTTCAGACCAGGATTTCCCTGCATGGTTTCCATCCCGATCAGTGTCTACACTGTTTAAACGAAAAAAGAAAAACACATAAATCATGGGCTTTTTTCTCCTGCTTTAACATCTCTTACTGGTATTTCATTCTCTGTAACCTCAAGTGAGTTTCAAAAAGTATTTCAGCCATCAGTATCCAGCCACACAAATAGCCAACCATAATAGCTTTTAATCTTCTGATTCTTAGGGAGGAATACTTGCTACCTGGACTAACACAGTCCAATTTTACAAAGCTCCTCAAGGCACTGGGGTGCTTTGTCACAGGGTCATTGTTGGGATTCAAAGAAGCAGTCCTCATAAAGACCATTACACACCACTTCACACATACGAGCACTCATTAAACCATGATATTTTCAGTACCATATCATAATTAGTGATTTTCTAGTTGTTTCTTTCAGACTGAAATTTCTAATTTGATGGTTATATGACACACCCAGAGAAGGACTGCAACGAAGGAAATTGTATCATTTTTAGGGGACCTGCATTCAAATTTTGGGCTTACCACTTAAGGGTGGGATCTTGGGTAAGTTATTTTAATTAACTCACTGAGCTTCAGTTTACCTATCTGTACAATGGAGACGACAATACTTAGTTCATAGGTTTGGTCAGGACTCCACACCCCAAGAGGCGGTATGGCAGACAGGTATAGAACAAGGAAACTAGGTACAAATGCCAGTGCTGCCAATTACTGTGTAACCTTGAGCATTCTTTTTCTCTCTCCATATCAGTTTCTTTATCTGTAAAATGGGAGTAATGACGGTGAATATGCTTAATATGGCTGTTGTGAGGGCTGAATGTGTTATAAACACCTTCCAGAAAAGTGTCTGAAAAGCAGCAAGTGTTAGTAGTTGTGATGATAGTTGCCATGTTTTCATTTAGTAAGAGATATTTATTGAGCAACTACTGTGTATCTGTCGCTGTACAAGACACTGAAGATACAAAAACAGACACGATCCCTATATTCATGAAATTTAAAGTCTGATGGGGAGAAAAACATTTACCCGATAATCACATAACGTATACTTATAAACTGATACACGTGCTTTGAAGAAAGGGAACGATTTTATAAAAGCGTAGTTGAACAGTGGAGCTGAGAGCTGAAAGATGAGAAGTTCATTAGGCAAAGAGGTCTAAGGAGATGGACGCAGGGAAAATGAGCTATATGTGCAACAGCCTTGTAGGGAGGAAGCATGTTGCACCAGAGGAAATGACTGGACACTGTAGAAAGGGGAGTATGGTAGGAGCTGAGTTTGGCGATGTATGCAAGCGCCACACCATGCAAGGCCTGTGTACCAGGGTGAGAACTTGGGATTTTATCCTAAGAGATTAGGAAACTTAGCAGGAATTTAAGCCTTGGAAGGCAAGGAGTGTTGGTAGTGACGTAATAAGATTTGCATCTTGAGAAGATCTTCCTGACTGACATGATTTGGATATAGCATAAATATATTCAGGACACCAATTAGAAGGCTAAGATGGATGAGACCAGTGAAAAAATGTGAGTGAATTCAGTTTATGGTCTGACAAGAGTGCACTGTGACAGTTCCCTTGCCTTTGGCTATCACTGCCTTGCACATGTTTTTCATACCTAAACCCAGGGCAAAGCCAGAGACAGACATGTATTAACACACCACAGAGTAGGACCAGTTTCCATGCTCTAAACCTTTCTGCCCTAAAGATGGTCTGGGTCAGAAAAAAAAAAAAAAAAGGTGTAGAATGACAGCTGGAACAAGCACTCCTGAGGGAACGTTTACTTGCGCAGCCAAACCCTACTCCAGCCACAGGAGAGAGCCACCCTTATCTCCCAGAAGTTCTGGAAACCCAAGGAACTCTAGATATGGAACAAGACCACAGCGGCTTTCTGCTCCCATTACTACCTCTTTGCTACCTGGCAAAGGAAATCATCCTTGGATCACCTAAGATCCACTTCTTGGTCTACACCAGTGACCAGCTGAAGCAGCATGCATTCATCTTTTATGTCCTTCACTTTTCGCTAAAAACTCCACATAACATAGCTTGTGAACATTATCTGGTTGGTCTTCCCTTCATTCAGAATAGGTCAGATGTTGGTTTTGGCCCCCGTCATTGCCGACACATCCCGCAGAAAACTATTCCTAAGCCTGACTCTCTGTAATGAGGTACGTTTTCTTTTAAGCTGCCATTAACTGGTTTCGTCCATCTGTTTTACACTGACTTTTATAAATACACATTCTCACTCAGCAAGAATCAAACATTTACTAAGCAAGTACTACGTGTCATGCCTGTGTCAGGTGTGGAGGACCAGAGGGTAAGGGGCCCATCCCCAGTGTCTAGTGGGGAAGACAGACATAAACTGACTAATTACAACACGAGCTGGAAGTGCTATAATGAGGGCATGGATAAACCGTGGAACTCTAGATCTGGATATAATTTCTGTCTGGGGTGGTACATAAAAACTCCATAGAATTTGTTGCAAAGCACAATAAAATTAGATAGCCTTTAGCTTAACAACTTCCTTCTGGCATTTTGTTCTTATCCTTTAACTTCATTTCAATTGCCTAGAAGTTCCTGTACACTATTATTAATGGAAGTGTTTCTCCTCATTATCCAGCAACTTTGTCACACAGATGATTCTGTTCTGAAAGATGTTTGAGAACTTCTTTAGTCGATAAAAAAATTAACTTTTTAGACTACAGCAACTACTTACCACTGGGCACAGCTCTCAAGGATTCTGATTACTTGGGAGCATCTGTTTTACACGTGTATGCAGTATAGCCTCGCAAATAACTATTTAAAGAGCAAAATTTTATTACAGTTAAGGGATTAAAGAACGATAATCTTCATAATTATGCTACTAAAACAATCAAATGTCAATTTGGGGGGGCTCCCAAAGAATAGAAATGTCACCAAAAAATAATCTTTGGGACCTAGGGCCAACATTATAGGAAGCAGAAGAGGCAGCCATCTGCATAAGATGACTTGAGGATTGTTGGAAAACTATTTGCTCAAAAAATATATTCTTCGATGAGAGGTTACTTAGCGGGAATGTGTCTTAGATTCTCTGAGAGAGAAATGAACCAAATTTAAGAACACAAGAATGGGGACTGGTGCCATAAACAGATTGGTGACTCATACCCTGAGTTCTTTAGAAACATGTCTTTCTTTTATCCTATTACTTTTCATAACCTAAAGAACAGAATCCGATGCTTTACCCGAGCATTCAAGGCCCTCTATGATGTAGTACCAACTTATATTTGCCAACTTGTATCCCGCCTTCCCCCTAACAAGCACTTTACTCCAACCAAGCTAGCATAACCACTGTCCTCAGTTCCTGCTTTCCTCTTTCCCTCCAAGGGGAGTTCGGGGCAGGCAGAAGTGCTGCTAGAACTACAGAATCAGCTCCATTACTTGAGGGATGCCTCAGCACCATTAGCAAAGGAACCAAAGAGTAATCTCAGATATACACATCTGGAAGTAGACACCTGACACTAAGGAATGAACAAAAACAACTGGTAGCCTTCCTGAAGGATCTAGGCTCTATGCCTTCAAAGGCATTAGAGAATGGATCAGACTTTAATCTGAAAATGGCATGTTAACCAAAGATCTAGTTAACAAAATCTTTGTTACCAAATGAAAGATAAGGGCATAATAACAATAATAATATCTGGCATATTATTGAGAACTTGCAGTGTACCAGGCACTGTTCTAAATGCGTTACATGTTTGATTCATTTAATCCTCACAGGAGCCCTCTGAGGTAGGTAATGTTTATTATGCCCACATTATAGGTGAGAAAAATCAGGTCAGAGTCTGGATATCGAAGTAGTAGAATCAGAATTTGACCTCAGGCTATCTAATTCTAGAATCTATGCTCTTAACTCAATAGCCAGATAAGGAAATGTGAGACTATAGGTAGAACTATATATGTGAAATGGATCGTAATATTTCAAGTTTTCTAGGTTAGAATACTTACTGATCAACAGTCAAGGAAAGGGATATACTTGCTATTTTCTATAATTGGTAAATTATTTTATCCAACCAAAATGCAAAAAATTAAAAAGCCTTTCTGCCACATTCATCTTCAGACACTAGAAAAGTGAGCAATGCCTTGTCCCAAATTACAGTAAAGTTTACAGAATTAGGTCAAATTCTTTTCTGAAAGTCTAGATAAATGATACACAGCCTGACTTCTGAGGTTTACTATGAATTTATAATTTGGCAAATGTCTTAATTTGAAGCAAGGTTAATTAATTTTAGATGAGTTTTCACTGTAAGAAAATATTTAAACTTATCGCACCTTATATTTCTCTTAATAGTTCTACACAGTAGTCATAACAATTGATTTATAAAGTATTTCACATGTTTGTTTCTAAGTTACACAACTCAATAATATGTATCTATTAAAATTAGCTTTATGAATAGTGTTAAGTGAAAAGTGACACAAAATTTTATATTTAATATAAATATATCCCTGGGAATATACAGTCATAGGAAATATGCTAGCAGAAAATGTTCATGTCAATAAAATGATTGTCTGTGGGTGGTGGCATGTTGGGATTTTTTTCATGTTCTTATGTATTTCTATTTTTCTAGAATAAACATCTTTACACTTGTAAGGAAAAAAAGTAAAACTTTAAAGTAAATGTGAACAAGAAAGTCATTAAAAATCCATGTTCTGTTTCTACACTCAGCTCTTTTAAGGAACGTTTTACCGTCTAGTTAAGAAAATTCTCTTTGAACCACACACCAGACATAAATTTGACTTTATGAGGCCTTTCAGCATTTTATAGACAACTGCTAATCCAGAATAATAAAGAAAATCAGGCATTCTTTCTCCAGGGCGGGGAAAAACACTTTCTCTTTAATTTAGAAGAAATAAAATGGGCTTTGGACGGCGTTTGAATCCTGGTTCAAATACTTCAGCAAATTAGTTAAGCTCCCTGAGCCTTAGTTTTCCCACATGTAAAAAAAGTTGCTATTAGAATTAAATTCAATAGCATCCGTCAAGAGGCTAACTCAGATGACTGCAGCCCCAGCTGAAGTCTGACTGCAACAGCAATGCTGGTTTCTTTTCTCACTCTTGGCCCTTAAAACTGCTGCAGTGTCCAAAATTGAGAGGAAACACAAGTAAATTTCACATAAGAACTGTATTTTAGATTTACCTAAAATACCAGTGTCTCCATATTGAGGGACAGAAAGAACTCACTATTTTCCAGTCAACATGTTTACTGTTCTTGTCAATATAGAATGACTCCAGTTCTTAATTATATGTAACACTTCTGAAAAATGATGTTACTTGATTTTAGACATTTTTCATAAAGTAACGTGTTAAATTTACCCATCTTATTTATATTCTCTCTGATTTCTCTTCTTTTTGTCTTTCTTTCTTAGATTATTTTGGACACGTGGAAAATGCAATAATTACTTTGTTAAACACTCCAAATGCTAAGTATTTTCTTACAACTGGATAATATATCAGGTACAATTTGATCTATAATGATAAAATGTGTTATAATCCACATATGTCAAGAAATATATCATAGAAAAATTTTCCTTCTGTGTGTAAATGATTAGTGCAAATGATTATTAGAATGGGTTAGAACCCTTATGTGATGTTTATAACAGGCATTTTCTCCTTGCAAACATTTACAATCTCTGTCTCATCTCCTGACCTACAAAGTTTAAAATTTCTAGTCCTTCATAAGATACTTATTTTAATCAGGTTTTGCAGTTCATATAGTCCTTCCCTAGTATCAATGACAAAACAAGTATAAAATAAGATTAGATGACCATAACTGAGATTTTAGCATAAGTTTGTTATTTCTATAAGCATTTATTATTCTTAAATATGTGAAGTTAGTAATGCCTCTCTCTACCTTGCAAATTCCCACTTATTTATTCAGATCTTATATTAAATAACATCCATTCTGGGAAGCCTTTTCTGATCACATCCCACTCCCATTCCTCCCCACTACTCACCACCTAAGATGAGGTTGGGGGCTCTAATTATATTCTCTCATTGTACACACTAGATTTCACTTCATACCACTATTCTGACAGTAACTAAATTATGACTAGTATAATCCTCTCTGTTTAATCTATCCAGATAGACTGTGATTTCCATGGGACAAAGAGGTACCTGTCTTGTTCATCTTTGTACTCCACGCCTTCCTGCGATATCTGTCCTATAAAAGATGCTCAATAAATAATTATGAATGAATGACGCCTTTCTTCCTGTTGGTGGAAATAACCAAGTTTATGCTTTCAGCTCTAGGTGAAACAGTCTGATTCTCAAGGGTCTATGTAGAATCACATGTATTCATTGTGTAGTTTAGTAAAAAGTGTCAAAGAACCATTTTTCAGCTTCCAGTAACTATCTACACCAAAATAAGCAAAGTTTGGCTGCCATTCACTTAAAGTATTTGCATTTCCAAAAATTACTTATAACTGTAAAGTTGACAACAGAAGACGTTTTCTAAATCCAGGTATGTATGATATGTAAAGACTATGTTTATCAAGTTGTTTTTTTCTCTTGAAGATTTACTATAAGAATTGATGGAACGTCTGTCTTCAGATGTAACAAGGGCTATTTCTGACAGTTATCAAAAAAGTATATTCAATAAAGATAGAGTATAAAAAAAATTAAAATCAGAAGAATTAAAGTTAGTGTGCTTGGAAAGAATATAAAATAGAAATCTGTCTAGTGAACCAGGGCCAGATCCTCAGCCTTGCCCTAAACACCATAACAATAAACAAGCCCAGAGAGCCAATAAGATCAGTTTTATGGAGCACAGTGAGTTTTTTAAGCTGATGGAATGTTTACTGTGGAATCGCCTCTAGGTTTATACATTACTTTAATAACTGGATAATTCAGGTTACTCTACTTGTCTTCTGAAGTCATGATAAACAACTTCATTCTGAGACAGAAACCAGGCATGGTGTCAAGTGGGCAGCTTAAGTTCCTGCTGTGTGCTAAAAAGGAAATAATGAGAACAGAAGAGTGGAAAGCAAAGCTTGTAACCCTCATTACAGCAGGCACCAAACAATTAACAAAAAGCAACACCAAAGGTTTTGAGACAATGATGTAGGCTTTTTCCTAACATTGTTCAACAAATAATTATAGACTAAGCATTTAGCATGACTTTACTGATTAAGACAGATATGGTGCATGCCTTCTCTGAATTCACAAAATGCTTTCTGAAATACCAAATAGAAGCACTGGTTTCTAAGGAGTATTAATAAATGTCCTTTACCCATTAATGAAATGTTATAAATGACATATCATGTGTACTAGTCACTTAGAAACCTTTCCAAGAGTTGAATTAGACTTTGGACTACAATCCAAGTGATAAGTGAGTGGCCCAAATGATAAAGGCTACAAAAAGGAGGGCACTCAGGTTGCCAGAGTGGAGAGGTTCTCAGGTCAGAGGTGTGACCTGAGCTTCGAAAGAATGGAAAACTGAAGAAGAGGGAAGAGGACCCTGAGGACGTGAGGAAAGGCACAAAGAAGACGTGGAAGGAGGAGTGCTGATGGCATTGAAGAAATCAGTAGGTGAACTTGACTGAAGCAGAGGGTACCAGTAATGAAGAAATGAAAGAGTTGGAAAAGTGGTAGGCAGACTCCTCAAATACCTTATATCTTGTAATGTGAGTCCTGAGCATTCAGAAGAGAAGGCTGAAAAAATCCTTGCATGAGAAGGACTAATCTGATGGTAGTTCCTAAATGCGGTTTTAAAAAATGGTACCAGCTGGCTTAATTAGAATCTCCTGGAGCACTTTATGAATTATTAAGATTCTTAGAAATTTAGAGTATACCTTAATATATCCTAGAAATTTAGAGTATATATTTTCTATACATAGCCATTGTATATACTATATATGTATTTTTTTTAACTAGTACCTTAAGTGATTTCCTATGTGATTCTAGGGTATAGCCAGGCTTGAAAAGCACTGCTAAAGAAGATGAAAAGAAAGTCCCTGACTACATTGGCTTAGGAAAAGGACCAGGCCTAGGGAGAGTTTGAACTACCCTGACCTGAAAGACAGGCAGATTGCTCAATTTAAGTCAAAACTATAAGGTTTAACTGACATTCGAGAATATTCGTAGGAACTTTTGACCCCTAAAAGTGCATTACTCTCACATCACGTTGCTCAGTGATTAAAATAAAATGTCTATAAGAGAGGACTCTAAATGATTCAACTACATCTGCACATCTAGACTTCATCTGTTTTCTCCTACCTCATTCCATGAGAAGTCAAGTTCCTCGAAACAGAGAATTTACTTCCTGCTCTATCCCAGTCCCTATGAAGGTATTAGCACAGATGAGGCAAGCAATTGTTTTATTTCGTTTTTAGTAAATGCTTAAATGAAGGAAAACCAGTCTTTTTGATCACTGCAAAAAGATGCTGACATTCACAGATCTTTGGATTCCTGTAATCCAGATTTTTAAAAAATCATCTTTATTTGGCATAGTCAAAATGACCATGTTGTGAAGTAACCTGTCTAGCTCCCTTGTTAATGACCTTTAAGAACATCGACCTGACTTTAAAATAGAAGGGAGCCTCAGAGAGCTGATGCTGCGCCTGAGGTCTCAACGGTCCGTCAGTCTCAGAGCCAGCACTACACAGAGGTCTTTGCGATCAAGAGGGAATTCTATAATGGAACACTGCCTCTCTTAAAACAAGACTACATAAAACAAAGCCTAGGATTTAAAGTAGTGTACTAGCGCTTTTTTTATTGCATAGGAATTTTTACGTCAGTAATCGAGATGAAACAACTCAATGAGAAACTAGTTTTAAATTTTTGTAGATAAGATTCCTAATTTTAAATAACTCAATTTCACCAAATTAGAGAAATTAAATTGCCTTTGAGACAAGTAGGAGGGACAAGTATAAAATGTAAAAATACAGTATGCTTAGTTTCTCCAGCACAAGTTTTTAATAGAGAGCTTCTGGTCACGGGGTGGCATCTGCTCCTACAGGTAGGAGGACTTTTATTACTGGTGTTGTTTAAAGTTGACAGAGCATGATAACAATAGAAAACAGACTGGCCTAGTTTTATTACTGTTTTTAAATTCTCTGCAGACAATATACCTCTGACTGATTGCACCTGAGGTGGCTGGCTCCCATCACTGCCCTTGGTAGACCTGCAGAGGACCAAGTGGGAGGTGTGCTGAGGTACCCCAATGACATGAAGCACTGCCACAGATATTGTCACAGAGGTAGAAATAATATTGGAGAAACATCAGAAAACATTAATACCTTATTAAAGGGGATAAATATGGGTAGAGATAAACTCAAAGCACTTCAAAGCATATCTTGGCGATAAGTTAGGTGAGACAGCCCTGAGCATATGGCACATGAAAGTTCCACAGATTGAAAGAAAGACCATTCTGGAGCAGCTCTTCAACCTCCTAAGACCAGTAGAATTAGCTTTCAGCTTCTCATTAAGATCAGGCCCCAGCTTGCCCTTGCCATCCATTCATTGATGTATTAATCATTAATTGATAGGTTAATATAAAAAAAGAAAGAAAGAAAACAGACAGTGGATGTAAATACTACAAAATAAATTCTATGAAGCTGAAAAAAACAGCTCAAAATGTGACATGGAGGAAGGGTCTCCATGCACCTCACCTGGCCTCTCACTTTCCTGGCTTTGCGCTCGCTGCTCAGGATACCTGCCCAGGCCATCCATCCTTCAAAATCCTATCTGTGTGGCAGGAAAAACACTTTGGATTCCTGGGCAAGAGGCCTGTGACCTGGCGTACTAGATGGATGTGAGCTTCCTCACTCACAGTTCAGATTCTAACCTTCATCTGAGGTATACGATGAGTTTAATATAGGGAAACTGGTTTGGAGCAATATATTTTTTCATTCTATGGTCAAGGATTCTTCTGTTCAGAGTTCCATGTCCAAAACAGTCAGGTCAATGGTAAGGGCTAGATACTCCTCCAAGAGAATCAAAAGGACTTTAAGCTCTAAGAAGTCACATGTTGAAACATGTTTAACTTCATTTTACCAGGTGTTCCTGCAAAATCAGTAGAGCACAGAATCCTTTTTCCACAGAGCACCTATTAGTATGAATGCTTCTGTGGACCAGCATTCTGCAACCACAACCAAGTGGAATTAGGGAATTCAATCTTCCTCTTACACATATTTTCTGAAACAGAACAGTCCTGTGCAAAAGCAAGTACTTACATTTGGTTGTATGAATAAATGAATCTCTTGAATTATAGAATTCCAAAATTAAAGACCAGGCTAAATGACAGCCAAACATGGAAGTAGAAACCCTTTGTTGCATTACTGGCCTTCATGCATATGTTAAATTAATAGTAGAACAATGAATATTTCATTGATTACATTCCACATACACAAGGATATACAAAGCCTGTCAGCATTCAATTGTTCACTTCAACTCTCCCTCCCCAAGAATTCTTTCTTTTTCTGGTTATGAAGTATTAAAAGATTAAAGAGTAGATTTTACTTTTTTTTTTTTTTTTTGGTTCTCCATTTACATCAATGAGCATTTTCTATTATAATGGAATCAGAGTATCTCCACTTTATAAAAAATACTACACATTTTTTCAAATATATGAAATCATTTAATAGGAAGTTTTAAAGTTTTGAAAATGAATGAATATCAATTTAATTAATGTGCCATTTAACACATTAACCACCTGTTAATCTGACACTACATTTAGCAGATGTTATCTCCAAGGCCAATTAGGTTTTTCTGTCTCAAAAGGGTGTGGGAGGTGATAGATCATTGTTGCCTTGTAAGAGGAAAACTTCACATTCATTACTATCAATTTACAGCCTATTTTTTCTGGCGCCTCTAATTTTTTCTGTCATATTCTTTCCTTTACCCTTTTAAACAACCTCCCGTTAGTGAACATTATCTTTGGCGGCTGTTAGTTACAAGATGTCCTGAATCAGATGTCATTAACTGATATAACATTCATCATCTTTCAGGACTAGAAGAATCACCAAATAATGATTAGAGACAGAGGACTTTTAAATATCTTAACCATATATCTCAATTCCATATTGATTTAAGTGATAAATTTTTCTATGATGATACAGCATCCTGACCAATCAAATATAATGTTTATAAGACACATTAATCATAGTTTACAGTTCTCTTTTAGGTATGATGGATAGTGAACGTTTTATGAATCAATAAACTGGCAAAAAAAGTATTCAGAACTAGAAACATGGGAGAATACACAACCTGTTCAATCTTTGCTCTAAAATTCCAGCAGTCTCTTAATTATAAGCTTTATTTTAGTTTATATTTAAGGGTTTCTTTTATCAGTTTGTTTTTATCATTATAGAGCAATGGAAAACAAGTTCAAAACATGGAGCTATTTCTGCATTTTAATGTGATGTCAAACCGCAATAATAGCAAGTAGCGTCATTTATCCAGAGAAAACAATATTTTAAGTAGAACTGTATAAAATGATCTGTATATGTTTCATTTCCTTGAAGAACAGTCAAGATTTAAAGATTAAACCTAAAGTATGGTAGAAAAAAATGGGTCATGATTTTGCTAAGCAGAACAGAGATATTGAGACAATAAAACTTTCCTCTCACAATTCTGAATTAGCATATTTCCTTTTGTTGTTTTTTACTCTTCGGCCTAATTCATACGTTCATACCATTGTCATATAGATAATTCATTGATTTTTAAATTGATTTCTATGTAATTTTGCTTGTTGTCACTTTCATCTTGTATACTTTAAGTCCTTTTTTTTTTTTTTTATCCTTCTTGTTGGGATCCAGGAATTACATACACCCAGTGTCAGAGGCCCTTCCAGACCTTCGGCTTATTCCTACTTCTAACATGAGGAAATTGCCTGCATTGTTCCAATGGCTGCTCCTTCATGGAGCAAGTTTTCCAAAGGCAGAATTTTGAGTGGCAGTTTTTATCCTGACTTTTGCTGGAATGAAGCTTCTAAACACACAGAGCTGGAAAGGGGACATAAAAATAAGTATAGGATCGAATCATTTGTTCCCCCTAAATAGTACTATTGCAAAAGAGCATACATATGTGAGAACAAATATCGAGACCAAAGGCGATACAGGACCAGTCTCACTTTCATGAAACGTGTAGCTCCCAGAGCCCAGGCTGATCTGCCAAGTGGGAAAGATGGGAGGAAATAGTGTCCACTGACTGTCCACAGTTAGGACAAGGACTGACTCCTAGTCAGTGTGCTTGAGTTTAGGAAATAGACTCTTGGAAATTTACCTGAATTCAAAATGTTACTTCTCTGAGTTTTGCATTTAACTAGTTTTCTCTGAGTCTTAACCAAGAGAGAGATTTAATTTACTCGAAAAAATAAATCTGAAAATTCTCTGATGCCCCCAATGATATCCCAAATATGGAATTCATTTATGAAAGCATCCTTTTGGGGTACATTAGAAAAGGCAGCTTGAAAACACTATCTTAAGACACCAGCTTTTCATTGTGTTTTATTCAGCAGCCACTTATCCAGGACCTGTTATATAACAGACATATTTTTTTTTATACCAAGCACTGAAAAAAACAGGATAAGAGATAGTCCATACTCTCAAGGAGCTCAGAGTCTAGTGTGAGAAGTAGACCAAAACACACACACACACACACACACACACACACACACACACACGCACGCACACACACAAATATTTTGAAATAGAAACAATAGCACCATGACTTAAAAACAAATAAAGAACTGTAAATGTTTAAGGTCTTAGCAACTATGCTGCCTACAGAAATCAGTAGATCCCAGAAAGGAAATAAATTTGAACTAAGAGTTAAAGAATTAGTAAAAGTTCTACAGAAGAGAAAATACATTCTGAGAAAAGGGAAGAGTATGTACAAAAGTACAGTCATGCAAGAATCTGGTATATCCCAGGAATTTAGAATCCCTAAGACAACAGTGTGAAGTGCTTGAGGATTAAAACACTAGCAAAAGATGAAAGTGAAGCAGACAGATATGAAGCCCCTTATAGTAAAGATGTGTTGTCTACCTATTGTTGGGTCTTTTAGGAAGCACTCCTAGTTGGGGAGTCTGACAACACTCTACTTTTGGCTCCAGCTATAGACAAGGGAGCCAGGCCTGGCCAACTGGAGTGCTCCATACACTGGATCAAGTGATAAATTCATGGTAGATGGGTAAATGCACAACCCAAGCTGGGCCAATGAGAATCCTTGTCTGGGTTATCAGCAAGTTCAGTGTTGTGCGTGTGAGCTGTTCAGTCACAAAGTCCCTGTGCTCCAAAAGGTACTACACTTTGTTCAATGCTCTGCTGCTGCCATTTTGATCTTTTTAATAATTTTACCTTTGAACTTATGTTTTATAAATGTAGTCTAATGAAACAATAAGGCATGCACATGAGCTGAGGAAATGCACACTCCATTTGTGGTACAGCATTTATGACATCCCATGAGCACAGCATTCCAGTGGACCCACAATGTGTGGTAGTTTTGTGAGTATGAAGTGAGTATGAAGTCAGCATGTTACATTTAAAACCAAATAAATGGGGATGCTGACAATCCCAAGAGGCTATTCTCTTCATTTGAACCATAACTTGCTTCCAAAGCATAGTCAATGGCATTTTAAGAAACAGAACCAAATAACTTCACCATATCCTTTCTCACTTATATTACATCCCATTATGAGACAAATTCACTGAAAATGATGACATAGAAGGAAAGATAAGGCAACCATAGTTCCTTTTCCTTTCAATCCTTCCTTATCAGTAAGCTGAAGAGCATTGGCAGAATGTGAGTAAACCAAGAAGTAAAAGGAAAACAGCTGAATTCATTTTGTACAGCATTTCCACTGGTCTAGAAAGAAAAAAAATACAGATGCATGTATGAAACGTAAAGTGTGCAGTTTCAATGCTTCCCTGTATGAGTTATCTGCTCTTATATTTGCACTGAAAACTGCCACTGCACAATATAAAAACAGCAAGATTCATGCTCATGATCTAAAACTTTAGTTTTGCTTTACTTAGAAAGACATTAAATAAGAATTTTTTTAAAAACTCAGCATGACAAGTTAAAAAAAGAGAATAGAGAAGAAAGGAAAACACTTTAAATTTTAGTTCCTTTAATGACACTCTTTTCCCTAGTTTTTGAATAAGAGGCTCCACAAATTATGCAGCCAGCCTTGGCTATGCAGAAAAAAAATGCTTATTTTCTGCTGGGATCCTGTGTTAGAAGGACAATGTTAGCTAAAATTGCATGTGACTATCTTCCCTGGCCAGGTGAATGAAATCATCTGTAGTAAGGGAAACTGAAGCCAAAAGCAAAGAGAAACGTGGCTGAGAGAGAAATAGAAGAGAGAATTTACACTGTAGTGCAAGCTCCTGGGTCTGGCCAGAACGAAAGTTAAGGGCACTCCTGTTTTCTGTTACATGGGTGGGAGACCTTAAATAATTTGAATGAGCTATCTATCTCTTTTAACCAGAGTATTGACTAATATGGCCTTGTATGCTAGGCAAATATGGAGTTCTTAAATTCATACTCCTAGAAGCTGAAAAACCAAAGTGTCAGAGAGCCAAGAAGAAAGGTGATCTGGGTTCTTTTCTAAATTAGTTTTATAATTTCATATGATAAGATATTTATGAAAGTTATAAATAGTATCTGTGAAAGATAGAAAAATACCAATAAAAATGAATATGTAAGCATTTATCACCCAGTTTAAAAATACCAGTGCCTTTACCGATGCTACGAGGCCTTCCCCAATTCTGAGCATTCCCACCCACCTACCCCAAGGTGACCAAACCTACGAACTTCATAATAGCCTTTCCTTGCTCTTCTGTATAATTTGGTAGGTTTCATTTTTTGTTTTTTATTTTTTCTGGAGAACTGTGGAAGAGGAATCGAAGGAGGCTAGTCTGGAGGCCATGAGACCAGGTAGGAAACTGCATAATCCTGAGCTTGGCTGATCATCACCTGTGAGTATTTTGCACAGTCACGAGATCATGTTTTGTCAAATTAAATTTTGAAACAGATGAATTTATAAAATTACTTTTCCCCCCACAAGTAAAAAAGCTATTTGCCTTTTTTTCGTTTTAATCACGGGCAAATATTCAAGCAGGTCGAGTAAAATTTTCACTATGCCATCGCCCCGTTACTCAAGAACAGAAATGAGGCTGGGCTTGGGCCTGGGCTAGGGGCACACAGGGTAGTGGATTTGGTACCTGCCTCACCAGTGAGAGGGCAGTGGAAAATGAGAACGGGAGGAAGGAAGGGAGGAAAAGCACCAACAATTCCATGTCTCATCCTATGTTCTCCTCTCTCAACATGTAAAAAAGCTCCTTGCTACACAGTATGGTGTTTCTTGAGGCTTTATTTAGGACTGCCCTTCTCCCTCTATCAAATTAATTTTAAATAAATCATAGGAATAAAAAAAAAGAAATTTAACCCAGAGAAATAATACCTACCCATGTAACTTTGTGCAGTGTGGCGCTTAGTTGGACATACACAGGAACTGAGTTTCCTGGTGTTAAGTGGAACCTGTCTTTCACATCCTCACATTCTTGCTGGCTCACAAAACAAGAACTTCTGCTCCAGCTGTAGATACTGTAGCTATCTGGATCCTACCAGTAGGAGGAACAATTTGTCTGTGTTTTATGCTGAGAGCCTGCCATCATTCATTGGTCCACTTTTCACTATCGGGTGGATAACTGAGTTTAAGGCTGCTATACATGAGTGGCCTCTCACTCAAGTTATCTGAGCCCAGTAGGTGTGAGCTGGGCCATAATCCTTCAAGTAGATGGCAGAGGAAATATCATTCTGCAGGCCCATGAAGGTCCCACCAGCTAAACTTGTGGGGGAGGGAAGTAGGAAGCCCATTTTGGCCCCACATCCAAACAACATCCTCCATTTTTATCAATAATAAAATCCCTGTCTGTTTCTGTGTTTTACTCTCAGAGTCCATTTCCTGTGTCTCAAGCTGATTCAGAAGTCAGAGGGGATGTGGAATGGACTGACTGGCCCCTTCAAACTCCAATACCCAACATCCCTCGGATTATATCATTTAGTTAACTATTTATGAGACTGCCTTGTAAATCATAGAAAATTTTCCCTCCTTCTGAAGAAAATTAAATGGCACACTTATATAACATGACTCTGAAGAGTAGAAAAAAGATAAGCGTGTAAACTCTTACTATGAAAATTTATTTTCTCCCTAACTCATAAAGTCTTCAATAAAACAATATGATTTTTTACCCTCCTGTTTTTCTATAAGCCATAGCCTCCTCAAATAGACTCAGGGTTTGTAATGCTCTCCAGACTCCATATAACAATCTCCAAATATATAAGTCAGCAAAACAAATTTACCCATGAGTAACCTAGGAGATGCCAGCATCAATTAAAAATAAGTGGTGCAAAACGAATTGATGAAGGATAATTTTAATGCAACACCATTTCAGCTTACATAATGCCTTTTATCTCTAAAAATAAGCAGACCTGAATAACAAAAAAAAAATTCCCTAAGAAACAAATAAACATTTGTTCCATTCAATAAAAACAAATTGCTTTTATGTTATCTGAAAGGGTTCAGTCAAACAGAGATATTGGCGTTAAACCACAACATTTGAATGTTTTGGCTGAAGGGCTTTTAACCCATTCCTTTACATGAGTTAGTAAAAATGGCACTACCACTGGAAAAATAATGGCACAGAAAACTTTGCAACATACAATCACATGACCATAAATGTAAACATTATAAAATCAGTTATTTTACTATACTGCCAATGGTTTATATGGGCTCATTCCTTAACGTCCTTAAAATTATATATTTTAAAAAAGTAGTTATTAAAATTACACAAAATGACTGCAAATTCTATAAAACATAATCTTCTATAAAACAGGAACTGTTGTTTCCAAATAAGTAGGGAAAAGTTGTTTCTAAATAAGTCAGAAATCCTTACATACTTGGTCGTCCTTTTCAGGGCATTTCCCACCCCCACCCCCGCCCCCCCCGACCCTGAGTCCAAGTTTCTTTTCACTAGTCCTCATTATGACTATTCCAAATCTTTTCCATATTGTTCAGACCCCTGTGCTGTATCCCCCATCTAATTCGCAGTGATGAGCCTGTGAGACTGAGGCTCACAGGCTTTCATCTTCCCTTCTCTCCTCCCCGAAATCTGTCTTCATGCCTCCTCCTTTCCCTCCCCACTTCTGTGTTCTTCCCATTGCAGACTAACCCTGTTCCAGTTCCCTGACCCCCTACAACAGCCTTGACACAGACCTGTCCCTTCTCTCCTATCGTGTGCTCCAGGCCCCTCCTTTCCCTTTCTCAGACAAACCACCCAACAGACATTTGGATCAAATCCGAGCCCCAAATTCACTTGCCTAGAGGCCAGGGAGGTCACGAAAATGAGAGAAATGAGCTGGGTGGAGAGCATAACCACTGGGGATGGGAAAAGCACTTTATTTCTGAGGCATACAACCAATTGTTGTCAAGAGGAAGTAAAGGCCCAGCGTAGTCAGATCTCCCAGTTTGTTTTTTTTTTTCGAGAAATCAAAAATTGTTTTCTATGAAACCTTCCTATTTTTAAATGTTAAAAACAATTTTTTTTAAAAATCTTTGATTACTATGGAGGACACAATATATAGGCAGGTCAAAGCACATTGGTGAGGCACATGCACAGCCAGTCTGTTGCCTCTGCCCACACTTGCTGTCTCTGTGTCCTGGGCGTCCTTCTCCTTCCACATTTTGCAGTGCGGCTTCCAACCACATCACTATGTTGAAATGTAGTGGAGCACTCTCTCGCTTCTCTTCAGTCCTTATAATCCCTAAACTGTGATAGCATTTGACTCTGGTAACTGATACAGATAACCAACTCATGCTCCTGAAAGTCCCCTCTCTTGGCGTCCATGACATGGTGTTTTCCTGGTTCTCTTCTTCCCTGTCTTACTGTTCCTTCTTTAGCCCTTCTTTCTCCACTTCGCCCCCTGCCTCCTTGTATACTAACCTTGTATTATAGTGCAAGGAGGTTCATATGGAGACAATGCCTGAACAATAAACTCTACAAGGGCAGTTTTCTAAAGGGCAATATCATTTAAGGGAAGCATCAACTGTGCTTCTCACACAAGGGAGATACCTGGCAGGTATCTGAGGCCAGGTTACAACCTAGGCCAATTAACTCTCTCACCCCCAGGTGATTTTAATGTGCAGCAAAGTTGAGCACCACTGGTATGCACACATGATGACTAAGTGGGTGACTTCTTAAAATTGATGAGTTTCACCTAATGCGAATTGCTGTTTCCAGGGTCTGCCAACCACTGTGGCTCCACACATTCATTTGAAAAGGATTTCTGAGCGTTAAGATGTGCCCAGCACAATGGCCTGAAGGTAGGCAATAGAACCGGCTGAACCAGGATGGGTGGTTGAACATCCTCTCTCAGATTAAATCTTATAGAATCTGAATAAACTTTTCTATGAAAGTGTTTGTTTCATTGGAAGGTAATTTGTAAAACCTGTCATACCAAGGCTTTTCCTTTGGCTTGTAAATGGAAACCTTCCAAATCTGTTGTCTATCTCTCCAATTCTTAATACCCTTATAAATTTTACTTCTGCATTTACAACTGCCCGGTGGACGATGCCACTTTTCTTCTCCTCTTCCCAATTTTCCATTATTATGTTTCCAGTCTCTCACCCACTGGTGTGAAATCATGACACGATCCTTGACTTCTCCCTCTAACTTCTCCCTTACATCTAATATTGATTCTTCTCTCACACTGTTTCTGCCATTTGGCTATGCCTCCCCATTCCCACTACACCTTCCAACATAAGACATTGCTACTTTGTGATTGGCCTATGGCAATGGTCCTCAGTACTCAGTCCATTGTGCTGTAGAACTGTGTTTCCTCCTTCTCACAAACCCCGTTGCACCTTGCAGGAATTGGCTTAGACAGGCCGACAGCCTGGGTTTGCTGAGCTGTGTCACTCCATCTCTTGAGTAAAGGCTCACAGGTGTGCTGAGTTTGTTTTGGAACGGTTTTGTACACCTGGTGAACTGGCAAAGACAAGCCAAAGTCTACTCACAGTCAGGTAGGTGGCCGGGAGGTTACGAAATCCCCCAAGAATGCAAAGATGAACCTCTCGCTCCTGACCAAATTCTCACCAACGGAAGCAGATTCAGCAGCAGCAGTGCCCAGTCTAAAACTATAGGAGACACGTGCTCCCATTTGGGAACATGCCCAACCATCTTCTGCTTTAGACAGTTACTTCCAAATGGGTATGTCTCTGTATCTTTTAACATTGAAGAATTTCTCATCCTCCTCTTCTGTTTATTGGCATCTGTAGTCCACATCACACTCACAAAGTGACAGATCAACAGATCTCCAATATTCAACATCTAAGATCCATTCTCCTTGGAGTTGGCATTCCAGGATTCCCAATCTGGCTTTACTAGTCTCTCACTATACCTACATTTTTTACCTGGGACTCTGGTCCAAAAAGCTGCTTGCAACATTCATTAAGGCCCAAAAGAATCTGAATCACTGAGATGCCCCATCAAAAAAAGGGTATGGCCTTTTTACATTTTCCATTTATTGAACTTTATTATGAAAAACAAATATCCTGAAGTTAAACCTCCAGTATAATGTATGCAATGTTAGAAATTACAACAAAAATTTTTCCTGTTGATTTAATAACTTGTCTATTTCTCACTTTAACATTATGATTATAATTTACATAATGGTAACACTTGACACAGTACTTTGCTTATACTATCTCTTCAATTCACACAACAATCCTGTGACCATTTACAGATGAGAAAATGGACCCAGAGATATTATTTTGATTTTCCTATGGTCACATAGTTTATAGGAGGTATAAATGGTCCCCAATCCCACATCTTCTGATTTTAAAATCTCACTAATATTCTATGACCCAGTCTTGCTTTATTTTCTAATGTAAATCTCTATGTTAACTAAAATTCACAATGAAAATTAATAAAATAAACTACCTATATTTGAGAATTTCAATGCAAAAGCTATGTTTTCTTGACACCATTCTGACTCTCTTAGACGGTAATAAGGTTATATGCCTCTCTATAGATCAGTGTCATTAGAAACCTCATATACCTAACCAAGACTGTCCACAAATGGAGAAATAAAAGCATAGAAAAGGCATTGGAATTGAACAAAACTGATAGAAATGAAAAGGTAGAAAGACAAATGGTATTTCTGCAATTACATTATTCTGCACAGAAAGCTGTCCATCAACAAAGATTGGCCTCTTTATGCTGTCATGTAAAAATTTAATTGAACCATTTACCTTCTATAGTGCTGAAGAGAGACCAAAAAAACTAAGCATCATTTCTTTATTTTCGTCATTTGCCATGATTCTAACACCAGAAGGAAGGAGTGGAGAATATATGAAACTGTAAGAATCTACTCTGTTCTAATACTGGTGAAGATAAATGTATGTCCCTGGAAAAGCCCTTAGCATCCAGATTAATATATAGGGTTGGAAACAGCTTAAATGACTGAAAGAGGCATGGTATGAATTTCTAGAACCTATCTAATGGCACACTACTAGGAGGGCTCAAATGGCTCAATTTAAAAGTAGTCAAATATAGATATTTTTCAAGGGTGAAAAAAGAAATGTCTTACACATCTTTGATTCAACTCTCACTTCTAGGAATTTACTTAAGGAGAAACGCACACATATGCACATACACACGTGTGCGCATACACACACCCTCACATGCTCATATGTGATAACAGTAGTTGAGAATGAGGAGGGTGACAGACGAAAGACAAGAGGGGTTGAAAGATTTAATTTTTATTGTATCCTTTTGTACCTTTGAACTTTTGTCCAAAGAACACTTATTACATGTGCAAGAAATTATTCAATTTAATGAGACTTTTTTCAACCCATGCTTCAAATACACATACTCTATAATCCAGAAATTTCTCTTTTAAAAATGTTTACAAATAAGCACCAAGAAGTCTGTAGACAAGGATATTTGGAGCAATAATGTTCAATAGAAAAGATTAGGTGGAATATAATTTCCCATCATACGAGCATGGCTCAATAAATGCCAGCATACCCACTCAGTGTAAAACTCAGCAGCCATGTAAAAGAGAGTATATCCATGTGCAAAATACTCTTTAAAATAAGTTGTTTTTTTAAAAAAAGCAAAGCAAAGACCAACATGTATGGCTTCTTACCAGTTTTTGTAAAACATAAAAAATAAATAAACATGTAGATATAAAAATAGATGTAGATATAGATATTCCTTACATAGAGACTTCCCAGAAGGAGACTAAGGAAACTAGTAATAGTGGTTAACAGTTGAGAGGGTTTCTGAGAGATTGATGGTTTGAGGTATATACATAGCCCTTTTTGTTTTTAATTTTTAGTATTGGTATGCATTAATATATCAAGTAAAAAAAAGAATTTTTTAAAAAATCAGTGTCTCACCACAATGACACAAAGAAAATCCACATCAGCTATCTATATTAATCACCCTTGTTCTTTATTCATAAATCTGAGCAATCAAGTGTCAATATCTGAGGAACAGCAACAATCTAAAATAAAAGAACCAAGATGAGCAAAGAAAACTACTGTCCTGAGATGAAAGAGAGATACTTAGTAATTCCAGATTTATTTGAGATGATATTTCAATCCCCCCACCGTCCAAAAAAAAGAAATAAGGGAATAAAAAACCAATTGTTCTTAGAAACTAAAAAGATGGTTGATATATATAAAGAGATCATACATATCATATAATCAAAACAAATAGAGAAAATATGAAGAAAGTTGATACATAGAAGGTAAATCTTCAAAAACACACAGTTATCTCATAAAAGTTCCAGAAAATAACAACAACAACAACGATGAAAAGAAATAGAGATTAAATGATTGAAGAAAATCTCCCAGCATTGAAGAAAGACATGAGTCTTCATGCTGAGAGCCCCAGTGAGAGCCAAACGGAAGACAGGAACGAATCCTGATGAAATTTAAGAACCCTAAGGATAAAGAGAAGATGCCAAAAGGCCTTTCTGTGGATAAAACAAAGCAACAAAAAATAAGTCTCTTAAATAGAAATGAGAAACAGAATGGCATCAGATTTATCACTTGTACTACATCCTGGAAGTTAGCTAAATAATGGCCTTGAGTTCAGAGGAAATAATCTTGAACCTGAAACTCAATATCCAAGAATCCTATCAAATGTGAGGGTGAGATAGATATATTTTCAGACATAAAAAAAAAAAAACACAGAAAGTTTATTTCCTTTGCACCCTAATATGGTACCCTTGTACCTAGTATGATTAATCTATCTATAATGAAAAAATATTATGATTAAGCAGCTGGACAATCTTAAAATATGATGTCTTTCTTACATAAAAAAGAAAAAATAATTAGAAGTGTCAGGAAAACAAATACAAAAGTAATATGGTACAATAAAAAGTGGTATGATTTTAAACAATTGATAGAGTGTTTTAAAAAATTAAAGTCTGTTTGAACTCTGCGCTTAGAACATTCTTTTATGAACAACACAGCTTTGTGAAATTAGTATTATATCTTCTCCATAGGTCAAATCATACTATTTGGTCCTAAAAAGAAAATATTTATATAATCATAATATCATAAAAACTTTATTGATTTTCAATCCTCATAATCAATATACAGACCAACATGGAAGACATAAATATAATTACCAAACAGGAATAAATATATCTTGAAAATATAAAAGTAATAACAATATCTGATGATAATTGGGAGTTAGTTATTTGGGAAAGAGAATTAGAAAGGACGGGAGTGTTAGTGTTGATAGTGGGAGCCAGGATTCTTGCTGAAGTTTGCAGACCAAGAAATAGGGCTTAAGTATACATAATTTAAAGTTATAAAAGTAATCAATAGAAAAACTAAAATATAATTAACCCAAATAGGGTTAACGGGGGAAAGGTGGAAAGAAAATGTGAAAGTAGACTACATTTACCAATTTTTGTGGCATGTAGTCAATTGACACTGTTTAGAGTTGATAAATCATCTTAATGAGTGAGAGATCGTTTACATAAAAATTTTAAAACGTTTCTCAGTGGCTTCCTTTAGGAAGTGAGTTTAGGTTGTAGGCAACAAAGTCTTTTCATTTTTGTTTTACTCACATTTATGCTGTTTGAATTTTTGCTTCAATGTTTTTGTGCTTTTTTAAATAATTTTTTAAAATGTTCTTGTATAAATGCGCTGCCTCACAAACTCTAATGAAGATATTTATATTGGTATTGTTATTACTAATTATAACAGTAATAATGAATAATAGCTAAATTTTACTGAGGACTTTTTATGTGCTAAAGGCTTAATGAGCACTCCTATTGAATCATCACAATAATTATGATACAGATATTATTATTTCCTACATTTCATGAGCAAAACAAGACTTAGGTAATTTTCCAAGGGAACACAGCAATAAGATGCAAGGAGTCAAACACACGTCTGTCTGACTCCAAGTTCATGCTTATAACCACTAACCCCCACTGTCTGCATTTATCCTGTGATTCTGAACGTGCACCTCACAAGTCTGTTGTCTCTGATGGCTACAACAGCTCTGACAGATCTTTATTTGAATTCAAAGGTGGCTCCTTCGACTAAAGACAATTTCCAAGACTAGTATTTTATATATCAGTTGCATTAACTGCCAGAAGACAGCAAAACAATGGCCATAAATTGAAAGAGGAGATAATGTTGACTAAAATTCAATGCCCAAGGATGCCATCAAACGTAAGGGTGAGACAGAGACATATTTTCAGACATAAAAAAGAATGATAAAGTTTATTTACTTTGTATTCTTTCACAAAAAATTACCTGAAGATTTATGCCAGAAATGGGGAATACATGGGTCTGCACAGTTGAAATTCTCAAGTTGGAAAAAAAAAAAAAGTCATTCTTTCTAGAAGGTTTGCAATTAAAAATAAAATAAAATAAAATAAAGAAAAAGTCAGCACTTGTTACTTCATATAACTAGTTTCTCATTTTCTATTTTTTACAAATAGGAATGCATTCGGATAATTCTGTCATTCAACAAGTGTTTAGAATAACATTGCTTGGTGCTGGGGACATGGCAGTGAACTACAGACATGATTTTGAGGAGATCATTATAAGCCAAGGAGTGGCTTGAGGCCCATCACCTCAACCAGCCCCCATGTCCACCCTCACTACCATTCTTCTGATAGTTCATGATTATTTCGGTACTGAAAAAACAAAACTTCAAGCCCTTTACACATTTCTTCCTTTCAAAGAGATTGCTGCCCCAATCCTATCCTGTAAAAAAAATTCAGAAACCATTTTTAGAGTTTAGAGTCCAGTGGGATTAACAAGCAATTAACCAGAATTATATAATTCATGACACATACATGGGTGATGAAGTAAAGGGTTCTAAGTTTTTGATTATAAGATTTTATTATATTAACTTCTTGTTTTTCCTGTTAATATAATAAAATGGCTAAGAATAAGAATAATCAGTCACATTTCTTGTCTTCGATATACTTTAATATGTTATGAATTGTAGTTTTCCATTTCAAAAATATTTTAAATTTCCATTTTTCCCATATAGGGATGTACCATACACCAAAATCTCTTTTAGAAATATGGTTCTGTTTACCAACTTCAAACAAGCCTCAGGACAGTACATATTATTAAGATAACATGACATGCATCCATTTCTGAATTCTTTTGATAAACTCCATGGCCAGATATTTTGCAGAAGGCTCTTCAGCTTAAAATAGAAATTCACTTCTAGAGATAGCTAAAGAAAGATTTGTTATGAAGAAGGTTAAACTCTCTTTTGTGGGTCACAGAGCAAATGTGCTTCGACCCTCAGAGCACAGCTGAACTTTTATTCATTGACTTAGTTCCCATTTTTTTCTTTCCCTCAATGTCTTTAAGCTCATTGTGGCACATTGGTTTATTAACATGTGGATCCATATGTGGTAAATTCACATGATAGTTCCTCCCAATCTCTTCATACTGTTCTGAAGTTTGATTAAAGATGGAAAAGTGATGCTACCCATATAAGAGACCAAAATCCAGCCATCTCCTCCTCTCCCTATGTGTCAAAAGTGTCTGTGTTGTTTGGATGTCCCATCTCTATGTTCAGGTGCTCAGAAAGGTAGGGGGACCTACCCTACAACCCCTGGTTTTCTGTTCCTATTGCCAAGGATTAGTTTCAGCATGAGCAAGTGGCATAATTCTGGGTACTGTGATGTGTAGGATATCTAGAAAAGGCTCTCCTTATTAACAGTAAAAATGATTATTGGGGATAAACACCCTTGCTGGCTGGATGTCACTGTGTCTATGATGATTCCTGTGGCAGCCACCTTGCGACCGCGTGGGGAACTAAGCCAAGAGATCCAGGAGGGCAGAACAGAAAGATGCAAAGAACTTAAAAGTTCCTGCTCTTCTTGAGACATACTAGTAACAATGAATCAACCAATCTGGAGCTTTCCCACATTCAGACTTCCTGTTATGTGAGAAAATAAATGTTTACTCATTGGTTAAGCCATTCTGAGTCAGGATTTTCTCTTACTTAGCAGCTATACATATCCAAACTGGTGCATATGGATTAGCTCTCCCTGTTATCCCTTTCTTCCTCCACCAGTCAATATTTTAACTATTCTGAAGAAAACTTAACTGGTATGAACATTTTGACATAGGTAGACATTAGTTTCCTTCGGTGATAAATTTAAATTGGCCCTCATGTTTTACACTTTACCTTAGCAATTCACTTTAAGAAATAATCTTATCAAAGATATCTAGTTACCATACCTTTAGGGCACTAATTATATCCTTAAGATCATAGAAATAGCAGTATGAGACAAGAGGGTTTTTTGATAGCCCAATAAACTCATTTTGACCAAAGATACTTTTCCCCTATTAAAAAGAATTAAAAAAAAAGAAAAACCTGAGTTATATGTGGAAGCTTTCTAATTCTTATTTAACATTTTTTTTTTGATAGATTTTTCATTACAGCAACTCTTTGAAGCCTGACTATTTGGCTTTCACAATTTAATTTTGTAGCTTTGAGTTAATATTATTCCCTAATCTCGCTAATCCCCTAAGGAAGATGAACATAATGGTGAATTTCATATATGAAATATTTTATTGAATTCTGAATGATTAAATTGTATACATAAAAATAAAATATCAATCCACTTTGAATTTATATAACGTCCTGCCCAAACTCCTGAATTTTAAGCCATGTTTTCACCAGTACCACCTACAAATGTCTCTCTATGCGAGCTTTATCAAGTGTCAGAATCCATAAAATCAATCGGAGCCAATTGAAAGGCCTACGTTAATTACAAATCATAACACAAGTCAAGGTTAATTACGATTAGATTTTAAATATTTTGCTTGAGGATGCTAAGTTTATCTAGCCCGGAACATATTTTTTCAAATTAAATGCTTATGTACGAAAGATATAGTAGTATGCATACTACAGCTGCAGAGATGGGGGGAGGAAGCACTACCCAGCACTATTTAAATTTACATATTCATCCCAAAAGTAACAACAAAAAAAGCAGTTTTGATGTAAATTATTCTCAGGACTTGTTAGCTCTCAAGAGAAAATGTAAAGGCCATAATCTCTTAAGTACTTCTGGGCACTAACGATTTTTAAAAATTCTAATTTAGATGAAGCTGAAATGCCAACATTCATTTCTGGAGTTTGTAGCCAATTTTCTCATACAAGTGCTGTACTAATATTTTTTCACTTCTGTGTTCTGTTCCAAGAAGAGTTCTCCAGAACAAAGCCTGACATTTAAATCAAAGTCAAATTATTCAGAACCCACCCTACAATATTTTTAGTTCTGTAGAAGGAAAAATATCAGAGATGGGATTAGAACTTTTAGAGGTAGCTATGAGGATATGACAGAGAACAATCTTACCCAGTCTAAAAACTGAGCATAGGATTTCTAAAGTCCAAGAATAGTAGGCAGTCTAATGTGAAAGTGAACAGAGATATTCCTTAAGAAAAAAAATAATGAAACACTTTCCTTCAGGAAATTTGAAGGAATTTTGAAAATTATACTTTAGCTAGGCAAGATATAAATATCTAGAAGACTGGAAGGAGGGTGTACAGAGTTCCTATTTTTGTAATTTTTTTAAAAAAAAAATCTAAAATTATTACAAAATGAGAAATTTTAAACTATTTTAAAATGTTTAAAAATATTATTTTGGCATGAGAAATTAATTCAATTGTTGAAAAGGTTTTACTTTCTGACCAGGATTATACTAGTTAACAAGAACATTGTGCTCCAAAGGCTTCAACAGTGGTCTATGACCTTAATTCTCATCTTGGTTCTCAGTGGTATTTAAAGACATCAACTCCAGAGAAAGACAAATTTTTTATTTTCACACAGCTGAGTTCTCCATAGAAAATTATTTTTCAATTAGCCTGAGTCTGGTTGGTATTTAAAATCTGACTTAAATACACTGCTCTTTTAATAGATAGTTTATCAGTTCCTGTCAAATTCAAAATATTTCTATTTTTAACATTTCTTAAAAATAAATCGCAAAATTATAGGCCTAAAATTACCTATATTTATAGACTCAAAGACTCTCAGAGCTCAAAACGATACTACAGATCATCCTATACCACTCATGAATGTAAAGGGACTTATCCAAGTCCACACAGTACAACCCAACACATTACATCATACAACACGTCAGTCAATTGCTATGTGAGAACCTAGACTGGCTCGTACAAAAGACATACTAGTAACAATTGGGAAAATTTAACTATGAAATGGCCACTGAATAATGTTATACTATCACTGCTAATTTTCTTAAATATAATAAAGTATTTCCATCATTTTTATTTTTAGATAAAACAATGTTGAAATATTTAAAACTTTGGAACTTATTGCTAATTTTCAAATGATATAGTACCAGGATGTGTATGTTTTAAAGGGTGCATACGTGTTAATATATTTAGAGAAAGCAAGATAAAAAAAAATGTCTGGGAAAATGTTAACAATTATTTTATTTGGGTAGAGGGCACATGGGATCTCAAATTTTCTGTATGTTTGAAAACACACAGGAGCACTGTACTTCACCAAAAGCCACAATGGCTCTCATAAAGATTATATTATGGCCTTTATTTAGAGCTTTACTCTTTTTAAGCAGATCGTTCTTAACGAAGTTGACTTTTCTGTTTTTCTAGAATACAACAGATAAGAAGCAGAAAGTTAAAAGAGAGAAATAGATATTAGAGACAGTTAAGATCCATTTGACGAACATTTATAAAGAGTCTGTCAGACCTGGGACACAGCATTACCCAAGATATGATCCTAGCCCTGAAGGAGCCCACAATCCAGCTGGCAACAGAGACGTGTAAACGAATAGCAGTAATGGTACCTAAGATACCTCATATAAAGAATATCGAGCAGTAGCTACAACTGCATTAACAACCAGTGAGAAATGAAACTCATAATGGTAGCGTCGAGTCATAGGGAAAAAGTTAAATTTTATTTCATATGCATTTAGAAGGCTAGAAAAAAATTAACGTCATATTTTATAAACATTATTGTGAAAACATTTTATTATCAATGCTTAGAGCTTACAGAGAAATATTTTTACACGTTAAAAAATGTATTTTCCTTAACAGGAAGATTCAGTATTCTTAGGATGTTGATTCCTCCCAAGTGATGTATAGATTTAATGCAATTCCAATCCAAATCCTAGCAAGTTATTTTGTGTGTCAACAAACACATAAACTAAAGTTTATATGAAAAGGCAAAGGCCCAGATTAACCAACACGATATTGAAGAAGAATAAACTCTGAGGACTGACACAATCTGACTTCAAGGCATATACTATAAAGCTATAATAATTATTAAGACAGTGTGGTATCAGTAAAAGAATAGACAAATAGGTCAATGAAACAGAATAGAGACCCAAAAAAGACAACCACACAAATACAGTCAACTAAACTTTGAAAAAGGAGCAAAGGCAAATCAATGGAAAAGGGGTGGTCTTCAACAAATGGTTTTATAACAACTGGACAGTATCCAAAAATAAATGAAAAAAGAATCTAGACATTGGTTTTGCATCTTTTGCAAAAACTAACTCAAAATAGATCACAGACTAAAAGTAAAACTAAAAATATAAAACTTCTGGAAGATAAAACAGAAGAAAACCTAGGTGATCTTGAGTTTGGTGAGGAGTTTTTATATTGAACATCTAAAACATAATCCATGAAGGAAAAATTTGATAAACTGACTTCAAGAAAATCAAAAACTACTCTGCAAAAGATATGTTACAAGAATGAAAAGACAAGCTAAAGACTTGGAAGAAATATTTGTAAAATATGTCCGATGAAGAACTTGTACCTCAAATATATTGAGAACCCTTAAACTTCAAGAAGAAAAGAAACAACCCAATTACAAATAGGCAAATGATCCAACCAGATACCCCAATGAAAAAGATATACAGGTGGCAAATAAGCACGTAAAAAAAGTTCAACATCATATATTATTAGAGAACTACAAATTTAAAAAAATATATTATTAGAGAACTGCACATTAAAATGCTACATGCCTATTTAAATGGAAAAAATATAAAAAATTAACAATATCAAATGCAATATGGATGCGGACAAAAGAAACTCTCATTCATTACTGGTGGGAGTGCAAAATGGTACAGCCATTTTAGAAGACAGTTTGGCAGTTTCTTACAAAACTAAACAGTTTTTACCATATAACCCAATAATCACATTCATTGGTACTTACATCCACAAAAAAAACATCCTACACACAAATGTTTACAGCAGCTTTATTCATAATTGCCCAAAACTGGAAGCAAACAAGATATCCTTCAAAAAGTGAATGGACAAACTATGGGATGTCCATAACAATGGAATATTATTCAACAATAAAAAGAAATGAGCTATCAAGTCATAATAAGAATATAAATACAGAAAGGAATCTTAAATGCATATTCCCAAGAAAAAGGAACCAATTTGAAAAGGCTACATATTATATGATTACAACTATATAACCTTCTGGAAAAGCCAAAACTGTAGTGACAATGAAAACGTCAGGGAGAGGAGTGGAAAAGGGATGAATAGGTGGAGCACAGGGGAGTTTTTAGGGCAGTGAAACTATTCTGTAGGATGCTATAACGATGGATACAAAACATTATGCATTTGTCAAAACCAACAGAACTGTAGAACACAAATGTAATCTATGGACTTTAGTTAATAATAATGTGTCAACTATGGACTTCAGTTAACTCTATGGTATCAATGTTGGTTCAATGTAACAAACATCCCACACTAATACAAGATGTTTTAAGAAGGGAAACTGAGCTGCTGACAGAGCGAGTATATGGGAACTCTGAACTATCAGCTCAGTTTTCTGCAAACTAAAACTGCTTTAAAAAACAGTCTAGTAATTTTTTAAATTTATTTTTTATGTAATACTCAGTTTCCCCAAATGCCAAGTAACAAAGCTCTATTAAAATAAGCATGTATTGCTCACAGTTAAGTTTTTATCTACATTAAACTGATGTTTTATGAATTGTCAGTCACTTTTAGATATGCTCAAATAATGAGTGCATGAATTGTGAGTAGGCCCTGGGCAGGGTTTCGAAAAGTATGGTCTTCAAACTACCTGCACCAAAATCATTTGGATGCTTGTTAAAAATCATATCCCTACTAAATCAGAACCTCAAGGGGTGGGCAATCTGCATTTTTAACAAGTTCCCTGGGGATTGTGATACACGACAAGTGTGGAAAGCACTACATTAATAGTGTATAGTGATACTTAAGGAATACTTCTATTTTACTGCTTATAAAAAGCAAACAATTAAAACACACCAGCTGCCCGGTAATTGAGAACAGGTTTCCCTTCATCTCCCTGGCACAAGATGACAATCAGTGACTCATTGTGCAGTTTCAGGAATTCCAGCCATAAGGACTAAATTCTCAAGAAGCACTTTATTATAGAACACCATGTTTTTAAAACTGCTGGTTTCTCAAGAAAGAAATAACTGGATAGATGGTGAAGACCAGAATGATGCTCATGGCCCTTCTGTATGTTTTCCTAATTCAAGACTTATGAATCATAGTTTTAACTAAGGTTTAAAGAAGCTTTCCAATGTTTTATCATTTATTATTCCCCAAACTGAATAAATATTTTAATAAAAATTTCAGATGACATTTCCAATTCCTTTTTTTCCCCAAGAAAATTAATTTCTGTGAAACAATTTTGATCTTGCCCTTTTCAAGAAGGTATAATTTTACTGCATCTGTATCAAAGAAGGTCACAGAGTCAGAACAGAGGACAATGCTTCATGACAGTGAGCTAGAACAATCATGGAGTGGGCCTGATCAATCCTAGCTATTGTCATTTCTTTCAGACTCTCCACCTTGCCCTTTTGTGACCTTGGCAATCCACCTTTAAGCTGTATGGTATTACTGTTACCTTAATTTATCCAGTGGTCAAACTTCGAGCAATCTTAGCCATTCTGAACACAACAGAGACATATGTCTTTCAAATCTTTGCCTTACCTTTCTGCATCCTTTCCCTGTCCTGCCGACATATCGGTGATAGTCCTTCCTAAGCGGAAACAATCTGATGTTAGTCATTTATACCTACATTTCAGGCAGTGCCACTCAAACCTGAGTGTGCACCACAATCACCTGGGAGGCTTGTTTTAAAAAAAAAAAAGATTCCTAGCTCCCACCAGAGCTTCTGAATCAGTGGGTCTTGGATGGGGCCTGAGAATTTGCATCTCTAATGAGTTACCAAGTGATGCTGCTGCTGACGCTGCTAGTCAAGAGACCACTCTTTGAGAACTACTGATATAAGGTGACTTGCCACTTTTATTCTGCTATTTCTTCCAGATAATGTTGTGCAAGGTGTTGCAATTTATGTAAATTGTTCCAAGACTCATCAAAGTAAGAATCTAAATTAAAAACGCTTAGATGGTATATTAGGGATGATACAAATTGACAACTCCTTTTGACAGCGGTCAGGGCTACCACACATAATTATTTTGCTATTTTCCCAAAGATGATTTTGTTTCCCAAAAATCTCAAGTTAGCACATGAGAACTCTGGCCTTTTATTTGTTAACCAAATCTTAACTGCCAGATTGTTCATTTGTCTCCACCATAAGCAGTTTTCCCTCAATTTCCAATTGCCTACCTGTAGTCTCAGCTACTCTGCCGGACTTGGACCCACTCAGGAAGACCTGCCTCTTCTCACCATGAATTCATACCCCAACCCCCACCCTGTCAAACCCAACCTCCCTTTCCGCTCTCTAGCCATGGATCCTCTCCATCTTGGCTCTCTGAGGACCTGAGGCATTCCAGCCCAACTCCTTCCAGGGCTCCCAGGCTTCTAGGTGTGTGATACATCTCTGGCATCAGTCCTCATGGCTGCCTCCCCCAGAATGATTTGGAGGAAGATGTTTACTCTCTCTTAAAGGGAACCAGAAGCATGCCAGAGTCGAGGTGAAAAAAAGGGCCACACAGAGAACTGGGTAAATGAAAGAGCACCCCCCGCCCCTGATAGATGGCAGGAGAATAAAAGGTAGCTTTCACACATAGGAGTATATTGTTGATGAACGATCAAGTCCTACTTTCTTTGCTTTTCTCTGATCTTTTCCCTAAGTTAAGTGCCAACTAGAATGGTTACTCATCTTCATATAAGAGTGGCACACTCTGCTGAAAGATACTACACGAGGAAAATTGAGGTTAAATCCAGAGAAACCCAAGGGACAAGAAAGGTGGGCTACTTTGCCAGCAGAGGGCGGCAGACCACATTGCAAGAGGGACCTCATCCATCAGCACCACTTCCCACAGGAAGTGCAGGTCTGTAACTGCTGGTAACTATGAGGACTTTGAAGGGGGTACATTGGACTATTATTATTGCTTCCATGTTATTATTTCCCATAGCTGGAAGACCAAGAAGGAAATGTCAGTATTGTATAAGAAAAAAAGCGTAGAGTTTGGATTCAGAAAAGCCAGAGTTTCTAGCTGTTTGACTTGGCCAACAACCCAGAGCTTCCATTTTTTCCTATCAGTGAAATAGAGTGAAAAAAATAATAAAACCAACAGCAATCACTTGTGGCACATCTAATTCATAGGTTTACTGTAGGGCTATTAAGTAAAAGGAAAAAATGTATATGCACAAACATTAGTTATTTCCCGGGTTGTGAACTCAAAACAAAAGAAGTGTGTTAACCCCAAAAGACCACCTCAGGTCTTCATTCTACAGGTTTCAATGCCTGAGAATTCTTTAACCTTATTATAATTGTGGAAAGATATGTGCGGCATTGGCCTGCAGAGATCAAGGGGATTTCTAGACTAGAAGCCCATGTGGGGATCCAACAAATCCCATTCCGCTATTGATGGCACAGACCACTTCACTCCAATTCCAGGTACTTAAGTGAAGTTGGCAAAGGGAAGCCAGGGGCCAGGGGGAGAAAAACCAAATGGAGAGCTGTCTTTCCTAAATAATCACTGGAAAACTGCAGAGCCAGTCTGCCCAGGAAACCTCAGGGAAAATATTACTTTGATTGTGTGATTGCATCTTTCACAGAGGACACAAGAGCATTGCTGGGCACTGCAAAGCAGAAGCTAAGAGATCTGATAGTTATTATGTTCTGCCTTTATGGGGTTGTTATGCTTAGCTAATGTTGAAAGGAGCACAACATTTAAATGCCAAAGTTAAAATCACAAATTCCGGACTAAACTACAAGGCAGAGTTCCAGATGATTTCATTCTATTTTTAATGTGACAGGCCATTAATTGTAATCACTGCACAGAATTTTTATTTTAGGACAGCTAAGGTTTTTCTTGTCTCCAGGTCCCAATGAACATTGTCCTCCCTGCTGGAGAAATTTCTCTAACCAATCTTCCTGTCATTTGCCTCACAGGCTTGTTTAAATTGACACTTGAGAGTTAATATACACCTTCCTATTTTACAGAAACAATCTCAGACAAAGGTATCAAATGATCTATCCCATTTGAATTAAAAGTATAAATTCTGCGACGGATTCTATAAATGGGAACACTTGAGAGGGATGCTCAGATGAACTAGGAAAATTATTCTAGCCTTTAAATTATTTTCTCAACATATCCATGCTGATTACTTTTAAATCTACTTCTATCTCGTCCTGAAAATCCAGCTAACAAGCAAATCATTATAAACAGTGCCTTTTTAGGAAAACAAAATAGATCACCACTGAATTCTTCTATAGGAAAGACACTAATGTAGATAACAGAATTAGAACAATCTCTAGAATAGTCCCATTTTTACTGAAACTTAGAACAGAACTAGGGACCTTTTTAATTGTAACAAATATGTATTGGAAGTTTTAAAAACTAAGGTATATTTAAAATCAACATAGTTTTCTTTTGAATACATGCTATTATGCTGTTACTGACACTGCTTGTTTTCTGTTTTCTGCCTTCCAGGAAGTGGTGGGAATACACTTCCCTTCCCTGAAATTAGAGGTTGGGAGGTGGAGGGAGACAGCAAGTGAATCGCTTTGGCCAATGAAATGAAAGAAGAAATGCATATGTCACTTCCTGGAGAAGGCTATATAAGAGCCAATGTCCAACTGGCTCATTCCCCTGCCTAGCGACAGTGTCCAGCTGTGTAAACTGGGCTCTGAGTAAGGAAATCATGAATCAAAGGACCCTGGAAGCCCAAATGGACACGAGGTGCCAAGGACTGATGGAAAAATAAATCTTTGCTGTTTTAACACACTGAGATATTGGGGTCACTTATACTACAGAAAAATCCAGCCTACCCTGACACCATATCAGAGAATTTTACCTCAATAATGCACTAGGACACAGGCATCTATCTATACCTGGCAGAGATCAGAGAAGGTATCACCAAGCAAAACTGTAGAAGGATTTAGTTCTCAAAAAATGGTAGGAAATTATAGAAAGAGATAGGCTTTAAAAATCAAGATAGTCTAGGTTCAAAATTTGAATTTGATACTTACTACCCTTAAACATACAGGCAAGTTCTTAAATTCTCTGAGCTTCCGATGCCCCAAATATCTTTCCACAATGAGGGTAGTAACACCTTCCTTAAATGAAAGCCTATGTGCAAAATACCTTTCACATAGTAAATTCTTCATGTAGATTAATAAAAGCTACCATTATTATCATTTGTTCTTATATAAAAGAGTTAGAAAGTGCAAGAAAAATATTAACATCTCCACTTGTTCATCTTTGAAAAATGTTACATTAAGCACTGCCACTTATATTTTCTAGTTAAACCAGCCCTGTACAGGAAATATAAATATTATTAATAGTAGTACTGGCTTCTTATGAATGCAGAAAATAATGAATATATATATATATGTTAAGTACACAAAAAAATCATGATAAAGAGGGATTTATTTACTCAATTTATGAAAGTGTGACCTTGAAACTCTTATGCAAAACAGCCATTAATCCCAATTTGTAAAGTACATGAAACTAGCAACAGAAGTGGTAACACAGAGAAAAGGACAACGTGAGAATTAGAATGGCTTTTAAAGCAACATTTCTCTGCTACCTTCTCATTAAGCGTGTTTTAAAAGGTGAGGTATATTCCTGACCTTAAAAATTGAAATTTCTCACCCTAATCCATTTGGTTTTGTACATGAGATACATTGCCTTCCTCTACACGCTCTAAGAGATTTCATAAACCTTGGAGTAATCAGAGATGAATTTCTTAATAAAAATTCAATTTGTAAGTTTTAGATATTATTTACTTCTGAACTGGAGAGCAATACGTGAGCCCTACCCAACATGGCTGCATAACTTCCTCTGGCAATGAGGATAAAAATGATTGGATCTGTTTACGGAATAACACGTGGCTGATCCAAGTTTTATTCTCTCCTATCTCACATATCGCCTTGCTATTTATTTTCCGTCAAAATAATCCTAGCATACCAGCCACCAGGCAAAACATGGATTTTTATCTAAGAATTTTCATCTTTGTTTAGTAAATGATTCTGTCTATAACAGGTTTCCTCTGCTCACCAAATCCACACAGAAGAAAATAAAAATAAAAAAGATAATTCAGGCTTGTCCATTTGTTTCACCTTAGATAAAAAATATGCTGACATAAGTGCTTGCTTCTCATTTGTCCTAAGTACTCCTTTCCCTTATTTTGCACTTCCAGAGCTATTAGTTCTCTTCAATAATCACTCAGGACTTAATTATCCCCTCAGAGCCAGAAAAGACGCATCTACCAGCCGCAGCCATGTGCCTGCCTGTCGGTTCCACAGGCCAGTTGGAGGCCCTGGCTCTTTGGACTCAGCCATGTTCCACTCATGAAGCACTGGCAAGAAAAGACAATCCATATGGGCATTGCAACACAAGACTTTCAGAGCCTAAAGGAAAATAAATCCTATTATGTTCTGTGAATTTATCAGTTCAGGTCATAAATGCTTGGGCAAAGCTCCTCTTTCCCCAGAGGGAATCACTGCTAGAAATGATAAGCGTGAACACATGTGGCTCTGCATAGCATCCCAGTAAGCTGTGCCCCAAATGACCTCTCTAACTAATTGTTAATCATCCAGCTAAACTTCAGTGAGGGGAGGAATAACAATAGTAAAACTAAAATCTCATAGCACCTTTTAGGAAAATTTCATGCAGCACCCATAAGCCAAATAATGTGGATAGCGTATTTTAAAGTTGAAAACTGCCTTTGATTCTCTCTGGAGCTAGAACAGAGGACACAGTAAAGGAGACATCTAACAGACACTGTCCAGAAGCCTCCAAGTGCTTCGGGCTGAAAGTCACCAAGCACAGTGTGGAAACTGGCTGGGTAGTCTGCATTTCCTCTGGGCCACATCCTGGGAATCTGGTTGTAATCATGGTCGCTAATGATCAGAACCGGACTTTGGTTGATGATGTATGAAGTGGCAGAAGGATGTGGGCTCTTGTGTGCAAATGTAAACAGTTCATTGACTTTACTCTCAAATTCCCACGCTGTGCTCATCAAAATGGTATAGAAGCTGCCCCAGAGAGGAATATCCATCCCAAACAGTCAGTTATAAGACAGTCCAAGGAGACTGCAGCCACAGAAAGGAATTCCAATATGACAGATGTTTGACTATTGTAAGTTCAGAAAAACAAAGAAAATGAGAAACAGAAGCATGAAGCTGAGGTTAGAAAGGCTTCTCTCCTGAAGTCCTAGACCACAACAACAGCTGCTCAGAAAGCACAAGGTGCCATAAAGGCACCGCTAAAAAGGTAATCAACAAGAAGGCTTCATCCCAAATGCTAAAGATCAGAAAGCTGCAGACATCTTGGTCCCAGCTTAGAATATCATAGGTCAGAGAGATCCAGCTTAGAAAGCCTCTGGCAAGAAAAAATAATAGTTTGAGAACATGCAATCCAAATAAAGTTGTGCCTCCTCCAGCTTTAGCACTACAGATCGATTTTAAAAAACAAAAGCCCAACTCTAGATCATTACTGAAGATTTTCATCAAGGGGGCTGGTTGGGGAGCAACAGAGGTATAAATTACAACACACAACATACAGTAACACTTCTAAAAATTCTCTCTACTCATCTCCGTCCCCCAAGTCCTACTTCTTGGCACAACTGTCCTGTTCTCATTCTCTGTCCCTTAAAATATTCCGGCATCCATGAGCTCTACTTCTCACTGACCTGTCAGCATCTTTCTTTTTTTATTCAGACAGTTTCAGCTTCTTTCTTACGATCAGCCATCAATCCTCTGCGGCTTCTTCAGCTTTTATCTCCAAGCATTTCCCCAACTGGATCCAGTAGTTTTGTAAAGAAGAATCTCAGCTCCTGACAAGACAGAAGGAAAAAGTTTATATAAATTTCCGTTTGAATATTTATTTTTTCATTGTACACACACACACACACACACACACACACTCTCTCACACACACACACACTCACACACACTCACACACTCATATACCACAGCTAACACACACCCCCCCACAGGTACAGTCACTCATATACCATAGGCTATATGGAGAAGCTAACGTCATTATTCACTAACAAACTGATTCCATCTACCCACACACTCCCCATAACCTCATCTATGCATTGCCACGCTCTCTGAGTGCAGCATTTTGGTTAGTATCTGGCTGTATTCATTTCATATTACTACATACTAAGTGCCTTAAAATACAAGTATTCTCTCACAGTTCTGGAGGTCAGAGTCTCAAATGAGTCTTGAGGGGCTAATATTTAGGTCTCGTTTTTTCTGGGGGTTCCGAAGGAGAATCCACTCCTTGACTCTTCTAACTTCTAGAGGCAGCAGGCTTTCCTTGGCTGGTGGTTGCATCATGCCAACCTCTTGCTTCGAATATCACATTTACTACTCACTCTGATCTCCCAACTTCCTCATAAGAACCTTTGTGATTACATCATACACACCTAAATAATCCAGGATAAAATCCTTAAGATCTCAAGAGCCTAAACTTTGCCACACGAGGTAACATTCAGAAACTCCACAGATTAAGACCTTTCTTTGTCATAAAGGAATAGATAGAGTGACTGGATGTGCAGACAGAGTACTATGCTAGAAAGATCAAGAGCATAAGGGAGAAGAACATCCAGCTTAGGCCCTTTTCAGGAATATAACTAAGTCTTGACTCATGGGGGAGGGGTGGATTATTCACAATATCAGATGTCATAAGCTTTAAAACAAAAATCAGTACAAATTCGATGTAAGACGATTTCAAAGTGAAATTGCCAGACTTGGGAAAAGATGAATGAATTCATAAAGTCAACAAAAGTTATGGGTGAGAAATGCTAGAATTATGAGCAAAGCCATTGACAAATGATGATTCAGCAGAGATAGAATGCTTTACAACTGAGAAAATAGAAAATCAGCAGGAATAATAACAGTTGGCTACAGCAAAGAAAACATTATTTAAATAATACCTGATTAAGAGAGAATCTTAGGAATTCCCATAAAGCTCTCAAATTTTTGCTTATGATCAAAAATGTGAGAAAATATATAAAATGATAGAACTGTCTTAGAAAAAAATTTATCAAAATGAATCAATCTCGATTAATTTCTCAATCTTTTTTATTTGTAATTATTGTTAATTTTATTTCAATAAGACTTATTTTCATGATTTTTAGTTTTATTTTTGAAGGAAAGTGAGCAATTTAAACATCTTTTCACTATTCACTATAAAGTTTTTGGTCCCTATTCTAAGCAGATTCATTTTAAATAACCACTTGCTAGTAAAAATTAGTCTCAGAAAAAAAGGCAGGGATGGGGAAAAGCCTCCAGTGAAGAGAAAGAGTACTCCACAGCTCCAGGCAAGAGAGGCCTGAAGCCATGAGCAGCTGAAGAGGGAAAGCTGTGGAGAGCAAAGTCATGTACCACCCTTTCTCTCTCTGGGCCAAAAATTTTCCCCTTATTACAGCCTGAAACTTTAGTTATAGGGAGAAAAAATCACTAGTCTGGTAAACTACACCATACAAAATTAATGATGTCACATGAGAAAGTAACATTTCCAAAGGAGGGAAAAAATATATATGGATATATTTATCGAGTGCTTCCAACGTGCCAAATGGATAGGGTACACTCACTAATCCTCTACAAATTAAGTACCATCCATTTGTTGAAGAAGGAGCTGAATTTCTTCAAAAGTTGAATTTTCCTGAGATCTCACAGATAGGAAATAGTGACGTCATGGGAGAACTGGAATCTTCCTTCCCCTAACGGTATTTTTACCATTTCACATTTCTTGGCATGATTGCATGCCATGACAGGTGTACCCTTAGTCGCCAGACCCTGCCTGTCCCTGACACAAAGGAATAGGTAGAATGACTGGCTGTGTAGATAGTGTACTATGATAGAAAGATCAAGGATGTAAGTGAGAACATCTGGTCTTTTCAAGACTTGTCATCTCTGTGACTTTAAGGAATAAGGATATTTGAAACCTCTCAGAAGAGCTCTGCTTACTCTATTAAATAAGACTATTTTTAATGCTTGTCCACATACATTTGTTGGTTTCAAGAAAACTCACCTTAAAATTCAGATGAATAGCTAATAAAACTCAGTATTAATTAAAGATGTCTATTTCATGCTATCCTGATAAAGATAACAACAGGAATATCTGAAATGAAGCAAGCTTATTTTAAAGTTAATATGGAAAAATAAACTCACAAGAACAGTCAATATTCGGAGAAAGAAGAGTAATGAGAAGGTAAGCCCAACCAGAGAGGAAAATATATGATAGGTATACTAATTAAAGTAGTAGGGTATTATGCCTGAAAGGATAAGGCAACAGATAACACAGAGTCCAGAGATGGACTAAAATACAAATAGACATTTAATATATGATAAAAAGGCCCATCTAAATCGTTAGACAAAAGATGAATTATCCAGTTATCAGAACAACTGAGCAGCCATCTGGGGAAAAATGTATATCTACTTCTTACCTTCCACAAAAATAAATAATGGATGGATAAATAATTTCAACATACAAAATGAAACCATTATAATTCCTCAAAGAAAACATTGGAGAAATTTTTACAGTCTCAGATAGGATAGTCTTAAACCTATTTTAAACTGTAATATAAAATATAGAAATTTTACCGTATAGCAATTTTTAATTTCTACTTGAAAAGAAATAACAAAGTGGAAAAAAAAAAAACACTCCACTGTTCTTTCTATTTTTTTCTCATAGTTAAGGGTATTCACTTGCTATTCTTTCTGCCTGAAAATGCTCTTTCTCCAGCTTACAAACAGGAGAAAATATTTTTAATATATACAAAGATTCCAACAAATCAATAAGAAAATATCAACAACTCAAAAGGAAAAAAGTGGGCAAAAACGGTAAGTCATAAAAAATGAAAGATAAAATGGTTTTCCAAAATATCACAATGTAGTGAACCTTACTCAAAATAAGTGAAACTTCAATAACACTATGATTCTTGAGTTTTTAACTATCGGAATGAAGAAAAACAAAAATTTGATTGTATACTATTCTGGACATGTGAAACAATTACTTTCATACAATGTTGGTGGGAATGTAAGGAGAACAATGTCTACATAGAGAAATTAGGGAGTATTGATCGAAAATATAAATGAACAAATTTTTGACACATAAATCACACATATACCAAAATTAAATATTTCCAAAAATTTACATGTATATATTCTAATCCTAATACATCCTATAAAAATATTCTCATGTATATACAAATAAGTATGTAAAGGGAAATAAAAAGGTAACTTTTTTCATAATAGAAAATAATAAGATAAAAATCAAATGCCCTTTGGTTGAGGACCAGTTAAAAATATGATAACGAATACACACAATAAAATACTCTGCAGTCATTAATAGGAGTGAGAGATAGTATGCTACCATTTATGAGTGTTTTAAGGGATATATGTGTACAGTTACATGTGTACATTATAAGATCAAACTTGAATAAAAACTTTTGAATTTTTTACCGTTTTCATATATTATCTATTCAAGAAATTGAGAAAAAAAATGTTCAAGCAAGGCTTTGAAACATTTGGGCAATTATCTGTGATTTACCATAGCCAGCACCACTGACCCTTGTTGTTGACATAGATAATGAGGAACTGACTGTATATAATCTTTAATTGTTCATGGAAAACCGAATTCGGTGAAGTCTGAAATTCAATAGGAGATAGCATGATGCAATGCGAATCCACAGTAAGCATTTGGAGTTAGAAGACTTGTGTTCAGTTTCCAGCTCCATGTCTTAAAAACTGTGTGATCTGGAAAAAGGCATTTATATTCTGAACTGCAGTTTTCTCAACTATCAATAGGGACAAATACTATAGAAGTTTCTTGTGAGTGACGATAAAATTGAAAGCACCGTGTAAACTTAAAGTGACATAAACATGCTATTTAATATCAAAATAATAAACATCTGATTTTTTCCTTTCTTCTTGTCTTTCTTTTCTTTCTTTTCTTTTTATTGTATCTATATGAGAAGATGGATGTTAGCTAAACCTATTGTCGTAATCATTTTACAATAAATGTAAATCAAACTATCATTCTGTATGCCTCGAACTTACCCTTTGCTGTATGTCAACTATTTTTCAATAAAACTAGACAATAAGTAAATAAATAATATGAGAATTTAGTGCCCTATACACTTAAAGTGACATAAACAAGCTAGTTAATACATAATTAATTTTTAAGAATTAAGGAACTCGGTGGCCTGAGTAGAAGATAATAATTTAGAAAATCTCGATGATGGCCACATGACAGTCAGGATTAAGTAGAAAACCTTGAGCTGCAGCACACAAAGAAAATATTCAAAATACCCAGGCAGAGGCCACTGTTTACACATTTGTCCAAAGGGTTGTGATGGAACTTATACGGTTTTTACCTACATTTTTTTTGTTTTTAGCTCGAACCCCAACCAAGAAATTAGTCTTCCTCATCAAGAAATTCATCCGCCCTGGCAGATGCTGAACACAAAGAAATAGAACTCAGAGGCAGCTGGCCACACAGCAGAAAGTTCACTGAAAAGCAGAAAACTGACAAGCCATTTCCGGGCGGGCCATAGCACTTTGTCAAGTAAATCTGAATTTCATATTTCCATTCAATTGTTAAAGACATATTAAAATCGAAATCATGCAAATAGTACCAAGGACCCCAATATAAGGGAGAGATAATACAAAGGAAGCAAGAATGAAGAGAATCATCAGCAGAACACAGAAAAGTCAAAAAAAGAAGGAATTAAAAGGATCTGAATGTGAGGATTTTAATACACGTGTGCAAATTCTTTGACACACCTGTCATCAAAAGATGGGTTCTATGTTCCCTCTCCTTGAATTTGGGTTGACTTTAGTGACTGTTCACCAACAGTACAAAGTGAGAGTAACACAGTGTGACTTTCATATTCATGGGTCTACAAAGTCATAGAGCATAAAAACATGCTCAGAAAGTTTAAATGCTCTTCCGTTTCTACCTTGAAATTCTTAATAATCTTTGAACAAGGTACCCACACTTTTCATTTTGCACTGGGCTCCACAAATTATGTAGCTAGTCCTGCTTCTGAGCCTGGGTCACAGACAGTACAGCTCTCCCTTGGTTCTCTGGAGCACTCACACTAGAGCCCTAAGCCACCACAGGAGCATCGAGAGTATTCTGAGTTACCCTGAGGCCACCACACTGTGAGGAAACCAAACTATTCCACCCAAGGAGACTATAGGTGCTGAGATGACATGAAGAGAGAGGTGCCCAGCCAGCCCCAGCTGCTCCCATGATGTTACAGTTCCAGCCATCGTCTGCACACAAGCACGAGAGACCCAAAGCCGGGATCTATCCAGCTGAGCCCTTCCCAAATTCCTGACCAGAAATTGTGAAAGATAATAAAATGGTTGTCAGTGGTGCTGTCTTTAAATTTAAGGCTTTTTTTTTTTTTAATAAAATGATAGTTAACTGGGACTCTGAATTATGCCATAAATTCTTAATCAATTTGGGGGCAATAAAGGAGAGAGGAAGAGGTAAGAAAGAGACATTTTTTTTACACCTTTTGCTCCAAGTATTTGCCATTAAAGAAGAGAGAGAGATACTTTAGGGGAGCGACTGAACCTAGAACCCAGGAAATAAGGCACATTCTAAATCACTGCTTGAGACGAAGCCTCTACCTGAAGCCTGATAAGCCAGAGGTGCATCAACTCCAAGAGCCTAATAAATTAGGTAAAGATAGTGAAAAGAGACCATAGCTTATTAACCTAACTAATCTCCATTTGGTTTGTGTGTCACCAGGGATCAACCCTCACACTGAACGCTTCTGCAACTCCATCCTCTGATGGGGTCTGTGGGGCTAAGGGATAAGGCCGCTATTCATCAAGGACTCATCCTGAGCCAGACTCTTGATCTACACTAGTTCTAATTCCACAAACAACTCCATGGAGAGGGTTTTACTGCTTTCATTCTAGGAGTTAGGAAAGGAAGCTTAGGGTAATGAAGTAACTTTATAAAGCTGACATCTATTGAGTGCTGATTATGTGCAGGCTCTGCTGCATGCTCCATATGCATTATGCCACTGAATACTCACAGCTGCTCTCTAAAGTAGGGAATGACGTCATCCCCGGTTTACAACAAATGTGCCTAGCTTCAGAGAGGTTTGCTAACTTGCCAAGGGTCACAGAGCGGTCTTAGAAAAGCAGAGAGGCTGGTTTGACACCCTGCTTGGAGCTTCTCTGCTATGGCAACTCCAAAAACCAGGCTTGGCCCTCAAGACACCTTACTGCCTCTCTGGGGAAGCAGTAGCCTCAACATCAAGAGTACGGTCTTCGGAGGGTGAAAAGCGATATCCCCCATCAACTAGGGGCTCTGTTATGAAATTATTAAAATGGATGTTACAGGTTGGGGGATGCATGAAGTCTGTTATATAATAGATATCATCATAAAACTTTGGTCAGTCCATTTTGTGCCCCACAAGGGCTCGCATCAATGGAGTCTGCCATTCAGACTAACTGTAGCAAAGCGTACAGACTTGGCAGTGGCCTGGGGAACACGCTAGCACATCTTGCCTGCAGTTGCATAAAATGTCTCTGTGTGGCTGGGGACCTGACCATTGTTGGCTTCCACTTCTCTCAGGCAAGTAGGGTAGTGCCTTTTAAAACAGACGCAGTCAGCGGTACTGACCAGGCTGAGCCCCGTCACCACTATGAGAGTAATGTGGATCAACACAGGACCCAAACTTTTCCTGTCTCTTTGGCTTATATTCACAAGCTTTTTATAACTTTCAGAGCTGATTATGCTGTCAGTTGCTGTCAGGTCAGCAACATCACCCCCATCAGACACCTCTTCTCCCTGTCCTACCTGGGATCTAACACCATCTATTCCCAATCATGGCTTCTTGCTTATTGTGTAAATTGCATTTATCACTCTAAAAGGACTTGAAACATCCTGACTATTTCCTCCTATGTGAAACTTGAAATGCATCGATTTCTGTTGCTACAGCCCTAGCTATTGTTTATTATCTGTCAGTCCTAGTTTACTTAGAAGTTGCCTCTACAGAACCTAGCAGTCTAAAACTAGCTCACAGAAAAAAGAGACTCAGAAGTCGTATTTCATCCACATGTTGACACTTGCCATCCGCCTTCCCAATTTTACCCAATTTGTTTCTACTGGAAAGGCCCTTGGCATCCCAGGGTTCTCTCTCCTTCAGCAGCCAGCAAACAAGCCCTCTTAATGCCTCCAGTTGCTAGAAGAGAAGAATGTTGTCACTTCTTGTGATCAAATTCGGAACTTCTTGTTATTGCTGTCACAATCAGGAATGTGTGTCACACAGCAAAGCCATGTGAGCTTCAGTTCCCAGGACTCCCATAAAGTCAGGACGACACTGACTCCCACGGAGGTCCTGGGGAACTAACTGCCTCAGAGAAACGAGGGCAAGTTGACAGCACAGAGGGTGGACTTTGGAGCCAGAGAGATGTGGTGTTCATAAAGTCATTTAATCTCTCTTGAAAGGTAATTTTCTTCTCTATTAATGGTGATGATGATAGTTCACTTGCAGGGTTTATGTAAAAATTAGAAATAATGTCTGCTTAACCGAAGGTCCTAAGAAAACAGTAGCTATTATTGTTAGGAAAATAAACTGGCATAACATCTTTCTTTAAAATGTTAGTTTTACTTTTTCAAGTTACACATGCACATTTTTTAATAGTCAGATAGGGCTATCAGTCTTGTTAAAAAAAAAAAAAAAAACACTACTTTTTAGGTATACTTACTTTCTATGCCACAGGCAATACCAAACTGTTTTCCAAATTGGTTGGGTACACTTTCACTCCCAAAAGTCCATGGGCTCTTTGATTCTAGAAACTCATGTCCTTTAATACTGGGATATTTTTTAAATTATTTTTTGGTCTACATTCTGGCTGATTCCTGCAACTTTATATTCCCGACCTTCCAATGAATTTTTATTTCCTCTTATAGTTTTATTTGTCTAGATATCTTATTGTTTTCTGAATGTTACATTTTTATAGCCACTATTTTTTGTCTATGGCAGTAATATCTTTTTTCATTCCTCTCACTATATTAATAACTTTTTTTGATCATATTTTCTTCTTCCTATTGCCTTCCTAGTACCTATTCCAAGATGCCTTTTTAGGTGCTTTCTGTTTCTGTCTGCCTTATTGAACGCTTTCCAAAATATATGAAGATCCCTGGTTATCTGCCTCTATTTAAAAATGTTGCACTAACAAGTTTATTAACAACTGTGTGCATGGGTGAGTCTTGCAAGGCAACTTCATTCTTTTGTGTACCCCTCAATCTAGGCTGTTTCATTGGCAAACACTCAAAGTCAAAAGATAAAGATGTTTTCTCTCGGGCTGAGTCAAATTTTTCAGACAAGATTCTTCTAGTCTCCTGCACATAGGTACAGCCTGACTACAATCTGGGAACCAGTGGGAGAAGTGGAGAGAGAATGGAGCCACAACTGTTGGTATGTAAGCATTCACTTACTCTCCCTATTTTTAGTATGATCCTACACAAATAAACCTCCAGTCTCCTGCCAAGGTTGTGCAGAGTGGAAGAGAAGATCTTGAGGTCTGTTTCCTCATTCAGTAGGAAGAGAGTTTATTCCTCTTTCAAGAAATAGTTCAGAAGTGGACAGGTGGTCCTGGATGGCTACACTTTGCTTTATGAAATAATACAGAAATCCAAGTGTATTCTATTTGTTGCTCCCCTTCTCCTAGGAAGTCCTCTTCATCTACATGGTCAAAACTTACTCATTGCATATTATCTACATTCCAGCCCACAGGAAGAGAGAAGAGAGATATCGAAGGACAGTTAGCTTCTTTTCTAAGGACCCAACGTAATCACATCCCATTAGCTAGAGGTCTGTTTCCTCCATGTACCCATATCTACCTGCAAGAAAGACTGAGATATGGAATTACCAAAAGGAAGAAAGGGAGGTTGGATTTGGGGATGGTAGCTTTCTCTCCCACAGCTTTTCAGATTTTCAAACAGTCCTCCTATCCTTGGCCCCACTACTATACTTCCCCTTCCAGAAGAATCCATGACACCAATCTTGTGGCTTTCTTTGGGTTTTACAGTGCTAATCGGATTGCTGTTTTAACTTTCCCAATTCTGGATCAGGATTCGGATTTCTTGAAACTGCTTTACCATTTGAAACTAATCCATCTGCTCTCCAACTTCCAGAATTTCATGGCTGTTGTCTTCTCCTTATCTCTTTTTCCATGAAGATTTATTGCTTGTTAAAGACAATCTTTCACTCTTATTTTAGTTGGGAGAGATTTAGAAAGGGGTTAAATATGCGTGCTCAGCCAATTGTGATCAATTCTCATTTCACCAATTCTGACTTTTGATCAGGATTAAAGTGATAAGCATCTGCTTATGGTCTTTCACTCGTCATCTTTCACTTATTGATTTATTCATTGTATAAGTATCTATTGCATATTTACTATGTGGCCATCATTGTGACAGACACTGAAGACACACTGGTTTTATCAACTTCGGAGCCCAAAGGCAGAAACAGACAATAAATAGATTAAGAAGTAAACATGAAATAAAGTAAAAAACATGCAATAAAGAAAACAAACATTACCCTGGAATAGAAAATAAAGAGGTAAGAGAAAGCCTCTTAGAAATGGTAACATTCCAAGGAAGCAAGGTACATATGCTAAACTTGTTTTGATTAAGGAGCTAAAAAGGCACTACTATAACTTTATGGTTTCCTATCTTTACAACTGCTTACCTTCTGACTTCTAAATAGTTCCATAGAATTTTTCTTGTTTTTCCTTCTCAACTTATAGTTGGTAGTGTTATAATGAATAGAACATTACACTTTGACTCAAAAGAAAAGGGTTCAAATTCCAACTCTGCCATTTTCCAGCTATGTGTCTTAGCCAGGTTATTCAACTTCTCAGAACTTAATTTCCTCTGTTAGAAAGTGAAAAAATCACAAAAGGCTTAAATAATATTCAGATTGGATAACTCACATGGAAGCACCAGGCATATTGTACATACACAGAAATTATTTGTTGAAACTAAATCTGAATATTGAATACATTTTCAGCTAACATTAAACTTGGATTCTCCTCAAAACTGGCAAAAGATTCTTGAATTAGTTTTATATTCATATGAGAGAAAAAACACGTAAATTTTGCAAACATTTACTAGGTAATGAAATCAGAACGACTGTATCAGATTCATGGCTTCCTGCCCCATCTTAGAATTACTTCTAATGGTGACATCCAAACCATGTTGTGTAAGGCAGAAATATGCTCCTTGACATTTGTTTCAAGGGTAGGGATGTAACATACCTCAACCCTCTACCTTCCCACAGCCTACTACAGAACTACAGTTCATGGACTTAATGTGTTTTAATTCTCTTTTTTTCATCACATTATGAACTCTTGGGGAGGTGTAAGCTCCAAAAGTCTGGATTTGAAGTAATCTGTTTATTTTTCCATGACTTAACATTTTGAATATTGTGAAATGCCCATAGTGGTATCATTTAGACTTAATTCAACGAACCTTTATTATTCACCTTTCAGACACACAATGTGGTGTTAATGTGCTGGGAAGAATACAAACATGCTCCTAATATTTGTGGTCTAGAAAATAATAAATAGATTACTTCAAAGTCTTTTATTCAGTGATTCAGAGGGCACTTTATGATCTTACAAAATCTCAGGGCAATCATTATTAACATCAGTTACAATTCTATATGGACCTGCTTATAAGGAAAGGCTGAATAAGGTCTATAAGAAAAATATTGGCAAAAGAGTGAGTTGCTCTCTTCTCTGTGCTCCCACGATGCTCTGTTCTGTATGGAACTTGGAGATTTTGTGTTGTAGTACCCTACATGCAGACGGCCTCCCGGATTCTGAAGTGTTCGGTGGCCAGATCTGTGTTCTGTTCATTTTTAAACCTCAATACCTAAAATCAGGTGAGGCATACAATGTACATTCAATAAATATGGAACACTGAATGAATGGATGAATGGATAAATGGATAGGTTGATGGGTATCTAAAGGCTTTCTTTCTAATGACTGCCCTATAAAATACACAGTGGTAAATGTTAAAATTAAAGACATTCCAGTGGCACAATGAAGCTTAGCACAGCATTATACAGAGTGATGCTACCATTTCAACAGCAGCATGTGTGAATGTGAATAAAGGGTTAATATCAGTCCTAGCTGAAGGTCTGCCTGAGAATGACCTCGGTCTCCCATTGCCCTGTTTCCTTGGAAACAGTAGAGTTAAGATAAATGGGGAACAGTTGTCTCTCCCTCTGTATTGTGTGAAACAAAAACCTGCTTTGGGGGATCTGTGAACTTGCATGCTGACTTCAGGCTTGATGAAAACCATACACGAGACTGGTGGGGGAAGGAGACTGTGGCCTCTCTGTGACAAGGTGACCCCACGCACCTTGGCTCTCTCGCACCTTGGCCCTGCATGGGTGAGGGGGTGGAAAAAAAAAAAAAAACTGCACTAGGGTAGGGACAGCTGCTGGGCCTCCTCATGAGTTGACGATGCTGTATCTCCTTGCTGTATTCTGCCATGTTTCCTTCCAAAAAGCTCAGTAAGAGTAGTATTAGATTAAAGGCTATCTGTCTGTGTCTCCTGAGTCTGATTTGCCAATTCAGACTCATAACAGCAGCTGAGCTGTCAAAATCAGTAATTTTCATACTTGGCTTGCCTGCTCCCAAATGTCACTCTCAGCCCAAAGAAGAGGGAGTTTAAAAAGAAAAAACAAAAGAGAAGAAGAAAAAAAAAACCTCCAATACTTCGTTCCCAAAGATAGAAAATAAATTGACTGTAAATTTGGGGATGCCATGAACCCCAGGCAAAACCCAAACTGGCTCCCAAGAGATCAGCACCTTTGATAGTCAGCATCCCAGCAAAATCAAAATGGAGGGGGTTAAATTCATCCAAGCAGCAAAGTCCAGAGTAGGCACTGCACAATTTAAACTGCGGCACCAAAGAAAGGCCATTTGGGAAAGGAAGTGCAAAAGAGAAAAAGCAGGATGAGGGTAATTTGATGACTAGGAAAAGGTCAAGGGGCATATTCACTGAAGGCCCCACTGGATGGGTAAAACAAGAAGGAATAAAAGAATATGCATGTTCATGGAAATTAAAAACCCTTTTAGGTTGTCCTCTGCTAAATTCTTATGGCTGGAACATGATTTTAAGTTTCTAAAGCAACTCGTTCCCCTCCAAATAAATGTTTAGTCAATTTAGGATGCTTTACCTGGGAGTTTGGTATGAGCCCTCAGCTAGGAAAAGAGTTTTCACAGGGTCTAATATTCCTTGCGGACATATGTATTTTTTTTCAAGCACCAAAAAAAAGGAGTCCATAAGCTAATGAAACCTAAGGAGACCACAGAGGTGACAGGACACCGTGCAAAACACCTGACGCAGAGCTCTTGGAATGCAAATCTACTAGGCCGACCATCTTCACTATCATTCATTCATTGTCATTCTTTTTTTAAAGTATCGAGAGCCCACCATGAGCAAATCGAATTGGCCCTACATTCCTTTTACTTCTTTTATTCTAAATGTTTAGTTCCAAAAAAAAGTGCACTATAGGTCATTACCCTCCATACATTTAAAAACATTTAAACAAACTTTAGCAGATCAATCCAAGAAATACTGATAGTTTTAGTTATATCAACATAAAAATTAGATGTGAAATGATACATCTTCCTCCAATAAAATGCTAAATGTAATGTATTTAAAGTAGAATATACATCCTAATATTGTTTTAAGTTGCTTATACTCCTATAGTCCTTTATACACCCAAACATTTTGCACAAATCATCTCATTTAATATTCTCAATAACTATGTGATGTAATAAGACAGATATTATTATTAATATTCAGCTCTTTTGGAAACAGAAAGTAGTTTTAAAATGTCCATAGGAACACAGAAAGTTCTTAAACTACAACCCAGATATTTTGACTTCTAGCAAAATACTCTTTCTATTACAGAACTTAATAAAATTAATGCAATTTTTTTCAGTTCAATCTAACAAAAATTCATCTTTAGTAATAAACAAAAATTGTTAAACATCTCCCTCAGTCATAAAGTAAGTACGCAATTCATCTGTAAGCTCTTAATTTAAAATTTCAAGCTTCTGAAAAACATGTAGCCATTTCGAGAAGCTAGTGGGTGAGGAACTTATCTATTTATTTTTTGATTCCCCAGAAAGGATTTATTAGACAAATACTAAGTTTAAAAATTCATATAGCTCAAGCACCAGTTCAAAAAATCTAATTCTAGCAATATGAATACTTTAATTTCCTGAGAATAAAATTTCTTTAAAAATCGAAATTGGGACCCATTTCCTCATTCTAAACAGTTCACCAAGCTCGATATTTTGTTTCAGAATGGATTTGGTGGGCATTTCAACCCACTGAGGTAATCTTCAGATTTGCTTTAAATTCTTCTGGAAGATTCATACTTTTTTTTAAGTCGGAAAAGGAAATTAATAACTTCTGTAAAGGATAGAAAGAAAGTATAACAAGATTTAGAGGCAGGGGCTTTGCAATTAAAAATACCATTTAAACATTCTACTTAAATCCAACCAAACTGGAGTGTCAGCACAATTCTATTCGTTAATTTTGACATGATTTACTGAGTGTAACCCCCTTAAGTCAGAAGCTGACCTCAACAGCATTCAAGCTTCCTGTGGGATCAAAAGGAATAATAAGAAACATGTTACTACTGTAAAATAAGCACGTCTGGTGTTGTATGCGGGTTTGTTCCTGGGTTGTCAAGTAGACAAGCATGCAGCAAATACTCAGCAATAACAAAGTAAATGTCCAGAGACCTTTTTCCAACCAACAAGCCGACAACTCAGCAACTTCAAACAGACTTTTTTTTCTTTCTGGGCCAATTCACTTGCAGTGTAGGCTGATAAAGCAGTATTAATCTCCTGCTTTAAATCAAGTTTCTGTCACTGGGCTCCATTAATCTCCCCCCTGTTATCAAGTGTCTCCATGGCAGGAAATTATATTTCTAAATTGAATTTTGTTCTGTTTCGATGTAGTAAGAAATATTTTCCAGACTACTAATAGGATGCATAAAGATTGTGACTCTGACAATACTGTTAGATAAATAAAAGCTATAAATTAAAACCACCCTCATTCTCTAGCCACCATAATAGCAAAATAGAAAGCATTGATTACCTGAAAAGAGTAATCAAATAAAAGATTTTAAATGAAAAGTAAGGTAGCAGATGGTTAACTTTTTAATTTACCTTTTATAGCAAGTGCCCTTAAAGGTAAAAAGAAAAAAAAATCAATCCAATGAGTCTCTTAGTGCTAATAAAACACATATTGATTCTTGGTGCATATGCTTACTCTACAAGATGCCTGAACCTGGTCCACCACTGGTAATGGAAGCAGACACTGTTTACGAGCACTTCAGTAGACACAAATTTACAGTAAAGAAAAATCTTTGGGCTAGATTTATCAGGAAGGAACAAAAACTTATGACTACAAGCAACAAAGAGATTTCATTTTATGGGCAGAGATCCACTGACAGTAGGCCAGGACAATTCAGCCAAATGCAAGTTCAGTGACTGGAAGAAGCCTTCAAAGTCGGTGTCCTTTTTTGTCAGTGCACAATACAGTGGTTTCCATAAAGTTTAGATTTTTTCTGTTGATATAAATTGCTTTGTACTGCCTTCTTTAATGCAGGCCTAGGTTCTCTGTCAGTAGCAATTTGGGGAAACTCTCTTCAACATGTTATTGAAAGCACAGTCCCAAGGTAGTCCATTTCAAACCTCTCATATTTAAAGAAACATTGCATGAAAGAAGCTTTGCATTGTACATCAATGTGAGGAGCTTGTAGAACACGTAATGAATGCTACTGTACCAAGATGTTTTAAGAATAAGTAGGATTTGACAAATATACAAAGGAATGTCTGGAAAGTTTTCCAGACAGCAGAGGGCTGAATGAATACCAGCACCTCTTTCTGAATCTAACCTAAAGATTCTGGCCTGAAGAGATATGTGGATCAAATCACTATACCCTCTTTATCTTCACATTCAGAACTTTTAAAACAGAATGATCATGGTAGACTTACACCACTGTTACAGATGTTATCTTCATCAATTTAAGTATTTTGAAGCGCCAATAGATTAAACATATAAAAGATATTTATAATGGATAAAGGAATAATAATAACTTAAAGTTGTAGACCTTACTTAAAGTTAACAAAAGTAAAACTAAGAAGATGATAATAATGAAGAATACCTTCGAAATTATAAATATTAGTCAAAACTGGGAAGCAAGATGAAATGGAATAATTACTTTCAGAAAAGGAAGAAACACAATGTATCCTTTTTTATAAATAAAAGCAAGTGGTAAAAGGGAAGTCAGCATTCGAAAAACATACAACCTCCTCCTTTACCCTTTGAGCAGATCTTACCTATGTGTGAGAAAAAAATTGCAGCATCCCAAAGTAGAGGTCGTAAGTCATGTTCCTTAAGAGCAACCAATGGGGAATGGTGCATTTGGAAAATTATAAAGCTTATTTTTTAATTTTTACTTAACATAATTTTGACAGAAGAGAGGATAATAATATGCCCCTGGAGGAAATGGCAGCAAAAGAGAACAACGGTCATTATTTTCCTATGCTGCAATTTGACAATGTATTTTACATAAACAACAACACCATACGTCTAGCCTCTGGACTCACTTTTTATCACAAAGGCCAGCCGTCTCATCAAATATGATGTCTATTCTAAGCATTTAAACCATGTGCCACTTAAGGACAAAAGGTTCGGTGGGATTCCACATGGAATTAATTTGTGATCCTGAAAGCCAGTTTAGGACAGTCTCAATTTTAAGTTAAGCCCATCTGCCAAAATGTTGCTTCCCACATGAAATGTACCTGCTAGTGGCTAATTTTCAGAAGGATCTCATTGTCACCTATTGGTATATAAAATGTATATACTTTAATTGTTCTTCATTAAGGGGGGAAAAATCTATATTGCCTAGGTGGAGTACAAAATAGAAGTCACAAAAAAGAGTGTAAAAGCACTTCCATCTTTTCAGTAGAGAGAGTCTTATTAGAGTTCTTCAGCATTAGGCATTCTTTTGCGCTAAAGGTTCAAGACTTTCATTTTTACCATTAAGTGGTCCCATTTTAAAAGGATCGCCTTACCTGGCAAAACATATTTAGACAATCCAGTTGTGTTGGTTCAAAGACTCCTAATTCTAAATGCTTATAAAGTAGAAAAGAGAAGTGTTAGGAGCCTACTTCACTTTGCCTTTTCCTGAGAGCTGAAAAAAAATCGATCGACCACCCACCAAAACATCAGGATGTGGCCAGAGGCTTTGTTCTTCCACCGTGAGACAAAGTTTCCTCAGGAAGGAAATATTAAGTAAGAAAGGGATCAGGAAACTAAGGACTATGGTAGTTATCGGGAGCGAGCTCAAAATACTTCAGACAGCAAAACGTTCAACGAAGCTCTTTTCTTAATGGAGAAATCAAACACTTAAATCAGCCAAGGAGAAAAAGATCACAAGAAATATTCTACCTCCCCCCCCCCCCACCGCCCCCGCAAATAGCACCCATTCTCAAATTTTAAAATATCTTTAGTCACTTCCAGGTATGGCTTTAAATATATTGAGAGCTTTGCTTTGAGTGATGGTGCTGGATTCTCCACGGGCAAGTTTCCCAGGTCATTCTCCTTGAATGTCAGATTGCCCAGGATGCTTCTTTATGAGAGCTTCACTTCCAAAAGATAGCATTCCTTAAAACTTGAGCTGAATAGCTCAATAGATGCTCGATTTTAAAGCATTTTGTCAAGTTCTAACTGAGTAGAAGGGACAATTCCCAGAGCTATCATAAAGTGTATCTGAAGATCCAAGTTTATAAATGACTAGTTAATCAAGTGTGAAAGCTTAAGGAGGGAAGAAAGTTCACTGACATGATTTCTTAATACCCATCTGGTTCCAAATAGCCGATATTTATATTGAAAGGCTGAAGTTAATAATTTTTTCTTGTCTGTGTCAGTCTTAAGATCTAGTAAGACTTACAGTCTCCTAGAATTCCTTTCACTAAACCCTTCAACGACTATCGCCAAATCACAGCATGGTGAGGATAGAGCAGGACACGAATAAACGAAAAGAGCAGGGCCCTTGCCCTTAACAGAGCTTTAAGAGTTTTGAAGTCATTGCTGCCATTTGAAATTTTGGAGACTTCCCATAAATATCCAGATTTCGAGATTTTTTTTTTTTTTTTTAAGATGAAAGTTCCAGCATCACTGGGCCCTCATTCCACTCTGGCAGTAACTGATTGGCACGAGTGGCTTACGCTTAATCCCTGGGCCAGATAATCACCAAAATCCTTCCACAAACAAAATTCTGAGTTCGAATATGACTGTACTAAGTTTGGTGTTAAACTTTTCATTCAAACAGCATTAACAAAGTAGAATTCGTAAGTGTGAAGCTCAGAACACTTCTCTGAAGTTAAAGTGAATTTCAGAATTACAATTCTTTAAGACGACGGGGTGGTTCCTCTCGTACTGAGCAGGATTACCATGGCAACAACACATCATCAGTAGGGTAAAACTAACCTGTCTCACGACGGTCTAAACCCAGCTCACGTTCCCTATTAGTGGGTGAACAATCCAACGCTTGGTGAATTCCACTTCACGATGATGGTGAGAACCGACATGGAAGGATCAAAGAGCAACCTCACTATGAATGTTTGGCCGCCATGGGCCAGTTATCCCTGTGGTACCTTTTCTGAAACCTCTTGCTTAAAACCAAAAAGGTCAGAAGAATCCAAGGCCCCACTTTCACTATTTGTATTCATACTGAAGATCGAAATCAAGGGAGCCCTTCTGCTTCCTGGGAGGTTTCTGCCCACCCTGAGCTTGCTTTGGGACACCTGTGTTATCATTTGACAGGTGCACCTCCCCAGTCTTAGACAGTGGCCTGCTGGCCTGAAATGGCAATATTATTGTTGAAGGAGATGTTGGGGTAAGGGGACTCTCAGTACTCCATCATGTCGAAGAGGACTGAGGCACCATTTTCCTCCAGGTTCGTCTGCTCCAGATCCATGACCTTGAACTGCAGCCTCTCAAAGACCTCTTCTAGGACCTCAGAGGTCTTACAGTCAATCTTCTGAACTTCACTCCTAAAGCTCCGCACACATCACACCTTGGAACAGAGGAAAGAGGTAGCCAAGAGCGAGGTGGAGTAGGAGGTAGTGCTGACCAAGGTGGACCAGTGGCCCCGGGAATAGCCAGGTCTGCCACTCCAAGGAGGAAGGGGCTGCCCAGGCAGTGATGCCTACACCCACAGTGCTTGACACAGAGGCTGACAAGTGAACGACCTGACTGGCCACAGTCCTGCCCAGCAGCAATCCCTGTACCCCAGGCTGGCTAAGCCTAGAGAGACAGCTGCACTGCTCGGCCTGGGCCACCTCATCATGCCCTGGGGCTATTTGTGTGCCCTCATCGCCATGACGGTGTGAAGCATCGCCTACCAAGCTGGCTGACTTTCATGCTGCTGTTCTGGACCTCCCTCTGTGCAGCCAGCCACCTCAGCTGGCCATGCTCAGCAATATGGGCTGGTGCTGTGTGGCCTATACTACATAGACCTGGGTCCCCAGCTACCCACCACCCTGGGCCCCTGAGCCAGTTGTGGTTGAAGCAAACCCACTACCTATGCCCAGACTTCCGTGCCACGTTTCTGTACCTTCTGACTTTCTGGCTCCTGCTACACCAGTTTGTCAAGGAGAAGCTGCTGAAGAAGGCAAAGGCTGTCATTGCACTGATGGAGGTCACTGTGGCAGACACAGTCCGTGCAGACTCAGATGCTGCTTTGGAACCTGGGGGAGCCGGTTATGGGTGTCCACACCAAGTACTGCATCTACACGAATGCCGGCATGTTGGTGGTGGTCCACTTCGCTGGCAGCCTCATTGTCTACAAGACTGTCTACATGTTCCTCTTCCTGGCCTGCCTCACCCTCTCTCAGGTGTACTGCAGCCTGTAGTGGAAGTTGTTCAAGGTGTTCTGGTGGCTGGTGGTGGCCTGCACCATGTTGGTGCTCACTGTCATCTATACCTGCCAGTTCCAGCACTTTTCCATGTACTGGCACAACCTGACACACTTCAGTGATGAGCCACTGGGATACCTTGGCCTGGGGCAGTTCAGTGTGTTCAAGCTCTTCTCCAGTATCCTCACGCTGGCTTCTTCCTGCTCACCTGCATCCTACGACTACACAATTTCCACCAACCCTTCATGCAGCTCACCAACCTGGGGCATGTGCCTCACCCTCCACCCCCACCCAGTGCCACCTCCCAAGCTGGGCTAGCAAGCAGTACTGTGGTGAGCAAGACCCCACAGCTACAGCAGCAGGAGAAGAAAGAGACCCCCAGAGATGACAGGCTGAGCATAGCTGACCCCCGCCAGGCCATGCAGGTCCTGGAAGCCAATCCAAAAGTGAGAACTGGTGGCCAAGTGGCTGTTAGACCTGGACACTGGCTTCTGCGACATCCTCACCTGCATGTACAAGTGTTCGTGCAACACCTATTAGAGCTGCACGTCTTCAAGCTGGTGGCCTTATATACAATCTAGGTGGCCCCGAAAGAGGCCACCTACTGGTCCTGCTCTGTGGGCCTTCCCACTGCTTCCCCACCACAGCCAGCCCTGTGGACCCGCATCATCATCATGTGCAATATGCTCTACCAGCTCAAGATAGCCAGCCCCCATGGATACTCCAGCAACTGCAATGAGTCCCTCCCTTGCAGAAGATGGACATCAACTAGTCCTCACTGGACCTTACCAACTGGTCTGGGGTACAGAAAGGCTTCCCAAACCTACACCTAGAACCGCCTACATATCCTCTTGCTGCTGGTGTTTGATGCCATGGTGTACCAGTGCCAGGAATACCATTGCCCACAGCACCTGCTGGCCCCACTGCCAGCCAAGGCTGTCTGTGCTGACAATATTGCCATTAGCTAGATTGGAACCTGCTCAGGTGGCTCGAGCACTTCATTAAGTTCTTAAACAATCTTGAGCTGGAGATCTGCCATAAACGTGATTGGGCAGCACATGAACTTAACAGTCATCCTGCACGGCTGCTGGCTGGTGGCCAACCTCACGCACTGGCACTGCGGGCCATCCCCTCTGCCTCTGGCCCATCTATTCCGAGCACTCTTCCTGCTGTACCAATACCTGGAGTGCCTGGACATCCCCCCTACCTGGATCACCCTTAGCACTGGAGCCAGACCATCCCCATAAACTCCATGCTCATTAAGCAGTTGCACCTGCCTGACTGCTTCAGGGCCCCAGACTCCACCAACCTCATCAGTGACTTCCTCCTGCTGTTCTGACCCTCTCGGAAGTAGCACATGTTCTCTGCCAAACGCACTGAGGAGCAGCAGTGTGTGGAGCCTGAGGATAAGCAGGAGGAGCCCAGCTTCATGCAGTGCAGGCCCTACCTTGATACTCTGAGGGTGGCCATCCTTCACCACCTCTGCCAAAATGTGCTGGTGGTGGTACGTAGCAAGAGAGCTGCTCACATCAGCATCTTCAGGCTGGGCTACCTGCTGGCGGGCTTCTACCTGCTGCTCTTCAGCACAACCCTATTACAGAAAGACACATGCACCTGCCTCCTGCTATGGGATGGCCGCCTTCTCTACAACATCACTATCTCCAAGAACATGCTCTTGCTCCTGTCCTGCATTTTCATGAAGCAAATGCAGATCAACTTCTGCTGTGCAGCCTTGTATGCACTGTCAAAGGCTACTATGACCCCCAAGGAGATGCTGTGCACAGCCATGACTCCCTGCACATCAGGGCAGAGCTCCAGGTCTCTGCCCTGCACGCCTCTAGGCATTTCTCCCTTTATAACACTATCGACCTCAAAACCATCGACCTCCCCGACAAAAGTGGAGGCCCAGCTAATACGACAAGCAGAAGCACAGGCAGGGCTGGGCAGGCCGTGGCCACCTCCAGGACCCCTTGGACCCCAACCGGGAGCCTTGGACCCCAGCTAAGAGCCAGGGCCTGGCAGTCCAGGGGCCTCCTCCCCACCACGGGTCGTGGTGGTGGCCCTGGCTAGACCACACCACAGTCATCCACTCCGGGGATACTTACTGTTTTTGAGTCCAACAGTGAGAAGGAGGCGGAGGTCCAGCCCAAGGACCCCAGGCTGTGGACACTGACGACCTCCTAATTGGTGTACCAGAAATGGGTGACCAATGCCCCGATGGTGCTGAGGTAGGAGCAGTGGCGGGATCACGCACTGCAAGAGCAGTCAGAGCAGCTACCCACGGGAGGCGGCCTGAGCCAAGAGGCAGACCAGCAGAGAGTCTGCAGGACGAAGTGGCAGGCCACAGCCCCACGACACAGTGAGTGCTGAGCACCGTGCATGTCTTGCAGGTGCGGAGGCAGGCGCTGGTAGGCCGCTTGCAGGGCTGCATGCCCCCATAACGCTAAGAGCGACATGGGGTGCGACAGACACTACCTACTCCCGCGAGAGTTACTCGGGATGGGAGGGGACTGGAGTTGAGCATGCTCTGTACGCCAGCACCCCCGGAAGCGAGGCCACGCTGCCAGGCTGCGCTCCAGGACCTGCTGAGGCCCGCAAAGCACCAAGCATCGCGCCCAGCTGGCTGGGGCAGAGGAGTCGCTGAGCAGCTTGACCGAGGACACTAGCAGCACGTGAGCACCGCTACAACACCTGCAGCAGCAGCAGCAGCGAGAAATGGTCACCAATCCCAGATCTTCCCTGTCTGGTTTTCAGGATCTACTAGCCAACGCTTGCACCGGATGCACACGGCCAGGCCAGAGATTTGCTCCTTGCCCGGCGGCTGTGCAGCTTTCCCAGCTGCTGTGCTACGGACTCGGCCTACGAGGAGGACCCGCTCTCCAAGGAGCACCATAGGGACAGTGGGATAGAGAAGGTGGTTACAGAGGGCAGTAGCCCAGGGTCCCCACCAAGAATGAAGTCCAGGCAGAAGCAAGGGACTTAACTTCTCTTCCTGATGGCTGGCAGTGTGATGATCTTTGCTCTCCTCCATGTATTTTAGTAGGAGAAATGAGAACCCCAAATCCAGAGAATGGAAAGAAGGTGGGGTAGGGGGCTGGGGAGAGAGAAGACAGTCACTCTGAGGGATGCCAGGTCTCCAGCTGCAGAGCTTCTGTCTGTCCCTGGCCCAGAGCAGTATGGGCTCCTGTGCCGTTTCTTCCCTGACATTTTGCACCCAAGTATGGTGCAGGCACTGACCTTTACGTTCTCATTATCTGGCCAACGTCGTTGGCAGCAGCAGCAGCTTCTGGGCCTTTGGGAAGCACTCAGCAGCCACGGCCATGCTATCCTCCCTGACACAGGTTCCCAGGCCTTACTGGTCATGCTGCTGATCCAGTTCAGCACCACGGTTATAGACCCAGCCCTCCACCTGCACAAAGACGGTGCTGGCCAACCACCTCTGGATGTTCAGCCTTCGCTAAAAGGATGTTCAAGCCAGAACGTGCTGGGACCGGCTGTGGTGCTTGCCCAAGGGCACCTACTCCAACCTGTCCACCTACCAGACCCACTGCTACCCCATCAGCGTCATCAGCCACTTCCACATCAAGAAGGGAAGCCTGGCCCTCCACTTCCCATGCACGCTGTAGAGTTCTCTGATTAAAAACGTTTTTATTTTTACAAACGGACAAAAACGTTTGTTTGGGAAAGGGAGTCTCATGTGCATAGTCTTTCATCTTGGAACATTTCCTTAACAAGAAATAAAGAGCCCACAGCCTGTGCCAAGTTTAACAGCTTGTGTGGTATTATCTTTTCCTGTTTCATATTTAATGAGTGCCCCTTTGTCCTGGTTAAGTACATGTCAGTCCTCAGGTACATCCCAGCTTTCAGTATTTCAGCTTCCACAGGGGAGGGGTCAAAGTCCTGCTGTGGTGCCATAGCAGTGTGTATAGGCCAATTGCCTCATGTCAGCTGCCAGGGGCACCTTCTAGCCATGAGTGACTGACTATACTATGAGAGCTCACCTTGCTCTGTCTCTTCTCCATATGAGTAAGAGTATTGCTCCATCCAGTGCTTGACTATGTTTTCCTTGGTTACTCCGATACCAAGATGCAGTAGGCAGAAGTGTTTGGATTTTTCCTTATGGCTGGTATTGTGATGAGCTTTGTTCTCCTTCATGTATTTGGAGTCCTCTCCTGGCATTGATTACTGATACACAGTGTTCTGCTTGACAGATTGCTAATGAATACCTGGGTTTCTTTTCAGTGATGAAAATGGTCTGAAGTTTAATCATCATGATGGTCGCACAACTCAACAAACATGCTAATAGATGGACATAATGCTTTTTGAAAAAAAATTCACTAAAATTAAAACTGTATAACTAATGCTTTCTGTAGCATACGTCTATGTAAGGACTATACTCTCAGAGGACTTAGACTTCTAAGAAAGAAAAGAGAAGCCCATTAGCCAGTCTTCTCACCTCCTCTACTTTAAACATCACAGTCAGCCTCTATATACAAAGAGATCAAGGAGCCTAAGTATAAAAGGAAGCTGTGATGAAAAGGAAGGTACGTATGGGACTTTCCTCTTACTCATAGTAGTTTCAATCCTCTACTTGCTGATCCACCAGAGATAAGCTTTATATCAGCTTAATGTCACCTCAGCCTCCATTTTATCTACAACTCATGCAGGCTGGGAATGTAATTTTCAGCAGTAATCTTAAATTTCACTTCGATCAGATGTTCCATTCATTTTTTTTTAAAAGATTGACTTAAATTTTAGTAATACTTCTATTTCAGTCCTCTTGATGGCTATTGTTTCTTCTATTAAATTCCTGGGCCCATTCAGGAAGGGGAAAGAGGAAATACCTATAGCTCAAAACACTTTCCATTGTTCTGCCCAGAAGACTTTCTACCTCAGTTCTAATGGTGGTCAGTGTTGTATGAAAGTGGAGCAGAGTGACACCTCAGATGTTGTTCCTGACTTAGCAGTACACTGGGCACGGATAAAGTTGCCATTAAAAGCAATGTACTCTTCCCTCCTTCACATATGCCTGGGGTCACTTGTGTTTGGCATTTACGCTCCTTCATGTTATTGCGAAACCATACCCTGGAGTATTGCTAACTCAGTTTTCTCTTCACTACATTCGATGTAATTTTCACATCAAGGTGTTTCTATAGACTGGGCAGAGTTAGAGTTCAGCTCCCTCTAGCCACAGTGTTTAAATTTGACTAGACAGCAGCAATTGCTTTTTAATCTAAGCAAACTGATCTGTCAGAGGCAATCAACTCAGGGAAGTTATTCCAGGAGGATCCTAATAATCCCGATGAATCACACTGCCCTATATGAAACTCAGCCGCTGAACTCTTGACATAGTATGTCACAAGTACTTAGAGGAATAAGTACATACAGCTGAACTCCGTGTTGACACACAAACGCTAGCCTCTCGTGCATAAGTTAACGATCATTGCATTTGGTCTGGTGTAGGAGCACACTGCTGTGTGTGGTGATGTCAATTCGTGTTTAATGATGTTACATCAACTAGGCTTCCTATCACACAACCCACTGTCCTCACAAGCACTTATCAACAGTGTGCCTGATTCCTCCAAATGTGAATAAAGGTTTGTCATTTTTAATCACCTCCTATAAACGATGGTTCCCAACCACTTAATAATGCCCATTCCAACTTAGGGCTTTATATTTACCAAGATCTTAATTATTGCAACAACACTGAGTGGTCAGTAGAGATGGTAGCATCGCTTACGTCATTAGTAAGTCACAGATCTGAGACTCAAACCTTGATATGATGGTTTCAGGTTTTGAGGTCTTCTGATGCTGTAAGATCTTGTCATCGAAGCTTTTTTTCTAGCATTAGGATTGCTAGGGGAGGTGGGGTAGGGTTGGATAGCAGTGTTGAGAATCTTGTCCCCGAGTAGGGTAGCACTGTTAGAGAAAATCCCCCTTCCACCGCCCCCAGAGAACCCTACCACACTTTAGATAAGGAAACAAAGAGCGGATGGGGATGTAGCAATCATGAGTGGGGTCTGGTGGAGGGTAGGGGTGAAAATTCTCCCAAAATGATAAAACAAGAGTTCTTTGAGAAAGATCTCCTCTTATTAACAGCTGGAGGAGAGCTTTAAGAGAGAAAATAGCACACACTCAATTTAATCAAAGGGCAAAGAATGGATTGGCTAGAAGGTAAGCGTTAAAGGATTACGACAGTAATAATAGCTCGTGTATATCGAGTACTTAATATTTTCCACCATTCTAAGTGCTTTCTGTATATTAGTTCATTAAATTCTCATCACAGCCCTATGAAACAGGTACTGTTGCTCTGTTGAGAAAATCGAGGCAATGTGAAGCTGATAAACTTACCTGTGACCACACAGCTAGTAAATTTTAGAATCAAGATTCCAACCTCGGCAAACTTATTCTCTAATGTGCTCTGATTATTTTGTGCCAGTCATGATGAATTTGGAGACTTCCTGAATTATTAGAAACTTTATTAGTATTTCTAACTTACAAGCAATACTGAATATCTCCATTTCAGGCAGTACTGCAGCCTAGGCAGTCTAACTGAAACTCTCATGAATACACCCAAAATTCTCACATGAAATTAAAAGAAAAACAACTTTTTTTATGAGACCAATCTAAGCAGTTCTGCCTTCACCGAACGAACGCTCAGTAGCTCTCCTCCTCACGACATTGAGTTACTGCTACTGAAGAAAGTTCTCATAACAATGAAGACTCTCCGCACATTTGTTTGGAGATAAAGGAAGAAAGCATTTAAAGCTGGAGCTTCTACCTTGATTAAAACAAAATGGATTGGTGCTCTGCAAGGACTTAGAACTGGCAAACCCCCCAGAGTTATGGCAGGATGAAGGAGGAGAAAGGGGACAACATAATTAGAGATGACAAAACTCATTTAGTAAGAAGGCACCAGGATAATAAGGAAGTTCAAAGTTATGACTAAAGAGGAATTCTTGAAGGCTGGAGAGATGATGGCCTGGAAGGTACTATTTTTAGAACTGTATTTCAGTTTGATTCAATAAAGAATGAAATACTTAAAAAAAAAAAAAGCAAAAAACAGAAAACAACTTTAAAAAAATGCTAATAAGCTGGCAAGGAAGGAGGAAAAGCTGAGGTGCCTAAAATTACATGAAAATGTGAACCCAGAGAGGTGAGCTGAACCCTGAAGTCAGTTTTTACTCTGATGATATTCACTGATCCTGATTACCTTGATCTTTGATTTTCATAGGGTCTTGGGGCATGGAGACACACATCAAAGTCCAGGGCTTGACCAAGGTGCAAGTCTGATAGACCTCACCACACACCGATCCACTTTGCATATTAGAGATAAGAAAAACTAATTTCTCAATCCCCAGTGCTAGTACAAAAGGAAAAAAAAATCTCTACTAAGCACTCATAAGCACAAAACAGACCTTCGTTTGAACGCTTCTAGTCCAAACTCACACTACTAGAGTGGTACCAAAGAAACTTCAGGTTAATATGGTAAATGTTTCTGGGTTAATAATATGCTTAGATGCCTGGCAGAATCAGAAGCAACCCCACTCTAAAGGTGTTAAAACCTTAAAGTCAATTATCGAAGAGTTCCCACAGATAAACTACCAAAGAATAAAAGCTCAGAGCAAAATTGCACAAGAACACATAAAGCGCCATTTGTGCTTGAATGTAGAGCCAATAGAAACTATACTAATAAGGATCAGACTCCAAAAGACACGATAGTGCAATTACGTAATTGAGAATGACATGTATGATCTGGTAGTCTTGCTTCCACTGTACCACTTATTCCTCTCTGGTCCTGAGTTTCTCTGATGTCGTCAGGATGTCTTTGGAAATCAACTAGGCATTCATGCATGCACATCTAGAAGTACGGGGAAGTTGGAATCCCTGGGGCAACCTTTGACTGATGGGGTATGAAAGCTAGTAGATAAATGCTCTTGTCTTCACTCTTTTGGTGGACAACTCTGAGGTGCCATTTCTTCAGGAAGTCCTGCTGGAATTGAGTCTCAGCTGCCCACACCGGAAATTAGCCCACAGGGCAACCCTCCTATTGGCTTCCCTCCTTCCTCGTTTCACTTTCTCCAATCTCCCATTCCTGTGTACTGGGTTCCTGTCTCACAATAAACTACTTGCCTGAGGATTTAAAATATAAATAAATAACAAAATACTAACAATAAAAAGGAATATTTGGGGGGAAAAAACAAAACTTCTAAAAATGAAAAATAATTTTAATTTAAAATTCAAAGGATCATTACACAATAGATACAATAATAAACTGGGAGTTAAATCAGAGTATTTTGCAGAATAGTGACATAGCATATGGAAAATATAAAAGAGATGGTAGAACAGTAATAGTCAAATTGGAATTTCTAAAGGAGAGAATAGGGAAACTCTGGGGAGACAATATTCAAAGAAATAATGGCTAAATTTTCCAGATTGAATGTTTTAAATCTTCAGATTCGAAAAGTTCTAAATTTCAAAAGAAAAAAAAAAAAGAACAGCTAGACAAATAAAAAACATAAATTAATGTTTTAATAAATACATAGAAATACAAAATAGAAATTATTATGTAAATTTAAATGGAAAAATAAACCTGTTTAAAAGTAAAGATTATCAGATTGAATAAAAATAGATAAAATCTGCTTATGAAGTGTTTTAGAAGCCTGTGACATAAAGAATAAAAAAATAACTGAAATTAGGGTGAAAAAATATATATACAGTGCAAACAACCAAAATAAAGCTGATGTTACTACAGTAATATCAGAAAAAATAGACTTTAATGCAAAAGGCACTGAGAAAAACTACATAATGAAAAATGGTTAATTCACCATTCAAAAATAATAACTCTAAACTAAATTCTAAATAATATAGCTTGAAACTATATAAACCAAAACTTGAAAGAATTACAAGAAATATATAAGCACACCAATAGAGTTTAAGATTTTAATGCACCTCAGTGGTTTATAGCTCACAAAATCAAGTAGAAAAAAAATTTTAAGTAAGGACATAGAAGATTTAAACAATACAGTTAATAAACTTTACCTAATGGATATAGAGAGAATATTTTATCCAAGGAGCAGAGAGATATTTTAAGCAGAGACAGTAATTTACAAGAACTGAATACATTCTGGGCAGTAAAACAAGATTCACTTAATTTTGAAAGATTGATATCAAATAGATTATATTCTTTGCCACAATAGAATAATGAAGCGCAAATGGCCAATAAATTATAAAAATTGCACTTACCTTTTTAGTAATAAGGAAAATCAGAATCACACTGAGATACCATTTCACAAGAACTATATTGGCAAGATTTAAAAAATCTGAAAATCTTACGTGTTGGCAAGAATCTAGAGTAACATCATCTCTCATAGACTGTGAGAGAAAATATTAATTGGTATCAACATTTGGAGAACAATTAGGATCACCTAGTAAAGCTGGAGGTGTGCGTTCTCCATGACCCAGCAATTCTGCAAGGAAAACTCTGGCACAAATGCAGATGAACAAGAATATTTCTGGCAGTGATATTTTAATAGCAAAAACTAGGAACAATCCAAATGTCTATTCTAAAAAAAAAAAAAAGTCACGTTAAGCAAAATAACCTTCCCCTGTGGACATGTGTGAAATTCCACTAGAAAACATGCAGCATGAGATGACTGGGTCATAGGCACTCAAATGTTTAATTTTACTAAGATTTTCCAGCATTTTCTCCTGGATGGCCCTTCCAGTTAACACTCTAAATAGCAGGGCTTAAGAGTTCTCAAATTCTCACTAAAATCTGGTATTTTCTGTTTTCTAATATTTGCTAACGTGGAACCGAATTTTTATTTCAAACTTGCTTTTTCTGATTTGCATCTCTTCGTAGACTTGTTAACTAGTCGTGACGACTTCTTCGAATTGCCTAACCAAATCCTTTGCCCATTTGACCCCCGGGTCTCCTGTCCTTTTCTTGCTAAAATACAGATATGTTTGTATATTCTGTATGTCAATTCCTTTGTTGGACTTTGACAGTATGGAAATCTTTTCCCAATCTGTCATCTGTCTGTTAACTTTCTCTATTCTGTCCTTCAAATGAAAGAACCTCTTAATTTTAAAGTAAGCAATTTTTCACTTTGAAGTTTCTGCTTTGGGGGCCTTTCGTTTTTTTCCCCCACTCTCATGTCTTAAGTCCTTTAAACAGTTTTAAGGTTTTATCTGTAAATTTTTTTTTTTGTAATTTTTGAGAAATTATTTCTTAGCAGCTATTGTAGATAGTATCTAATTTCCAATTAGATTTTCTGATTGGTTAATGCCAATAAATACAAATGCTATCATTCTTATCTCCCATTAGTTCTAGTAGTTTTGTTCAATCCACTTATTTCTTATGTACATAATCACAATATCTACAAATACTTGCAATTTTGTTTTTTTCTTTCCAATCCTGATAACTCTTCTTTCCCTTACATCATTGCATTGGCCAAACCTTCGGTTTTCTATCAAACATTAATAGTGAGTATTCTTGCCTTGGGGCAGATGATAAAGAAAATGAAAGTTTCCCCACAAACAGTATTTGCTGTAGAATTTTTGGTACCTTGTTTTTATCAAATCAAAAAAGTTCTTTAAAAATTTGAATTTTATGATAGTTTTTATAATCAAGAGGGGTTGAATTTTATCAACCATTTACTTTGACATTTATTGATGTAATCATATAATTTTTATCTTATTCCAATAACGTTCTGACCTCTAAAACTATCAAGATAATAAATGTGTGTGGTTTTAAGCCATTACTTTTGTGAGAACTTGTTACAGCAGCAATGAGAAACTAACAAAAAATGTAATTCTCATTTTATATCTTGTTTATAAATTGTAGCATACCGAGGTTAAGAGACTTGCCCAAGGTCACACAGCTGAGGAGTCTGGCTCCTGGTTCAACACTTACGTGTTATTTCTGAGATCTCTCCACAGGCCATTACAAAAGCTATACCTGGCAAGCCTCGCAATGGAAGGCTGCCTCCACCCACAGGCACACCAGACTTGGTGCACAGGTTATGCACTGCAGTCTCTAAAGGCTGTTGCAGTCAACAACTCAGGCTCCCCTAGCCACTCATGCTTCTTGCATATGTGCATTCTTGCCCAGGCATATTTGCATTCCAAGCCTTGATGCCTTCATTCCCTTGGTCTTGGTACCTACAGCCTCGAGCAGAGATCTTCGGGCACCTCTGCCGATGTCTCCTTATGAGGGGAGGAGAAAGAAACCTTGAAAACACTTTGTCCTACTCTGACTTTTCCTAATACTTTTCCATTCCTTCACCCTTCTCCCCACCTCAGGGTCCATAGAATTACTAATGCCTTTAGTTCAGGGCGTCCTCAACAGTGAGATGATCCCCATGTCTGTGCTGATACACCTGACCCAGGTGCACCCTTCCATGAGGAAATGGAACAGGGGGACTTGGCACCTTCTCTAGTTTCAAACTCTCATTTATACCATTGTGATAGGTGATTAAGGGCTTAACTTTTAATTTTTTGGCTTGTTGCATTAATCAGCTACTCCAACACGTGATACACCTGACAGTTCAACTCTCAGCTCAACTGGGCTCCTAACAACAGCTAATAGTGGAAAAGCTGGACTTCAAACCCAGGCAGCTAACCCTAAGTCTGTACTCTAACCATGGGGCTCTACTTCCTTCTTTTGTGTTACAGCAGTATAGTCCAGGAAACTGACGACGGCGACTGGGAAAGGGCAACAAAAGCTGACTAAGATGTATTAGACAGATAAACTCAACAAGAGTTGGTGACAGCCTGAATGTGGAAAATGAGAGAAAAGGAAGAATAAAGGCTGACTCCTTGGTTTGCAGCTTAGAGCGATGAGGTAGACAGTAGTGCCTTCACTGAGACAGGAAAGAATGGTATCGGCTGACAGGTGGCAGGGGGGCAATAGGGAAACAAGAGATCCTCTCTGGACATATTTAAGGTTTGAGAATCTTAATAAACATCCAAGTACAGACATCGAGTAGGCCACTGCATATAGAATTTTAGAATTTGAATGTGAGCATCCCTTTTGCTTTTTTACTCTACTCCTAGATATTAGGAAAAGAGTAATACTCTATAAACAAAATCTGTACAAGCACCACTTTAAGCATCCTCTCCACTCCTATAAGATTTAAAAAAAAAAAAAAAAATCAGATATCGCCACTCTTCGGAGAAAAATGGAAAGCCACCTTCAAATATGGTTGGTATATGAACACGACAGTCTCCAAATCATGAAAACTACCAGATCAGAATTCTCAAGGAATGACCAGAGCCTAGACTTAAGCAAGCTAATAATTCATTAAAAATTTGAGAACTCAAAGACTGTCATACATTAACCTTATTATATGTAAGCTTATTTTTAACCTTTCAATTATTTGTTCGATCAACATGTTGATCAATTTATTAGTCTCCAAATCTGGAGGGTAATTTAATAATTCAGTTGGGCCAAATATTTGAAACTGCCTTGGTCACTTATATTAATCTTCTTCCCCTACACTAATACATTTCTGTAGCTGTTTTTTACATTTAATCATATATTACACTGCATAATTTTAAAACCTGTTTGAAATATGCTTTCCATCTGCCCAATTGAATTTTATTTCCCTTCAGAGTAAGGGACTGGGTCACAATGCCTAAACCAGTATTGAGTACAAAGGAGGTATTTAAGGGGAATTTGTTGAAATGATTTGAGCTTTTCTCCACTAACTACATATCCAGCACCCACCTAGGGCTACTTCCCTTCCATTGCACTCAACAACTTGATTCACGCACACAAGTATACAGTAATAGTCATATATTCTCAGTTTATGGTTTTAATGGTTTTGCAACATTAGATGCACAACGTATTCCCAGGCACCAAGCATGCTTAAAATTGAATATTTTTTAAAGATAATAAAAGTTAATGACTACCCATGATCTATGATCTGACAATACGTCTGTTCTTTTTCATCCTGAGATGGTAAAATACCCGCCCTAGCTTACTGTCTCACAGTGGGAAAGAAAAAATATAGTCCTATTAATCACTCTTAACTATCAGCTTATTAAGTTATAGTTTCCCAAAAGGCTTATCTTACGTGACTGTTAATAGGCTGCAGGTGTTTTCCTAAAAGAGTGTTTTTATAATGCAGTTATGTCATAAACAGACAGCATGGAGTAAAAGAAAACCTAGTGGAATAAGAATCAGAAAATCTAGGTTCTAAATTCTAGTTTGGTTAAGCAGCCCTGAAACCTTAAACAAGGTACCACCTCAATTGTCTCTAATTTTCTGATCTGTAAAGTGAAAGGACTGATTATAAACAAATTTGTGCCAAATTGCACCAGACTCATCAGGAGGTAACCAGCACCTAAGAATTTCACAAAGGACCTTCTAAGAGAGAAATCTGCCCACATTGAAACAGCTTAAACTGAACTATAAAATTGAGATTTCCATTACTATTGTTAACCTTACAGGTAAATTTGTTGCCTAACAACAGTGGAAGTACATAGAAACACAAGAATGTTTCACATGAAAAAATGGTCATGACTACTTACACTGATACACTTAAATAGTGTGAAAATAACCAAAATTTTAATATTGGCTCAATACCTACTCAGAGAGACAGCTATCGTACATACATTTTCCAATGGACAAAAAGGTTGCATTCCAAAAGCTTGTAAATCTATTTTTGTGAAACTTTGTAAATGGAGGCTAGCAGTTTCTAGACTAAATCCATAAGAGCTAAAGTGACCCTTGATGCAGTTAAACTATAATAAAAAGCAAATCCTTGAGTTTGAGGTTCTGAGAACGGTATTTGTGTCATATGAAAGGTCAGTTTCCTTCTCTGTTCTTGGGGAAAAGACTGAAAGTAAGCAATTATTAAAACTAATTAATTTACCTTAGTCACACACTTCTACTTAACTATCTAACCCTTTTATACTCTGATAGGCCATAGAGCCCTAATCATGATGTTGGAAAAAATCCCACCTGGTCCTACCTACTAAAGAGTTCTGAGTTCCAACAGCTCTTTCTTGGGTCTTCCAATTGTCATTCCACATCCATGGAGCAATTGATGGACATTTTGACAAAACTTTGTCACTTCTAGACCCTAACTAGAGCTAAAACAGACCACTTGCTACTTATAAAAGCAAAAGTATTAGAAATTTAAGTGTTAAAAATTTTAGAGACATGGTCAAGTAAATTATACATCCATACAATAGAATATTATGCCGCCGTTAAAAAAAAATGTTTACAAATGAGCTGTAATGACGTGGAAAAACATTTATAAGATAATACAGAATATATAAGGAAGATACTAAATGCTGTATTCTTTAGGAACTCAACTATGAAAAAAATGCATTGAGAAAGACTAGAAAGAATCACAACTGTTGGGTAGTAGAATTATAATTTATTGCTTTTTTCTAGCTAGTACACAAATCCATGATTACCAGATTTTCTCATGTTAAGTACCACTTTTGTATTTTAAAAAAATAGGGAGAAAAATATAAATTCAAATAAATATCTAGTAGAATTTTAGACAGCTATAAACAGTGCTAATTATCAGGCAATGTGGAAATAAAGCTTTGAAGGCAAGGGAATATTCCTTTCTTTCACTTTGCAAAAGAGTTTAATTACAAGACTTACTTTAAATGCACCACTTTATAAAGTTGTGATTATGAAAATGTTGCTTACTACCACTGCTACTGCATTTTATAAATTCAATAAAATGTATTAGTGATATTTGTTTCCCTTGATTAAAGATACTGGATATTTCTTTTAATATAAAAAATAATACAGGTTTGTGATTTAGACAAGCAGGAAAAAATGGTTTTATAATAGAAGCCCTGATCCCATTTTACAATGCTTTCTCAGATACAGCAATAGTCTCTGGCTCCTAAATTTTTTTTTAATGTAATCCTGTGTATATTTTATTTCCACACTAATTGCTCTTCTCTATACCTTATTTCATTTCCCATACCTTAGAAACATTTACATATCAGTATGTGTAGATCCTTTATAGATATTAATTAATAGTCTAGGATATAGATGTAACACAATTTATTAGTAACCCCTTACTGATAAACATTGAAATTATTTCCAGTTTTTCTCTGTAACAAACAAGGCTTCAGCGACACTCTTGTATAAACACTTTTACGTACATGAACAGGTATATCCTTAAGTTCTTGAAAGTAGAATTGTAGAGTCAAGGAGTATATGTACATTTTTTAAAAATCTGATATTGCCAAACTGCCTTCCAAAAAATATGTACCAATTAACACTCCAGGGGAACGTTTATGATCAACAAAGATTTTTTAAAGCAAACTCCAATGCTGTCAATGGCCAGAAAAGTAACAAATTAGTGAACAGACTAGGTAAGAAAATGGCAAACTGGAGAGCATGTTGAGTCATCCGAAGCAGCAGCTTCTACTCAAGTCCAGCCTACCAATAATGCCTTCTAGGAATCTGTGCTCAAGGTCATTGGATTGTCTGACCTCTCAGAAGCCCCAAATCTATACTTCTGCATGAAATCTCCAGATTTTTTTAACGTTAACAACTCATTAAAATTTTAGAATTGACATTACTAACAAAACACATGTGTGAGTGGAAATATTAGTACAAAATCTCGGGAGCTTCCCGAGTGAAACATGAAACCAGGCCCTGTACACAGAGAACAAGGAGAAACCAAAGAAAGAGGCAGACAACTCCAGATTGGTAAGTGGCAGTTTTAACAAGCAAGGGAACTTACCAGCTTATCTTGGAAGGCTGCAAGATGAGTAGATCTTCGCACTCACCTGTCAAATCCTGAAAGTTTATATAGAGGTCTTAACTGGGTGCAGTCACATATACTTTACAGATAGTCTTTACACGTTGCTCTCCCAAGGCTCTGTCCTTGAAAATGGCTCCCACGGTGGGAATGGTGGGCAGTACATACATTCCGAGGACAAGGAGGAGGTGAAAAACCTCTGATTGCCCAGGTCCAATTCTCAGGTCACATCTTCTCAATTATCTCTTCTAACAGGGGGAATTATCTATTGGACCTCCAACTTGTGACCTATGCTTTAAAACTTTCATGCCTCCCACCATCATCCCACATCCAACAAAGACTGTCATGGCAATCGGCTATATTCAACATATTGCTTTAACACTGGGATTTCCTTAGATCACATTTAGTTTTTGGATGAACTAGTAGATGGATTTTATTAACTACGTGGTCACTATCCACTGAAACTATTCAAATAACTTGACTCTGGCCCAGATGTTTCATTAATCAGGTTTCTATAAAATGTTCCCTTGACTTATATTTTTATTTCCTTAGAATGCTGTGTTTGTTTTCTTTTTTATATGGAACTACTACAGGTTTTAAGACTTGAGTCATTTTCCTATTAGTGTATTCTTCTTTTACCCAAAGGGAAAGAGAATCTCTAATCGCCTTTCTATACTACCTTCCATTCAACATAACCATCTCCTTACAGAAGAAATTGTAGAAATACAGTAAACTAAAACGACTTGCTGCCTCTAGATTAAATAGTATTTTTAATATGTATAAAATCTTTTTATATTAACTACATTCTTATGGTTTAAAAAATAAGGATAATGTAAAAGAATAGCCCCTGAAATTGCTAGATCTATTTAAATTCATGGATAAAATACCATGATATTTTTAATGTTTTATTATTTCATCTACATAAATATGTGCAAAGGGACCAATCTGACAAAACCAAGGTACTGTAAAATTATAAACAGAAATTAATGTTTATAAACATTAAAATTAAATGTAATATTAAAGAAGTCAGTTACTTATCTGAAAATACATAAGATCACGCTCTCTTCTACAATTAAGTTTTAAAAACCAAACTTTAAAAACTTATTATTTTCATGTATTATAAAGCATATGAATCCTAACTTTAGAGCTAATGGTAATTTTTAAGAAATTCCTAGTTTTTAATGTAATCCATTGAGATGTTTTAATATCTAAAAAATATAACGAATGAGAACTAAAAACATATCAAAAAAGCTTTATAACTTAGCAAAGCTTTCAATGTATATGTCTACATACGTATATACACAATACATATTTGTCTATAATGACACATACATTGTCTACATTTGTCAATGACAACTATACCAGCGGATCATATGAGATAATATGCATTGATATGCATAGTCACGGATATGCCACTGGATAGTCTGCTTTTGTTTGTGGATGCGAAGTCCTAAACATTACAAATTCCTTCATTAGCATTTCTAAATATGTGTATGTTCCTACTTCCCCTTAAAAGATATGCAGTAACTTCTCAAGTGTGCCTTTTCAAAATAAAAATTGATTAGACACCCTAAAATTTAAAAACCAACATTCTGCATTAGGCATATTTCACTGGAACTCAACATTTTAGTCATAAAAAGTGAATTTAAGAAAAATTACATATTTAAATTGTAATCTGCGCATCAGATTACTTCTTTAAATTGTGTCTTCAGAAGTCACAGATAAAACAAAAGTTATTTGAGAGATATAGTAAAATATTATATTTTAATTTTACCTAAAATATAAATTAAAATAAGGCATAAGAAAAACTTTGACCACAATACATATGGAAAACTGACCACTGAATGATGTAAATAATTCATACAATACAGTATAAGCTTTAATACATAAACTAGATGTCATTTCATCAGATTCTTGTTAGTCACATCATCTAAACTTTACATTATATATTAAAATATTAAAAAGCTAAAAAACATCATTGCAATATAGATTCAATATGGGAAAATACATACTTGTAGCTTTATATACAATCTCAATTAATCCAGTCTATACGATAGTTTTCCAAAATATAAATGGCACTTTACATGCAACAGAATATACCAGGCTGGATGTCCTAATGTATTTTAATATATAGGAAAATAAAGAGAAAACATTCTTTTAAACAAGACAGTTACACAGCAGAGGTGGAATGTAAAAGATTTTGCCTTAGCACAATCTTGTATAAGGTTAAAGAAATATCAATAAGGGCAGTTTCTACTACTTTCAGTTAGCATTTTTTAAAATGAAGATTACTGTGATTTTGTATTTTTCTAGTTGTATCACAAACTGAGAAAATATAAAAGGGAAAAAAGGCAGGCCCGGGGTGGGGGGAGAAAACCTGATCCTTTATGAATTTTAAACATCAACCCTGCCTATAGGCTGCACTGAGGAATGCTTTTCTGTTGACAGTTTCCTAAATTACTTCTGCCATTCCGAATTGTACATCAGCAGTCAGATGAATTTTCCAGACTTTATTATGCCATTGTGTAACCATAGCTGCCACAATGTAGTGCCACAAGAAGTCTGTCCTTTAGTATTTCTTTACTTGGGTATTCAGGTAACTTGAGCATGTTGATGCTTTAAAAAAATATATACAACACCATTAAAAAAGAAATCTATGAAATTTCTAATTAGTTTGTCTAGCAGTGAAAACATTAAGCAAAATTAACATAAAACCACCCTCTCAAATTTGCATTCAAATTGGAAAACCCTGCAGTAGTATTTAAAAAGTAACAAACAAACAAAAAACCCTGCTGCATTGCAGTTTCCTTTAGCATGCAAATATAATGGAAGAAAATAAGTTTGTTTCAGCCAAAAATAAATAAGCAATAGGGCGAGTTAGTTTGAAATGATGGTGTAACTCTGTGATATTATGACAGTTTAACTTTAGCGATAGCTGAATTATATTCAATTAAATTATAGGTAGTTTCTTCAGTATATTCCCTACCAAAAAAGAGAGAGGCAAGGAACTATGCAGCTACTTATTTTTCAGTGATTCCAAAATGCTGATAGAAATCTCTGCTGAAGTTTTCATCTCAGTGTAGCAATATAGTAGTTAAACTTTTGATTACTCAATATTAGTCAAAACAATTCAAAATGCATTTAAATAAACAACATACCATGTGCTTGAAGTAGGTAGAAGATTTGGCGTATACGGCACAGCAGCAATTGTAAAGTTTTGCAATCCACTTCCACCCATGATATTAGCAAATCCACCGTGTGGGACCCTGGAACTAACAATTCATATCTTACTAAGTTGTAATCATGAAAGGAAAATCTTTATGATAAATCTACTTCAAATTCTAAGTTAGCGTTAAGAATATATTCAACTCTAGATCACTGACATGGTAACATTCTGAATCTGCCAAACTCTAACTCATTGCTAAAAGCTGCTCTGTGGCCAGTGGACAAGCTTCCATGGAGACACCCCTCCCTATTTCTAAAAGCCATACTTTGCTTTCAATCAGCCACAGCACCTATCTTTACTATTGCATTTGGCATACTACATGTACAATTATTTTCTTTCATGTGCCTCCCTAATAAACTAGGGCTGATTTGAGAGTCCAAATACATATCTGTACTTGTATTCCTGAGGTTAGCAAAGTGATGGTGGCCAGCAGACATTCATTAAATATTTGCTGAATAAATGAATGTTTGCTTGATTAATTAAGGCAACAGAGGCTCTTACATGTAATCCAAATAATTTCCTTGATTGTGAAAAATACCAAGGGTCAAAGAGGTGTTTTTTTGTTTTTCACAGTGGAAAAACTAGAAAATTCTTTACATTTCTCTTTCCAGAGATTCATAATATCAGATGTATTTTTTTAAATGTCACCTAACATAATAACACCACTAGAAAATTTAATCTTCGGTATATGGCTATAGAGGATGTAGTTACAACTTCCAAACCTCTGTTTTTTACATTTGAAAGAAACTATTTTAAATTAGCCTTTCTACGTATATCATAATTACACAAACTTATCCTGGCATAAATTTTGTTGATTTTAAAATGAGATGTTGTAGTGCTTTTTAGATAAATTACGTTGATGACAAACATTTAATGTGTATGTATTAAATGCAAAGTCAAAGTCAGTAAATTAATATTAAAACTGTTTTCTAACATATTATTCACAGTACGAAGCATAATTCAGTTCATTTAAAAAAATTGTTGAAACCTGAATAACCAAAACAATCTTGAAAAAGAACAACATGGTCAGACAGGTCTCAGTTTCTGATCTCAAAACTTAAACTACAAAGTAACAGTAATCAAAATAGTGTGGCACTGGTATAAAGACAATCACATAAACCAACGGAATAGAGAACCTAAAAATAAGCACTAGCATATATGGTAAAACAATTTTTGACAAGAGTGCTAAGAACATTCAATGGGGAAAAAACAGTCTTTCAATAAACTAGAAAGACTGGAAAAACCACACGCACACACAAAAATGAAGTTGGTCCCTTACCCAACACCATTTACAAAAATTAACTCAAGATTAATCAAAGACCTAAACTTCAGAGCTAAAACTACAAAATTCTTAGAAGAAAATTACCTATTTTTCTTTTTTTTCCTGGGCTTTTAGTGTCATTAGAAAAATAACAAAAGAGCCCTACCTCAGAACATAAACCGAAATAAAGTCCAGTCAGTTTAAAACTGAAATGTAAAAACAGACCCTATAAAGTTACAAAAAAAAATGTACTATATAAATAAAATGTATTATATAAAGTACTGATAATCATCTTGCAACATAATTTAAAACTTCTATTTTATAAATTGTATAAATTAAATTTATAATTTAAATTATATGAAAATCTCAATAGTTAATAAAGTTAAAAGGCAAGTGATAAACTGAGAAAACTATTTAATGTCACTAATATATTAAGAACATCTAAAATTCAATTTTTGAAAATGGCAGCAGAATAATACACAAAAAATGAAGACAGGCAATTCACGTAACACACAAAAAATATAAAAATAAGTTATATTAAAATAAAAAAAATTATATCTTATATTGATAGAATAAAATGAGCAGGCCCTCTCACTCCCTGCTAATGTGAATAATGATCTTTCTGAAGGGTAAATTAGCAATATCTATCAAGGTTAGAAAAATGTATATACTTTTTTATCTAAAATTTCTCTTTGAAGAATTTATCCTATATAAGTAATACAGGATATTGGCCTGCGAGTATACAACAATTCCTTACATGGTCAGCATTATTCATAAACAGGAAAATTTAGCAATAAAGGACAGTATCAATTAAAGGAAGTTTATAAATTGAAGAATAGGCAGCCATTTAAAAATTAGATCTATAAATGGAACAATTTTTAATGATATATTGCAAAATGCAAAAGTTATAAAACAGGAGCAATGTTTTTAAAAAATAAAAATTTATATATGTGAAAATATTATGGAAGAATAACAAATATGGCAACAGTGATTATCTTCGGTGACTGAGATTAAGTGACATTTTTAATTTGAAATCTCTAACTTTACCATATAGAAAATATAATTTTTAATTATTTTTATTAAACTACTCTTGGAACGAAGAAGCCAAAAAAACACACACAAAAAACAAACAAACTCCCAAAACTTAACGAGGTTTTTTTTCACATCTTTAGTCTATAATCTGTGAATATTCATGTTTTATTTACCCTTTAAAATTAGATGTATGGTGTGACTCCAACTATTTATATAATATATAGTTAAAAGACTATGAAAATAAAGCAAAATGTTAATAGTGTTATCTCTGTATAGTAGAATTACTTAATTGGATTTTCATTTTGTTTTATCTTGTCCATTTTCCAAATTTTCTATAATGGTTATATAGATTTTTTAAAAAAGACAACAGTGGACTTTAAATTACATACGTATATCATACATATATAGGTATACACTCACAATTATATTTTTAACTTAAGCAAAAATAGAGAGAAGTAAATTGTTTGTAGTAGTTTACAATAGTTGCTGCTGGCAAAGGTAGTTTTTCTTATTCCTCTAATATTCTGTGTTGCAACTTTCCTCATGGAACTATGTACATTTACAATGGAATAATCAAACTGTATTTTCATAAATAGAAGAACACAAAATTCTGAGTTATCAAGAATGAAAACCAAACTTTTTTTTACATCTTTTGAAAATATCACTTAAAAGTTTTTAAATCATCTAGTTTTCTGATCTATGATTTTCAATTGGTTGCAAAAGTAAACTTTTCAAAGTGTGGTATCACAAATTATTTTTTGGCCATGAATCTTGAGAATTTAAAACTTTGGTAAGAACTAGAGAAAAATTGCTGTGTATGGGTATAGTGTGTGTGTGAGTGTGTATGTGTGTGTGTGTGTGCTGTCCAGCAACATACAAATATTAAAAATTGGGCTACTATCATTGACTTATTCGTAGACTGAAAAGATTACCAAATTATAAAATTAACATATATGCTGATAGGATAGTTCTGCTTGGAACATAGCTTATTTTTTTATACATTAAATAAACATTTATTGAGAACTATATGTGTTTTATAAATGCCTAAATAAATCCTTATTTAATATTAAAAAAAAGCATAAAGGGAGGTAAGAAACTGACAATTCATTTTGGCTGTTTATCACTAAACAATTAGAAACGGCATACATAAATTCTTGCCACATTATCATAAAAACACTTCTTACCTGCCAGTAACAAACTGCAGGAGAAGAACTCTCTCCTCTGGAGTAATATTTTCCACAACTTCCCAGAACCACTAACAACAACAACAATAAAAAAAATACTTAGCTCCTATTTCAGAGCAATTGTAGACTTCTTAATACCATAGAAATATGCAGCATCCATAAAGCATATTTTATTCTAAGAAACTCATTTATCAAAAGTGATTTCAGACAAAGCTTCATATGCAATTCCCGTGAGAAGAATTTAGGAGAAAACTTTACTTTGTTAATTAATGTAGATTTTCATCCAATAGTGCTGAAAAGCTTACAAAATTAAATGGCAAACTTAACTTCATTCTAAGCTCTGGAGAAATTTTACCTGAATAACGGGATCTTCTCTTTCATAGCCACTTGTGTATTCTGTATTTTTTATCCAATCACTCACATCAATTTCTGGCATGCCAGAAAGCAGTAGCTCCTTTGGGGAAGAAGAAAAATATTTCATTAATCTTCTCCAGGGTAAAAAAAAAAAAAAAAAAAAAAAAAAAAACTATTACATTTAAATAGTAAATCTGCCTTAATTAGAAACTAATTCCATGTAAAATTGATTTATTTTTGTGACAGTTTCTGCATGTCATCAATAGCAAGTAGTACACGGGAGAGAATCCTTGATACTGATAATCTCAAATACTGTGAGACTGGAGATATCTCTATACTGATACGATTTAAAACATAAGAAACAATAATTTATGTTTATATATAAACACATGTGCAACAACAGTTTATATGTGCAAGAATTTTATGAACATTATGTTTAGTTTTATTTTATGAATGTTATTAAATTCTAGAGACCATACTCTCAATATGAAAGTGACAACAAAGATCTGAATCTCAGATTAAGCAAAAAATAAATAAATCATCGAGAAACTCTAATCATTAGGGAAAGGAGGTAATACAATAATTATTTTTTTAAAAAGAATCAACCCTTTGAATAACTCTATTTTGGAATAATTCGGATCCTTTAAAGTTAACTTTCCTCTGGTTGAGAAAAAAATGTAATTTCCCTAATTACTTTTAGTAGCCTTCTTTTTTCCAGGAACATCATCAAACAAACAAAATAGCCATCACACAACTAAAAATGAAATTAATATTGGGAAAAATATTTACTACTATTTTTCCAAGAGAAAAAGAGAACATGAAAAAGAGCTTGTCCACATCTCAGCATCAGTCCATTTCTCACAGTTGGATGTGTTAAGTCACGTGAGGCAATAACTTAGCCTACACACAACTAAACACCAACGAGCCAGAATTGCAAGGTTTGTTATTACAGAAACATAGATCTAATGTGGTTCCAAATCACGTTTCCCACAGCAACTACTCATATTATATAAATGACTAGTATAGAGGGTGCTCTGAAGATTAATGAAGGTTAACTTAAGTCAATGTCTGAGAACTCTTGGGGGTTCCTACGAGGTTCTCCCTTTTCTAACTTATCTGAGGCTGGACTTTCTCCATATAGTTCTACCAAAATATCACAACAGATAATGTGCAGAAGCAGATATGAAAACCCAGTTGTCTTCCAGTAACAGAGCCATTAAGGAAACTTGCAAAAATGTATAATACCACTCTACCCACTATTTTTGTTTTATTCTGGAAAATGCAGTTTTCATTTTTAAAATGTTATTTATGTTCATATGTAATGTTTTATATGTATAAGACATTTTACATTTGTTTTAATTTCAACTACAACAAATATCAATTAACATAACTCACATAAACAAAAAGGCTTTTGTTTTAAGGTGGTCCTAAGACCAAAATGTTTGTGAACTGCTAGTGTTTTAGTTCTCCTTGCCATAATACAATAAAATCTTTTACTAGATGAAGGTGTTCTGGTTAGTGTCCATTTACCGCCACCTTTTTTTGCACTGTTCTGTGCCCTAGGAAGCTGATCCCAGCAGAATGGGCCTGTTGGCTTCAGGTTGGGCCTGTTACTGTAAACAGGCAAAAGTCTGAAGGTAAGAGTACTTTCGGCTCCCTCACGGCATCAGCACATCTTTTCCATAGCCATGTCTGCTCATCACAGGGCTCCTTACAATAATTCTTCCACCTGTCTCTTCAATTCTAGGGGTGATAAAGGCTTTCCACTATCTCTGGATGCCTCACCAAATTTTATTCCTAACACTGCCCACACTTCTGCAATAGTCCTTTTGTTAAAGCTTCTTTATTTGAAACATCTGGGGAAATTCTGTTTTGTGGCCAGACTCTGATACGGATGTGCCAAAAGGGAGTGAGAATGAATTTTACATGTTTCTTACAATCTATGAGTTTAATCTTCTTCCTTCTAAGCTGAAGATAAGCTTTTAATAACATTAAGTATGTGTTCACTGAAAATAATCAATAAAAATGACTAAAACTATATTCTCTCAAGAAATTTGACCTATTTCATGAATATCATGTTATAACTTTTTATGAAGAGGATAAAAGACCTTTATTATCTCATTTAACACTTGGGCAAAAAGAAGTTACTAAACTGACTGAAAACAAATAGAAGGGGAATTCTACAATAAAAAGTACATATACCAAAAAGATTTTAAGTCCTAATCAATAATTTATTTTTTAAAAAAATTACAAAATAACTGAATCTGTTGAAACTGAATACAACATATATAACCCACATTAATGGGCAGAAACTGAGTCATCCAAGTGTGTATAACCATCACCATAATTAGCAGCCACGTGGACTCAATGTTTTAATATTCTGGTAACCCCATTGATAAATTCATAAGCAACACAGTATGGAAGGATAGTCCCTTAGACATTTGGTAGGAACCCCTGAACTGTAGCAGTATTACAGATGTGTTACAACAATGTGGCCACCATTTTTAAACCTAATAATCATCTCTTGACTTAGGATTACATTCTGTCCACAATGGATGATACACCTCCAGTTTAGGACACTGACACTACTAGATACCCTCGTCTCACTAAAACTCTAGAATCTAACCTGTATCCCCTAACTCAGATGCACATCTAAGCTTAGATGCTTACGACAACTTTTTTTTAAAAAAATTTCTTATCCTAGTGTAGCATGGCTCTTTCCTATAAAAGACAGAGTCATACAAAAGGTTCTAAAACCAAGTCCCACTTGGAACACATGCCACTGAGAGGCAGTTTGGCAACACTGATGAAGAGAATCTGAGTTCTGGGTCAGTCAGAGAAGAAGGGTTCGCAGTCTGGCTCTAACACATACTCTATGAACACAGGCAAGTTCCACACCTTCTTTGGCCTAGTGTTCCTCATGTATAAAATGGGAATAATAATTACTTACCTCAGAGGTCCATTGTGAAGATTTTAAAAGTTAATATGCATAAAGCACCTGGCAAATACCAAGTATTTGATTAAAAAAACTATCATTACTGCATAAATCAGGGTCATCCCTACAGCACTGCTCCATAATCCCACTATTTGAATCAGCTCAACCTAGTAAAGCCAGAGTCTAAGACAGTCTTGCAATCCTGACCTAACTTCTAATATAAGAACCACAATTAAACGTCTTCTAGCAGCAGACCTGAATGTGAAAGGCAAAATAAAGCTTTTAGAGGAAAATAGAAAAAAATACCGTCATGACCTTGGAATAAAAATAGTTTCTTAAACGGGACACAAAAAGCCTCATCCATTTAAAAAAAGAAAAGAAGAAACAAGTGACAAACTGAACTGTGTTAAAATTAAAAACTTTTATTCACTAAAAGACACCAAAGTATAACATATATAAAGACTCCTATAAAGAATAAAGAATCCTAAAAATCAGTAACAAAAACCCATAAAACACAACAGAAAAATGGAAATATTACTTAAACAGTTCAAAGACAGAGGACACAAATGGCTAATAAACACATAAAAAACATTTAACTTCATTAATCACCAGGGAAATGTAAATTAAAACCACAACAAAATACCACAACTGATCCACCAGAATAGTAAAAATGAAAAAGACAGAAAATATCAAATGTTTGTGAGGAATAGGAATACCCAGAACTCTCTTACTTGTTGATCAGAGTGTAAATTGACATACAACTTTAGAAAACTATTTGCTAGTATCTACTCTAATGGAATAAATGTACACCCTATATGCCAGTAATTCTACTCAAGGTATATAACCTACAGAATGAAATGCATGCATATGTTCTCCTAAAGATATATACTCAAATGTTTATAGCAGCACAATTTCAAATAGTCTGAAACTAAAAACAAAAACGAAAACAAAAACAAAAAAAATCAACTCAAATGTTAAAGAATAGAAAAGACAAAAAAGTACACTGATACAATGAATTACTACACAGCAATGAAAATGATCAAATTACAACTGCATGCAACAACAGGAATGATTCTCAAAAACAAAAAGCTGAGCTAAAGAAGTCAAATATATTCTAGGTGATTATTCCATTTACACTAAGTTAAAAAAACAGGCAACCTAATCTATGATATCAGAAGTCAGGAGAGTGGTCACCCATGACAGGGATAGTGAGTGGAAGGACATGCGAGGAACATCTGCAATGCTAGGGTTTCTCAGTTTCTTGATCTTTCATGCGTATGTACTCAGCTTGTGAAAATTCATTGTTATACATTTATGATGTATGCGCTTTTCTCATGTATATTCTAATTCTATAAAAAGTTTCCTAGGACTTAAATTATGTGGCAAAGTTTTTGTCAATTATTTATTTGTTGCCATTTGTTTTTTACACCAGAAATAATGTAATTCTCTGTTTAACAGTTCATAAGTATTCCTCCATTTTTAAATGCTAAAAATAACTTTTATCATTATGCAAAAATTAGACAGGTTTATGCTAAACTATTAATCTTAAAGCTAAAAACACAACCCAAAAAACTCAAAACTGATTTAATGAAACTGAGTCAAAAGGGACTTAAATTAATTAGTAAAGTTTGTTCACTACTTTAATAAGATATGAGTGATTAGTTAAAAATATTGGCATATATGTAAAATTGAAGGTACCCACCAATGTATTTATTTATATATTAAAATAAAAGGTATAGGGTAAAATTAATTCTCTGAGACAGAATATAAACCAAAGGATACTTTTCCATTGATCTAAAGTTATTAATCTGAGTTATACTTTTTAAAATAGGAAAATACCTATACTCTATTAGGAAGTCAAAGAGTTTGAAAATAATTTATTATAAAAAATAAAATAGAAAAAAGAAATAGGAGAAAATGCAGACATAAATCATATAAAATTAGAAATCCCATTAGATAATAATAGTAAAAAGTAGGCAAACTAAAGGCTCATAACAAAACATTCAATAAAGACTAGAAACTAGCAAAGAGAGTGGATTCCACAGAGGTTTAAAATGGAAAATTATAAAATTACATATAAGCTGAAATAAGAAGCTGCAGAAGGTAACACAAATACAACAGAAAAACTCTCTTAATTCTTCTTTTCAGAAGTACAAAAAGTTAGAATCAGGATCCTTTACTTCATATGGCCAAATAAAAAAGTTCAGAAATAATATGGATGTTGCTTTTGGAAGACTGCCCTTCAATATCTCCCATGTATACTTTGGAAATAATATTCTATTCCTGTTTATCGCCACTGCAATCCATTTCACATTAAGGAATTGCTAATCTTGTGATTAAGCTTAAGAGAAACGACAATAACACATCTTATAATAAATCTCTAAACATAAACATTAAACATATTTCTTAATATACATTATTCCATTCATCCTAGTACTCCAAAATTATTTCTGAATTACATCAACTGTAGTTTTCTACTGTTCTGTAACAACAAAAGAACTGATGTTTTCCTTACCAATTCATATTCATCAAAAAGTTGTATGAGAGAAGGTGGAATGAACATATGAAAGCCCTGTAAAAAAGCATTGATCTGAGGCTGAATGGCTCGTGTCATTCGAAGTTCAGTAACAAGCTGGACATACTCCGCCTATAAAAACAAAGTTTTTGTGGTGACTTTTTTTGATTCCACATACTTTAGATAATGTTGATACAACCACTCTAATTTAAAAGGGAAAGGTTTAGAATTAATTTATAATACTGAATGTCAACTGGAATTGAAAAATCAAACAAAGGGGAAAAAAGAGGAGGAGGAATAAGAGGTTAAAATTTCCAGGAATAAAACAAGTTATGGGGATGGGGTGTACAACACAGGGAAAAAAGTCTATAATATTGTAATAATGTTGTACGGTGTCAGATGATTGCTGGGCATATAATGGTGATCACTTCTGTAGGTATATAAATGTTGAATAACTATGGTATACACCTGAAACTAATACAATATTGTATGTAAGCTATATTTGAATGAAAACTTTTAAAAAATAATTAATTTGGCACCAATATTTATACATTCAGCAAACCAGTACCTACCATTCACTGAATTGTTCAGGCCGAAATCCTAGGAAGCAATCACCCATGATTTCTTTCACACTCTGTAACGGTGAGTACTATCAGATCTACTTTCAAAAATTATTCCCAGTCTGACCTTGTCTCAATACCTCTACTTTCAGCACCCTGGTCCAAAGCCGGCATCATCTTTCACCTGGATTACTGCAATACCTGGTGTCTCTGTTTCCATTTTGCCTCTGTACTGTTTCTTCTTCATGCCAATTTTTTTTTAAATATAGATGTTTTATATATAATTTTATATATAATTCAGATCACATAGCTCTCCTGCCCAAAACCCTATAATGACTTCTCATGTTACTTAAAATCTAAATTACTTCCCTAGTCTATAAGGCTCTAAATGACCTAGGCCTCTGCCTTCCTCTCTCATCTCATTTCCATCCACTCTCCCCCTTGTTCACTCACACTATTTCCCAAACACAAGCTTGTCTCAGTGTCTTTATGTTTCCTGGTGTCTCTGACTGAAATGGTTCATTAGGATATACTCTCTTTGCAGGCAGGGCTCTGTCTGGTTTACTAGCATATATCCTCAGCTCCTCAAACAGTGGTGGCCACTTTGAAAGTGTTCAAAAATATGTGATAAATACATACATTTAACAAATTCATTTAATACATACTTGCTATAATAGTTATTTAAGTGTAGCGGATTTGATTGAGTTAAGGTAAGCTATTTTCGCACATTTTATTTTTTAAAATACATTACCATTATCACAGAAAATACTGTCACTTAAAATTTAACTGGTAATAAAAAAATGTATATTGGCTCAGACTAGAATGAATTATCATGTCTATATATATATATATGTATATCAATTATCATCATTTTTATATTTTAAATTACATCTAAGTGAAATTTTGCCAAGTTAAAAGCAATGTTGTATATAGTTCTCAAGTCTCAGGAACAAATGCTTTAAACACAAAGGTCAGAAAGCCTGTTTTAGGATCATTCATTCATTCATTTATTTTGGCACTAATCTGATGCTCTGTTCCCCAGCACATCCCACCCCCCAAAAAAACATAGACCCTGAGCCAGCAAATTATATATGACTACTAACTATGAATTCTCCATATCTCAGAGCTACAGAAGTGGCATAGTGAATTTTTCACAGCTCTCCTCAAACCGCACATCGCTCCTTATATAGTCTGGTACAGGGAAAGCTGCCATCTCCACTATTTATTTAATCTATTCCTACCCTAAATCCCACTCCCTACCACCCAAAGGTTTTTCTCCACTATATAGGAATTAATCAGTTACTACAAGTTACATACAGGTAATTGCCATACAGAGGGAGACAGAAATGTGTGCCAAACAATCAAACAGAAATATAAAACTAAATTTTCAGGGTCCAATCAAGAAATACTATATAATAACATACTAAGTGATAACCAGCAGTGATTTCAGCATTAGCACATGATTATCTTCCAATTTCTATCTACTGTAATTAAAATTGTTCACTGAACATAGAATTTTCCTCCTCCACTTATTCATTAATTATATGTTTAAGGTGCTATGTGAGACCTTATCCTGCCTTAACAAGAACAGCTTTTTCCCAAGAGGTTTTACTTTTATAATCTTAAGGCTCTAGTCAATAATCATTGCTCAAGACCTTAATAAATTATAAACCATGAAAATAAAAGATTTATGAATTGCTCAAGTACACTTAACCTATTTTAATTTGCCATTGCATTCCATATATAAGAATACACGTTCTCTTTATCAATCCCTATTATTTCCTCATACATTCTATTTTTATAAATTTTTACGAGTATACTAAACTCTCCTCAAACATCCCTTATATTCCATCAAATATTATTTTACACATTTATTTCTGTAACTCTGACCCACAGTTATTGGATGTCAATTTATGAAAATCAGCCCCTTCAGGTACCAATCTTTATATTGTTAATTTAATGTGAACATATCTCAGTCTAAATTATTTCTCAGTACAATAACAAAATCCTAGCCATCATGAATCTTCCTGAATGTAGTAAGTCTTCCAAGTAGCTGAAAGATAACTGTGTTTAACAGTTAAAATCTACAGAAAACAGAAAATATCTATATCTAACTGCTTTTAAAATGTTGCTCTGCCTTCCTTAAACAGCACTGTCCTCAAATAGAATAATACACATTAACATTTTCTTGATACAATAATTACTATGAACATTCACTATTAGTACGCACTAACATTTTGACTGTTCAGATTGTGCTATAGAAATACACTGGCCGCATTCCCACTACCTATAAAGGCAGCCAAATGACTCACTTCCACACTTTATGCCCTTGCATAACTACACCAAATATCTTACATGCCTTAAAGAAACAGTGGACCCATAGACAACAATCAGTCTATAAAATAATGGCATAAAGAGCTGCACAATTAAACAGTAAACATAAACCGAACTTAAAATCTCACTTTGTTCTAAGGTTTTAAAAGAAATGATATAATTGGACGGGGGGACGGGGGGACGGAATCTTTTATCCCCAACAGATGGCATATTTACTTGCACCGTAGTTTTGTTGTAAATTCTTTGAGGGCATAAAATAATACCAGATGCCACAGACAAATTGAATAATTAACTATATAGAAGAATCTGAGTTAGTATTTGTGTTAACATAAAGAAAGTTTTCAACTTAGAAATCCATGGAGATAAGAACAATGAAAAACCCTAGCAACTTTTTTTCTAGCTCAACCTCTGAGCCTTATAACTGATACAACTAAGCAAAAAATCACAGCAAAGGGAAAAATAACACTAAGATTAAGGAGATGCAATTTTCAGATACTATGTTCCAGTTAAATTACATGTCCAGTTACAGAAACATTTTAATAATCTCCTAGTCTTCTGAATGTGTACAATGGACAATAACACCGCTCAGAAATAATCTTAAAAGTTCTAACTTCTTTTCAGGCTTTGGGCCTACACTATGTCTTCTTAGGAGGAATGGTGATGATGTTGAAACTTGACACATTTTTTTGAAACTATTTTTATTCTTAAAAATCTTTTTCACCACTTCTAGGAAAATATATAAATTAATCATATTTAAATAATAAGTAGAATGATAAACTTGGTCACATTTGTAAAACTGTCTGGAAGTAATTTTTTTTAGCAATTAAAAGTTTAAATGGCATTATTATTGGCATAATTCAATTCACTGTTTGAATATAAATACTTTAATAAGAAAACCTTCTTTCCTTGATTATTATTGCTCTGGTTTGCAAGTGTTCTCAGTGAAAATTTCTCCACCTAGGACTCAAAAGAATACCAGGTTTCTTTTGTAGGAAGAAGTAGATACAAAAAAATGGAGAGGCACATTCTTACAATGTAATGTTTTTCAATAATTTTTTCTTTACCATTATATTCTTATTTTTAAGGTCATAAATTAGTTACAGAGATTAATAGTCTGTAAAAATCCTATTTGACTTCCTTGAAAAAAAAATTAGTCATTTAAAACAGTGACTCTTCAGGTTACTATTTCATAGATTTTCTGAATTTTAAACTATACTGACTAAAAGGCAAGGAAAAGTATGTTCTCCTTGTTGACAGGAAGATATTAAAGATAATTTAAAACACAATATAATGCACACATACACTCAATATGGAGAATCTCAGCTCTGAACTGTTTTAAAAATCTTCAGAGTAATAAAAAAAAACCTTTCATAGTATACTTTTCTGAAGATAAAACATGAGGAATCCACTTTAAGTCAATAATCTATATATAAGAGCTTGTATTTTGTGCTTATGTGTGCATCAAATATGTTTGTGTGTAAAATAAACCAAATAGAAATAAAAAAAATATAAGGTATTAACTATGTAAAAATGAAGTGGAGGAAAACAAACTAAATTTGCATTTGCTACCTTGTTCTTATTTACTGACTTAATACATGAGAGGCCTAGTAGTTACACAGTCATACAGACCTTGATTTAAACTGAAGGTCCACCACTTACTAATTTTGAGCCCTTAAGACAGTTATTTAACTTCTAAAGAAATATAGTGTCATAGTTACAAGCTCAGGCTTGAAATTTATAGTCTGCCTGGATTCAAATTCTAGCTCCAACACTTATTAAATAACCATGTGATTTGGATGAAAGCTACTTAAACCCTTTATGCTTAGTTTTCTGACCTATAGAAAAGGATATCTACACTTCATTGGATTGTTTAAGTATAAGTTAATACACATAAAGCACTTTGAACAGTGCCTAACACATTATAAACACCTAATAAATGTCAGATGCTTTTAATATTAAAGCTGTTTCCACACTCAATAAATAGAAATAACTATCTCAAATGGCTGTTATAGTAAATGAGAAATGCACAAAGAACACATCTCAAATACATAAAATATATACAAAGTACTCAATAGGTAGTAGTCATTATTATCACTAGAAAATAGAACTAACAGTAATGAGACTGATGAAGAGGAAGATGGCAATACCAATAGTCATCCTGGGGGCCAATCCATATAAGTGGCAGTTATCCTTGAGGTCTTTTTCACCTTCCCAAACAATTAATTACCAAGTTCTATAAATTCTATATCCTTGAAAGTTATCTCATCTTCTCCATTCTCACTGCCACTTTCTTATAAATCCCTCATACGCGCTCCACAAAGGCCACAACCTCCTATCAGTTGTCCTGACTCCAGTATTGTCCCATTTCAATCCATTCTTCACAGTTTGTTTTTCTTATAAAACAGAAATTTGACCATGTCACTCCCTTCTATAGGATCTACAAATGTCCACACATCTTTCAGAATAATTTTCAAATTACTAATTGTGAATGCTAAGGCTTTCAGAATTTGGCCCCATCTACCTCCCTTACCTCATCTTTTCCCACTAACTCACTCTGCAATCAAAGCTAAGATCGATAACTCTGATTTATCTGTGGTTTCCCAAACACATGTTTGATCAACTCTGTGCCTTCCTGTAAGCCCAGAACGCTTCCTTCTTCCCTTCCTTACTCCTATCTGACCACTTAATGCTTCTCCCCTGTAATTCAACTTCTATGCCACCTCCTCCATCCCCTGACATCCAATCCCATCCCCAGCCCCATTTTCTTCCCTCCCAACCTGAATGAACTTTATGATTAATATTGTAAAAGTGTTGTTAACATTTAAAACCCATGTAGATCACTCTTCAGTTCTAACAGCTGGAACTAAAGATCTAAGTAAAAAATGTCGCTTTTAACTCAAGATTTTATGGTTCAATGATTTCAGTTTTTGATCAAGAATTTAAAAGTGAAATTAAAAGTGCAAAAGTGAAAGCAAAACTTCAAAAAAGAGATGAAAATACTATTTAAATGTAAATGTTCAGCTTCTGGTAATTCAGTCATTTTCAGAAGTGAAACCGAGGGGGTTTTCCCCCCCCTCTAAATTTTAAAACAAATCATTGACAGATACAAAATTACTTAAAAGAGCATTATATTTCAAAAATGGAACTGATATAGAGTCTTCTGTTTTACACTATTTTTATTTTTTTAATGTACTGCTTTTTAAACAAAGGAATTTTCGTCTATTTGGTTTCACTTTATAATTACCAAAGCCTTTCCATAAAACTTAGGAATAAATGACTCCCCCATGTGGAGATCAGCTTGCACAGACTTTCTCTTACAAACAAGTCTAGCAAGTAATTTAAGCTTCAATATGCTTAAAATTTTGAAGCTGAACTCTGAACATGACAATTATAACTTTATACCTACAAAGATAGGCAGGTAAAAGGCTGACCCTAAAGTTAACAGAAAAGTTCATGACAGAACATATGTTAAAAAATAAAACCTCTAAATAGCATGGCTTGAAATTTTTATTTGCAAATCAAATACTTTAACAATTTAAATGAGTGATCAATTTAAGATATAGGCATGTTTATTGAATAAGTTTTAAATGTTTAAGTATCAACAATTAAGATATAAAATTATACCTGACTCTTACTGGTAATGTTAGAAAATGAAGAGGCTCAATTTATTGTGAGAAATGTTTATACCAGAAAAATGAAAGCTGAGAAGAATTAGCATACTAGTGATTGAGATCCAGCTTTTACCTCTATTACCAACATGATTAATTTTGCAGTATGAAGAACATTAGACTTGATAGTAGGAAACCTGAGTTTTGGCCCCAGCTTTAGGATTCAGTGTTTTCATATGTAAAATGAGAGGGCAAACTGAAAAATTTCTAAGGATAAATGTGTAAAAACTCAGCTCTTGATTTTATTTTCAAAAATTAAATTTCATGTTATTTTATATGTAGTGGCTAAGTTTCAAAGTGTAAAATTTTGTAGCTTAATACAGCTGTCCAAATCCCTGTATATATCTGAAACTAAAAGCCTGTTTTTATACAAAACTATCCAATAACAACTAACTTTTGTATCATGCTTTTCAGTTTACAAAATACTAGTAATAAAGAATTCTGTATGGGAGGTATTATTAACTCAGTTTTACAGAATAGAAAACTGAGGCTCAAAGAGCTTAATTAAAACATGGCCAATCAAGTCTTTTGGCCTTTAAAAAAAAAAAATTTATATTTTACTAAATCTCTAGTTTACAAAATAGTTCAATGAATATTGCTTTTTACAGTTAGTTGATTCTGCAGCTGTCTTGGAATTATAATTCAACTACAGGAAAGGAAAAGGTTTTAGTCTTATTTAACCATAAATTGCTACTGGTAAGAGACAGAACTGGATTCCAAAACATAAAACTGTGTTATATATTAAAAGAACATGATTTCAACAGTGTAATTTAAAACATACTCTAAGGTCTAAAATTAATATGTATAAACAGGAGCTTTAATAATATATAAAAATAAGTTATAAGGTTAAAAAAAAATCAAGTTCAGTAACAAATTTACTATATCCCAAAAGCATGCACAGTTTAAACACTAGAATTTTTCTCTATTGAAAATCTTTAATATGGTACTTTTAAAAAATGAAGTAGTGATTAGTACAAACATGACCTTGATGTAAGCTTATCGAATTTTTCAATATGTAGATACCCAATTTATATAATCAACAGAATTGTGACCTAGGCCACTTTAGGTACCACCTCAGCATATCTAACACAATAATGAATTGATCCTTTCTAATTTCAAAGTTTGATATTTGATGGTATAACTAATTTAAATATTTTACCTTTCATAATATGTTATTAAATGGCAAAAGTTTTCTAGCTAGCGTCAGAAGACTTTGAGTAATTGGCAAACTGTCAGGGCCAAGTTACAAACAATGTGGCTAAGGTAAAAATTCAGATACTTACTTTGTTATTTTGTGTCACAAGAATACTTCCACCTCCAGGTTTCAAAGGCACCTCTTCCATTGCTCCAAACACATCAGTCTCAACAGAAAAAGTTAGTTCTAGACCCAGATCACTAATATCATTATCTAAAATCCACTGCAAATTTTTGGCATATTCTGGATCAATAGATGCCACATCTTGGTAATTTACAGGAATACCTAAAAATGCAAACATTCAGCAGTTATATTCTAAATGTTTCTGCCTTTCCTTATCTGTTTAATGGTAAAATACTGCCCTCTACAGATACTCTGCAAAACTGCAAAATATAATCCAATTCACAGCAAGATTAAAATAGATGCTAATTACTGAATTTGAAGGTCTGTCAATTGCAGCTTATGTTTCCTCCACATTAATACAATACAACCTTCCTTTGAAACAGCTATTCAGAAAATTATTATTAACTTTAAAAAGTGTCAATTCTTTTTATATATTCATATTAAAATGCATTTAGTATAAATACACACCAAAATAAAAAAAAAATTTTAGCATAAAATAGGTTGTTTTTCTTTCCCTCAGCCCTCCTCAAAATGCCTTAATCAAAATAAAATTTATCTCATCTAAAATGCTTCCACTTATCTATATAGTATTCCCTAAAGACTATAGGAAAAACAGTTTTAGTAACTGCTTATGGAAATAACAACAGAACCATACCAAGAATGTGCTTGTAGAATGATCTTGTGAAATAAATGTTGACCAGCTGCCTATGGTTCAAAGCTAATCCCAAGATCTGTCCAGCAAACCGGAAATAGTTCAAGTGATCAGGATTTACATAGGAGTTGCTATTAGGCTGAAAAGTTGTCCCTATTAAAATAAATACAAAATAATTTATTTTTAATAATCTATATACAGAAGACCATTTCGATGCAGATATATCAGTTCACATAAAACTTCAGCTAAGGTTACATTATACGTAAATTTTCATGGGATGTTCTTTATGGAATATATAATTGGCAGTTAATTTACACATACATATCACAGTTAAGTCTTTGTGCAAAGAGAAGATTTTTAGAATACTTTTAACTGAAAGTAGTTCAAAGATGTGTCACAAGGGTATCCCGGAAACAATATATTATAAGACCACATACACATATACACACAGTTTTCCTAAGCAGTGTGGGAAAATAACTACTAGGCTTCAAATTAGGACAGACATTATCTCATTCACCTATAAAGGCCCAGCACTTCTTGCTTAAGGAACAGAATTTAAAACTGTTCTTAAGTGACAGACCTAATCAACGAACTTGATGCCTTTTAATAATTCTTGGAAAATCCTCAAATTCCACAAGTCAATAATTCCATCCTCATGACAAAAAAATCAAGGTTAAATAAGTATCACTAAAGTATAGAAATAAAAATGGCAAGGGCAATAGTTAACTGATTATTATCAAAATGTAGAGCAATGAATAGAGTATGATTTCACTTAAATGAAAAAGGTCTAGAAACTGGTAATAGTTACAAAACACTATGAATAAACTTAATGCCACTAAATTAGATACTTTAAAATGATTAAAATGGTAAATTTTATGTTATGTATATTTTACCACAATAAAAAAACCTCAAAATAAAAAATCTAGTGTAATGGAAAAACCAAATACTGAGGTCTCAACTTTAAAACATTCTCCTTCCCTGTTTTTCTATGATGATCATTAACTCAGATTATAAATTCTCTCATCATTCAACAAACATTTATTGAACTCATGATTTTTATTACTCTTCTAGGCACCTGAGCTAAAAGAAAGAATAACTGATAAACCTGAAAGAGTATCAAAGAAAAATAAAGGAAAATGGAAAAGTATTAAAAAGAGAAAAACATCTGGTCATTTAATATACATATTTTGACAGTTATTCACTTTGTGCTTCGTTATTCTTTGATTTATCAGAGTTGGCACTAAACTAAATTGCCCTGACCAATTTACTTAGATATAAGGTACAAATTTAGAACCTTATGGCTAAATGACTTAAAAGAGACACATCGAGCTAGTCATTCACTGTTAAGTACATTTTGAAACTCATTTCCCGTCACAATATAAGAATTAAAATAAAATTCTCTGAGAAGAAAGACTTTAAGATACACATAACCATAATTCCAAAAAATATAATTTTCTGAAAATAATCACAAATATTTTTACCTATTAAAATAATGAATGTTTAGGATAATTGATAAACCAGCAAAAATTTTTGATGACTCGATTTTCCTCTCCTAATTCTGTGTATAATTCCTTTTCGAAGTACTTTCTGGGCAGTTTGGGTTATTTAAAAGAACAGATAAGGATATGGACATGGACAATGAACTAGTGGTCACCAAAGGATAGAGGGCAAGGGGGAAAGGGGAGGTAGACAGGAGAGAGGTGATAAATTTAAATTATTTCTCCAATTTAAATAAATAAATAAATAAATTTTTAAGGATCAATTAATTAAAAAAATAAAAGACCAGATAAGGAGAAATCAAAACAAAGAAGGAAACAAATGGGAGAAGATCTTCAGGAAACAAATGTTTTTAACTTAAAAACTAGTTAAAACTGAATATAAAGTTTATATTGTTTTAAGTTCAAAATAAATATACCTGTGACACTCCCAGCTATTTTCATTGCACCAGAAAGATCCTATTGCACAAGAAAGTATAATTTTCACAAAATAAATAATAGCATTTAATAGTTATTTCTGCTTTCTTTACGCCAGGTAGTGGGCTAAGCATTTTTTACATAATGGCTAATTGATTTCTCACTATATTTCAACAAGTTATCACCATTTCAAACAAAGTAACTGAGTTCTAAAAAGGTTGTATTTACTAGCCCAAGATCATAGCAAAATGAGGGACATAGTCAAGATTCACATCCAGTGCAGTACCAAAGGCCAAACTCTTAGCCACTATAAGACATTACTTCTCTATAGTAAGCATCTTAATTTAATTAGAAGCAAGTTTTAAAGAAATTATTATAGACATTAGGTTAATTTGAACATTTCCCACATTTAGGAATTTTTCATTCTTACATATAATTCCCTATATATTGACTAAACATAAATAAAATTTCATCTAGATTTTAATTTATTAATACTATGATCCCAAAGAGAATACTCAATATGGCTTACGAAAAGAACAAACCACAATTTTTATAGTCTATGTGCTTCTATATATGCTCTGCTAGAAATGTGCAATATGTAGTACCTTGACTAGTGATTCCACACCAAATCTGTTTTTCACGTATGAAACTAAATAGACTCAGAATAGGGGCTATAAAAAAGAAATAAATCTAAAATACAATGTTTTAATGCTAAATCTTATGTCAAAGATTAGTCCTAAATAACTAAGTGCCTCATCAATCTTGTCAAATTCAACAAATTCACCTCAGAGCAAACAATCAAAGGTTACAGAGTTAAAGCAAACAGTCTCACATCCCTAAATAACTTCAAATACACCAGGTGTACCTGAGGTGCCTTTCACATAGGTGAATACCTGCAGCTGCTAGCATCACTGCAGCCCACCCCACTTGCCTCTCAAAGTCATCCTTATTCAGTGGAAATCTGCTGCTCATTTATTTGGATGCAATCAGGAACTACAATTAATGAGGAACTCTATCCTTATAAAAGAATTTAAACACTGGGAAAGAAAAGATTTTCAAGTAATAAAAGCAAACGTGCAAAAGCATTTAAAACCTGAAATCCCACCTTGACTTGGCTATGTCTTTATTACAGAACTCTCAAGGACACCTCACACAAATAAGGCAATAGTAACCATTTCCATTTAGCCTACAATATCAAATTACAATTCTTTAGGTCGTAAGCACCATTTCAACAAAATGAGTTTTAATCTGTAGTATATAGTTAAATAAGAGCTTTCTAGTTGTCAGGTCTTGATCTCTTAAAAAGACTGAAAACTAAGTTACTATACATAGATAGATTATAAGTTAAGATTTAACATCATGATTTCCAGACTGTTTTTTTTTATGATCAATAAATTTAAAGACTTGGAAACTCAAACAGGGTTAAGAAATTTTAACTTTTTCAAATAAAAACTTGTATTATTTTTAAGTTCATCTATTATCACAATTTCACTCAAAAAAAGAGGAAATTTTAACTCAAAAAAAAAGCAGACTATAGGACATTCCTTAAAGTGAATAAATTTAGTTTTAGTTTACAAAGGAATGATGAAAACTTCCTCAGGGTCAGCACTAGCACTTGAGACAAGCATTTGACAACTATTTAGAGGAAAGAATGCTAGACTGAGCCAGGTTCCAATCATGACCCTACCACTCATTAACTATGATAACAGACAAAAACTCTGAATTTTAATTTTCACATAGACAAAAACTCTGAATTTCAATTTTCTCTCCTATGCAATGAGAATTCTCCACCTATCTCACAGGGCTACTATGGGAATCAAAGAATAAAATGTACTACAGTAGTTTGAAAAAATGACAAGTCACAGAAAAAGTCATCTAGACTGTACAACTTACCATCAGCTGACTGGGTAAACAATGCATAGTCTGGATTGACTATCTCATTAGATAGAATATCAAACCACTCACGCACAACACCTTGACCCTGAGTTCAAGAAAAGAAAATTAAGTATCAACAGAAATATATAATATGGGGCAATAGTTCTCTAAATAATAAAATTAAAATAATTTTAAATCTCTTCCATTAGCAATTTAATATTAAATTTTTTTCAAGTTCATGTTAATCTTTTATATACAATGATCTTCATAGCACTTATTTTTATACCCACCATGCCTTCTTCTCCATGGAACCGTACAGCAATTCCTTGCTTTAGCTTTGCACAATTTGCTTTTGACACAACTTCACAGCTACTCCTAAAAATAGAATCTAAATATGTAGCATTGGTTAATTTTACATATTAAAATTTACAATAAGTAGTACTTTCTTGTGCCTCAGATACACATCCATTTCTTTGTTAAACATACCTCTGTGAACAAGCAGGATATCGTTTTCATTCACCGGCCTATGTACCATGTCTGAATCTGGTTGTCCTGAATGCAAATGTTCATAGAACCATTCACAGCGATCTTTAAACGGCTACCGTAACAAATAACAGTAAAATAGGTTAGCAGTATTTCATTCACCTATTAAATTTACTTAACTAGCATGCTAAATGCCCTTTCTACAAATAATCAGTCTTATATCTTTATTTATAATAAGTAGTTCTAAGTAATGTCCTGACATTTCAATGACTATTCGCAAAAAAAAAAAAAAAAAAAAAAAAAGCAGAGTCTAGCTGAAATGCTTTATCTAGAGGGTGTATTTTTAAAAATTCCCTACATTTTCAACAGAAAAGACTTGATAAATTAGAAGGCTATATCTAAGAACTGAATATAAGATATATAATTGAATATATTTGCTCTTAATTTCTTGTAAACCCAACAAGGCTTACAAAAATAAATTTCCATTCAGAAAAACTGTTGCATGTTCCATTTAATTTTTCATAAAAATACTCTTTTAACTTAACTTTGTTCTTAATTCTATCTTTTGAATATATGCAGCAACTAGAAAAGAATTTTTTACCTTTTTTCTTTCCGTCCTCCTTCCCTTCCTCCACCCTAAAAATTAAGATCTCTTGAACACCAGAGAAAGTCTCTGCCTTTTGTTCATTTACCAGGTATGCAACTGCAAGTGATTTGCTATTTTTTACAACTAATCAGAAAGTATTGCTGAGTATCCAGTATGTGCCAACACTGAAGGTAACATACAAGCTATAAAAATCTCAATTTCATTGCTAAAAACTGTTTAATACAGTCAGAGATGAGACTAACATTAACACAAAACACTACATATACAATATTAAGATCTAAACAGTGAAGTACAGACTATAATGTATTAATAATTTAGAGATTGTCCAGATGAATGAAGTACAAAGGCTTCATAAGGTTATGGTTTGAACTAGAACTTCAAGCTCGGTAGGACTCGCTCAAGCAGGGAAAAGAGAGCATACGGGAGACAAGGAAAAAGGCAAAGAAACTGTGTCTCCCTGAGAGATGTAATGAAGGCTCACTTACATAAAGAGTCCTACACTTACACATGCTGAAGGAAATAAGTTTGTGTAAGTAAATCAAGGATATAATTATAGATCCTGAGAATCAAATAAAAGAGGGGCCATTGTGGATATCTGGTAAGAGGAATAACAAGGTACATTCAGTAATTAAAACTAGAGCAGCACCAGTATAAAAAGAGACCATCTAGGTAACAGTTGAAATAATAGCTATTGAGTGATATGGTCCTGGTCATAGTAGAAAACAGGAACAATAAGTTAATCTGAAAGACATTACTCCTTTGAATAAAGATGAAATGTAAGATAAGATTTCTAGGGATAGACCTTAAGAAGACAAGTAGTTTAGAGATGGGAAAACCTTCCCCTCACGATCTACCCCACACTCCTGGAAGGTACTGGTAGAAAGATACTGAGATTTCGTATATTCTGAATTTAAGGTTATTTAGGATATAACTACTAAGGGCTTGGAAATAAATACTGGAATGTGCTGCAGATGAGACACTGGAAACAGAGCCAAAGTTGTAGTTAAAGACAAGGTTAAGGTCCCTTGTTGAAGAGATTAAAGATACACGTGACAAACACTAAGAATGGAGTTTATAATCATAAGTCAGGATTGAGCATTTGCTTAGCAAAGAAAACACACAGCCAGAAAAGTCAAAGAAGAATCAGGTAGTGCAAGATAACAAAAGCCAAGAATTTCAAAAGATAAATACGATCAATATCCAACACCATAAAGAGGTTAACTTTCAGGCAGTTTTTAGGACACCAGTAAATTTCTTCATCTGTGCTAAACTAAATATTAGTCTTGCTTCAACAGACTTATACGTTTTTATTAATTCTTAGTAAAAATTTTATTATTATAAAGATAACTAGTGAGAGATTAACTTCTGCCTTTTAATATGTGTTCTTTCAGTAAATGTTTTTTAAAAAGTTAAATGTATAATTTTGTCCATACTTTTAATAGTCTTTCACATTTTTAAAAAGTACTGTTGTTATTATATTCTTTACTGGGCATATAAATTGAATATTTCATTTTACATAAACAGACTAGTATGTAAAGTGCTTAAAACTTTAATGCTGATTATTAAATGAGCATAAAAAAACATTACATAGAAATAATTATTTTAGTGTGGGTTTTGATGTTTGATAAACAGTTTAAAATCCTGGCTATCACTACTAGGTTTGTGATCTTAGGGAAATTACTAATCCTCTCAGAACTTTAGTTTTCCCACCTGTAAAATAGGAAAAGTAATATCTACTTCAAGGACAAATTGTGAAGATTAAATGAAATAATGCCAATATAGAACAAAATAATCTAATTATAATCATAAATTAGCCAACGCTTATTAAAGCACCTTTCAGCCAGGTACTGTTTTAAGCACTTTAGATGCATTTTGACATGTAATCTTCACAATACTATGAAGAAAAGAGACTCTAATTATCCCCATTTTGCAGAAGAGAAAAATGCAGCACCAACAGCTTAACTTGTGGAAATACTCAACACTCAGAACACTCGATAATGAGGCACTGTTCTTATTACCATTTTATAACAATGTTAAAATTATTGTGAATAAGTATTTAAAAAGACAGTAAACTTATTTTGCCATTATAAGACATTAAGCATTAAATTATATCCTTTACCTATAAAATGTGAACCAAGAAATAAAAGCAAATGGCAATTTTTAAAAAGTATTTTAAATGGCACATTAAAAGGTACAAAATGCTACCTTCAAAAGCTAGTAAGATCAGAATATCCACATACATATATGCACACCTACAAAGCCACAGGGCACATTTTTGTATGTAAACTTTCTGAGTTCCCGCATTTACATAAAATAATTCACAAAACAACACTGATTACAGAAGGTCCTCTTAATAGCATTTGTACAGCAATACAAATGTTTCTCCCTTTAACTACAGGCCACTTGAAAACCACCAACAGAATAAGAAGTCAATCCCTAAGCAGAGACAGTTTTTGTTTTTATCATTTTTTTTTTTTTTTGGAATAGCCTCCAAGTTACAGGAAATTTCTAAGTACAGAAGAATACAAAGTATTTTTTTTCCTGATTTGAGTAAGCTGTCATGATGTCCAGTCACCCCCAAGTACTTAAGTGTGTATGTACTTCCTACAAGTAAGAGAATTCTCCTACATAACCAGATGACCATCAAAATCAGAAAACACTGATATGTTATTATAGCTAATCCTCTGACCCAATTTTAAGTTTTGCCAGTTTCCTAGTAATGTCCTTCATAGCATAATGACTCACGAATACCATTTAGTTGTCTTGTCTCTTCCATTCTGGTAGAGTTCTTCAGTGTTTTAATTTTCGTGACTTCAAAACTTTTCAAGATTGCAGGTAAGTTATTTTGCAGAATGTCCCAATTGGAATTAGGCTGATGTTTTCTCAAGATTAAATTCAGGGTGTACATCTTTGGCAGGAACACCAAAGAAGTGAGGCCATGTTGTTCTCAGTGCACCCTATCAGGCGGCACACCGATATGTCTGCTCTGATCACCACCAAACTTGTCCACCATAAAGTTCCTTTTTAATCTTTGTGATTAATAAGTATTCCAGGGAGAGATACTTTGAGACAGTAAAATCTCCCATATATCATCAAATTTTTCATTATTCATTTTTTTGGGGTACTCATGGGTTCTGATTTTATTTATAATATTTTGCCATCATTATTTATTTTGATGTTAAAATTGTTTTACATTTGGCCAGTGGAGGCCATTTGAGGTAGTTCTGAGTCATTTTTAACACAACCTCATCATTCTTTAAACAATTTTCTTGCACAATAAGATGTTCCAGGCTCATCTGTACTTTCATTGACCCAGCCCTGTAATTAGCCATTTCTACCGTGAGTCACGTTTCATTGATATGGTATTTACAGGTGTGAACTGGACGCTAGGTTTGCTATATCTATCCACATTTAAGTTCACACTGATATATCCAATTCCAATCCAACAGTACGTGTTTCACGTTATTTTCCTCCATTTTGTAACTCCTTTCTTCAACATTGAGAAACAAAACTACCATAACCTTTACTTATTTGATCAACCTGTATATAACTAATATCCTGTCACTAATAAGCGCCCTTCACTGCTTTGATGCTCTCTACCCGACTTGGGCTCTGTCAAACTACTCTGAGCAACTGTCACCACCCTCCGCAATGGACATCCTCCAGATGCCATTCCAACTCACATACTCCATGCTGAGCCCCTCTTCTACACAGATAGCCTCCTTACTAGTCTCAAGTTCCAAAATCCCAGACTGGAACACCACAATGCATGTGGACAACTTTCTCATCCCGGTCAGACAACAAAATCCCCTCTGTGGGTCAAAAAAGTGGATAGCTAATGCAGATTCTGACTGAATTGTTCAGGAAGGGAAGGGGGAAAAGGAAGTGAAAAGTAGAGATAGTGTTAAAAAATAGCAAACTATCTCTTTCAAAAACTAAGCTTCTTTCACCTATAATCAATCTCATTTGCCCTAGAATGGAGTCACATAATGTGTTAAGAAAAAGAACTTAAGAACCAGAAAGACTTAAAATTCTGGTTCTCCTACTTAGTAGCTGAATGACTTCTTACTTGACTTCCTCCGCTTTAGTGAAAGAGTATCCATCTCACATGACTGTTATAAAAACAAAATAATTCATGTAATGCAAATGTATGGTACTTGACTTAAAGTTAGCATTCAATAAATGTATATTATTACTACCTTCTCTTTTACATTATCATTAAATAGGTGTCAAAGAATTTATATAAATGTGTATAATTTTATAAGCTTTTATAATTTTTAGCTTTAACCTCTGAAAGGATCAGTGTTCCTAAAGACATTTAAAAACACCTATAGTATTTCTTATGATTACTAATCAAACCATAGCCTCTGGTCTAACATTTCTGACAAATCATTTCCTAAAATTTTGCCATGATAATGTCTGTCATTCTCTTGAAGCGAAGTTATCAGTGGCTCCTGAAAGCCTAGCAAACAAAGAAGATTCTTTAATCTGGCAATCCAGGCTCAACACAGTATGACCCCAATCTACCTTTCCAGAATCATATCTCATTCCTCACCTACACAAAATTTCTGCTTCAACTCCTACAGTTTTATACAATTTTTTACCAGATATGCCCTGGTCCAAATCTTAGCTAGAATGTTCATCTTCCCCCATTTACTCCCATCAAAATTTTGCATGTTTTTCAAGGTCCAGTTTAAAAATCCACCTCCTCTTTGACATTTCCCTTGATTATAGCAGCCAGAAGCAAGCTCTTCATCTCTTGAACTACTAAAGAAACATGTAATACTGTAATTATTATTTTATAGGAACTCTTATTATCTCCCTTGCTAGACTGAATTAAGAACCTCTTGGAGAAAGGATATATGTCTTCTATCTCCAAAACAACTATTATTAAACATATATACTAGTCGCTATTTAAAACATATTCTTCGCAATAATTTTATCAGGTTGGTGTCATTATCTCTATCTTAAAGATGAAGAAACCAAAGTTCAAGATGTTGAAAATGTGCCCAACGTCACACAATTGTTAAGTAGCCAAACAAACTTTTTTCTAACATGTTTACGAAACATGAGATTTGTGGAATGAACCCTGGCAGCAAAAGGTTCTTAGGTCAAAAAAATTTGGAAGATTAATAAAGTTAAATCACTATTTTTACCAAAGGGTTTCTCAAAGCCTTTAATAATCTGCTGATAAACTTTATGAATATTCAACACAGCATATGTTATACTTCCCAAATACATCTGGAAATAAAATCCTTTTCTTAAGGACTATGAGCCTTACAGGACGAGCGTTCCTAACATGAAACTCATTTCGGGAAATGTAGCAACATATTCTACTGTCTTTGAACAAGCCATTGCACATAGTAGGACCTCAACACACATTTCTTGAAGAAGAAAAATTATTCCTCATACTAAAGTAACATACTGAAGTATGAAGTGTAACATACTTTAGTATGTAGTGTAACTTGACATACTAAATTAAATAAGGTAATTTCACTCCTCTTATAGCAGAAGGTCTCAAGTATAATAATTAGTTCATTAAACAGTACTCAAATGTAAAAATTAATTTTCATTAGACAAACTAAAAAGATTAAGAGAAATTTCTACCTGTGCTTTTATGATATGCATGAATCTTGACATCAACTCAGGACATTCAAGGAGGAAGTGAAAGTGGTCAAATATAATTTTGGGATTTCTAAAAGAAAAATATATTTTGTTTAAATGGAAAGGAAGGATGAGTAGCATTAAGTGATTCACACAGGCAGATTTACATATATAAATACTGAAACAGAAGAGTTAACACATATTCATCCATACCTACTATACTTGCACTTGTCATTGAGCATTTTTTTAATAGTTTAACAGAGGTAACATTTTTTCTGTTGAGATAAAAACTACAAGTAAAGAAGGAACAGACTGAAGGGTATTCCATGAATCTAAGAAAGCCTTACCTGTTAACAAAGCATTTTAAGACTTCATCATGTTTGCAGACGAATTCAATGAAACGAGGTGAAGTCATTCTGAGGGTGGGGGTAAAAAATAATCAGAACATATACACAATAGTTGATGATACAACATATTTGATAACTATGTATTGAACTGGACTGGCTTCTAGACAAAAAAATTGGGGATTTTGATTGTCTTTTTAAAAAAAAAAAAAATTGAGGCACGCCTAGTCAATCTGTAAGATGAAAAACTTTACAGAACTTTTCAATAGATGATATGAACAAGTGACTTTTCAAAAATCTTGAAATGTTAAGCATCTCTATATATTTCAAATATATACTGTATTTGTATGCTATACAAAGTAGAAGTCACTATTCTACATGTTAATAACTTATACAATGCTTAAAACTCAAATATTTTGGACTAACTTTAGATCAGTATAATAAGTGACGTAAAACAAGATCAAAAGGAACCTAAAATCAACAAATTACTATCTGTTGTCCTGAAATTACAAAAAAAGTCACAGTATTTCGTCTATCACAGAAGGAAATAATAAGCATGTAGTGTAAGCTTTGACAGGCAGTTAGGTTTTCTCTTTTTTGTAACACAAGCGCCTGACTTAAGTTTTGGTTGCCAAGGTTCCACTTCAAAGAGGCATATACTTCAAAGATGGCTATCTTTAATAAACACATTGCCAGCCACACAACTAGATAAAGAGCCAGACCACCTCCCCCCACTGAGGCCCTTTTGTTTTAAAGATCTTGGTTGATTTTGATAACTGACCAGTTGGCCCACTTGTTTTTTCTCTTCTCACACTTTAAATTCTCACTTATGTTTTAAATTCACCAATAAAGAGTGAGCCCCAGAAACACTAGGTCCCCCACCCTGATCCCCCCAAAATGAGAACTTCTTCAGGCCCATATGCACACCCGCTTGTGCACTAGCTCTTGTGGGCACACGCTCTCCTCTTGCTCTCTCCCTGAGACCTCGCTGTGTGGTCCCAGGTGTGCCATGTAATTTCCAGACCTTGTAAGTAATAAACCTTTTTTCTTTTTTTTCAAAGTTTCCTGATGGTTATTGCTGAAAGGCGCCTTGGAATCATAATAAGAACCACAAGGGCTGGTCCAGCCACAAGATTGGTTATTGATAGGCTGAGACCTGCACACAAAACAAAGCAGAAACCCTCTTACCCTGGAGGCATCTGACAAGAACAGCACATGTAAAAAGCTTGAATGACAGCACTTAGCCGGTTAGCTGTCATAGAAATAACATCCTGACAGTCTGCACTGGCTTCCTGTTTCCCTCCTAGAGCATCTGGTTTAGATTCCCTGGTGCCAGTGGATAGATTTTCATAGCTCCCAGGTCCTGGAGGTTCAAATGGAGGAATGGAAGTACCATCTTGATCTTGGCCTTTTTGTTTTAGTAAAATAGAAGTGATATCCGTTGAGTCCTTTTTGTTTTTCATCAGTTCTGTAGCTATTAAAACTAGCCATTCATCTAATGAGTGCCAAAGCAATTCGAGAGGCTAAGAGAAAAAGAAAAGCATTTTTTAAACATCATTCTGAAACTACAGGGTAAAAACTCACACAAACAAATATTATTAAAGAGAAAATTTACTGTAGATACTTCTATTTTCCCAAGTTAATATAACATCAATGCCTATAGGTAAGTAATAAAAACATATGTCATATAAATGACAATTTCTTCATTTGTAGAAAAAAAATTTAATTTGCATTTATTTATTCCTTGGGATAGAAAGGGAAAACTAAAACAACAAAAAATGTATAAGCCATCTTTCTTCTTTTAAAAATTTTAAAATATTTAGTTTTAAAAGCATAATTACATATATATAATCCCCCTAACCTTTACTGTATTAATGTGTCAACAATTTCCATTATGTTTTTTTTTTCAGGTAAAAAAGATAATTCCTAAAGAGCCTAATAGTTTACTATGCTCTTTACATCTAATTCCTAGAATTTTGAAAATTTATAACAAAAAATTTCTTAATGACATATTTATATATACATATGCACATCTGCATATTTATATGCTTACACATACATACACACACAATTCATCTCTAAAAAACAGTAACCATCAAATATTGACTAGCAAATTCTTAATTCCAAGTAAAGATAACAGCTTAAAATGAAACAGTGGAAAGTAATTATTTCTTTGGAGAACAAAAAAATGTCTTTTGTAAATTAACAGCAAATAAAATTTTATTTTTTAAATATTATGTTATCACAAATGCTATAATAGGACTAAGTATTAGAGAAGATGGACTACATACATCCTAATAATTAGTAGTTTTTAACACAAGCAGAAATATAAATGCCCAACTACTGTTAAAAGACCTGCTACCAGGAATCTAAAGTATAGTAACATGACTATAGTTATCAACACTGTATCACATAATTGAAAGTTGCTATGAGAGTAAAGCTTTAACTTCTCACATAACAACAAAATGGTAATTATGTGAGGTGAACGATGGATGCACTACCTAACCTGTGATAAACATTTAGCAATATCTATGTGTTTCAAATCATCACATTGTATACCTTAAACTTATACAATGTTATATGTAAATTAAAGCTCAGTAAAGCTGAGGGAAAAGAACCCACTAAACCTTTTTTATTCCAAATAATGGTTAACAATGTGTGTGTTTGGGGTGTGGGGGAATAGTAGGGAGGTAATGGTTAAATGGTCCTTCATTCCTACAGTACTTTCAATATTCCTATTGAGAATGATAAATTTTCTGAAAATGAATGTAAAAGTTAATCTTACTTTTTGATTCTTATGTGATCATTGAATTGTATAAACTAGGCTATGAATCTGGTAAAGACCCACCCTTCCAATACTTCAACTTAAAGAAATAATCTTACTTTTAAAGACCACTACACAAAGGTTACGTAACCATATTTGGAACCTTATAAAATGTTTAAATAACTTGTTCAGCCAGAAAATTCTTTCCAATTATTATCTAAAAAATCCCTTTGCTATACCTTCAGCCTTTCTTCAAGCTTCTAGAACATTCTCTTACCAAGAATATTTGATTTACTGAATTTGCAAACAATTAAATCACCAGGTAGTCTTCTCTGAATCATTAAACCAAAAAGTGGAAAACAAAATTTAAAAACACATTCGCCATCAACACAAACCTAATTCACTCATTCAATAAGTATTTAGTTAACCAGGTAAGCAAAGGGAAAAGAAACTAATTATACACTTTCTGAGGTTGAAATTAGCATCCCTCTGCCCCACAAGAGGGCTTTTCCATGATTAGGTGCAGACAGCAGTTGGAAGATTCAGGGTCCCTGAGCTGCTTAAAGGGCAAATGAACCAGTTGCCATAAACAGTGACATGATACCATCCATCACTGAAAATGTCTGAATTCTAATCATGAACCAAGTTCATGATTAGTCTATAGTTTCTCTTCATGTGCAAAACATTAAACCTGCTGTAAATGATAAAAAAGAACTTATGTCGGCAAAAATATTTAGCTTTACATCAGAAAATGAACTTCCAAGACAGAAAGAACAGGTGGTGGTGATGTAAAACTGCTTGAAACAAAAGGAAAAAGGAGTAATTGGCCTCTGAACGAGAAGAACTAAAACCGAGAAACTCAACACACTGAATGGAGAGGAGCCTAAGGCAGGAAATGATACCTGCTGCTCACGCACATATGAGAGCTCTGAACCTGAACCTAGAACAATCCTACTTTTATAGATTCACAACATGCAAAAATTAAAGGCAAGTTTTGATAAATTCAGATAATTCAAAAACAGGTCTGTGTAAAAATGATAGTAACAATAAAGATACTGAAAAGCTAGAAAGAGTTTTCAAAATTCTTTGCTGTGTAGCAAAAAATTAGAATGAGGGAAAAAAAGAGAAATGGTAAGTCATCTTAGGCCTTTCTTTTCTTTTTCCTACTTTTTCTTTATTCATTCACATGCGCTAAAACTAAATCCCATCCTTGAAGTATTTTTGCCTAGAGAGTTGTCCCTATGAAGATATATTCAGAAAAATCATTCCTCAACAACGAAAAGAATACTGTGAATATAACTTTAATTTGTAACTATGATAGCAACCACAGACAAGGATTAAAATTTTAAAAATTAAAAGAAATTATTGCAAACCATATCTATGATGCTTTCTATATTCTTAAATAATGATAAAAACATTAGGTAAGATACAAAACACCGTACATATCAATTGTTACTGAAAAAGGAGTCAAAGACTATGGAAAATATTAGCTGGTTTCTTGGCAGTATGACACGAATTATATTCTACTTATAGAAACAATGACAACAATCATAAGATTTTCAAAACATTTTGTTATATTTCAAAGCTATAATACATAATCCCAAACTTGTTGAACAATTTAAATTTTTTCCAGATCCATGTTCCACTGTGAGATACAAATGTGACAAGAAAGCATTACCAACGTAAGTTCATTAATAGTAATTTGAAATCCTGTTAGTCTATTTTCAACTTGATAATGTCAAATGCCACAACCCAAAAGGTAAGATCTTAAAGTTACAAGTTTCTCAAGCTTTCTTGGCTTCCAAATTTTCCGAATTATACTTCTATGAAACTGTTAATAGTCAGAGCTTATTGTTTATATATATATATATAAAAGCCTAAATTGTCTTCTCCATGTTCATCCTGCTGTGACTGCTGGAACTACATCCTCCTTCAGAGGCTCCAAAGTTCCCACGGCGCTAGATAAAAATTCTTAACACTGAAAAAATGGCTAGGTGGTAAGATTTAATTTAAAAGACTTCTAAGATAAATCATAAAACTAATAACAGGATGTTAAATAATTTCACCTACTAAAAACACATGGCCTATAAACCCACTCATTTTAATGGAAAACCCATTAGTTAATCTTAATAAAGTGACATGTTTCAATTAATGAAATGAAAAGTGGGGATCAATTGCTACTTGGATAAAATGTGGTAAAAATTAAAATGGTATTTCCAGTCTAACATTATAGCAATGCAGCATATGTTTAAGATTTTTACAACTTGAATCATCCCACAATGAACAGAGTACTTTATAATATGTAGATGACAATGTAATTTCTATTTTTATCCTTACAAAATTTTTATTTTTATTCATACATATCAATGAAACATGGAGTCTGGATTCCATAAAAGAAAAGCTAAAAAAACAAACCAAAAAAACCCAGTGCTATTCTCTTCTACTCAGTTATGTCTATACCGGGTGGGTAGAAAACTAACATTTAAATCATGCATTAAGGGCAGATAGAGGGGCTACTTAACATATACTTGTTTTCTCATATAATCAGCAAATACATGGCAAACTCAAATTTTACCAAACAAAAAAGAAATCAAGACAATAGTGAATATAAATAATAGACTATAACTGTACCTGATTTAACCTTTCTACCTATCATTATAGCTGAGTCAAAAGAATGAGAAGAATATCAAATCAGGGGTAGAGTCAGTAACTCAATAGCATGAGCCATGCCAGACTACATAAAGAATATCACATAACATGAATATTGAGGAAAACTCACTTAAAACAGCACTTGACAAAACACTGGATCAACAGCAGAGAATTTTACAATGATAGGAACTTAACACTCTCAACTAGAGGTCAAGGAAGTAGTGTGTGAAAAACCAAAATTTGAATTACAAGAAGATGCATAACTTCCTTCTTCCAGGAGGTGGCACAACAGGGGAAGGGAAAAAAAAAAAAAAAAGAAAACACAGCTGAAAACTCTTTCTTATACTGATTTAAAAAAAAAAAAAGAGCAAAGCAGACAAACATGCACAGATTCTTATGCATATTTTCCTAAAAAACTATACCTGTTCACTAGTATTAAAGAATCTACTAGTGTCAAATGCTTACAAGCCATTTATCTCTGTCGGCCAAAACTTTTCCCGGTAAAAACCATTTAGCATAGCTCATTAATTTATTTGTAAATTTTTACAAACAGTAAAGCTCTCAATCATAACTAGTTTTGGAGGAAGTGGCACATAAAAGCAGTTATATCACTTTTTGGATAATCTTTTATACTCAGAAGACTTAAAAAATAAATAACTTGTTATGAAATCGAAAGCAAATTTTATACTATGAAAATCTCTTAAGATAAAATACCTTTAAAAAATAACATGGAAAAAGTTATTAAATTACACATTTGTCCAAAATCTGAGTTATCTGAAAATGCAATGCCATAAAAGAACATTAACAATAGCAATTATAGCCAGTTCATTTTGTTTACTTCATAAAATTATAATTTAATATTGTCAGTAACACTACCTTGGGTTTTATATGGAATCATTCTTCCAAGGATTCCATCCATAAATGTGCTTGTATGGAAGAAGCAACTGAAGCAATACAAAATATTTTAAGAAAATATGTATCTCAATTGATTTTTCCTTGAAGTGATCCCAGGAATTAACTGTTGGTAAACCAAGTAACTAAAAGTAACCCTATTTTAAAAACATGTGCATGAACACACAAATAATACATACATGATAACAAAGTCTAAATAAAAACTGAATATTTTCTTTCCTTCTGATTAAGAAATATTTTTTAAAAAGCATCATCAGTGCATATAGCCATATTAAAAACCTATAATCCAATTTAAAAAGTAGATTTAATTAAACATTAAATACCTTTACCCTTAGAATAAAACACTAATGTAATTAAAATTTTACTTGTAAGAAAAATATAAAAGCTCACCAAGTAAGACTTGCTGCTGATTAGACAGAGATGAAAGGAGATAGGTGTGCCTAACTTAACAAGTGATATGGGTATGAACCAAACTTACGTTCTGTGTATGAGGTTTCTGATTAATGAATGCATGCTTTGTCAAATTCATCTCTTTTACGTCTATCTTCCTAACAACGTCATATACTTTTCTGACCTTGAACACCTGGCTTCTTGGAGTTTTATTCCCGTTGTAGCCCATATCGATTCCATTACTGGGAGAGGATGGACCAATTCGAAAGACATGACAAAATATCCTCACAATCCTTAAAAGACTCTTCATTTGAGCATCATAGTTACTAGACAGGCTAAAAATAAAAATTAAAATATGAACAGATTAGATAGAATAAAACAAATTACATCTTAAAATACTTTAAAACATTTTCATCAACTGATCATCTGTTTCATAACATAAAGAGTAAAATTCCTTTCCTATCATGACAGAGGATGGAATGTTTTGTTTAACAGGAAGTTGCCAAATATATATTATTTGGATTACATATGAATAAATTGTTAATTTTTAAGCCACCAGAATATAACCAATGATCAAAACATAAAATATGAAGAAAATCACCACTGTCGAACAATTGGTTTCTTGAGACACCAACTTCAAGGCAATCTCCAACTTTCACTTCAAGAGTATACTCCTAAATTAAACTGATTCTTTAGAACTGAGAACACACATTTTACAGGGAAGCAATGTAGAAATGTTGGCCTTATGTTCTCAGGTCAACCCACAACAGTAGAGGCTGAATATTCTACTGTTCTATCTCTAACTCCATTTCTCCTCCCTACCCCAGTATAATAACCAATAGTTCACATACAGAACATTTACAAATTGAATAATCTTAAAGTTACTATCTGTATCAGGGTAGTTCCTATATAATGGGTTGTCTTATGACTCTTCATAAATATAGGAAATATATCCCACTATGGAAGAAAAAGAAGATTCAAATCCAATTAACACTAAATCCTACTGAATATAATAGAAACCTCTGACCAGTCACAAAGCCCTTCAGAATCCCGTAGTGCTTAGGGATTGATTGTTCATCATTATGAATATCAGCCATTACTCTTCCACGAAGAAACTGAAGAAGACAGGCTAATTTTGTATTGAATCTAATGTTAGATTTTTTTTAAAAAAATTGTTGTTCAACAGGTGGTTTTATTTCGAAATCTCTAATATCAATTATCTTATATTACAATAGCTACTGCATAAACTTTCGGACAGAATGGTATAACTGTCTTTGTACAAATTTAATTATCAAAGCTTATCTAATCTTACCCTAAGTATATTTTACCCAGTTCATTAAAATCTTCCTCTAAGACATTTTTAGCTATCTCTTAGCATTAAAAAAATAATAAGAATTAGTAATGTGAAAATAGCAAATGCCTACTTCTAAGTATTTCAGTTTGATAATACCAAATTAGAGGGTATTTTGTATCCTAGTGACGTGAACCAAAATTTCCTGACATTTTCACTTCAATATTCATGTTACTTTCTCATTCTAAGAATTATTAAATTGTTAAAAATAGCCAATAAAATGAGATATCAGTTATAAGTATTAGTAAAACACAATAGCTATAGACTGAGACAACTACAGGACATTAACAAATCTTTTTCTTTGTTTCAGTAACTATGAATCAAATGTGTATAGAATCATTAGTTTAGTTTGTACTGATTTTTATACATTTGTCTTTACAAACTGTTTCTAATTCAGTATCGTAAGATTCATAAGACTGACAATATGGAAAGGTAGTTTGGTTAAAACTATTTTCTTCTTTTACTGTGTTGGAGCTCGTAGAAAAGTTAAGTACAATGACTCTCAAATTCTTCTCCATGAGAAAGGTGTGATTTGATTTTCCTCTGCAAAATTACCATATATATATAAATATTTGTTTTAGTTCCTGATCTAGAGTTATCTTAAGGTAAGTAGTAGTATGGAACACAATGGAATCCAATATGTTATCATCGTATTAACATAATTAACAATTTTATATTACTTTACCCAGTTTCAACTTCTTCCAAGCCGACTGGTATAAAAAACATCATTTTTCATTTTCCAACCAGTGAAATATCTCTTTCATATTATGCAAAAGATTATGAAATCCAAACTTCATAATATTCTTCCTCAGTTGATAATAAAGTAAAAAATTTCTTCCCAAGACACTAGATCTCACTATAAAAGTTTACAAATGAGTTTCCTAATTCAAACTCCTATCAACAATGTACCTACTACTTTTGGTTTATATGAGAATTATACTTCCATTCAGTTTCTTACTTAGCAAATAGCTGTAATTTGTCTGTTCATTTGTACACTGATACAAATAAAACACAACATCATGCGCAAAAGGGCCCTCAGTAAATGTTATCTTTAGCAAATATTCCTAGAATTGGTCAGACAAAAGACTATTCGTTTTTCTAAAAGTCTTCTAAACAATACCTCGACTGTCACTAATATACATTTGAATCAGTCATTTTCTTAATTAAAATTTCTATCAGTCAAAATTAGATCACATTGTAGATTAAGAAACATAAAATGATTCACGAATGAAAAAAAGAGACAATCTGCAAAAATAAATTAGTGGGTGGAATGATCTGTATTTGAGATCCTTTTAGGAATCTTGGTAGCTGTGAGATAATAGAAAACACATCTACTAGGTTTCTGCCCCCAGTTCCTGGCACAAAGCTTCTAAGAACCTTTATAATTTCCTATGTGATAAGAGCACTAGGACCATTTTTTGTTCTAATATTTGGTCTTTGATGCTAGTTCCTGACCCAGAATTCCTAAACAACTTGACACTGCCTGGGTGACAGCAGTGTCTCTTGTTCTATGAGGTGACTTCATTGGTGGACTCCTGGATGGAAGCTGGACATCAGGAACACCAAGCCATGATTAGAAGCTTAAATTTTCTGCCCCAACCGCCAATCTCCAGAGAGGAGAGGGGCTGGAAATGGAGTTAATGATCAACATGCTTATGCGATAAAGCCTCCATAAAAAGCCAAAAACTATGGGGTTCAAGGAGCTTCCAGCTTGGTAAACACAATCATGTATTACGAGGGTGATGCACCCTAACTCCATGGGGACAGCTACTGTACCAGGGACCCTCCCCCACAGACCTCACCCTGTGTATCTCTTTATCTGACTGTTCATCTGTATCCTTTATCATATCCTTTAATAAACCAGTAAGCATGAGTGTTTCCCTGAGTTCTGTGAGCTGTTCCAGAAAATAATCGAATCCAAGGAGGAAGGAGGTCATTAGAACCTCCAATCTATAGTCGAGTGGCACAGAAGTTATGGGTAACCTGGGAATCTACTACTTGCTATTGACATTTGAAAGTGGGGGTGGGAGCAGTCCTGTGGGACTGAGCCCTTAACCTGTGGGATAGAACACTGTCTACAAAGGAAGACAGAAATAAAGGGATAACCTAATGAATTTGACAATGTAGTAATTCATAGAAACAGCACAGAGTTTAAGGAATAGAGTCCAATTGCAACTAACAGAGGTAAGAGAAGACCAGGATCTACTCTTAAGACTGTCACTGTATTAATAAGTGAAAAGAAAACTACAAAGGAGAGAGCATCCAAATTAAAAGTGGGCCAAATTTGTAAGCCACGAAACAACACAGTAGCCATTTCTAAATGGCTGCTTACTCCTAATTGGGGTAGCTAACTACATGCAAAGAAGTGTAGCTGCAGGAAAATGTAATATACTTAAATGCAAACATTATAAAGGCATTAACTCCACAGACTTAGTGATTAACCATTAAAACCAAACAGTCTTTTGAAAAGAATAAAGAACTGAAATAACAGACCAGTTCAGGGATAAAACTCTATAAGGATTGACGAGAGGCTGAAAAGTAGCTTATACCATTTTTATAATTAGTGATCAAGATTTCTAAACTACTTTCTTGATTCTTTTTTTTTCTATGAACATTTTACTTACAAGACTAGTCTACACAATCATTTTATAAAATTCTAGACACGTATGACCAAATCCATTTAAATAAGTTGCAAGTTTTAGTCTCTTTAGAGAGATTAAAGTCTCCTCAGTAAAAGTTGACTGCCCTGGTCCTATAAAACGAAACAATGATGTGCCAGCAAATTTATGGAATATCTTACCACTAACAAAAAGCATCCAACAAAATAAACTATTTCCAGAAAAGCCTAAAAGGAGATAAAGCTCACAGATACTGCTACCTATTGATGTGTTTATGTTTTGAAATACTTACCTAAGCAGTTTATGACCATTTGTTGTGGCTACTTCAGCAAGGCTTGTTAAAATCTTTAGGTACTGGCTTTCACTTTGCTGAGACAAATGTTCTAGGACTTGCCGTAACTAAAATTTTTATAAATAAAAAAAGTGATTATATAATAATCCATTATATTTTATCGAGAAATTAAATAATTGTTAGTTTAATAAATATACCAAAGCTTATTAGCTGAAGTCAAGTCCTTTACTGTTATTTTGCCTTGTATAACTAATAGAGATGATATAAAATCTTTGTTCAAAATCACCCAGTAAAGAATCAATAAAAAAAAAATAGAATAAAAATCACCAAGTTTATTTACAAAAATTTAAATTTAAAATTTAAGAGAAATTTAAACTCTACAATTTTTTAAAGAGTGAAGCTAACGTAAATACAGAGCTCAGTACACTAGTGACTACCAATATTAACATGACAGTCTTCCATAGAGTCTTTTCCTCTACCTATGGGGAATATCCTAATCCTCTTAAGGAAACCAAAGACTCAGAGGACAGAAGATTCATAAGGTCGAATTTAACACAAAGTTAATTAATTATTATATAATTCATACTTACCTAAGCAAATTCATATATTATTGTAAATATTTAAGTATTTATAATAAAATTATGAAGCACATTTGTAGACTACCACATATGCTAAGCATGAATAAAGTTCGTTCATTTACAAGCTACTAGCACAGTTACATTACCATGTTTTCTCGGAGATCTTCATTCTGTGTCATTTGAATAATCGTCTGGAAAAGCCTAGGGTGATACTGAATTAATACTTCACAGGTCTCTCCATATCCACCCTAAAATAGATAGATAGATAGATTAGATAGATAGATAGATAGATAGATAGATAGATAGATAGATAGATGATTTAAAATTACAGGTTTAAAAGCAAAGTTCCTGAAGAAAAACTTGTAGATCCCACAGGTTAGGAGCTTAGTCCTATAGGAATGCCCCCATTTCAGAAGTCAACCACAAATCCAGGCCACGCATACATTTGACTAACCAGCTATAAGTCAGGAGTTCCAACAATCCCCTCCAGTTGATAATTTACTAGAAGAGTTCACAGAACTCAAAACACTTTTCTATTACCTGTTCATTATAAAAGATGTACCTCAGGAACAGCCAAATGGAAGATTCATAGGGCAAGGAATGTGGGAAGGGGCACAGAGCTTCCATGCCCTTTCTGGGCTTACCACCTTCCCAGCCCTTTGACGCGTTCATTCATCAACCCCAGAAACTCTCTGTGGGTTTTTAGGGAATTTTCATTACATAGGCATAACTGATTAAACTATTGGTCATTGGTGATTTAACTCAAGCTCCAGCCCCTCTCTGCTTCCTGGGAATAGGGGAAGAAGTTGGTTGCCTTCTAATCACATGGTTGGCTCCTCTGGCAACCAGCCTCCATCCTGAGAAGCTATCTAGGGACATTTAACCACCAGTTTGTCATTAATATACAAAATGACAAATTATCACTCTGTAAGTCCCAAATGTCTTAGAAGCTCTTGTGTCAGAAACTGGGATAGAGACTAATATGTATTTCTTATTACACAGTTCCTTTTAAAGATCACATTCTTCTCAGAATAAAAATCTTTGTACCTGTCCTCTCATTTGAGAAAAAAGCGATTTTACCAGTCTCAATGTCTACTATAAGGTAAGGGGCTAAGAATGTATAATAACAACATACCTGTACACATAAATCCAGGGGGGTTACTCCATTTTTGTCTGGCAGATATTTGGCTCCTCGTAATAAAAGAATCTGTGCCGTGTCTCTCTGACCATGACTGTACAGAAATGGAACCAAGTTAAAAATATAATCGTTTCAATTTATTTCAATTTAAAGTCTTTCTTTATGAATTATGAACAGTTAATATGAATCAACAGAAGATTAAAATTTTTTAAAATCTCAAGGTTGAGTCTAGTTAGTACTTGGATGGGAGACCACCTAGGAAGACCAGGTACTGTAGATGTAAAAAAAAATAAGGGACTGTAAGATGACAGGGTCTTTGCAATCTTGTGAGGTCAACCAAAGGTTGCCTCATCTGAAAGAAAAAAAAAATGTCTAAAATTTTTTAAAAGCTAAGAGAGGAAGATCTGAACTACATCCTCAGCAATCAGTAAAACTTTTCCCACTGATAAGTCATACTTTCTCTGTGTAGATAAAAAACTGATGTATTAAATCTTAGAAGTGATCTTGGTACACATTACGTACAACAAATTATAATATTTGGGGATAAGTAGCTGTTACTCAGGCTTATACTTTTTTTCTTCCAATCACTTTCTTCTCAGCTTTAACCTACCTCCTTCCTACCACGCACATCCAAAATAACCTCAATACTCAAAATAAGAGTACATTTCATAGTACTTTTATACTTGGTAAAAAATAAAAAGGAAGAAAGAGAAAGAAATATCAAAGTAAGGGAATAGAGAGGAGAGGCAAGAGTTTGTTAGTCAAAAATACTGTCATGCTTCCAAACTTCATTTCATCAACCCACTCAGCTTCTGCTAAGAGCTATTCAATCTGATCTAGAATGGACAACTCTCATCCATATGCTCCATTCTCTGTAAGTACTCTCTTTCTAGTAGGAGTAAAATTAGTAACTACCATTTTTCAGCTAGGAGAAAGTTATTTTGGATGTAGCAACTACTAGAAGCCAGGTCTTGTTATTCAATGAGCTAATCTGATCCTGGATAAAGGCAATAAAATATAAACTTACGATCCAGGGGCATTAAAGTTTAAAGCTTATTTTATGAAATACCCAAGAAAGCCATACAGTTTGGATGAGTAGCTGATCAAAGATTTTAATTCTGTAAGTAAGAAAAGCTACTAACTCAAGCACAGGTGAAGCTAGAACTCAGATCTCTGGTCTTCTAGACCAATACTACTTCGACAATACCATTACCTAAAATGGTTCATCATTTTACAAAGAGAAAGACGACATATATTTCTCTGAAACTTAAGGGGAAAAAAACTATTCTTATCTACAAAATGACACTACATTTAACTTATAAGTTTAACTTATAACCAATTGGAACTTAACATTAAAAAAATAGGATCCTACTATAATCTGGTGGCAAATAATAAGTTATATCACTCTCTTGTTACTTGATTGTAATACTGCTTTCTTTCTTTAATATAAATATCAATAGGCCAAAACTAACTTAAGAACAATAACTAATTAACTCCATAAAGAGCATAAAATCAAGAAACCAAGTTATTTAATATTCGTGTGTCTAATCTTTCCAATTAACTATATGAATATGCATGTAATTATAGTGATTCACTCATTCAAAAACATTTACTAAGTATTTAAGCACAAAGCACCATAGTACACACTGAATATAAAGTGGCGAATAAAATAAACAAAATTTTTGCTTTCATTGAGCTTTTGGTCAAGTAAAAGAGACACATTGTACACAAGTAAATAACAATTACAAAATACAAAATACAAAATACTATAAAGGAAATTATCTTAATCCTGTGATTGATAATTTGGGGAAAGGCCTACTTAGACTAGTCAGAAATTGCCTTCTTAAAAAGTAAAAATGAAGCAGTGACATGAAGGAGTCAGCCATATAAAAAGCTTTGGGAAGAGCATATTAGGCACAATAGCACATAGAAAAGCCTGCTGGAAAGCAATCGCTGTGTTTAGGGAACTCAAAGAGAACCAATGCTGAGCAGGGGTCAGAACACGCTGGTCTCACAGGTCAAGGTGGAGTTTGGATTTTATTTTAAGTGCAACAAAGAGGCACTGAAAAGTTTTAAATAGAAGGTTTAAACACAAAGTGACAAGAGCTGATTTATTTTTTAAAAAAAATCACTTTGGCTGCTAAAGAAAGAACAGATGGGAGGGAAACAGAAGACTAAGGAATGCAGGTTGAGACAACTGCACTATAGTAGACAAGAGGTAACAACTTTAACCAAAGTGGTTTCATTGAGTTGGAGAGAAGTAAAGAGATTAAGACAGACAGAGAAAGAAATAAAAAATAATGACCTAGTTTCTGGTTTAAACAACTGGAAGATAAGGGTGCCAAATGACTGAGATTATAAAAACAAAAACAAAAACAAAAAAACGGGTGAGGTTTGAAAAGGAAAATCAGAAGCTATATTTTGGACATATTAACACCTGAGATTCTCTGAACCTTGCAAGCGATGATGTAAATCAGGCAGGTGGATATTCGAATCTGAGGCTTGAAAGAAAGGTCTGATCTAAATAAAGATAACCCCTCAAGATAGGATATCATTTCAGGGAGTCATCTAATGATATTATTTATAAAGTCAGGATACTATGGAAGGAACTGGTTTTCTAGCCAAGTAACCAAATCAAACACAATTTTAGAAAATGGCTGAATTCACATAAAATCTAAAGTCTAGAGACCCAAAGTTCTTATATTCTAATTCCAGGTGTTCAATGCTAATTTGAATCATTCTGATCAAAATAACATAAGATACTCTAAAGAGAAGATAAACAAGAAGAGTAGATCTAAAACAAATTTCCAATAAAATGTTAAAAAGAGGAAATAAGGATAAGAAAAACACAGCTTTATAGAGATCTGTATTTGAATATCAGAGCCTAAATATTACAATTCATATAATTTAAAACAAAGACAATGATCACTAGTATACTGTGAGCTGCTCCTAACTGCAAACTACATTTACATATATTTTTTTTGTGTGTGTGTGCGTTATTATTATACTGCTACCTCCTTAAGGAGTGGGGTATACTTATTAATGTATCACTAATGCCTACAATAATACATAGCAACACAGTAAGTACTAACTAAATGTTTCATTACTACATAAATGAATCAATCAAGAAAATGAACCAAGACAGAGTATAAATAACTTAATGCATAACTTAATATCTAACAAGATACAAGAATTTTTTTTAAAAGTTACAAATCCAGAGAAAACAAAAACATGGCTCTAGATTAAAAGATACTTTTATAGCTTATCCCACTGGAACTGACCTGGTATTTAATAAAGAAAACTATGGACTTTACTGGATTATATATTTTCTTATTATCTAATAAGTAATTTGTCTAAAATTAAGTAATCAAGTAAATCAAAAGCTCCCACCTATACTATATAAATGCAATGACATTAAGAGAAAATGCACTTCCTTATGCAGTTAACAAAAATATAATGCTATACTTCACCTTATAAAAGGAACATAGTATTTGTGAGAAAACAAGAGAGCTTTAGAATGTTTATGTTTGGAAATATGGTAGATACAGCACTCTTTAATGAGAGCATCTAGGAATACAGAATACCATACCTGCAAGCAAAGTATAATGGAGTGGCTCCTGATACATTTGGCCTGTTAATATCAGCACCACTGTCCAACAAGCACTGCACTGTCTGGGGGGGGGGGGGGGAGAAGAAACATTATTAAAAGTAAAGCCATAAAAATCAAACAAAGACACAAATATCACAATTTTAATTCAAATAAGGGAAGTTCTTGCCACAACTTGAAGCTTTAAACAAGAACAAGTAGAAACATGACAATTACGATGGCTGAACAAATTCAACTTTTGATAAGCACTCTGAGCCTCTCAGGCACTACACAATATGTGTGGAATTATCAATGTAATATAAACTATGTTAATCGGTAATGTTCTAGAAAAGTGACACATGGAGCAACCAAGGACTTGAAATTTAGCTAGTACAACTGAGGAATTGAATTTTATTTTTTTTATAATTAACCTTACTTTAAACAGCCACCTGCAGCTAGTAAATTGAACAGTGCTGCTCTAAATATTTAAATTTGAAAACCAGAATTTTTTGCCTCTAAACTGAAAAACTAGGTACCAGAGCTATAACTCTCTCAAAGTCAAAGAACATAATGTTAAAAGTGCATTGTTTAAAAAAAAAAACTAAGCCTGTTTGCTATTAATAATAGCCAATACTGACTCAGTTTTTCTGAGTCATTCGTATATACTGTCCCCTAAGCTTTACTTCTGAAATCATCTGACGAATACTATTGAAAAGTAAGCTAATATAAAGTCTTAAAAATACTTATCTGATGATTAGGGATTGGACAAGGCTCACGTAAAAATATTAAAAAAGATAACTTTGCTGGTTTTATTCCCATGAGCCTCACTTGAATTTCCCCTCCAAAAAAGAAGTGTAAACACCTAAAAGTTTTTGGAATTAGACTGTTTAATATTATTTCTGGATTGAGCACATGTGTTCATCTTTCTTGCTGCTCTAAAACCTAGTGCAATGTCGATAAAAAGAAAAGAAAGAAAAAACTATAAAAACCTGCCAGGAAGAATAGGAAAGAAAGAATAAAAAGCATACTAAAAAAATCAATAAATTTTGGGAAAATGGCAAACAAGCAAAGGAATAGTAATTGACTTAGGAGATCAAAGAAAGCTAAAGTCTAAGTGCCTGTAAACAGGGATTCCAACAATAAACCATCAATTCTCACTACAGAACACACAAAATACAGGAGCTGGAAGTACCAAATATCATGGATGACAGGAATAGTTACTTAAAGCTTAAAACTGTAGTAGCAGTTGAAAGTCTATATAAACACATTAAAAAAAAAAAATGTCATACTCTTCCCCAGGATTCTCCTCCCTATCCCACAGAGTTAAGTACTATTCCTCCCTATACAGTCTCAAAAGTAGGGAGATTTACTCTTTGGACAAAGTGAACAGGGATGCTCTGGACTGTCAGACAAGAAATACAGGTATAAGGATATACAAGAAATACAAGAATAAGGATGAGGAGCCATGATGAAAACAACTAATTAAATGCAAATCTCCAGCCCCCCCATATTCCACTGGACTCCCAGAAATCCAGAAGCCAAACTTCAAACTTTAAACAGGAGGAGACTGAAAGCTTCCTGGAGACTGGTACCAGAAAAGAGTTCTACAGATATTGGTGTTACAAAATCACTAGTACGATAGTGCAGTTGTCCCCTAAGGGACTTTTGGTAATGTTGAGAGGTTTATTTGATTTTCATGGTTGCAGAAGGGAGAGTACAATTGGCAACTAGTGGGTAGACGCCAGGGATAACTCTAAACATCCTATAATCTACCGACAGCCTTCAACAAAGAACTATTATGCCCAAAATATCAATAGTGCCAAGATGGTAAAACCTTGGCATACACTGTGAGGCCAGTCAACAAATCGTTCCCATGTACACAGTGCTTCCAGCCAACACTGTAGTGCCTCATCACTACACATGAATGGACAGACAATATTTAAGAGACATGAAGCAGGCCTCTAACTTGTAAAACAAAAATGGAAAGAAAGAAAGAAAGAAAGAAAGAAAGAAAGAAAGAAAGAAAGAAAGAAAGAAAGAAAGAAAGAAAGAAAGTAAGTCAGAAAAATAAAGACAATAAAAAGACAATAAAGAAAACCAAAAAATATAACAATAAGAATTAGAAAAGTAACATATACCTCTGCAGAAAAAAGAAAAACATATTATACCCATGGGAAAAGAACAAGAACCTGGCTGGGGGCGGAGGGGGGGAGGAGATAAAGAATAAAATGTTAAAAATATAGAATAAAAATTCAATAGAAGTTTAGAAAGACAATGTTGAAAAACTCTGCAAGAAAAAAGTAAAACAAAAAGACAAGGAAAATTAAAAAAAAAAAATGAGAATGTTAATAGATCAATCCAAGGGTATATATTGTAGAAATTGAGAAAAAAGAAAATACAGGAAGTGGGAGACCAGAGAAGTAATCAATAAATAATACCAATAAATTTCCCAGACTGAAGGACATGAGGTGCCAGATTGAAAAGGTTCACCAAGTGCCCATAATAAATTAAAAGACTTTCAACAAGGCACATCAAAGTGAAATTTCATAATACTTGGGATATAAGACTGCATAGATAAGAAGAAATCAGACTGGCATTTTCTCAACAGTAACACTGGAATCTAAAAGATAAAATGTCTTTAAAATTGTCAAATGACTTCCAATGCAGAATTCTATAGCCAGAAACACAATCATTTAAATATGTTTTTTGTTTTTGTATTTTTTTTTTAGGCAAAGCAACCCTTGGTTGACCTCACAGATTGCAAGGACCTTGTCAGCTTACAATTCCTTATTTTTTATTTTATTTTTTACACCTATAGTACTTGGTCTTCCTAGGTGGTCTCCCATCTAAGTACTAACCAGGACCAATCCTGCTTAGCTTCCAAGATCAGATGGGATCAGGTTTGTTCAGGATGGCATGGCTGTAGACTAAACACATGAGTTTTTTTTAAATGCTGAGGTATATAAAATTTTGAAAAAAATTACCTCTAATGTACCCTTTCTAAAGAAGTTACTGGTGGACATCCTCCTCCAACACAAGGGACTATTCCAAAACAAGGGACTACACCAAAACAGAAGATGTGAAATCCAGAATATTGGAGATAAAGCACAGAAGAGACTAAGAAATTTTCAGGTTTAGAGAAAACAAATGAAACTGACAAACAGTAAATCTGTCTTTGTAGAAAAGGGTACTGCGATAGCCTTCAGCTCCTGTTTTGTAGGAGCACATAGGAAGAATTACTGACTCATAAAGAGAAAGCTGAGTGCTCACATCAGCAGCACATATACTAAAATTGGAACAATACAGAGATTAGCAAGGCTCCTGTGCAAGGATAACATGCAAATTGGTGAAGCGTTTCATATTTTGTATAATCAAAGAATTATCTAAGTACAGAAAAATAAGACGTTTCATGCTGAAAATACATGTAAAGAGGTGGGTTGCTGGTAATACAAATTTAAAATTCAAGTTATATAAATGTGTAACCACTATGATGTACACCTGAAACTAATATAATATTAAATGTCAACTATAATTGAAAAATAAAAGCTAAAAAAATAAAATTTAATACAATTTAAAAAAGAAAACTGAGAAAAGCCAATTATTAATTTTAAAAGGATTACTCTAGATAAAAAATGTTATTATAGTTCACAATTTGATTCAACAATAAACAGTGTTTACCTAAGTATATATACAACTAATATTGTCCAACCAAAATCTATGACATAATTAATTTTAGAAATTAGGGAAGAGAATTAAATGAATTCAATTTTCACTTACCATAATAAAAAATGATTTAGTATCTAAAAGTCATGAATTGAGAAAGAATGGTAGAAACATATTATTTAGAAATAACAAAAGAAAAGCTTAAAGAATTGAAAATTGATGTCCAGTGATCATGACTTGACAAAGAAGAATGGTGGTTTAAAGATTATTATTTTTTATCACAAACATTTTGGTAAAAATGAAATATTTTAAGATATAGTATTAATGTACTGCTACTTGAATTTACTTCTATCCCAAGAATTCTAAATTCTGCATAATATGTATTGAAAATATTGTTAAATAAAATTTTATTAGCTATATAATTCCTTTAAACTGAGCTCAAGTGGTCAAGTACAGCTTACAAATATAAGATAAATAAGCATTTAGGTCATTATTTTATAAGCTAAGGCCTATTTGAGCCTTTTTATCATGACTTCCCCTTTTTCATTTTTGATCTAGAAGCTGTGTCTGTTAGGTCCCAAAATAAGAGACAGATAACAGCAATAATGTTCACTAACCGTTATAGAAATTATAGACAATAAACTCTCTTTCAAAAGGCTCAGGAGAAATGAAAGCAACTATATCAAAAATATATATTAATATTAAATTACAACCTAGAAATCCAGAGAGAAGCTGAAACAAAGTAATTATTAACACAGTATGCATTCACAAAAATTACAGTTGAAGACTATAAAATGATAAAATAATAATATGAATAACCTTAACATGTGCCTGGACACTGTGCTAATAAGCATTTATCATTTCATTGAATACATCCTGTGAGAAAGTCGATATTCCCTCCACTTTTCCAACCAGGAAACTGAATCTCAAAGAGGTCAAAAGTAATATGCACTCCAACACATAAATAAACAGGGAAGCAGAGATTAAAACCTAACCCCACGTTCATAACCACTATGCTATTTATCAAAAAGTAGGAATTCTCAATTTTCTGAATTCAGATTACTAAATGTATTATGGCTAATTTGGCATATCTTCATAAGCTATATTAATCATAGTGGATCTAATAATTCCATATTAAATAACTATTCGAGGGTCAAACTCAAATGCCTAGACATCTATTTGTGTCTTCTTTTTAAATAATGGCATTTCTAAACCATATACTTTTTACTTCTCTATTTTTATTTATAATGTAAAGCTTGCATTATATAAACAATTTAGCCATTAGACTAACATATTCCACTACTGTTCTCTTCAACAAAATGGTGGACAAACCTGGGGAAAATTATAGCAAGAAAGCATGATCTACAATCATATCTTTGTATATAGGATACATTCTTTGTTCTTAAGAAAGAAAAACAAGAAAGTGGATATAGCTCATTCTGGCATTTTCTTTTTCATTATAAATCTGTTTTTCTGTTTTAACAAAATTATCCCAATTAAGATCCTTAAAATACACAACTATTAAAATAAACATTTTAAAAAAATTTTTTCAATAGTTTCACTTATAGATTGTAGATAAAATGTTGCCTAAAGACAATCAGGGATAAAAACCCATTTGTCTCAGAGTAAAGATCAAGGGATTTTAATGTGAAGAATAAAAAATCACCTTACAACATTGAAGTAAGTGAAAAGTCAACAACCTTTGTGATTAAGAAAAATCTGCTTGTAGATTTCTTTTTGTAAAAGTTCTGGAACAGGGGAAAGTTTACTGCAGAATTCAATCATCTATTAAAAGGCATAATGGGGAAAAGAGCAAGCAAGTCACAGAGAACCCAAAGCACAATTTAAAAAAATTGTCCAGTCTATGTAAAATTATTTATATGCACAGAAAGAGTAAAATAACTTGAAACTAGTAAAACTCAGGTGGATGAAACTGAGTATTTATTAAAGTAAAATAAAAAAATAAAAGTTCTTGAAGAAACAATACTACTTAGAGATTTTAAACTATGCAGAAACATATGGCAAAAATATAACTGAACAGAATAACTTCCGGATTCAACTCTTAAATCCCTAAGGATTTTCAAAAGCAAAAATTTTCAGCAATAGATACAAACAAATAAGTTATGACTTCTTATAAGAATTGGCACTATCAAGATACACCACACTTAAAAGTACAAAGAAAAAAGCTGCACTCAGAAATGGAAGGCAAACAACAGAAAAAAATGGTTAAAATGATACTGCATCTTACTAGTCGATTCCATCTTTCAAGAAAAATTTCAATGTCTATCATGTGCAAAGATCTACTCTAGATGCTAGAGTTATAGCAATCATTCAAATTCCCTGTCCAACCCTCTTTCTCTTAATAAAAAATAAAAAAAACCTCTTCTCCTGTTCCTAGATAATCTACAATGGAGAGTTCCACCTTACAGAATAAGAATCCATGAGGAAGGAATCTTGAAGGAAAAGCATTGAACTGGGATTTTCATATGGCCTTCAAGAAATCCTTAAGAAGAAACAATACATTTCCACTGACTTCAGGACCTTTCAAGCGATAAAACAATACCTTGAGTAAAAAACTAATGTGCAAAGCTAATGTTCAGGTCAATCACAAAAGTCATTTAATTGAAGGCAGTGACTAACAAAGACCACCTGTGTCTAATACACTGATAAATTACAAAGAAATCCAAAGCAGCTCTACTTTATCAATGTCAACACTGATCAAAGTAAAACTGAATAGATATTCAACATTAAAACTACAAGGAAAAATCTGATTATAGTATTATCATTTGCTAAAAGATCAAACGACAAAAAAAAAATGAAGAAAGAAAGCATCTTTGTTTTATCTTTTATTAAAAATAATTCTGATTATTAATCAGTTTCTCCAATAAATTTAATTTTAAAAAAATCCAGAACATTAAAAAAAATTCTGATGACATGACTTAATAGCAATGCATAATTAACTTATACAATAAGAAAAATGCCCACCTCGCTAATCAGTGACTGTTTATATAGGTCTTCTCTAGAAATGTGTCTACCTAAATCTATCAAGACTTTGAACTCTTATGTAATATCTAGCAAAAAATCAATATTATCCAGTTGTTAAAAAAATCAGAGTAAAGAGAATTTCTTATTATTTGCTCACATTTACCAGAAGTCATCAAAAAAATTCTAATTTTAGAATAAATAAAATTACTCTGAACCTAAATATACATTATGAAATGTTAGTCTATATCTTTGCGCCTCAAGGCTGAACCTAATTAATGTTTTTACAAAATCTTTTAATTAATCATGGCTGTTTCTGGATGAAAAGCTTGGACGCTGGCTAAAGATAGCAAGAAAGCTAACAGAATGTGAGTAAGCACTGTTGCTTAATTAACAAGCCTACAATTTCTGTAAAAAATGCAGTCAGTTCTATCAAAGATAGTCTATGCCAGTGTCAAACAACTGCGAGCTAAAATCTACTCTAAGCACGGTTCAATTATCATTTCACATGTTTGTGAAGCTTCATATTCAGCTATATAAATTTAGCAGCACAAAGTTTATTCTAATAAAAATAAAATTTCTTTTATAAGTGAACTGAAATTTGTCCATAAACTAATCCTGCTGTGTACTCTAACTTAACCATTTGACAGTTCTCTAGGGTTTCTAAATCCAAATTAATCCAGGAAAACAGTAAGCAACCATTTGTGGCAATTCAACACACAAAAAAAACTTTAACTAATAACCAAAAAAAGTTATCAAAAAGTAAGTTCAATTTATGACCAAAAAAATCAGAATTGATTCTACCCTATGTAGAATAATATTAGGTTTTACTATTTCTAAAAATGAGATTAAACCTCAAACAACACATGCTGGGCCTAGCTTATTGCAAAAAGTAAATGAATTAAGGATTCAAACAGTGCTCTCTATATTCTCATGCAAAATCACATCATCCATTATTAATAATGGTAGTAATTGTACCCACACAAGGGTTGCTCTTAAGTCTTCCAAAGTGTTCATAATTCATAACACTTTCCTTATTTATGTAATCAGTAGACAAAATATACCTTAGGTGGTAGGTAAGAGCAGAAGAGAAAGTTGCCAGAGACTATATAATAAGCCAGGTGAATAATCAAACTCTGAAATGATTTGTTAAAATCAATATCCAAAGACAAATAATAATTCTGGTATTGTACAGCTAATAATAGGAAAGTTATGAAGATTTACAGTGTTAAGGAGTTATGATTTCTTTCATCTGATCATTTATAAATGGGAATAGAAGCAGTTTAAAATCATATGCCATTATGCTGCAAGGACAAAAACAAGGTCACAATGCATTCTTCAACTACCCAAACCACTTCGTTCCAAAAAGAGGATGATGAGACCTTTATCTTGGTTTACCTCTAACAAAAAGATGCATCTATATGAGATAATGGCAAAAATTAATTTCTTAGTTATGACAAAAATGAATCTTTCAGATCATTTTTTTAAAAAAATAGAAATCTGAAAAGCATTTCTTGTCATTAAAGCAAAAATACAGCATTCGATTACAAATTCTACAATGCTTTAGAACTTTTAGGCAGTTACTCAAAATCTTTTCATGCACTCCTGAGATTTATCCTAAAATGAGATTAGAAAGTAAATTTCAGAGGATTTCTTTATCATAACTGCCTCTTCAATTTGCAAAACATGATACACTTTTAAATTTTTTTAAATGGAGTTGCTTCCCCTCTTTAAAGTTTTATATTCCATTTTATAAAAATATATATATATATGATCAATATGCAAGCTTTTATGCTTAAAAATAAAATAAAATCAGTCTATGACCATGCTACCCAGAACAAGCCTGGTCCCGTCTGATCTCAAGCTAAGTAGAGTCAGGCCTGATTAGTACTTGGATGGGAGACCACCTAGGAAGATGAGGTGCTGTAGGTGTAAAAAATAATAAAATAAGGGATTATAAACTGACAAGGTCCTTGCAATCTGTGAGGTCAACCAAGGGTTGCCTCGCCGAAAAATACTTACCTAAATAAATAAAAATAAAACAAAATCTTAAAACCAATCTCTAGATGGATATGTTTTGAATTAATTTTTAATGAATTTATGCAAGAACTGGTTACTTTAAGACAACAAAAAAAGCCATTTTCATTGGCCATTATGATAATGAACATATAGCATTTTAGACTCAGTATTCGATTTATAGAAAGATATAAAAAGTGTCAAAAAAAATCAATAATCCCTATCCTATGTAGTAACTTATCATATCTCCTAGCCTAGCAAATCATATCCAAATCAGGATAAAAAGATATGCTCACCTCCTGAGATTTAAATACATCCCAAAAATAAATGAGTAATTATGATATAGGTAATATTAGTACAACTATCAACACATATTCAGCCTGGATGCTAGGAGATAGACTAATTTTTCAAGATTCCTTCTTTGCTAATTGAAGAAAGATTAAAGATGAATGCAGTGATTCAAAAAAGAGTTTTAAATATTATCTGTATATAACCTTCACAGATAATTATAATTGATCATCTATGACAAAATAGAATCTCTCATTAATACAATCAACCACAAGTTAACATGGCTTTCTATACACTTCCTCCTCTACTATATCTGCAAAATCTCACCCTGTGAAACGCATCACCACAGTGAAATCAGGCTCCCTATAAATCTTCTGAGAATACAATTCTTCAAAGGCATTTGACTATGAGGAATTCTCCCTTACTTTACCACACCTGCTTTAGGTTGCGAACCATATGGAATATATTATATTTATACTAACTACTCTTCAATAACTTCAGAAGGAACTTCTAAATTTCTAATGCAGCCTGTAATGCATATGTTCTGAGCCAAGGTTTTGGTATTAATTCTTGCTTCTTCATTGACTCAAGGGAGCTAAAATTAGCTTTTGTAGATCATTTCTAATTCAAACTCCAGTTTTTTCCTACACAAGTTCCTGGTAGAGTTTGTTGTCATCTTATAAAATGATACTCTACTTACCTGTTAGAGTAAATAGTGTTTATATTAAAGTAAGTGTTTTTCTATTCTATGAGAGCTACCAACAGGACTCATTTTAAATATGCAAGAGTGGCTTAAAAACCTGGGCCATTTAAGATTAAGACATTACAGATAAATTTTTTTTCCATAGAGAATATGTTTTAATTAATTTGTTTATTTTAATTTAATAGTGTTAACTCTGAGAAACTAGAAACTAGTGAGAAGGGATACTCCTTGAAAACAATGGGTTAATTTTTAGACGATAGAAGACAAAAAAGTAAATATGAACACTGCTGTTCAGAAGAAATTCCAGGAAAGAAAGAAAAAATTCTATATCCCTCTTTTTAACAAACTCTGATTAAACATAAGACAATGTCAACCTTTATCTCACTACTTTAAGAAGCGAAATATTCTCTGAAGTTATAATACAGCATCTAAACAAATAGGATCCTACATCTTGAACCCAGGTTAGGAAAAAAGTGTTTGCAGAGACAGAAATCAGAATTCTACCAGGAGTTCTCCTAACAAAAAGAGAATGCTCATACAGTATACAAAAAAATAAATATAAACAAACAACTTTTGTATCTTTGCAGTTGTTGGTGATATTTTGTTTTGGGTTGGTTTTTGCTGTTATTGTTAGCAAATAATTAATATTCTATTATTAATTATATAAAATACTAAATAATTCCTTAATAATATTAAATACTAAATATTATATAGTAATATTAAATACTGAAAGTAACCAGGATGGGAAATTGTAGCAAAGCAAACCCTCATCTAAAATATTAAGCTAACAACCTTTATATAAAGCAGCAAAGAAAGTCTGCTAATGAGAGAGAAAACAAATAGCAATTTTAAAAGCCAAATGTTTGCACATAGGAATAACAGGAAGGTACTGCTATAAAACAAATGCATGATTTTAGAAATTTTAAGTCAGAAAGAAAACAACAGCCACTCTAGTCCTTGAATCATATTCCAAGACAGCAGACAGATAGGATAACCCAAATTGAACTAGTTAAGCAATGTCAGTGGTCACTTTCTTTACTATCTTATCCCATTAACTGAGACTTAATAGAACAAAATATAAAAAATTTATTTGATAAAACTGAGAAGTGAAAAAAAATAATTGCCAAAATTATATGTGAACATACATTTAAAATTTTAATACATTCAGCTATTAAAATTTATGAGTCAGAAACACTGAAATCCAAATTACTAATATTTTAAACAGATTTAAAAGTCTATTTTCTATTCCTTTAACCACACAAACTATGTTAATCAGAAGTCTTATTATGTAGAAAAGGTTATAAGATTTTGCTATCTTGCTTCACGTTCCCAATTATGCACAGTGAAAAACTTCATGGATTCAAAGTTTTCAAAAATAAACACATACAACTTAAAGTTCTCACAGCTGATTTACCGTCTTGTGACCATTCTGGCAGGCCACGTGCAGCGCTGTCTGCCCCATCGCGTCCTCAACATCGACGTCACTGACGTGCTGTACAAGGTCATGGAGTAGTTCTGTCCTCCCATTCACAGCCAGCCAGTGTATCTGTGCAGCCATTTAGTTACTTAACATTTATGCAAGAGTGTTTCATATAAAAACAGGAGATAAATACTGCTATTATTTCTCAACTGTGAGCATGCTACACACACTGAAGACTAAAATTAAAATTTAAGCCTATGTATTTTTTCCTATTTTTTATATAGGGAAAAATATGTGTTAAGATGTAGGTTACACTATCATGTATTTCAAAACCAAACAGTGGTTCAAAGTAGTCAAATTCAGAATCACTAAATACTTTGCTTCTTACATGATCTGGTCTCCATGCACAACTTGTCTCTAGAGAAAAGGTACTGGATATTTTTCCTTCCCCAGAAGCAAACATAAATTAAAAAGTAATTAATTCAGTAGGCATCATATTATTTACTTCCTATATTTTACAAGAAATACATGTTTCATGTATAAATAATAAAATATGTAGGGAGGATTAAAAAATATAAAACACTTGTAAGCCTGCTAAAAGATAATCAATGTTAAAACTCTGGACTATGCTTAAGTATCAGTAATAATCACCATTTGAAGCACAGACAAATGCAGGACTAAAGACAGAGCAGTTGAAAGTTTATTTCATAAGATGTAGATCCTTAGATCCCTATCCCTTCCAAATTCTGCATGGCCAATAAATGCCACTTTTCAATCAGAATACAAGAAGCTTGAAAAAAAGATGCCTAGGTCAGAGACACCATGCACATTTAACCAAGACTATCACATTGAAAAAGGGAGATGAAGGGCAAGTTCACACTGATTATTGAAATCTCAAAGCATTCTCTTCAACACAGGATCTAGATGCTAACATCCTCCTGGTAGTTAGAAGAGCTTTCTCTGAGGAATCTAACCAGTTCAAGAGTAAATGCCTAAAGAAATTGACATCAAATAGGCTCCTAAAGGTAAATGCTCTACACTAAACAGTGAACAAAACTCACTCATTCAAATAGCTTTTTCCTGTTCCACCAAACGTTTGACAAATGCATCTAATCTGAAAGGGAAAAAGAGTAAAGGAATCATGAATATCCAAGAAGAAAACAAAACAAAAAAAAAACCCCTATCTTTAATAATTTCAGAGAGAGAACACACAGACAACCACATCCTTGAAACAAGAAAAGGAAAAGAGGTACTACTTAAAAAAAAAAAAAAAAAAAGGCAGTTCCCCCCAAAAAGGAAAAAACTCTCAGAAATTAACACCATGACTAGACATGCAAACTCAAATGAAGATTAGAAGACAGTACTGAGAATGTCTCCCAAAAAGGACAAAAAGACAAATGGAAAAATATGAGAAAAGGTAAGAAAATTAAAAGGCTAGCCCAAAGAAGCCCAATATTCAAATAATGGGAATTCAAAAGGAGAGAGCAGGGATAAGAGAGGAATGGAAATCATCAAAGACATAATTTATGACAACTTCTCTTGAGCTCCTGTTATATGAGTTTCCAGGCTGACTGAATCTCAGTATTAACCAGCCAAATGAATAAAATCAATCCAAATCAAGATATATAATCATGAAATTTAGAACTCTAAGGACAAAATAAATTCTTTAAGTTTCTGCAGAGAAAAAACAAACAAGTTTCATAAAAAGAATCAATCAAAATGGCACTAAACTTCAAAACTGAAAGCCAGAAGACAATAATGTAGTGCTTTAAAAATTTTAAGGGAAAACGATGTCCAGCCAAGAATTTTATTGTCAGCTTAATTATCTAGTACATAATCAGACAGACTGAAAGACTCAAGTAATATTTAGTCAAGCAAAATATCAACAAATTTACCTCCTGTGCAACCTTTCCCAGTTAACTATTAGAAAACGTGCTCTAGCGAAGTAATAGAATAGTTATCAGGAAAGGTTAACTATTTAACGAAGAACTGAAAACAAGAGAAAGGCAAAAGGAATTTCCAGGATGATGGTGAAGAAACATTCCAAACAGCTGTGAAGCGGGTCTAGAAATCAACCAATCTGGCTTAGAGGTCTTCATGAAAGACTCCTTCAAAACTAATCACAGAGATGAAAGGTATTGAATACATACTATGAGGATATTTACAAAACTCAGGGAAAGTTTGGTAATGAATTAATACTTAAGCACTTAGAAAACTTGAAAACAATATTTAAGCTGCAATAGGACAAGAAACAAATAGAAGACACACAGATTAGAAAGGAAAAAATAAATCTCTATTTACAGATGACGAAAATCCCAAGGAATCTACGAAAGATTCCTAGAACTAGTGAGTTCAGCAAGGTCTCAAGATACATGACCAACACATAAAAACAGTCACATTTCTACATACTATCTATCAGTGAGCATGCAGAAATCAAAATTAAAAACATAATACCATTTACAATTGCTCCAAAGAAAATTACTTAGCCATACAGTTAATACACGCACAAGACCTGTATGTTGAACAGTACAAAATGCTAATGAAAGATCCAAGACCTAAATCAATGTAGAGACATACTGTGCTTATAGATTGGAACATCAACATGATAAAGATGTCAATTCTCTCAAAACTGATCTTAGGCTAATGTAGTCCAATGAAGATTCCAGCAAGGTTTTTTGTCATAGACAAGTTTATTCTAAAATTTATATGGAAAGGCTAAGGAACCAGAATAGCTAACACAATCTTACAAAGAAAAATAAAGTGCAAAAAATTACTTAAGCTGTTATTAAGGCTTACTATATAGCTACAATAATCAAGACTGTGTGGTATTGGCAAGAGGACAGATACATAAATCAACAGAACAGAACTGAGACCAAGAAATAAGTCCATATAAACACGCTCAACAGATTTTTGAGACTGATGCAAACCCAATTTCAAGCAGGACAAACAGTCTTTTCAACAAACAATGCTAGAGTAATTGGACTTCATAAGCAAAAAAAAAAAAAAGAACCTTGACTTGTCATATGTTATACAAATATTAGTTCAAAATTGATCGCAGACTTAGATGTAAAATATAAAGTTATAAAACTTTTTGAAAAAAGAAAATCAATCTTCAGGATCTGGCACATTGTGGTACTCTAGTAAATTCTTATTTAAAGAACAAATGAAGAAACATGAGTCTTTTGTGAGGGTGACCAGCCTAGAAAGCACATAGTCAACAATTCTCTACCTTTGTAAAAATACCCTGGGACTCTTGGCTCCCCACTGAAGGTTTCTTCCATCTCAACAGCCTTCTGCTTTACTCCCCAACATATATGGTAGCAGCTATTCAGTTCTGCAGCAGCACATTTTCACCATCCCAGCTTCCTTCAGCTAAGTGGTTAATGAGCCCACTGCTGAATTAATTTCACCATGGTGGTCTGGGACTAGGCAGAAACATGCTTGGCGGCCAAAACAGTTTCCACAAAAAGGAGGCACACCGCACCAATCACGGCCACAGGAGAGAACATGGTAGTTGATCCCAGGCAGAAAGAGTAGAGACTGCTTTTCTATAAAAAGCCTTATAGAATCAAATGTCTCTTTAAATATAGGCATGAGTGCATGTCATTTTTTTTTTATTTAATTTTTAAAAATTTTCTACTCCACTTCCCTTAAAGTTCAGAAGTAGAAGAGGAGGGTAGGAGAAATTAGCAGATAAAAACTTATGTGATTAAACAGATTATGTTAAAATTGGACATCTTATCTTGCTTATACTAGACAGTGACCTAAGGATAGATCTATATCCATTCCAAAGTTTTATACCCTCCTCTGTGGCACCTACTATATCACTAGGCATTCTGTAGATATTCAAAATACAGTTTTTCTTTACAAACTAGATGGTGTTATATTGTTAATATATAATGATATCTGAATTATCAAAGGAATTATGGATTCCACATACTCATGATTGAGCTTATTCTTTAATAAGTCAGTCACAGAATAATTCAAATCTCAGGGAAGCTGTTTTTTAATGTGCCACCTTCCCTAAACTCCCACTCCCACCAAAAAAATTTTTTAATCAGAAAGGTCTTGAAAGCTTGTAAATACTCAATATTCCTCTTTATTCACAAATTAAAATATTAAAAACCTACAAATACTACCAAAGGGGGGAAAAATTTTTTTTCAGTTTATTAAAATATAACCAACATGCAAAGTTGTAAAATATTTAAAGTATGTTACATGATAATTTAATATAACCATCCAGTTAATTAATACATCCATCACCTCACATAATAAATAAAACTTAACATCTTCTGTCACAACTTCAAAACAACTTCCAATAACCACCTAATTCTATTTAATCTTAACTTCTAAAACAAATAACGCTACATTAAATAATGACAATCTGATTAAAATTTTTAGATTTTAATAATCTTTTCAGAAATACCCCATACCACCTCTCTATAATACCTATGTGGATCAAAAATATAACAACTTATTTTTTAAAATAAAGTAACATGACAAAAACGAATAAAAACACTAGGCTAAGCAAGACAAAATAAGTTTGAAAGGATATTAAGCCAATATATTAACAGTGGTTATCTTCGAGCACAAGGAATACAGGTGGCATGATCATTCCCTCTGTTACTTTTTTTTTATAATGTACACATTAAAAGAATTTAAGAAAACATAATGAAAAACAGCTCTCCTATAATGACACCTTAGCAAAGATGCTCCTAAGAAGTCCCTTGAAAGTCAGTGCAAAATCTAGGAAAATAAGACTTCAAAACAAATGAAAGGTCATATACTTAAAAAGAAGGAAAAAAGAGAAACTTGGTGAACTATAACTTCTCTTAGTAAATACTGCTGAGGACTATATCTCAAATCATTCTGCATCTTAATTACCACAAATAACTTGCAGAAATACTTGTACTACACTTTGCATTACTATCCCCTTTAATATTATTTTCTAAAAAGTATTTTAAAGATTTCATATAAAATTCTTAGCACTTACTGCTGTAAGGCCTTCATTATTACAAATGTTGACATCAGCACTGTATTCTAATAATTTACTCATGCATTTCTTCTGCCTGAAAAGAGAGACAATCATAAATAACTGATCCTAGAAAAATAAACAAATGACAATTATTTTATTGAAACATTAATTACACTCAACATTAGTTGATGGCAAGTACCAATCTATATCTGCAATATTTAAATAAACACTGTAAAATCTGAAATAAAATACAAAATTATTCCTATGTACAAAAGGTAGTAAAGGAAAAGTACAATGAGATTTTCATGTCGCTGGAACAAATTCATCACTCAAATGCTGAGAAATTTCTAGTGCTGACTGAATATTTGGAATAGTAATCTTCATTAGAAATGCAACACAGTATAAGTCTAATGGAAGAGGAATGAATATAGCAAAAGGATATTTTGATGCTGTATCCTACATTCTTGGTTACAAAATATTTAAAAGTTAATACTAAGATGAATTATAAAAAACCACCGCCAAATTAACAAAATGCATGTATATGTGTCCCTCTACCACCTTCATTTTTAAAAATTATTTTTACTGTGGTAAAATACACATAAAATTTATCATCCTAACTATTTTTAAGTGTACAGTTCAGTAGTATTGAGTATATTCATACTGTTGTGAAACCATCACCACCATCCCTCTTGAGAGCTCTTTTCATCTCGCAAAACTGAAACTCATTTAACAATAACCCCCATTTCCTCTCCCTGTAGCCCCTGGCAAGCAACATGCTATTTTGTCTTTACAATTTGGGCTTATCTAAGTACTTCATAAAAATGGAATTACACAGCTGTTTTTCCTTTTGTGACTGGCTTATTTCACTTAGCATAATACCCTCGAGGTTCATCCATGTTGTAACAAAAGTCAGAATTTCCTTACTTTATAATGCTGAATAATATATGACTATATGTATATACCACATTTTGCTTATCCATCCATCAATGGACACAGATTGCTTTTGCTTAAGCTATTGTGAATAATGTTGCTATGAACATGGGTATACAAATATTTCTTCAAGACCTTGCTTTCAATTTTACTGAGTATATACCCAGAAGTGGAATTGTTGGATCATATGGTAATTATATTTTTAATTTTTTGAAGAACCACCAAACTGTTTCTCAATGCATCTGTACTATCTTACATTCCCATCAACAGTGCACAAAGGTTCCCAATTTCTCTACATATTCACTAACACCTGTTATTTTTTTTTATAGCTATACTAATGAGTGTGAATTGGAATCTCATCATCATTTTGATTTGCCTTTCCTTAATGATTAGTGATATTGAGCACCTTTTTATGTTTAGTGGACATTTTTATATCTTCTTTGGAGAAATGTCTATTCAAGTCCTTTGCTTCTTTTTGAATTGCCATCTGTCATTTTGCTCACAATATTTCTTCTTAGCCTGATCTATTACCAGTCACTATTCAATATTGATCTCAATTTCCCCTTCATTAAATAAAATGAAAATTTATGTGGAAACAAAGTGATACATATATGTGTGTGTGTGTGTATATGTGTGTGTGTATATATATATTATACTATCCTTTATATACATATATATGCTTTGATTGAAGAAATATGAGATAATCCATAGCATAAAAGTTTATGATCCATTTATCTATAAATAATATAAAAGTGTGTGTAGTATATCATATATAGTATGTTATATAATATAGTGTATTATATATAGATAGCATCAGTATATATATACACTAACATACACTAATATGTACATATACATTAGTATAATATACGAGTACAGTATCTACAGACATAGTACATGGTAGAGAGTATTTAGCATATACAGTATATATGTATATATTACTATTTACCTAAGTTTCTTCATGGCATGGATTATATATTTCTTTAACTCAGTACTAAGCATACTTAGGCACTCTTAATAAACCTATTAATTCTCAATCTTTTATAACAAATTTCCTGCTTTGATTTTCATATCTGAAATGAAGTTAAATGTCATTTAAAAGCATTATAATCAAAGAAATGGAAGAAACTAAAGCTCTGAGTAAACTTATAAGTTCGAACATTTACAAAGTTCTTTCATCTAACACACTGTTATGAAAACCTTAGAAAATAAATCTTCAATAATTGTGAGAGGGCTGGACAGTCCAATTAAAATACACTGTTTAAAATGTGTGTATGTACACCCACGGGCAGGCACCTATATACATATTGCTGCATTTCTAAAACCTATCAGAAGCCTGTTGTGCACCACTAGCCTAATTGTAAAACACTTAGGTGGAAACGAGACAGTGAAATAATCTCAAAGAAATGGTTAGGGTAGAGACTGGTGAAGAAAAGCAGCAATCCATAATGTTCTCCCCTCTCAAAAATGAACTGCAAAAGGAACAGGGCAATCTGAGAGACATACATCCTCTTTTTCTTAACAATCATTACTGCTACTTTCTAGAACCTGAATTTCAGTCAAAACAACTCACTAAGTGAGCACCTGTCTTGCTAAAAATTGGACCTAAAATACTAACACATGGGGTCCACCCTTCATGTGTTCACAATCTAGCCCAAAAAATAAAGGAAAAAACCATGTTTCAAATCTGAATATGAAACCTAAAGATACACAATAATTTTGAAGTCTTCCCTTTTAACATTCTCATACAATTGTGAGCATGAGCAATGATGAATCCTTCTGTACAGGAAGCAACTATTTTCCTGCCCTGGTACTACAACAATTTTAGGAAGCTTATGGTAACTCAAATGACACAGGGACCAATCATCCAAGTGCTCTGTGGAAGCTTAATGGGTCTTCTACAAAAAGGAGAGTAATTCAGTAATAATGCACCCAGCACTAATGTGTAAAGTAAGATGCTAAGGCCAATTGACAACGATAGCTGAGGGAACAAAATAAAAAACCAATCCCCCAAAAAACAGATGGACCAGCAAAAGTGGCAAAATTCCTCTATGACTATGTTTCAATCTACGCAAATTTAAACTCATAAGGAAATTTCTGAAAACATCAAAAGCGAACATTTATTGAACACCTCTAAGTTGTACAAGGCACCCATTCAATAAATAATAAAAACCAAAACAATTAAGAATCGAAAGGCATCCAAACTGATGTTATGATAGCATTGCAAACTCCTTATTCCTTTTCTCCTCACTGACTTGCATGTGAATCATGCAATATCTCTCATATTTCTTCATCTTTAAAATATAATGGCCTCCAACTTAAGTGTTCTCACACACACAAAAAAATAATAATGAACGTGTAAGGTGATGGATGTGTTCATTACTAGATGGGAGGAATCCTTTCACAACGTATAGATATATCGTCAAATCACTACAATATACACTCCAAATATCTTACTATTTAATTTGTCAATCATACCTTGACAACTCTGGCAGTGGGAGAGAAGTAAAAGTCTCCAATGACTAAGTCTTCCTACTACAATGGCAGAAACATTTTATCCCTGCTGTGCACCTGTCTGTCTTTTCATTTACAGTTGTAGAGACAAGAGTACTGAGATAGTTTTCTATCTGTAACTTTTTGAAAGAGCTTTGTCACTATCCCATCAATACCTGAGATAATGTATCTAGACCTGAGATTAATTCGGCAAGGAAATGAATGATTTACTCTATGACGACCTTGGGTGTAACACCCTACAACATATCTAATGTGGCCAATTACTATAAAACAATAGTTTAATCAGCACACTATTACCTATTAGAACAGTGGACAACTACACTGGTTCACATGCAACATCAGGAAATGGGACAGACCAGATAGGTAAAAAGGATTAAGACTTTCCCTGTCCAAGCTGGACATCACTATGGTTCTTTGTGGTTTCACTTTAATCCTTGCACACAAAAATGTGGGCTCAGATTGATACAATAGACAATTTTAACCCCATCTTACTTAGGCAGCTGCCTGATCTACCTAGAATCCCAATCCGAAATAGAAAACAAAAATATTTTCAAGAGTAATCAAAAGAAAAGACACATAGAGATATACTTTCATAGAAGTTTTATAGCATTCAAAAAATGTTCAAAAGTTTGTCAAGCCCTGACAAACTTCTTTTCATTTTAAACGTCATTCCAAACATTTTGGTCTGATTTTTCAGTCCAACAGAATTTTAAGATATGAAAACAATGGTAGAGAAAGATACAGAGATGTAACATCTGAAATTCTTGAAAGAAAAAAAAAAGAAAGAAACCCATAACAAATGTAGTAGGATTTAAAACAGTGTACAATAGTATTATGATGTTCATAATGATGATTGGAGTCATTAAGAAAAGGTAAAAATATACTCGCATTTTGGAAATACTACTTTTATAAGAAAAAGTTTATTTAATAAAAAAATTAATGCAATCCCCATCAAAATCTCAACAGCAATTTTTAAAGAAATAGAACAAAAAAAAACATATTTGTATAGAAACACTATACAAATACTATACAAATATGACTTCAAATTATTTTACAAAGCAGCAATAATCAACACAATGATACTGGCAGAAAAACAGACACAGACCATGGAAAAGAATTGAGAGTCCAAAAATACCCCCTACACACACACATTTGGGCAAATAATTTTCAACAAAAGAGCCAAAAACATACAGTGGAGAAAGAAAAGCCTCTTCAATAAATTATGTTGAGAAAATTGGAAAGCCACATGCAAAAGAATGAAACTAGACTGCGATCACTATACACCAAGATTAACTCAAAATGAATCAAAGATCTGAATATAAGATCTGAAACAATAAATTGCATAGAAGAAAACATATTAATAAACTCATGGACCTTGGTTTTAGAGAAGATTTCATGAATTTGGCCTCAAAAGCAAGGGAAGTAATAGCAAAAATTAATGAATTGGACTAAATCAAACTAAAAAGCTTCTACACAACAAAAGAAACCATCGACGAGACAAGAGGCAACCATCAAAATGGGAGGAGTTGCTTACAAACAATGCCTCCAATATGGCCTAATATCCAAATATACAAAGAACTTATACAACTCAACAATTAAAACAAATAATCCAATTAAAAAATGGGCAGAGTATCTGAATAGGCACTTCTCCCAAGAAGACATACAAATGGCCAATGAAATATTGAAAGATGATCAGCATCGCTAGCTATTAAGGAAATGTAAAACAAAACCACAATGAGATACCACCTCATACCTGTCAGAATGGCTATCATCAACAGGACAATAGCAAGTGTCCAGAGGTTGTAGAGAAAAAGAAACCCTTAACACTTCTGGTGGGAATGTAAATTGGTATAGCCACTACAAAAAACAGTATGGAGGTTCCTCAAAAAATTAAGAATAGAATTACCAGGAATCCCTCTTCTGGGTATTTACTGAAAAACCTTGAAAACATTTATCCACAAAGATATACGCACTCCAATGTCCACAGCGGCATTATTCACAGTAGCTAAGGACATTATTCATCAGTGTCCTTCAATTGATGACTGGATAAAGAAGACGTGGTACATATATACAATATTACTCAGCCATAAGATAAAATATTACCATTTGCAACAACATGGATGCATCTTGAGATTATCATGCTAAGCAAAATAAGTCAGACAGAAAAAGTTGAGAACCATATGATTTCACTTATTTATGGGATATAAACCTAAAAGCAATAAACGAACATGACAAACAGAGACTCATGGACATAGACATCAGATTAGTGGTTACCAGGAAAAGCGGGAGATAGATAAGGGTAAAGGGGGTCAAATATATGGTGACAGAAGGAAATTTAACTTTGGGTGGTGAATGCACAATGCAATATACAGTTAAGGTATTATTGAATTGTACAACTGAAATCTATATGGCCTTATTAACCAATGTTACACCAATAATTTTAATTTAAAAAAATTAAAAGGAGGGCTAATAAGCGCATTATTAAGTAAACCTTTTTGTTGTAATTAAAATGAAAACTAGTTTTGGAACTGAAAGGAGTAAGCAACCCTTATCTAGAAAGCTTACTCTAGTACAGCTCATTCCTAAATAATCACTATAAACAAACTGGGTGTAATATATCTACTCTTGGCTTTAATTCCAGTAATGAAATTAACAAGTAATGTGGAAATTAAGACATGGAGTTAGATGTGGCAAAAGATTATCAGGAAAAGGACCCAAACAAAAAGGTTAAAAATTATGCTTTTCAGAAAATATAATGTCATTATAACACAAGTAAAAATGAACTTCAACGAATATATTTTCAAGAAGAAAAATATGTGTAAATAATTTAACAATATTAGATATAACAGTAATTTAAAAATGGAATATAGGGGTGGCTCCATAGTTTAGTGGTTAGCAAATCAGCTTTACACGCAGGAAGTCCTCGGTTCGCACCCCAGGTGGAGCCACAGACCGACCATACCCCGGGTGTGCCAGGCCCCTGTGTGCCAGGCCCCGAGTGAGCCAGGCCCCAGATGCACACCATGAACATGTGGGAGGAGACACCCAGCCTTCAGAAATCCAGTTCTTAAGGGGAAATGGCAACATTCATAGGTCAGGGGTAGAAGTTGGGGGATGGATTAAAGAAGGGGAAAAAGGAATATAATGACCCAAGACCCTCTTTTCAAAGCAAATACTGGGTGAAAGAAGTATCACCAAATCAAGGTAAAGTGCCTTGAATACTGATATACAACTTAACCTACTTAAGAAAACAAAATATTTACCCATTTCTAGCTGCCAAATGAAGGGGTGTACAGCCTGAAATGTCTTGATAGTTAGGGTTTGCTCCTTTCTTTAATAGCAGAACCAAGCATTCCACCGATCCACAACTAAAACAATATTAAAAACAGTTGAGAAGCATTCAACCACCAGCATTAAGTTGACATAGCTTAATTAAAAAACAAAATACTCTATCAAACACATTATTTTTGAGATGCACATTAACCTAAAATTTGATTAACTTCTGCCACAAACAATATATTTGTTAAAATATAAAGTCAATGAAATAACCTCATGTGCAGTTAGCATATAAAATCTCATATTGGTTGGATAAAAGAAAAATTTTAGTGAATGTACCCTTTTTAAGTACATCCAGGAAAGACAATTCCCATGCTTAACCTAGTGATTTTATCTAGAACAAGTTAAGATGGTAGATATGAGACTTGAGTCCAATCCTAAGGTTAAGAATTTATTTAGAGAAAGAATATAAGCTTTGCACACTATTCCCTAAACAGATAAGAACCACTCAGCTGTCCTCACATCTTTCCATAATTACTGTAGGCCAACATTGATTCAAAGCTTCCTGATCATTACTCTAGACCAGACTTTAACTTAAAACATCTTTAGACTTACTTTGCTGCAATGTGAAGCAAGCTTCTTTTCACACGTCCAAATGCATAATTAACATCAAACTTAGAATTTGATAGTAGCTCAGAAACAGACCTATGCCAAAAGAAAATCAAATAAGTTGATGTTTTTTAAAAAAGTTTTAAAAGAACATAATAGCTAAAGTTAATAGCTCTTTAACAATAACTCAAAAGATTCCACCCCACATAAACAAACAAACAAACAAAAACTAAAACAAAACAAAACAAAAAAAAACAACAAGGTACCACTCACTAAGTACTGCATGGAAGGCAGCCCAGTATCATCCAAACACCAACTGCTCTGACCTACAAACCAGTGCTGAAGGTTACTTCATCTGTGTTCTATGTCACCTACTCTGAAGACATCTAAGTTGCCTTCAGTACCCCCCAGAAACTTAAGAAACAAAGAGGAGGGTTGGCCTCTCCCTTTGCAAAAAGCAGAACCAATCTATATTAATTTTGGGCAAATTAAGAAAAATCAGAGACAAAAAACATATTTTAATTCTATCAGACAGGAAATTTAAACCCAAAAATCATTTATATTTAAAATTTGTTTCAAAACATAGTTACTCTTCACTTTCTTCTCATTATACCAAATTACCTGATGGCTGGCTACCTCATCCCAGGCAGATGGCTGTATCTTATGTGACCAACCAAGTACCCGACTTAATATTGGACTACTCGTTTAGAAAATCTCGTACCATAGATTTCACAATTGACATGGATCTAGAAAAATCTTGTTTCTTAATTTGCAAACAGAAAATTACAACCCATGTTAAATAACTTGTCCCAGGATAACATCTATGCTTCAATCTGCATGTGTGTGTACACAACATTTAAGTAAATTTACACTTATCAAAAGGTATAAGTTTATGAAATCGGCACTTACCGATGTTGATCAGCCATAACCATTGGCATTAACGTATAAACAGCAGTTTCATTATCTGAGTTAAAAAAAGAAAAGAAAAAATTAATTTATCTCCTACTTTTTCCAAAGGGTGGTACTTTAGACTACTTTGGAGTTTTCTTAACTCCACATTAAAGGCAAGAAGTGGTAAAAGGTTAAGAATAGTGCAAAATATCGGAGGTACTTAAATTTTTCAATAATGCAGAATTTCTTATCCCCACTAATGCTTGTTCCCTCTACATCACCACAAAAATGCTTAGCTTCTGGATTTGAGGAAAAATTAGAGAGCAAATATTTTCTGTAGCTTTGACAACTAAAATTTCTTTTACTTCCAATGAGCTATTATCAGCTTCATGTTTTATCATATTTACATGTACTTTTGGAGAATTTTAAGCACATGTAGATATTAAAGATATATATGCTAACTAATTTTTTAAATGTTAAATATGCATATTACTTGCTTCTTGCCGACATTATAAAAAAAAAGAAATTATTTTAGAAACTTATAAAACAGTGTTAAAGTCTTTTATTTATTGGTTTAAACTACTCACATTTTCATTTACATCTTTTATAGAACAAATTCACAGAAACATTATCCAAAAGTAAAAAGTCAATAACATCTATGATGACATATTATACTTATTTAAATTTTAGTTAGTTTGAATTTATTTTATTTATGTCATTTCTCAATTCAATGCATATTGGAGGTTTAAGTTTATTAATAATTTATTTACAGAGACGTAACAGTGACAACTCTGTTAGCCCTTAAAAAGTTAATAAGGAAGCTTAAATTAATGAGTTAAAGTTTGAAGTATCACAGTATCTCCCAAAAATATTAATTACAAAGGAAAAATAGTAAATTTATAGTGGAGAACCCAACAGATATCACCTTAACTAAGTAATAAATAGTGACATTACCAAAAATGATACATATTGATATCATGTAGCCCCTGGTATGATCCACTAAGAATTGGCACATCACTTTTGTAATATTCTTGCCATTGTAATATTCTTGCCAAAAATGCATAACTTTAATCATGAGAAAACATCAGGCAAACCCAAATTAAGAGGAATTCCACAAAACAACTGATTAAAAAGTGTCACCGCCATTAAAAACAAGGAAAGATTGAAGAACTGTCACAGACTAGGGGGAGGCTATGGAAATATGACAACTAAATGTAATATGGTATCCTGGAATGCATCCTAAAATAGAAAAAGGACATTAGCAGGAAAACTTGTGAAATTCTAATAAAGTCTGTAATGTAGTTAATAGTATTACACCAATGTTAATTCCTTAGTTTTGATAATTGTACCATGGTTGTGCAAGATGTGAACATTAGGGGAAGATGGGTGAAGGGTGAATGAGAACTCTCTACTATTTTATGTAATTTTTCTGTATGTCTAAAATTTCTTAAAAATAAAAGTTAAAAAAAAGAAAAAGAGGGAATTAGTATCATTAAAAGAGTCTTAAGAGACAAATCAACCAAATGTAATGTATGGACTTGGATACTGACTCAAGCAAACCAACGGTAAGGGGATATTTTTGAGAAGGGAAACTGCATATGCACTGGGTATTTGATGATAATAAAAAATTACTGTTAATTGTAATAATGATTCTGTGATTATGTATAAAAAACATTAGATATATATAAAATAATTAGAGAAAATAAGGAAAATAGTTATTACTATTTCTTCACATTTTTGTTTGTTCTTTTATTATTTGGGTATACATACATGAAGAGTAGTTTAGTCCTAATCAACATTTCACAAGGTCAGTATGCACATGCAACAACAACTCTTTAAGTATAAAAAAAAAATACCAAAGAATCCTATTCATTAACAGCCAACATGTTTTAAGCTAATTTGCTTAAAGGCACTATTTGAAACACTTTACATGTATCATATCTTTTATCCTCACAACCACCTTATGATGTAGGTAGTATCATTTATCCATTCCCATTTTACAAATGAGAAAACTGAAGACGGAGTAACAAGCTGGTGATAGTGGCATTAAGTGGCTGGAATTCAAACCTGGTTGATTCCAACCCCTCCCCAACACCCTGCCGACCTCCAATAAAAATGTTACAGTGCATCACATACACTATATGTTGTAACCAAAGGTCTAAAATACTTATTCTTCACATGTGCAACACATTCTAGTTTTATTCTCTTCTATTTAATTTTTTAAAATCATCATTGAAATTAAATTGTTCTAATTAACTGTCGTGAATCACCACCAGTTGAAAAACACTGCACTTAAGCCTCTGTGGGCATGGCAACATTCTTTATATATCATTTGATAAACACCCCAATAAAAATCTGAACTTCTAAACCACGACCATTTCAATTGTCACTTCATAATAAACAAAGTCATAAACAATACCCTTATCTATGAAACTTGTAAATCGAGATAGTACATAATTTTAAATAAGCATGAGTGAGCATCATAAAGTTCATTTGAGTTTAATTTACAGGGTGTCTATTTAGATAAAATTTAGAAACAGATCTTATTTCTTAAGTCACATCTAACCCTATGGAAATATAGCTTACATAGACTAAGGGATATGAAGAAAATAGAACCACAACCGTGGTGCTAGAAGAAGACTATCTAGGAAATAGTATATTAAGAACTGAATAAGATTTGGTGTCAGGTGCTTCCCTCTCTACTCTCACAAAGATATCCTGAGAACTAGCTAGGTATATAATAAAGTTTTCAGACTAATAAGTAAAATTTAACCTCTCACTTTATCAGATATGTTGGCCATTTTTATTAACAAAATTTCAGAATCCAACAATAAAAGGAAAATCTTAAACAGGGAGCTCACACTCATATTATACACAATTTCTCTTCAAACCATCAAATGGGAGCGATTTTTAAAAAACTGATAATTATTCTAATCAACATTCAAATATATGCTAACATAGACTATTTACTGAACAAATTACATTCACTGTAATGCAGGAATTTCGGACTTTTCTCACATAAGCAACAATATAAACCAACTTTTTAAAGTCAACTGAGAATGCACATCCCTAAAGTAATTTCCTTTGATTTCCTCTCAGAATATTTCTGTCAGCCCTGCCTAGGATGACTCAACAAACTGCACTTCATTACCTCGTAGCAATACTCTGATTTTCATCATCCCAAGGAAACAGAAATGTGTCCTCCCATTATTCAATTCAGTAAATCAAATATCTGCAATTTAATCCTATGCAACAAGGTTAATTTTAGAGTAAAAGCTGATTTAAAACTTTCCAATTGTAATAATCTGTTCCAATTAAATGCTTATTAATCAATGAATTCTAACAAAGCAATTATTTCCAATATTTAGAGAGATCTTGTAACTCTGATCAGTCCTTCAAATTCAAGCACAACAATCAGGATTTTCATAATTAGAATGTTATGCTCTTTCTCTCTCTCTCTAATCTCAAAGAATTCAAATAGATTCATCAGAACTTAGGGACAAAGACAAAGAAACAAGATGAGCAAACGCATAATCAGAGAAAAAAACATAAGCAAGATACTACTTTTGCCTAGAAACATAGGGAAAAGTTTCATTTTCAGTCCCTCTAGTTTCCAGGGTGTCTCAGACTGTTGGTGGAAACTCCCAAAGTTTAAACTGAGAGGGGATAGTCACGATCTTAATGTTGATATAATTAGATTTATAATTCTTCTTTTATGTATTAACCCTAAGGAAATATTTACAAAGGCAAACTGACCTTAAAAAGTACAAAGCTGCTCCTCATAAAATCTATCATAAAAACAAAAATTAGATTCAATATTTATTACACATATTCTGTGAAATCCTACAGCCATTAAGCATATTTAAAGGTATAAAAAAAGTGGTTTTCTGAAAGCAAAATAAAAGATATGCAGTATGATCTTAATTTGGTAGAGAAAAAATAATAATGGAAGGAAATAAAGAATATACCAACACTTTATTACTGGGTGGTGGAATAACAGATTTTTAAATTTTCTTTCTTTTCAAAACTTTCTACAGTAAAAATATACTACTACTTTTATTTATTTTTTATTATTATTCTGGTGACATTGGTTAACGAAATCCAGTAAGTTTCAGGTGTACAACTCAACAGTAAGTCATATATATATTGCGTTGTATGTTCACCACGCATAGATTTGTTTATCACTACATATTTGACCCCTTTTACTACTTTTAAAAGTAGGAAAAATTATCAAGCCTTCTAAGTCACGTTTATGTTAAAAAAAAAAAAGGAAAAGATGGGATTTAAACTAAGCAATACAAATTGCTGTGTCAATACCTACACATGCAGTGTTCTTCCTCAATCTATATACCTCATCTACTTGACTGGAAAATGAGAGCAGCGCTTAAGAAATTGGACTCTAAATTGGAAGTTGGTGAAAATTTAATTAAAATAATACATTAAAAAAAAAAATCACCCCTTAACTCTTCTCTCTTTGGGGCATACATAAACAAAAGCCTCTTAGAGACAGCTTGCCATCTCCCACAGGCACTAAAACGTCTGAATTCAAGAGGCTACAAACAAACGGCTTTCTCACCTTTTTTTATTACTAGTGTTTTACCTGTCCATAAGGAACCCTGGCATACTGAACTAAAACTCTAGAACTACAGGGATCATGCCTTATTCATTTTCGTAGACGATCCTGAGCCTCCACCTACGCCTGACGAATAAGGGAGGGATGCATATTAGAGTGTAAATAGGTATACACACAGTATATTAAAAGTATAAGTTTGACATTTGACAGCCTCTTATTTATCTGTTTGTCATGATACAGTACTGTTCTACATTTTCAAAAAGAAATGAAAGACTGCTTAACCCCTTCCGTAGTTTAAAGTAAATAATACTATTTTTGGAGCATGTGTCTATCCCCAACCAGCAGCCACGGTAAAATGGCCCACAACTGGAATGTTTCCTAAATCCGGGTTTCCGCCCGGATTTATTTATTTCTGCCCGTTTGCCAAAACTCCTAAAATTGATAGTCGGGAGAGACTCAGGTCTTTTCTGCTTCTTCCAACAGCAGGAACCGCACAGCTCGGGCCCCTCCAGCAAACGCCCACCTGCCTGGCTGAGAGCGGCAGGCGACTAGTGGTCGGTGGGGGTCCCAGCGCCGACCCCTCACGTCTCAGGAAAGTAAATGTGGGCGTTTTCTTAGCTTTCGGTTAGTTTTCCAACCCAACCTCTCCGCGGCCCGAGCCCCGCCCCCGCGACCCCCGCACACGGCCTCCAGCCGCCAAATCCGCGATTCGGCTCACCGTCCGGCAGTTCCACGGTGCGAGCGCGGCGTAGCGAGCGCGTCAGGCGGTTGAGTTGCTCCATCGCTCTCTCCATCCTCGGCGCGCCCTCCGTGCTCCCCCAGCCGCGCCGGCGGCCTCTGCGCTTAGCGCCCTACATCCCGCCCCGGCCCGTCCTGCGGCCGGAGGCACTGGCTCGCCCCAGCCGGTGCCCAGGGCTGCACGGTCCGCTCGGGGCCTCGTCCTCCGTCCCGGTCTCGGGTGTTGCCGAACCGATCACAGAGGGGACACCCGCCACCACAGTGGCTGGCGCCCTTCCTGCCGCCGCCACCGCTTCCCTCCTGGACTCGCACGGCCTTCTGGGAACCGTAGTTCCGAGTCGGCCGATCTCCGCAAACTGGGCGGAGCCACGCTATGTGCTCGGGTGGATCCACGCTCTGGCCACGCAGAAGCCTGGTTAGGGCGGTGTGTGCGGGAAGCGGTGCCAAACCAGGGCGTACCTCCAATTTCTTGGAGAGACTTCCTGAATATCTCCCCTCACACCTCTTGCTTCACCAAGTTGTACGGGAGCCACTTCCTTCAATTCACCTTACATCTATCACTGTCCTGTATAGCAGATTGGGGATTTGCACAGTTCTTAAAAGAAATCCATCATCCCAGTTTTGGTACATTTGTCTTTCAGATCCATAAACTGTTGAAAAATACTATTTTCGTATGTCAGATTTAAAGAATAATAAAGTCAAATGCAAAACCAGTATCCACATTTTCCTTCATTGCAAGTAATTTACAGCTTAATTATTTGTCTCCCCTGCTGGATGACTTCATGAGAGCAAGGACACCATCCCACCTTGTGCCTTATATTCCTGTACTTACTACAGTACGTGACACAAAGTCGAAACTTTGGGGAAGACGTGGATAATGAATATTTTAGTTTACCTGGTACAATGCTGAAATGTCAGGTGATGACAGATCCCAGTGGGAAATTCAAAGACTGAGTTTATAAGCGGCAAAAAACGACAATGCCAACAAAGTATGGAAGAAATTATAAGGAAATCAATGGCAGGGTGGGGAATCATTTGACAGCTCTACACAGAAGTTGAGCACAAGCCAAGGTTAAAAAAAAAGAAATCGAGAAGCTGAAATATTTAAGAATTAATCCATTCAGGTGAGTATGAGCCTGGCTAACACTACTGACAATGAAAAGGTGGGAATTCTCTCTTCTTGGATATACCCACTCCCAAGATGATATGAGAGTAAGAGAATAGCAAAGAACTTGGTCTTTCTCAGCTTCTTCCTAAGAGAGTCAAAGTTCTTCTGGCAATGGATGGGCACAGGTGTCTTGAAGATGTTGGCTGGTCCAGAGGAAGAAAGCAAGTCTCACTTGGCCATCAAGGCTATGCAGGGACAGATGGTGGCTGGCATGGGCATTCCCTGCCAATACCATCCTAAATCAGTTCCAACCTGCAGCTATCAGTCACTTATGCAACAGGCTCAGGGTAGATGTCCTAACCGGTTGGTTCAGATGAGTTCTAACCAGTCTGGTAACAATGTGGAGAGGTCAAGGTTTCAAAGGAATACCAAATGCTATGAGCCAATCTGGGTCATGCCCAACCCTTTGCAATCTGGCTTAAACTGGAAATGTTCCAGCCTTTCTAGGCTTTACCACACCATTCAGAAAATCAATATCCCCTCCACTATACAGAAGTTAGCACTTCAGTCCTTATTATCACCATCACTCCTTAAGCTGTTGCTCTGTATATATCACTTCCAATGTCCAATGGACACCAATCCTATAGATTGTGGGCAGTAGCAGGAACCTCCAATAGCCTCCATGGTAGGCGTCGTCCCCCATAATGGTCACTGTTTGCCATAAGAGCAGAAAATGCTGGAATAATGTTACACAATGCTGCTGTAGATTTCCAGTTACAAATTCTGCAACATGATGCAGTCAGTCTCTCGAATAGCTCTGCTCCAAGGTGTATGAAGCCAGAGTATTACTATAAATTTATCACCACCTGTCCCATACAACATCCTACAATGGTGGAAATGTTCTGTGATCTGCACTGTCCAAAATAATAGCCGTTAACCAAATGGGGACCCTGGGTGCTTGAAATGTGGCTGGTGTAACTGAATTTTAAATATGTATTTACATGTAATTAAATTAAATAGCTACATGTGCCTAGTGGCTACCATATTAGACCGGGTAGCTTATTATAATACCAAGAGGGAAGTTGCCCAGAACAACAACAAAAAAGCCAAATAGCTCCTCGTAGGTTATTAGCTAAAGAATTCTTAAATACTTTTAAAATAATTCTTTAAAAATTAAGATTTTTCTCACTTGTCCTGTGAAAGCCAACACCAAGAATATCATATGAAAGCTTTAAAAGGTCATTTTGTAACATAAGTTCCATTATCAAAAGCAGAGTTTTTCGCTTATAAGATTCCAGATTTTTCTGTGATCCAGTTTTAACTTTCTTTTTTCTATTTCTAGATTTTTTTTTCTTCCCTGGAAATTGGTTTTCTTAGAGATACCCAAGCTTAAGTTTCTCCACTTAAAAGAAGAAAAGAATCAATTCAACAAAAGGCAGGAAGAGCGCAGGAAAAATAAAAAACAAAGAACAAAGACCAATCATTATAAAAACAAAACACAAGAGAAAATTGTAGAAATAAGTCTAAACACACCGATGGCCATAGTCACAGAAAATATAAACAGAGTAAATGCAATGACTAAATGACAGAGGTCTTAGATTATATGAAAAGGTAAAACAAAACAGCTATTTGTTATTTCCAAGATACCACCATTTCCAGGAGATCACCATTTCCAAGAGAAAATGGGGACAAAGAATATTCCCAATAAATATTAACCAAAAAATCTGGTTATTGTTATGTATTAGGTCAGCTTTCTCCAGGGAAACAGAGCCAATAGGATGTATTCATATATAGAAAGAAATTTTCAACAAAGAATTGGCTCATATGATTATGAAAGCTGTTCAGTCCAAAATGTATAGTGTGGGCCAGCAGGCTGGACACTCAGGAGAGTGGATGGTGCAGATGAAGTTTAAAGACAGTCTGCTGAAGAATTCTCTTTTGCTGGTCTTTCTGTTCCATTCAGGCCTTCAAGTGATTGAATGAAGCCCACCCACATTATGGAGAGCAAACTGCTCTCCTCAAACATCACTGACCTAGATACTAATCTCATCTGAAAACACCCTCAAGATGGACACATAAAATTAACCATCAAAAACAATATTAATATCAGCAAAGCAAACTTGAAAAAAAAAAAAACATTATTAGAGTCAAAGACAGTCACCAAGAAGTTTACAATAGTGCTGAACACAGACTAAAAATAAATCTACGCTTGACAGAATTATAAGAATAAATTCTACCACCAGCAGTGATAGATTTATAATACTCTTCTCACTGAAACTGATAGCGCTAGCAGGAAAAGATAGGTAATTACGGAGAAGCCTCTCCAAGGACATGTGCATGTGTGGAACATTTGCTCCACCTAACAAAGAGGAAATACATGTTCTTTTAAAGAGCATATGTTACATTTACAAAAACATAAATGGTAGTAATGCTGGTCTTCAGATCAGTGTCAATCAGGAGGCAACACAGAAGACCACGACTGAAGCCAGGCTGGGATTGGGTGAGAACTGCAAAAAATAAAGTGGACATAGGCAGGTATCAAAAGAAAACAAAGCAAGCTGAGGGTCAAGGAAGGCAGGGGACACAGGAGCCAGTAAAAGGAACTCTGGATCTGAGCCATGAGAGACAGCCACGGATCTCACTAAAACACACTCTCAGTACTCAAGCAACAGAATTTTTAAAATATAGTGCAGGATCTTGTATTTGCTCTGTTGGATTTCATCTTCAAATATTGAGGCCATTACCACAACATGCGAAGATCCTTTTGGATCCCGTATCTATTAACCGGGTTCTTGGTATCCTTCTGTATGTGTATATCAGGTGCATCTTTGACTAACTCTCTCTCTCTCTGTAGAGATTTAAGTCAGATATAAATGCTTAAACAAGAGAGGGCCAAAGGAAAAAGTCATTAAAATCGCCACTTAAAACTTTTCCCAAATTATTTTTGATTCATTAATGAGCTCTTTTAGGGAAAATGTTTCATCATCTATTAATACATCTAATTGTGTATTGAAAGCCATTTAAAAATGGTTGTGCACCTTTTGATCCATTCGTTTCATCACTGGGAATATAGATCAAAGAAATAATCTGAAATAAAGACAAAGATTGATAAATAAATATATTCATCTATTCATTCAGAAGTATGTATTAAGTACCTTCCATGATCCAAGAACTATACCAATAAACAAATAAACAGTACCAGCATACTATCTATGGGAGGAGAGACTTCTTAAATGATAGTTTTAAAATAATTCCACTAACAAATATATAACAAAAGACATAAGTGCTCTGGAAGAAAAAAAATCATTCTGTGAAAGACTGAGGACATCTAGAAATGCTTCCCCAAGAAAGAGACACTTAAACTAAGAATCAAAAGATGAACAGGGATCTCTAGACACAGGAGAGGGGATGATGAGAAATGTTTTGGATGGAGAAAATGGAGTTTGCAAAGTTCGTGTAGTGCATATAATGTTTAAGGAACTTAAAGCTGTCTTTCAGTTTTGTCACGGAAAGTCAAGGAGTGAAAGGGAATACACTGCAAGATGTGACAAGAGGAAGCAGTTCGTGCAGAGCTTTGAAGACCACGATGCAGTGGAAAGGCATTAAAGAATTTTAAGCCTATGGGAGTAATAAAATCAGATCTGTCTTTGGAAAGGAAAAGTCTCTCCATGTAAAGTATGAAATATGGATTGAATTGATGGTAGAGTAAATAAGGAGAGACTAACTAGTGGGCTACCAATTATTCCAGGTGAGAGGTGATTGTCTTTTGGACTAGCATGGGTGACTCTGTAAGTAGAGAGAACTGGATCGACTGAGAAATGTTCTAGTGATAGATAAAATCAATAATACCTGATGGTGGATTGATATGGGAAAGGAGAAAGAGAAAGGTGGCTCATGCAATTGCATGTATGATGGTACCATTCCCAGGCACAGGAAGCACTGCAATAGACCCAGGTTTGGAGGAGGAGATCATGTCATGGAGAGTCTGGAGTGCCTTTGAATTCGTGAAGTGGGGATATCAGGTAGATGATTTTACGTATGTGGCTATTCTGGACTTGAGATATATTCTTTGAGATATCAGTGTACAGATGGGGTTTTGAAGCCTACATTGAACGTACAAAGTGGAAAAGGAGAGTTAACTTATCCAAGATTGATACCTGCAGGTTGACCTCCCAGAGAGGGAGCCAGCTTCCTGAAAAGATCAATGGAAACTGGGTAATATAACTAGTAAACACAGTCTATCCCAGTAGAATATTGATGTGTTGGCTCAGGCTGTGCATGAAAGAAGAGTAATAGAGAGGTAACTAGAGTGGGATGTGGGGTTGAGGGAAGGTTTTTTGATTTTTGTTTTATTTTGTTTTGTTTTAAGTAATCAGACAATTAAGGATGTTTTAAATGCTCTGGTTGAAACAATTGAATATTCTAGAGAAAGAGAAATCTTAGTCCATTCTGGCTGCTATACCAAAGACACCACAGACTTGGTGGTTTAAGTAACACTTAAACACTTATTTCTCACAGTTTTGGAGACTGGAAGTCCAATATCATGGTTCCAGCATGGTTGGGTTCTGGTGAGGGCCCTTTTCTGGGCTGTCTTCTTGTATCCTCATGTGACGGAAAGAGAGCTAGAGAGTTCTTTGTGGTCTCTTTTATAAGAGCACTAATCCCCTAAAGAGTAGTCAGGAGTAAGTTCTTTTGAGAGAGAACAGCTTGTTCAAAAGTTGTTAAAACTTTTTAACAGATTTTCATGGAGGAAAAAAATTATTTTAAACTCAAGTTATCCATTTCTCATGAAGCTAGGTCTGAAGCATTTGTATATGTTTGAGCCTGTCTTTTCTCCACTTTGATGCAGTGGACTTGTTGATGAACACGCGTTATAGTGTTTCTCACTATTTATGTGCACATGCTGTGTTTCTAACTCCAAATCATTAGATTACAGTCTGAAGAGCTTTATCAAGTCTGAGTCTGGAGTATGGGATGGTCTTATGCTAAATACATCTAATAAATGCATGTGTCATCTGAGTACTGGTTTACCACATCCATCAGTGTGGATTTAATTTACATAAAATCACTTTTAATTGTCCATGAAGAATTGATTTGGCCACCTTTTCTTCAAGACAAATAGTGATATAAAAAAAATAAAAGGTCTAATTTCCCAGGGTAGAGTGATTTAGGACCAGGGATCAAAGACATGGACATTCTAGCACCAACATTGACAACAGAAAACTGTGATTCATTCAAGGTGTCTGGTTTCAAGTTTCCTCGACTGCAAACAGATTTATAAATTAATAATCAGGACTTTTTCAGTTGCAAGTGAAAGAAATATGACTTCAGCTAGCTTATGTTAAATAAAGAATTTGTCAATACAATGAGATAGTTCATGGACACCAAAAGGGGGGGCACCATTAGAATTCTCTCTGGTTTCTGTCAGTTATCTTCCTAAAGAACAACTTAAAACATTTCACTTCTTGGTTCAGAATCCATATTTGTGTCTCCATTCTCTATAAGTAAAAGTCTACACTCCTAAGCATGCTATTTAAATCTTGATACAGTCTGTCCTCAAACTTTTCGGTCTTATTTTAATAATTGCTTGCATTTATGAAGCCCTTCTGTAATCGAGATTTGTCTTAGAGGGAAACAAACCAGCATTAGAATTCCTGGGTCTACCCCTACTAACCATGTGCCTTGAAAAAACTTCAACACCTGGAAGCCTCCATTTTCATCATTTGCAAAATAGGAGTAATTACAGAATCAACAAATAAGTATTATTTCACTTATTTCATTCTGTATTTCATGGTGGAAACATGGTCTCACAACTTACGGCTTTTCTTGATGGCCCATTCTTGGACCAGGGTGCAGGGTCAAGCTAGCTAAATGGGCTGCTCTATTAGGAAACATGTGCAGAGGAGATGCAGTTCCCCAAAATGTAGGAGCCAAGAAATGCAAAATAATTTGGCCAATACAGAGGATGTGGACTTATTTATTCAATACTAAAAGTCTGTATCTGGGAAACATTATCCTTCTTTGGCACATCTTTCACATCTATTCTTCCAAAATATTCTGTTAATTTTTCTTTTTTTGGCTTCTTTTGTTTGTACTTCCAGCTTTACATTTATCTCCTGAATCTTTCTTCACGTCTAGCACTATCATACTTCCAGGAATTCTCAACTAATTGAATATCTTAGCACTAACTGCTCTTGGGAAAAAGGTAAGCTGAGTTGATCTAACAGAAGCTGCTGTCCCCTCTACCTTCCAAATAGCCACTGTGCCTCCCACCATTCCCTTGATGCAAATTGGCCATTTGGAACAGGATCAAGAATCCTTGGCCAGCCTTCTCACTTGGCATCTTGTGGGTGGTAGATTTCAAGTTATCAAGGCACCAGCAGTTTCTTTACAGCTCTATTGTACCTGGACACGTACCACAGCTCCAAGTCCTTATTTAAGTTCAGCTCTACCTAATTAACCATCAACTTCTATGCCTCAACCTACTTCCTACTTAACCCCACAGTTCAAGTTTAACCCCTACATTTCAATATTTTGGGCACCATTTCTTCAATTAAATCTATGACTGAGTATGCCTATAGCATTTACAAAAACAGGGCTTGACTTCATATGGAAATTTAATGAAAACAGGGATTTCAATAGGGAAAAACAAAAAAAAGGTTGGCTGTATCTTTTCCTCACAATTACATAAAATGTGGATACATGGGAATGCAAGTATACAGATTTAGAAGTTGAATGTAATAAATCTTTCATGCATAGTGGTACTTTCTTAACTGAACACTAACTCAATTGGGGAGAGGAGATTTTTTTTTCACCTTCCTAAATAATCTATACAGAATATTTGCACTCTCTCTCGCGCGTGCGTGCTTTCTCTCTCTCTCTCTCTCTCTCTCTCTCTCTCTCTCTCTCTCTCTCTCTCTCTCTCTCTCTCTCCCCCCCCCCCTCCCTTCCTCCCTCCCTCCCTCCCTATCTCTATCTCAACACAATAGATCTAGTTACAATTCCTGAGTAATTGTGGAGAGAGTTTTGGTGGGGATGGGGCAGAAGGCAGAAGAAAGAGGAAGTAGGTACTCTAGACTAGATGGCTGAGAAATAGTGGGGGCGAGAGGGGCGGTCATCTGCACTCCTGTGCTCACTCACACCCAGTGATGCTTGGAAGTGATTTCTGTTAGAGGATTTTTATAGCCCCAACCACCTCATTTCTGGAAGGAACCGTTCCAGGAGTATTGAGGATGGAAAGGATTTTGATTCTCATCAAGAATCACACATGGCCATGTACTGCTTATAGTGATGCTCAGAAAAGTGCCACTAGGCTGGCACTTGGGCTGAGGGCAACTGCACAGCTATTCTATTCTGAGAAGCTCTCTATAATTGTGTTGATTATAAATAACTATTTACATTTTTTGCAAGATATTATCAGATTATAAGGCTAAAATAAATAGCCTTTCCTTCTTCTGGAACCTCTTTATTTCTCCACATCCCTATTTATTTCATCATGTGTTCAACAGATGGAAAAAGGACAGAGCCTGTGTTTCATGCTGAAAAGAGATACTGCTGTCCTTGTCTATAAGTGAGAGCTAGTGGTGGAGATGGGGAAGACGTAAAATACATAGGAGAAAACAGATTAAGACATGAACAATTTAATTCACTGAACATATATTTATTCTGTACCTATTCCATTCTAGGCACTATTCTAGGTACTGGGGATATAGCACTAAACAAGACAGAAAATATTCTTGTCCTTGTGGGTTTATGTTCAAGTATAGAAAATTTTAAATATGAAAATAAAAATAAATAATATAATATTACCTATTTAAAAGTTGCAGTGGTAAAAGTCAGAAGGAACCACAAGTACAAAAGTCATGAAGTGGAAAACAGTTTGGAGTGTTTAAGGTATAGCACAAAACCCAGTGTAATTAGAGTATAGTGAGCTTGAGATAAGTGTTAAGAAATAAGGTTAAAGACGTATCGGGGTAGGTAGAATGTAGTCTGATGAGCCACCAAATGATTTGGACCAACAGAGTGATGTAATCTAATGTATATTTTTAAAAAATATTTCTCCAGCTACTGAATGCAAACTGCAAGGGACACAAAAGTACAAAATAAGAGGTTGTAGCACCAGTTTAGTAGAGTAATGGTGGTGGTTCAAACCAGGATTGTTTCAGTGAAGATGGTATGGCTTTTGAGGATTTGCTGATGGATAGGATGAAGAATTTAAGAGAGAATTCAAGAGTCTAAGATTTAAAGCCTAAGGATTTTGGCCTGATTTACTGGGTGACTGAACTTGCTATTTACTGACATGAATGACACTAGAGGAGGAGCTGGTCTATGAAGGGAGGAATCAAGAGTCCTTTAAATTTGAGGTGCTTATTAGAAATTTAAGAGGAAATTCATCAGGTAGAAGTTGGATCTTTAAGTCTGGCATTGAGGAAAGAGGTCAGGGCTAGATATATTACATTTCTTATCATATTACATTATATACCTCACCAGCATTGGATAGTATTAAAATTATAAAACTGAATGAGACCCCTTAGGAAAAAATTGCAGATAAAGAAATCTGAGGTAATATGCCATCCAAGATTTACAGCTAGGGAAGGGTAGATAGGTGTAGCAAAGCTGTGAAAGTTGGTAGGTCAAAAGCCAAGAAAAAAAGTGTTTGGTGTTCCCAAGAGTTAGAGTTAAGAAGACTGAAAACTGACTCTTGAATTTGGCAATATAGAGGTCATTTATGTCTTTGATAAATGCAGTTTCAGTGGAGTGATGCATGTGAACCTGACTGGAATGAATTTAATGAGAAACAGAACAGTTTTCCTATATTGCCAAAGACAGTGTTAATTGGTATACCTCATTCAGAGGACAGTTTGACAGTACCTATCAAAATTGTAATGCACATATCTTTGCAATTCAACTTAGAATTCACCCTGTAGATATACTTGAATTTGTGCAAAATAATACATGTAAAGGTAATTTTTTTTAATTTTGGTAAAATTTCCATGACAAATTTTTTAAAATTAACCATTTTTAAGTGTACAATTCAGTGGAATTAAGTATATTCACACTGATGTGCAACCATCACCACCATCCATCTCCAGGGCATTTTTCATCTTACAAAACTGAAACTCTCTATTCATTAAACAAAATTCCCTATCCCCTCTCCTCCTGGCCCCTGGCAACCACTGTTCTCCTTCTGTCTCTGTGACAAAGAGGTGTTTTTTAACCATCATTTTGTAAAAATTAATACTGTTAAGTTAGTTAAACAGAGATCATTAGACTGAGGTGGTTCTAATGCCTTAGCAGCCTACATAAGCAAACCAAGTACTAAGCCTGTAAACACCTCAAAATTAAAACCTAAGGACAACCAATCACAAACATCCAATTGGGCTTTCCCAAATAACACAACCATTTATGCTATAGCCCAATCCAATAATTTCCTTGCTTTGCTTACATGTCTTCTCTGTAAGTCTTCACTCTAGCTCCTGTTAGTGGAGTGCTTCTAACTACTTCTGGTTGTATGCTACCCGATTTGAGTAGAATTTTGTTTAAATAAACTCCTAAAAAATTTTAATACACCTCGGTTCATCTTTAGGCAATAGCCATCCAACTCATCTTATCATTTTCTAGCTCTTTCATCCTGTTTTATTTTTTCTCCTTACACTATTTCCACCTGAAACATATAGCTGTTTATATGTGCCCCCCCCCCCACTGGAATGTATGCTCCCTGAATGCAGGACCTTTGTTTATTCTTATTCGTTCCTATACCTTCTGACCCTAGCATAGTACTTGGCAAGTATAAGAGCACAACTATATGTTAGCAAAAATAAGGTTCTGGGGGAAAAGTACTCCTATTATAATTTCCTGGTTATTTGATAAGGTCCTGTCCTTGAGGATGTGCATTCTCCAAGTGCTGAGCCCTTAGTTCTTGGTTCCTGTTTCTCGCCAACCATCAGTTCTCTACCAACACAACTTTTTTCTTAATGCAATTTTTATTCAATTTCTTATCTTTTTTACTAGTTCAAATTCTTAGCCCCCTTGCCTTTCCTCTCTAACCTCCTGACAACTACTACCTCCAATCCATTGATGGCCCCAAAATACAGGAATATATTATTTCTTCCTTTTTCTCCATGTTTATTAATTAGTATTATCCTGATCATATACACATACAGTTTCTGGAGTAGAGAGAGATCATTATTAAAAGCAATGCTTAATTGCTTAAAAGCAAATACGATTATCCATGTCCCAATTCTTTCTCCTGGGGTGGTACAACAAAAGCCAGATATTACTATACAAATACAGGGCTTGTACTGTAAGAGAGGAATCCCCCCTCCCTGCCAAGAATCTGGACCTTTATACAAAAGAGAGGGAGCTGTCTCCTTCCCTACTGAAAGTCTCTTTGGAGATCGGATGGAGAGGATCCTGGATTCTTGTGCAACTAAATCTCTCCGGGGTACAGATAAGACCACTCTTTTTAGCTTTAGGAGCCAGGGATGCCTCCAAAGTCTTGACTTTCATGCCCCACCCCCAAGTGTAAACACATGTCTAAGGTAAATCTCTCTAGAAGTCTCTCGTTATCTAATCAGTCATAAGTTACCTTTCAGGGCTTGTTGGAACCAAGTTTCAGTAACATTTGTTCAGAAAGCCCTAGCTGTGCAGAAACAGAAACATTTTCTCTGCAGCCCCACATTATCTTACTCTCCAAGTTTGCTAGAATCCATCAAAAATCTTAATCTTGACAAGCATCAGAAACTTACTCTGAATATATTAGGCTGAAGAAGAGTCACTAGGACGCATACAGCCGGGTTTGGAAACCAGGCAAGTCCAAGAGGATCTGGAGAGTAGCCAGGGTTACAACCAGAATCATTCCACTGAAAGAGTCTGATGTGACTGCTAATGAATGGCAGATACCACAGCTATATAGCTGCTATCAGCTGTTTGCTGAGGACAGCAAACACTAGTCGATACAGCACAACTTCTATTGCTACTGCCACCACACAAAAAAATGGATTAGAGAATCCATTCTTAATATTACTGATTTCCCGTTTAAATTCTGGGATTGGAGCATCTGATTGGTTGAGCATAGGACATGTGCTTCTGACTTAGCTGCAAAGAACAATAACATAAAAGTAAGCCTGTCTTTCTACAGTGAAAGGTAGGCTCTGACTAGAGCTAAAACTCACAGACAATTTACCGACCCTCCCCCCCTCCAAAAAAAGAAGGGAATTCAGAGCTGGGCAGCCACAAAAACAACAATTGTCCACTGTCTTGCTACTCTATCTGTATTCCTTATCTCAGTTTTTACCTATTTCCATCTAAACATATAAGTATCATCTTTGAATTGTTCACCCTACTCCCCATCATGGTATCATCTCTGAATTGTTCACCCTACTCCCAATAGATCTCATAGTTCTGTAGCTGCCCCCTTAAGTATTTCTTCTTCCTCCTCTTAGGATTATTTAGGTATAATTGACATATAACATTGTATTAGTTTAAGATGTACAATGTACTGGTTTAACATATGTATATGTTGCAAAATTATTACCACAACAAGTTCAGTTAACATCCATCATCTCAAATAATTATATATTTTTTCTTGTTATGAGAACTTTTAAGATCTACTCTCTTAGCAACTTTCTACCATACAACATGGTATTGTTAAAAGAAGTCATCATGCTGCACATTACATCCCCAAAGCATATTTAGCTTATACGTAGAAGTATACCTTTTAACTACCTTCATAATTTCTTCTACCCCCTTAAACATTTCTTATATCTATCCTTTTATCTCTATCCCCATTACCATTGTCACAACTGGCCTTCATCATTTCCCCTTGGATATCCATCTTGATATTTGCTACAGTATCCTATTTTGTTCCCCTGAGCCAGGTCTCAATCCCCGCAATCAATCTTCCACACTGCTATTACACAAATGTCTTTCTAACATTTGACCATATTATCCTCCTATTTAAAGTCTGTCAAGATGTCTTCATCACATTCATAATTAAATGCAGACTATTGGAATAGCATACAAGGCCCTTCTAAGGCTCCATTTTCAGCTTCACCTTCTTTCAATATTCCGCTATATGGACCCTTCAGTCCAATTGTGACAAAATACTTGTTCTCCAAATATATAGTGATTCCTCACATATCACAACTTCATTTACTTATTTAACTCCTTTTACTCCAAGACGCAGTTCATGCCACCCCTAGATGAGTTAGAAGCCCACCCTCTGTGATCCCATAGCTTATTCTACAGACATATATCACAGCTTGATCACCATGTTTTAAGTTGTTTTACTATCTCCCTCACTGAGTGATTTCTTTGAGGTAAAATATTGCTATCTCCATCTCATCATTGCCTTCAGTATTCAATATACATTTGGAGGCAGGAAAAAAAAAGGATTTCCATTGGACAGATGAAACTGAGACCTAAACAGATTAGATGAGTTATCCCAAGCTATACAGCTAATTATGGCAGAATTAAAACTAGAATTCTTAATACCTAACTCACTACTCTCTCCTCTCTACTATAACTCATCTTCTACAAGGCACATTGCTGCTTATGAAAATCTCACTGCTCATTTGATTCTGGAAATTTGCTACTACCTGTGGAAGGGACATATATGTTTTTAAGTAGAATTTTTCAAAGATATTTCCCCAGTAGCAACTGAGTAGTGCCTTAGGAAAAGTTGTCCAGATTTTATTCACTTCATATAACAGAAATTCTATAATAAAGTATTTAAAAGTTGATGTCTTAGAACACAGCTGGTCTGCCTCTGTGAAGGCTGAGGCAATGGCACTTACAGGAAGGCAAAACTCTGGGTTTTGACAAAGACAAATACTGTATGATAGCACTTTTATGTGCAATCTAAAAAGGACAAACTCAAATAAATAGAGACCTGGTTACCAGGGCAGTAGGGGCAGGGGATGGGGAGATATTGGTCAAAGGATATAATGTTTCAATCATACAATTAACAAGTTCAGAGATCTAATGTACAGAATGGTAATTATAGCTAATAATATTGTATCACATACTTAAATGTTGCTAAGAGAGTAGATATTACATGTTCTTACCATAAAAAGAAATGGTAACTATTTGATGGGTTGGAGGTGGTAGCTAATACAAATCAACACATTGTACACTGTAAACTTATACAATGGGTCAATCAAATCTCAAGAATACTGGGGAAAATAAAGAAAACAGCTCATTCAAAGGGAAAAAAGTCTTGGCCTTAAGGAAGCAAGTACTATTGAAAGACACCGACATGTCAATAATATGGGGCAGCTTTGTGCTATCATTGTTAAGCAAATTGGATTGTTTATACCCCTGCCAGTGTTTAGATGCTGTAATTGCAGTAACTGTTGGCTTAATAAAAGTAACAGTAACAAGCAGCCATGAGCACATGGGTGATCCAGAACAAAGCTGTCAGATTCTGCATATGAGGCTATAATAATAGAACCAGAGCAGAATCCACCATGACTGGAAGTCTAGTGTGGGTCAATACCAGGAGTCTGCAAAAATTATAGAAGTATTTCTAAATCACTACTGCTAGGTGTTTTAAGCCTCAGGTTAACAAATTATCATATCTACCTGGACTATGGTATTAGTAGGCCATAAATGGTTTTTTTTTTTTTTTTTTAGTCTTTGAAATTTCATTCTTTGGTTTGTTTTCTACACCAGAAAGGCTCAGAAGTTTGTCATTAGAATGAGACAACTAACTTAGTCCTATGAAAAAATAGGTATTTTAAATAGATGAGTAAATTCATATTTAATGGGCATTACTACCTCTCAAATACAGTTAAGTTTAAAATTCAATTGACAGAAAAACATTATATAATATGTATATATGTACATATAATAGAACTATATACTTATAAATTTATACACTAATGTTAATTCATTTTTTAAAAGTCTACAAGAATAATACCTGTGAAGAACTTCATAATGGTGTCACCTCTGATAAGGAAAATTACATTAAGAGAAGTAAAGCTAAGGTTACATGCAGCAATTTATTCTTTACACATGTCTGAATTTTTAAGAGATTTTATCAACAAAAACAGAAATCCAAACTTGAATTATTAATCTTGTTTAAAAAAAAACTCATGGATTAGTGGAACAGAATTTGACCCAGCCTAGATAACATTTCCCATGACTTCATAACTGTTACTATGACACAACTATATTATAAGCATGTTTACATGAAACAGTCTAGAAGTAATTTTTACATGCACCTGGTATTTTATAACATAGATGCAGTATAATTTTATTCCTAAGTGTTTTATTTCCAACTACTTAAAACAAATTCTAAAATTTTCATTATAAAGTTTCCAAACATAACAAAAGTATACAGAACCCCCAAGTATCCATAACCCAAATTCAATGATTATCAGTTTAGTCCAAATCTGTTTGCCTAAAATGAAAACCTTATTTTCTCTACTCATATGACTTCTTTCTCTTTGTAATCATCTTTATCCAAAGCTAAACAGCTTTTATGGATAACTGGATTCTGATCCATTAACCATTCTTGACCACTTTAATTAACCTTTAAAATCATCTTCCATTAAGTACAAGATTATTTATCAGAGTTTCACAGCTATCTGGGACAAACTTATTTAAAATATAAATCCCTTACAGTTTTTCTCTGTCCCTGTGACAATTCAAAAATATAAAAATCTTGTGCAAAGAACTACATAATGATAATTATGTATATGAAGTTATCGGGGTGCATTGATGGGAAGTTAAAGAGTTGAGTAAAATAGAGGGAGTCAAAAAGGAAAATAATTTGGGAAAAAAAAGATCTAAAGGTTGTATCCACACTTACCATTTTCATTCAAGCCATAGTCTTTAAGTTTAAGCATCCTTTGATCAAATGAAAATAAACTCAGGTAGCAGATGCAAGCCTAGGTCATTATTTCATTTCCTCCACATAGCAACCTCCTGGTTGTGTTTGAAACTTAAAATAGTGTTCTTGTCCAATTCATGACAAGTGGAACTCAGAGGCCAAGACGATGAATCAATCTGGAGAGCAAGGTGAATGAAAAGTAACCATATGGTGTTTCAGCACAATGGTGATTCAGGACCACGGACAGCGGCATGCACAGCCTCTCTTTCTTTATTACCCCTACTGCGAGTACTTTGCTCATATAAAAAGGCATCTGCTATTGTATATTTGGAGCAGCTAGAGAAAAAGCACAGAGCTGGTTCAGAGACCAACTGTAGAGGCCAATCTAGCATCCACAGAGCTCAGGTAGAAGTATGGTAAATACCAGCAAATCCGAAGACAAATATTCAGGAATCACTCTCAGGAAAAGGACAAAGAGAAGGATTGGGATACAAACTAAGAATGGATAAAAAAGAAAAGGGAAGACGGTCAGATTTGAGGACTAGAAACAGCATTCGGTAGTACGGAAGCAGGCAAGCAGGTCCACACAACAGTGCAACTGGTTTAATGTCCTCCTGCCCTTTGATCTGAATTCAATTCAGTTCACATTGATTCAAATCCACAAGCACTCAATGCATGGCAATAATAGTGAGATAAAGGTTTTAAGCAGTAATCCTGGTGTGGACAGATAAGAGCTAACAGATTTGCCCTCTTCACAGACATGAACAAGATTGAATGGATGCTATTGATTACACCTGTGACCTAGGTCCTCCAGAGCCCTCATGGTCTTGACATTTGGATGCAGATACCTTAATTCACTACCAATTATTTTGCACTAACCCAGAGGACATAAACCAGAATAAAAAGAGAAGTGAGGCTGAGGAAGGGAAATCTGATGAGCATGGCATGATTACCCTTCATTTTACGTATTTCATTTTAACATTTTTAAAAATCTCTCAAGACAAAATATTGCTTTATAGGGACCATTTTTAGGAAGAAAACCAAATTTGTGTGTGGGTGTATGTACATGTGCATATAAGTTGAGAAGAATTTTGGTCCAGATATTATCCAAAATAGAAAAAGAATTGTCAAAAAAAATTGGAATAGACAAGTAAGCACAGTATAAAACTTTATAATTTCAAAAAGAAAACTATCTCTTAAAGGTAAAAAGAGAATCCTTACACTCTCTTTTTACATATTTTAAATTAAGGACAATCTCATTAGAAGAAACAAACCAAGAGAATACTGGGTAAGATTCTTAACATCAGAAGTTCCTTTCTCAGAGGTTGATAATGCTGCCAAATTTGCAGGAAGAAAATGTGAAGTTCAAGAATTTGGTAAATAAACAAACAGAAGTAGTAGAAGACCATATACCTACTTCGTTTTGCTGCATCACTAGCATAACTATCGTATATGCGAATGTCTGGCACTAACATAAGGCTATTCACTGACCTATACAATGGATTTGGTATGATGTGACTGACTGCGTGGATGCCCTCAAACTTCTTCAATGCTCCATGTGTATTTTTTTCAGATTTGTGCTTTGTTGGTTATAAGATACCTTCCTAGAAAAGAGACTCATTCTTGTTCAAAGATATACAGGAAACTATACTTCTGCTAAACTCATTTTCAGGTCTTGCCTAATACCTAGGACTATCAAGGGACAAGCCTGGACCGTAATGACTTTTCTTCTGCAGATGCTATAATTAGGAGCTTTGAGCCAACTCTTAGAATAGGGGTTGGCATATTTTTTATTTCTGTAAAGGGCCACGTAAATATAATAAGCCTTTGTGGATCACATAGTTTTCTCCATCACATATTCTCTTTTGTTTAAAAAATTTTTGAAACAACAACTTAAAAATGTGAAAAACATTCTTATTTTAAACAGACCACAAGCCAGGTTTGACCCATAAGCTGTAGTCTGCAAACTCCAGCAAGAAAAATAGTTGGAAGGTTAGCATTGCTTGGCCTAAAGAAAGTAGTGAGATGAGGGTATGTCAACGAAATCAGGGAAATATAAATAACCCTTTAAAAATGAAACTTTTGCAAGGACTGTATGGACATGCAATTTATGTTTTGTTTTGACAACTAAAATTAATTTGTCTCTTGGAAGAGGATATTATTTGTGCATTCTATATAAGCAATGTTTATAGAAGTTAAACAGATGACCAAGACAGCTGACAAACTCAAGTATTCACTACCATTCTTGATTTTCTTCCTGATATCAGAGCTATTTAAGTAAAAATTTGAGAGAAAAGTTTCTTTTTATATTATATGGAAAAAATCTGCATATGTGTGTGCATTTATACATAGAAATAGATAAAATGTGTTTACATATGTGATAATGAATATATAAAATGTACATTTTTATATAAGGGAGCTAATAGAATATAATTGGATAAATAGGAATAGTCATTACACAGCCATCCAATTAACTAGTTTTGTTCAATCCTTGCCTTTCACCCCCATAAGGTACATACCCACTTATGTAGTAAAGAGGTCTCCAGTGTTACTTTATAGAGCAGTACTCATGTCTGCTTGAGTGAAGAAGGTTCTGTGCTTGCCTGACAACCATTGCTAAGATACACCTTACCCATTTCTATTTAATCAATCAGTTGCTGCTCTTAGGAGTGGAAGTTTTTCATAAATATACTTTAGATTAAGCTTATTGTTAAGGAGGTGACACTGCCTGCTACAAATGGATCCCATATGTGCTAATTACCTTACAGAACACAGAAGCTATAGAGATTAGGGTAATGACTTGGATGGATGAACAAATAGGTCAGCTAGAGATGAGTGAACTGATTTGTCTAATATTAGAAGTGAGCTCTACAAACTCCCTGCCTGAACTAAATCATTCAATTGCTACTGTAGCTTTAGAATTTAAAGTATGGTTTTAAACCTTAAAAGTTTTAAACTTTTATGTATTTGCCAGTTTTCTGCCTCTGGAAATTATAAGTGATATAAAAATATACTAACAAAACTACATTCCTAGGAGTTAATGATTTATCAAAAGATTCTCTGCTATCCTGCAGGGCTTTCATAATTTCCCTAATACCCATCATATTAAGGTTCTAAATGTGAAAATCCTCAGCCACTATATGGGCTGCAGGGATGAACAAATATCAAAATGTAACATAAGATATTCCTCCATAATATTTATCAGCAGATCATAATTTCTGATTTGGATAATAAAAGGTGGTAAGCTCAGAAGCCAACACAGATGGTTTGCTCATCTAGGAGTTAAGGAACACAGATCCTTAATTCATTTGTCTTTAGGGGCTTTGTGAAGTTATGACATTTAATCCCTCACTGCTTCATTTTTCTCTTTTTATAAAATTGATTTCACATACTAGCACCTATAACTCAATTAATCCTAAAGTTATTTAAAAGAAAAAGGAAAGGGTTCTTTATTTTGTGCTTCTACCTGCCTTTCAAATGCACACATCTCAATTTTTATCCCACAAAAATAAAAATGCTGATTCAGTGATAGAATGAGAAGGTTCATTGGTCAAATAAAAAAAGAAAGCTAAGATATTAGGCAATGTGATTTGATTTAACACTAGTTTTAATTTCCTTAGTCATCCAAAAACTATCTCTATATGTCCTGCCCAAGACATCTTATCTCTATGGTAAGAATTAAGTCAGAGAGTTTAAATAACATCAGTGTTTACTACCACAGGAAAACTTGAAGGTTACTCATATGACTGGATGTAGTTGGCCCCTACTGAATCAAAACAGGGTCTAGACATGTCTAGACTGATTTTTAACTTTCTATTCTTCTCTTTTCTCCCTTGTCATCTTTCACATATGCACATACTCCCCTGCCAACCACTCACCTGAATAAACAGTATGTTGTGTTTATTAGATACCTGTCCCCTGGCTCAGCTCCATTAATTCCTAATGGAACCCTCTAGAAAGAGAAGTTACAAAATGAATTCCAAGGAACACTTTGCATGGCACTTTGGGGGCCACAGCTTAATACAAGTGAAAAAGAGGGGCATCCTCCACACGTCTTCTCACAGCACACTATGACTTGGCCTCACAACAACGGCTTCAGAAAATGCAGTGCTGCTTCAGCACCTCTGTATTTGGCAACTCTGAAAACAAAGAAAAATGGCACCTTCAATAAATTCAATACTCTATTGGACAGGGGCAGCAAAGGCAAGCACCACTTTCAGGGGCTTCTTTTCTAGGGCAGAATGTTAACTAGATGACCAAAATTTCAGAGCATGAGAGGGGCTTCCTAAGGTGATACAAGACATACCCTGGGAATTTCGAGGGTGCTTCGAGGTCCCATAATAGTAGATGGGGGGCAGAAATGTTGAAATTTGATTGATCACTTATTTAACTCCATTTATACCCACAGTCTGGTAAAGACTGACAAATTCAGCTTATGTGGATTTCCTGGTAAAATTCATATTTCAAAAATCCTTTCCATGGTGTTCATAAACCATGGAAATGCATGAATTTGATCTTCAAGCTATACATCTGAGTTTGGCAGAAATATAGTTCCCATATTCATATGTTATAATGAGAAAAGTGTTGGGAAGAACCCTCACTAAAAGAAAAAATAATTTCCATTGATTTTTGAAATTCTACCATTACTTTTTCTTAAGTACTGCTCTTTGAGAACAGATCTATTCCTTTACCCAGTGAAAGGGAGCTAAAAAGAAAGTTGAGGGGGCAGTGAATAAGTGGAAATGATGAGAAACAATGAGGAAAATGTCTCATGCCTCAGTCTCAACTAGTGTCACTCCTCTGGCCAGAAGTCAGGACAAAAGGTTCAGTCTCCCTCTTCTACAGTGCATCTCTAAGCAGTTTCTAATTGTGCTGGTGAGATAGATAGCAGGACTTGGGGAAAGGATGACTGGATTTAGAAACAGGACACCTGGTTTTAGACCTTTCTCTCTAAATAGCTAACAAAGGCCTGGGTGTGATAGGAGTGGCCAAATTTATAGTATCTGCCAATTTTGTGATGTAAATATTCCCACCATGACCTATTTCAAGCTACCAGCATGACACCAATAGATGTGGAGTTGTGAAGAGATTTGAAGTGGCACCCTATCATATAATATTGCCATCATACAGATACAATAAATATAAATAACTTCAAGAACACAGATGATAAAATGTAATAAAATAATTAGGAAATGAGTTCTCAATATTTCTTATTCGTGTGTGTGTGTGTGTGTGTGTGTATGCATATGCACTTAATAGTTAAATTTTATTGAATTACCATTGTGGATGATAGTTTTTTTCATTTTTTTCTGACTGAGGTATAATTGGCATATAATAAACTGTACATATTTAAAGTGGGCAATTTCATAATTTTTGACACATGTATATACCCATGAAACCATCAACACAATCAAAAAGGTGAACCTATCCATTACCCGAAAGCTTTCCTTGTACCCTTTGTAATCCCCACTCCTGCCCATCTCCATCCTCACTCCTTCTCCCAGGCAATCAATCTCTGATCTACTTTTTGTCACTACAGATGAATTTGGATTTTCCAGAACATTGTATAAGTAGAATCATACAGTATGCACCCTTTTGTTATCTCACTTCTTTAAAAGCCTGTTATTTTGAGATTCACAGTTTATTACTTTTTGTTGTTGAGTAGTATTCCATTGTATAAATATACCATAATTTATTTACCCATTCACCTGTTTAGTGATACTTTTCATTTTAAAATTTCTTCTAACTCTTTGGGTGTCATTGTGGATAGTTTCTATTGTTATATATTCAAGTTCACCAATATTTTTTTCTGCAATGTCTAATTAGCTGTTAATCCAAGCCAGTAAATTTTTTTCATTTCAGACATTTTAGTTGTCATCTCTAGAAATTCCATATAGACGTTTTGTGTGTGTGTGTGTGTGTGTGTGTGTGTGTGTGTGTGTTTGTATCTTCCATGTTTCTGCTTAAATGTTGAACACAGGGAATATAGTTAACTGTTTTTATCTGTCTTTTTTTTTTGCTAATTGTAAACTTGGTATCTGTTCTAAGTTGGTTTTATTGATTTTTCTTCTTATACTCCCTATTTTCCTGCTTCTTCACATTCTTGTTATCTTGGATTGTATACTGTGAATTTTACTTTGTTAAGTGCCGTATATTTTTGTACTCCTAAAAATTTTCTTGAGCCTTTTCTAGAGGTAAAGAGACTTTAAAAATTTGTTCCTTTTGGATTTTAATTTTAAGATTTTTTTTAAGGTGAGGCCAGAGCAACATTTTGTCTAGGCTATGGTTAATTATTCCCTATTATTGAGGTAGACCCTTCTGAGTATTTTACCCAAGTTATGTTTTTCTAGCTGAGGGGGAATGTGTACTATTTTAGACCTTGTGAGCAGAGTACTATTTCCTCTATCATTTCAGATAGTTATTTTGCTAGTCTCCAGTGATTTCCTTATATGCATATGATCAGTACTCTGCAGAATACTATAGAAAGACCCTATACAGAATCTGAGATGCTTTCTCTCTGCAGCTCTCTACTTTCTAGTACTTTGTCCTGAGGATGCTAGCTGCCTTGATCTTCCTGAACTCTCAGCTCATTCTCCACATCTCAGGGAGTCCAAGCTCTGCCTGTGTTCTCCCCCTCTGCTCCATATCCATGAACCATTCATTATCAAGACAGTAAGCTAGGGACAATTGTAGAGTTCCCATAATTTTTTTCTCATCTTGCAGGGATTATTCCTTTATTATCAAATGTCCAGTGTCTAGAAAACTGTTGTTTACTGTATTATGTCCAAGTTTTTAAAAGTTTTTTTCAAATAGACGAGTAAATCTAGTCCTTATTATTTTTACTTGGCTGGAAGCAGATGTGATTACCTTTATTTTTAGTATAATGTATTTTATCATAAGTTTACACTATTTAATTTCTAATGATGGCTGTAATCACCATGTCAATCTACTGGCTCACGCAAGCCAGTGTAAGCTGACTGCAGCACACCTCTGCTTGAGCTTCACTTTCTACATCCATCTGACAAAGAGACTATTTAATGCAATTTAAGATTACTTCTGGTTTATCAAGTCTAAATTCCATGGCTGTGGGAAGAACTGCTCTGGTCGGATTTATTCAATAATTTTTAAAAATAGAGTAAATAAAATAAAACTAATAAATCCTTCAAGATTCAGATTCAGACTCAGGATTTAACCTTCTGTACTAGTCTCTCCTCTTTACTCCCTTTATGCAGGCCAAGGCACATTTCTAGTTCATGCCTTTGTCATCTCTAGATTAAGACATTACTGCAACTGGTACCTCTGCTTTTTGTCTTGTTCCTTTTCAATTCTATCCTCTGTACATCTGGCGAATTATCTTTCAAAAACCACAGATTTGATCAGGTGCATCCATGACCTATGGGATGAAGTCTAAGCTCTATAGGATGATATATAAGGCCTTTGCAATAAAAGAAATATAGCAAAATAAATTACTCCCACATCTCATTTCCCTCGGTGGTATAATATATTCGCACCTATGTCAGGGCTCATGGAGGCACAGGGTGCTTTCTGCCCTTTGACTTTCAACTTGGCCATGTGGTTGCTTTGACCAATGGGATGTTAGAAATGTGACATGGACAGAGGCTTGGAAGGAGCTTACATGGTTAGACTTGTGCTTCTGCCATCATTATAAGAACATATTCTGGCAGCCTTTGTCCCTACAACCTGAGCTCAGAATAAGCTATGTGGGCTGGATCCACAGCCTGAAGCAGAGCTCCCCAACCAACTCCAGCCTAGATCAGCCCATCTACAACTGACCTGCAGATCAATGAGCATGAAAATACATGCTAATTGTTATAGGCCACAATGATTTTTGTGGTTATTATGCAACAAAAGCTGATGGATACAATAACTAACCTTTAAGTCCATAATCCATGCCAAGAACTTTCATATTTATTAGCACATTTAACTTTCACTATAACTTGTGAAATAGTCTTACCTGTATAGTACAAATAGAGGAAATGATATTTAGTGAGCTTCTGTTAGTTACTTAAGTTTACATACTAAGTAAGTGTGGTGTATATGGGATTTGAATCCAAATTTGTCTTTCTCCACTATACACTTTTACTTCCTACTGCTCTCCCAATTTCTTCTAGTTTCTGCTTTAATAATAGCACTAATACTCTAAAATAGTATTTATATCTCTAGTCTTTGCACATGCTGTACTGCACTAGACACATGCAGATATCTAATACATATATATTGAATGGCTAATGAATAAATTAATTAGTCTAAAATGCCTCTCTTTTGTCACCTGGATAATTTATATATAATCTTCAAAACCTGGTTTATAGATCACTCCTATGTGAAGTTTTTCTTCCTCTCTCCAATAATTTCCTGCTTTGTGCTTTTCAATCTTTACCATAGTTCAAATATTCTACTTATCAGAGTAAATCATAATTATTTCACAAAAATTTTTCTTGCCTTAAAATTTCTCAATGTTAAGGTTAAAAAAAAGTTCATTTTGTGTTCCCAGGGCTAGTCTAAGAATAGTACGTGCTTAATAAGTGTATGTTTTCATTCTAAGCATTCTTTGTGATCACCAAAATTGTACTAGACCTCAGCTTCCAGGAACTTCCAGTGAATTTAATTATCATTAACATCTAGTGATACTATCAGCCTTCATAAGCAGACATTGAAGAACCATTTTAAACTAGTAAGTTTCTAGGGGGTTGGAAAATGCCTTACCTATACCTCAGGGCTTCCTACCTCTCTTCCATTCACCTCTTGAAAATCATTGCATATTAGCGGGCTATTATAATGGGGAAAGCTCTGTACTTATGAATGGCATACTTGCAAGGGGAAAAAAATTTGAAAATCCTCTGTTTAATTTCAAGGTTTCAAAATGATGTTTCTTAACCAAACTATTTGAAATGAATAGTTTCATATGAAGAAATAAAATTACCTTAAGTTTGTAAGTCAGTACTTTTAAAACCACTTATGAGAGAGCCTGCAGAAAAAGACTCTCTGGTAAGACTTTATCAAAGAATACCAAGAACCACTAGATGTCAGCACTTATGAACTGCAATCCTGCCAATGGCTCTGATGTCAGTTTTATTTTTAAGATTATGATCTATAATAAAAGATAATTTGAAAACATGAAATTTTCACTTAAAATATGTCAAATAATATATTGAGCAAATAATAAACTCCATCATGGTGACAATTCTTATAATAATAAAAATCTCATTTTAACTGACCAATGTGGACAAAATTTTACTTGCAAGGGTTCTCCATAGGCAATACCCTCTTGAGATATCAACAACCAAATAACTGGACTTTGAATCTATGTATATGGGATTTTCCTCAGGTCATGAAAGCAAGACATTCTTCAGAAAAGAACCGCACACTGTAGTCCTGCACATGGAATCACTAAATTCCATAGTGACCCTCTTTTGAAGTATAGTCAACAAAACAAATCAAAACCAGTGCACTGACTGACAGGCTACTTAAAGCAAAAAAAATTTTTTTTTCTTTTCTTTTTTCTTTCTTTTTTTTTTTTTTTCTTTTCTTTTCTTTTTTTTTTTTTTTTTGGTCCTCTAGAACACAAAAACCCCTCTCGGGCTGCTTCTGAATAGCAAAACAAAGTTAACATGCACCAAGAGCAAGGATCATGCCAAAGGTGTGTCCATTGGGCAAGGTGTGTGAGCCTGTGGCTGAGAGTAATGCAAGCAAGTCTAATTACTTAATGAACCATTATGAAGCTGTCAGGGGTTAAGTAAGGCATGTATACATTTGGCTCAGCTGACTGACATCATTTGATCAGAGTCTGAAATAAAACAATAGAATTCGTTAGGCTATTAGATACTTTCATAGGTAGCCTCAGAGATCGCTTCCATATCTCAGGTTCTATAATACCAAGAGGCTAATTAAATAGTCCTGATTCCTGTACCACCCGAACTTAGTTTTAAATAAAAATGGTCTTCATTCTTAATTAAAAATAAATATATGATAAAGTCACATCGCAGAGTTAACACTCCTATTGAGCATGCCTTATGATAGAGAAGTGAAATAAGGCACTAATAAAATAAGGCACCATTTTCCCCAGCAAATTTTTGTTTGCATGCTGTGAGAATTTTGTCTTAAACTATTAAATTATCACTATATACTAAGATTCTACTTCAATAATTATAAGATTTATATTCTGCTCTCTAACCATAATAAGTATTATTTAAGCTTAATTTCTTTAAATAGGTTTGATATATATCACTCATCCTTTCCTAAATAATAAGATCATTTATTTTTATTTATCTCTTAAAGACTAAGAAAAAATTCTTTAAGTGCTTTTGTGTACTTTAGTAAAGACTATATAGACAGTTATAAAAAGAGCTATGGTTATTTGACATTGTCTTTTCTTGTTTTAGAGTCCATATTTTCTTTAATCTCCTTGAGAATCAAAGCAATTACATAAAATTTTATTCTTCTGAAGTGTACTCTTCATTTGTAATTTACATCCTTTATTCCATTTTGGTTTTGTTCCAGTATTTCTGTACAGGTCCAACGTGAGTGTTTCTTGCTATTTGCCAAAAAATGGTGTGGTGGAATTGCCTTATTGCCTTTCCTATTCATCTGGGGATTGTGTGAATCCTTACTTTCGACTACAAGCTAGAGGTTTTATTCTGATGCTTTTTCATCAGTCTGTAGTTGCCTAATGGAGTAAGGGCGAGTTCAAAAATTGTTGCTATAGTTAGCCACAGAGTTAAGGCTTTATGTTAAAAATTCTCTACACCACTGTCCAGTTACATCAAATTGTGAAAAATATTCTATCGTTCCTATTTAGTGGGATATCCTTGGTTGTGGACTTATTCTTCAAAGTGAGTCACATAATTTGGTTTAAAAATCAGGTTACTGTGACATCCCACAGTTTGTTAACAATTTTCTTTTTTTCATCCAATCATCTTTGCTCCTCTGCTGCAAATTTTGTTCCTAACATAGAATCCCCTCTCTCTTATCCTGATTAAGAAGTCAGAATAGAGAATTTTAAAAATTGTGGGTAGTGACCACATAGTCTATTACAGCTGACCAGCTGCATTGGGAAAATGGAGTCCAAGAGACTTTGTTTTTGCCTTTCTTGCTGCCTCCCTATGCTTTCAGCCTTGCATATTCAAAATGGAAGTACAATGGGCACCTTATTACCTTGTCTTACTTCCAATAACACTAGAAATGCCCCAAGTAGGGGAAAGCTTTGTTGATGCTCTGGAAAAACATACCAAACTCTGAACTGAGAATTCTATTTGTTACGTTACACACTTTATCATGTTCTAATTTTTTCAATAAACTTGTTTCATTTCAATAATATTTAAGATTAAAGTTTTAAAAATTATTTTTTAATATAGTGGCAAACAAAATTTTAGTACATTGGAAATTTAAATGTGGAATGGCTACATGAAAATAATAAAACCATCTGTAGAAAAAAATGGATAGGATTATGCTTAAAGAAATAGCAGGAAGCTCTCTTTCTGCTACCATCTTGGTTCCTCATTCTCGGCACAAAATGCCCAGTGAAGCCACAGAAATCATCCCTGCTACAGCAGCAGGAGTTGCCCCAGCCTCATGCTGAGACAGGGTCCGGAACAGAATCTGACAGTGATGAATCAGTATCGGAGTTTAAGGAAGAAGATTCCACATAGGCAACCACACAACAAGCCCGGCTGGCACCAGCTGCTGAAATCAATGAAGAACCACTCAGTAAAGTGAAACAGAGCCAGAGTGAAAACAAGGCATAGAAGGCTATGTCCAAACCAGGTCTTCGACAGGTTACAGGGGTTACTAGGGTCACTATCCAGAAATCTATATCTTTTTTGTCATCACAAAATCAGATGTCTACAAGAGCCCAGCTTCAGATACCCAAATAGTTTTTTTTTGGGGGGGGGGGGGCAAGATCAAGGATTTATCTTAGCAAGCACAGCTAGCAGTTGCTGAGAAATTCAAAGTTCAAGGTGAAGCTGACTCAAACATTCAAGAAAATACACAAGACTCCAATTGTACAAGAGGAGAGTGAAGAGGGAGAGGTTGATGAAACAGGTAAGAAAATTAAGGACATAGAATTGGTCATGTCACAAGCAAATGTGTTGAGATCGAAGGCAGTTCGAGCTTGAAGAACAACAGTAATAATATCGTGAATGCTATTATGGAATTAGCAATGTAAACATCTAAAAACAAGGACTCTTCTGGTGTTTCAAAAGAGTAACTACAGCGTGGTTTGAAATTTGTACTGTTTCTATCATTAATAAAGTTATGGCTTCTTGTGGGATGGAAAAAAAAAGAAGCAGCAGGAATAAAAATTTTTCCAAATGAAGATAAATATACTAGAACAATTGGTGAGAAAGTGCACTAATTTTATTAAAACATAATAAACATTATATTTGATATAATCTAAATATCAAATTGAAAAAATATTGAAGAGGGTCTAGATCTTCTTATTGAATTGATTTACTTCAGAAATGTTATAATATTTGAATATGCTGAAAATTCTCTTGCATTTATAGAAGTGCTCTGATTTTCTCATTATCATGAAAACTATTCCAGTTCCATTGATCATGGACACCAATCATAAGCCCTTGAAACAACCTCCCAGGTATTTCTATGAGATAGTGATTATACTATAGATGCTCATGCACATACACAGATATTATAACTTGAAACAGACAATTTCCTCATGATATACTAATTATTATTCAAACTGATTCCAAGTCACATGTTCAACTAAGTAAGGATACCTGTGTTCTAGGTCCTTGGGAAACCCTGCAGAAACTTGAGTCTAAGGAATTTCAGCATCTCCTCACCACTCTGAGTTAACCATTTATTTTACGGCTAACTGCCTCAAGTTTGTTTTGCAGATACAGCATTAATGTAGCAGAGTGAGCTTTTAGATAAAAATACTGTTCTATAAATCAGTATCAGATATTTTAGTACCAATCCTGCTTCTTATTAGTTGTGTGAAGCACAGATCCAGTTGTCCCATGTTCATGTGTCCTATTATTGTCCAAGCAACCCTTGGGTAATCATATCATCCCCTACATCTCAGTCCAATACATTTCTGGGAGGAGATGAGAATTGGCTTCAGCTTCTACCCACTGTCGGGACCTGGACTCCCTCCCAAGGCCATTCCCTTAACTAGCCCATGTGGCTCATGCTCTTCTTTGGTAAACATTGCAGGATTCTGTTCCCTGGCAACACTTTCTGGGCTACTGCTTTCACTATTGTCCTGATGTTGGCACATTTCTTTGCATCTCCAGCCACAATGTGTTCCTGAACTTTGTTGTACTAACCCCTCAATAGAAAACAGTGATGTGATAAAAGTGTTCCTTTTTAATGATAGCCTTTTGGCCTCCGATACAACTATTATTAAATGATTCCTCACATTATTGAAAAGTTCCCTTGTTGAGGGCAGGCACCAAATCTATCTTGTTGATATCTAGGACACTTCCTGCACATAGTAAGTCTTTGATAATATTTGTTCAATGCATATTCCAGGTCCCTCTCAAGGACTGGCTAGAGAGTATTTAAATAACGCTGACTTTAAAAATTTCCTTTCTGGTGGGCTTCCAGTCCAAGCAAGATGCCATAAATTTGTATCTCCTGTTCCTGCTAATAAGCAAAGCTATAAACCCTGGAAGTAATGAGAGAAGCAACAGGAGAGCTCTGAAAGGTGAAAGGGAAAGGCAGATCAGCTAGGGACCCAAGACCCAAGGAACAACACAGTGGCTGGGTATCTTATGATCCTCCCTTCTCAGCAAAAGAAGGCAACCCAGACCCTATGTTTCTCAAGCCCCAAACTAGTGACAAATGATGTCCCAGGTAGGGTCATTCCTCCCTGGATCAAATGGGAGTCCCTCAAAAAACACCAGACAGGCCAAAGGCATTGGCAAGGGGATAGGACAGCAGCTCTTATGACAATAAGTGGCCCTGAGGAACTATCCTTCATCCCTGTGAGCTGAAAACTTCCTTTTCCTACCTAGAGGCACAGGTGGCTTGGATTGGGGAAATGCCTTTTTTCCCCACAGGTGGCAACAGCAGGGATCAGTGGAAAGTCTAGTGACATCAGAGGAATAGAGCAGACCAAAATAGCACAGCAAAGACTCTGAAAATTAAATTGTCATTGGAACCACACTCTACAAGTAACCAGGACCTATATGCTAAACCTAAGCAGAGTGATTGCCTGCCAAACTAGAAAGAATTTCCCAGCACAAGAATTTCTACTAAAATTTCCCAGCACAAGAGCCCAAATAACCAGAATACAATGAAAAATCACCTGCCATACTAAGAGTCTGGAAAACCACAATTTGAATGAGAAAAGACAAGGAAATGACATCAACATTGAGATGAATCGGATGTTGAAATTATCTGACATGGATTGTAGAGCAGCCACCCTAAAAATGCTTCAATAGACAATTATGAATTCTCTCTCTTGAAACAAATGAAAATATAGAAAAACTCAGCAAATAAATAGAAGTTAAAAAAGAACCAATTGATAATAGAAAACCAAAAAATACAATTACCACTAATCAAAAAGATCACTGGATATGCTCCATCATGGAGTGGAGAAGACAAGATAAAAGCAGTAAAGTTGAGAAGATAAATAAAATTCATCAAATATTAACAACAACAACGACAAAGATTGAAAAGAACAACATTTTCCCTGGTGATGAAGAAGGACCTCTTGTTTTGCTATGCAGTGAATTGTTTCCCTTCCTGTGGCCTTAATCCCCACCCCGTCCGGCTAAATTTCATCTCCCCTTTTTGTCATATCAGTATCAGAGGAACCTAGCTGTCAGTTCCCAAAGCTTTCGTCAAGCGCTCTGGGACTCTAAGAAAAAAGGAAATTTTGTAACCTGTTTTGAGCCTCACCTTGGGTAATCACTAATCAGAGTCACTCTCTCCATTCTTCCACCTCCCGGCCATCAGATATTTCTCATGGTTCCTTATTTAAAATAGCATTGGGCTGCCTCCTCAGGATTCAGAAGCAGTCTCCTAGCTGGAATCTATTTATGACAATTCTTTGAACTCCAAAAGAAGTTAGTTCTGTAAATTTGAAAAGTAAATATTTAAATCTAAATATACAAACCTTTATTAAGGTAATACTATAAATTAGTTAGCTATTCTTTATATAAAGTGAAAAATGAAAAATATACAAAAAGAGACACTAAAAAACATATCTTTTTAGATACAAGTCTCATTCTTTTCAAAGTAAACCTTAACTTTTATCAATGACTTTTTAATCTTTGGTTTTCTTTGTTACCTTTAAAAAGAATATAAATCTTGCACTTCTGGTATTCTAGATGTTCACAATTATGTTTGCTGCTTCAATTTATATGTTCTAGTTTGGGGTCAGTTTCCACATCTAAAGCCTTACTTTGGCTGTTTCAGATGCTTCGTAACTTTAGGTTTTCAGAGTTTAGACTGGATGTCTGTTGTTAACTAACTTGCTCTGGCTAATTACTTGCATATTCTAGTTTCCCTAGCTATCTATGCCTGAATACTCCATAATCCCTAGGATCCGAATTCTTGGCACGTCTCTCACTTGTCACATTTGGCTTTCCTCTGTCATGAAGTTTAACTGCTAAAGCCTCTCCCTTCTGTCCCTCTCTTCGTATCAAGAAAATAACAATGGAAAACGACTCAAATCACAAAATGTGACTCCTGCCACTTCCTTCCCCCAGACTCCTGATAAACTCATTATGGTTACACACACACACACACACACACACACACACACACACAAGCAACAAGTGTTTATGGTGTTCTTGTCAAGGTATAGGTCTATTGAGAAAAGGGAGTTAGCAGCAACATGCTTAAGCATCTCCCCCACTGAGTACCTCTTCCCATCTGATCCCATCTGATAGGTTATGTGTTCATTATACTTTGTATATTATTTTTCCTGCAATTAAATCTGAGCTCATAGACCTTTTTGTGTGTCCATGTTTAAGCTCTTTAAATCCACCTCCCACCCAAGTCTCAGTTTATCCATCCGTAAAATAAGACATATATTAGTACCTATATCATGATTCTGTGGTAAGGATCAAGTCTATAACACAGCTCCTGGAATACAGAAAGCACTTGATAAATGTCAACTCTTACCACTCTTCTTATTTCTATTACTAAAATAAGTTGTTCTCGTCTCCTTTATCTATTAAATTATACATTCCATGAAGGTAAGGCAGTCTTATTCATCTCTGTATACCATTTCAGAAGGGTTTACCTGAAGTGGATTGACCCTATTTCATGGTTGCTGCTATTGCCACCAGACATTATCACTGCCACAGACTGCTATTGCCACCACTGTCATTATCGCCACCATCATCACCCCTTCAATCAGAACTTTCAGCTATGTGAAGCCGGTTAGGAATCTGTATGACATCATTTTATTTCTGTTCCTGTATTTTATCACTGGGAGAGAGCACATAGACTTGAGAAGTAGTCATAGGTAAATGCTTCTCGTACAATTATTCTACCAAGACTAGCACCCGGCCCCTCGAACTGAAGTACATGTAGTAAATATGTCCTAATATACATGCACCAATAGCCATACCCAACTTAAAACTGTATTCTAGAAACATGTCTGGAGGCTACTACTTGTCTCTGTTATCACCCTCTGGACCTGATATTTGAAGCAGTGATTCCAGGTAAGTGGGTCAGTCTAAGGTTTAGACTTGATAAGAAGTATTAGGAAGCTTGACTGGTTGTTAATTTAAGCCTACTTTTCAATCTAGCTTTTTTGTTTTAATCTCCATCTGTCTTGCTTCTCTGTATATATCTTAATTTGTTTAGACCTGGGAAAGGGAAAATGGAGTATTATTTAATGTCTCATGAAGTCGCCAGAAACTAATGACAACCTAAAGGGAATAAGGGAAGAAAAAAAAATTGGTGCAAGTAAGAAGGGGGAGGGGAAAGACTGACATAAGGAAAACAAAATAAAAAGAAAAGGATTTATTTTTTAAATAATTACAAGTGATAGGAATGCCTTTTACAATTGCCTTTGGTGCTATTCCTAACAGTCAATTGAGGAAGAAACTAGATAGACACTAAAGTCTAGAGTCTCTTTTCTCTTTATTTTGTTGCCTTTAGTTGCAGATTAAAAAATTAATAATTGACCATTTATAACACAAAAATGTAATTATAGATTCAGATACTGGTCACTAAGGAACTGTGTCATGAACAAAGCTGAATTAATTGATGACTTTAACACCCACCTACCAAAAGAGAAAATTTTCATATATTTTATAATTTTTATATAATTTAGCTCATTGGTTCTTCTAAAGTCCTAGAAATTATGCTTCAAAGGAATCTGAACTGAGGTCCAAGAATTTAAAATCTATTAAGCTAAGTGATTTCCCTGTGGGTGATCTGTGGAACATGCTTTGAGAAACATGAAGCCTTAGAATCCTCCTCTGTAAATGAAAATGATTATGCTCATTTCATAGGTATATTATAAGCTATAAATGGGAAAATACACATAAATGCTTAGAACAGAGTCTGGCACTTAGGATTCAACACATTAATTCTATTTTAAAGGTTTCCACCATACAAAAAGGAAAAGCGCTACAATATAATTTCTCCGAAATCAATCATATCACAATAAATACATTTACTTCTGAGTAGCCTAACTAACTGCTTAAGACTGTCTACCATCTGCCCCAGGTTAATATCCATTGTACTGTGATCTAATAAATGTAAATCAAGATGATATCACAGTATTTTAATTCTGTCCCACAATTTGAGCTAGCTTGTTCATGCCTATCTTAAGTATCAACAATCATTTGTACTTTAACACTAGATCTGTAGAGCTGAAACAAAGCAATTTCAGTTACTAAGATAAGACTGATGGAGGAAATGACCATGGGCAGATCATCAGTTTGGGAATTAATTCTTCACAAACCAACAGTATGATGATTTAAAAAAAAAAAAAATCAGGTGTTTGATATAATCTGTCTTAAAGCTAAATAACAAGAAAAGCTGTGAGTGAATCTGCAAAGTTATGAGGTATCCTCTCTTTTCCTTCTTTAATATTTCAAAATATGTTGCAATGAAATAAATCCAATGTCTTTCTTTTCTCCATAGTTCTATTTTATGGATAATGCTTGAACACTCTGAATTTTTGTTGTGAGAGAATCTAATATCTAAAACTTGATAATGGGCTCTAAAAGTTATCAGAGACATCTTCATGCTTACCACTACCTACAACTCTGAGGGTGTCTTCCAGTTTAAAAAAATTAAAAATTATTTAAAATATATTGTCTCATAGGTTGTGTTTCTGACAATACTAAAAGCAGATGACTCCAGGCACTCCTTTTCCAGATAAAATAATGATCGTACAACCAAACCTTGAACTATAATGCCTTAGTGCCTCCTATAATTTACATTTAGAAAGAGTTATGAGTAACATTATTGAAAGGAAAACTGTTAAAATATAGAAATTGCTGAATTTCTTTTTATTTGTATGCCAATCATTAACTTTTTTATTCAGTAGCCAGTGAGTCAGTAATAATCTTTGGTAAAGAAGATGGGCATGATTTGAAGATCAGCAAAGTGTTCTCTATGTTTCCCAAATACCACTCCCTACTCCCCAACCCTTGAGTGACTCAGAATGAATTTGTCTGTCCTGGAAATTCTTCCCCAAGAGTCCTGGTTAGAAAGCAAAGACAGGAAAAAAGTTTGAGAAGCTACGTAAAAAACAGTAGCATATGATTACATGTCCACAAAGATTTTATTTACCAGGTTAGTTCTCATCAAAGAGATGATGGATCTGGATGAAAATGGAAGAGTAACAAAGAGACCACGAAAAAATATCTTAATGCACTTATCTAGAACATGTGAGTTAGTGGTTTCCCACAACCTGGTAGAATCATATAATAGATTCTAGGCAATAATGTTGGCGTTACTTGAGGTGGCAGGCAAGAAGCCTGCCTTCTGATGTATTTGGGTGATTTGCTGAGCAAGCCAAGGAGAGGCTGGATGATTAAGCAAGAAACAAGTAATTCTTGGTTAAACTGAAGACTTCATTTGGGAACCAAAAATCTTAACAAATCTCTTATACCTTTAGCCACATATTTTCCCTGAAAAGTATGCATTTTTTTCCAACAATTTTGTGAGAGGTTATGTTATTGAGTAATGAACTGAGATGGGTATGTAGAACTTATTTAATGGCATACTGTACAAGAAATCTGAAGACCTGCAGGAGATTTAAAACCAACTCTTGTTATAGCTTTTTATAAGATTGTTAAATTATCAAAATGCACGTTTCAAGTTTTAATACACTGTATGCTGGGTGGGTGGGTGAGGCTGTCCATTGTACCATTTCTTTCTTTGAATTCTCAGGCATGGTTTGGCAGTGCAAGAACTCTTTAACATTAACGAATTCAATAAAAAGTAAATATATAGAAAAAAAGAAAGTCTAGCAGAGTCTGAGCACCAGAGTTTATATTAACTTTTGTAGTATAACAAACCACTTTCAAATATAGCAGCTTAAAACCTTAAATACCTATTTCTCATATATCTTTGGTTTGGCTAGATAATTCTTTTGGTCTGTACTGGCTAGACTTGTGGCTAGATGGTCTCGGATGACCTTACTCACTTGTGTGGCCATCGGCCTGCTGGTTGATCTAGGAACAGTTCATCTTTGCTCCATGTGTTCTCTCATCCTCCAAAAGGCTCAACTTCCTTACATGGTCTCATAGTTCCAAAGAGCAGCATGATTCTTGGGCACAAGTAGTTTCAAGCCTATGTTTGTATCTCATCTGTCCCATTGTCCAAAACGAGACACAGACAAGCTCAGATTCAGTATGCAAGGGGGATACCCAAGAACATAGAAATAGGAAGGGGAATTATTGCAGGCAGTTTTGCACAGAATCCACCACAGACCTGGAAGATACACTTGCCTTCTTTACACTTTTATCTAGGGTTGGCCCTAGTCATCAGGTTTGCCATTTTTGTACTCTATTCCTTCAAACTTTAATGTTGGTCTTTTAGATTGATATTCCTATTCATTTTAGGAACAGAAATCTTATTTTTCTTAAATCTAAGATCTATTAATGTCGACACCAAATATTTCAGATAGAAATCACTAATAAACATACTGACACTGTCAATTATAACACTGAACACTATATCAGTCACCAGAAGCCTAGTTATGCTATATAGTAATAATGAGAACAACTCTCATATACCAGTAGCATAAACAAGTTTTAAGTCTCATTCTCTCTACATGTCAATTTTATTTTGACAGGGAACTCTACTATGTGTAGTCCTCAATTTAGGACTCAGGCTCCACCTGGAAAGTTGCTGCAGCAGACAGCACTGAGGCTTCTTACACTGGCAATTAAATATTCTGGTCCAGCAGAGACATGTGTCACTTCCATCTCTAACCCATTGACTAGAAACAATCACGTGGCCCTGTCCAAGTGGAAGTGAGATGTCTGTGTAGCCAGAAAAGAAGATGTAGATGTGGAGAAGCATCAGAAGGATCTTCTATAGTCCACCCTTCTTGTCACCACACAGCCATGTGTCTCTTCTTCCTAGACAAAGAATCAGTAACCTACTTCCCAAGGGGGACATCGCAAGAATCCGATCCAGTTATGGCATGGAATTCAAAATTCTGGATCTTTGTTACTCACAGCTACCTCCTCATTGGGCTATCTGCCTTCCCCTCCCTGAAAACACCCAATATATAATGGCAGAACTGGCACTGCAGTCAACACTCATATTCTGAAATGGACAAGAATGAAAGGCACACAGAAGTCACTGGTCTAAAGCAATCTGGGAATCCTGTAGATGGGTGTTGTTAGGCACTCCCATCCCAAGTGTGGGAAAATCTTCCTTGATTAAGTCCTGATGTTACTCAACTGGAATTCACTTGTATGTTGCTCTCTGCGGCTTCTGCTCCCCTCTCCCAACTCAGCACCCTCCCCCCACTCCCAAGATTCTTCCTTTTCCATTACCTCTTTAGCCACATGAATTTGTTGGAGAATATGCCTTCCTTCAGGGATGCGTATGTTTCTCATCCCTTTTCCTGCCCAGTATTTCAAAGCCCAGAAGGGTTTCATGCAATTTAGATAGTCCAGGTAATACCTGGCAGTATAACTCTCCCAAAATATAGGCTTCTTTTCTAAATAACAAGCCAATCACTGTCTCCACATGCCATTAACAACATCCATAGTGTATTTGATTTGAATTTCTAATGATGACCTGAAAAACCCACACCAAAGCCTCTTTTTCTTAAGACATCTCAACGTAAAGAAAAGGATGCCACAACTTTGATTTGATCTTTGCCCTGAGATAGCTTAGTCTCTTTAGAGGTTTTTTTAAACATGTTGGCTTCTGCTTAGCCAGTGTTTCAAATTCTTATGTTTTACAGCATGAGATGAATGTGTAGTTGTCTTTTTAAATATGGCAAATTCCTGGATTTCTGATCCTCTTCTACCTAGTGCTAATAAATCCTTTTCTGACTCAAAGTTTTGGAAGAATTGGATAAAGTTGTACAAGTATTCATTTATTCAATTTATCCTAAAACTATTTATTGTGTACAAAGGAAGTAAAACACCTGGCCTCATGGAGTTAAATTATTATTACATTGTAACATATGAAAATAACTCTACTGATGCGCCATCATTAAGATTTGGATCTTAGTTTTCCAGAGGTAATGAAATAGGGATAAATTTCCTGTTTATCAGCACTTTTTCTGTTTTCATTGTGCCCTTAAGCGATAGTGGAACAGGATTAGGGATGTGCACTGTCCTCGGCATCCACGCAGGACACTCAAATCCAATGTTCTCCAAGTGAAATAAATACAGAAGACAATCCAATGATGAATGGAAAATAGCTAATTATAATTCACAAGTAAAATGACATGATGTCTGGGATTTACTTTCATATAATCTACTAATAAAAAGGGAGGAAGAGATATAACATGCTGCATTCTATAATTTCCAAATGTCTTGTTAAAAATATGATCACGGTACATTCTCAGGGACTAATTAAAAAACAAAATTGCTTTCACACTCATTATGTATCAGCACTATTGTAGGCACTAGAGGTATTAAGAATAAGATAGTGTGTTCTTTCAAGGAGTAATTATCAGATATTACTTTAGGAGTTAAGCGAATTATCACCATGGCACTAGGAAGATACATTTTTAGAAATAACCAAGAGCCACACACAAATGATAAAGTCATTTGCCTTTAACTTTCTCCTGCAGCTTTTCATCCATGTCTAATCATGCTAAGACATTCCTTAGTAAGTGTTTTGTCTATCAAAGTTCATTACTTCCCCTTTCCCAGCACCTAACTTAAAATAATACATTAAGTATTATAATGTCTCACTTTTCATTTTTGTCATAGCTGTGTGATGCCATGATGACAATTAGTTTGAAATCAAAAGGAAAAATGACCTCTTGATTACTTGGGATACTAACTCTAGGTTATGTTTTAATGTGTTTTAATTTTTATTTTGTTTACATTTTTCAGGACTTCAAACGGGTATGACATCAATATGTCTAAAGTCTTATAAAGAACATGAACGATATAGTTATTGAAAAAAACAGTTAATTCTGTATGTGCATCATTTATAAGTTCCACTCATAAATAAAAAATTACTATAATGCTTTTAAGTCAAAGCATATCATATTTCAGATAGTGATGTATAATTAATTGCTGTTTTTCATTTCTAGTGATCAATATCTGCATCCTTTTCCACTAAATTATATTTGGAATCATAATAATGTAAAGTATGTACCATTATAACAAATCAATTGCAATTGATACAATGGTTATAACTAAGAATTGTATCTAAAAGAATTCTCTGTACTACTAAATGAGTAACTTAATACTTTATGTATTTGCCAATTAAAAAGCATCTTTAAAGTCAGTCACATTCTACACAGGCTTAATAGAAAGTTGGGCAGCTATCTAGGGCATTTGTCGAAGGCAGCCAATCTAGAAAATTCTTAGGGGGTCACAATGAGATTCTGCTTCTAACCAGTTTGTCTGCACTAATCTCCCCCTCAGGCCAGGAAGATTTTTTTCTAGACTGTGGTTATCCCTGAGGGATGAACTGATCCAGGAACTGGAAGGGAAAATACAGTCATCATTACACAGCAATAGTTTAGATTTGCCTCTTAGTCATAAAGGCCAGCTAACTGGCCTTTATTAGTCATGTTCAAAGGTTTCCACTTGTAACTTTCTATACCACACACATGACATATAAACATACACAAATATATATATATATATTAGAATGTGTCTGTTTTTTTACTGTGCTGAAATAAACTCTTTAATAACTTTCAACGGTCTATATTTAATTAGACCAGATCACAGACCACAAAGGTATGTTTGGTTCTGTAGCTGGTCAGACAATGGTTGACCAGGACTATTTGGTTCTGTGAGTATAAAGAGAAACTTTGAATGACAATAAAGAACTATGAAGTCATTAGGTATAAAGACTAGGAGAGAAGGCAGTGACATTTTGGGAAGATATATCACCATACCAGAGTTAGGTATACATTACACGTATCACAGTACTTTTGGCCACCGATCTTTGGTATTTTGCGAGACAAAGAATGTTCGTATTCAGTTTGAGGTTGACTATTTTGGTGTTTAGAAAAGTACAGTGTAGAATACAGCTGATAGTAGGTTTCCCAATCTTCTGACATTGTCTACTACGCTCCTAGATTTTGTGATTCAATTACTTTGAATTGCACAGTTAGCAATTTAGTCTCCCTTGGTAGCTTCAGAGTGTTTGTTAGTTAAGGAGAAAACGACCCGGTCGGTACCTTTTTACAGTTTTGCTCCCGCCTCCCTCGAGGAACACACCCCAGGGACCGCCAGCTGAGGTGCCTCCAGGATGCAGCGCTGCGCGCGGCGGGACAGAAATGACAGGCCCCGACACTCGCAGCCTTCACAAGAACAGCCAGCGGCGCGACGACCGTGCGCGCCCACGTCCTGCGCGAGAACGCGCCTTCGGGATGGAGGGAGGCAGCGCACGTCCCCGAGAGCCCGCCGGGAAAGCTCCGCCGCCGCCGAGCGCGCCCGCCCAGCCCAAGAATGAATGGAAAGTTCAATCTCGCGCGCTCGGCGCGGACAGCCAATGACGCGCCCGGGAGCTGCGGCGGGCAGGTGTGCGCGTGCCGCCGCCTGACGCAAGGCTCGAGTGGAGCAGCCTGGTGCCGCCGCCGCGCCCCGCGCCCCCCGCCCCCACGGCCCGGCCCCCTCCTCCCCACGCCCGCCACCCGCCGGGCTGCGGCGGAGCGGCGGCGACAGCACATTCCGCGTCCGGCAGCCGAACGCCGCCCTCGCTCCCCGGCCCCTCCGCGCCACGTCCCCTCGCCGGCTCACAATGTGCTGACCCTCCCGGCCCCGCCGCGCGCACCCCGGGTCTCCGGCCGCCGCGCTCCCTCAGGAAGTGACAGACTCCAGCCCCCTTCTTCCACCCAGTTCCTCCTGACCGAACGCCACACGCGTACTCACACCCTCTTCCCCCGCTCACACCCGGGCTAGCGACGCGACCATGAGGCCCCGGAGGTAAGCAGCGCGCCCCGCGGCCGTGCGAGTGCGAGTGCGGCCGGGTGTGCGCGCCGGTGCGGACGCCGCTCGCGGCTCAGGGTCTGGCACGTGAGCAACGTCGAGGGGAGCTCGGTGCCCAGGAGCAGGAAGAAAGGAGGAGGCGCGAGCGCCAGGGAGGGGGAAGGACAGGGCAAGGTGGGGAAGTGACAGGACTCGCCGCAAGTTGCCGTTCGGGAGCCGGAGCCGCGTCCTTCCTTCGCCGGCCCTGATTTATTGCCCCCGTGTTGCCACTGAGATGCGGGCGGTCGATATACTTCCGGGTTCACACCTTTCTCACCCCGCTGCGCGCTGCTGGGTCGGCTTTCGTTGCGGGCGAGGCGTCGCCGGCGCTGCTGCTCACTTTCGCTGTCGCGGTTGCTGCCGGGCGCCCGAAGCCGGCTGCGAGCCGGAGAGCTGGGCGGGGAGGGAGCGCGGGCTTCTCAGCGCAATGGTGCGGCGCGGGCTGGGGTCCCGGCAGCGGGTCGGCGCGGCGGGTGCGGGCGCCTCGCACACGCGGGGCAGTGTCGCCAGGGGGCGTCCGCACCTGCCCTTCAAGTACTCTCCGCAGACCGAGTTGCTTTGTAGCCAGCAGGCGTCGGGGAGCCTTTTTGCTTCGGTGTTGGTGATGTAAATTCATGAATTAAAATTAAAGATTTGAAGAGAACGGAGAAAAACGCAGTTGGATTAGGTTGCATTTGAAAACAAAACCAAAGAAGAAACGGTACATTTTCAGGAACGTTGGCTACTGACTGGAACACTGGATGCGTGTGCATTACGAGGATTTGTACTCCAAAAACTTTTTAAATTGCACGTTGGTAAATATTGAGTGTTTTCGAGTAACATCTTACAGTATGTATTTAGTATCCTCATTGCGGGAAATTCTTAAATGTAAGTAATAGTAAGTCCGCCATTTTGAATTGTTTCATGTAACACAGACTGAAATCTTAGGTTCCTGTGTTTCCTTGAGTTCCTTTCTGTTCTTTCTGTGAATGTGTTTTTATCCATAGGTTTTTAACGTTACCAAGTATTACTGTGCATAGAACTAAATTCTCCACTGAGGATTTTTATACCTACAATTGTTAATGCAAGGTAAAAATAAAATATGCTCATGTTTATTGTAGTTTTTATTTTTTGGTCACAAATACCGTGGAAGTTAAAATTACGCATAACTAGTATTAGAATGAATTTAAAACATTTTACAGCATTGTTGGCAAAGTCTGATCAAAAAAATCCTCATGTCATATTTTTGTGCAGACTATTACCGTATTTAGATAGGTGGTAATGTAAAAACCGCTTTTTAAAATTCACTTGTTGGTAAAGTCGATTTTTAAGTTCAAGAATAAATTATAAAACTTCACTATTTTTATAAAATATTTCAGGAAATTTTTTAAATTGAAAATTAAATTATTGGAAATTTATGCCAGTTTATGTGATTTTTGAAAACAAATTCAATTATGAAGTTTATGTCATGTTTTTTCTCTTTTTTTGGATTTTACAGGTTTGATAAAAAAGTCATACTGTAAATATAACATTATGTAATAATCTGTATTTAATTTAGATTCATAATTAGACCCTTGTTCATTTGAGGGACAGTTCTTGCTTCTCAAATCCTTTATCTCTGAATGTATAAAATAGTACAATCCACTGTGCCTAAATTTCCTGAAGAGCTTTAGAAATCAAAGTGACATAGGCCTCTTTCTAGTACTTGGTGGGGAAGTGAAGATGCTACAAAGTATAAATTATGCTTTTTTTGACTTTCGCATTTTACAAATAAGATACTGATCATTGCTTGATGAGAAAATGTCATAAGAATTTAAGGATCTGAATCTTTTTGTAATGTACGTGGATGATTAAAACTGTTTGTAGGTGCTTTTCAATTAATAGATCTGGAACCAAGTGATTCAAAGATCAATTCTCATTAATCCTTGTCATATTGTAGAGTGTCTTGTTATATATCTGTGCCAGACTTTCAGAAACAATGAAAAATTTGTTGTGAAATTAATCAGTATTTAAATAAATCTGGGTTATGGGGGAATACAGTCAACTGTACTTTGTAAGTGAAGCAGATTGAGTTTTAATATGGTAGTGCTCAAAGTCAGTCTTCAGAGTGACTTAAAGTGTGTTGCAGATGTAAATTCCAAAGAAACCACTGGAATTTTAGTAAATATAGTGGATTTAAGGGTTTTTTTTTTCCTGTTTTCTCTGAAGAAAAAGGTTAAACAGATCTTACCTGTCTAATAGTTTGATAATATTTGGTATCTGATCATGTCACTTTTTTTTGGTGTTTGTAACACTGCTATCATACTTCACAGACCATGATTAAGGAAAAAATAAGATATTAAATAGAACATATGTATAAAAGTCTTAAGGTATAGGACTGATGTCTCTTTAAAATAATTGAAGTTTATTCGTAACTACCAAATTTGAGGACTGTGTTTGAAAGCTCAGGTAAGTAAATGATCTATCAACATTTATCTTAATCTATAGTTGAGTTGATTTTAAAAAAAAAGGAAAGTGAGAGAATCAGAGATGAGTCAATTTAGAAGTAATTGAAGCTATAGAGTATAAAAGGGACATTCCAAATTTTTGGTCAGTTAAAGAATTTTCTTATTTGGTAATTTTTAGGAGAATCTTATTTTCTTTTAAAATTCTATAGCCCATAAATGCCCAAAGTTTTTATGTTTAAATTCTTTAGAACCTGTGCCTGATTTTCTTGCCTTTTAAAGGGACAATGTTTTCTTTACAAATTAGACCTGTTTTCAGTAAACCACAAGGTAAAGAATTTCTAGCTTACCAAGCAGAACAATGAAAATTCTTTATTTTAAAAAATTAAGATTGATTTATATAAACATCTGGGAATATATGAACTATAGAGTCACTTTGGTTTGAGAAACTTGCCCACTGTACACATGAATACTGAGTTGGATTTCTCTGACACAGTGACTCTCTATGAAGTCGCTGACCATAGTGCTGAATCAAAGACAGCCATATTGGTCACTGCTAAATCTGACTGAAAACTGTACACAGAAATTGTATAGAGGTTCAAGTAGCATTATCACTGTAGGAAATATATACATATATTTCATATATACTTTTAAATGCATTCTTTTTATCCAGATGCATTGAAATCAATCAGAAATTGTGATAGAGAAATTCTGACCCCGAAGTATATTAATTTACCGTATAACATTGATTTTGAATAATGTCAGTATAATCAATGAGATCAATGTTAGAGGCTTTCTCTTTCTTTGAAAGCTGCCGCTTGCAGATAAAGACAAGATTTTAAAACCAATTTAAGCAACTAATGAGTTCTGTGAAAAACTAGTTTTAGTTGACACCACTGTAAGGTTGAGTATGAATTTGATATTCGCAGTTTTTGATTGGAGTTTATAATCTGGCACTATCGAACATCAAAATATGTGATCATTAAAATTAATCAAATTAGAAATCACTCATGAAGTAAATTCTACTTAGAAACAATAATAATATAAGCCCTCTTCTAAATAGAAGAGTATAAATTTTGAAATTATAATGATCTTGACTTAGTACTTTGGGGAAATTTTCTATTGTTTGAAGCAGGACAAACACCAGGCTGTCACTGCTTACAATATTATGTTCTACATCGTGCGAAATGAACACTGATAAACCATTGTGGAAATTACCTGAAAAGGAATGTTGTAATACATTTAATATTCAGTAACAGTACTATTTTAGACATAGAACTTTGAAATTATTTTTCTAAAAATAGAATGGGTTGATATGCAGGATCATCAAATTAAGGGTCAAAGGTGACCAACCAGGACAAAGGGCATGCAGCTCATTTTCAAGCAATCAGTTTCTAGTTTTTTCATGGCTGAACAAAAGCTTAATTATATAGAAAAAAGGACATAGTGTTGTCTGACCAGTTGTGATGGTGGAAAAACATGTTTTAAATTTTCTAGATACTTTCAAATTAGTATTTCTTTTACAGACTTAATTTGTGAATGCATGAACCAAAATGGTACTTTATATTTTTCAAACATTTCCTATGTAGCTCTTTTTCACACTCTACAAAACATTTTAACTAAAATATTTTATACCGTATAAGTTAGAAACAGACTAGTTTTTTCATAGATTAAAATTTCTAGAAAAACTGTAAATTACGTTTTATCTATTTTCATTAGTCTCTTGGTATGAGTCTTTGACATTAGTCTTTCCTCTGCTAGTTAAAATCCTGTTTTTACTTAATGTTTATTATACCATTAGATCAAAGCAGTGACATGAAGATGAGCAGCCTCTAAAATAACTCTTGATCTTTATTATATTAAAATGTTTATTGAAACTATTTCAAATGCACTAAAAATTCTTAATCTTTCATAATGTAAATTTTAACCATTAACATTTTTGTATATTAAAACTTAAAAAGTAAAATTTTTTTAACATTGTAATTAAATAGAGGTGTTCAGGTTTACTTAGAATCTTTTTTCAATATTTTTTTTCCAGTTAGTTTATTGATATGCTAATTTAAAGTTTTTACTTTAAAAGGAAGCTACTTTAAAATTCTTATCTTAAAATCTTGATGGGTCTTCAAAAAATATGTGATTAGCTTTCTTAAACAAGAATTTTGCCATTATTTTTACTCCTTAATTTAAAACCACTATTTTACTTTTTTTTCTTTAATTCAGTGAGACCTCAATGATTCATCTATGAGCTTTATTATATGAAACTATTGTGTCATACTGTGGAAAATATAAACTCTTTGCATTAGCAAAACCAACTGTGGTGTGGCTCAATTGTGTTACAACTTTCACATTTAAGTTCAAGAATTGTGTTTACAAATTAACAATTGTGCTATAGTCAGTATCTTTAAATAATTTTAACAATATGCCAGTTGACTTAAATTATTATTCACTGTTTTTTATTTCCTAGAAGAAGTTGTTTCTTACTATGCTATTTGAAGAGAATGCTAAAACTGCCCATATCTCATGTTAAACCAATAAGATTTCAACTTAAAAATGGTTTAGAAAATTAAATTCATATCTGTGATTTAGCAATATTACAAATATTAGCCTCTAAAGTGTTTATATAATGCACTGCAAGTAATGTATTATAATTTACTTCATAAATGTCAAAAATACAATTTTGAAATACTAAGTACTATAAATTTTTTCATTCTTTTGATATTCACAATATTTCAGCAAATATGAAATTTTCCTGTTTTAACACTTCAGTATGTATGATTTTTCAATTGTGTGAAGTCACATGTAAATGTCTTACTTTAAAGTACGTCATTATTAAAAAATAATACCTATATATAATTGAGGGTAGTATTTTCACTTATACCTAAAGTTACAGTAAGATATTTAGTTAAATTGAAAAATAATTTAACCTGATTTTGTTAATGCAGCATTCGAATTTAGTCTGTTGACTAATTTGCAAAATATAATTACAGTGAAGGGCTTCAATACTTATTAAACATTCATTTAGAAGATGGTGTAAGAAAACATTCACTTCGTTGTTGAACTTAAACCTTTAAAATTTTATTTGCTGTGTTTGTGTTATATTTGTTATAGTAAATATAAATAAATATTGTGCTTTAAATTTTAGTCTAGTGTTTGTGTAGTATGTTTGCTGTATGATTTTCACTAGAGTCATTTAAAAATTTTTCCTCAATTCTTCTAAGAAAGAAAAGTCACATTGTTGCCTACTTTGATTTTCAAAGACCGTATTTACTTCAATGACAGTTGAGTCATATTGTAAATAGGTTAATTTTTATTATAAGCCATAATGAATATTTCATTTAGTAAACTATAATGTATTTTAGAAATTTATATTATTTTAGAAAATACTGATAAAAGACAAAAATTTTGTTTTCTTGAATATTTTCTAACATGTTGAGAAATCATGGTGATGAGAATAAATAATGAAATAATTTTCCTTTTATTATGGTAAATATTCTTAATTGCTTAATCATATTTTACCAACTTAAAGTAACTTGTGCTTTTTATTACTATTAAAGGGAAGTTAACACAGTGTAACTTGAATTTAAATAAAGTTTGTGTAATATTATAGTAGTTTTATTATTCAGTTCTCTGATCTTATCAGCTTAATTGGCACTTTTTAAATAAATGAGTTTATAATATGCAGTAGTAATTATTTTTCTTTACATTGAATATTATAACAGCAGATTAACAATATGTAAAGTACTTGAGAAGAATATTTTTACATATTTTATTAGAAAGTATGATATCTAAGAGTGTTTGTAATGGATAATGCATATAAGTTAGACAATTTTATAGCAGTAAGTTATGTATATTTTAAATAAAGATATTTGAAGCCACTTTATATGTACATAGTTTATATTTGCAATAGTCAAATGATTAATTGCCTATCACATTCTCTTTTTATGGAAAGATAATTTTTAAGCAATTGTATACAACTTCTCTTATTTAATAAAAGGCACCCTAGAGATAGTCAGCCCAGGTTCAGAAATTCATTAAGTCATTGATTCATTAAAAATATATATATCGAACACTAAAGAGTGCCATGATTATAACGATGAGCCAAATAAACACAATCCTGCCACTATAGAGCATAGAACCAAATTGAGAGAGAGAACATCTTCATGGGCTATTACAGTATAGTATTATATGGTAGAGGTCTTGTACTTAGTATATAACAATAAGAAAAAGATCTAAGTGGAGATTTTAAATGATGAACAGGGATTATTCTAGTGAAGGGGTCAGAGAAGTGTATTCTAGGATATCACAATTTAAATTTTTTTTAATATATACCCAATATTATAGTATTAAATAAATACACTCATGTAGAATATTCTAAATAGCTTTTTGATTATTATGCATTCAAAGAATTATTTTAATTCTTTATTATTTCAAAGTCACTTATAATAAGGATATGAACATTTAATATTGTAAATATTTTATGTAATATTTACCTGTCTCATTCTTACCATATTTGTTCAGTAAACGTTCTGTGGATTGCAACATTCCTTTTAAAACAATTTTTTTTTTTTACTAACTTGTTTTTGAAAAATTTTATACTATTAACATCAGTGAAATATATTGATGTGTATAAATAATCTTTTCCTTTGAAAAGGGATGATAATATTAAAACTATCAATAATGAAAAACTATCATATGTAAGTTTAGATAGTGAAAAATTGGGACATCTTCATCATTCGAATTGACTGGCTCTTTTTAAACCCAGAAAACTCATAGTTAGAGCTCTGAAACAGTGTTATAATATTTGGTTTTCACTTAACTAAATCTACCATTTATATTAAGTTATCATCTGAATTATTTGAAAAGTTTTTTTTAACCCTATCAATTGTTTGTATACATTTTTGGAATATATTAGTTTGAACTTCTCTGTAAATATAAGCAGATAGAGAAGATTAAACATGAGTTGTGGGCTATTAGAATAGAAAAACATGAGTTAGGGTTTTGCTGAAATTTAGTTGTATTTAAACACACCCCCACATAAACCAAATGTGCAAAATAAAGCTTAGTATAGCCTCAGTGTAAAGGAAAGCTCTATTTCAATAAGTTTTAATAATGAATTTTGTTAACATTAAGGTCTGTCATTATCTTCTGTCTTTTGGTTGTAAACACAGGATAACTGAAGGATTTAATGTACAGAGTTTCACTTGCCTTTTGTTCACATTCTTCCTCTATTCTTTTCAAATCTTACTCAGTGGGATTATCATCCCTTGTAAGAAGAATCTTGGGTCAACATTCAGTAGAACTCTGCACTTGGAAAAGCCTCCATTTAGTTTTAAGAAGAAATGAGATTGCACCTTAACGAATTTACATATAATGGCTTATTTTTTGTGAATTGATATAGTAGATATAGTGTGTAAAACTTGATTAAGGGGACAAAGACAACCCTGGGTGGTAGCAGGTGAGTGGATGCATGTTCAAACCAATCTATTTTCCAAATCTCAGTAACTGAGCTCAGGATAAATATGTTAATTCAGTGGCCAGTAGGACTTTCTCTTCCAATTGCTATATTTTATTACTGGGTGACCTCTTTATTGCAAGTTTTATTGTGTTGTGACATCTGCCAGCGGATATATTAGAAACATCAGTACTTATATCTTTTAAAAAGAACAGTTGTTGCTTTTCAAAATCTGAGATAATGCATGTTAATACCTTTAATTAGATATACTTAATGATTAAATGTATTACCATTAATGTAATTTTTCTCAAAGTAACAGAGAGACCTAATATCGATGATGTAGTACCACAATTAGGTTCTCATTATCTTCTAAAATATATCTGAAGAGAATAGTCGAGTAAGTTCATCAAGAAACACACTATTGTGGATTGGGTTGATTTTTTAACTGGTTTTAAAAAATGGGATTCTTGAATTACAGTGTAATAATAAATATTTTTTAAAAATTTAACTGTATAATTCATGAAATTGGGATATTGGACTACATCATAATGGTCTTGTTATGAATGTTTTTTTTTAAACATTTTTTTTAAACCTGTGTTTTTTAATAAGAATGAAAGGCAAGTTTTTACCAGTTGGTTATCTAATTTTGCTAGCTGAGTCTTTGACTTCACAGAGTCAAAACTTAGGCATTTTATTGCTTTCTAATGAGTCATTAAACTGAAGAAGGCAATTAATTAGGCAATTAATATAGTACTGACTTGAGCTTTCTGATTTTAGGTTCTTCAGAAGATGATGAGGTCATTCAACCAAGTTTCATCAGCCCCAGGTTAGTCTTTTTTTTTATTTCAATACTTTACTTTTGTTTAAAAAGAACAGTAGAGGCATGTGAGAAAACTTGACAACCTTCAGGAATTCACTTTGGCAAGATAGGTACCATATCCTACTGTACTCCAGATCACTCCATCTATAAACATACTCCCCCAGAATGCATGGATGAAATGTTCCTATTAACTCCTTTTCCTCCTGATTTTAGCAATATTAGATTTTGTGATTCCCTTTTCATAACTTGACCAAAATAGATATTTACATGCTTATGGAGCTGAATGAAAATTATTTGTAGCTTGTTCATTTGTGTGACTCTCATAGCAAAATAGGCATTCATAAATATATGTTAAATTAATTTAAAAGATAGAGATTTGGTGCTACTTTCAAGTAATTTACCATAATATAAGCAGAACAATATATTAGACATTTTTCAAGTAATTAGGAAATTTCCCTAATTTTGGAAAGTTCCATTTATTTTGATTTTCATGAACTTGTATCATATTTGTTCCTCATTATACTGCAAAAATGAGTCTTGAACTTTTAACATTTTAAACTTAGATGTTTTTGTACATTTCAATTATTTAGATGTACTATAAAACCTAGATTTTTCAGTACATAAATATTTTATATTATTGAAATTAACAGAATTTACAACATTTTTTCAGTAAGTTTTATTTGATAATGTAATACTCCAGTTTATGTTTCGATGAATTTAGTATCTTGACTCTATCTTGACTAATAATATTACTTTGAAAACACACTTAAGAGCTGTAATATGAAAAAGTTTATGAGCATTAATTAGTACAAGTAAAAGACGTTATTATGTTATTAAGCTTATAAATTTTAGGATTGTAGATAGCAAGAGGAAAATAGTAGGAATCAAAAGATTTAATGAGGAACCACTGATAGGCATTGTCATTTGACAAACACTTTCCTTTTTTCTAGAGTGAATCCTTTGACATGGAGATGATGCTCTAATGAGTATCATGAAAAAGAAGATTCTGAAAAGTTGCTACAATATTTTAAATTACCAACTAGTTTCTGATTACTATAGATTGTGGTTTTTTCATGGGGCAAACTGGAGGCAGTCGAGAGACCTTTTTCGTTTCTGTTGGGAAAAAATGTTAACACCAATGTGTTAAGTGACTGCAATAAAGTTTCATGTCTGTGTTTCCTTGTGATTAAAAAGGGGTTGTCCGGGAGAGGTTCCATATTCTCCAAAAGAAAGGTTATTTCCAGAGATTACATTTAAACTGAAAGACTCGAAAATCAACTTATCCTGTCTCCTCACTTTGCAGATAAGTAAACTGAGGCTCAGAGAAGCTTAGTGATTAGCAAGGTCACAAGGTCGATAAATGGGACCAGAATTCTGGCCTCCAGTTTCTAGCTGGATGCTCTTTCTCCACAGATTTTTTTCCCACACAAGCATCTATCTGTGAAGGCTGAAGATTTCTTCCCACTGGCCTGATCTTTTATTCCCCCACTGTTCTTTTCCTTCCTGTTTTCCATCCACCTGTCATCTTCTTCCAAATAAATCCAAAATGAAAATATTAAAATAAATACCTAGGAAACAGTCCACACTCTTATTTCAGTTGATTATTTATTTCGATGAGATTGTTATAGAATCAACTTTCATTCATTGCCTTAGGGAAGGGGAAAGAATTACGTTTATATTATTTAGTGTCATTTCTACAGACTCAGAATATATACTACAGAAGATCTTTAAATTATGAAATACATGTTCAAGTAGTACAGGTGAAAAGTACTCATTTTTCTTATAAAACATGAAGCTTTTTGTGCAATTCTGTGTAAAACTATAGTGTTATTACAAAATGATTTTTCTATCTTTTTGTTCTGATTAAAATCATTTAAGAAAGTGTTGGCACTTTCAGAAGCAATTTGGGAGGAGTAATAACATTTTTATTTTTTCTTTTCATTGAGGGAGTATGTTAATGGAACAGGATTTTTTTTTTTTTTTTTTGCTATTTCAGTTTTTTTAAAGGAACTTTCTACAAAATGGTGGTCTTAAAATACTGCCCCTTTTCTGAATAATTTTATTTATTGTTCTAAATACTTTGCTGAAATGTAACAAACCAAAAAGAAACATTTGAAAATGATTGTTTTTGAAATATGAAAGCAATTTGTCTAGAAAATTTTAAATATATGCTAATAAGTTCCTGTATTTTCTATAATTTTATTTAAATCTGTGGAAGTGTGTTGAGATATTTAAAGAAAAACATTTTAAGAGACTTTTACAACTGTGTAAAAATTCTCAAATTGGAACAATTATGTTAAGCCAGAGCATTTTGCTACCAGATAAGGAAATTAAATGAGAACGGAATTTTGCTTTTCGGAAACAAAAACAAAATGCCCCCGTATTCTGAAGTGCCTTTACTATAAGATCAAGGCATCCAGCCGAGTACTCCTTTCATTTGACTCCGAATTGTAAGAATTTAAAGAAAGTTATTTGCCAGGTAGTTTGCTGAAACGCGGTGGGAGGGATCCCGAATAGTTTGCCCGACGTGCGCGTCGCAACTTTTAGGCTAAAAACCTCACGCTGAGGCCATAGGGTGGGTTCCCTAAAATCTCCTGGGGCCGACCCCCACCCTCTTCCAGGCCTACGGCTTTTCCTGATCCTCCGAAGGCGCACGGCGATGTTTTCGTGGCTGCACTAAAGTACGGCGCCAGGAGTCTGGAGACCGCTCCATTTTAGGCACGGCCTGGTAGGGGAGTGGAGGCGGGTGATGGCAGTGGTCATTTTTTCGGGTGCTCCAGAGTCCCCTTTTCCTTCTGCTTCACTTATATTTCCGAGACTGACACCTGACAAAGGGATCGAATTATAAATCATATATGTCTGGAAAGGCAGTAAAAGTAGTCGATTGTGCCAAGTATTGCCTTCCATAGTGGTGAAGGCAAGGGTTTCCTTTGTTTGGTGTTCTTGGGGACACAATGACAAATGTAAAATCCCTTAATTAGTGAGAAACCATTAGCCTTCTTCTGAACCGCTCCACTTGTAGAGAGGAGGTGGTGATGTGTTGAATAAAGGGAAAGGTGACTAGAGAAAGAGGAGAGGAAGTGGAGGGGGTGGAGGTGGAGGGAAAGGGCAGATCCGCTGGCCTGGGGGTCTCTGGGACCCTGGGGCGCGAGCTGCGCGTGAAGATACACGGCTGCAAAGGCAGCGCTGGGGCTCCTGAGCCTGGCCTTATTTGCCGGGAGGGGAGCACGGGTGGAGTCGCTTGCTGCAATGCCACAGCCCCTCCTCCTAGTTTTAAGAAGAACCGAAGCATTGTTTCTGGTTTGATAGAAGTCACTCGTTGCTTATAGGAAGACAACGACGGTGGGCTCTGGCACCTCTTTTGGCTCCTTGCATTGTACTGTTGGATAAACACGCACACACACACACACACACACCAACAGCTGCGAACATGTGTACTTAGCTTTTTAAATGGAGAAACCTTAGAGTATGATAACCAGCAGGCATTATGCTAGGTTATTTCCTTGATTTTTTTACCAACCCCGCCTCCCCCCCCCCCCGTGCATTGACAATTCTTTGTTGCTACTTGAACTTATTTTAAAGACATTTTGAAAGAACTATGATAAATCAACTTACTAAAACATTTGGCTTTCACAAGTATAAAACATGCGTTTTGAGTCAAGCACAGGTCTTTCTGGCACTAAAAACAAGTAGGAAATGAGAAAAAAATTAAAACCAGAAGACTTCAGGAAGGTGACAAATTGGAAAGCATTCTAGGAGATTCATAGGACCATTTTATGTGATAGAAGCATTCTATGAGCTTAGAGAGATTATGTTCAGTTTTATTAAAGGATCTTGGGCTCAAAAGAAGGGGAGGGGGGAGTACACAAAAGAAGAATCTATGTAGAAGACAGTACCACATCCCTGAAATGGTGATATTTTGTTTCTCACTGTTTTCTTCACTTCTCTTCCTTCCCAATATCCTTCCCTCCTCCTCCCTATACCCTTCCCTCTTCCCTTCTCTCCCTCTTTACCCCACCCCCAAGGTATGTAAATGCAGTTGCCTTAAATTCTTTGTGAATGAATGTTAGAGAATTTCTCAGAGTTACCAGTTGGAAAAAGCCTTCTACACAACTTGAAAGGCTGATGTCCCTCTCAGGAAATGAATGAGTCGATAACCTCTGACACCAGTGACCAGTCCAGTGAACCCTACCTTAATTCCACTAATAGTGGAGGCCCCCAATCAGTGCAGAAGGTGAATCTCATAACTGTACCATCCTATGTGGTTCAGTTATGGCATTTCACACTTTTCATCTAATTGTTGATAGGTTTGAATTTCTCTAAAGTCACTAATAAACAAGAATTCAGAATCAATTATTTCCGATTTTATGATTAAACAATTTTCTAATTAAAACAAACAGATAAAATATTGTTTGTAAATGTGTGTCAGTGACTATACTGGCCTGTGAATTTTACAACTACTTTTACATAAGTAACAGCTTTTCCCCTCAACTTACATAATACTTTTTCAGATTTTTTTCTTAACCAGATGTTGATTTCCAAAAGTAGTTATTTCATTTAAAATATTTTTTTAAAACTCAACTTATTTTAGTATTTTCTATTTTGTATGTGAAATGTTTAACCTGGAATGTCATCATTAAAGTTACTTCATGTAATCAGTTGATTTCTACTATTAAAATAATGCCTAATAAATGTTTTAACAAATAATTTTTTGAGATCCTCTAGCTTTTGTTACTCTTTCAAAATCATTTGGATTTTCACACTTTTCCTTTCCTCCCTACCAGCTGATACATGGTTATCCCCGCAAAGTAAATAAAATGAGAAAACTTTGCCCCATTTTCGGAGAAACAACAAGAAATAAACACGAAAAATCTTTACAAATGCATGTCTTGGTTGACACCTTTTACCACAAACAGCGGAAAATAGCATAAATATACATCCATTCACTTCAGATCCGAACTAATTAGTATACATTTATATTTAGTTCTTTAATATGGAGAGGAGGTGTACATAGGTGCTGTATGTGAATTTTCAAAAGCTTTTAGATTCAAGATCCCTACATTTTAGTTTGTGTGAAAGTGTCAGGAGTGTTAGGAGTTAGCAGTGTGGACGTTTGGAGAGACCGAAGGGGATTGCGGGTTTGGTGGGGGAGGGTCAACTCGGTAGCTTTGCCTAAGGGAAGTGGTATCTGTACAGTTTCTCCGTAAACTGCTTGTTTAAGAAAATGGGGGTGGGGTGGGGGAAAGAGTGGTGGTGCATTTTAATCTTTCAAAAACGGGCGATATTTTCTACTTTAAAGGAAGTAAAGCATTTCTAGTTGATCTATGATATTTATTGTATTCGATGAGGGCGGTAATATTGGTGTCAGCATCTAGTAATCTACAATCATTTGAACTAATTTGAAAGGTAAGGGGAAAGCATTTTGAAACAAGGGCCGGACCGGGGACGGGACGGTAGGAGCCTAATCCGTTATTAAATTTTCGTTTATTCCACTCTTCTATCCACTGGTAGTTGACTTTTAAAATGTCAGGGTCAGTCAATATTACATGAATTTACCTTTTTTCTCCTACTTGCCTCTTTCTTCACCCCTCCCCCCACCGGCGCCCGCTTTTTTCTCCCCCACCTCTTTCTCTGGCTCTGCAGCCGCCTCTGCTGGCGGCTCCTCTTCACCTCCCCTGCCTGGAGAACCCCTCCCCCTCCTTGCCCTACGTCGTCTTGCTCTTGGGGAACAATCGCCACTGATTGAGGTTCACTCTATGTTAGGCTGGAAAACTGGGCTGTTATTTAGGAAGTCATTAATCACATCTCCTCCCCCGGAAAGAGATGGCGGAGAAACCTGTGAAGTACAATTTCTTACCAACCCCCTCCAAAGTGTTCCGAAATGATAAACCTAAACACAATTTTACTACGTGAAGGTGATAGCAATTTTTTCCTGTAGGATTTTATTTCAAATTTGAAAAAATTTCAGGGCACCATCAAGTAATTGTGGTTTTTTTCGTATTGTAGGTGTACATTACGATTATCCAAACTTTCACAGGAATGTAATTAGGTTTAATTAGGTTTTTTGGAAATTATGTATTTCCTTCTAAGAACTGAAAAATATGAAATTTGCGTCCCAAGCAGGTTTACTGCTATCGATCAATTGAATTCTTAGGGAGGAAAAAAAGCGTAACATCCGTTGCTTTATTTAGATGGCTTTTTTTTTTCCCCTAAATGAGATTATTTGGACAGGCTTGTGTGTAAGGCACATATATGACTGTGCCGTTTTTCTAAATCGACGATTCAGAAGGACCCTCCATTGTGTTTAAGTAAAAGCACAAAATCGGCATTCTGATTAATCGTAAAGAAGCGTCCCAAAATGTCTTTTAGATAACATGTTTGAGTTTTTCGTGTTCATTCATAAATTATTTTGATGTCAGCATAGATGAAATGGCGATTGGTTATCTCTTCCTCTTGCCAGCCCCTTAAGGATCCGAGGTGAAATTAGTAGCAAGAAAGCATGTAATTGACAAAGTCACGTGTGCTCAGGGGGCCAGAAACTGGAGAGAGAAGAGAAAAAAATCAAAAGAGGGAAAGCACATTAGACCATGCGAGCTAAATTTGTGATCGCACAAAATCAAGATGTTAGATTGATGCAGAAGATCACTCCGTTCCAAAGGGAAAGTTTTCATCTCACGAGTTTGGAGCAGAGGGCCCGTGGGGCAACATGGCCGAAGGTTAATTTTCTTTTCTATTGTTTTACTGTGATTTTCTCTCTTCCTTTCTCTCCCCCCTCCCCCTCTCCCATCCTTCTTTGCCGTTCCCCCCCTTCCCGGTTTTACCCCAATACTGGGCATTACCCCCACCCCCCATCGCGCAATGGGGCTTTCTGCAACCTATTGTTACAGATCTCCAAAAATGTTTTGTACCGCCCACACTGATTCACAACTTGAAAAGCTTTCAGGGGGCTATTGTTTGAATTGTTTGAGTGTGATTAAGCGCAGTTTCAGTTAGTGAGCCCAAGAAAACTTTTATACACCTGCCCCCTCCCCCATCCCACCCCAACTTTAATTGAAAGTTATCGGGGCGGGGGGGGGGGTGGGGGGCAGATGCACATTGCAGATAACCCTGGATTCGCTGCCGCCGCATGTGCATTAAAGTAGTTCTAACCATCTTCGCGATTTCTCTTTTCTCCTCGTGCCCGCAGAGAAAAGAGTTTCTCTGAAATTTTCTCTTTGTAAATGGGATCAGTGTTAAATCAGCAATATGCAAGTAAAGTATCTTGTGCCGTAATGTAATATGTAGCTGGAAAATGGAGTTAAATGAAAAAGTACACGTCTATACTGAAACGTGGAAGTGGATGTGATCCATAGAACAGTGTGGCTTCCCCTCCCCCGCTTCCCCTTTTAGCCATTTTCATTTTAAATATTTTCTGTAGAAAAGAAGGAATCAACCACTTAATCATGTTTTTCTTATTTCCTCTCTCCCCAGCCTCCAAGCAGTTTTTTTTTTTTTCTTTTCTCTCTTACTTTCAGTGAACTGTATGGCAGTACAGACTGACTGACTTTTTTTGTCCTGTTCCACTCAGGCGGGGCAAGCAAAGGTGGTGGAGAAGAGCCCGGGAAGCTGCCGGAGCAGGTAGAGGAGGAATCCCAGGTTTTGCACGGAACTGGCCACTGTAAGTGGTTCAATGTGCGAATGGGATTTGGATTCATCTCCATGATAAACCGAGAGGGAAGCCCCTTGGATATTCCAGTCGATGTATTCGTACACCAAGTAAGCCAAACTTTTTTCACCCCCCTCTTTACCTTTTTCCACGTGGAGCGGGTCAGTAGTTTTGTCAATGGCTTTACAATAATGTGCCCTTAGATATATTGAAAGACAAGATCTTCCTTATAGTCACGAGTTAACACAGTTTTTAGGGTGCTGTTTGGGCCCCTTCCTGAGTATCTTTTCCTGAACAGAAAATAAAATCTTTGAAATTTTACTGCTTGGGTGCTGGTTGACTGTATTAGCAAGTTCCTCCCTTCATTCGACAGCAAAATTGCGGTGGTGTAGCTTCCGTTGTTATGGAATACAGTATACTGTCGCCTATGGCCGGTGAATGAGTGGGCAAATGAATGAAGAAACATTGAGCGTCTTAAGTAAAAAAAAAAAAAAAAAAAAAAAATTGATGTTATAAGAAATCTATAGGTCCCCGTATTTGTAGATATCACTAGGTGGTAGTTTTCCTTGTTATTTAATCTCTGCCCAGTAGTCATTTGTAGATTTAAGTCAAAATAATTGGATTTTACAGTCAAATAAAGTAGAATACTGTTGGCCTAGTATGGACTTGAAGAAAAGCAAGAGAGGATGCTTGGTAATCAAACATTTTAAAAATGTGCTCCCTGTAGGGCATAGGTCCAAAGGATACTGTCTCTTTAAGAGACTGAACTCAGAGAAACATGTGGCCAGAGGCGGCTCTAGCCTGTATGTTTAAAATGTGCTAGTCTCCTACTTGGGGTAAATTTCCACTATTGCTTATAGTGTGTTGTAATTTGTTAAGATGCTTAATATCATCAGAATGTCGTCGCCTCTCATTTTCAAGATTTTATCCAGAAACAAGCAAATTAATACCTCATCCTCTTCCAATCCACTCCTCTCTGTTGCTTAATCTCTCTATAGTAAAAAAAAAAAAATGTTTACAGTTTGCAAGGTTGAATATTTCATTGAAAGAAGTCAAAGAACTCTAAGTTATCTGTCATAATTAATTCTTAGATAGGAGTAAAGGGATTTAAGATTAAAGAGGTTTAGTTTGGCTTGACATTTATGTTAAAATTTTTATGAATGACTATCAATACTGTAGGTTGACTGACATAGATACATGCAAGAAATAGTCTATTTGAGTGAAAATTATATATTTTGTTTGATTCTATGTTGTATGTCCTTGATAATATTTACAACCTCCTTTTCTCCCTAAGGAATCATCTTTAAATTAAGTTTATAAACAATAGAAAAACATGAAACCATTGTTTTGATCTGTTGTCCTGTGGTGCTTGGTAGCTTCCTGACCTTGCTGTATGGTGTGTGTTTTCCTTTCCTAAGGCCTGGCCATCATTATTGGCTGTTTACATGTGGAAGAATCAGCATAATCTGTGAATTGAAACAGTGTTTAAATGCATAAATAGAAGTCCACAGACAGGCTACTGAATTTTATGCCTCCTACTTTACCTTGCAAAATGAAGCCACATTTCTTTTTTCCTCCCTAGACTGAATGACTGAAATCATTGACAGATCCATTTCTGTCAGGCTCTGGCTTTCCCCCCTTTGAACCTTCTCTAGGTTGTTAAATTGTTCTTTACGATCTCATAAATTTGTTTTATAGATGAATGAAAAAAACAGCCCTTTCTTCTTTGTCTGATCACACCTTGTTATAATTTGGTTTTCTATGTTTACCTTTTAATATATTCAAATGTTAGATATCTTATTAATCAATATTAATGTTTAGAACCATGAGACATCCAAATTTAAGCTGTTCAATGATTATATGTTAATAAACATTCCTATATTCACTGAATTAAGGAATACTGTATTGCTAGAAAAGTTTTATAGATAGCAAACAGTTTCCAGAGTATAATAATTGATTATTTAAGAGTTGCTTTAATCTTCTGTTATACATCATATGTTTACTAAAAGAACAATGTTAAAATGATGTGATAAAAATTCTCTTTAAATATGTATATCGGTAGTCTTCAGAAGAATGTACATTCTTAGGAAGAAGTATGTAAAAAGTAAATAAGACTTAAGTATTAGCGCTTTTGTGATGTAAAAAAACAGACTGTGATAATCTTTACATTTAAAATTAGAAAGTGATATTTTAGGAGATTTTTTTTTTGCTAGTTACAGTATTTGTTTCTTTTTAAAATATATCTCGGGTTTTTTCCTAGGGAAAGATTATTTAGATATCAGTTGCTTCTTTTTGATGTCTAGATTTCTGTCTTATACTGAGACTTAACATAAATCGCATATAAACCATGTGAATAACTGTTTTGAAAAAGGTAGGAATACTACTGATTTTAGCCAAGCAGCCACAAGTAACAATTAGATGGTCATAAATGATATGTGTAGGTATCATGTGAGCATTGCTTATAGAATCAGGTTGCAATTCAGGACTATTTTAAAAAAGTTTTAAAAATGTTTTCAGTTGTTTTTGCTGCCATTTTTACTTTCAGCAATTTCAAAAGCATACTAGGTTTTATGTATAATTATAAACTAGATTTTTTTCCTCATGTCTATATACTCTTCTGTTATGAAAGATAGATATTATGGATAATTAGGAAATTTAATTGTTCTTCTGGACCAATATCTACTCATTTTAAATATATGATGAGTGTTCAGAAGTATTATGTGTCGATGGATTTTTTTAAATATTTGGAGACATATTCTTAATAGTCTATACCTGAGGAAATAAGAAAATAAATTGGTTTCTGTAAAATAATATTTAAAAACCCAGGATATATTTTTCTCTTTTGAAAATATTGACTGCCAAGAACTGGATATAAAAAACAATAATTCAGTTGCCAGGAAATGAAGAGAACGTATATATGTATTTTAAAAAATAGATGTTACCTAATTTTGTTAACCTAGTTTTATTTAAAATTTGTTAGCAATAATACAACCTATTAGTTTCTGTAATGTCACCAGCTCCTCAAACAGAAACACATGACTTAGGTGCTGCACTTTCCCTATCTTTAGACTTGTTGATAAATGCAGTGAGATTCTCCTGTTTGAGAACGGTGTGTGACCATTCATTGGTGGCTTAAAATGACAGTCTTCATTTGACTTGCTAATGTTAACTTGTGATTTAAATGATCTTATTTTTATATACTGTTAATATATATGTATTCCGACACATGTTAATACTGAAACAGCCTTCAATACTGAATATTTTAATTTTAAAAACTTAACAAAAATGTATAAATATTATTTTTGAATTTTGTCACTGCACACTGTTTTTGAAATGTTCCTTAAAATATTTAATATTCAAAATTTGAAAATTTTGATCATGATTTAGTTTGTAAATAGCATAAATTTGTAGGACTTTCTTACTTTAGAGTCTAGTGCAAGACATAATTTGTCTCTCAGTTGAAGAGTTACATGGTTAACACGATTTGTAATTCTAAGTTCCTATAAGGCAATTTCATCAATTAGAATACAATTGTTTTGTACGTTCTTAATACTTCTTTCAATTTTTTGTTAATGGATTGTAAAAATTTGCATCAACAGGTAGATTGTGGGCTAAGATGTTTAAATTACCTGGAAAGGTCTTTGAAAACTTTTTGAAATATTAAAAGCTTTTAATAGGACAAATATTTGACGGTACTTTAGATGAATAACACAGTAATTAAATATTAGATCTTTTCTGGAGAAGGGCGGTGTTCTCCAATAACTACCTGTTGATATTTGTTATCCTGTAAGTTTTTCTTTACATAGATTTTGACACTTATATCCAAAGTCATTATCTTACCTAATGATCATCTGAAACTTAATTCGTTTAGGGGAGAGATAGAATCTATTTTCCTTATTGCCCTCTCTTAATCTCATTTGCATAATATTTTTTTTCACTTGGGTTGTATTTGGAATTCTTTGCCATCAAAGAATTTTTTTAAGATGCATGTGTATTTCATTTCACAAATTATGTAAGAATTGTTTTCAAAGAGAAAGTAATTCAAAATGGCTTCAATTTAGCTGCCATTATTCAGCAGGCTTATATATATTTTTTAATAATTTGATGTTGAATTCTTCATTACTTTTCAAGTACTGAGGTTTTCTTCTTATGCTCTTTATTTCTAATTTATAAATTTATAGTTTGATCTCTGGAGAATACAAAGGTCCATATTACAAAGATTTCGTATGTTTTTTGTTCCTTTTATTTGCTTAGAAAACATCTCAAAGAGTAATGGAAATAGAAGAAATAAGAATAATTATTGTAACTGATAAGTTTAAAACATTTTATTAATATAAGATGAAAACATTGGAGGTAACTAATAGTCATATTTATGTGAAAATTTTAAATATTATACACAATTCAGTTGGTATAGTATAGAGTTCAAATCTCAGTGTTTTCGATATTAATTATAAAATTTTAAAACATTTCAATATGTTTATATTTAAAGGCATTTCATAGTATTTCATCACCAATTTACTAGTCATATCTACTTTTGTCATAGTTTAGCATGAGAACATTTTTCATATGCAGAATAGATGATGATGATTATTCTCAGGTCCATTGAAAATTTCAGTTCCTAAAAAATTATTTAGAGAAATCTTGGAAATTTTAAAATATGATCATGTAACATTGTAGAACATTAGTTGGTGAGTTATGCATTTTGATATTTTGAAAATAGTTCCTAAACCTAATAAATTTTCAAGACAATATGCCCAGTCGACCAATTCTGAATAATCCTGAACTAAATGCTTTAAAGCTACTCATTCACATTAAATGGCATTTAAATCAAAGTTCTATAAGATTTTGTCTTATAAAAGATATTATTTTCCTTTTTATTTTCAAGACCTTTTTTTGTATCCTTCTAAAAAGATAATCTTTTTCATATTCAATTTAAACATGAAATGTGAATTGGGTGCATATTTAAGACTTGGTCTTCTTTTCTCATCTTAAAGATTATTGATATAACTCCTAAGTATATTCCTCTTTCTTATGTTTGATTCTTCTTTTTAAAAAAATCATTCACTATTAATGAAGGCAACAAATTACAGAATTGTTTTTTATACCAAGTTGAAACCACAAACCACTTACTAAGTATTCAGCATAACATCTTTCTTTAACCTATCTTTTAATTCATCTCAGAGTTCTTGGGTTTCATAAATTTTTAAAATTTTGTTACCTGCACTCAACATAGTAGATTAAAAACTGTGTCCTTTATTGTAAATTTTGTTACTTTAGGAAAGCAAAGAACCCTTATTATTTGAATTTAGTTGAATTTTTCCTTTTCAGAAATTACTTAAATATTGAGGATAGTTTTGTATATCCTATTTTTTTTAGTATTACACTTAACCTAGAAGTTAAAAATATAGTGCATTGTATTCTTATTTCTAAACCAAGTTAACCTAAACAAACTGATAGTTCTAATTAATTAAATTGGAAAGTCTTTAAATATATTATATAGACTTGATTTGGAGTTAAATATGAAATAAATAAAATAGTTATTTTATTATCATACCTTGAGATATTTCTCACTGAATTTTAAGTAATGGAAAGTTGCTGCAGGTTATAGTATTGTAACATATACAGACACAAGAAATTCAAATGATTTATATCCCTCTCTAAAATAATTTGACTATAACATCTAATAACAGAAAATGTGATAACAGTATAACATTCAAGAAGATACATTGCATGTCAGTGGGGTACATTTAGAAATGATCTTTTAGTGAGTATTCTATCAAATAAGTAACAAAAGTGTTGTGTTACATTTTGATACATCAGGATTAATTTTATCTTCAACAAATTGGAAAATAATCTGATACAGTTTTACCCCCACCCTCAATAATTGAGTAGTTGACAGATTTAGTCTTACATTTTTTTCTATAATCAGCTCTAAGTTAGAGTAATACCTAACTTTTCAGATTGTTGAAAAGAGTAGAGATGTTACATAAACTGCATAGCAAATATGTGTTGAATAAATAAACTAAAATGTAAACTAGTCTTTGCCAAAGTAAAATTATGGTTAAGTTATTTTTGGCGGCATGTATCAATGGTGAAAAACTAAATTGGCATCATCTTTCATGTGCTCTCTTTAAAATTTGGCAAAATGTGTTGTATAAATAGCTTAATTTTCATTACAGTGAACTACAAGGCTTTTAATTATAATTTTATGGTATTTAATACTGTTTAAAGTATCAAGAGATAAACTGAGGTTTGGGAATAATTTTATTACACAGATATTTTTAATAGTTTGTTGTATCATGAGAATTTACCTATGTCTTCAGGTATACATATCCAGTTTATATATTCTTCAGTATAAGTTAAGGAAAAAATATTGTTTTAAATAGACTTTCTTTCTATGATAATTTCATGTCTATTATTCTGTTAACAATTATCTAATCTTTATGAAATACTATATAATGGTACAGAATCTGGTCAAATAGATCAATAGTCAAATTCTAGTTTATTATGTATCTGGAGGGAAAGTAAGTTACTTTGTCAGTGTCTTGGTATCCTATAAACAAAGGGACAAAAATGTATCCACCTTGAAGAGGTTTATAATGAGGATGAAATGTTTCACATGTAAAGCTTTTAACACAGACCTTGGGAAATAGTAAAGACATAACAATGTTGTATGTAGTTATTACTAAGGAGAAGTAACATGGTAGAGTGAGGAAAAAAACAGTGGAAATGAAGGTTTGGGTTTGGCTCTGCCACTTGGTTGGTTCCTTACTATTGGCTAGTCACATCCTCAGAATTTCACTGTTCTCCTGGGTAAAATATGGTCAATATTCTCTCCCTATTTTTGAGGAGTAGGGTAAAGATCAATTGAGGTAATATGCGAAAAAAAAACTTAAAAACTGTAGCAATTCCAAATTTTAATCTTTATTTCAAGCATGATATTTTTATTAATACTTTCACCATATAAAGCGTTGTCAGAATTTTTAAAAGATAGGAATCCCACATCATTTATTTTACTTACTTTTTACCTTGTCAGTTTTAATGAGGTATAACTTATGTAGAATAAAATTCACCAAATTTAAGTATACGATTAGATGAGTTTTGACAAATTGTATAACCACCACTACCACTGTCATGATATAGAATATTAAATCACCTCAATGAGTTCCTTTGTGTCCATTTGTAGACACCCTTGAAGAGAAGAGGCTTAGTTGTCTCAGGCTCAGCTGTCCTATATGATTATTTATACATTACATTACTGGTTCACTAACCCGGTTTTTTTTTAACTTTGTCTTGTCACACATAGGCTAGAATCCAGTATCTTTTATCAAATACAGTTTACATTTATTTTCATGTGTTTTGTTTCTCTACTTTTTTCTGCTTGGAAATTATTTTTACACCAATAGTTTCTATGCTGGTGAAAGTAAGACTAATATCCATTTCACTAATCTTGTACTTTTCATACAATATAAACTAACTTCTTAGCTAATGGAGAGGGGATTTAGGTTTATTGATATTCATATTTCTTGTGGGAAATTAATTTCTGTCTCAACTGAGTTTTTGTATTAACATTCTTAAGAGGTGTAAGTTAACAAAATGGCTTATTGTCATATAAAAGTATTATCTTTTAAGAAAATGGTTACTCTAGAAAAATTTCTGGTTCAATAATTTATTCAACTATTTTTTATTGATCACATGCTAAGTGTAAACTATTGTATGATAGATGATAGATTTAAAAGTTCCGCTCTTCAGCTTGCTATATATATTTTTGTTTTCTTTCTTTTAGCAAACTTTTTCATAAAAATTTTCCAGTTCTCATTCTTTTTATACAAGGTATAAAAGCAAAGAAAAAGTTTTCTGATGTAATATTTACACTTGTTAAAATGTCCAATTATATAGCCTCTACTCATTTAATTTGGGGATAACTAATTTTAAAATGTTGTTTTTTAAGTTTTGAGTGAAACGATTTCTCATCAATTTTAAAATATAGAGTTTTCAGATTTCATACATAGAAACTATCTTTACAGATGCTTAGAACCATACTATTTTATTGTGCTATTAATAACATACTTAATTTTTTCCAGCTGCTTTAAACTATTGTTATAACAGTCCACTTTTAAAAATCAAAACCCACTTAAATTTATTACTTTTGTTAATCTGAAAGTTGGCCTCTATTTCAAAAACTTGTAAGTTTAATTTGATAATAAGATTTTTTTGGTCAGTTTTACATAAAGACTATGTAAATTTAAAATTAATTTTATTTTAACCAGGATTTGTTTATGACCATTTCTTTCCTTAAGCTTTGTAAGCAATTCCCTAGGCCAGTACTGAGGTGTTCCCAGATACTATAATGCTTAAATCATTTTATATTAATGTTTTTTTCATTCAAATGAATCATCTTTATCCTTAGCTGAATCTGTAACAGAAGGCTGACAACACAGGTTATATTTATCACCTTAAATGCTTAATTGATTATTGATGTATTTTAAAGCTTGGAATGAATTCTATCAACTTTTTTTCAAAGTATGATTTTAATAATACATTTTTTTAATAATATAGAAAGACTGGTGCTTAGAAACTGATTACACTTTTCAGCAACTCCTTTAAATAAATTAAATGATACTAGAGACACATACCTAACAGTTTAGTGTATCATATTTAAAAAGATAAATGAATGAATCATTTTTAATTTTAACAAGAAAAAAATCTTATTAAATCTCTTTTTAGGATTGGTTAAACAATGAGCCAGAAATTTAACTACAATATTGACCTCATTTTTTAGCTTTCTAATTAAGATTTTTAGTTGAATACCAAAATATCAAATCTAAGTACAGTTGGATTTGCATGTTTGCTCCTTTCACTGTTTCCTCCCCCATGCCATTGAAGAATTTTGAATGGTGAGGAATTTGCGCCCTTTGGCTCAGGTTGCAGACCCACTTGATCAAGCCAGAAAAACTGGGGTCAGAACTATTCACCGCTTATCTTTTCCTTGGGCCACTTGTAAATCCTGCCTTTCTGCTCTGCAAAAAAAAAAAAGAAAAAAAAAAAAAAGAAGAAGAAGAAGAAAAAAAAAACCCTTTATATTATATTTATAGTAAAGCCTGGAGTATAAAACAAATGATTAATGCTTGATTATGACTCAAAATGAGTTAATTTTACTATTTTTAGAAGTTTTTCATTGCATTGCTGCTTATTTGATGCTTATGATTTTATTTAAGTACATTTTATTTTATAAGATGTTATAAAAGCATCCTGTTGGTAGTGAAAGTGCGGTGATACGATATTCTATTTCAGGTTGAGATTTTACACCTTTTAGATGTAGTGATTACTTTTAGTAAACTGAATTAGTTAATTTGAATTAGCTCTATAAAAAAAAGTTTTGTTTTGATGTGGTTAATTTCCAGCATTTATGTTGACATCTAAAATTTGCATGAGTCAATTATAGGACAAATTTATGAACTATATCAATAATTGTATAAAGAGTTTAAATATAAACCCAGGTTTAAACAAACACAAAACACTTTGTTCTTATCTCAGCATCCCTTAAAAGTATACAGCTCTGGTTCAGGACCTCAGGACCACCCATCACCCTGGACACTGGATACTCCTATTTATTCAAGAAGCTTGTGAAGTATCCGTATGCCAGTGGGGGATGGTGTGTGTATCTGTGTAGGAAATCATAGGTGCTTTTACCCCAACAGAAGCAGCATCATTGTTTATAAACTGAATTAGAATTTTCTAAAGCCTTACTTAAATTAAATGCTTGTTATTTTATGCAAGTACTAGTTGCAGTTTTCACATTTTTGATGCTTTTAGAAGGTTAAAGTGGGCCCCCATTAAGATTAACCTCAATCCATTACAGCTTTTTGGCTTGCAGGCCCCACCCTTTGGCCTTGGATAGCTAATACCGAGCTTTTGCTTCTTCCTGTAGAAAGGAAGGAAAGGAAAGAAAACTTCTTTCTCTTTCATTGTGTAAGTCATGTGACTTCCCTTTTAGTTACAGATAGTGCTGAAGTGAATCTCAAAATAAATAAGCTATCAAAGTTTTATGTTTATATGAAATATTTTTGAAATCTGCCTCTTATTTTTTTAATGCATTAAAATATGTTTTGAACCACTATACCTTTACAACCATGCTGCTGTTTTTTTAAGAAGCCAAAAAAGTTACTAAATAGATTTTTAAAATAATACTGATCTTTTTATCTGCACCATGGTAGTTTTTTAGTATACTTATTTTTTCTGTCAGTTATCTTAGTAACATTTGAGGTTTCTGAACTGTAGCTTATTTCTCAGAACTCGCAGTGTAAAGCAGAGATAGTTGTTGGGATCATTTTAGTGAGGAAAATTGCTAGTTGGGAAAAAAATGTTTTATAGGACTGCATGCAAATTTAGGAAGGAATTAATCGAATATATTTTTGCTTCTCTTCTGTCACCTATGATAAATAAGCAGTGTAACTAGCTGTTAGGGAGAGCTATCCAGCTCTTAGAATATTTATATTATGAAGTTAGATACCATAAGGATTTCATTATGAAGTTATATAACTTGAGGATAAATTATGTTTAGTCCTAATTTGGTGATGTAGACAGGATGTTGTAATTTATTATCAAAAATTTAATCTTTAAAATTATCTTAATTTGTTCTTAAGCTATTTTTCCAAACATTTAAATTTATTTTAGTAAACAGTATAACTGTTCCCAATAATAAGTAAAATATTTGAAACAAAGGTAGTTTTAAAAGAAGTAGCCTCTCAATTTTTAAGATAGAAATGTTTTTGGCACATATTTCCATGTAAGTAACTACTTTTAAAAGACTTCTAAGAAGAATACTATTTTAAAATCTAGTATGCATTTTTATTTAAAATACTATGTTTCAATAAAATGTTCCAGACTATTGTTACATTAAAAACATATTCTTACATGTACTTATAGTCTTTCTTATGGTCTTATAGATCTTAAAAGACAATGATATTTAATCCTATGATTTTACTATCAATCCAAGATGACTTGGTTAATAGATGTGTAAATATGAAAAATTCGTTGAGATATATAGAAAAGCTACTTAAGTTTCTATTAAAAATGGTGGGTTATCAGCTTTTCATAACTAAGATCTGGTAATGAAGTCTGTAATATGATGGTCATGCTTTCATTTACTTTGAAATTTATAGTAAGTGATTAATTTTGCATGTGCTTTACAATTGAACATTTCAACTGCAGTTTAATTATTTATTGATCGATTGATATTTATTTAATGTTTGAATTGTCCCTAAAATTTTGCTTTGGTGGAAAGGATTGGGGTACTGTATCTTTGAAATCTATTTTACCCCAATTACTCTTTGCATAGCAAGATATTCATAAAACACAATTTATTATTAAGTACTACATTTGAATCTAGTAATGACATTTATTGTTGAAATAATCCATTTAGTACTTAGTGTTCCTGTGAGTTTAAAATATCGAGAAACGAAAACCTAATTTAAAACAATTGCTAGTAGGTTTTTTGTGTACCACATGCTTCCCCGCTACACACAAAATTTGATATTAAAAAGTGAAAAGTTGAGTTTTTTTACCTTTATAATTCTTTTCTTCCTGCAAAGTTTTCTGTAATTTGCATGGACAAAAGTAGTTTTAAAATGATTTAAATGGCTTTAAGTATTTTCATGTTTAGTTATAAATACAAAGCTCATTTGTGGAAGTAACACCATTTGGGATATTGCTACTTGTTTTCATGTGGTTTTTATAAATATATGGTTGATAAATTATTTGTTTTCTGGATTTTCTTTCTCCCAAAATAAACTTTATAATAAATGGTGAATAATCTTTCAAATCTTTAAATATACGAAGTGCCAAATAAATAAGAACATTTGTTTCAATTCATTCTTTAGTTTAAGGTTGGATATATATATATATATATATATTTTTAAGATATCTTGCTATATCTTAAAATATATATGTATATGTGTATATATATATACATATATATGTATATATATGTATATGTGTATATATATACATACATATACATATATATATATAAAATCTTAACCAATAGTGTTTGGGAAATTTTTTATTAGATATTGACCACTTTTCCATCCTCCCTGCATTTACTTTTAAAAGTATTAAACCATTAATATTCCTGAAGGTAATCCAGAATTTCCTGTGAGACTCAGTGTTCAACATATATTCAATTATCCAAATTTACAAAATCCAAACAAATTTTGGAAAATCTCAAAAGACATGGGATAATATTGTCAGTGAGATTTTTCATAGAATATAGTTCATTATTTCAATTTATATTTAAAATTTTTAACTGTAAATTGAAAAAAAAAAAAGAAGTCACCTAAATTATTATAGCAGGCAGTCCCCAAGTTATTCCCTGGCTTAACATTATCATTTCATCTGCCACCAGAATTATTACAGCCGTAAGTGGTCTTTCTCTTTGAGTTTTCTCCTCCCCCTTTTTCCCTTCCCCCACTCCCATTTGGGAAGGAAGCCTGAGGCCCTAGCTCTGGAGACACAAGGAAAAAGCAAGCACTCAGCAAAAGTGTCTATCTTTGACAGAGGTGTCATCCCTTGGAGAAGTGTAGTTGAGAAGTTAATAACATTAGAATTTTTGAAATTCATCTTTAATTAATGTAGAATTTATTTTCGATATAGCTGGATATTGCTGTCATTGTGAAAAAAGAAGTGTACTTTGTTTAGGCAATAGCAAGGTCAAATCCAGTCCTCCACCACTTTTCTCTTTACTTAGCTTTGGTTAAATCTTTTATATTTTTCCAAAGGCTGTTACCAGTGATTTTACCATCATTAAAGAGCATGGTGTGCTCTGAACAAAAGCAATAGACAGGTAATTTTAGCATTTGTAACAACTTACCAATATTTGCAGTATTTACCTAAATTTCCAGAGAAATTATATATGAAATGTTTTACTCTACATCATTCGTTATCTAAAGATAACGTTTATATGTCTAGCATGTTTTTGCCTGGAAGCCTTTTTAAACTACAAAGTGACTCCTAAAATAGGCTAACAATGATAATAAATCAATATTGATAGGTCTAAAAATGTTTTAATTATTTACTTTCTTAGGTTTTTGTGACATTGCCTTTTATTCGTTTGTTTGTTTCAGGATGAGTAAGAAAATGACATTTACCCTTCCACCAAATTGGGTTACTTAGATAGGAAAATTTAATGTCATTTCTGACTTGTAACTCCTTATTATCCTTCATGTCCAATCAATAATTAAATAATGTGTGTGTGTATTACATATGTGTGTGTGTGTGTGTGTGTGTGTGTGTGTGTGTGTGTAACTTCCTATCATCTGTACTTGAGATCTTAATGATTAGAGTCTTGATTGGCTGTCCTGAAGTTTATATCTAGAAAAACAAGGGTCTGAATATTAGGCAGTCAGATAAAGAAGCTTTGGATTTAAAGGCAGGCATATAATATGATTTGATGTTAGGTTTTTCCAGGGGCATGCTCCTGCAGGTGAATCGCCTTCTAAAGGAAATCTGGTAGCAGGCTGCCTCCATCAAGACTTAGTTAGCTCCATCAGTTTATTTAACAAATAATTATCGAACACCTAATATGTGAGATACAGCAATGAGCAAAACAAAATGAATGAAAATACCAGCCTTCATGCACCAACTCCCACTCTCCTCATCTCTTTTGCATTGTTTTCTGTCTCTACTGCAAAAATAGGAACACACTACAAAATACAACATTGTTAATTTTTTTAAAAATTTCATGGTAATGTTTGAACTCTGGAACTTAATCTGAGGAGAGTTTGAACATGAAGAGCATAAAAGAAGAAGGTGTAAAGTAACATTTATGAAATGATGACCCAAAGTCTGAGTTCTAGAGCATTCTAAAAATTGTAATTTGAGGTACATACAATAGTATTGTTAATAAAGAGAAGTAGAAGTTAGTGATCCACAGCAAAAGTGTTGACTCAACACTTTGGGTCACGTTGGACTTTGGGACCAGATAATTCTTGGTGGTTGGGGGTTATCCTGTGCTTCATAATGTGTAGCAATATCCTTGACCCACTTCCCATTAGATACCAGCAACACACTTCCCCATTTGTGACAATCAGAAGTGTCTCCGAACATTGCTAAATGTCCCAGGAAAGGCAAAATGCCCCATTTGAGAACCTCTGATTTAATGACTCTGGTAAGTGCTTTATCAAATATGTAATGCTTCGTAATTAATATCTATAATCTTTTGTTTAAACATAAATGTAATCTAAAATGATTTTAGAGGGCCTGAACATGGGGGGTACGATATTACCAATACGTTCATATTTAAGTAGCAATATGGACTGAAAGCTAAACACGAAACTTTTTAACATTTTTATTTTTAGAATGTTATATATTATATCGTTCTGATTGTAAATATAGTACGTGTTGATTACAGGAATTTAGACAGAGAAGAATATAAAGACCATAATAAAAATCATGCATTACCACCCAGAGATAATCACTGCTTCCCTTTTAGTTTATTTTCTTTTACTTTTTTTCTTTCTCTGGATAACTTAAAAACAAATTCTATTTTTGAATTATTTACTTTTAGGTTATTTGCCTAAAAGTTTTTTACAAGTGGGAACAATAGCTTTCCAATTTCCTTTGTCAGATTATTGCCAATTTTAAATTAGAGGATTTTAAAGTTAATTGAAGTATAATAGGAAAAATAGAGATTTATAAATTAATTTGGAAGTTGAGAAAAAGTATAGAGAAATAAATACTATGCATTTGAGTGATTCTAAATAATATTTGTTAGTGACATACATTTTTTGAAATAAGAGTAAACCTAGCATCCTATATTATTTGTTATTTTAATCTACTTATAATCTCACAAGTCTGAATATGTAAAATATCTATTTTAAAAAATTTTAAATCTGGGAAATTTTGTCATTAGGAAAACTTGGGGGAAAACAAATATGTGTCTTTATTTCACATGCAAAATATAGAAAGGATTGGTATATGTATTTTACATAAATTTGAAAGCCATCATTAAATCTTCAGGTAGATTATCAGTTTTATAGGCAAATTAATACCTTTTTCTCCTAGCAGGTATGAAATTCGATTCTAAATATATTAGAGATGACCTTTACTTCTAAAATATATTATATAAAATTCTGTAATATAGTTATCTTAATAATAAAATGCGATGAAATATTAAAATTTATAGGTTTACACAAGTTTTAATGAATCTTAACCAAAGCATGTTAAGTACCTTGTCAGTGTCATTTACAATTAAGAGAGGGTGACTTTTTATCTCTTTTAGAAAGAAAAATGTTTGGCCATAGAGCAAGGACAGGAAAAATGGTGCATGTGCTAAAAGGTAGAAGTAGTCTTTTGCATTTGAAAATTTTATATGACATTGGGAGTTTCCAGGAGCCCCTCTCTACTTTAAATTCCCAAATTGATTTCAGAGTTGCACAAATATTTATATTCCTTTTCATGCTGAGAAGATCTATGCTGACCTAAATTTAAGTGGCAAACATACTTCGGGTTCTGTTTTGCATTATAGAAATTAAAAACCTATGTTAAAGGAACAAATTTCATTTAATGTGAAAGGAAGCAGCCTTTATATGCTCCTTAAGTGTTCCTTTCTTAACAGTGATTGATTCATTATCCATTCGTCTACATATTTATTAGTTGTCACCCATGCAACTTATCTATTTGCTACAATTCCTCCTTCATATGCATACTGAATTAACCCTTTCCTATCATGTCCACTTACATTGTTGACTATCCTCATTGTCTCAACATAGCCACTAGGAACAGCCCATCCTTAATCTATCACTATTAATTTTATTCCTATCATATATTGAAAGGTATGCCTCTTATCATTTTCTGCTGTATATTTTATGCTATAAATTTTCTCATGCTTCCTGGGTGCTTGGTCCATTCCTAATATAATGCTAATCAGAACTGAGGTTGGACACCACGGTAGATTTTGGAACATCTTATTTTAGCTAGCAAAAATATAGCATCACAGAGGATGCAGGATATATCCTTCCACACTATAAAGTCACCTTAGCCTTTGTTTCCTTTGTGCTATTATTTCCATCTTTTCTAAAACACTGCTATTTTTAAATCTTTCACTCATTTTGCTCCTCTCACCACTTTGTGTGTGTGTGTGTGTGTGTGTGTGTGTGTGTGTGTGTGTGTTTCTCCTCTTTCTCAACTTCCACCCCCACTCCCTCTTCCTGGTGTAAAGAGCTTCTGTAGGAAATTGATAATCGGTGTCTTTCTGCTTCAAAGTCTTTAACACATGGAGCTGGCTGCTAAGAGAAATTGACCAGGTTCCTGTGATCCTTGTCAGTTTCTCTGATTAATCAATTTTTCTGTACCAGAGTAGCTGCTTTTAACAAAAGAAAACTATATTGAAATTTCAGTCATTTGCCCATTGCCACCTCACTTCTGTTTTTTCTATTCCTATCACTTTACCTTTTTATTATAAACTTTTAATTCATGGCTTTTAATTACCTCATTTGTACTGACTAGAAAGTAAAGAGCCTATTTCATGAATTTGTATCTCCTCAATGATTCCAGCTAATACTTGCACAATTTAATTTATAAAGCTGCTTCCTATTCAGAAAGCAAAGACTACAGATCAAAATGAGTGCATTTCTTTCCTCATTCTTGTTGACTTTCTACAAAAACCAAGGCAAAGCAATTCCAAAGCACTTAGAAGGAAATCATGCTGTCATAGAAACTAATGCAATGAGACCCAGAAAAACCAGGGAGAGTTACTATATTGCTTTTTATAGGATTATTTCTTTAAACATGTCAGGTACTGTTATACTTAGATACAGAGTTAAAAAAAAAATGTGTCTTTAGGTCATGGACAAGTTTGAGCAGCCAAGTTAGCCTCAAAATAAAGTTATAATATCTGACGAGAAAATTTACAAAATAGCCAAAATATATTTGGACTATCCCGTAGGCATTACATAAAGATGTTTACACATAGAGATATTAGATATGGACAAGTTATCATAGGAAGGAGTTAATTTGAACGGCCTTAGGCTTAGTGGTGAAATTGCATGATGACTAATGCTCCAGAGCATGTTTCGTAAACAAGTAGTTGTATGGTGATTAGTAAGTGTTCCCTGAAAGGAAAAAAAGCCCCTTTTCAATAAGTTTGGTAAATTCTTGGTTATACAAAATTCTGTGTGTCTTTATTTAGTAAATGACTTCTCAGTGCCTTATTATACTGTATTATGCTATCAGTCTCCAAGATAGGGATATAGTATGTAGTACTTTCCATACTTGAACATTCACATCCCCTCTTTATTTTTTTTAAGAATTGTTTCATGGGGTATGGTTCCATGGGGGGCAGAAACTGAGAAATTTTTGGCCAATGGCCAGTAATCTATGTATTAACATCTTTACTCTTTATCTCATAATTTATTGTTAAGTTAAAGGAAATTAAAGGTTTTTAAAACATTTCTCAACATTTTTAGTGTTGACCAGAGTCATAAATAATATCCAAGACATCCAGAAAAGCTGCAGGGGGTGGGGGCTGTTTCATCACATAAAAACTAGCCTTACAGGTGAGCTAAACTCATGCAAGGATTCAGAAAACATCAGCCATACACATAGGCATCTGAAAAGGAAAGTGAAGATAGCACGAGATTGGTAAATGGTGGTGATAGTGGCATAGGGAAGCTGAAATTTGGCTAGGGTAAGTCAGGTGGAAAAAAAAGAAAAAGAGTAAGTAATACACATTTATCTTTCACTAGCAGCTTCTGGGAATAGCCTCTGGCCTATAGCACCTGGCTGGCTTTTTTTGAGTAGCAGCTGAGCTTGCTGGAAGACAGCTACCCCAGTTTCTTAACAGGACAATATCAGGTATCCTCCCCTGGGAAGTTTTAGTGCCCTAAGAGCAATGATTCCAAGCATTTTTTAAAAATTTATTAAATTTCTGATCTGTTGCAGCCCAAACACTTTTGTACAGATGCTTTCCTCGGTTTATATACTTGTCCAGTAACGAAAGCTTACTGAAAAGCATTGGTCCTCAGACCACACACACACCAGCACTGTTACTAGAAAAACTATCACCACTTCCACCTGCTCTCACCTTGAAAATATCTTACTGCTTACAGCTGCTTAAAATTCTTCCTACTGGAAACTAAACTTAATTCCACGAGTAGGGAAAACATGATTTAAAAATATAGATTCTGTATCACTGATTATAATTTTGGTAATTTGTGAACCAGTAAACATTTTTTAAAGATTGGGGTGATTTAACAAATCTTTAATAATTGCTTTTCCAAAAAAATTGTTATAAATTTCACTGTTATAAAGAATGTAGAACACAATCTACAAATAATACATTTATAGTATTTTATTATAAATTTCGTGTAGCCAGTTTAGTCTCACAGATTGCTTTTGTTGATTTTTTTCTGAATGCTTGTATCCATAGCCAAACTGTGCTTGTAATTGATAAACAAGTGTAATTCTTACATGAATGTTAAACAATTTTACCACACTGATGAGTAACACGAAACTCACACAAGAAAGACAAAGATGTCAAAACTTTATTGTGAGTGATTTCATTGCTGAATTGGATAACAGTTTTTGAATACTGTAAGGCTATTTCTTCAATTTTTGTGCTATTTACAATGTAACAAATATATGTATATATATATATATAGGCATGATACACTGTTAAATTTAATCTGCATTATTAACATTTTCTCCATCACTTTCCTAAGTGTCTAGACATTCAACAAAAGAAAAAGTCAAGCCTTGATTTGCAGCATTTGCCAATTTCCATGGTATAAATACTTTCATAGTAAATATTTATAATAAAATAATTAAGAAGTATGACTTTTGAGTATTTTAATTATTTTTTACATTCTTTATTTCATTGTATTTCTTATTTCATTTATTTATTTTTACTTATAAATTTTATTTAAAAATTTTATTTTATTTTTATTTATAATTTTTAATAATAACTTTAACAACTATTTTGTGGATTATAGTTGTGAATTTAGAAGTCATCATATGTAGATAGTAGTGAAAGTGAGGTGGAGACCATCATAAAAGAAGAAAATGCAAGGCGCATTTGAGATCTTGCTCTCTGGCATATGTCATCAGTGTGGCTCAAATAAACTCATAAAAATTCTCTAAAAAAAGAAAGAAAGTGAAGGAGAAGGAGAAAGAGGAGAGGAAAGAGGGGAGGGAAAGAGAAAGAGGAGGAAGAGGAAGAAGAGGAATAATAAAAAAGGGACGGGAAAGAGGAAGAGATACAGAATGGGAAAAAAAAGGATCCAGGAACAAAATTCTGGAAAGTACCAATAAATGAAAGGGATCAATGACATATCTATAGTTTTCTTTGTAGTGATCTAAAGATACAGATATTGGGATTAACAAGGAGCTTATCTTTTTTATGGAATTAATGAGCAAAGGTATAGACTCTTATAATGGGAAAAATTGCTTAACATGTGAGTAAATACATGAAATGTAATATGAACTATAAAAGTATACTGAAACCAAAAATAGCTTGGTTTTAGATAATGGAGACTTTTAGATATGTGTTTCGAAAAAGATTAAAATTAAGATAAAAATATATAAATATATATGCTCCATATAGAAATAAATGCCATTATGAGCACACCTGACTCAAAATTGGATTTACTAATTTGTGGCAATGAGAGATGTACACGTCGTGTGGAACCTTGGAACATCCCAGTGAGAGGATGTTAGAAAGGACTTATAGGATTTGGATTTGTGTTAGGTAATTTGGCAGGGAAATCAAGGAAGCAGGGGTTTTCTCTGTGTTGGATGTTGTCAAAAAGCAGCAATAATGCTGTGACTGGAATTTTAATCTAGAAGGCAGGAAAAACATGATGGTGCTAAAACTGGAGAGGGTAAGGAAGCAGACATATTAGCCAGCAAAGGGGTGTTTGTTTGTTTGTTTGTATACTGTTTGTTTTTGTCTCTGATCAGATAAAGTCACAGAGTGGCCTTGTCTGGAGTTGGTATTGTCTAAATTTGCTTACATTCAAAATAAAATGTTATGTTATGAAAACCCTGGCATGGCTGTGAGAACCAAGTTAACGCCCCACAACACAAGGCCTGACTGATAGTGACAGGCCAGTCCTAGCCTGCTACAGGCTACTTTTGTCTTCTTCAGTCTAAAACAGTGATAAGAGAAAAGGTTCAGCAAAGGCTCAGTGGCAGAGATAATTGTGGGCATCATTAGGAAGTGCACTAGTAAGTCTGTAGTTGAGATACAATAAGGGTAGTATTTAAGCGAAGTTTGGAGAGGTGGAAAGCTAAATAGAGACCAGATGGTGAATGATTTTAAATAATCAGCTTCGAATAGAGTTCACACAAAGTCTTGAAACAGGTTATGGTATGACAAAATTAGTGTTTCTGGACAATAAACTACCTTTTAAAATTATTAAAATCTAAAAATGATTTTAACGAACCTTATCTTGCCTGTAACTAAAAGAACTACTAATTTTTCTTTAAGTATTTGTCCATATGTTTTTTTTACATTGTTATTTTATATTCTGAACTTGAAAATTTTTTTGCTTAATTTACCATTATTGTTCTGTGTTTTTACCTTGTTTGAAGAGGATCATTCTGGTAATAGTCTGTGAGGCTATCAGTTTTCTCTGAAAGGGAAAGGCAGTAAAAGCAGTAACTTAAAGGAAATGATAAATTTGGGGGAGAAAAATTCAACAAGTCTCTTGTTACTGATAAGCTGGCATAAAGGAAGAGAAGAATTAAAAATTCTGACCCTTTAACAGTGATAAAATTGATCCCTCTCTCGCCCCCTCTCTTTATATATATAATTTCTCAATTGGACAATATTATAATATAGTATCAACAAAAGTATGTAACACCAACACAATTTCTATAAGATGTTTTGAAAGTTCCAAAATACACACAATTGTTAAAATGGTAAAGTGTTTTTAGGTTGAAAGCTTTGACATTTGGTGACCATTAATGAAAATAATGATGAGAGAAGAAGTCCATACTAATATTGCAATAAGGATTTATAATCTGCAAGTGTCTGAGTTCATATCCCATAAAAATCAGTGTGGAAACATTAGTGACGGCTGACACTTCTGGGTTTAAGATGCCTGCTTAACTATCCCATTAGTATTGGTGGTACTCATCAGAAGAAGCACTAACCTTTCATCCTTAATTTATTTCTATCTGCCTTTTTGATAAGATTGTCCTCTTTAGAAATCTTCGGGTGAAAAAATTGTCTTACTTATATACAGTAATAAACTGAGAAGAGGAAGTTTTCATTATTGGATATATTGAAAGATTGTTTTAAACTTTTTTATACTATAAAGTTAAGTACTTTTGTTATCTATCTAATTTGTTTTAATCATATAGAATAGTTTTATATGTAATATGTAATACAAATCAATCATACTGTAATAGAATATTAAAATTAACATGCCTAATTCCTGGCCCATAATTTTAAGTGTTTAGTGTTATAAAACTTCATAAGGAAAAAACTAGAAATTGTTGAAGTTCATTGTAGTAGAATTTAACCTATCGTTAATGTCCTGAGACTACATATCATTCATAAAGTATAAAGTTCAACTAAAAGAGAGATGTTAAATTTCTTAATATTTTATTATCATTTTATTTAGATTTTCCAATGTTAAACTTTAACAGGGAACATGTTTAACAATGAACATACCCCAGAATAATTCAGAATTACATGATTTACTTCATCTAATTTTATTATAGTAGTAGTTTATATAGTATATAGTTTATATAGTTTATAGTATAGTAGTTTAATTTATTGGTCAAATATCGACAATAATCAAATTATCATTTTTGATTAAAAAAGGTTTAACCTTCACCATTTATATTTAACCTTTTTCCTTTCCAAATATGCCAGCTTGTCATGTTACAACTGCATGTATAAAAAATTAATTTTTTTGCTTGTGTATTTCCTCTTAGAATTCAGTATCATTAATCATTCACTGATGTTGATGCTTAAAGTCATGTTTATATTTAGATAACCTATTATTTATAAATGTAAAGATGGCTATTTGTTTAATGAGCAAACTCTTTTATTTCAAATACATTTTAAATTTATAAAGTACACTTTATACATTGCAGTCTTATACATTTAAGTAGTTAGTAAATTGTGTATAAATTATATATGTATGCATCTCAGGAATAAACCAGAATTTTTTTTTTCTTGTACATGACCGTGGATCTTTTTCCTGTTACTGTATTTTTATTGATTAGACTCAAATAACTTGTAGAAACTTGTTAGGAAATTGAAAGGCAAAATGCAAATAATATATATTTTTTCAGTACATATACCAAAGGTTAATATCCTTGAAGTGTAAAGAAGTCTTTTTAATTGGCAAGACAAAAACAAGCATCCTTGTAGAAAACAGCATTTAACAGATAAAATTTGGCATTTTAGTAATATATGATATTAATAAAGTTTCAGAGAAATGGACAGCCTCAGATCTCTGACACTTTTTATAATAACGCATTGAAAAAAGTAGATATACATCATTACGTTATTAAATTATGAACATCCATGTAATGTAATACTATGCAGCCAATTTTTTTAAATGATGTTTTCAAACTGAGATTGTTAAATTGTATTCAGAAGTGACCTTGATTTACTTAGAAGTACTTTGAGAACCACTGGGAAAGGGGCCGCTGAGAACAACTCCATTCTGATTCAACCATATCAGCTTTATCTCTGCTGTAGGTCATCATTTAACCTTGTCATGGATCAGTTGTTGTAAACTGCAACTTTAGGTGAAACGATTTAAATGAAACCAATTTTACCACAGGCTAGGTTAATTGATATAAGTAAGAGTTAAGTTCCTAGGGCATATTTCTGATCACAAAAACATCACCAAACTTTTAAACAAAGACTCGAAACACTTCTAATGTTAAACATTTAAATAAATAAATTTAAGAAAAACTAATAAAAACATGTAAGGTGATTATTTTCCAACCCACTTATTCCAGTTCAGGGCCATGGGTGGCTGGAGCCTCTCTTGACAGCTTGGGGCGCAGGGTAGGACCCAACCCTGGACAGGACACCCTTCCATCACACAGCCCCTTACACACACACCCACTCTCACTAAGACTGGAACAGTGTAGACACACCAGGTCACCTAATGTGCACGTCTTTGGGATGTGGGAGGAAACCAGAGTACACAGAGAAAACTCAAGCAGAAGTGGGGAGAACATGCAAACTCCACCCAGAGAGTGGCCTTGGCCAGGAATCGATTTTTTTTTCTCATTGAGATGATGAAACAACGTTATTCAAGGACCTGCTATATTTGTCTTTTATACAGAATTTTCTGATAAGCGTTGCCTGGAAAAAGGATAGGAAAGGGAGTACATTTGGCTGCTAAAAACATGGCCTTAGAGTGTGCTCAATACAATGGAAAGATACTGATATTATTACCCCGCTAAATGAAAAATAGTGGAGTATAAACATTGGTGGCTTTCAATAGCAGGATCTCAATGTTTAGATAGATATATTTTTAAAAAGTTCTATCTCCATCTGTTGATATGCATATGAAAAAATGAAAAGTTTATGGTAATAGTGGTAACAAAATGATAAAAAAAAAAGTGGTGTGATGAGATTTTAGGTAATTATTACCCTCTGTTTTTAATTTTAATCTGTATTTTATGAAATGAGCAAGTACTATTTGTGATGAAGGAAAAAAGCAATAGCAATCATTTATACTTTAAAAATGTTATCACATTTACATGCAAAGTGCCCTTTAATATTCGTGTGGTCTAAGTATAGAATTTACTATATGCCAGGTACTATTCTAAGCAGTTGACATATATTAACTTACCTAAAACTTTTAACAACCCTATACAGTTAGTATCATAGTTGACCCGTGAACAACACAGATTCAAACCATGGAGGTCCACTTACATGTGGATTTTTTTCAATAAATTCAGGAAATATATTTTCTATATGATTTTCTTAACATTTTCTTTTCTCTGGCTTACTTTCTTGTAAGAATACAATATAAAATACATATAACATACAAAATAAGTGTTCATCAAATGTTTATGTTTTTGGTAAGGTTTCTAGTTAACAGTAGGCTGTTAGTAGTTAAGTTTTGAGGGAGTCAAGTTATATGTAGATTTTTGATTACGCAGGGTGTTGGTGCTTCTAACCCCCAGGCTGTCCAAGGGTCAACTGTATTATATACATAGAGTTTAAGTAGTATGACCAAAGTCACAGTGCTGATTCAAATTGCCTTGATACATTGCCCTTGGTTTTCAAATGCCATCTCTTGGAACCCCAGTTTATATTACTAATTCCCTTAAATTTCAGAAATAGTTTTCAGATGGTGAATATGAAAACATATATAAGTTGTTGACATGTTGTATATATTTTATGTTTTGTTTGTATTTTTGGTTTATCATCTCCTTTTGTTAGATAGAAGACTTTGCCCTGCTGCTGCTATTGCTTCACTCACTGCTACTGTCATATGCAGATAGGAAACGAGAGGATCTTCTAGATTGATCAGATGCCTATTCACATTAAAACATTTTAGAAGCCTGCCTGTGGTATCCCTGGCCCTGAAGTTACTGCGTTCGTTTTTAAGCAAGCTGAGCAGCACACGTGTCTGGATATGTACAATATCTACACGCCGTGCCTCTGGAACACACATAAATCATTTGCCCTTGAAACATACACAAATCACAGTTTCTTTATACTCAGAGATGACATTTCTTTTGGTATTATTTCCTGATCCAGACTTCCCACTGTCGGCAAGATTTATGCTTGACTTACTAATGGTAGTAACAAGTTGTGTTGAGACATTTCTATATTCTCTTATCTGTGACTTTGTGGGCCTTCACCGAGGAAGATGAAAAAGCTGGGAGAGGCCTTAGTGCATTTAGAGACCAGAAATTCTCATGCATGTGCCTTGTTTCAACAGAAGATAGTTCATTTCGAAAATTCATACTTCTTAGGGTTGATGAATGTCGAAAGGAAACATCGTCAGGGCTTTAAGGGAAAAGGCACATGTAGGAGAAAGGAAGAATTATTAACAAGGGTAACAGAGCATGTTGAGTGAAAGGGTGGAGAAGACAAGAGAACTGTGTTAATGAAAGTATAGAAATTGGCACAGTATTACTGAAAGATGATGAGTTGATTAAGAAAATATTATGATATCCCTAATAATAAAAGGAGCCCTTCACCAAGTTTTTCTTGATATTAAAATAATTCATGTCCCTAGCTAAAAGTTATTTTTTCGAACACATATTTAAATATTAGAGAAAGGGGAAGAGGGATAAAATACATAGCACAATCATAAGTTAATGATGCCATTGATTAATATTACATCTTTTTCTTTTCTGTCTGGTTATTTGGAACAATTTGTAGTAATGTAAATAATGTAATGAATGCATAGCTGGGACATTGCCTTACATGTATCCAGTGATTTATCCAGTGAAAGAATTAGACCAGAGTCGTAGAACTTGTTTCATGCTTGGACAGATCCCCTGGGGCTTTGTGACCCTTCTGTGATCTTTGGAGCAGGCTGGGCACTTGAAGAGATCCTCTGATTTTTGGGGAGGAAAGTTTGTTCGTTTTTTGCCCAACTTTGCACCAGCCACAAAGATTTCTTCCATGGCATATAAGATCCTACTCTCTAATACATAGATTGGAAGATGACGATGGTCAGGTGGTCATGCGGTTAATAAAAATATTTCAGAATAATATATCTCATAGTCATTACCTATGTTTACAATGAGAAGATTAAACAGTATAGAAATGTGATCTGTTTTCAGACCTTCTTTGTAAAGTACCTCTCAAATCTTTATGACATAACTCTTAAGACTGTACTGTTCAAAGTGATGGTCACTAGTCTTTGAGGCTATTTAAATTTAAATTAATAAAATATTTAGTTCTTCAGTTGCACTAACGGTATTTCATGTGTTCAATAGCCACATGTGGCTAGTTAGTAGCTACCCTCTTGGACAGTGCAAATACAGATTATTTCTGTCATTGGATCACATCCTATTGGTAAACAATACTATAGAAAGATGTGTCTTTTGAGGAGGTCATTGATGTTGCCTCCTCCACATGTTTTAAAATGTACACGTATTGAAGAGAAACCATAGTGTTTTTTCAAATTTTTCAAATTAAGCAAATGCTGTTCTTGTATTGTGACAGTATATTACAATGACAGATTTCCCAGTTAGCTCACTTTACTATTTTTTGAGGAAAGCTTTATTCAAGTTAATCAGTAATAGAGATTTACTGTGCTAGGCTGTAAAGTAACCTGAAGTTGGACTTGCAGGAAACGGCATTGTGTAGGTACTGAAAAAGAATACCAACTTCGAAGACAAGAAACGTGATCTTGTCCTAGCTTTCTCATTAACTAGTTATAAGACTTTGGACATTTAATTTTCCGAAGTTAGTTGGGGATTTAACTTCTTCATCCCTAAATTGTAGATTTAAATAAAATAGTTTTAGACTTTTTTTGCTATAATAGTTAATTCTGGGTACTTCCGTTACCTTACATATAACTTTTATAAAGAGCCATGATTTTAAGTGGAAGAGGTAATCCACAGAGAAAGAGATATTGATGAAGTGGCTAAGAGAACGATGCTCTTGTTCACAATTATTTAAAGACAGAGCACTTAGCTGTAAAAACCACTAAACCAATGCCCAGGAATATAAGAGGGACTCCGTCGGTCTTAAGTTGTAGCAGCTTATCATAAATAATTGCTTTCATCATGTTCACTCCTTCTGCATAAAAACCTTAATTAGTGTTGGAGTAATGCGGATCTGGGTTAGATAGCATTTCCTCTGATTACTAGTTCTGTAACCTTGAGCAAGTTACATGACCTATCTTGCTTCAGTTTCTCATTGAAAGGATAAAGTGAGGTGATAATTATTTCCTGGAGCTTGTAGTCACTTCAGAAAGACACGTTATTATAAAAATAGTTAGGACAGTCTGTCATAGAGGTGTACCAAGTATTATAAAAACGGAAAGGAAGGCTATCTAACAGACAAGTCAAGGTAGAGAAAAAGAGAGTGGTAGTATTCCAGGCAGAGTGAGTGAGTAGCATGTGTAGGCAGGCAAGGGATCTAGCTAAAGTATAGAGGAGTAGAAAAGTATGTTAACAGTTAAGCCTGAGAATATAACCAGAGACTAGAAAGTAAAGGACTAAGATATTTAAACTTCATGTTGAACACTGTGGGAACACACTGAAAACTTTTAAGCCTATGTGTGTGAGCGAGGGAACACGAAGTTACGGAGAGAGAAAGAACAGAACCGTACTTCTGGAGGTTCACTGTAGCAGCAATGTGGAGAATGGATTGAAAACAAAGAGAACAGTAGGAAGCTATTGTTTTTGTTTGTTTTTCAGTTTAAGTGAGAAGTGAAGAATCATATTAGAAAAAATCGAAGGAAAGGGGCAGTTTCTACATATGTTAAGGAAGTAAAATCAGTATTCATCAAACTTGGTAACTGGTTTTCAGGACTCTCTCTGGTAGTTTGGCTAGGTAGAGAATCCGTATGGAAATACTTTTACCTCAGAATTTTGCAAATCTTTTTCTGTTATCTTCTATTTCTGTTGTTGCTGTTGAAAAGTCGGATGTCATTCTGATTCCCATTCCTTTTTATAAAACCTCACCTTTCTTTCTTTCTCCTAAGAATGTTTTAGGTTCCCTCTTCCCCTTTCCCCCTAACCTGGATTGTTCTGAGATTTCTGTCATGTGCAGAGTTTTTAATTAATTTTTTTTGTAACTTGATCTTTTCAGTGTGAAAACACATGTTTTTTCTGTTCTTAAACTATCCTCAATAAAGCCCTCTCCTTTATTTCATTCTTTCTGTGACTTTGATGGGTAGATGCTATATTTTAAACCTTTCACTCCGTTTTTTCTTCTTTGTGCTCCTTTTAGAATATTTAATCAGTTTAGTAACACTTCTGTTGAATTTTCAGTTTCTCTAATCATATATGCAATTTCCAAGAGGTCTTTTTTGTTTTCAGGAGAACCTTGACTTGTTTTATGGATGTAATATAGTCTCTTCTATCTGAGGATGTTAATTGCAGATTTTTAATATTTCTTTTCCCTACCTTTGCTTGTTTCCTCCAGCCTTTTGTTGTTGTTGTCTTGTTGTTTTTTTATTTTGCTTCCTTTCCTCCATGTTAAAGTATCTGGTGGTTCTGGGCTATTTTGAAGAGTGACCTAGCCATTTTGATATGTGACAGATATACTAAATGCTTTGACACACCACATAGCATGGATTAACATCCAGGATAATTTTCCCTCCTCCCACTTGCCACCTGTAAGATAATGCCAGATATTTTTAGCTTTTTGTTATGGCCACAACTCACTTTTAGATTCTTATTCCTGTACCACTCAAGACAGTCTAGATCAAGTTTCGCTAACAGATAACCTCTGATATTCAGCGGCTACACAATGAAAGTTCTGTCTCTCTCACACCACATGGGCAGTGTGGTCTGCAGGGCCTTCTACTCATGATCCTTACTTCAGGACTCAGTCTAGTGGAGGCTCCGTCATGCAACTTGTTTCTCTAATTGCTAAGGCCGGAAAAGAGAATATGGCAGATTGAGCACTACCTTTAAAGCTTCTACTCCAAAGATTCTGAGCCACTCCTACTCACATTTCATTGGCCAAAGTAACTCATGTGGCCATGCTTAATTTAAAAGATAGTCGTGAAGTGTAAGCTGCCATTTTCTCTAAAGAGGAGCATCACCAGAATGTCTGTCAACCGCTATAATAGCTACCACAATGGCACTCCACTTAAGCACATTCTATGATTTCTTCATGCTCTCACTATTTTAGTAGATTTTGCAGTGTGTGTATTCCAGGAGTGAAATGTCTAAGCTCCCTTCCACCTTCAAATTCTGTGGCTGGTGATTTAAGAACTGCCACTCACCCTTGACAAACGGTTGAAAACTACTATGTTTAATAAATGTAGTGAAATAAAAACATTAATATTCCATAAAAGGTGGTAGCTGTTTTCATCAATAGCAGTTTCTTAAAGAAAAATGAAACATTCCAAAGTTTGAAAAAATTTTAAGACCTTTTTGTTACTTTGTTGAATTATTGACAGTATTTAACCACTGCTTGTACCCTTGAATTATAAATGTTCAATTTCAAGTTCATATATGACAAATTCATCAGCTGACTTGACTGTTCTTTCTTGGTTGAAAATAAACATTTATATTTAAAAATACTTTTCTCATAAGTTATTCTATGCTGTCTTTTTAAAAAATATCAAAAATGTCAGTATCTTTCTGTGAGATAAAATTTCATTCCTCTTTATTTTGTGTTTTAGATTCAGACTTTATTTTAGTTTTATTGCTGAAATTATCCTTGTAAGCCTAGTAACATTGTAACACCATAATACTAAATCAGTAAGCTTTTCCCTGTCAATGCCTATTTTTCCATCATATTCAATTTAGTAGATTATTTCAAATGACATAATTTTGTTTTCCAAACTAAGTTGGTCAATTTATACTAAAAACAAATTAACAGCCTTATTTTCATTCTGTATTTGAAAATGACATTATCTCTTAACAGAAGCCACACAAGCACTTTGCTAAATTTCATTATTTGAAGCTTATGTATGTTTAATTTTTCTTTTCTAGGAGGAGTACCTAAACATCAAAATAATGTTATAATATTTGCTTGCCTTTGAATGATGATTTTATATGAAAGTTTTGGGCACTGTCCATATAGTGGAAACAATTGAAGAACTCATTATTATTAGTATAATGGAACTTGTTAAGCTTGAGTCTAATGACTTGACCCATTTCCTTTTAAATGCCTTGCTTTTAATCAAGAAATAGAAACCTCTAGCTTTTATAGGTGGTTATTTTCACTTCACACACACTGATATTCAGCTAGGAAGAACTCTCAAGGTATTGAAACAAGACATGTATGTTTACTTGTTAATAAACAACTGACACATTATGTACTCGAGTCTTGATGCTTTTGAGTATATTACATGTACTCTAGTAATAACTGCATTTGTTTGATTTGTCTGTGTGTGTGTGGCCAAAAACAATCCAGAAGCTTTAATGAAGGCAATACAGAGCTGTGCATAGTATTAAAAATCAAAAACATGAGTTTTAATACATGTACTGAAAGATATATAAGAAACGATTGAATAAAGAATATGTGGTACACACACACACACACACACACACACACACATATACAGTGGGGTATTATGTGGCCATATAAAAAGAATGAAGTCTTGCCATTTGCAACTACATGGATGGACCTAGAGGGCATTATGCTAAGTGAAATAAGTCTGACCAAAAAAAGACATACCATATTATTTCACGTATACGTAGAATTTTAAAAACAAAATAAACAAAACAGAAACAGACTCAGAAACAGGGAGCAAACTGGTAATTGCCAGATAGGAGAGAGGGTTAGGGGTTTGGATGAAAAAGCTGAAGGGATTAAGAAGTACAAATTGGTAGTTACAAAAAAGCCAGGGGGATGAAGATAGTAATAGAAACTATTATGAAATCACACAAACAAAATGTGCAAACCTAATGGTATCAAGTAGCATGCTAGAGGGATTCTACTGACTTAATTTAGAATGTAATATGACTGTACTATCACAGATTTTAAGATATGTTAAAAATATATTTAAAAATAGAAATTCAAATCAATTATTATAGAATCACGGAAGCATTTCTCTGAACTCCAGAGTTTTAAAAATAGTGCAGTTTAAAAATCGTTCTTTGAAAGGGCTTCAGATAAGAGTGAGCCGGAGAGGTTGTGGAAGGCTGAGGGTTTGTTTGTTTGTTTGTTGGTATTGAATAAAGCCAAAAAGATAAGTTTGAAATTTTTGTCATTACCTGTGCAGCTTGAGAAGTCCCTAATTTTTTTCTCAACTCTAAAGTGAAAGTAGACACACTTCTCATTGTTTCATCTTCCCTACTACCTGTCTGCATCAATGATCATTGTAAAAAGGGTGAATATCATACTGCTTTCAAAGCCAAATCAGCTCCATGCAGAGGGCAGAAGCTGCATTGGACAAAAAGTTGAAGTGTAACTAACTCCCCTCGGAAAACATGCTATAAGGGAGAGCAGGGTCTCTTTGTCATTGTTCTCTTCAGTTTCGTGGTCTGTGCTCCCATATGTTCTCTCAGTCGCCTTCCTGCCACCTTTCAAATTCAGGTGTCAGCCTAGCAGCCAGGAGTGTACAGTCTGAAATGATTCTGCAGATTCACTCCAAGGTTCCTATATTCATTTATTCTATTTTCCACTTGTGTTCATGTTCATTACTTTTTTTTTAATTTATTTTTCAATTATAGTTGATATATAGTATTACAGTGGTTTTGGGTATACAACATAGTGATTAGACATAAGACTAGTACCCATCTGGCACCATATATTATTTTTATAACTGGCAATTTGTACTTCTTAATCCCTTTCATGTTTTTCACCTGTCCCCCAACCCCTCCCATCTGACAACTATCAGTTTGTTCTCTGTATCTATGAGTTTGTTTCTGTTTTGTTTGATCTGTTTGTTTGTTTGTTTGTTTGTTTAGATTCCACATATAAGTGAAATCATATGGTATTTATCTTTATCTGATTTATTTCACTTAGCAGAATACCCTATAGGTTCATCTATGCTGTTGCAAATGGCAAGATTTTATTCTTTTTTATGGTTGAATAACATTCCATCATGTTACTTCTTATTCACACACATCTCTTTTCTCCACCAACCCCTCCTTTCCCCCTCTATTCCAATTATACAGGTAATATAAAATGTCAGATTGTAAGTCACTAGAATATAAGATTTTATAAAATTCCCTGGTAATTTCCAATATAATGCTATATACACTGGTCTTACTAAATTCTTTCTAAATATAATAATGATAATAACTTCAATATCAACCAATATTTTAAAATTTAAATCTATCTTTTTGATGTGTTTCAGAAGAATTTGCAGATATCAATTGTCTCCCCCAAATCCTGTCAACATTCATATCATTAACTAGAGTAAAATATCTTTTTTAAGTAAAATTTACACACAATGAAATACCAAATTGTTTAAATGTGCCATCCAGTAACTTTGACAGATATCTACACTTCTATAATCTGAACTCTTCTCAAGATATTGAACATTATCCTTACTTCAGAAGGATTCATCCTGTGCCTCCACACATGCACTCACCCATAGGAAACAAGTCTAATTTTTTTCCTACCATAGGTTACTTTTGTATGTTTCATAAATTTGAATATATGGAATCACTCAGTATACGTTTTTGTATAAAGCTGCTTTCACTTGATATTGTTAGGAGACAATTGTTGAGTCTCTCCCTCAGATTGCTATTGGTCTTGTGAGTGAGGCACTGACTCATTTCTTCCACACTATCTTTTCAATGAAGTTTATATAGCAAACAGCCTTGGAACACAGAAATTGTCTTTCCTTCCAGAGTAAAAGTCAAGCATGCTTACTCTTACTTATCTGTCTTTTCAATTTATTTTGCCATGTCTTTTAATGTGAAGTTTTTTATTTTGATGAAGTTTGATTATGATTATTGTTTTCCGTGTCCTCATAAACCTTTGCCTACCCACAAGTCTCAAGAATATCCTTCTATATTTTCCTCTGAAAGCCTTAAGATTTTAGTTTTTTGACTAGATCTGTGATCATGTCAAATTACGTTTTTGGAGTAGGGTAGTGATTAAAGTTCATTTTTTGCATACAGATGTCAAATTGTTCCAGCACTATTTTATTGAAAAGACGTTTTTTCTTCATTGACTTGCTTTGGCACCTTTATCAGCAGTCAGATGACTGTATAAGTACAAGTTTACTTCTGGGCTCTATTCTGTCACTTTGATATATTTGTTGATCCATATACCAGAGCTTTTCTTAAATACAGTAACTGTATACTACATCTTATAGTGATATGGCACAAGTCTTACAGCTCAGTTCTTCCTTTATAATATTGTTTTTTACACTGTGCATCTATATAAATTCTATATAAATTTAATTTTTATATAATTTCTATATTAAATTCTAGACATCTCATTTTGTACAAAAATTATGTTTTGGATTTTGTTGCATTTAAAAATCAAACTGGAGAGAATTAATAACTTAACGTTATATCAACCAGTCCATTAATTTTAAATTCCTCTCAGCAGTGTTTTGTAGTTTTCACTGTGGAGCTCTTAAATCATCTATCTGACAAAGAGCTGTCATCTACAGTTTATATAGAGAGCTCTCAAAATGTAACAATAAGAAAACAAAAAATCCAGTAAAAAATGAGCAAAAAGTATGAACAGACACTTTACCACAGCTGACAAAAGAATGACACAAAAACATAAAAAGAAGTTCAATATCAGTAGCCATTGGGAAATGAAAATCAAAACCATAATGAGATATCACAACATGCCTATTAGAATGCTTAAAATAAAAAAATATTGTCAGTACCAAATACTGGCAAAGATGTGGAGCATTGGAACTCATATACTGTTGGTGGGAATTCAAAACAGTACAATCATGCTGGAAAAAATTTGGGCAGCTTCTTATAAAGTTAAACATACACCTATAACCATATTATCCATCAATCCCACTCCAAGATAAATGAAAACTTATGTTCATATGAAAACTGGTACACAGATATTTTCCATCATTTCTTCAAATAGGTGTTCAATTCCTTGCTCTCTGTCTTCTCCTTCCGGTGTCCCTGTGATGTAAATGTGAGTATGCTAATGTTGTCCCACAGGCCCCTTAAACTGTCTTTATTTTTTGGACTCTTTTTTTCTCGTTGCTGTTCTGATTGGGTGTTTTCTACCACCTTATCTTCCAAATCACTGATTTGATCCTCTGCTTCATCTAGTCTGTTGATTTACTCTAATGTATTCTTCATTTCAGTTATTGTAATCTACAGTTCTGACTGGTTCTGTTTTTGTTTTCTATTTTCATTTTTATGTTTTCTATCTCTTTTTGAAGTTTTGCTGAGAACGTTGAGCATCTTTATAACCACTGTTTTGAACTCTGCATCTTGTTGTTTGCTTATTCCATTTTGTATAGTTCTCTTCCTGAAGTTTTGTTCTGCTCTTTCATTTGGGACATGTTTCTTTGTCTTCTAATTTTGGCTGCCTCCCTGTGTTTGTTTCTATGTGTTAGATGGAGCTGCTGTGTCTCCTGGTCTTGGTAGAGTGGCCTTATGTAGTATGTGTCTAGTGCACAGTCTCCCTGGTCACCTCAGCTGGGTGCTCCAGGTGTGTCCCTTGTGTGGGCTGTGCGTGCCTTCCTGTAGTAGTTGTGTTTTGATTGCTGTTGGCATGAGAATAGGAGGGATTTATTTCCAGGATGATTGCTTGTGAGGACTGGCTGTGACTACATCGGGAGGAACTGTTATGCAGGGGTTGACCCTGTGGGGCAAGATATGTGTTAGTGGGAGCTCTGGTGCCTGCCCAGTCTTCCCTTTGGGTGTGTTGTTGCTGGGTGGTGCTCTGGTATGGTCTGAAGATGGCAACTGGCTTTGTTGGTCAGGCCAAGTTCAGCTGCTGCCTATGACCTGCCCAGCGCCACTCAGTATGAGCTACAAAGTGATCTACAGATAGTCTCCACTTGTTCTGGGGTTAGAGGTGCCTGGGAGAGGCTAAGCTGTGAACCGAAGCCAGCCGCTGCTAGTGCCGGGCTTGGGGCTACTTAACAGTAGGTACAGGGCACGCCAAGGCCAGATGTTGCTTGTTTGGGGTTTGTGAACCTTTGAGAGATTTTAAGAAAGTCCACAGCATGAGCCAAGACAGGCCATTTGTATGGAAAAGCAACTGGAGGTGGCCTAGGTAAGCCTGCGAGTTGGGTGAGGTGAATGGTGTTAGCTGGAGTGTTGGAGACTGAAATACGGTGGCTGCCTGTGTCTTCACGCTGGGTTGAGGGAGGGCTCAACAAAGGAGCAATGGCTTCTGCCAACACCTCTGTCTGGGAAAAAGCTGCCCTCCAGCCCTCGCCCTGAAGCCAGGCAGTTCAGTCTCTCCCCTTGTGTTGCTGGTGCCCTGCAAGCTGCTGCCTCTTGAGCTGCTGCCTCAGCACTGGCGCTCAGACTGAGTCAGCCCTTAAAAAGTAACTAAAACATTTTACATAAATTTTTGAAAAGGTTTTAAAAGTTAAAGAGTAGAAGATAGCATGAGTTATAGAGGAAGGCCTACCAGGGCCTATAAGCTTGAAGATTCTAAAGCTTAATATTATGATTATGGTAATGAAGGATGATTGAAATATTCTGAAGACTATTACCCTAGGCATCATGCTACAAAAGGGCTTTTGGTATCAAAGATCTGGCTCTGAGTTCTGGCTCTACCATTTACCAGAAATGACCTTGGCCCTTTCCATTTTCTCATCTAAAAGAGAGTAAGTCACAGCTACTCTCCCTTGATCCCCACCACCCTGATTCTCCCCTGTGCCTTGAATTTATATTGAGCACCCTGCTATCTTTCAAGGGTGGTTTTAGGAATGGGGATGTATATACAAATGTGTGACATTTTCTTTTAGGAAGTTTGTAGACTTATAATAAAAAAAGACACATTATAATGCGGTATAAGTGTTATAATGATGATATATGTCAGGTATAATTGAAACACTGGAAAAGGAGTATCTATATTTGCTCTTGAATGTCATGAAAGGCTTCAAAGATGAGATAATGTTTAAACTGAAACTCAGTAATATGCAGACATTTGCCAAGTGGGAGTAGGGAATGACGGTAAGGTAACTGAAAGAAAGCATTCTGCACAGTGCCTGTTAATGAATAGATTCTTGACACCTGTTTGTTTTCTTCTACCTCTCCTGTACTTACATCAGCAGGTAGAGGAACAGACTGGATTCTTACAAAGATAGTATAAACTATTTATTGAGCTGCTATTTATTGTCCTTAACTTTTACATTAATTCTTTGGAATCTCGCAGTTACTAGACCTGGATATTTTTTATTCTGAGAATATATTATTGTCTCCATTTGATAGATAAAGAAACTGGGGCTTAGAGTTTTTCTACCATGTCTCTGGTTATGCAGCTTGAGGTTTTAAGTAGAAAGATTAGGATTCAAATCCGGGATTCCAATCCAACTTTAATTACTGGGTGCTTTCCATTATGCCTTTTTAAATGCCATTCCAGGAATGTTGTCTGTTTTAGTGTGTCTTTCCCAGTTTTGAAAGTGCAGGCCAGATGGAAAGACTTACTTAAGGCTTTCTTTAATTTCAGGAAAGGTAGAAAAATCTTAATTGGTTTTGATCCTATTCATGTGAAATTTAATGATTTGAATGGGACTTAACTGTATTTTATCTATATAAGTAAAATTCAGTAAACATTGACTTCCACGATGTCTCCATATTTCTTTTAGCATTTGTTTTTTTTCGGGATTTGAGTTAAGTAAAAATTAAAATCTTGCTTCTCTTCAGTAAATTGAGAAATATTAAGAATCTTTAAAGGGAAATCCCTTTACACTCCAACATTGACAAAAAGTATTTACCTATTTATTTTTATCTATGTTCACATAGAGCGAAGTCACAGAATTTAAAAAATTAAAGTTCTATAGAAAAGGACCGAGTTCTATGTTCTGTAATACAAAAAAAGTGGGTGACGCACTCAGAGATAAGCAGTCTGTCCATGGTTGTACAACACATTAATTGTGGAGCCAACATCAGATCCCAGATCTCCAGACACTTAGTCCGGTGATCTTTCTGTTGTGTTCTGTGTGCCTCAGGCTTAATGATTCCTGCCGCGTCTTGACAGATAGGTCAAAAGTATATAGTCCTTAAGAGTCTCAGCCATTACTCATGAATATTGTGTGATACTACCACTGCATATTGTGTAATTATTAATTGCCTTTCATTAATTCTAGATTTTTCACTGATAACTTAAAAAAATTAGTCTTTGATTATAAAGACTTTAAAAATAAATGGGTGTATTTGAATTTTCATTATGTTTTTTCAGCTTTTCAGCCTACTAATACTATCTGTTATTCCAGAAATACATTTATATTTTAACATAACTGTATCATCCAGCTTTATTACCGAAATCCTTCTACATTTAATTTTTAATTTTATATTCATTATACTACCAAATAATGGAGAGAATCACTTAAATTTATTGTTATAATCAGAGAAAGTCAACTCTCAAGATATTAATTGACTAATTCAAGAGTCAATGAATTTTTTTGTTGGTGAAAACAAAAGCCAGATTTTGATTTTTAGAATTGTTTTCTCCCAGCTGACTGTGCTGAAGGTACTTTATCATTTTGTGATGAAGCATTTGAAGCAGTCTCACAGAGATGTTTGTGCTACTCTTAAAACATCACTATCTGTTTTAACAATAAATTGTTACATGAGGTAAGTCATAATTTATAGCTGGTGATATATATGACTGCTGAAATGTTTTGCAAAACCAATTCCTCCTTTCTTTTTTTAGTGTAGTTATAACAATTTCTAGCTTAGACTATGACAGTTACCTTGAAACAGGTAGCCCCACCTACATTCCTCCTGTCTCCACACATGCACGCTGCCAAAGAAGCTATATATTTTATAACACAGACTTGATCTTGCTACTTGTAAAAGCAAAATAAGTATCATTAGATCTTTATTTTAGACAGAGTAAAATTAATATGTCAGTCAACCTTTTCCATGATCTGGCTCTAACTTGTATTTTCCCACTTCATTTTTACCCCCATCACAGTAATATAATTAACTAAGCTTTTTGTCATCTCCAAACATGTATTAGCTATCCTACTGCACAAACATATGGTTAAACTGTTATCTTAGTTGGGATTACTACCTTCAATCTCCATTGCCTCTTTTCATGCACTCAGAAATGTACCTCATGTTTATAAGCTTCCATACTGCCTCTACCCAGTCTAGGCCTCGCTTTGGTATACCCTATAGCTTTTACAGGAAAATTTTCTTACAGTATTCATTTCATAATTTCTCTTTCTCTACCCTCCATATTCTCTTATTCAGGAATGCTAGTTCAAGTTGGATATTTGTTCTTATGGATTCAGCCTTTGTACTTGTCTTTTCTCACATATATTTTGTTTTGAGGGGGGTCTGTTTATTCTATGTCCTGAGAGATTTTCTAACCTTTTACTTCCAACCCTCTTAATTTCAGCAAGCATATAAAATTTTCTGAGTGTTTTAAAATTATCTGGTCGTTTTTGTTCTTATTTTATTGATGTCATATTATCTCAAATATCTCTGGAGATACTAATTGGATGCTATATAAAATTTCTTTTGTTCTCTCATTTATCTTGGCCTTTTTTCATTATGCTGCATGTTTTGTGATTCTTGGTTGACCCTTCAGATGTATGAATGAGGGGTAAGAATGAGGGATAGGAATGATTTAAGGTTGACTGGATAGGGAGCCAGCTCTTGTACCAGTGGCCTCCTAATTGTTCGAATGAATAGGGGTTTGTATGTCGGATCCAATATTTCACAAGTTCCCCAGATATTTCCTTCAGCCTCTTTAGAGAAGGGCCTCAAGTTATTTGCCTTAGAATATGATTGGTCTCACCTACAACTTGAGAAAGATATTGTAGATTTTTGACACAGGAGACTAACAGGCTAAGGTTAATTAAAAGAATATGCTGGTGTGGAAGACTCTATGGAGTAGGGAGGAAACTTGATACCGAAACATCAATGAAGAAACTATTTAAACTTATCCAAGTAGAAGATAGGACCTGAAGTAGGTCCAATGAAATGGTTAGAGCAGATGAAAGAAATTAGGAAGATAGAATGTCCAGATTCAGTAAACGGTGTGGGTAAAACTAAGGATTAGAATCAGCTTGACCAGAAAAACTGAGGCACCTTTAATAAAAATTGTCAAGGCAAAGAGAGAAGTGGATTTTTGTGAAAAAATATAATGAGTCAATTCCCTATCTTTCAACAAATCTTTCTCACCTATGTAGCAGCAGTTTTTGGTATAATAGCAAAGATAGAACATTCTATGTGAATCATCTTTTTCTTGCCATGCCACTGTAGTTTCTTAAGGATATTGTCATAATTTTTTTGTGAAGTATTATAAATCTAAATTATCTTATGTACTAATGTGGGGAAAGATAAGCATATAATAGAATTTAAGAAATATTTTTGTTCAGGATATCATGAAGAATATACAGAACTTAGTGGTCCAGAAGAGCTGGAAATTAACTTTAGATGTGAAATGTCCAAACCTAGATTATTAATAAGTTTACTTATTATTATCAAAAATTATAATAATGGAAAATGAAACCAAATTAAGTTGGAGAAAGTGCACATGAACATTAGAAACTAAATAAGAGGTGGAGTTTTTACAACAGAAACAAAACATATGAATATATGATAACTCTAATTGAAACTGTCCATTCTCTTAATTGCAGTAGTTGTCCTGTGCTCCACTTCTTCTGATTTGATAATCTGCACTTTCTTGAGTGGAGAGTGAGAAAGGGAATAAAAGCAAAAGAACTATTTATAGTTAGTAAGAAGAAAGCTTAAGAGAAAAAACAGGTTTGGACATGTTTAAAAAAAAAGCTTCAATAATTTTTTTATTTTAAAGAGGTGTAGACAGTTGTGATTTTTTTCCTTCCGATTTCGACATAACATTAGACAGCAGAAAAGGTGCTGCCAGTTGCAGACTTCTACATGAAGTATGTAGCAGTGTCAGATGACCCACACTTAGAAACAGATTAAAAACCCCATTTTCACGTATCATATTACTTTTATAGTGAAAAGTCTTTTGCATTGAATTTTGAAGTGTTGTTTTTATTCGTTTCGTGTAATTATTTGGTTATATGTAATTATTTAACTGCCTTTTGAATAATGGACTTGGGAGGAGTGAAGATTTTTCTGGTTCAGTATTTCCCTAAGTATACCAGTCATTTGTGCTTATAAAGAAGGTCTCTGGCATCAATTATGTCAGGAAATTACTAGGTTAAACACAGTTAAAAGAGATTTTTATTTCAGTGGTGGTGGGGGAGGGTAGGGCATCTCAGAAACTTTAATATGTTAATATGACCTAAGGAGAAACAATATACTGTACAGCATCTCACAAAGTTATTTGACCACAAAATTCTTTCTTCATGGAGCCTTTTTTGTGGAACCACTGTTCCTCAGAACACATGTGGGGAAATTCAAATCCCTTGAATTTACAGATAAACAGAAAAGAGATAAAATGGCCCACTTAAAGCTGCGTAGCTGTTTATTTAAACAACTGGACTTGAATCTAGCTCTTCTACCCTATTTAGTTTTACTTCCTTTTGCCCCCAAATTCAGAAAAGTCTTCAAACACTAAATGATAGTCCAAATTATATCTGTAAAATATACACAAAGGTGTTTGAAGAAATAAATAAAACTGACAATAATTGTTAGTATATTTTGAATTGGCATGTTGACTTTGACAAAAAGATAATACTGAAAGGGCCAATTCGTATTTGTAACTGAGGTTACACTTTTATAATCAGGAAACTTGTTCCAAAAATCAAATATATTTCAAGTTATAAAAATCTCTTCTTTTAAATAATAAAATGCTCACACAGTATGATCATGTATGTATAAAAAAGCTTCCCCACTTTCCCAGGAAAGGATTGGAGAAAACGACTGTTTATGGTGCATTACCTGTTGTTCCAGACACCATTTCTACATAAAGAAACATGTATCTTTTAACTTCTTGACAAAGATGGCATTATGGTAAACATACTCTTCTTTAACCTTAATTTTTTAAATCAACAATATTACTTGTTTATTTTCCCATATTATGCATGTAGATCATCTTTTAATTGCTCAATAATATCACATTCTGTAACTGTTCTATAATTTATTTAATGAGTTTCCCATCGAAGGACATTAGAGTAGTTATAATTATTTACCAGACAGCACTGTGGTAAATTTTGATGTAGGTCTTTTTTTTTTTTTTTTAACCTTTGTGTGAATATGTAAGAGAGTCCTTGAAGTTGAATTGCTGGGTCAAAGAGCATACACATTTAAATTTTTGTAAATATGCCAAACTGCCTTTAGAAAATGGTATTAGTTTATTCTCACCGCCAGCATTGCAACAGGAGACTTTAAAATGGTATAACTTTTGCTGAACTTCAAAAAAAAAAAAAAAAAAAAAAAACTTTTATATTTTGTAATGGGTACCAGAGAGTATCTTGCTATGTTAATCTTAAAATTACAGAGATGATTTATAAAGCATTGATAATAATCATGATCTCTCTTTCTCTTCCTATCCCTCCCCTATTCTTTACAGAGCAAATTATTCATGGAAGGATTTAGAAGCCTAAAAGAAGGAGAACCAGTGGAATTCACATTTAAAAAATCTTCCAAAGGCCTTGAATCAATACGGGTAACAGGACCTGGTGGGAGCCCCTGCTTAGGAAGTGAAAGAAGACCCAAAGGGAAGACACTACAAAAAAGAAAACCAAAGGGAGATAGGTAGGTAATCATTTTGCTTTGTTGGTTTATCAGTTTATTATTTGGAAAAGACTTCTGAAAAGTTATTTACATTTTGATCATGTTACCAGACTTTATATAGTCTAGCCAAAATGAAATAAAATGCCACCACTGTGTAGTTGAATAAAATGTATCAGGAATATAAGCTGTGTTGCAATTTGAACTATCTGCAGAATGTACTGAACTGAACGCTCAGCATTGACCACTTAATAGTCCCCTAACCACCATTTTCACCAGACTTTTCTGACACAGTATGGTTGGAGTTTCCAATAGACAGAAGTGCCTGTCTGTACATCCAAACAGTGCACTTGTTTTTTTCCAATGAGAATACACTTATTGTTTTGTCTATTTTTAAGAGATAACTCATATAGAGAAAATTCAAACAGTATGAAAAACTATAAAGAAGTTGGGGAAAAAAATCACTCAAAATCCTAACTAGAGGTAAGAATCATAATATAAATGTAATTTTTTTGAAACTTGCATTTCTTTTGCACTGAACAGTATCTCATGAAACATTTCATGTCAATTTTTAGCACCTTCATAAATTCCCACAGTGTGACTATAGCAAAATTTAATTTAACATGGCTATGTTAATGGATATTTAGGCCATTTCCAGCATTTAAATTTTGTCAGCACCACAGTGGAATCCTTATATGTACTATTTTGAAAAATTATCCATTTATATGCTTAGAATCAATACCTAATAATGAAATATCTAGATCAAAAACTGTGCAATTTAAAGATTTTGATATCTATATCCAAACTGCTCTCCAGAAATGATTAAGGACATATATACAACACCTCAAAAGTAAGACTGCTCATTGAATGATGCTATGTTTTTAATCTTTCCCATTACATAGGTTAAGAGATGCAGCTTATTTTTTTTTCTTTGTATCCTTTGATTAGAGATTTAATATATTTTATGTTAATCATAATTTAAAAGTTTTCTCCAATGACTTGTATGTTTCTTATCCTTCATTCACTTTCATTTTGCTGTTATTGATTTGCAAGTTTTTTTGTATATTTACAATGTTAACCTTATCTCAAATAGATCAGAAATATTTTTTCAGCGTTTGAAGTATATTTTAGCTTTAATTATAGTGACTTAAAAATAGTGTTGAAGCTTCGAATTTTTATATAGACAAGGCTGTTACTCTTTCCTTAATGCTGTCTGACTTGATAGCTATCTGGCTTTCTAAACTACCAAATAAAAAAATTACTGTATACACCTATATTTTCTTACATAATTTTTTTAACTTATCTTTTGCCTTTACCTATCTCTTCTCTTTGTAATTTGTTTTTAAAGCAAGAACTATAAGGATCTAGCTTTTTTTCCTCTCCAAATTGCTAATTATCTCTACAGTATCTAGTCCATATTTTTACACTGGTTTGAAAAGCCATTAGTAAGAAAATAAATTCAGTTTTCATCTACATTTCAAGGAGCTAATTTTGTATAAAAGAAAGACCATAAAAATGTATAAAAGTGAAATGTTACACTTACCGTTAAAGTGATTTTTTTCTGCCAGATAGTATAGACATGTAAAACAATAAAATAAAATAAAACGAAATAAATAAAAATTTAAAAATTATTTTTCATGTCTTTTAAATAAAATTTTTAACAATATAGTTTTGGCTCAACAACTATGTGCTGGATTGGAATCATTAAGAGAGGAAGAGTAGTGGAGGCTGAGAGTAGAGAAATAAGATAGGACATTCCTTTAATAGGAATTTGTCAACCTTTGTAAGATTTTGATTTGGGGGGAATTGGAAAGTGTTGGAAGATTTGAATTTGAAAAGTAAAATGATGTGATTTCTCTCCTTCAAGTATCATTCTGGAAACTATGATGACAACACAAATTGGGGGAGGCAAGGATTAAAGTTAAGAGACCACTAAGGAGGCAGTTCCAGTAATACAGAAAGAGATAATGGTGGTTCAGATTGGAATGGTGGCATTAGAAGTGGTGAGCAAAAAATTCTGATATGTTTTGAAGATAGAACAGCAGGATTTCCTGATAAATATATATGTGTACTATGAAGAAAATAAAGTGTCCAGGATGGCTACAAGGTTTGTTTGTCCTGAGCAGCAAGAAAGGTGGAGGGGCCATTTACCAAGATAGAGAAGACTAGGGTAGGAACAGGAAATCAGAAGTATGGTTTCAGACATACTCACTCAGTTGGAGATATATACTAGACATCCAAGTAGAGATGTAGATTAGGCAGATAGATGCATGAGTATGGAGTTCCAGGGTTGGAGATAAAAATTTGGCAGTATTCAGTAGAAAGATGATATTTCCAACTGTTACGACCGCACAGGAGCACCATGAGAGTGAGTGTACATATCAAAGAATAGAGGACTGAGCCCTGGGGCATTCCAGCTTTTAGGGATTGAGAAAAGTAGGAGGAATAGCCAAGGTCATTCTGTAAGAAGGAGGGAAATAGGATAATCAAGAGAAGGTTTTGTCTCAGAAGCCAAAGAAAGAATTATGTCAAGAATGAGAGAATATCATGCGTGATAAATGTTGCTGATGGTAAAATGATTAAATAAGATGGTCAATGACATTTGACCATTTTAGCAATATGAGAAGTCATTAGTGAAGTTGATAAGGTTCAGAGGATTGGTGGGAGTGAATGCTCAGATTTTAAGGGATTTTTTTATAGTAAGATGCAAAGAGGGTTGAAAGGAGATAACCTATCATATGGCTCAGTACTAATTTTATGAAGCCCTTTGTGTGTTTTGTGTTTGTATTTGATTCTTTTCTATTGTTACTTGTTGGGCAGATGGATAATATGCCTCGAGGCCAGCTGGCACTTTAGCACTGAGATAAATAATGGGTTGAGGAATGCAGATACAGAGAGCCACACCTTAGGCTTTGTAGCTGAAGATGATAGTCGCTGACCAGTGATTGCTGTCTAGCCAGCGGGTCCCCACCAGTTGCCCACACACAATGGTCCATGGTTTGTAGCTGCAGATTCCATGTACTAAATTGGGCACAGTTTGTACCTGCCATCCTCTCTTCAGAAAGAAATATTCCAGGTGCTCCCTAGGTTTATCTGACGCTGTGATTTCTCTGAGTCTCCAGTAATGCCATGTCATCTGAAGTTTTGCTTTAGTGTGTCATCAAAATGTTTTTTTTTTTTTTCGTTTCCGCTCAAGTTATCTCCGTTGAGCTCATCACACAGCAGCGGCTACTTAGGAATGAAAAGCAGAGAATTTCAGAAAGCAAGTTTGAGAAAGAACCTACTGAAAGTGATGGAGCTTAAGAGCTTATTAATATTATAAATGCTTAAAGTCTCAGGTGTGTCAAGTTTTGAGTTGTGCAGGGAGTCTAAGAAGGTAGTAAGAGCTTAGAGTAATAATTTGTCTCAAAATACCTTTATATTACCTTTATAAGATTTTACCAATGGGAAGGGGAATTTTGTGGGTCAAGTGGAAAGATCTTAGCAGAGAGCAAGCTAATCCTAGTCCTAACTTTGTTAACAGTGTCAGCTCGTGACAAGATCACCCTATGTAATGACTACCATTTCTTGAGCTCTAACTTTGCGCCAAGCATTGCCATAAACATTTTATTTGTTAACTCATGTGATCCTCACAACACTCTGTAAGATAGAAACTATTATTGTTCCCATATTACGGATGAGGAAACTGAAGCCTAGAGAGATTATTTGCCCAAAGTCATATATAACTAATAAGGACAGAGCTAGAATTCCACTATACTATATTGCCTCTCAGTTTATTTATAAATCACATGCTAAAAGTATCTTCCATAACTATTTTACAGAGTTTTAGGAAACATAAAGTGAAATAATAAAAGTATTAAAGTACTACACAAAAGAAAGTGTAGTATAAGAGTTGCTGGCAGTTACCAGAAGAATCCATTCCCTAGAGAACTGTGATGTTTATAAATTTACTTATTTAGTTAGTTATTTGTTTATTAGTTAGCTTTTTTAGGAAGATGATGTGGAAAGCACTTGGCTGGGAGTCGGGAAATCTGGGTTTCAATTCTAATTCTAACTCACTAGGCAATTTTTTAAAATTAAATTTATGGTAGTAACATTGGTTATAACATTATATAAGTTTTAAGTGTATAATTCTCTGCCCATTTTTTAATCATATTATTTGTTAGCGAGTTTATGAGTTCTTTATATATACTGGATACTAACTCCTTATCAGATATATGATTTGCAAGTATTTTCTCCCATTATGTAGGTTGCCTTTTCGTTTCGTTAATGGTTTACTGTGCTGTACAGGAGACTTTTAGTTTGATAGTTTAATATTTTTATTTTTGCTTTTGGTATCAAATCCAAAAAATTGTACCAAACTGATGTCAAAGAACTAGCCCCTTATGTTTTCTTCTAGAAGTTTTATATTTTCAGATCTTCAAGTCTTTAATCCATTTTGAGTTGGTTTTTGTGTATGGTGTAAGATAGTGGTTCAATTTCATTCTTTTGCATGTGGCTGTCTAGTTTTTTAACATCATTTATTGAAGAGACTATTTTTTTCTCCATTGTGTATTTTTGGCTCTTCTGTCATAAATTAATTGACTATTTGTGTGGGTTTATTTCTGGGCTATATATTCTATTCCACTGATCTTTCTGTCTGTTTTTATGCCAATACCATACTGTTTTGATTACTAGAGTTTTGTAATACAGTTTAAAACCAGGGAGCATGATGGCTCCAGCTTTGTTCTTTCACAAAATCGATTTGGATATTCAGGGTCTTTTGTGGTTTCATAAAAATTTTAGGATTGTTTGTACTATTTCTGTGAAAAATGCTATTGGAACTTGATAGGAATTGTATTGAATAAATAGATTGCTTTGGTGATATGGACTTTTTAACAATATCGGTCGATGAGCATGGAATAGCATTACATTTATTTGTGTTTTCTTCAGTTTTGTTCATCAGTGTCCTGTAGTTTTCAGTGTACAGATCTCTCTTTGGTTAAATTTATCCCTTAGGTATTTTATTCTTTTTGATTGAATTATAAATGGGATTGTTTTCTTAATTTCTCTTTCTGAGTTGTTAGTGTATAGAAACCAACTAATTTTAGTGTACTGATTTTGTATCCTGAAACTTTATTGAATTCATTTATTAGTTCTAACAGCGTTTTGGTTGAGTCTTCAGAGGTTTTTATATATAATATGTTCTTCAAACAGAGACAGTTTTACTTCTTCCTTTCCAATTTGGATGCCTTTTTTTTCCTTGCACAACTGTTCTGGCTAGGACTTCCATATTATGTTGAATAAAAGTGGTGAGAATGGGCGTCTTTGTCTTGTTCCTGATCTTAGAGGAAAAGCTGAAAGCTTTTGTATGATGTTAGCTGTGGGCTCGTCATATATGATCTTTATTATGTTGAGGTATGTTTCTTCTATACTCACTTTATTAAGAATTCTTATCATAAATAGATATTAAATTTTGTCAAAAGCTTTTCTGCATCTTTTGAGATGATCGTATGGTTTTATCCTTCATTTTGTTAGTGTGGAATAGCATATTGATTGATTTGCCAATGCTGAACAATCCTTGTATCCCTGGAATAAATCCCATTTGATCATAGTGTATGTTCTTTTTCCTGTATTATTGAATTTGGTTTGCTGATATTTTGTTGAGGACTTTGCATCTATGTTCATCAGGGATGTCGATCTATAATTTTCTTGTATCCTTACTGGTTTTATAATCAGGGTAATCTGGCCTCATAAAATAAGTTTGCAACTGTTACCACCTCTTCTGTTTTTTAGAAGAGTTTGAGAAGGATTGGTATTCTTTCAGTTTTGTAGAATTCACCAATGAAGCCATGTGGTGCTGGACTTTCCTTTGTTGAGAGGTTTTTGATTACCAATTGAATCTCCTTACTAGTAATTGGTGTGCTCAGATTTTCTATTTCTTCGTGATAGGTTAGCAGGTTTTATGTTTTTAAGAATGTATACATTTGTTCTAGGTTGTACAGTTTGTTGGTGTATAATTGTTCATAGTAGTTATGATTCTTGGTATTTCTGTGGTATCAGTTGTAATGCTACCTCTTCATTTCTAATTTTATTTATTTATAGCCTATCTATTTGTTTCTTGGTAATCTAGTTAAAGCTTTGTCTAGTTTGTTTCTTTTTTTTCACGATACCAGTTTTTAGTGTCTTTGATCTTTTCTATTGTATTTTTAGTCTCTTTCATTTCTTTCCATTCTGATCTTTGTTATTTCCTTCCTTCTGCCAACTTTGGGCTTAGTTTTCTTATAACCTTTTGAAAATAGCATTTGGCACTCAGCATAATGGCTTTGAAATTCACCTAAGCTGTCCAGTATTATCTGTAGTTTGTTCCTTTTTATTGCTTAGTAGTATTGCATTACAGTGATATAACACTTTATCCATTCACCTGTTGAAGGGCAATTGGGTACTTCCAGTTTGGTAATTATGAATAGAACTGCTACAAACATCTGTGTACCAGTTTTCATGTGAACATAAGTGTTATTTATCTTGGAGTGGAATTGATAGATACCATGGTCATAGGTATATGTTTAACTTTATAAAAAGCTGCCCCAATTTTTTTCCAGTATACTGTTTTGAATTCCCACCAACAGTATATGAGTTCCAATGCTCCACATCTTTGCCAGTATTTGGTATTAACAATATTTTTTTATTTTAAAGCATTCTAATAGGCATGTTGTGATATCTCATTATGGTTTTAATTTTCATTTCCCAATTGCTACTGATATTGAACTTCTTTTTATGTTTTTGTGTCATCATTTTGTCAGCTGTGGTAAAGTGTCTGTTCATATTTTTTACCCATTTTTTACTGGATTTTTTGTTTTCTTATTGTTGCATTTTGAGAACTTTCTATATAAATTGTGGATAACAACTCTTTATCAAATATGTGATTTGCAAATATTTTTTTTCAAATTTGTGGCTTGTCTTTCCAACCTCTTAAACATCTCACAGAGGAAAAATTTTAAATTTTAATAAAGGCATTTATTTTTTATTTTAGGTTATGTTGATTGTGATGTCTTGTTTAAGAAATTTTTGCTTAATCTCCGATTACACATATTTTTTCCCCATGTTTCTTGTAGTTTTATAGTTTTACATTTTATATTTACATCATCAATCCATTTAGAGTTTGTTTTTGTATAGAAGATGTGAGGTTCAGGTTGGGTTTCATTTTTTTTTGATAATTAATAATATGAATTGTTCAAGTGCTGTCTGTTGAAGAGAACATTGTTCTCTTGAAATTTTTTTTAAATTAGAAAGTTTAATTTCTGTAATTTCAGGTTAAAAAATTAAAACTCTAAAGTTTTTATCACATGCTATTAAAATATTTAACAAATTCTGATTTGGTTTCATCACCTAAGAGAATTAACTTATTTGTTCAATTCTAATATTTATATATATGATAGAACCACATTTTGTGAAGATTTATGTCTTTGTGGCAAGAAATATAAATAATTTTAAAAATTCTACCTTAATTTTGAGTAAACTGTTTACAAATGAAAGTTGGATTATTTTTTCATTCTGTCTTAAATTGTACTACATTTAGTGATCAGTTACTAGTGTCCAGTTACCCAATAGTAGTGTCATCTTGTTTTATTTTAAATCCTCCACACTTAAAATATGTTTTCTTAAAATTTCAAATGAAATAATTTTAGATTTATTTTTGCTGTTTAGTTTTCCTTAAGTTCATTAGCAAAGAGCAAAGAGATTGAATGACCCCCATAAAACTCTCTTTATAGTAAAGTGAAGTTTTTTGTTATATTTTTTCTCAAAAACTGACCTACACTTGTTACATTTTTATTCTTTAATAAATCACAACTTACTAAGGAAAAAGAAGTAACTTTTAACAGTAAGGGGAAGATAGTAGAATGATTAATTTATTTGTTTGCCCTTGTTGATTTTTAGTATTTATATGAAATAATCATGTCAGCCTATGACATAGACTTAAATATTTTGTATAATAAAATTTTAGTTTATGTTAACAAGTGTGATAGTTATGAAAAGGATGTAGACTAGAACAACTGATTTAGAAGTGTTTCTATATAAGTTAAATTATTTTAATATTTAATAGTTAAGGAATAAAAATAGATGTAATTTTTAAAAAACATTTGAAGTACATGCATACATGGTAGATGTACATATTGGGTATATACATATAGCTTCATTTTTTTTTATTGTTTAAGGTTTCTTTTTAACTTCCTTTTTCATTCTGTTTTTTTCCTTGGGTAGTGACTATCTTCTTTGTTCTCCTTAACCTTCCACATCTTTTGACCCAACCACACAGTCCAAGAACTGCTATTCATAATAGTGCAAGTTCCCTTTCAACAATGTTAACTTGAGATTTTAAAAATAACTTGGAAAATAATACCATCGTTCTACTCCTTTCATTCCATTTCAGACAATATTTTATTTGCATCACCGCATTAGCACATGAGTAAGCTTTTTGATTTTCTACATGAGTTGAAGTTTTAAATATTTTGTTTAGAAAGAAGAGTAATTGTCATGTGGTTCAGTATTAGTGCTTTTGGCATGGAAGTATAGGAAATTCCTTTCCTTTTATCATATTAGAGTTGTTAATTTATCAATTTTAAGATGTTCTTCATTTAGATTTAATTATGAAATTGACATTATTTACAGTTCAGTATTTAAATGGTATTAGGATGGTTCAGTATATTTACTGTTTATGGTTAGAAACACCAAGGTAAGCATAAACAGGAACTTATGAATGTCTAATTTATTCTCAGCTAGAAGACCTAGTTTGCCTTTTTTTAAAAAAATAAAAGTTAAGACATATGTTAGTAAAGTTATTTTTACAGGACAATAATTTTGTGGTTTTAAATTCTTTAAATTTGTAATAAGTTTTTAGAAGCCATAAGATACTGTTTTAGTTTTGATTTTTATCTACTTAAGGTTTCCTATTGAAGGACTGTGTATTTTCATTTGTTTTATTAAAAATATATTTATTTAATGCCCTCATTTACCTTTAGAGCAAGTGTGTTCAAACTTTTGGTAACCTTCCCCTAGCCCCTCCCCCATCTACCTTGACAGCAGTATAACCTCTTCCACTCATTATCTCTTTTGAAATTCAAAGTTTTCCGAGTACTTTATAATTAGGATTTCTAGTGCTGTACATTTTTTTAAAACCTACATAGCATTTTTAAAACGATAAATCTATACTTAGTTTTATGATACCAATGTATTAAGGATATCTATTTTACATTAAAATTTCTTTCAATTATTTTATTTTCATATTTATTGTATGACAAGAAAAAATGCTCTTTGTAAGTGCTAGAGATGTTTGGAAATGTAAATAAACAAATTCCAATAAATAACTGTTTCACCCTGATACTTGTGTGATTAGATTTAGGAATTTGCTGTTTAGTAGGTTCCTATTGTGGAAGAGAAATCTTTCAGGCATGAATTGATAGTCCAGATCCTTTGAGGTCTGTCTATTCTGACCTATGACCCCTATTCTTACAAGGTCAACATCTGAGGGCAGGAGATTAAGGCAGTTTAAAGACCGGAATGGTAAATGGAATGGAAAAATTAGCCAGCACATTTTGGGTGCAAAACATCAAAGTCATTCAAATAGTTTGCTTATTTTAAACCTGGCTTATGGATGTTACAAGCTAATTTTACTGTGTTGGAATCAGAAAAATTTAGTAATCATAATTCGCTTTAAGATTCTAATTATATAATAACAATTTTTAACCATATAATTAAATTCATAAAGCTTAACTTCAAAATATCAGGACATGCAAAAATAATTTGTCACAGGGTCAATACATTTTAGTCTGTGTCCAGTTTGGATACTTAATTTAAATTTAAATTGGGAAAACATTTACCTTAGCTTTTACTATAAAATATTTTAATTAATCAACAGTGTTGAATAAAATACATACACCTATATCTACTGGTAATTTGCAGTGACTGGGGATTTAGTTGTAATTCTACACTATCGACTTTTAAGAAAAATCTGATTTTAAAAGGTAGAGGTAGAAAATAAAGGAAAGTAAATTGATCAGACACTAGAAATTTGTGCTTTTTTCTTTGTCTTTCTGAGACTTTGCTTTTTGAAAATTTACCTCTTTTCCTCCTAATATGTTTATTATGCTTTTAATTACATGCTTTCATTATTATTCCACAATATAGACCAGTAGACATCCCTTCTTAGTTTCTATTTTTGATCCCTTCTAAGCAGTTCTCCAGCACTCTTTATTTTACATTTGTTTGTATCCTGGACAGCTGTGGATTTGCATCTTCTGCTTCTTACTAATGACTGGCAAGGGCTAGAGTTGAATAACTGAACTGTTGCATCCTAGTTTCCATTCATCCATACAGTGACTAAGGAAATTAGTAGAACCAATAGAATACCCAAGTCTCTTTAATTCTTCTGTATTTTTATTCTACCTCAAATTTACCTTATTATAGACTTAATTTTAGGGTGGTTTTCCAAGTCCTTTGTTCTTGCGATTATTTGGCCAGAGATCTCTTAATGAGGCAATTATAGTTGTTTCCTTCATTCACATTATCTTAGCAGATGCTCTCCCTGCTGTGACCTCTGTTCAGACGAGGCAGACAATGTGCCATTCTCATCACCCTGCGCAAGACATTGTGTGGGGCTGAGCTTCATTTGGCGCTGCATAGGTCTCCCAAGATGCCTGATGGGAACGGTCAAAAGCCAAGTGGCATATAATCACAATTTTAGATTGATTTTTTGATTGCTGTTTTATTCTAAGAATACTAAATAGTAAAATAATGCCTGTAGAAAACAATATTCCAGAAGAAACTCTAATAATATTTCAAGTAGAAATTGTGGGTTTAAAAAGTAACTTTATATAGCTTGCTTTCTTTAGACTGTGGTCTTGGTGAAAATGAGATCAAATATTTATAGTATGGTTTCCATACAAGACAATATGAGAATTAGGTAATATTTATAAACTTACATATTCTTTCAAAAAAGGAAATTAATTTAACCTTTAATATTAAGTATGTATGTTTTTAATGAACTTATGACTTTGTTTAGAGTGTCACTTTTAAACTGTAAAGACAAATTCTCATGTTAATATTGTTGTGATGTTCAATCTGTTCTTGTGTGAATAGAACAAGAGCTGGTCAAAATGAAGACTAATCAACAGAAAATTTCCATATTTATACTGCTAAATCCCTCCACTGAAATATGAGTCCTGTGCCCAAGCCCAAGTAGTAATCCAGGGAATTACAAAGTTGTTAAGAGCCAACAGCTAGCCTTTCTTTATTCTCCATTAATGAAGAAGTACAAGTTAATTCTGTTCCTATAAATTTAAAGAGCCTGTATAGAGGTTCTTGTAAGTTTACACTGGAATTTTAATTTTTTGAAATTTGGTTAAAATAAACTGATTAAGAGCTACGACATGAAATAGTCTCAGATTATAGAGATATTTCTTTTTGTTGGTATAAACAAAATTGCCTTATTTATATTATAATTTATAATATATGTGATATACAAATTATAATCTGCTTATACTTATTAGTAAGAAGTAGTGTTTTAAGAAGTAAAGCAGTTTTCATTTTTGTAAAGTCAGATTCATAATCAGTAAGTTTTTCTATAAAGTAATATTGTTAACATGCATTTTTACATAATGAAGGGCTATTTTAAGTGTATCCTTGGATATATATAAGCAGAGAACAGATTTTAAATTTAGAAAATGTTTTGTAAAGGGAAAAATGCTCTTGTCATCATCTTTTCTTTAAAGAAAATCTAAACAAGTCAAGCAAGAATTGAAAAATCTTGGCCTGTAAAATTTTGCTTTAAGTTTAGTCTTGTTTGTTGCAAGTGTTTTTAAGAACAGAGATTAATAAGGAACGAAATTGAGTGTTTCCTCTCCTTTTAGGAGGGAGAGTTATTTGTTGACTCTTAGTGGCTATAGAAAATGTTCAGAATCTCTAAAAGTGCTCAAAATCTACTGATGCCCTTCCATGAAGGCTAAAAGTGTTATTGATACTTTCCAGAATTATTTTTAAAACTCTTAGTTTCTAAGAATCTTATACTATGAACTGAATTTCATAGCTGTCCTCATTAATTGAGAAAGCAGGATATGATTGTAGTTAGAGGAGATTGATTGCCTTGTGCTAAATTTAAACAAAGAGCTCTTAATCCCTAGCCATTCTACACTGTCACAAATAAAAACCTCTGAGGGATAACAATTTTTTTTTTTTTTACAAGACTATTGTGTGGAATTGCTATTAAGTCAGTTTCTGCCTTTACTATTTTGCTGACTCCAAACTCCGTTCTCTGATTTAAGCATTTGCTTTTAGTCTCCTCAGTTTTAGTAGCCTATACAGTGTCCCTCCCTGGGCTTATTATTGATAATACTGAAGATATTACCAATGTAATAAGAGAAGAAAACAAAATAAAACACCTAAGGATTGGAAAAGAAGAAACTAAATGCTTTGTTATTCACAAAAATATGATTTTATATCTATGATTATCTATGGATAAATTGTTGAAATAATAGGAATAAAATAACAGATATTGCTAGTTATAAATTCAATACACAGAAATTAAACTAAGAACAACTGAATATCAGGAATGTAAGAACAATCTTATACCCCAGGAACTAATAATTAGAAACTGTAATTTTTTTAAAAAAAGTTTATTTTGTAATTGGAACATTAAAAAAATTAATATGTTATATTCATATATCTAATAAATTATGAAAAATTTTTATAGAAAAAATGATAACTTTATATTGAGAGAGAGAGGAAAAGTAGACCCAAATAAATAAAGGTCGATGAATGGCAAGACTCAATCTTTTTATAAAGGTGATTTCCCATAAATTAATCTACAAATTCAGTCTAATTCCATTCAGAATTCTCATAAGGTTGAATCTAAAACTGATTTGAAAGGTCATAGGGCCAATAATAACCACACAATTTTGTAGATGAAAATAGAAGTGTGTAGGGGCTTTTCCAGCTAGATCTCAATATTTGCTAAATAAGTATGATGGGGAAGGGACGAGTCAGTACATTAAAGAAATAGTCACAAACCAGTCTTCAGAAGCCCTGGGCTAGACAGACAAATCAGAGCTTGCAGGGAATTCCAAAAAGCTGTCACATCTGGCTATTGCAGGGGAACTGGGAAGAGGGAGCCCCTGAGGTCAGTGAAACTGCTGCCTCTGTGTAGCTACACCCTCTCTGGGTTAGCAGACAAGGGCTGGTAGCAAGCCAGCAGGGCCAATATCAGGAAGACAAGCTGGGCACAGAGCACTAGAGCGAAAAAGCTGGGGCCTGCTGGGCAGATCTGTGTCTGTTACTGTGTCTGACCATGATGACCCTCCAAGAATAATGGCTTCGGCTTCACTTTTGCCTTCCTAATCATGTATGAATTTCTCTTTTGGATAATCCTCACCCGAAACCTTATCCAGAGAAAGATTCTGGGAAGCATAGTTACCAGCCATAACTAAATTGACATAAAACAGTCCAGTACTAACAATATAAGCAAAGTTAGAGAATTAGATAAAGAGTGGGCAAAGATATTTGCAATGCATGCAGTGGATAAGGAATTAATATACAAGACATATAAAGGACTACAAATCAAGAAGTAAAAACAATAGAAAAATGAGCAAATAAGCAGTAATTTATAAAAGAGAAAAATGTTCAATAAATAAATAAAATAATTTAAATGAGATACCATTTTGCTCCCATTGAATTAGCAGAAATTTCAAAATCTGACCATAACTAAATGTTGTGAAGAATGTCACACAATTCTGATGAGATTCTTAATTGATAAAAACCACTTTAGAGAGCAATCTGGCAATATCTGATAGCATCAAAATTTTTCATAATCTTTTGATTCCACTTCTAGGTGGATTTCCCAGAGCAGTGTTTCCCAACCTGTGAGTTGAGCCCCACTAGTGGCTTTTGATATTAATTTGTGGGTGATGACCCGTATTACTAGTTTTTTTTTTTAATGAACTAGAATAAAATTCATCTCCGCACTGCATATAGTGACTATTGTCTTGTGAACTTTGGGGTTGTGCTGTGCACATTTGCATTTGTGAGTACTGAATCATGATTCAAAATGTTTTCTTAGCATGGGTTGTGGTCACATGCACACACAGTCAGTGGTGCAAAAAAATATTTATTGCAGCATTGTTTGTAATAGCAAAAAACTGGAAACAACCTAAATGTTTATTAGCAAGAGAATGGCTAAATTATAGTATGTTCACAAGATGATATAGAGTCAAAATGAACAGATTATAGCTACTTTTATCAATTTGGATAATTCTTTTTAAAAGCAAAGCAAGTTGCAGAAAGATCTTCCATCTTTATTAATTTTTAAAACCCATCTAGTGATATGATGTATTGTCTATGGATACTTACATGTATGATGTAAAATATAAAATGTAAAAAATGTAAAAACACAATAAACCCAAGTTCATCACAGTGTTTACTTTGGAGAAGTGGATTAGAGGAGCATATGAGCTATTTTGACCCATTTTCTTCGTTATTTTTTGTCTTTCTATAAGATGTTTATATAGATCCATTATAATATTCTTAGGTATTCTAACTTTTGATGTTATTGTGAATGATTTTTTAAATTTTGTTTTAACTGGTTATTGATATTATGATGAAGAGCCGGTTCTGTTCTTATGGAGTGGGCTCAAACTTCCTAAATGGTGTTAAATGATGCTGGTGACTGCAAGCATCTTGTCCTCTGATTTAGTGAAAATGGTTTTAATATTTCAAATTTAATCTGTTTGCTATTATTTCATAAATAACCATCATGCATAATTGCTTCCTTTTTCTTTTGATCAATTTTTATTGTGGATGACTGTCGGATTATATAAAAAAATCTTTGCAGGATCTACTAAAATAGTTATTAATTTTCTACTTCAGTTTATTGATAAAATTAATTATAGTTGTTTTTTAAGGTTGAACTATTCTTATATTTAGGGGGACAAAAACTTTAGTCATGATATGCTGATGTCCTCAATTCACATTTATTGGTCCATAACTTGGACTTTTTATGTGTTTTACTCATCATGTTTCACTATTAAGGTTATTCCAGCTTCATGTATTAGGGAGTTTTCTGTCTCTTTCCATGTCATAGAATATTTAATGTAGATAAGAATTAAAGAGTGATTTCCCAAGTGGAAAGTCCACATTCCAAGGGACAGACAAGATAATAAATTCATTTTCTTTATACGTGGAAAAAATATCACAGTTTGTATTTATATTTTATATACTTTATACTTTTCATTTTATAATGTATACTAGTTTAATCTGTAAATACAAAAAATAAACATATATTGGGGTGGCTGTTCAAAAATATTTTACTGATAAGTGTGCATGGCGAAAATATGCCTATAGCTTCAAAAGGTGATAGAACTAAGCTAAAAACATCTAACTTCTTTTCTGTTTGTAGTTTGAAAACTTTCATTTCCAGATTCTTGTCTGTTAGGTTTGTTGTTGTTGCTGTTTGCTTCCTGTTCATTCAAATTTGGTAATTTTTTGCTGCAAAATTATTCCTTTATACTTTCTAATTTTTGGTAATAACATTTTTTTATTCTTTTAGTCACTTCCATATATGCACTTGGATTTTAATAATCCCTAGCGTTTTACATTTTTATTTTCTCCCTTTCTTCCTATTTAGGCTTCTCATGGATTTACCTTTTCAAATAATTAATTTTTATCTACATATTCTGGTGTTTTTATTGATTTTCTATTTCTTCACTTTCATATCTTTTCTGTATAAAGTTTTCTATCTTTTCTTAATTGTTATATTTTTTCTATTTTCATAAATTGAATATTTAGCTTATTTTTACTCTATATTTTTTATAAATAATAAGGATTTCAGAACACAGGTATTCCTTTAAGAAAAACTTAACTGTTACACAGGTTTTGGTATGAATTTCTAATTATTTTCTAGACAATTTAAAATTAATTTTAATTTCCACTTTGCTTCAAGACATTTGTTTTTCATCTGACAAGATAGATTGGCACTAATCTTTCAGGTATAAGTTATATGAACTAATTCATGATGGCTTAAAGCAGTTATTCTCAAGTATGGGCCCTGGATCAGCATCAGCATCACTGGGATTTTGTTAGAAATAAAAATTCTCAGGCCTCATACAGATTTATCTCAGGGTATTGGTCCCAGCAACTGTTTTTTGTTTTGTTTTTAACAAACCCTGAAGGTGATTTTGATAGACTCCGAAGTCTGAGAATCACTGACTAAAGAAGGAAAACAGAAAATTTATTGACTCACATAATTTATAATTCCAGGAATTAGGATAGTTTTCAGATACATCTGGATTTGAGTGCTAAATTCAAGTGCCAAGGATAGAATTACCAGCAATTCTAACAAAAGCCTAGGATTGATTTTATTGATCTAACCTATAACGTGACACTCTGATTCGATCGACTTGAATCATTTGCACACCTCTTGAGCTGAGGAATGAAGTGAGTCCCATTCAGGTCACAGAGATTAAAAGTAGGGGAAGGAAGACTCTCCCAAAGAACATCAAAGTGTTATTATGAAAATTGATACTGGATGAAGTTAGGCAAAAATAACCAATGTCCACAAAACAGTACTATTCAAAGTATCCAGTCTGCAGACAGTTTGTTTCTGTTTTCCAACAACACAAGGAGTTTGTGCCATAATCTAAGTAAGTCAACATGCTACTTCCTTCATTGAGAAAGTCTTGTTACAAAACAATGTCACCTGTTCTAAATATTCATTTCTTCATGTGTTTAGAAATATTCTTTTATTATTAAAAAAATTTTTTTTTACTTGTTTCCTTTTCTTCTTCTGCAACTCCTGTTAGTCGAATGTTAGTGCTCCTAAATTGGTCTTTAAAGTTTCATATCTTTTCTCTCAGCATTTCCATCTCCTGTCTTGCTTTTTGTTGTAAGATTGTTTTTCTTGAACTTCTAGACTATTGAATTCTCTCTCAAGTATGACTATTTCCTCTTACTGTTTTTTTCTGTTCAATTTTAAAATTTGAAATCATTTTTAGTTCTCGAGAGCCTGTTTTTTTTTTATGTTCTATACTAGTTTATATTAAAATTCTCCAGAAAATTTCAGTGAGAGCTACATTTTCTAAAAGTGCATCTTTCTTCCTTAGGTTACATTGTCCATATGAGTTTTTTTTTTTTTTTTCTGGTCTCCAATTGTGGTTTTTCTTCCCCTTAAGAAGAGTAAGGAGCTAGCTTTTAACGTTTCTTGAGCAGAGGCAAATCTCTGAGCTGTGGAAGGTATAATTTCTGCTCTTCTGAGCTGGCAGTAAATAAACTATCAAACCATGACCCTTCTGCTAGGGGAGATAGGAGGATAGAGGATGGATAGCTGAATAAAGAACCTCTCTGTATCTTTCTCAACTCACTGAAGAATATATTCCATTTACCAAAAGGGAGGGGAAAAAACAGTAATAAAGCTTAACAAGAGATAAGCAAACCTAAATAGAGAACTATACTATGAAAACTATACTTTGTTAGCATAAAAGAAAAGTTGAGTAAATCTAAACACATGTATAGAGCCCGTCCTGGAGTGTATTATGTGCATGTATGCGTGTGGTGGGGGTGCTGTGGGTGGGTGTGTGTGTAGGTGTACTATTGAAAATGGGATTTCTTTTATTTTTACAATCTTTTTTTAAAGAGGGTTAATTTTATATAATTTTGTAACCAGTCACCTTACCAGCTTATTTTATTGATTTTAATAAATTTTCAGAACATTTATGATTTTCAAGGTATAAAATATTTTAACCTACAAGTAATAATTTTGACTCATCTATGATAATTTTTTGGCATATTCAATTTTATTACTTTTATTTGGGGAGTTCTTCCATTTAGTTTCTGCCTTTGTTTCTTACCCATCTGATGGCCAGATAAATATTGATCTGATTTATTCTGGTTTATTTCTTTTAACTCTTAAATCTATCTAAAATTTAATTTGGAACTTTATATAATATGAAGCTTTATTCTGAATTTCTCCATACTCAGCATCCCTTGTTTAAACCCTTTCCAGAGATTTGTGAAGCCTCTTTCGTTACAATGATTCATTCTCTTATTTCTTCTAGTATTCATGGTTCAAGGCTCTCTAATTTTGTGTTGCTTTTGTTCTGCCTTTTCTTCTAGCAATTATTTTAATTTCTATATATTTTTATTACCGTATAGTACCTAGAAAGTGAATCTCACTTTATTATTCTGAAATATTCTTGTAGCTATTTTATTTTTCTGGATGAACTTTAAAATCACTTTGTCAGGTCTTCTTGTCACTACCAAAATAATCCCACTGGTTTTGATAGGAATACAAAGTTATTTTATTCATGAGATTCCTTTGGTACAGGAATCCCAGTTTTATAGTTGATAAGTCAGAGGTACAGTACTTTAAATAGAAATTTTCATTTCTATAATGATTCCATAAACTGTTATTTCACAAAGCTTGATCTGTTTTTTATGCTCTAAAAATTGAATTAATATAGTCATTGGAAATTATTTTAAAAGCAGCAGTTTAATTTCTATTCATATTTATTAAAAATTTACCTCTGATATTTATTATTCACAACAGCATAATAAGCAAAATTTAGATCTATGATGTATAAGAAAGATATTGTCAAAGATAGAAGGGGAAAGTAATGCTACAGGTATATGTATCATGAAGAGTCTAACAGTTAAACTGTTAAGAGCAGTAATAGAAAAACAGATACATAATCCCATCATGGACTGAGAAAAATAACAAGAATACGTGAAGACACTGTATAGCTATCCTGTGTATATTTATATAGGTAGGCCTGTTTAATTAAATTCTGGGTGACTCTAAATTTACTCGTTTTAAATTTAACTTTTTTCAAAACTTAAAAATGCTGTCATGTCTGCACATACTTGAACATGTTAAAAAAAAAAATTACTCATTTTTTGGCTCAAGAAGGAAGTCCAATGTCCTGAATGGCATGGCCAGGCTGCTTTTCAAAGTCCAGTTGGTGAGATTATGAGCAAAACCTGGCCAGAACTCAGAACTGTAAACTTAACCATGTCTCTCTCCTAATGATCAACATGAGGTGTGCTAGCTAATACTGCCTTAAAAAAAAACTTTTTAAAACTCAGATATTCTTTCATTTTTGTGTTGTTTTTATTCTGTTTTCTGAAGTTTTTTTTTCTTATAGTTGGTCATTTTAATTAATACTAAATTATTTTAAAGTGTTTTAAAATTACTTCCTATTTTTATATTATTAGGTCAATTATAGGCTTCGTTAATTAAAAAAAATTTTGTGTGTGAGTCACAGATCACCAAAATATCTGAGAAATATTAATTAAGGTACTTTGTTTTATTAGGAAATTCAAGATATGGTATAAAATGTAAGACTGTTTTGCAAGTGATGCTGTAAGACGTATATAGGGCTCACTAAGGCTAAATAAATATATCAAAAATTTTTAAATTAGATTGTCTTAGGAAGTTGGTAAGAGAGTATATTTAAAAAATTCTCATCACAAGAAAAAAACCTATGCATGGTAACAGATATTAACTAGACTTATGGTGGTGATCATTTTATAATATATACAAATATTAAATCTTTATCCTTTATACCTGAAACTAATATAATGTTGTATATCAATTATACCTTAATTTTAAAAAAGAAAAATTGCAGTTATTCATGAATTTAAAAAGTAGACATCCTAGTTGTCATTAAATTGCTAAGGAATGTTGTATTCTAGCTTTACTCAGTTCTTGCAGAAGACTTTTCTTTTACTAATTAAGTTTACTGAGGTAACATTGGTTAATATTATTATATAAGTTTTAGGTATACAATTGTATAATGCATCATCAGATAGATTGCGTTGTGTGCTCACCACCTAAAGTCTAGTTTCCTTCCATCATTATAAATTTGACTTCCTTTAGCCTCTTTATTCTCCCCTAACCTCCTTCTTCTCTGGTGACCATCACACTGTTGTCTATGTCTATGAGTTTGTTTGGTTTGTTTGTTCATTCGTTGCTTTCTGTTTTATACCCCACATGTAAGTGAAATCATATGATACTTGTTATTTTTGTCTGACTTATTTCAGTTAGCGTTATACTCTCAGTATTGCTCTATATTGTCAAAAATGGCAGTATTTCATCCTTTTTATGGCTTAGTAGTATTCCATTACATATATGTAACACATCTTTATCCAATCATCTATCAAAGGACACTTGGGTTGTTTTCATGTCTTGACTACCATGAATAATGCTGCAGTAAACATTTGGGTACATATATCTTTACAAATAAATGTTTTCAAAATTTTTAAGTTGATATCCAGAAGAGGGATTGCTGGGTCATATATAGTAGCTCTATTCACAATTTTTTGAGGAACCTCCATTCTGTTTTCCATAGTAGCTGCACCCATTTACATTCCTATGAGTAGAGTATGAAAATTTATTTTTCTCCGCATCCTCTCCAACGTGTCTTATTTCTTATCTTATTGATAATAGCCGTTCTGACGTGTATGAGGTGATATCTTATTGTGGGTTTGATTCTCGTTTCCCTTATAGCTGGTGAAGTTGAGCATCTTGTTCCGTACATCTATTGGTTATTTGTATGTCTTCCTGGGAAAAGTGTCTGTTCAGGTCCCCTGTCCATTTCAAAAGACTTTTTTAAAGTTTCAAAGAGGCGTGTATAATAGAGCAGTAGGCCATGAGACCTACAATCTGGGTTCTTCTGATGTGTACAGTCCATGAGAACAGGATCTGATCTTCTTATTCATCATTGTATTCTAGCTCTAAGCACCAAGTGTGGTATATAATAAGTCCTCAGTGAATATTTCTTAAATAAAGTAGCTGTGGCCTTGAGTACTTGACTTTCTGTATGCCTCAGGTCCCTCCTCTGTAAAATCATTCATTCCACCAGCGTTTGTTACATACCTCCTGTGTGCCAGGCACTGTTCTAGCATTGAGCATGTAGCTGGGAGTGGGACACAGGGTTTTGTCATTCTGGAGCAAATGCTTTAATGTGAGGCAAATAAACAGATACACAAATAAATGCATAATATAGCCAGGTGGTAGTAACTACTGTGAAGAAAAATGCCCAGAATAAGGGGACAGAGGTTAACAGCAGGACTATTTTAAGTAAAGCGGTCAGGAAATACCTGAGAAGATGACATCTGAGCAGACACCTGAGTAAAGAGATGGAACGAGCCTTCTATAGCTCTGGAGGAAGTGGTTTCTATTCAAAGGCAAGACCTATGCAAAGACTCTAAGGCAGTAATGAATTTAGCCTTTAGCCGGGTTTGCGAGGCTCCTCCAAGAGCCTTTAGTATGATGAAAGTGATGTGACTGAAGGGGGAAGTGCAAGATGAGAGCTGAGAAATTGGCAGGGGTCTGATTATATAGCACCGTGGTTATTTATGAAGTTTGATTTTATTCTTGGTGAGATGGATAGGCTTTGAAGTGTCTTGAGGAAAGGAGTGACATGACCTTTTTCTGTTTGTTTATCTTGCAAGAGTCACTCTGGCTGCTCTGTGGAAAATAGACCTTGGTGAGGAAGAATAGAAGCAGAAAGACCAGTTTAGAGGCTGTTACAATTATACAGGTAGATGAGAGGCAATGATGGCTGGGACAGGGATATGGTCGTGAACATCCAAGAAATTGCTGTCAAATTCTGGACATGATTTAAATGAGCCAAAGAGAATTGTTGACAGACTGGATATGAAGTGTGAGGGAAAGGAAGGAATTAGGATGACTGCTAATTTCTGGTGTGAGCAGTTGGATGAAAGTACCATTTACTGAAATGAAGATAGGGGCAAGCAGAGTTAGAGAATCAGGAGTAAGCTTTTGGGTATATTAAGTTTGATCTGCCTCTAGAACAGAAATCTCATAGTTCAAGGTAGAGGTAGGTGCTGGAAATATAAATTTGGGAGTTATCAATGTATTGACAGCATTTAAAGCCGGGGGATGGATGGGAGCACTTTGAGGACTGAGAAAAATTTAGAACTTGAGATTAGAAGAACAACTAAGAAAGAGAGGGCAGAGGGGAGGACAATGAAGTGAGGCGGCCCTTGCTAGCTATGTCTCTAAGAGAGAAGTGTCTCAAAGAGAGAATGAGTTAACTGTGTTGGTATGCTGCCAAGAAGGTGAGATGAGAAGCAGCCATTCAATCTGGCAGGATAGCGGTCAGTGGTGACTTTAATAAAGGGGTGTTTCTAGTGATTGTGGGTGAAAGAGATGATTACTTTCTTATCTAGCAAGAAAACTCACTTTAGTATTTATTTTTTATGCATACTAGGTAGTCTTTTATCCTTAATTTGGAGGAAAAGGAGAGATTGAAACCAAAGTATTATCGTTTAAAAGGTCACTGAGTTAGGTCAGTTTTCCATATTCTTCATCCCTCAGATGTTTGGTGTTAATATTTAAAGTTTCTGAAATCATATATATAATATACATATCATTTCTTTTAAAAATATCAGTGCTCTATATATCAATATCAATATTGATGTCATCAATATCACTCTTAATTTGTAGTAGTCATATGTAAATACATTGCAGAACAGATACGAGACTTCTTTTAACAGATTTAAATTCAAATATTATCGAGTAGCATATATACATGAATAAGTTATTTTAAAATATCTCATATTATTGCATATTTTTAATAATTTTCATATTATTTTCATACTTTACATTTTTAATTCTGTTAAAATTTATATATAATGAAATGCACAGATCTGAAATTTATAATTTAATACATTTTGATAAAATATACACTCATCGAACAAATATGACAATTAACATGTATTTTTTCATCTTTCTATGAATTACCCTGTGCCTCTTTGCAGCCAGTCTCTGCTCTCTATATATAACCACTCTTGATTTCTGTCCCTATAGTTTAGTTTTGCCTAAACTTATCATAATTGGAATGAGTCATGCTGTCACAGTTTTACAATGTGTTGCTATTATGAATAAAGCTGCTGTAAACTTTTCATAAAAGTTTTTTGGGGACACATATTTTTCTCTTGAGTAATTACATAAAAGTAGAATAGTTGGGTCATAGGGTAGTTTTCCAAATTTAATAAGAAACGGCATTTTCTAAACCAGCAATTTTTATGAGTTCAGGTTGTTCCACATCTTTCTCGGTATTTAAATTTTTAATGTTTTTAATGTAAGTCTTTCAACTGACTGTGTAGTGGTGTCTCATTTCGGTTTTAATTTTCATTCCCATGATGATGGGTGAGAATCTTTTCATGTACTTTGAGCCATTTATATTTCTTCTTTTGTTCGTTTATTTTTAAATAGGGTAACCTTTTTATTACTGAGTTATAATAATTCATTATATATATTCTGGATACAATTTCATTGACAGATAATGTATTGAGAATATTTTCTGAGGTTTACCTTTTTCATTTTTATACCAGTTTTTTGATAGCAGAAGCTTTATAATTTTAGTAGAGTCCAGTTATCAGTTCTTTATAATCATTGGTGCTTATTATGTTCTCTTTAAGAAATGTTTGCCTACCTCAAGATTATGAAAATAATTTTCCCATATTTCCTTTCAAAAGTTCTGTTTTCATCTTATGTTTAGGTCTGTCGCTCATAAATGAACTCATTTTGATATGTCGTGTAAAGTAGAAGATGAGGTTCTTTTTTCCCCATATGTTTATCTAAATTTTCTAATGCCTTTTTGATGAAGACTTTATTTGTTTCATTGATTTACCTTGGTGTTTTTGTTGAAGATCAATTGACCGCATAGAGGTGACATGTTTATGGATTCTGTCCTCTATATTATTTGTCTATCTTAATGCTAATACTACACTGTCTTGTTTGTTGTTTCTCAGCTGGGGGTGATTTTGCCCTGCGAGGAACATTTGGCAATGTCTGGAGACATCTTCAATTGTTAAAACTGAGAAGCAGTGTTGCTACTGGCTTCTTGTAGATAGAGACTAGGGATACTGCTAAAAGTCCTATAATTTACAGGACAGCACCATCTAACAAGAATTGTCTATCCTAAAATGTCATAGTGCCAAGTTTGAAAAACCCTTCCGCAGCTTTCTAGTAAGTCTTGAAATCAGGTAGCATCAGTTCTCTAATCTTGTTTATATTTTTTAGAATAGCCTTGGATAGTCAATTGTATAAATTACAAAATGACCTTGTTGATTGGGAATTTGATTGAGGTTGCATTTAATCCTAGAATAATTTGGTGACAATTGACATCTTAACAATTTGAGTCTTCAGATTCATTAACCTGGTATATAACCACTTATTTAGGTTTTCTGTTATTTCTCTGAATATTGTTTTATAATATAAAGTCTGCCATACCTTTTGTATTCTTGAGTATTATGCACTGTAATGCTATTGTAAATTTTTTTTTTTTACTTTCTGAGAGTTTTTAATCATGAGTAAATGTTGAGATTTGTCAGATGCTTTTATCTGTTTGAACTGAAATGACTAAATGTTTTTATTAATATAGTAAATTAATTAACTGACATTTCAGGTGATAAACCAACTGTGTATTTCTTGAATAAATTTCAATTGGTCATATACATAATTCTTTTTATATAATGCTGCACTTTTTACTAATATTTTGCTAATGATTTGTATGTCCATGTCCATGTTCATGAAAAATGGTAGTATATAATTTTATTTTCTTGTAATGTATTAGTCAGGTTTAGGTATTATTTAAGAAGATTATTTGCATCTTCTTAAATAAGTGTTCTCATAAAAAGAGTTTTGTAAGATTGTATCAATTATTTTTAAAATTTCTTTAAATGTTTGATAGAATTCACCAGTGAAACCATCTGGGCTTAGAGCTTTCCTTTTTGAAAAATTTTTTTATTGCGAATTCAATTTCTTTAATGGCCAGAAGGTATAATAGAGTTCCCTGGGGAAATGGGATCTATATATATGGTTCATGCTACTATTAGGGACAGGCAAGTCCGAAATTTGAAGAACCAGTAAATTGGAAACCCAGAGAATTTTTGACGTTGCCTTTAGGCTCACCTTGAGGTGAAGTCAGTCTGAAGGCAGACTTCCTGGAGATTGGCAGGTCTGAAATTTGCAGAGCCAACCAGTATGCTGAAAAACTAGGGAAGAGTTGATATTACAGCTCAAATCCAAAGGCAGTATGGAGGCAAAACGCACTCTTTCTCAAGAACCTCAGTTCTTCGCTTTTAAAACCTTAAACTGATTGGAGCGGGCTCTCCCACATTATGTGAGGGTAATCTCCTTAACTCAAAGTCTCTTGAATTAAATGTTAATCACATCTAAAAATGACCTTCACAGACATATCTAGACAGGTGTTTGACCAAAAACTGGCTACCATGGCCTTGCCAAATTGACACATAAAATTAATCATCAAAAAAGGCAATTCAGATTTTCTCTTTAGTCTTAGGTCAGTTTTCTTATTGTATTTTTTTTTAAAGGAATGGGTTTTTATCTAATTTGTGGAGTGTTTTTTGCATAAAATTATTTATAATATTCTTGTATATCCTTTTAATGTCTGTAACATGAATATCCTGTCTTTCATTTCTCTTGTTTCTTGGTAATTTCTCTTGTTTCTTGATCAATCTTACTAATAGTTTATTAATTTTATTAATCTTTTTAAACTAGTTTTTGGCTTTCTTAACTTTTTGTTTGTTTTCTATTTCTTTGATTTCTGCTCTTAATTATTTAATTTAAATTACTTACTTTGGGGTTTTTTGTTCTTTTGTAGCTTCTTAAGGTAAAAACTTAGACCATTGATTTTTTTTTAAACCTTTCTTTTCTAATATAAACATTTGAAGCGTTAAGTTTCTAAGAATTTCTTTAGTTGCATCTCACAAATTTTAACATTTTGTTTTAATTTTTATTACACTTGTGATTTCTTCTTTAATCTGTTAAAATGTATAATTTCTAAAATACTAGATTTTCTCTCTGCCTTATATATTTCTAAACCTAATTCCATTGTGATCAGAAAGCATATTATATATGAATTCAACTTTTTGAAATTCATTTAGACTTACATTATGTCCCCAAACATATTCTGTCCTGAACAATGTTCCATGTACTCTTGAAAAGAATGCTCATTCTGCAGATATTGTGTGGATTGTTCTATAATGTGGCTCATATCTTTTATATGGTGTGTGTGTGTGTGTACTTGTTTTACCAATTACTGAGAAAGAGATGCGAAAATCCAACTATAGTTGTGCCATTTCTCTTATTTTTCCTTTGAATTCTGACAGTATTTGCTTCCTGCATTTGGAAATTGGAAACTGTTAACAGCAAGTGAGTTTCATTCACATATGGGAATATTTTCTGAAGGAGTGACCCTTTGTGTTTATGAAATTACTCACTTCTTTTATAACATATCTCTTTTTGAAGTATCCTTGTCTGATATAGCTACACCAGCTGTTTATGATTATTGTTTGCATGGTTTATGTTTTTGCTTCCTTATAATTTCAACAAATCTGCAACTATACTTAAAGTGTTTCCTATAGTCAAAGATATAATTAGGTTTTAATTTTTTAAAAAACCTGATAATCTCTGCCTTTTAATTGGAGCATTGAGACTATTTGTATGTAATTATTGATACAGTTAGGTACAGGTCTGCCATTTTGTTCTTTTTGTTTTATCATGTTTCTTGTTTCTCTGTTCTTCATTTTCTGCCTCCTTTTAATATTGTTTCATGTGCTATGAAATGTAAGAATCTTATTTACAAAAGTATAATTAATATAATTTCATTCATTCCTAATGTTATCCTTTGTACTACTTTGTCATATATTTACTTCATCTTATAAATCTTTTGCTTTCATTTGATATATACCTCAGAACTAAGAGTAGAAAATAAGTAGTATCTTATGTTTATATATACATCTCTCATTTCTAGTTCTCTTTATTCCTTTGTGTAGATCTAAGTTTCCATGTAGTAATATTTACCTTGAGCCTGAAGAAACTTTTTCCTTTTGCTTTTTTTGCTTTTTTTTTTTTTTTTTTTTTTTGTGGCAGTCTGCTGGCCACAAACTCTCTCAGCGAGTATTTTTTCTTTTACAATTTTGAAGGTGTTCTTCCATTGTCACTTGTTCTCCACTGTTTCTGAGAAGACATTACATGTCATTCAGTTTCTTTGTTTCACAATATGAAATGTGTCTTTTTTTTCGCCTTGCTCCTTTATTTGGATTTTTAATAGTTTAATTATGATGTGCAATGGTGTGGTTTTCCTTGTATTTATCATGTTTGGGGTTGTATAAACTTTTCAATCTGTTGCCCCAAATCTTTTTAATAAAATTTAGACAATTTTTGGCCTTTATTTCTTCAAGTATTTTCTTCTTCACCATATTTTCTTCTACTTCTGAGACTAATTACATATATATCACACTATTTCCTATTGTCCCACATGTCATAGAGATTCTGTTCATGTATTTCGGTTCTTTTCTTTTTTTTTTTGATAATCTGTTTTTTAGTTCACTGACTTCTCTGTAATTTCTAAGATGCTGTTATCCAATCAGTGATTTTTCTATTTTAGATATTATAGCTTTCATTTCTAGAATTTGCAGTTGGTTTACTTTTTATGGTTTACATTTTTTTCTGCGAAGATTCCTCATTTGTTTATTCATTATGTCCTTCTTAATGTTGTTGAACATATTTATAATTGCTGTCTTGAGTCCTTTTATTTCCTACATTTGGGTCTTTTTAAAGTCTTTTCTATTGACTACTTTTTTCCTTGCATGTGAGTTGATTTTCCCTGCTTCTTTACATGTCTAGTAATTTTTTTATTGTATGCAGAACGTGTGTGGCTTATGGGTTGTAGGGAGTCTGGGTTTTTATCTTCTTTACAAGGTGTTGTGTCTTGTTCTGACAGGCAGTTGAATTACTGGTAGATTTCTATTCTGCCAGCCTTGTTTTTGTTCTAGATTACTGTAGTGATTTGTTGGTTTTGTGTTTAGTCCTATGGGGTGGCCCTTCCTCTAGGGTATGGTTTTTCCTTATTCATAAGGTATGAGCTTACCGGGATCTCAACTGAATGCCCAAGGTACTGGACTCAGAATCCAGTGTGGTCTCTTCACCCTGGCCGAGTAAAATTCTGGTATTTCTCAGCACTGTGTGACCTTGGGTGTCTGCTTATTTCTCCACCAAACAACTACAGTCTCTTTCTGTTATGCTTTGCAGTCTCACTCTATGTATGGAGGTAAAGGGTTCTCTTTTGCACAGATCTCTCCAGTAGTCTGTCCCAAGAATTGCTTCATAAACCCTGAGCTCAAATCTTCACCTCTTCAGCTCACTGACACCACTGTACTATACTTGGGTCCCATCTTCTTGATCCTTATTTCTCAAGAGTCTACTCAGGCAGAAAGCCAGGTCAAACATGGTGCTTACTTTAAACATTCCCCTTCTATAAAGTATCACAGCTTTCTATTGCCTGTTGTTCCATATGATACTTATTAACAGTTGCTTTATATCTGTTTATTTTTCCAGTTTTATAGTTATTTACTGAAGAGCAGGTCTAGTAACAGTAAGTCTGTCATGGTCAGAAATCCACTGAACCTATGTATTCTTGATTTTCATTGTAACACAGAGATAAAGAATCTATATTGTTAAAAAAAAAAAAAACATGTAGAAATTGTTTCTTTGGGGGTTACAAGTTGTTTTTCAGTTTACTGTAATAGTGTCCCCAGAAACAATTTCTTTATAGTCTCTTGTATAATATTTTATTTTCGAATCCATCAACTTTTCTCCATCATCTATTAAAAGATATGGTTTCCAAAGTCTTTTTATATACTCGACACTGAATTTATGTCTCAGAATGTGGTGGAGTTAAAAAATACATAATATGTTTTCTATTATACTTCATCACTATTGTCTACCATGTTACAACATGGGGAATTAATTGGATACCACACTTATGAAATAAGTCTAACTAATTTGAAGAGTGTTGTATTTTTTGATTTCTTACATGTTGATTGTTTCTTAATTTGTCTTGACACATTATGCTTCTTAAGGTAATTTTCCCACCTCTTATTGCATATAGGTACACTGACACTAATTTTTATTCTAGTATTCCCCTATACCTTTTCTTTTTTTATTTTCCTGTATTTATATGGAATGGCTTCTCTGAAATCCAAATATATCATAAACAAGTGATAATTTCATTATGTCTTCCAGTGTGGTTTCATAACTGCATTTTTTAATTAAAAAAATATACCATTTTATTATAAATTATTTTCCCCTTTGTATTATAAAGAAAACATGTAGTGTGCTCTGTGTGTGTAGATTATATTATTTTAAATTGCTTGAGAATAAGAATAGGGGCACTACAAAAATATTATAAAAAAACAGACATTGGTCTGATGTTAAGAACTGTTGCTTTAAACATATCAACATGTATTTATTTTATAGTCTGTATATAGTCATCTCAATATCTGAAATCTTTGGGTCTGATGCTACTGAGTGTAGTTTTGGTGCCCTATTTTCTTATGTCTTTTATGATTTTTTAACTGCTCATTTTTCTTGGACTTCTATCTATTGGAATTCTTTGATTCTTGGCTGAAAGATACATGTTTTCCAGAGATTTTTTGTGTGTATTTGCTTTATTATGTGCTGAGAGGCACTTGTACCAAATGGAAACCATTTTATAATAAATTCTCAGCTCTTGCCATATCTCCTCTTGAGCTACAACCCATACACGGTCTTGGTTGTAGTTATCAGTTCTCAGCAGTGATTTGTTTTCTCTTCCTCCCATCACTATGTTAGGGGTAGAAACATTTTCATGCTGTTCTTGGGGGCGGGGGGCGGGGGGACAAGTTGCTTTTTTCATTTATCTTTACATTGTGAGTGCAGTTTGGGGAGGAGGGGTCTATTTGCAATGGGGCAGGATCTCTTATTAGACTGTCAACTTCCAGTCAAATCCTAAGCTTTGTTACCTGACCTCTCCACTCATCATCCCCCTTACAAAGTAATGTGCATCTGTAGATGCCTCCAGGGTGAGAATGTTTCAGTGCTCTGCTTACCACCCTAGGTTTCTGCTTTCACTTTATTTTTCACTTCTAAGCATTCCTTACTTTCCTGCCTGATCAGTAATGCATTCCGAAAGAAGTTTTTAAAATATTTTCCCTAGTATTTTTAGTTGTTTTCATTGCTACAGTAAGAGTCTTTTTACGTGTTACTTTGAAGAGACTATAATTCATTGATTTTTTGTATGATTGATTTTTTTTTAAGTTTTGAAAATGGTTTGCTAATCTGAGTATTTTAGAAGTATTTGTGTCATTTTTCTTTTTTTATGATTTTACTCTTAAAGGCTTTTGATTGTTATTCTATTGGACTCTCCTGATTTTCAAAAGAATAGGTAGTGTGCATATTTGGAAGGGTCTTCTACACTCTCTGAGGAAGTGAATCTCCTTGGCAAACCTATTTCCTAAGATGTCATGTGTTTGAGGTTGTTAAATATGATACTGGCACTGCAGTTCAATTTTAGTTCCTTTATTCTTTTGTATTTTTGTATGTTCTACCTGAGACTACCTCCTACTTGACAAATCCATCAGCCTATTTTGTGATCATCTTATTCGATCACTGTTAGCCAATTTCTCCAATGCAAAACTATTTTATTTTTAAACTAGAGAAATGCCTCCTTTTTTGTCTTCCTTCCTAGTTATCTGACTCTTCTTTCTTAGACTTCTAATTAGTTCCTCTACCTGAAAGTTATTGAACAAAAGTATTTCTGAAAGCTTTATCAGCAGTCCTCTTCTCACTCTTCAGATTTTGCTAATAACCTCCGTCGTATGGCTTTAACTACCATCTGTTCTTTCAATGATGTCTCCTCTGTGAGTTTAACCTTAGACTCTTCTCAAATTTCACATGAACAGTATCTCCAAAGATGCACATCACCCAATAGTTGTTTCAGTTCTCATTACTACTTATTTAAAAACTCCTTATGATTACTGAAGTTTAGTAAAAAAAAAAAAAAGCCAGAAAAAATTGTCAAAAGATGACTAGATAATGGGAAACTGGGCTGAGTTTTGGTAGTTTTTGCCCAGGAGGTGAGGTTTCTGCCAGAAAGTTACATGATAGCTCAGTGGGTGACTGTTATGTTGCAATATTGACTAGACTACATTACAGTAATATTTGGTACAAAAATTAAAGTAGGTGGGAATTTATGTTTTCATTTCTTTTTGACAGTCACTCTATATCTAGCCCATTTTAATAACGTTGCCCTTTTAATATTAAATATTCTCTTTTTCACCTTCACGTTGCAACAGCTCCTAACAGTTTACCTTTTCATCGTTTTTATTCTTTTACTACACTCTTTTAAAAAAAATACAAGGTGACTGATTTAATAAATTTATATGTGTGTTATTTACATTATCTAAGATAATATTAATGTGATCACCATTGGTTGATGATAGAGTGGGCCAATTGTGCTAATAAAAATACCCGAAGTACCAGTAAGCATGACCAGTCTTTGGCATGGCATAAAGATAAGATACCAGAAATCTATTTCCAAATGGATAAGAAACAGAGAAAACTGTTAATAAGTTTAAGAGCGCTGACCCAAGAGTAAGCTTTATCTTTCCATTTTGCTTTGAAAGGACAAAAAGATAGTGAAGATTTTAATAATTTCTTTCCTTTTCTTTGAACCAACCAAATAATATAAGGACTAATACTATGAATGCAATGATGAATGATGGAACTTCCAGGAAAAATCAATAAATATTGGAAGAGATCTGGAAACTAGAGGTCAAAATTGCCTTGAAGAGATTAATTGAGTTTGAAATTACAGGACGACATCAAAGTGGGAATAATTTGTGAGTGATCAGCATAAAAAATAGTTTGTTTAAAGGAAATGTATCCGTTTTTCAAAGGAGAGATGCTAGATAAGCATAAGTTTAGATCTTGGTGAATCTAGGAAGGTACTGAGAATAAGGTAGGAAAATTGTATCAGAAAGGTAGAATAAAAACAAATATAATAATAGAGTATCCTGGAAACTAAATGAAAGAATAGTTTCTAGTATATAGGAGTAGTGAGCAGAGTCCCTATATGCAAAACTATATTATACAGAGGTTAACATCTTTATAATTTTCTTCATCTTCAGAATTTTCTGATGAAATTTATTAAAACAAAGTTACTCTGAGTTTTCTTTAGGAACTCAAAGTTATAAATCATTAAGAGTCTGGACTGCTGCCACCTTTTTGTATTTGTGTTCTTATTCATCTAACAAATGAATATTTTTGAATTCTCAACTGTGTTCAATGAAAAAGTAAACAAAAAAATTACAAAAATATGTCCAAAAAATTACTGTTTCCTGATGTCTTTAATGGGAAAATCAGACCCTACTGTGGGTAATGCAATAAGAAAATTGAAGGATAATGAAATAGTGATGATTTATTCCACTATTTTATCATCTCTCTAGGTGATCATGTTATTTCTAAATTTTCTTTTTTTCTGTGAGAGCCTTAAGTTCAAAATGATTATTTCCCACATATCAGAAAATTATTTAATTGTATAATTAATAGAACATTATGGAGGCAATACAGAATACTGTTAAACAGATTAGGTTTTCTGCCAATAGTTTTGTACTCCAAGATTACATGGGGCAATTGAGTAATAATTTATATCATCTCAGTTCCAGGTGAACATGTACTATAATTGATATTTAGGGTTATGAAATCAGAGAAGATTGAGACTACTGAGTTTAGGTATTTGAAATCCTCCCTCCCCGCTTTTTATCCTCTGTGTTCCTTCTGGTCCTACTTGCTTCTCCTCCCAGCTGGGACTGACTCATTTCAATAATGCTTTTATAAGCAAAGTAGTCCCCCTCCCTCTATCATTTCCTAGTATCCACCTTGCCAGTACTAACTCTAGAAAAATTTGGATCTCTTTTACCTCCCATTGACCACTACTGGACTGACAAATATTTCTTGGAGAAAGTCATAAAAACAGGCTAACTTACTGGTTATGAGGGTAGAGAAATACCAAGATCATAGACAGATCAAATTGAGAGAATCAGAAGAATTCAAGTCCTAGCACCATTTTGGAAATGAGATGGAGAGTTAGTTACTAGCGAAACTAAAAACAAGAGCCAAAGTTTCCTGACCCTTGTTTCAGTGTTTTCCAGCACAGTGAATTGAGAAGTAGGCAAACCGAAGGGAAAATTACATCACATATTAGAAAAGAGTAAATGCATTAAGGTGGCATGAATTCCTGTAAGGAAAATGTTTTTTCATTTACATTAGATTCTCAGACCTTATTTATCTTATAGCTGAAAGTTTGTGGTCTTTTACTAACCTCTTACTACTTTCTCTAGCCCTCTCAGCCCCCAACTACCACTTATCTACTCTGAGTATGACTTTTTTTTTTTTAGATTCCACATATAAGTGAGATCATACACTACTTTCTTCCCCTGAATTATTTCACTTAGCTTAATGTCTTCAAGGTCCATCTATGTTGTCATAAATGCCAGGACTTCCTTTTTATGTCTCAGTAATATTCCATTGTGTATAGTCATGGACCTCAACAATTCTTGGGTCAACAATGGATCTTATATACTATCGTGATCCTGTAAGCTTATGATGGAGCTAAAAAGTTCTTGTTGTCTGATGATGTAATTATCGACAGAAAATGCACAACACATTCATTACTCATGTGTTTGTAGTGATCCTAGTTATGCCAGCAGCAGCCTCGTACATCTTGTGTTTATGTGTCTCTTGATTGCATCATTTTCTCTTGTGCTTAATTTAACCTGCTTTTGTACAGTAGCATGCTATATGGGTTTGTAGCCTTGAAGCAATAGGCTATACCATGTAGCTTATGTGTGTAGTAGGCTATGCCATCTAGGTCTGTGTGAGTGCACTCTGTGATGTTTGCACAATGATAAAATCACCTAAAGACGCATTTCTTAGAACGTATCGTCGTCGTTAAGTAGCACATGACATTTATCTGTATGTATGTCTATCTATCTCACATTTTCTTCATTCATCCATCAGTGGACACTTAGGTTGTTTCCTTGTCTTGGCTATTGTAAATAATGCTGCAGTGAACATGAGGGTATAGATATCTCTTCAAGATAGTGATTTCATTTCCTTTGCATATATGTACCCAGAAGGAAGTGTTTCCGGGTCATATGATAGTTCTATTTTTAAGTTTTTGAGGAACTTCAATACTGTTCTCCGTAGTGTCTGCACAAATTTAAATTTCTACCAACAATGCATGAGAGTTCCCTTTTCTCCACATCTTCCCCAACACTTGTTATCTCTTGTCTTTTGATGATGGCCATTCAGTTTGTGGTTTTAAGTTGCATTTCCTGATGTTTAATGATGTTGAGCTACTCTTCATGTACCTGTTGGCCATTTGTATGTCTTTAGAAAATTTTTAATTTTATTATTTAATTTTATTAAATATTATTTCATTTTAATTATTATTTAATAATTTAATTTTATTAAATATTATTTAATTAAATAATATTATATTAATTATTTGATTATTCAATTTTATTAAATATTATTTAATTTTATTATTCTAAGCTACTTTTTAGCATAGTTGAAAATAATTCCCAGGATTATGAAAGAACAAAATGTCTCAAGGTGTAAGGAAAATAAGATCACCAAGAAGAAATACAAAAACTAAAATTGGGCCCAATAACTCTGAGGTTAAAATTAGTTGTGCATTTAACTTATTTCTTTTCTAGATTCTCTGTGCTTAAAGATAAGCAAGGACCATGGCATAATGGTCTTTATATCTCATCCAGTGGCTTCTGTGGTGCATATTCACTGTATGAGAATTAAAGGATAATTTTTAAGAAAGGTAACATCATGACTGTCATACAGATATAAATTAAGCAAGTGTTAGATTTTATTTAACTCAATTAAATGAGGGGAAAAGGCGATGATATAAGAGTTCAAAGGAGACTCCAAAGGCTATTTATTTGTAGATGGGGAATATTGAAATTAATATGCAAATGGAGGCAAAACCAGCTTTGTCCTCTGTGGGGAAAAGGAGTCAGTTGAACCTTCACCTGACAGGACAGAATTGGCTTCTCGGTAGGCATTGCTGTCATTTACCAGCATCCTAAAGAGCTGTAAAGTAACTTTCATGGAATCAGAATTGGATCATCTATAGTATGAGCTCCAGATCAAGACAGTGCACAGTTTTCCACTGAAGCACAGCTTTTTCCCTACACATATGTTGTATTCACATAAATTATAAGAATAAAACATAAAGAGAACTTCAACTTCAGTATGATAAATAAAGAACACTTTGTCATTTGCAGCTATCATTTTAGATGACTATTAGTTTTCTGAAATACGCATTTTTATATATGCAGCCTTAAATTGTTCAAATGAGGAAACGAGATCAAGTATTATCCAAGCAAGTTTACCTCCTTTTACCACATCTTCCAGGATATTTTTCAAATTTTTTTTGTTAGAAAAACATAGAAAAATTATGCAGGGACTTTATTTTGTCTCACTAAGAGAATGAATGAAATTCTTCATGAACATTTCTACCAGTCAAATTGAAAGGCAGTCCAAAGGAGATGGAAAATGTATTGTTTAAATACTCAAGGAATTGCCTTCAAGACAAGCCAATTTTTGGCCTATAGAATATGCACAAATAAATTTGTTAATGTATAGAATCTAGTCCTAACGGGTAATACTTATTAAGAGTATTTGCACATATGTAAACAATCCCATCTCTGTCCAGGGAACTATCTGCTCTTCTCATACCTACAGACCTTTAGTTTTTTGCCTCCATCCTTGGCTTGACAGCTATCTCTTTTTATGTCAATGGCCATGTGTTCACAGGGTCACAGCCTTAAATTGTTCAAATAAGGAAACGAGATTGCTTAAGGTATCACTGATAGAGAAGAGATCTGCAGGGATGTCTTAGCAGTTTGACCATCAAGCTTTAGTCATCTGAAAAGCTGGATGACATGAAGGGCAGCTGCACCCAGTCAGAATGGGGTGAAAAGTAGCCACAAGGCCAAGAATACCTTACATGACTTTACCTTAAGCTTTAATTTTCGAAATCAGACCTACATGGAAAGGAGATAATATCACAATTTATAGAGGTTATCTGAACACAGTAGCGATTTTCCTTGTTCAATTTTCACCTACCTACCTACACGGTGAACAATTTAAGAACTGCTGATACTTGGCAAAGGACGATATATAGTCAGTCACAGGAAGACCAATTGGGCTGGAGGGGGAAGTAGACAGAGGTCATTTACTTCTCGTCTGTACTTCATCATTTTCCTCAGCAGTAGCTGGTGCTGGAACAGATCAAATTTATCGATCATTAGAAGCCTTTCCTTAGTGATTTCAGCAGAATAGTTTTAACTCCTTCTGATTCCTGAGTAGCTATAGAGATAAGAGATGGTTTGGCACAGTCTCCTTTTGCCTCTTGCACATAAATTAATCCTGAAGGTATATTTTAGATAGATCACACCAAGCAGTGTGCTCTAGGACAGCAACTCCTCTATAAAAAATTTTTATGCTACTCATATAAACTTCATCAAAATGGAAAGCATATGCATAGTTTCTATTAGTTCTGTAATATGGCAGTAACAGTAATAATATTAATTTAGTAATACAATAACAGGGAAAAGTTTTAACACTATCTGCATAGAAACACAGATACTACCAATATATTATTATTATTACGTATCTATCTCAAAGGAAAGTCAGTCAAGGCTTTAAATAACCCTTTTGGCTAAATAATTCTAATAACTCACTTGGATAAAACTAGGATAGCATCTTTTAATCCAGCCCCCTTTTGCCTCCAGCTTGCAAACAACCAGTTTACACGTCTGGAACTTTTACCTAACTTCTGTGCAGTTCTCAGTCGTGCCGCTGACATTGATTTTTGACCTGTAGTATCTTTCTTTGAAATGTCTCATGTCGTCTTCCTTCTGTGTTTTACAGAGAGGTGTGTGTGATAAAATATGAGGTAGTCACTTTTTTATTTTGCAGTTCTTATCTGTATACCTAAGGCTTTTTTAATATATACGTAATGTAATTTTTTTATGTATTTCAATTCTTTCATATGTTGTTTTGATGTTTACATTCACTTCTCTAGATAACAGATTATTCTTTCACCTATCAAGTAATCATGATGAAGTTCCTCTTTTAAAATTTCTTGTGCTTTTGGACAAATGTTTAGTAGTAAAGAAATGTTTTCACTGTATACATAAAGGAAAAGATATTACTTTAGAATGACTTGTGAAATAATGACAGCCCTAAAAATAAGGTTGGTTTACAGAGCAAACGCCTAAAAGACATCATGTGATGAGCAAAAAAAGAAAAAAACATTTATAAAAGTTGACATAAAAGCAGTAGTGGAATTGTATTTCTTCAGGCCAAACGGATGCTTATTTACAACAGATGTCACACCTCTGACACTGGCAAATGTGAAATGGTCTGGGGAAAAGCAAGCAACCCTGGGGGTTTTAAGTTTTCAGCATGGCTGCTGTCATAAATAAATGAACCAACATTTTCAGATTACATATGATAATCTGATTCTTCCATCTGAGTAGACACCTAATTCTGACCAGTTCAAGATCTGTTAAATATTAAATGTCTTCCCTTCATATTTGATACCAGCACTAACCTTCTAAGAATAAGTTTGGATAGTTACACCACCACTGCAAATGTGTGTATGTGGCTTTCATTTCTCTCTCTCTCTCTCTCTCTCTCTCTCTCTCTCTCTCTCTCTCTCTCTCTCTCTCTCTCTCTCTCTCACACACACACACACACACACACACACACACACTGAGAAAGAAAGAAAGAGGGAGGGAGGGAGGGGGAGAGAGAGAGAGGTCCTGACTCGGACATTTCTCTCTCATTTTGTTTTGGGATCATGAAAGCAGTGCTGGCAGAAGGCCTGCTGCCTGTGAGATGGGTTCTATTTCATAACAAACTTATTCTACTCCCAAGAAATTGGAAAGCACTAAGTTATGAGTTTGAGTACATCCTTCTCCTTGTTTTTTCAACTTTTCCATTAGCCAGAAAAGATTACCTGTGTCCGAGATGTTGTCTGTCACCTAAAAGAGAAATAACATTTCTATTTTAAATACAGATTTAACTTAAAGACCTAAAACTCATTTTTTATCCCCTTTTTAAAGTTATGGTGCAAAGTAGAACGCTCTCAACAAATAGTTTTTGTTCCATGGAATTGCTGGAGAATGTGCTGAGTACTTTTAAACATAATGGAATGAAATACAAAAATACCTGGCTTATAACCATACCGGATTGAAGTGTCCTTACATGAAAAAGACTCCTCCTATAGCTCCCATTTCTCCAGTGATGTTTCTCTTCCATGTCTCCTTCTCTTTTAAAACTGCTACATGTTCCATCCCCACTTCTCTCAACCTGCACTGCCATTCACATACCTTGTCGTCCACGTCTTCCATCTTATCTTCTTGTTCTTATGTGATAGTGAGAAGTTTGTGAACAGAGCTATTACTGTAGTTTAGCTGGTTTTCAAGATACTTTGGTGCAATTTTAGCTGGAGTTACAATATAGATAGCATTAATCAGAAAGTGTACAAAAACTAATAAACATATGACAATCTAAGAAGCAGTCAGAAGAAGACATCAAATATGTAACTACATATATCTTACCATCTAGGTAAGTATTCACGTATGTTTCATTAGGATCTGGTACAAAGTTGTGCACATTAATAGATAATAAGTGCTTGTTGTTTTTTCTATTTTTCATTTCATTTGAATTTATGCATGGATATTATAGGTAGCTGAATCTATTAACAGACCAAGGTATTTATATAATTTCTCTTCAAAAAGCCAGATAATAAAAGAGGTTAGAACAGTGATTGGTAAATAAAAAGACCCCCTTTGAACTCACTACAGATGCCAGATAGTTTAGTAAATGATCTGAAAACTAAGGTTTAGAGGAGACATAAATTAGTCCTTTCCACTACCAATGGTTTTAGAGTTTACTTTAGATCCATGCTAGAACACACTGACCATTGCTTACTGTGACCAGAACTAGGCAATATAGAGCCATCCAAATGTCTTATCATTTGTCGTGCACCAGAAAGAACTGAATGGTAATTATAGTAACTACATTTTGCTTTTTAAAAATAATATTGAAAACCTAGCTTTAGGGTTGTAGTCCCTCTCTTACGGACTTTCTTTTTCTCCAAGTATAGGAAACAGATTGAACAGTAGTTATCAGTGGCATTCTTTCAGTCGATATATAGTTTAAATGTTAGAGTTTTTAAGAATTCCATGCCTAATAGAGTTTATAAAAAGCAGAAATCTTGTTTTTAGATTTATGTCTATAAGATAGTAATTTTCTATTTAAGAACCAACAGAATTTCACCATTAGGAGGAGTGTGTTCATACTAAACAAGTGTGTATGCTTTTGAAAATTATTTTAGATGCAAGGCAATACAAGATGGAGAATTAAAAGAGTTATGGGAAATCAGTAAATGTTAATTGGTAATGATGGTTGAAGTTTAGAGAAAGCAGCAATTGATTCCAGAGCTGTAAAGGATCACCCATTCTTATGACATAGGTGCCTGCACATTGAACCCATCCTTGACTGATGAATTAAGTAAGAATTGAATAATGGCTTCGGAAAAAGAGAAACCACATCTGAAACTAAACTCAGTAGATTTTTGCAATGTCTTCCTTCCAAAATAAGCAGATATTAGGGACATTAAAAGGTGTGGACTTTTTACAACTTTCACAGACTTAAATTTTAAGGAGTCATTTTTACTTCCTAGCAAAGAAATACGATACATACATTCCTTTTTTTTTCTGCCTGCCTTCCTTCCTTCCTTCCTTCCTTCCTTCCTTCCTTCCTTCCTTCCTTCCTTCCCTCCCTCACTCCCTTCCTTCCTTCCTTCCTTCCAGGTATCAGTGACCTGTTGAAACTTGCTGTGGGAGATTTATGGTTTTGAACCACATCTCTTATGGTTAAGATTATAGAGTCATCCCTTGGTCATGTTGTCAGTGTTAAACTTGGGTTTTTACACAGCTGTGGTTCTCAAAGAGCTGCACGCTCCTATCTCTTGGGAGGCTTATAAAAAGTACTGACGCCTGGGGCTCCATCTCAAATATTCTGATTTAATAGGTCTGGAGTTGAGCCCAGGCATTTGTGTCTTTTAAAAGCTTTTAAGATGATTCTAGAACTACTGGTATACAGGTTCACTGCCAGTTAACTAACAGTAATAATGAGAGTCAGATTTTAAAAAATGGAAGAAAAGCTTTATAATTGTTTTTTTTTAATTACACAAATATATAGAGTCTTTCTTGTTACTCAGAAAGTATACTAAAAGTTATGCAGTAAAAATGAAATTCCTCCTTCACCTTACTAACTCTATTCTCTTCCCAGATGTAACCACTGCTAATTTATTGTTTATCCTTTCAGTGGTTTTTCTGTGCCTTTAAAAATGCATACAATTACTTGAAGTTGTGCATAGTGTTTTTGAAACATAAATGAGATTATACTATATTTATATACTATCTTGTGGTTTGTTTTATTTTTTACTTAATTTGTCTTAGAGGTCTTCCCATGTCAATACCAATAGATCTACCTCATTTAAAAAAAATTCTTTTACTTAACTCCTTTCAATATCTGCAGTGTTTATTGGTATATGTGTACTTTTAATTTCTTTTTTATTTTCACATATTTACAGCGTAGCGGTAAAGAATATGGACTCTGTAGCCAGATTACCTGGGTTAGTATTATTATCATTTAATTTTTCTATTTTTTACTACTATGGTCAACATTCTAGTTAATATCTTAGTACCCAAATCATTGTGCTTATCAGTGAATATTCCTATAGGGCAAATTCCTACAGATAGAGTTAATGGATCAGAGAGTATGTAATATTAATATTTTGAAATATGCTGTCAGATTGCCCTCCAAGAGAGGTAATTTCAATTTACATTCGCTCCAACCAATAGACTCTAATTGCAATTTTTATTTCAGGGCCTAGATAAATCATTTACATTACAGTATGACATCATGTGCTAACTAAAATGTCAGACTTTTTTATTGTGACTGGAATTTTATTGAGGCAGTTTAATAGCTCTGACTATAATATAGCATGTTAACCTGAAGTTCTGGTCTATAGTCTTAAACTTATGATAAAGGAGAATGGAAAAATTATGTATTCATTTTTTAGACAGAATTTTTCAACATAGAAAGTACCAGAGGGGTTAAAAAAAATTGGGCATTGACAGTGAAAAGTCTGGACTGGACTAGTTTCAACTTTCATCTTATAGATGGGGTAACTCAAAGAGAGAAACTTACTTCCCCACAGCATAATGACAGAGCATTAACCCAAATCTCACGAAAAATTGTGTGTGTGTGTGTGTGTATTGGTGTTTTAAATTCAAGACACTGTATATTTTTAGACTTATGTATAATAAAATTTACATCAATATTATTGGCTCTGTTTTTATATAATTAAAATGCAGGTAAAATTTATTATTTTCAATTAAAATTGCCTTCCGTGTAAACTCTGAGTCTTAATTTTTCATCAATAGAAATAGATATTATAGTACCTAGTTCATAGAGTTTAGGAGAAGATTTAATTATTTAGCACATTATAAACCTTTCATAGTGTCTGGAACATAAGTTAAACTCTTGATAAAATGAACCTGTTATCATTTCTGTTATTATCATTTTACTTCTGTTAACAGAATCCTGTGTAAAGATCATTTTATTTTTAGCACAAATAAAGGTAATTTATGGGGATACTGGCTTCTATATTTCAAATGATACAAATAAAATTTTTTTCTGGTGTTAAATATGTTTGTTCTATAAGAACCTTTCTAAAAGAACATAAACCCACCACCAATCAATATTTTTAAAAACTCAATATTTTTACCACTATACTTAGGAAGAACATATAAAAATTAACTTTATTAAAATATTTTATTGTTTAATTTGCTTTCAGTCTTAAGAGTTAGGATACAAGAAGAATAAAATAAAAGAAACAAATTTACTTAAAGAATACGGTTACTTTGATAGAGGTCAGAAAGCATGTGCTCTGTTGAAAGGCTCAACATTTTCTAATTCTCCTCTTAGTGTTTTGGAGCAGATTCTGTAGAGTGAATAAACAATACATAGGTGTAAGTTTAGATTGGAAGCTATCAGAACAAAATGGAACCTTTTTCTGGAAAGCTAGTTTTAGAATCTGTCTCACTTCCCTTTAAGAGGTACATACAGGGTAGGCAGATTGCATCTATCTAAAGCTACATTCTGGATCCTTTCCTTTTTCTCATCTTTCTTGGGTTCTTTGATGGCCTTTCTGTCCATTGACCTTCCTCCCACCACCAGACTGGGGTCTAACACTCTCTGGGTTTGGTTAATTGACACACAATTGAATTAGATAACAAGTGTGCAGATATTAGAATAGAAAACTATAGACTTGATGAATGTCATTAGTATTATTTCTGAATTTTAGTTAGATCGTGTCAGGATCAAATATTACACAATCTCTTCAAAGAATCAGTTACCTTTTGTCCAAATTGGTTTCTGAAATTCTTTCCAATTTGTGGCTTTTCTTTAGCCCCTCTGGTCTCCCATTTGGAAATTTCATTGATCCTTTCTCTTATCTTTCTTTTCCAAGAATTTTTATGTACTCTCTTCCTATATTCACTCCTTTTCCCCTTCCCCATAGCTTGCACTTGTTTTTTCCACTCTATTCCCTTTCCCTGATATTGTTTTACTTACTACTCTTTCAATATATCTTTCCTCTTGTAGCTTACAGATCACTATATCCTTATTCTTTAATGACCTCACCAAACCCCACAGATTTAAGTTTCCACATAAATTCTTATTAAGCTAACACTTTATAAATACTTAGAAGCACCTAAATTACATTTTTATCCATTACATTTTTAGACAGGCAAATCTGGCCCTTTATCTGCAGTGTCACCCCTCTGCCTGATTTTTTTAAATCAGTTTTGAGACTCAAGGGAAATACACGATTGAGGAATCCTCTCATTATGCCATCGAAGTATCATTTAAAAATTAATATCTACATATAATGTCTATATAATCTAGTAGTCATTAGTTGAGCTCAGTTCTAACCATTTTTTTCTGGTGTCTTTGGAAAATATAATTTACTTATTCAGTGCTTCAGACTCCCCAAATGATAATTTTTACAAAGGTCAGAGCAGATTTAAACTCTGATTTCTGAATCAGTGTTGCCATTTTTATTGTGGAATCCTCAAAACTTTGGATATGTTTTGATTAACCTATTAACTAAAGTAGGAGTTTGGGCTTAGTTTATTAAAATTCACATAATTACTTGTTTCATCATGTAATTAAATACTTCTAAAAATGTAAATCTAAGAGATTTGTTTTTATTTATTTTCCCATTTTATGTGCTTCCCTTCTGCTCTGTCATTGGTACTCTCCTTCCATTTAAAATGTTAATCTTATCTTGATAGTCTTTAAAAAAATTGACTCCAGTTTGATTATCTTCCATCTTAAAAAGCATCTTTTAGGAAATAATATTTTTAGAATGTGCTATGCTAGTTCACTAGAATTAAATTATTTGTAAAATGACTTTTATGAAGAATTTGATAAAGTTCTAAGATTAATCTGAACATTTTTATTTACTTTATGTTTAATATGTGAGAAAATATCCTTTGGGCCACTGGCTCATCATTCTGTAGAATACTTAACATTAGCAGGAATACATAGAGTGTGATTTCTTTTTATGTAATCTTTCACTCGTGAGTCCGTCCTTATATTTCTTAAGCATGTAACTACACATGTGGACACATGCCACTTTTAACCTCACACCATAATGTAAAATTCATTCAAACTAACAAAAGCAAGATGACTTGGAGAGGTGTGGAGAGTGAACAAAGGAGAATAGTACCATATAGAGCTTGTATGTGATGTGGTGTCATTTGTGAGCTGAACATTTCCATTTTGGTGTCAGTCTCTTGGGAAGGAAGGGGTTTCATAATGGGGTGTGATCGCACACTTAGTAAGAGTGATTGACATTGAACAATTAAACAGAAGAGGAGAATAAATACCACTCCTCCCCTTTAAAGGCTAACCATATATACACTGAATGCAAATCTTTTCAGTGTGGAAGGCAGTCTGGCTTAATGATAGCACATATCTAAAAAGCTAGGCGAGTAAATTAACTATGCAGATCAAAATACAAGGAAACCAAAATTATATAATATCCTTAAAAATAACTTTTAAAATCCAAATGTAATGGTACATGCACATATAGAATATGATGGAAGACTGCATTTGTGAAAGTGGAATCCTGACATCAGGCCCTTGGTAAATGAGTGGGCAAAATGGTTCCCTGAATTGGATAACACAGTGCATACCACAGTGACTGATGAAATTGATGTGTCCGCAGGAGAGCCTGCTCTATTACTGAGCCTTTAACCCATTTTCTTTCTTCGAAAATGAGCTCCTGAGTGGATGTTATCCACAAGAAAGTGAATTTAATTCAAAAGGAGATATTTTATAGATGGGCAAATTTAATTTAAGAATTCTGTTATAGAAGAGAACTATATGAGAAAACATTATGAGTAATCTGGAGGTATTTTTCAAAGATGTCATTTTTGAGTGTGATATTTGGGGACCCAAATTTCAAGCATAAGTGGTTTTTATTATTTATTTTTGTATTATCTTAAAGCACATGGCTGAAACAATAGTGAATCTGCATTGTAATATTTTATTAATTTATCATATTAAGGCATGTAATTACACAAGAAATAATTCAATTAGAAAAAGTGACTTCTTGGTTTTTCCCTTTAATATTTTAAATGATGCACTTTTTTCCCCCTAAATACTTGTTAATATTGCAAAGAGTAAAACCTCTTCTTGTGAACCTATTATTCTTAAATCTCCAAGGTAATATCGACAACTAGAGAAGCAGGCCATAGTTATCCTAGTTTTTGCCAAGTAAAAAAATTCACTCTTTATAATTTACCCCAGATGATAAAATACTAAGTATTTTACATATACCGCTCAGTAGATTAAGTAGTAGCTTAGTAGTTTGTCTTTGAAATATATGGTAATATAAATTATTAAGCTCGTTATTCTCACACACACATAAATCCAATTAATTATAATCAATTATTTTGTTGTCATTATCATCTTAATCTGACTCACAGTTCCCACTTTCTTTGCTATTTTTTAAAAACTTTGTGACCTATGGTTTGTGCTTCATAATGAGAATTATGGAGTTATAAATGTATTTGAAAATAAATTTAAAATAGAAAATCTTTAAAACATTTCATTTGGGGACAAAGTAATAAGCAAATTTTATACTCAACAAGTGGATTAAAAATTTTAGTATAAAATTTGATTTTCTCCACTTTATACTGTGTTGTCATTTTTAATATAAAATTTTAAAATCTGAATGAAACTAATTTACTCGCTCAGCTTTTAGAAGCTTAGTCAAATTTTCAAATATCTAATACAAAGCTATACGCCTAATGTGCATGTAAATATTAATTTAGGATGAATTTGTGTTTATTTCAATTTAGAAGAATTTACTCTAAAGGAAAACTAATTTCTTACAGAAGAAAAAGAAAGTAAATTCTTTCCATCACCGAACTATCATCAACTTTTATTAATCCAATCTAAGTAGTTAGAAGCTTTCTTTTATAACATTCTTTTGATTCAGATACTTACTGTATTGCTCTTAGATTACTTGATAATTTGCCCCAGATATCATTCACCATAGACGTATGGTTTTCCTACATATCAACTTTCACTGCATGGCTTAATTTGTACAAAGGAAAAAGATTCTTTAAGTCAGCTGGTTTCCACGATCAAAGTAATTTTACCCCCAAATAAATGTTAAACTGATAAAATTTAATCTGCTCTCTAATTTTCCCAATTGCAGAATGTACTGCCATTGCATGTTATGTCAACAGCTGTATTTTTTAAACTGTCTTTATTTAGAGCTAGCTGGTTGTTTTTTGTTGAACATTGGCTGCCCTCTAGTGGACTAAACTGTTCTTTTAAAATAACCTGCCAGATTTTATAAAAGGGTTACTTCTATCTATGGAAGTGATTAATCTTTCGTGTTTTACATTGGTGTGTTTAGTACAACTAACTTTATAACTTTGCTGGAGCATTTTTACGATGATAGTCTGAAGCAACTGTCGTTATAAATAGCATTATGTTCTTATTAAGAAGGCACATTAAAATAAGCTGATCTCATTGACAGTTTGTATATTTCAGTATCTTTTTACATACATAAAATAGTGTCTATTTTATGACATATGCTCCCTATTTCTAAGATGTTTTCATTCTTGTTGCAGATGCTACAACTGTGGTGGCCTTGATCATCATGCTAAGGAATGTAGTCTACCTCCTCAGCCAAAGAAGTGCCATTACTGTCAGAGCATCACGCACATGGTGGCAAACTGCCCACATAAAACTGTTGTGCAGCCGCCCATCAGTTCTCAGGGAAGACAGGAAGTAGAATCACAGCCATGCACTTCAACTTTCCCTCGGGAGGTGGGGGGAGGGCATGGCTGTACATCAGCACCCTTTTCTCAGGAGGCCAGGTCCGAGATCTCAGAATGGCCAGGCAGGTCACCTCAAGAGGCTTCCTCCACGAAGTCACTGACAGCACCAGAAGAACAAAGCAAAAAGGGGCCTTCTGTTCAAAAAAGGAAAAAGACATAACCCTTCTTCTTAATGTGTCATTTTCTTTCCCCGGTTGGGAAGTCTACCTCATGCAAGTACAAGAGAACAGTATTTCACAAATAGCAGCTGACCTGGGATTTTTAACTACTGTTGAGGAACTGTGAATTTTTTTTAAACAGACAAATCACTCTAAGCAAATTACATTTGAGCAGGGTGTCATGTTTTATGTTATTCAGAGAATGAGATACAGTGTATATCTATATGTGCATGTGTGAGAGGGAGAGAGCCTGAATCTGTGTGTGTGTAGGAGGATTTATATAGAAATGTAGACATATATATAAAGAGAGTTTATCTTTATATATGTGTGTATATAGATACAAGCACACACCCTCCCTCACAGAATTTGACATCCCTAGGAAATAAAAACACTCATGTGAAGCATTTTAGATGATTTCAAAAATAACCCCTGAAGTTTTTCTTGAAATGCCATTCCCTTTAGATTACATACAAATAAAAACATGACTGTTAGCTTTTGTGTGAACCAAAGGATACTTCAGATCTCAGAGCTGCCAATCATATGGTACTAAAGGTTTTTAAATCATCAGTTCTCCCAAGTTTGGGATTGCCTTTTTTTCTTGATACCTGTAGTGTGACCCCCACCCCCTTTGAAGGCAGTAACTTAACTCCATATGCCTCTGACTGCCATAAGCTTTTTTGAATCTGGGATACATAACTCCAGAAAAGACAATGAATGTGTAATTTCTGTGCCGATATTTCAATGTTCTTAATTCATATATTTTGATTGTAAATTAGATGCCTATTAAGAGAGAGGAAGGGGAGGGCAATGTAAAAATGTAGTGATTTGATTGCTTTCGTTGGTATTTTGATACCAGCTCATAATCTTTTATGTTGTGAGGTTTTTGATGGGATTGTGGCAGCAGCATCCCTCGACTAAGTCAGTCCTAACCATCACTTAGAGCAGGGGCCCTCCTTGTTTACTACTGAAGACCTTGGAGGAAAACTCCAGTCATTTGGTGTACATTTTTGGTGGCTGTTTTTATTCCCCCTGGTGAGTTATCTAATTTCTTTCTAAAACAAAATAGCAAGAAATATGAATAAAATGCCACAGTTGAGAATGAACAGTAAGTAGATGCTCACAATTGCCCAATATGTGTCACCGTCAATAATATTAAAAAGTGTGGTGTTTGGTTGCAGGCAACTAGAGTGATGAGCCTGGACAGAGGTAGCAAAACCTCTCCTACCAGAGAGCTAGAAGGATTTTATATGATAAAGTTGATCTTATGGAAGTTCCCTTCATTACTCATGCTGAAGTACCTATATGGTGGATTCAGGATGAACATGCAATGAAGGGAATAAAGACATTTCTCAAGTTGGTCCTTGGTTAAGTTAATAAATTGATTAGGGACCAATCGTAATATTGGTCCCTTTAGGTTTCAGTCATGAAAAACAAACATTTTGCTGTCATCCTGGTTATAGATATGATGGGTACATTTCTGAGACAAGAAGGTACCATTTAATTATAATGCTTAACATTGGCAGTAAATGTCGTTTTGTATGAGCCTGTTGGTGTAAGCTTGGATAATCAAAAAAGAGAAAATAGCATGACTAAAATGAGACATATTCTACTGAACAGTTTTGGCGCCCTGTCCCCCTGTCCTGCCATGGGAGACCTGAACAGTTGCTGCTGTTTCAGCAAGCCACAAATAAGGAGAAATACCTTGGGCTGGGTCATCAGTTCTTTACAGCCCAGCTTGAATTCCATGACAGTGTTTGTGAGAATCTCCATAGTATATACTGAAATATCAGTGTGCTGTGATGCAACGCTTACCTTTGACGATATTGAATGTGATAATAGCTGTAGAGAAGTACTTCCTTGCCTTATGTGAGGATCGTAAGCTTATTTAAATTATGTAGACAAATCAAAGTGGCATCGCTTAATCTTTAGCAGGTATAATAAGCAGGTTAACAGTAAAAATGCAAAACACAGTAAGTCACTTTGAAAATTCAAACCAAAGTTCCTTGACTTTATAGGAATAGGACATTATGGACTTGAGAATTGGACATTCCCTGTTTACATATAAAAAGTTCAGAGCTGACATCATGGTTAAAAAAAAAACATTTTATACTGTGGACTTCGTGGGTACAATTTGAAGTCATTTTAAGCATCTTACCAGACTGAACTAAGAGCACATACCAAACCTATCTTGATCAAAAGTTGGGGTTTATTTTTTATATAAGAATATTATCACTATTACATAACATACTCAGGACAAAGAACTTTGCTCAGGGAACATACCATATAATGTTGATTTTTTACAGAATAGTCTACAGTCCTGCTTACTCAAAACAAACCAAATAACTTGGACCTTTATATAAGTATTATGTACTGATGTTAGTAATAACTACCTCTTCGTTTGACAGATCAAAATTTCTGAATATCAGATATCAGTTCTCTCTCTTTATTTCATGTGGAAAGTACTCTAAAGCAGAATTCCTGAATTCCTTGCATATGGGAATATCACTGATGTGAGCAGTGTTCATTTACATGGGTGAAATATATTCTGTTTACAACAAAAGGCTACCTCATAGATGATGCATAGCACACCTTTATGCTGCTCCAGCCTTACAGTTGGCTGATAATTCTCTGGTACAGAAACTTTTTATCTATAGTATAGATAACAACTTACAACTGCATGTTTCTGACAAACACTTGGAAATAATGAAGCATCTCAGTTAGCAAAGTCTCCAAACATTTCCTTAAAGTTATCATGTATTTAATTTAAGGAATCATGGGCACTCTTACATTTAAGCCAAACAGAACACAGAAGCAATCTTGGAAATAGCTGCTTTGCCCAGAGGTTAGGGGTGGGAAAGTGTAGCAGCAGAGGTTGGTATATGAGTGTATTCATGCTGAGCAAACAGTATAAAAGATGCCATTCTTCATTTGTGTCTGTGATGCCCTGAAGCCAAGCATATTGCAGCATTATTGCCCCAGGCACACTAACTAGCACTGGCTTGCCAAGGAGTGGACATAGAGTGCATGTGCAATGCCATTTCTAGCTACTGAGGGGAAGGGTCTGTGTGAAGCATCTGTTTACAGGGTTACTCATGGGTTGGGCAAGATGTCTGTGAATTAGTTGCCCCTTGACTTCACCCCCATGTCAACACAAATGTAATTCCTAAGAAAGATGCTTTACCAGTCTCTTAGCCCTGTGAGCTATTCCTTTGCTACATGGCAGATGATAGTGGAAACATTTTTATACTTGCATTTCTAGTCTTTGTTAGACTTTGGATGTATTTTTACAATTGAAAGATATAGAAAGATTTTTACCTGCTTATAACTTGGAAGTTTGGCGTGCAATGTAGGGGAAAAGATCAGGAAACATCATGTTCTTAGCATCGGTCCATCTACAAAAATAGGATGTTTTTATTGCCAATTTTTGTAATACTCTGGCCCAGTTTTATTTTGCACCAATGTGGCCCCAAGTTACTGCTAGTTGTATTTAGTTTGTGAATAGAAGCTCATAAGTGTTAATAGACTTTGTAACATTCACTGTAAGATGAATTATACAGGACATGGGAAATCTCATTAAGTCTAAAGTTAATTTAAATTAATTTATCTGTTTTCCTCTAAGAAATGTTTATCATAAAATATATATGTGTATTTCCCCTTCGGTTATAAAATTTGGGAAAGTATGTACAAGTGCAGCTGCACTGCCTTTAATTTTCTAGATGTCTTAATGAGATTTATTTGTTTTAGAGAACAACTTGTTAAAAGCATCAAATTCTGTCTTACATAGCTGTCATCAGCCTCTTTAAGATGTGGTGGTTGTGTGATCTGTGTCATAGTTCAGTTAGAGTGAGAGGTTGACCTATAAATCGTTTTTAAATTTTATATATGGAACAAAGCTGCAAAGTTATGGCAAAGTACTGTACTGTGAGAAATTATTACGCTATTTAATACATCTGTGGCTTAACACTTGTGAGAGTTTACCAGCTTGAAAATGATGGTGTTGACTACCTCTTGAATTACTTACATCTACCAACCACTGGCACTCACCACCAAGCTGACTTTAATTAGTACGTGTTGTTTTTGGTATTAACAGCTCTAACCATACTAGAGACCAAAGTGAACACTGATTTCTCTATGTCTTTAATATGGTGTTTTATCTAGTGTTTTTAAATTATCCTGTGTAGTATTTAGAGGACCTCATTGTCCATTTTGACTCATGTTGTTTACAAGTGAAAATTTTTTAAAAAAATCATTTGAACTGTATGTTTATAAATGACAAAAAAAAAAAAAGAGTAGATGTTTGGAATAGCATTTCACCCATGTGCAGACATCTCAATGGACTAAAGTACTATTTGCCTTTCTGCAGACCATGAATTTTATATTTTCATTTCATGCCTAATGTCTTATTCTGTCAATTGTGGATATTTTGAGGTTTAAAAAAATTACTTGATTAAAAATAAAACATATAACGTTGGCATTTACGATGAGTTTTGGATATTATTCATGATTTGTATGACTGCTTGATCAAATGAATGAATAAAAGGCTGCTGAGGCAGTATTTGCATCAATCAGCATAAATTAAAGAGTTTTAACATATCTTCAGAGGTGATTATAAATATGGACCTTACCTAAGATAACACAGATGGTGGATAAATTCAGCCTGAATGAATCAAGAAGGAAAGATGGGTTCTGTCATCGTTAAGAGTCATCCTGCATTAACCAGCATGGATCATGCAAGCTTGGGAATCAAGATAGATACTTCATGTGATCAAGAGAAGTCACCTGAAACAAAAATATTCAAACCCTAAGGGGGAACCATTTTAGGATTTTCCTACCATTTTTTTTCTTATTAATTGTAAAGTTACAAAGAAACAAAGTCAAGTTACACCAGTACCAATATCTAAAATGTGAATGTAGATTTGTCAAACTGTGTATACACTGTTGATATACTACAGAAACAATTTGATAAAACTTGAGTTCTATAAATTGGCCAGTCCCATGATTAAGCTCTTTTTCATTTCTACTCTATACCTGAATGATTCACTGTGTGTGTGCATGTTTGTGGGTGGCGAGTGGTATCTACTCCAACTTATTTTTTTTTCTTTTTAATTGTGGTGAAAAAAAGATAATTTACCATCTTAATCATTTTTAAGTCTACAGTAGTGTTTAGTATATTGTACAAAAGTGAATGACTCACTTTTAGAATGTGAAGGTCTCTATTGTGGATGCTTATGAAAGTGTGATTACATAAACATTTCAACCACATTTATTTTTGATAATATTTAAAAGAGCAGATTTTTGTTATAAAAGTAATTTACTGTAGAGAATAGGGAGAAACTTAAAAAAATAAAAATTTATACATAATCCCATCACCTGGAAATATGCTTTATTAATTTCAAATATGGAAAACCTCTTTAAAAATACATAATCACATCACCTATAAGTAACTATTAACATTTTTATTGATTTTCTTATGTTCTTTTTTCCCAATAAATTTTATTTTTAAAAAATAAAATTAAGTTACATTATAAATGGTTTGGAACTTTACACTTTTTCCTTTCACATCATACAATGTTTTGCCATATCAGTAAAAATTGTTCAAAAACATTTTTTGATAAATGCAGGAAGTAAGACTCAAGTGAAATAAGAAAGATAGAATTGATTTGGATGGGCGAAGGAAGTGAATGGAAGACAAGAAACAGCATAAACAAAAAATCTGATTTGAAAATAAGCAGTTCACATTCAATCAGTAAAGAAACAAATTTGGTGAGACAAAGTATTAAAAACAGGGTGAATACATTGGAGGGCAATCTGTGCAGCCAGGAACTTCAGGGGGCATCAATTTTGAGAGAAAGGCAAAGCACAATTGAGCACCACAGTTTTACCCCCAGCTTTTTCCCTGAGGGCACTTTCCTGTTCCCTTAGGTGCAGCCACAGGGTGATGGAACCCAAACAGGAAGTGGCAGTCTAAGCAAGCTGAGGAAGGTGCATTAGTCACCTTCCTTCTTTCACCCTAGTCAGCCCCTGGTTGGGAAGCTAAAGGAGTTAAAAGAGCTTTTCTCGACCATCCAGTGCTGGACAGATAGAGATGGAATTTGAAGCCTCAAAGAGTTGGACAGGCCTTGGTCAACACCTGGGCTTTTTGTCTGGATCCCGGAAGGGCAAAATCTAGGAATAACGGCCTGCCCTAAGATTACAGGCCAAATACCAGGAAAGGGGCAAACTTGAAATAGACCAGCCCTAATGAAAACTAAAATCAACCCTGATACTCTACCTACCTACCAAAATAAAACAACCCTCCTTGGAAGAAGATAACATTACCCAAAGCTTCTACAAATTTTCATCTGCAATGCCCAGCATTCAGTCAAATAATAGGAAACATGCTAATAAACAGTATTAATTCCCTGGAAACAACAGAAAACAATAGATATATACACAGGTGTCTCAGAATTGCAATTATTACACAAAGACTTTTAAAATAACTAGTAAATAGAGAAAATATAAAAGTCAGAAATTTTAGAATCCAAAATTATAACAACTAAAAATAAGAATTCAACAGGCGGGTTTGACAGAAGGTTAACTGCTGAGAGAACAGGGAGAGAAAAAAAAAAAGGCAGAAAAACAACAGAACAGAAGATTAATAAATAGAAAGAAAGGTCAATAAAAAGTATCCAGAATCAGAGACTGAAAATTTTTAATGGAAAAATATGGGTGAAACCAAATTATAGAGGTTTTAAAAAATAGCAACACAGCCTATATATCACTTGTTTATGGGAGTGAAAGGGAGGATAAATGCAATGCAACCATTAGAAAAAGTCAGTTATAAACTTTTCAAGATTAAAAAAACTAGAGGTTTTTTGTTTACTGTTTTGTTTTATTTCATTACGGGAAAATACGTAGAATAACAAATAATGTGCTACAATGTGGAAAAGCTACAGGTGTTAAAAAAGTTACTAAAATTATTATAAAGTTGCTTCCTTAACCAAATTATTGCAATGGTATAGTTTTGCTTCCCAACTTGCTTGCTAATAGCCCTGTTGGACTCCTGCTCTGTGTTTGTACTCTTTAAGATGGCTATTTTTCCCAATACCTTGCCGAGGTTTTGAGTTCGAGTGAATCTGACAATAAAACAGACAGACAGGCAGACAGACAAAAAAGACTAATCTATAAATCAGAGAACAGCAACCCTTTGCTCCTATACCATAACGTCTTCTCACGACCTTATCATTGATTTTCTAAGGATACAAAGCATGCATTTAAAGAAAGAGGAAATAGAATCAGTGGAGAGAGAGAGAGAAGGTTCTGGAAGATGGCCTAAGTATAAAACTATGTACTTTCATGAAAGAACCTAGGGGAAAGGACTTCCCACCACTTTATTTTATTTATTTATTTATTTATTTAGTTAGTTAGTTAGTTAGTTAGTTACTTTCTAAGCAGCCATTGGTAGGAGGGTGGGGTGCAGTGAACACAAGCACACTTAATTTTAGAATTTTAATGGAAACTCCCTAGATTATCACCAAAAAGCTGGGGCTTAGGATAATCTGAATTTTTTATAAATGTTTAGAAATCCACAAGCTAGTTTGCTGGTGAACCCACATGCTGATTTGGAGAAACATCCTTTACCACATTCACCCTCTCCTCTACACTGGGGGGAAAAAAAGAAGTTATAGTATTTAAATGATAGGAGAATTTGGCAACTAAAATATAGGTGGTCCGATATGCTTCTGTAATTAATGCTTCTTTTCTTGTTCCTAATTTAAAAAAAAAAAATGTAAGACCCACTGAGGATGAGAGGAAGCCCCACGACACACTGCTTTTACCCTATACCCCTGTTTGTGCCTCTTGTATAAGCTTTCTGCAAGAGCCTTTATATGAAGCTTTTGCTTGCTAGGCTACTAAATCGAAAAATTACTTTTGTGACAATCTACCATTTTCTGATAGATTCTGCTCCTGTTTTCTTGTTATTTTCACAAAATTGATTTTTTTCCTCTCAAAAACTCTATGGGTTCTATTGTCTGCTTTGCTTTCTAGAAACAAATGAAATTTAAAAGAAAGCTTTTACTGTTACTTAAATATAACTTGTCATCCTCAGTTTAGAAATCAGCATATGTTACCCTTTCTAATATTCTCTCTCTTTCTCTTAATCTCTCTCTCTCTCTCTCTCTCTCTCTCTGCCCCCCCCCCTCTCGCGCGCGCGCACACACACACACAGGTACACACATTTTCCGAAGTGGTTTTAAGTACTCTGGGAGATGGTAAATGTTTCTGAGGCTGCATATCAGGCATGTTTCTTAACATAATATTCCCACTTAACAATTTTCTTATCTTTAAGATATGTATACGTACTTTGGCCATAAAATAAGTCAAAGTTTATTGAAGATGTGAGCTATTTTTTGAAGGTCAAGGACTTCAATTTCCATTAAATTTCTGAGCTGCTTCACACCTATAGCTATTTGCCCATTCCAGTTTATAAAAATTCTTTAAAGTCAACTCCACCCTTTGGGTTTTTGCTCACACCTCAAATGACATGGTTTGTTCTACATTTTTGTCAAGAAAACTGGACTCACACTTAAATATTATAATAGCAACAATGCTGCAAAATCAGAGTAGATGGAAAGAGAATTTTGAACTTAAGAATCAAACCATATTTACATTTGACTTGGTTCAAATAGGTGTATTATTGACATGTGGTCCTTTCTTATTGCTTTTCTACATTTTCTTAAGTGTGGCCTCACTACTGGCATATCAGATATTTCAAATTTTATTTATCACTTCTTTCATTTATATCATCAGATCACATATTCAAGCCATTGCAGTTACCTCCACACTGGCTCTTCAAATGTTCTTATTTCTTCATGAAATTAATTCTGTACAAATAATTTTCATTAGCTAGTCCTATGTTAAACTTGCTTCTGCTACTCACCTAAAGCAATCCACTTAAAACAATAATAAAATCTAATTATGACCATAATAAGCCTTTTTCATGGTAGAATAATTTGAAAATGTAAAGGAGCTGAAATGTGAGAAGCTGTTGTTGAAGTATTCTGAAGGTGTGCCAGTGCTCACTGTTTCCTTGGGTTTGTATTTGTTTGTTAATTCTGCACAGCATTAATGGGGAGGCATATCAGATTACCTGGGCAATTTTAACAGAGTAAAATGTTTGGAAGGAGCCCTGGAATGTCATTTGGTCCATCATTCTACCTTCATCAAGGGTCACACTGGATTGTTCCAGAATGTTATTCCCAAAGCCTTCAGGAGGAGAGTCAGCAAGTTCTATTAGAACCCCATCACCATGTCTAAGTGTTCCAAAACAGTCTCCAATCCCACCACAAAATAAAACAAAACATATTAGCAGTAAAACAAAACAAAACAAAACAAAAAACTGCGGGCCAAAGTCAGGTTACTTAAGAGATTCAATTTGGAAGTGCAGGAGTTAATATGGAAACAACTGAAAGTGAAAAGAAAGCTTTTACTGTTACTTAAATGTAATGTGTCATCCTCAGTTTAAAAACACCCTTAGTGTTTGTTTGTTTGTTTGTTTGTTTGTTTGTTTGTTTTTTAATTAATATTTCTTAATGGAACATCGTCCCAACTAAAATTTTTTTTAGATCTGTCAAATCTAACCTAAATAATATAACACAATCTAAATAGCATTTCCTAATTTGACACATTGTACAATGAGTCTTTGGAAGTGTAGAAATTCCTTATGGTTGAGATGAAAGTGTGATTTTTAAGAAACTGTAGAAGTGTGGTTTAATGATTCTGTGATTCAAGACTATGTATGATGCATTTCAGTTGCTGCATGACATCACCAGAGGGCACCCTTCACTTGCTCTCTGAAACAATTTTACATCACCTCATAGCTGCTATTTGAATTTCTGTATATTTCATATGTTTGATGAACTTAGCCAAGGAGAATTTCTGTTTGGAAAAATATGTAATTATAAGAAATGACTTTATGGGATCTTATGCAAAAGGCAGAGGCTGTCAATGTGGAGTTTGTGGTGTTTAAGGGATATTGATGTCGATAATGTCTAAGACAAAAATTTTTATCTCAGTATTTTTAGGTCTTCTAGTAATAAGAAACTTCAAAACTGTAAACACCTATATTGCATTGACTACTCATACTTGCATTACTGTCCCATAAATTTCTTATCCCCGTTTCAAGCTATAAGAAATACAAGACCTTTAAAAAAAATTTTAGGATCTTTTTCACTTAAAACTTTGGTGTTATTCTCCCTTAGACATTTTAATAAGTCTATCCATGCTCCCATTATTTGAGAAAAAAACTATATCTCGTTGAAATGCTCATACTATCACACCCAGGTATTCTGGGTTTGGGATTTGAAAGTGTGCACCTAGAAATAAGGACAAATTAGATAAATGTTACAAGCAAATTTCTAGATGTAATTTAGTGAGGAGGAATTGCTTTTATCTTAAGCTTCCATTTACGGGTCACTGGTGAATATAACAATAGCTTTCAATTTTATAGTGCTTTATAGTTTACATAGGCTTTGAAATTTGGTTCTTACAAAACCTTTTTAAAGATATTGGATATTAATATTCCTGTGTTACAAAGGAATATACAATTGGGCTCAAGGAGGTGACATTAACTGCTCAGGTCACATAACTAGTCCTGGAAGAGACATTTCAGAATTCTGATCGTAATTATTCTCTTCTCCCAAACACCAGAACCAGGCTGTAAGCTTGTTTCTGACTCTTTTATATAAGAAGCTATAGAAAGCCAAAGAACATGAGTGAGGGAGCTGAACAGATCAAAATCACACACCAACAGTGGTCAAAAGGTACAAACTTCCATTAATGAAATAAACGAGTCCTGGGGATCTAACATACTGTTTCCTAGTTAATAATACTGTATTGCATATTCGAAAGTTGCTGAGAGAGTAGATCTTAGAAGTTCTCATCACAAGAAATTTGAAACCATGTGTGGCGATGGTTGTTTACTAGATTTGTGGCGACTATTTCTCATTAGATATGTATTTTAAAAATCATTATGTTGTACACTTGAAAGTAATATGTTATTATTTGTCAATTACATCTCAATTAAAAAGTTCCAAAACCAGATATTGATATACACAGGAAAAAAACCACACCAGAAAGACGATCTACACTTGCTTTAATCTGCGCGTTTCCTTCTACCCCACCTGCTATTCACTCTTCAAACCCCACACTGACACCCCTGCCGCTTTATGTTTCCTAAAACAGGAAGCCAAACTAGATAAGTATTTGCCTGCAAAGTCTGTACCATCTCACAGCTATACCCACATCACCTGGGATGCCGGTACAAGGGAAGGTTTCTGACTTTTTCCAGACCACAGCGTCTCAAACTTAACACATTTGAATCATCTAGGGGTCTTTTAAGAATCCTGATGCCCAGGTAAATTACACTGGAATCTCTGGCCCCAATGTGCAGCTAGGGTTATGAATCACTCCTACGGGTGTATTGCGTTCCTGGAGCCACATTATTACTGGTTCCCTAAGTGACTCTTTTATTAAAAGTTTGAAAACCACTGGTCTAGAGCCCCCTCCCCCTTCCCCCCCAAAATACAAGCTGCTTTTAACTGAAAGCCATTGGACTGTGAATGAGATTACTTGGGTAATAATTTTTCTTGAGTTCAATTTTCCTAGCCGTAGTCTCCTCATAGGTTAATAAGAGCATTGGACTAATAATTAAGGGGACCTCAAAGTGTGGTCTCCTTAAAGGTAGTGTCAACATATCTGGGAACTCAGAAATCCAGAGTAAGGGCCCTACCCCAGATGTACTGAATCAGACTCTGGGGGTGGGGCCCAGCAAGCTGTGTTTTAAGGAGGCTCAGGTGATTCTTCTGATGCACACTCAAGTTTGAGAATATCTGAACCAGTTGAAACACAGATTCCATCTGTTCTGAAGTTATATAGGCCTGTCCCTCCAAAATCTCAGTGAATACCATTTTGAAAGGGCTAGAAGGGGTTTTCCAGCAAGCTAACTGCTTTGAGGAGTACTTTTGAGAAACCCTTTAAATGGTATAAAAGGAAACATTGCATACTGGGTGAAAAGAGGACATAAAATATAGTTCTGGTATTGAGAATAAAGGTAACATGACTTCAAACCAGCAGAGCATTGTGAAAGACAGGGAGAAGATGGGACTGCCCCAAATAGGAAAGATAGCCAGAGGTGGGGGCAGCTGGTGAGACTTTAAGGAACACTACAAATCATCCTCAACCAAAAAAAAAAAAGTCCTGGAGCAAGGAGGCACCATGTCAGACCTTAAAAAGTATGCAACTTAGAGTTATGGATATCAGAACTAGAAGAGGCCTCACCTGCGCTCACCTCATTTTACAGATGAAACCGAGATCCAAACAGGTCATATGAACTGCCCAATGTCCCAGCATTCTTTTTTTTTCTATACATTGCTATTTATTAACACAAGACAAAGGAAACACATGCAATGAGTTAACAGAACACTGTTCAGCCAAATTTTAAATTGATAAATGTATATCGTCTAATTTCAAATACATAAAAAAAAAATTAGGTATAATTACATAGTACTATAGCTTGAATTTGACATTGGTAAATATCTTGACAAAAAGTAAACAAAAAAGCATCTCATACTAAAAACTTATTCTTGTATCTTTATACTCTCTTCCTCTGGACAAATAACATGGTCCATCTATATATAGTTTAACCATAAATGTATGAATAATGAAGAAAAGGCCTATTGTGTATTTGAAGTACTGCAGCTTCTTGCTCCAAATATTCTTGCTTTTACATCTAAGCAAACAAAAAAAAATCAAACAGGCATAGATCATGTTGGAGTTTGAGGATGAGGTATTAACTCCTCATTGCTCTAGTCTAAAAGATGATGTCTGGCATTCTTTAGCACTCAAACCGTGTCAAGAATACAAGTCTTATAGTCTCCTAAGTTTTTGAGAACTTCTCCCTTTCTCACATTTTCTGGGGTCTGGATGAATTTCTCTCCATCCTTCCTATTGTCGAAACTTACCCATTGAACATTCCATGCATCTCCGTCCCACCCGCTCACAGCTTTCGTCCGGCCACCGTGGGGAGATGAGCAAAGGTATTAGATCAAAATAAGTGTTAAAAGTTGACCGCAGCTTAACGTGGTTTTCCTTCTCTTCACTTCATGGAGATCATCATTATCCTAATGCCAATGTTTTCCACTCACTAGCCACCTTAGAGAGGTGCCTGCAGCCTCCTTTCCCGGCTGAGTGCTTTCTGGGACCACTTATTGAAGTCAGAATTGGCTTCTCTCTCTGCCCTAGCCCAGCATGTCCAGAGAGACTGCAGCCTGTGAGCGCTGGGTTCCCGTGCCTTTGGCTATGTATGCTGTAAACAGAAGGGGCCTTGGTAACAGTTCTCTGCCCTGCCTGTCCCTCAGGTCTTGGCACTGACCCTCTGGCTCTTTACAAGGACCAGGGTTGCCAAGATGCCAGAACCTAAAGGATTTGACTTGGCAGCTGAAGGAAAAAGGGAAAAAGGATGAGAACTAACATTTACTGAGTGCCAACTACATGTTAGGAAAAGTTTGAGTGACCACATGAGGACACGGCCGCTTTGAAAGTTTTAACAACTTGCCAAAGATCACGTGCTTCTGTCTGACCTCAAAGCCACGTCCAAGGAGAAGGACTCTGCTTCCTTTTTCAGGTCAGTACTTCAGAGTTGCTCTGAGTTGAGAGGGAGACCGACGTAGACAACATAGATAAGAAATCTGTTTGGGGCAGCATGTAACTTGGATCCTGCATTTTCACATGAACGGACAGGTTATCTTAAAGGGGAACATCAGATTTTAATTTTTCTTTTTTCTAAAAAACGCCTGCCTCTCTATGTAAATACATGTACAAAAAATATAAAGTATGATATTATTATTCTTACTCATAATACATATCAGTACTAATAAGAAGAGTAAACAGATGAGAACAACAAAAATAATGGGAAACACCTTGAAAAAGTTTGGCTATGTCTCCAAGATAGCAGAAGCTATTTTAAGAGAAACGAATTCAAAGGGGATGAATCTCTGTTGTTCTGTTTCACGTGCAGTGTAGATAGCCCATTGGAGGATTGTGCCTGAGATTCGTCCCTGTCTGAGCTCCTTGAAAGGGACATGTGTTTCATCTCAGTCAGTCTCTGCACAAATGGCATAATTATATGTAACCACTAACAGACGTGAGCAGCTCTGTGTTTTTATCACATGCAGAAAAATATCAAGAAGTAAATGGCTATAATCACTTCTTACTCAAGGCTCCTTTCCTGTAAGAGCCATTTTATAGTTGTGGGACTTCCTTTACTCAGGTGTCAGGTAGATTAGCTTAGTTCAAACCACATTTGGTTCTATTGGCCAGTCATGCAGGGAGTCAGAGAGGACAACCCCAAGTCACGGTGCTTCCTTCTCCAGGGAGCAGGTCCAGCGATGCTAAATAACCACAGTGTGACAAGCAGCTCTGACAAGCAAATAAGAGTAGAAAAACAGAAAGGCTTATCTGGAAACTGGAGAGAGGTGAATTCTTTCATGACAGAATGAAGAAGGAGCCTGGGCGATCTTGAATGTCAATGTGGGATATCTTTGATGCTAGTAAATAGCAAGGAAATATGAATGCATTCTCTAACATACAGTATCCAGGAGTGTAGCAATTCAGAGGAATCTGGTACGACAATGTTGAAACTATGCAAATGGTCTCAAAGTGGAATGAGAAGAAGGCCTAAGAGTAGAATAAGAGCATGGTTGGAAAGAAATAGGTTTCTCAGAGTTGTAAGGTGGAGCTAGGAAAGTGCCCAGACCAACCATGCATTTGGGTCCTGGTTGCTCACTTGGTGGCCATGTGACCTTGGACCAGTCACTCAACCTCCCTGTACTTCCCTCCTATCTAAAACGGGATGCTAATACCTGTCCTGCCACCTTCACAGCACTGCAGGGTGTTCAGCTGCTGAGTGGGTAAGGATAAGGGCTTTGTCAAATCCATCAGTGATCTGAAGGGACTTTGAGAACCTGCACAAATCTCTCTGCCATGGCCGTGGCACAGCACACTACCTACCAGACAAGCCATGGTTGTAAACCCAAGGCAGCAGAAGGTGAGGAGTGAGGAAGAACCGACTTCAAAGAGGGTGCGACACTTTAACTGGGAGGTGTAGAAGTTTATCCTGGGGCATTTCCGGTAGATGGGCTAGGTGATGAGCTCAGAGAATGGCAAATGATCACTACCATGGCTGAGCGCAGGGGGAGGAGTTACTGGACATGGAAGAGCCTGGTAGCCCTGCTAAAAATGTGGGCTTTTCTCTGCAGGTAAGATGTCCCCTCAGAAGGTTTTCATCTCTGTTTGACATTTTTCAGATTAACAGTACCACAAAGGTTGACTGGAAGAGCCAAGGCTAGAGGTAGAGAAACAAGTTGGGTTCTGTTGCAGAAACCAGGGAGAATCACAGAGATCAGAAGTGGAGGCACATAGAGAATGACGATATTTATCGTTTTATTTTAAAATAATAATAATAAAAAACTCATTACATGTTATTGTAAAGGACATTATTTTTTAAATAGCTATTTTACAAAACTAAAAAAATATAGAATGAAGAGTAGCATTGTTTTACACTTTTTACACATCTTTTAAAAGTTTGGCTTAACAGAGCTGGATTCTCTCACATCTGCTTCTGCATTGTTTTGACTAAAGTTTAGGAGGAAAATCTGACCTCACACAGATATGTAGTTGAAAAAAAAAGGCTTATTCTAATAGACTTTAGAGATAATTGTGGATATTCCCGATACTACAACAAAACTCAACAAGTGATAGTTTCTTCATGGTTATTTGCAATATGAAATCTGAAAACATACCAATGACTCTTTTCTGCTTACAGTGGTCTAGCTTGCACTTGGAATGGATCTTATACCCATACAGTTTTGCAACTTTGTGCATTAGTTATTTAGAAAATACTGGCAGTGAGTTATACAGATAACCAAATGTTAATATATTTCAAAATAAAAGTAAAGTCACATTCATTCATTACATACACATACGCAAAAACACCCCTTATCAGAAAAATCTGTATGTATTGGGAAGCTATCAAGTTCACAGTGTCATCTTCAACTTAGAAATCTATATCTTCAGCCTAGAACCCCTTCGCTGAGTTCCACAGTTATTTATCTGACTGCCTACTTGACACCTCTCCACTATCCCAAAGGCTCCTCAAACTCAGCATGGAGAAGGTATACTCAGTCTTCCCACTCAAACCTGGTCCTCTGCCATATTCCTAGCTAGGCACTGACCGGTAGTAACTGGGGGCAGAGATCTTTGACATGCTTCTCTCCTTCACCAGCACATTGCTCCCACAAATCCATAGCCAAGTCCTGTCAATTTTACCATTTGGTGGACTATAAACGCATCTGTCCACAGAAAACACCCAAGTGGACATAGGTGAACAATCTAAGACCTCACAGCACAGGCTTAGGTTAGGAGAAACTGCCCCAGAGCTGGCTTTGCAAGAAGTTCAAGCTCAGAACTTGGACTTCAGACTTAGGTGACATGGTTTATTGAGCGACAGAATTAATTCCTTTTGTGGTAGTATAAGATGTTCCTTCCATTTGGGTCTAGCCTTACTTCTGATTGAAGTAAGTTTATGTGGTGCCAAGGACCTGCTACTAAGAGCTAAGGGATGGGCTCTCCATTTCCCATTTCAAGGACCAGGATAGATGAAGGAAGAAATGTAGGTTTTTCCAAGAACAGAAAGATCGGTCCTTCATGCCCACCACAGAATAGACCCAGGGGAGACTTTTGGCCCCCTTCATGTGACTCCGTGTGTTGTTGAACCTTATGAAACTAGAAAAGAATGTTAAAATAAGGTGGATTACAAAGTTAAGATCTATATCACCACAGTGAAATTCTGAAGGCTTCTCAATAGCCACTTCCAGTCAACGTTGTGTATACTGCTTCGTAGCTTTCCCTCTCCATGGCCAAAGGAAACCAAGATGGCAGGCCTTTGGAGATAAGTGGAGCTGACCCAAGTGCACCCCTTCTGCAGGTCTGCTCAGACTACCTAAACCAGAGCAATTCCCATAACCTCTGAGGTTAATTGAACCAATCCTAGCTTTTAGGCACGGAGTTAGAGCAAACAACTGCAGCAGGTCCTCAAATAACATCGCCTTGTTATAATGTTGATCAAATGTGTAGGAATTTAACTCCCATTTATGTCAATCAGACTTTGGTAAAATTGGTTTCATCATGCCATTTCTCTTGAAGTCACAGAACGTACTGACAACGTTAAGTGAAGACTCACTGTATATGTAAAAGGAATGAAATACAAAATACGCATATTTTCTAAGTAAGAAATTTATTTGATTAAATGGCAATATATGAATATATTTTAAACTATAAGGCTCTATTCAGGCAAAATGTAAATATATCAAAAAGTAAATTTTATCTATGCAGATGGTACCTAAAAACAGAAAGAATAAGTTTCCTATAAATAATGTGCCTGTATAAAGCATTCATAAAACCCTTAAGTACTTTAAAACTAGGTTTCAGCTATAACATAAAAAAAAGTAAATAGTACTTAAAGGCAGGTTTCTTAAATGGCACTTACAATATATCGTTCTACACAAGGTACTTTCAGTTTCTGTGACAATCAAAGCATGGCAACCTGTGAGAAAACGTATCGCATGAACAGAACTAAAGCCATACTGATGCCCCAAACTCAAGCTCCCTACACTGTATCCTATCCTTTCAAGTCCTCTGGAATTTGGATTGAGTAGGTGGGAATTTCTAGTCACTTTAGTTGGGGATAATTAGAAAAAGATTGGGGAACCAGGGATGGAAACAGGGAAGGGGAAACTGAGGCATGGCAAGGTTAGAGGTTTCCATAGAGCAGCTTTAGAAAGAACCAAGGAAATGGAAATGGATGAAAAAGAAATTACAGTGACTGCTTGGAGCCATTCCCAAGGGTCTGCAAGGAGGAGAGCACCGGGCCCCAAAGGTCGGGACTGACCTGCACGCCCCAGTGCTCAGCCAGGTGCCACCACACGCTAGCATGAAAATCTTCAATGGAGGGCAGAGTCATTACCTAGGGGCACCAGGGACAAGGCAGTGTGCAGGTTACACTAACTTTCCCCAAAGGTTTTTCCAGAATCCAAGTGACTCTGTTTGGAAGCCGTGGTAGGGCCTCAAAGGCCGGAATCAGCAGCTGCGAGTTGCAAAACTGGACATGTTTCAGACACGTGGAAGGAGAAGCAGACAGGAAGAAGGTGACGTCTCCCAGTGCTCACACTGCTGGCGGCAAAGCACGAAGGTGTCCAATGATTAAAGTGATCGAGCCATGGGGAGATACAGAAAAGATCCCAGAAAGCAAAGGATAATAACTATAAAATAATTATATAGCACCCATTATTACCAATTTAAGATATACATATAAACATCATTGAGGATCTATCTAGTGTCTGTGCTATTATTCTATAAATATAAATATTTATGAGGGCTTTCAAAATATTTCATATGATACATATATTGGTATAAATGTTCCACTCCAGATTCATACCACAGACTTGATGTGACATTTAAACATAGATTTTGGGTTATTTATAGAATAATTTTTGCAGACCATTTTCTGAACCTTGATCACATAGTTAAATGAATGCCAAAAAACATTTAATTGGTGACTTTGTCAGCAAACATGTTTTTTTTTTTGTCTGTTTATTTATGCCTTATACAAAGATATACTCATTCAGTTGTATAAATTAATTTAAAATCATCCAGGGGAGAGTCTAAACTTAAAACTCTTGTTTTCTTATCTGCTTCTTTCCTATCGAGTCTATGTGGGAGGGCTACTCAATGGCTTGTGGCTCTTTTTCTCTGAGTCTCATTGTCTTCTTTAGAGATCTTATTTAAAAATAGTTTCATGTTTCCCATTCAGGCTAAGTGACTCTTTTAAGAATCCTAATCTTGAGATTATAATCTTCTTATCAATGACACTGATGCATATGCATGCACACACATACCCTCATATTTTAATAAAAGCAGTAATGACTTTGTATCATTAATTTTAGTAGTGTGCTTTTTAAAATGGTTATTCCCAGCGCTACAGAAAATAACCTTCAAACACATCTGGGTTGATCATTAGAGATGACCTTCTCCACTGTCTGAAGTCGACAAAGTGAGACAAACCTGAAGATGGATCAGGGTAGGGAAATCCCAAGGTTCTGTGCCCCCACAGAACATTAAAAATGTGGCCTCAGCAGAATATGAAATTACTTTCTGCTTAGGGAAGGAGGTAATATCTAAGTACTACACAGAGTGATTTTGTAAATTATTCTTATGCATGTGTAAACTAAATGGTCTACATGACCTTATTCCAATAGCTAAAGAAAAGCAGTATTAACATTGCCTTATAGTTATACATGGGCTCTCAGACACAGAAAGCAATAGTTAAACCTACTACATCTTTATAATCTCAAAGCCAAGGCTAAGTCATTCAACTTTGCATCATTTCCCAAAAATAAATTTCTAATGCAGCATACTGAAAAGACCGCTCCAGCAGCAAAATGAAATCAGCTTCTCTACTGTAATGTTAATAAGCCAACATATGATAAAGATGTTAGAAGCTGGATTCCCAGTTTGTGGAAAATTTCTCAGTGAGTTATCTAGCACGTAAACTTAACTCAAGTGAAATTACTAAAATAATTAATTTTAAAAAAGATTCAGGAAATTGAGGTGACCTTAGAGTAGCTTATTTACCTTCCCTAATGGATATCACCTTGGCCAGAGATGTTGCTTTTGGCTCAGCACACCTGAAAATATTTTCATTTGGAAGTTTTCTAAGCTATTTAATGTAACAGGGGATGGACTCAAGGTTGGTTCTAGAGGATGAAACAAAATAACCATCAGTGGGTATGATGTAGCACAGCTGATCAATGGGCTTCACCTAACTCAGTGCCACAGTTCACACTGACCAGATTGACTGATGATTTAAGCAAATGTCTCATTTCCCACCAGCTGTCTACCACTGTTTCCTAAAACATGACTCTAGAACAAAGGAGAGATCTGGGATCAAGGCTCCCACAGCGATCTGGGTTGGGTGTCCTTGGAGGGCCTGTGGAACCGTCTACCCCCCACAGCTGTGTTCACATTCACAGCTCTGACACTGATCTTAAAGGGACATCTATGGCTCTGGGGGAACAATCTGAACCTTAAGAATAGTGACCAAAGCATGAAGCTGCTCTGTCAGTCGCAGCATTCTGTGACACTTGCTTGGCCGCTTGACCCTCCTATCTTCCCTACCGCAAGGAAAGTATTTCCCACACAAGAATGTGTGGGACAAGATGTCTCCAAACTACAGGTAAGTGAATTCAGCTGAAGGCCGACACTGAGCTCAGAACTGCTTCCCTCTGTTATCGTTCCAGGTTTAGGTTTCAGACTGGTTTATAAATAGCATAATATAAGGGCAATGTGAGGAAAGTCAGGTGAGTTTTTTTCATTATCAAGCTATTTACACCACGCCCAAATAAGTAAGGCGATCAAGTAGAGTAATGTGTCTGGCCCGGGAGAGAAACGAACACCAGTCAAATCACATTTTCCTTTAAAATTTTCCACCCAAGAACTAGACTGAGCAAAGCCTGAGATTCCCTGCTTTTTAATGTTACTTCAACTTTGAATTCAAAATAATTGTTATCTGTTAAAACTATCAAATGGACAGCGCCATTGCCATGTAGAGAAAAAACTGTCTGTAAGGAAGATGAACCACAACTTGGAAAAATAAGTAAAAAGGCATTTGCATTGACATAACGCTAAGACTTCTTAAAGTTAAAATGATAGTGTATCTAGATAATACTGTGAAAATAAATACCTCAAAATAGAACTAGGTGTAGTCAGAAGGCTCAGTAAAACAACTACTTTAAAAGCTGGCTAATAAGAAGGAACGCTAAAATAACCTTCCTATTTTTTTAAGCTTCCTCACATTCTGGTCCTCAGACTGTACCAGTCTGGACGTTCTAAAGTAGAATAATCTAAAAGCAGTGAAAAAGTGCTGGTATTTTTCAGGATCTCTTCAAGACAATTTTCATCTTGGTAACTGGACTCTTCTCTGTGATCAAGGCAACTGACGGACTTTAAATGTTTTTGGAGACATGGGTTCAAAGACCTCGTCATCATCTTCCACCCCTTCTTCTATTGGTTTCATCTTGGCAGAGGCTCGCTGGTGTGGGGATGACACATCTGTCAAAGACACAGAAAGGAAAACCACTTAAGATACATCCTGTCCTGATGCTGGCATGATGCATCAATCATAAACTCCAACTGGAAAATAAAACTTCCTGGGAGCTACAGTATTTCTGGGGAAATGCCACTGCCGACAGCCACATCGTCCAACATAGAAAGACCCTAATTATGGACTCTGGTATAGCTTATGCGTTTGTCGAACATACATGGAAATTGCCCACTTTCAAACCTTGATAGTTAATTAAAATACTGAGTTCCTTGAAAGACAACTACTAACATATAATGAAGAAAATAAACCTGTATTAAAATGGCCCAAGAACATAATTCTGTCACAGAGCACAGCAAGGCAGAATCCTCCTAGGCAAGTTCTTTTTATCCTTTTTCAGACAGGTGATATCAAACATACCAAACACGACCTCCAATTTGCATGTCTACTCAAATGGCAATGAACACTATCTCTGTGACCTTGGGCAAGTTACTTCACTTCTCTGTGCCTTGATTTCCCTCTCTGTAAAACAGGAATAATAATAATAATAATAATAATAATAATAATAATAATACCATCTACTTCATATGGCTGTTAGGAGGAATAAATGTCTAATATTTGTAAAGTTTTCATTTAGATCAGTGTGTGGGGTATAATAAACACTTTGTAAATGGCTGTAAGTCAATAAAATGAGTGTATTAATATGAGCTTTGGAGGGCAATGGGGCAGAAAAAGTTGAAAGCCATATGATTTCACTTACATGCGGGATATAAAATTGAAAGTGACAAACACGACAAACAGAGACTCATGGGCACGGACTATGGATTCGTGGTTACCACAGGGAATGGTGGTAGATAGGAGTAAAAGGGGTCAAATATTTGGTGACGAAAAGAAATCTAACTTTGGGTGGTGAATACACAATGCAATATATATGCGACATACTGTTGAATTGTACACTTGAAACTTATTCGACTTTATTAATCGATGTCACTCCCAATAACTTTTTATTAAAAATAAATAAATAAATAAGCACTTAAAAAGAAAACGTTAAAATTCATCATTGTTCACAGGGATGGCAAATAAAGGAAATGGAACTAGTGCTCAAATAGGGGTTTGTGTTTCTCAATCTAAACTGCCCGGAGAATAGCACTATTACCTTTTTTTTTTTTTTTTAAACAATAGCCATGGTTTCCATCACTTCTAGCCTCAAGTTATGATCAAGTCTCATGAAATATTAACTTAAGATGAGTATTTGTAATCAGATAAAACCCTCAGAACAAACAAGACGGCATGTCTAAGAGCGTTAAAGCAAATCGATAATGTAGAGCATTCAGACATAATTGTATAACACATAACAGAAACACATCAAGTTTATTTTGACTGGAGAAGTGGGACTAATTGATCCCTAGTTTTTAAGCCCATCTATCAGCCAGGGGTGACATTCTACAGTATCCTGAGGCTGCTCTCCACACTGGAGCCAAAACGTTATCTGGCCTCTGACTACCTCACTAATCACTGCATTTTTCCATTGAAAGAGAATTAAAAGAGAACCCAAAACAATTTGAAATGACCTAGTGAAAACTTTCCAAGAACTTTCAGTTTCTCTGTGAAAGAACTTATTCTGTCCCTGCTATATTTGCTTGGGAAAGGAAGAGCTATGGTGGTTACTATATAACATTAAAAGATAGTAAGGCAAGAGCCATCGCAGTCCTGGGATGACCTCAGGGGTCTCCAGGCTGGGCCTCCTTCCCATCTAGTGCAAGCGCTCGTAGACTCAGTTTCCCAAATCCAACCTACCCTTTCCCTCCTTCTCTTGCTTTTGTCTCCACCTGAAATAGTCTCTCCACCCCTATCCCTACCCATGAAATTCCTAGTCATTCCTCAAAGTGGAGTTCAAACCCCACCTCCTCCATTTGTCATCTTTCCTAATTCCTCCTGTGAGGAGATTCGATTTTCCTCTAACCTATAACCTATAGTACTAATACTTCTGTATCATATCATGGTGACAAGTACTTGCATCTCTCTCTTATTGGAAAACAAGTATATTGAGGGCTGTAACTACAGCCTCCTCTCTCCTGCAGCCTCTCAGAAGTGCCCCATACATGGCCAGGTCCCTAATAATTACTTACTACATGAAAAAAAATCCCTCCTCTGAAACTCTGCACGGAGCCTTCAGAAAGCTGATCCTGAGGATGTGGGAAAGACACATGGCCATCACATTTAATCTCTGACGGGTCAAGCCCCCACCCTATCGGTGGGGCAGCCCCAGCATACAAGTGCAGGCCGGTCTTGGATTACAGTAAGCCCTCTCTATAAAAAAGGAACTGTTAACACTATATTCTATGTCATATCCTGAGGGAAATCACTTCACATAACTAATTCGACAGCGTTCACAGCAAAGTGTTCCGTCTCCTCAAGTAATTGTCCATAAAGTTTGTCAATGCCATCACCTGCTATGAAGTTTTAATCCAATCAACAAAAAAAGAATCTCCAAGTGACTGCAAAGGGCTGGGTTAAATGTTGGGAAAGTAAAAATGGACATAGTCTCTGGCTGTATCTTATTTTATTTATCAGGTACTCAACATGCTTTTTTTTACAGTAACCTCATCCATACAATCATTTCTACTTTATACTCAGAAGCTAAAGCAAAGACAACCTGGACAACCTGTGAAAGCAAACAGTGGAAGAACTGCTATGGATGAATGCCTTTCTCACCAGGGAGTGAACGAACCACTTTGAAACATATTCTCACATGATAAATCAGGTAGCCCTAACAGCCTGGCAAGACTGCATTTTTCTGCTAAACTTCTCTTCCCATGGAGAACACTAGATTCACTTTCATTTCAGTCTTTGTGGCAGGGTTAGAACCCATGACTCCCCTAGGTCCCAGTTCCCCCAACAGCAGTGCCTGTGGCTCTTCCCCTACCCCCGCAGATGCATCGGAAGACAGCAGGAACTCAACCTGACCTGTGACGACTGGAAGTTACCCAGGACCAGTCGGCTGCCTGACCCCTCATTAGTAATCACAGTCGTAGAGTGCCCACACTTCAGTTAGTCTGGGTCTCCTGTACCACTGAGGGCCAAGTATGACATTGACCTAGGGCTACCTGGAAAGCTGCCTCTGTCAAGGCAGGAAGAAAGGCAGGCTTCCAAGAGCAAGGAGCTTACCTGGCCCTAGACCCTGTGTTCTCCAGCCTCAGCAGGAGACTTGCTGGTTCAGTAAAGACTCGGAGGCCATCACTACACTGCTAGAAGTCATTATTTTGCCCACTAATAAATCCAAACCCAATTTGGAGTGTGCAGAAAAAAAGAGACAGAGACAGAATAGGAATATTCTGCTTCATGGGAACTATACATTTCACAGGTTGAACATAAAAAAAATTCTTTCTACAAGTTTGCCTGGTTCTTCATTAACTTTATGCACTAATGCATCATCAGAAATTTTCCCAGAAGGCTCAGTATCTTACCTAGATGTGAGAGTGTGAGGAGAGGGAAAGAAATCGAGCTTATCTCTAGTTAAGTGCTTTTCAAATTACTTTTAAACTTCAAGGACTTTATTATGAGGTTCATGACTTCTGTATATTTTACTTTTCATTTATTTCAAATTCAGAAAAGCAAGTATTTCCATTTCCATTAATTTTCCAGAAAACTGATTTTTATCCTTCTTCTATTAAAATCACTTTACAGTTGACAGAAATGGTTAACTATATCTTATAATCAAAAAGAGGTAATTAGCATTATATTTTGCTATTTAGCTATAACCACCTTCCAATTGGCTTGGGCTGCCAATTAACAGAGTTTACCACAAAAGTCTGTAAAACAAATAGTCTCAGACCGAACTGCAATCCAGACTTATCTGGTGTGAAATCGTTAAACTGTTATGTCAAAAGTTACTGCTGCTTGGAAGATGTTTCATATTATACCAGCTAAGAAAATATCTTCTGTCCAAAAGACTTACAGGTCCCTCCCTTGGACACCAACGCACCGAGAAGGCACAGCCGGCCGGGCAGAATTGCTGTGAGCTGTACCCCACATTCCCAATGTGTTCCGGTGAGAAAGAGAACTGTAGCACCAGGCAGCAACTCGTAGGGTAAGAAAGAAAAACGCAAACTCAAAAACATGGTCTAGAGCAAATGTAGAAGAATGAGACTTAGAAAAGAGCCCCGAAGCCAACAGTGGACACCTCCACTAGCGCCAGAGTGTGGGGGGTGACGACACCGTGGACACCCCACACCCACAGGAGGATTCGGGTCCGGGAAGCAGCTTTTCCTCAGCAGATCTGTTCAGGCAGCGGCCAGTGCTGGATCCTAGTTGAAGGGGACAGGACCTTGGTAGTAAGACCCACTGGTCACCCTCGAGGGTCCTTTGCAAAATGTGAGCTGGCCGTGGGCCTCCGTGGAGGATGGGCTCCGGCTCTCCCCCCCAGGCCTTTTTCTGTCTTCCTAAAGTCCCGAAGAACCAAGGAAGTCTTTTTATACACAGACCAGAGAGAGCTCATATGACAACCAAAGTTCTGGTATTGCACAGTAAAAAATTAGGTAAGAGAAATTACCTTTGACAGAATTCTGTTCTTATAGACCTTATTTCTAGTTCAGTGTGCTTCTCATTATGAGGGCCCAAGAGCCTCTCCTAGCAAATCAATGTAAACAGACATATCTGTTGTTCTTAAATCCAGAGTGAAGGTCACTATGTTCCAGAGAATAAATAACATCGAGCTTGATCTTTAGATAAATGTAGTACCATGATATGAAGTTTGTCAAGTGACTTTTCTCTTTGCTCAGAAACACTTACTAAAAAGGAACTGCACTTTTGAAAATTATCCAATATAATGTGAGAGGTTTTTTTTCCATCTTCTCTGTTAACTTTGATGACATTTTCGTCATTCCTTTCAAGGTTTTCTTATTTTTATTATGTTTAACCATCTGGCCAACTGTTTTAGCAAGAAATTAAAACCTTACAGGGGGTTAGAATTTTAATTAGATTATAAAATATTTGATGAATGGGGATGGAGAAGGATTTAATGGCTTCTTTGCCAGAAAGGATTATCATCCCTTTTCCTGTCTTTGACTACTTACATAATAATATTTTTTTTAATCAAAGAATCTGAGTTTGGATTGAAGCTAAAGGGTAGGTATGGCCTTTGTACTCCATTTCCCTCACAGGGACTCAGCATCAGCAGCTAGGGACTCAAGCAAAGAAATGTACACATTAGGGCAAATGAGGAGGTTGGAAGAAGTTAGTGGCTCCCACGAAGGGATTTTCTCTGGCCTGAGAAGTCATCCACAGGCCAATTCCTGACTCCTCATATGGGTGGTTAGGGCCCTGAGCTGCACGGCAACAAGTGTGAGTCCTGTAGCCTCTTCCAGACCCAGAGATGAAGCTCTAGAGCTGCAGAGACAGCGGACAAATTGAGGAGAACAGGGAAGGCAGCTCTAGGATGATAGCTGTGCAACAGACCAAGAAAATTACCAGTCTAGGGTGAGGAAGGAGGATGGGAGACCGTGAGAACGGTCTCTGAGAGAAAGGGAACACAAAATCGATGAACTGATTGAGTGACGATGTAAGACAAAAAAAAAATGCAAAGATAAGGGAAAAGAAAGGTATCTAGAGATACCCATAAAAAAACAGAAAAACAGTATGAAAAGGCATGATTCAAATATGAAACAATTACTCAGAGATTTTAAAAAGAAATGAAAGGAATTTCATCTAAAGGAATGAATAAGAAGCTGGATGATACTGGGGATATAGTGAATATTATGGTTCCAACAAGCAAGGCAATAAAAAAAGTTGGAGGAAAAAAGGAGGGTCAAATAAACTGTAGCATGATTTTTATGTTGCGTACAAAAGCAGAATCCATTTGTATCTGATATTAGGAACAGTCTCCTTGAGTACAACAGGAATCATGACATTGAAACCGGAAAGAAAGAAATGTTAGTCCCAGCCCACTATTTGTGCTGAATAAATAAAGCATAATAGTGTCAGCATTGTTTATTTGCTTTAAACTTTGCAAAACGACTTCCAGACAATGCAAGGAAGACTTAACTGCAGTTACTAAAGAGGACAAAGTATTTAATACCACTGAACTGTATTTAAAAATGGTTAAGATGGTAAATTTTCTTATGTGTATGTTATCACAATAAAAAAAAAAAACGGAAAAAAAGAAGAGAGAACAAAATGTATGTGCTATCAACCTTGATTTGTTTAAAAGTTAAAAAGGAGACCCACAGTAGTTTGAAGGTAGACAGGGGGAAAGACTAAGAAAGGGTAGTGATGCTAAAGTCCTTTAAAAATGCTTCAGAGAAAAAAAGAAATGGAGGTACAGTATGTTATTTAACATAACAAAGGTAAACAATGAAAGAATAAAAACTAGTGATGTCACCATACTGAGCAGAAGGGGCGTGAGAAGTTAAAAGTGAGCTAAGAGGATGGAAGGTTAGTAGACATAGGTTTATTGGCTAAAGCAATAAATAACAGCATATTACTTAGCATTTTTGGACAAAAATTGTTCCACTGTGATTGCTCCTAGAGAGCAATTAGGTTGGAGGAGAATCAATTCTTTTCATTGAAAGATTTTTTTTTTCATTGTTTGGACTTGATCATTTTTAAACTTTTTGATTAAAAAAATTAAAATGTGTAACTGTATAAAATCCCTTTAAAGTCATTTGGCAGATGAGAATATGGTGCGTGAGGCTAGAGATCACTAATGCATCAGTGAGGGCAGGCATTCTGGGGACAGAGAGCACAGGCCCCACTGGCTGGGGGATAAAGACCCAGAGGAGATTAAATGCCATATTCTGAAACCCTAAAAGGGGAGAGGGCAGCACTTACCTCAGTGGATGGTTGTGAACACTGATTAAATGAGAACTTGCATGAAGTGGTCAGCGTGTGTCTGCTGCTACATCAGTGGTGCAACATCCCCAAACAAGTTTACACCCACATGTGGATGCGGATGTTTGAAAGGGAAAAAGCAAAGCAAGAACTTGGAAGTAATTCAACACTTCTTTGGTTTAGGCTAGCTGAGTGGCCTCGACCAAGTTATTAAACCTCCCTAAGTTGGACTCTATTGACCTATAAAGCGTGAGTACTGCTTTTCATGAGTCATGCTGGTGGGTCTGAGAACTGCTCATGGGCTCTACATCCTTATTCTTGCTGCCTGATCACATCCCCTCTCCACCTCGCCGTAGAGCTCATGTCAAGTTTCTTTATAAGTCTATAGTTGTTCACAGGAAGAAGGAAACAAATTGAGTTGAGTAGATTATTTTACAAAACCAGCCTCAAAACTAAGAATGCTGATTGGCTTTTTTGTATATTTCCAGGTAAATAAGTAGATAAGAGAGCTACAAGAGGCTCATTGTCAGATACATTGTTAGCGATTGCCAACAAGAATACTAACCAGATATAAGCTAACTGGCCTTACAGTATATTTGTGCGACTAGGTCATATAAAATTAATAGATTGTCCAGAGTGCCATCCTGACATTAATAACAAAAAATACTTGAAAATATTTTGTCAGTAAGAATCTCTCCAAATATTTCATAGTGTCTTAAAAAATCATAACTTCATTATAATTTCTGAAAACATAGATGTTTAAACTAACAAAATCTTTTAAAGATGACTGTATTGCCTACTTTGCCTCAGTTGATTTTAAAAAATTAACCAACCAATCAACCAGTTATTTAACTCCAATTAACAAAAATGAGGTTGCCATGACAATGGCTGTGTTTAGCACCATTTATCAGTGATGGAACTGTAAAGTACAATCAATCTGTGTGTGTGTGCGCGCGCACGTGCATGTGTCTTTACACACTACGTGTTGGGAGCTAAACCTTATAAGGAAGAGAAGATAACAATGAGATGACAAGGCACCCTGATAAGCACCTTGGTCCAGGAGCGGAGAGAGGAAAGCTTATATCCATATGAGGGCCTTACATTCTCACACGTCCTGAACATCTTGTCCGTTTTTGTTCTCCTGTCACACAATACCACTTCCAACCATGAAACTCAAGTAAATGAAGCAAGCAAAATTAGTTAAATTAATTGATTATGAGCTACTGAATAAACAGACAGGAACCACTGTTTTCTCAGGCTATCTTGCTACTTCATCTTTTAATAATTTGATGTGGAATACAGAATCTTTGTTGTAAAAAGTAGGGATCTTCCTCTGGATTTCAATCATGTGACATAAAAACAGAGCACAACATTTAGAAATAGAACCAGCAAAAATTTCATTGAAATAGTTCACTTTGTTTCTCTTTACCTTTTTCTGACCAGCAAAAATTTCATTGAAATAGTTCACTTTGTTTCTCTTTACCTTTTTCTGAACTGCATTTCTGTTCAACTGAACATACTCTGTACAACATTATAAAATATGTTTGTGGCATTATATCCCATACTGGTCAAGATCTTTAAAATAGCGCCTTCACCAGATCTACCTAGCTACCTACCAATAGACAGGAAATACAAGAAGCATCTTAATTACCACCAGGAAGATGCAATCAACAAAAATCCAGAATGTAGGGAATTCTACAGACTTAAAAGTGCAGTGCAGAGACCAGCCACATTAGCATTACCTGGGTATCTATTTAACAGGTGGACTCTCAGGCCCCACCCCAGTGTGCATCAGAATCTTTAATAAGATTGCCAACTGATTTATATGCACATTCGTGTTTAAGAACCTGTGTTCTACAAGACAAACAAAACAAAACTGCAGAAACATACATGGAGGGGCAGAGAAAGGGAGCCCAGAGATTAAAAGACTTTGAAGATGTGTCAACCAAACCAATGGGTATGTGCTGATCCTCATTTGAAAAATAATTATGAAAAGCGTTCACGCACATTTTAATCTTTAAATCTATTTCTATATTTGAGTTAATGACTAGATAGACTAATGTACATTGTTTTTTTTTAAGTTGTTTAGTTAGGAAAATATATCAAATTTTTAGTGAGTAGCATTGCTCGTAATTCTGTAAGTACATATGAGGGAAAAGCTAACCAAAAACTAAATGACTGGAGAATTTTAAATGATCCTACATAGAACCCTTATACAAAGAGTAAAGCAAAATTTCATTGAAATGTAAATTAACCAGTCTATAGAGATCTATTTGCAGCACTGCTTGGTCACAATGAAGAATTGCGGGGTTGCAGGCTTATCCAATGAAGTCGCCCAGAGGGGAAGGAAGTGACTTTGGGAAAGCTACTGCCTTTTCACTGAGTGCAGGTGGACTCATCTGCAAAGGGGTGAATAATAGCACCAGCTAAGCCTCGCTGGCAGAGTTATTAGGTTCAAATGCAAGAATGGATGTGAAAGTGACCTGTAAACTATAAAGCACTAGTCAAATGTTATACTCATTTTTTTCTTTTCTTTTCAAAACACAGAGACAACATGGCATTACAGCATGGGCTTTGGAATCAGACGGGATACCTAGGTTTGTATTCCAGCACTTCCCCCTGTGGAGATGAAACAAGTGAATAAGCATCTCGTACGTCCAATTTCCTCATGTAAAATGAAATAACACTCACTGTGAGAGATTGTGTCATTGTAAAAATACTTGTTTTCCCTCCCTCATTAGGTCCCTTCCTGTGTAGCCCCTGCAGGAAGATTAAAGATCCGTTCACTAAGGGCAGTTCTGGCCAAGTGACTTCCCTGGTCCAGGGAACATGAGTGGAAGTGGCTCGTGCCATTTCTAAATGGGAGCTCTAAGAGCCATTGCATGATTCTGCCACCACTCTCTTCCCTCCGCCATGAGACACAGTGACCCAATCAGTGGCTGCTCCTTTGGCGTCCCAGAGTGAGCTGAACACAGGGGCTGTCTGTTAGTGCTGCATCATCTAGCCTAAGCTAATATACCCCTCCTGTGTGGGATTACAGGGAATATTAAGTGTGATTGTATATCAAGAGTACCTGAGAAAATAAGAGCTGCTACTGTCAGTTAATGTCTGTTCCCTTCTCATCATTAGCATTCATGAAGCTTATACCACTGCTGAGAACAGCTGCCAGGCTGTTCCATTTGCACATCAGAACTCGGAATAATAGGAGCTTAGTCACTAGTTTTAGAGACCTAACATTTACTAAGATGTGCCACATGCTCAAAATGTGGTAAATTTTATTTCAGTCTCATAGTCCTAAGAGATTGGTTTTATATTCTCTGTTTCATAAGGAATGTAATATGTAATATGAAAAAGTTGGTGGCATATTGATGGGTCTGGCCAAAGAAAACAAAAACAGTCTGCAGTAGTTTTGAGCTGAGACCTAAGTAAGAGAAAGAACTAACCAGGTTTTAATGAGTTACATGCTAGAGTAAATTAAATAATTCATGATTAGTGTTAACGTTGTGCTCACGTCCTAAGGTCTTTCATTGAACTTCAGGAGTGAAGCCAAGAGACACAGAATGAGGACTCATCAAAAAGAAGTACGTACATGGATTTGTTGTGTAATTCACACACATACACACTCAAAAATGTGCACACATATGTAGCTAGACGCACCTGTATCAATATGTAAGATCTTACATAATAAACCTGAGGCTAAATAATTAAACAGCTTAAGTAGGTGGTACACATTTTAGTACGGCAAAAGTACAACCAGACAAGAGAACAAGGAAACGAGAAGTAAAAAGGCGACTCTGCACTCAAGGGGAACGCACTTCTTTACAAATACTGAGGTCTGAATTACTCATGCACGGATTAGTGTTTGGATTAAACTCATGATTCACTATAAAGAAGAGAGGGGGAAACCGACTAGAAGTTGTGACCAGATCCAGGCCTATGCTGAAATATGAAGCTCATGTCAGATTAGAAAGGTCATTTGACTTACTCCAAGTCACATAGCTAGTAATTATTACAGCAAGAATCGAGGTCTGTATGCACACCATGTGTAATCAATCCACTGAACACCTGGAAATATAGGTTTCTGAAGGCAAGTACAGTACAAACATTAATCTTAAAAACATGCTTTAATTCTATTTAAACAACATACTCTACATAAGCTTTTGTTTCCCTAAAATGTTTTTTTTTTTACCCTGGACTATTTAGATTATACAATAAAACACTATAGAAAAACAAAACTGATTTTAAGACAACAAATGTTCATACTATATATATACTGCTTGGTCTCTGTGCTTCCTAAGCAATATTGTAGAATTAAAAAAAAAAAAAAAAGTAAGAACTACAAAAACAACCCATGCTGTAGAAAAAATAATTCGCATAAAGTATTTTACTGCAATTCCTTTTCTGCTGACCTTTCTTAGTACAGTAATCACTCTATATGTAATTAAGATGGGTCTATCTGAAAGGCTTACTGACCACCAAACTGCTTCAACAAGGCAGGTGATACATTTGATATGCGAGTAGACTTCATAGTTTGCTCAACCTCAGTGACTTTCAAAAAGTTACTCTGGAATAAAATACAGCCATTTCTAATTTCTTACTTGTCCTTCTTCTGAAATCTCCTTCAGGTAAGATCTTACATAGTAAGTTAATTAGTTAAATTAACTTATTAGGTACACAAAGCATTTCTATGCCTAGACTTTGCTTTGGAGGCTTATTATCCCTATTATGTGCCCTTGTCAATTCCTGCCTCTCCTGACTATGCAATAATTAAAATCCTTAACCCAATTTATCTAAGACATCCAAAGTTGCAAGATCATTTACATAAATATTTAAGATTGTTGAATGTAGAACTGTATTTAGTTAGAAGTTGCTCTGGATTAATATACAATTGGAAATATTAATAGTTTTTAGTCTTTGTGATAGGAGAATTTATCTGTCTTTTTGATATTTTACAGGAATTTGTTCAAAGTTCTTATACTATCATTCTTGGAATAATTCTTAAAATAATTTTAAGCAATGAATTCTTAAGATAATTTAGTTTTTCTCATTTTACTCATAATCGTCAATATCTGTGTCATCACTGTTACTTAAACGGTTTTAAAACAATCTTACCTATGGAAGGATCTTGGAAAACTTGCCTCTGGGTGGGTGTACAAATAACTCACAGGAGTGTTAGGTGGTCATCTTCAGGAATATTCTATTATCAGATCACCTGCTAACTCTCAGGACTCACAGTGGAGAACCAGCCAGCATTAAGACATCCCACAGTTGCTTTCTACCCTTTTCAACACATTGCTGAGTCTACACTTAAACTAGAACTAAAATCATGAAATCGACAAAGCTGAATGTGTAGCAGGACTCTTTCACATTATTCCAGTGAACCAGGACCTAAGAAAAGCATGTGGCAAAACAAGGGAACAATTTCTGAAATAGAAATAAGAGTTCTAAAGTTGGATTTTAGCTGATGTGCAATATGGAAAACAAAGCTGGAAATCATTACTTTTATTGATACTTTCATGTTGTCAAATAGTTACTTGCAAAGTTATTTTTCTGATTGAAGTTGTCATTTGTCTATTTCCAGTGACATCCATCAGAATCACGAAGTATTATCAGTTTTGGGATAACTTACGAAGAGAGGACATGCTAGAGGTGCCCCGAAGAAACTGGTGTAAGCCGTCTTCGCTGTCACTGGAGCTGGCTATACTGTTCCTCATTTCCAGCATGGAAATCTGCGTGCAAAGGCTGAGCTGGTGTTCCAACTTTTTGGCCTTCTACAAAACAAAGTTTTAAGATTTCTGACACCTATGGGACTTAAGATCATATATTCCCTGGCAGCAGCATTTACTTTTCTTTGAAATAAAAGACTACCTGGCATATAGTAAGTGCCCGATAAATGTTAGCTATGATTTCTATTCTATTATATTACTACAAATATATGATATAAAGTTAACATACTCAATAGCCTATTTATTAATCTGTAAATTAATAAACACCAACCTAATTTGACAAACAACCCAGACAAGATGGCCTTAAGTGTCCACACACCTATATTCAGTAGTCCCTGGAAAACAGTACTTATCACAGAAACAATGTTTTACAAGTTCTCTTCTGTGATTATTTTAATTTCCTTCTAAGCAAATGTGGGGAAATGAAGATCGAATTGCAAATTTTTGAAGACCTATGCAACTCTGAAATTCCTAACTGAATTGATACAGGCTTCCATTCCATACCTCTCTCATCACGTATGGGCTTTCTAGGAGTGAGCTTGATCAGGAGGATGCACAAGAAAAACTGGCGGATACCAGGGTTAAAATGCCATCTTCTTGCTTGCTGGGGTCTGTCGGCGTTTCTCAGTTTGCAGCCACAGCACTGCCTTCCTTGGCCTATTCCACATCCCCCAATTCCCTCCCAATCACTTACCATCTTCTTTAGATTGCTTAGAAGACCCTTTATGAAGAGGATAGCATCTCATTACCACAAATGGAAGTCCCTGACATTTAGAGACATCTCACTAGGTAACAGCAAATATAATAATAACAAAATATTTCCTCATTCTTGAGAACTGATTCTTGGAAGGGTCTCTAAATTACAAACATCCCCACTTCACTTAAAATATGACTAATTAATGAGAATTCAGGAAAATATATATTGCATAAAGTGATTTATATTTCACTATACGTATTTATTTAATGAAATAAACATACTCAGAAAAACACTTACTTTGTCATTTAAGGTGGGATCATTCAATGAGTAGAGCTTATTTGTAATATCTTTTCCTATAAGATACCTAAATATTTCATATAGAAAAGGTTCTGACTCCAGAAAGTAAGTTAATCTTTCTCTTGACCAGCATAAAAATTTGCAGTTATCATCTGCAACGATGGTGACCTGCCAAAGAAACAAACATAGAAAGAAAAAAGTGCATCTATGTATACAAATTATGACTACAGTAACTTGGGGGAAGGGTAGAATAACTTAGTGGATATTATTATAGCAATGATTTGTCATATTTGTTAAAATAAAATTCATACACGCAAACTTCAAAATTATGTATCAAATTGTTTAAAACCAAGCAATCTGCAGACTAGATAAGAGCAAACTCTCGCCTAGTTCTTGTTCTGTTTTGTGAGGTCTGGTGACAGAAAAATGGTCACTGTGTCAGTAGCACTGCCATAGTGTATTAGGCTGATGTTCCAATTGGACATATAATTTAAGGCTAAATATTTCTTTATACCCCAATGATTATAACAGAGCTTAAATAATATAGCTTCAAGCAAAAGAAGTAAAGTAAGATTTGTGAGGCAAGTTATAGGTGAAAGACCTTCTACCCAGCCAACTCTACAAACACACACTAGAGAATGAGAAAATGAACTCATGTGAGTTGGTTTTATGGCCCATGCTGTCACTAATGAATAAGGCTAGTGAGGTTCTTCCTATGGATCTTCTGTTATAGGTATTTCTTGAGTGTCACCTTTTAAAATTAGCTCCAATGTAGTCCACTGAGGACTGATGCACAGAGATCCTGCAAATAGCTCAGAATTGGGAAACCATTGTAATTATACTACACAGAGCTCAAGTATTCTTTAAATAAATCCCTTCCTCAGAGTGAGGGGCCATGCCCTCACAGCTCAGTGTCAGGAAGCCCTTCTGTCCCCACCCCTACCCCCCGGTCCCCATCAATTACTACTTCTTCTCTGAACTTCACATGGCACTCGCATCACTGAATACTGACACATGTTTCTCCTAAGCACTCTGACAGGAGGGGTTGTGCATCCTCATGTCTGAATGTCTGTCTTCCAACACAGAGTGGTGCTCAATGTGTATTTATTGTATGAAGGAATTAACAAATGAACACAAATACAGTTGAAGGCAAAACGCATTTTTATATCTCAACATTAAACCCAATGCCTATCCAGGTAGATTAATAAAGATTTGTTAAATCGACATGATGTCATATCGGGGCTCACAGAAAATACTTCCAAAGGAGCTCTTTTCCCCTTGTTAGTCAAAAAATTAAATATATTTCAGATGAAAAGGGGATATTTTATGTCGACTAAGAGAGACTATGCAAAACCTAGCTTCTCTCTTTATGTCAACAGCTGAAATTTCATCTTTAGTAAATTAGAGAGTTTTGGCCACTTTAAAAAGTGGATCAATATTCCTAGAAATAAAAGTTTGCAATTATTTATTATATTAAAAATAGAAATCTCCAAAACCAAACACATTTGGATTTAAGAAACGTATTGGCATTTCAATGACTCCATAAAACACTAAATTCCATTCATTCTTTTAACATACACTATTATGCACATCCTTAATGCCAGATACTATTCAAAACGCTGAGGTTACAACTGTGAATAAGAACATCGACATCCTTGCCCTGTGATGTTTACCTTCTAGTGGAGGAAGCTGATAATAAATAAATAAATATGATACCTCAAGTGGCAATAAGTATTCTTGACAAATACAGAAGAAAATGGCAGGGAATGACTAGGGAATGACAGCTGCACATAATACCACTCATTTTATATATGTATTGTATTTTTAAACATTTAAGATGCTTTTACACCTATCATATAAATGGATACTCAAAACTACCTTTAAGATAAGACAGATGACATTCTTCCCTATCTTTTAGATGCCAAATGAGAAGCACCAAAAAACTTAATCACAAGCACATGTTAACTAGTGGCGGCAGGAGCACTTTCGACTCCCATCCCAGATATATTTTCCCACCAGGACAAATCCTACCCAATGTGTCCAATATTCTTCAAGATGATCCTATAGAAAGAAATCTGGCCAAGTGACCACAAAGTTGGCTCACAGTCCATCAAGAGTCTCTCATACAAAAAACAGCTGAACATGTCATGAAACCTACATTCTAGTGGAGGAAGCTAATAAAAAGTAAAGACATGATAAAAAAAAAAAAAAAAGGATTTATAGAAGCATAAAGTCAAGCAACTCCTCAGAAGTTCCCATAAACAGTAAGAGATGGGTAAGTAAACACAAGGCAACTGAGTACTATTTAGGAGTGATTAGAAAGCACCCAGTACTCACAGAGCCCAGTCGTGCACCCGAGCTCTGAAAAAAGGGTTTGGAGAATTGAAGTCCCTTCATTTTGCAAAGATGTCATACAAGACTTTGGAAAATATAACATGTATAATGGGATAATGAGTTTTAAAAAGAGCTGGAAATCATCTTGAAGAAGAAGAAATTATATCTCGGTGACAGATGAGGCATTTAATGTCTTTCCAACCATTGTAATAACCTCATTTCCACAAAGACAGTGATACTTATAATACAACACCACAGTCTGCTTAGCAAATCATTTCTTACTTATACTTGAAAAATACTTTAAACATGTTTAAATTATTACTAACTTTAAACTTAACAGTATTCAAATAATAAACTATACCTGCAGTATGTATGAGTAACTTACAAGTCCCTCAGAGTAGACATTTAGTTGGAAGTGGGTAGTTAGCATATTGACTGAGGTCATTTTACTTGATAGCTAATGCTTCATTCCTGCTAAATAGTTTTATTTAATAATTTCCTGTCACAGCAGTCAAGTAAAACATATTTTTAATGAGGAATTTTTATAAATCAATATAGGAATATTTAAAGCTTCTGTTAAATAAATTTGCTTCTTATCAGGGTACCTCAACAGTGCCATACTTGAGTTCTTATGAAGAACTTTACTGAAGGAATGAAAGCAAACAGGGCAATGGAGACATAAAATAATTTCTTTCAGGTAGAGTTAGACTAAGCACTTTTAACTGGCTTTGCTGTGATTACCTCAAGGTTCTGGATCGGCCCCTCACTTTAGATTCCAAACCAATTCCACACCCTCAGTATCGGGAAGACAATATACAATAACAAGGATGTCTGAGGGAACTGTTGAATGTGCTAGAATTGGAAAGAGCAGTCTGACCATCCAGAGGGGAGACTTTATTTTCTTCATCTATTGTACAACATTTCACATACCAGGAACATGAAAATTGTCTTAGAAGTGGTCTATTCAACTAATTCCTATCGAGCTCTCGTAAGCATTGAAATACAGCAGTCCAAACTGATGGATTAAATTGGTTTGCAGCTTTCCCAAAAGATTCACTTAATACTAAGACAAGGTTTTATTTAAATACCAGTTAAAACTTAGTGTTCACTTATTTCACAATAGCTTGGACATCTGCCTCCAAGACATTTTTCTTCCTTTAAAGTCAATAAGCTTTGATTTTTTGGCTTCAGAGCATAAGACATGCTATTGATTATGGGAAGGCAACAGCAGGAGATAGAATGCAAAAGAAAAACATGTAAATGCAAAAGCTCACTAGATTTAAAACAACTGCACAAAGAAGAAGAAATCAAACACAAAAGATGACTTCCATCTTTTGTAATAATGATACTCAAGATTCTATCAATAGTTTTAAGTAGCAACTCTGGTGTATAAGTACTAAATGACTGTAAGCAGCTAGGGAGCAGCTATAAGTTTGGAATCTGTTTTCTCAGCTCTAGCACTGTGTCTATCATTATAATTACCTCATGTATCTGAACAATTTTAGCTGTGCAATCTCAAGGGACAGTTGTTGAGTCCACTTGCCTTTCTTTTCTTCTTTCACCCCATTGTATAATTCATTAGTACCCCGACCAAAGAATAAATTGAGAGAAAGAAAAACTCAAAGGAAGTAGCTCCTTGTTAGAATTCTTGCAACTGTTCAGAATTAAAGAAAAATCAAATTAGCTGGTAAAAAGCAAGCAGCTGGAGCAGTTTGACCCCTGACAATTTTAATTGTCCTCCGCCATGGGCACAGGTAGTAAGCCCCCCTGGAAACATGTGACAGTTTTTTATTTGGTAACTTGCTTCTGAAAGAGGCAAGATACTCCTACAGATTGGTGCAACAGCCAATTTTATTCTCGAGTAACTGTCAATGGGAACATTTTGTAAACAATCAAAACACAATCTCCCCCAAGAGCTCACTCTGATGGAGTCTGCAGCAATTGTACAGGATACCGGTTTGATGATGCTAGAGAAATTGCTACCTACTGACCAATTAGGAAGTGCCAGACCAGGCTCTATGCTGAGGAAGGCTGACTGGTGTTTGGAAAAGCTGAATAAATATCCTTCACTCAGCTATGTATGGTACTACTTCAACTTTGGTCATGTTTTTGGAAACTTTACAGCAATTATCAAGAACATTTCTCAATTACCAAACCCCAATTCCCAGTCCCCAAGAAGAAAGAGAACTGTAACTAGTGGTAGGAATTCCTTTTTTGTTAACCTAATTATAAATGTAATATAATTTGAAGTCCAGTGGAAAAGATAGTACATGTTATATCTCTGGCTTCTCAGAAGCCACTTGCTTCTGGAAACGAAAGAGGTTCAGTTTCCACCCACTCTCCAAATCCTAGCCTCTTCAGGATCATATGAGACTGGCTAGTGCATAAAAAAGCACTTGCTACTATGCACAGAGAAATGGATGTGACATGATAAAAGTCAGGCTTTGAGAAAAGAAATTGTAAGGTCAGAAGAAATAAGGACAGAGGAAAGAAGTGCCTCTGTACTAGTTTGTAGATGGTGATGATCAAAGATACAATAAGAACATAAATCTCAGTGCACAACTAACCCCCACAAACACAAGGTGAGAGTGTAAATGAGAGGAGCCCAAATACAGCATTCACTTTCTCCTTCTGTATCTTAAGCTCAGCCAGCCTGGGAAAAGCATTGCACACAGTTAGTGAACTTATCTGAGACCTTATAGGAAGTGTACATTACTATACTAAGTTGTGTGGTTATTCAGGCCAGTTACTCAGGCAGGGTGGGAGCAGGGCAGAGCTGAAACCCTGCAAATAAGCTAAACTAGATGCCTGTAACTTGCCCCTTTTATCTCCATGCAGCATCTCAAATTGTATAGCATTTCAAAATGAGACTCAGAAATAAGATTTGTTATCAAGAAACACTATTTCTTTACTGCTATTTATCTAGAGGCTGAGATTAAAGGTTACTTTCCTACCAATAATGAAGGGAAGAAAATAGGAGAGCTATTGTGGAGTATTTTTTAAGATACAAAAAGAATCACGCTCAGTAGTCCATGCTCAAATTGTATTAACTATGAAAAACTTCATTCTTGGCCCTCAAATATATTCATTAAATATAAGAGAATATAGTGATTTGATTTTTCACATGAATTAACAAAGTAAGTTCTCTAGGACAAAGCCAGTTTTCTGTTTTTCCACAATAAAAGAAACCAATTATATGTTTTAGGAACACTGGTTATCTATTACTGACATTTTCATTTATTCTCATAAAAGCATTAGATGTTATCTATGGAAAAATTGTAAAAATTCAAATAAGTAAAAAGGAAGAAAACAGAAAAGCAATCAAACTCACAAACCAGAAATAATTACATTAACATCAAGCCAAATTAGGATGTATCTTTCTAGACTTCTTTCCGTATACATATATGCACTAATTTAAGTTTTACAAAAATGGGATCATACTATATACACTGCATGGTAACCTCTTTTTTAAAAATAAATCATGGCCACTTTTCTATTAATATCCTTTGGATTTTAATAAGACATAAACAAGTTTCGATCATGCCAGATTTTAAAAGTTCTCATCATCACAAAAAAGAGTTATAACTATGTATGGTGATGGATGTTAACTAGATCTATTAGGGTAATCATTTTGCAATATATACAATTATTAGTTCATTGTGATGGTCTGAAATTAATAGAATATTATATGTCAATTATACCTCAGTTAAAAAACATGCCAAAACATACCTGGAATTTTTCACCTTTGTGCATCTGAGTTGATCTAAATTCAGGAGAATCTATAAAGGCACAGGGGTAAATGTTATGCAGAAAATGTCCTCGATAGGAGACCTTCATTCTGATAACAGAAATTAATGTTAATAAATGCATAATATTTCACAAATAATATAACAATCCTTAGAAATCTCAATGATGTTCTGGGTTTACATTTTGTACTAAAGTTTTAAAGAGTCCATAGATGATGCATATAATTAAAAGCACTTCTGGAAGACAAGTATTTATTTCAGAATAAATTTCACCAGCCATAAGAAAAAAAGAAAGTGTCAGTATTGATCCAGACATGTGCCTTTCAAAAGGTCTCTCCCTCTATGCCTAGAATAACCATATGATTTATGACTCAGACTCAGACACTTTCAAGAGAGAAGGGGTAGTATTAATAACTATGCCAGAACAATATACACTAGCTCTCTTCTCAGATATTGATGTTGCTAAAAGTTATATTTGTGATCTTGAAAAAATAAACAAATCACCTCTGAAACATGCACAAGCATCTTGAATTTTACTGCCTAATTTAAATCTTCTTCAAGTTTGACTAATTAGCTTTGAATAAAAGGTCAAAAAGAGGTTTAAAATGTTCACAACAGAAAATCCAGACATTAATAAGATTCAGAGCAGTAAATTCTATGCAACTTTAACATTTGCTCTGTAGCATTCCCAAATGCAGTCATAAAGTGAAAGTTCACCACCACAAATTCTGACTGCTTCCTCCATTGCTTGGCAATATGTTCTTCCATGCATTTCTTACCTGGAGGCCATGAGAAGATTCAAAGCAAAATGGGAATTTCGTTTCCCATAGAGCACTTACTTTCCCTTCAGGAGAATACTGAGACGGTCGTCAACTGAGGTTTTATCCTCTGCAGCATAAGTCTGGCCCTTTTTCAAGGTTTGGATCATGCAAAATTGTCCAGTTAACCTTCTGAACAAATCTGGAGGCACACGGAGTGGTTCAAACAATCGCCGGTAGACGCCACTGAGTTCCTTTTCAATCTTTACCTGAAATTCAGCAATGACCAGATGCTGTGTGAATGCAGCCACACCAAAACATTGACTTCTGTGGTCTCAGTACGGTTTTGAGAATAAATAAATTTGCAATATGTACCATTGCCTGTCTATATTTTAGTCAATGGAATCTTACACAGAGAGTAAGTGATGACAGAAGTTTATATGTTAAAAGGGCACTTTTGCAGTTAAATGGAACTGAGAACATATGGGGAAGATTTGTACTATTGATCACATCTCTCCCTAAGTGCTACAAAGCAACAGTGGAGGTTTTGAATGTTGTCACATCACTCACCTTCCCACTGTTAGCATTTTCTATAAATAACACAAAACTTTTTCGTATTTAGAACACATTTGTTTCACAGAAATAACACTAACTTTGAAATATTATAACAATAAACACATAAAATTGGAATCAACATGGAAACATATTTATGAAAATACATTCATTAAGCATTTTAACTACATGTAATTATCATTGAATGCATCGATGTAGGAAAACAAACATGCACAGCTGCCATCACTGCTTCTCATTTATTCTGAAGCAAAGTGAAGAGTGTAAAAGGGTTCCAGTGTAGCAGTTTCACAGGAAGCTAAAATAAATCCTGTAGGATAGAGAACCCACTGGCAAGTAAGGCTGGCTACTGGAGGAAGAGTAAAGCAAAATGAATCAATCATCCTGCCGTCAGACTATACAAGGCCCAGGTCACAACCATCATTGGGCCCAGCTTTAGTCTGGGAAATCTGAACTGCATGTCAATGAACTCTGGGGTTCAACTGATCATCCATCCCAACAAAACTTGTGTCAGTCACACTATGAAGTTTATAGACCCAGATGCTGAGAACTGCTCAGATGTCACTGCAGCCTTTGCTCTTACTTTTCCTGTTATTTCATTTTAATGAAGAACCTGTATTTATATTTTTCAAAAAAATAGGTTTATAGTCCAAGAAAAAACAAAAACACAGATACTAAGTGATTTACTTACTTGGTGATACCACATCAGCAACTTCCGAACCTTTTGTTCAAAACTTGGGGTTCCAGCAAGTTCTGATATTCAAAAACTGTAATCCTCATTATTATTATCATCTGCCTTTTCCATTCAAGAGCACTAGTAATGAGTGTTTAGAATAATTTATTCACAAATATGTCCCATTTCCAGTATGTATACTAGCCAATGTCACGCAGTAATGAACATATGAACTGAAATATCTACTGACTCATATTCATAATCTGTTCATCCTGTAAGTCTTAGCTCAATTCCCAATTCCTTCATGAGGCTTTCTTAATTCTTTTCTTTGAAAGCATCCACTCGTCAAATGTTTTTTTTTTTGAGCACCTATTTTGTGCCAATCATGGTTCACAGGAACAGGGAATACAACAGTAAGCGTGGTAGGTGATATTATTTCCAACTATTTGCTGCTCCTACCCCCTGTAAGAGGATTACACATCCCCTTACCCCATCCTACCCACTACATTATCAGGCGTGGCCATGTCACCTGCTTTGGCCAATAAAATGTGAGCAGAATTGACATATGTCCCTTCTGAGTAGAAGTTTTAAGAGACAATGGGACAAAGTTTCTCTTTTGTTCTTTTCTGTCATGAGAATTCATGTCTAAACAGAACCTGCTGCTCCAGCAGAGACTCTGAAATGGAGAAGACACATGGAATAGAATCATAGCTGAGACCTCAGTGCACAAATACCAGAGTTCACATATGAGGTGGATGAGCAAAAAACCTGTTGCTCTCATATGTCGCTAAGATTTTTAGGTTGTTTTTTTTTTACACAGCATAACCTGGATAAAACTAATACAGCAGGCAAAACAGACTGGCTTACAATGTTTGAGGAGGTTACAATCTAGTGGAATGCCTATTACATATATCATCTGTATGTATCATTAAAATTCTAATTTCTTATGAATTGCCTGTTTTCTAATAGTTTCCTACATACATATCTGGCTTTAAACATAAGTTAGGGCAGGCATTGTACCTTTTACTTTACTGAATATTTGTGTGCTCCTTGGACAATCAGTAAACATGTATGGAGTGATTTCTAAGGGCCAGGCTGTTTTCCTATTCTATTTACATCTTTTTGTTCTTGGTATGATCAAGGAAACACAGCAAGATAAATCAGAGTTGAAAAAAAAAGTTAAATTCTAGTGTTCTGGTGATAACTCATCACAAAGAATCATTTCCTTAAATGAATATTTTGGACATAAGAAAAAATGCATTACCTTAAGAAATTTGCATTAAAAATTTATGAACTATTTGTAAATCACTAATATGTTTATGGAAGTTGCCCATGAGTAATTAATTTTATTACTAGGCAAAGATAGTCCCAAATGACATCTGAATATCAGTAGACAAAAGAAATAATGATGCTATAAAACTAAAATAGAGAACACTGTCATATTCTCTCATGTCTAAATTGCTCTAATGATTTAAAAAGTTTTAACAACTCATTGGTAGAATATTTTTCACAGTACTCAAATGTTTTGCTTCCAGGCATATATAAACAGAAATTTTCATCTTCGGAGAAATTATATTAAAGGAACTAAAGATATTAGATGCTCATTCCCAAGTCCGAACAGAGTACTTTAAAAGCTTTTTAGCTTTAAAATCTCTTCCTCATTAATTAATTTCTAGTAATTACCGGTCTTTTCTTGTACAAAAGATATGAAAGATGCAAAATGTTGACACCGAGGAACACAGAGTTCCAGATCATGATATCCAAGGCACATCGGTAGAGAGTGGCCCAGATGATATAAAGGGTACATCCTGTTGAATAACAAAGTTAACATGTTAGAAATTCAGAATAGCCTCAACGTGAAGCTAATAAACTTATTCTCTGTATATAAAATAAACCAAACACATTTTAGAAATACCTAAGCCAAACAGCACATTGTTGTATTTTATTTTTTATCCGATTGGCAAAAAAGAAAAACATGCTTTGTTGCAGAGTATTCGTAAAGTTAAAAAATATTTTTCAAAAGGGGGAAAAATCCGCAATTCAACTACTTAAAGACAACCATTATTGATATTTAATATTTCCTTACAGTCTTTATGTATCATTACCTGATGGCACAACCACTGCATATATAATTTTAAAACCTGCTCTTTTAATTATTGCAGTTATTTTCCCATTTCATTAAAACTCTTCATGTATATAGTTTTTAATGATTGTAACTGATCAAACCAGAATTTATTTAACTATCTCCTTACTGGTGGACAGAAGGGATTTGTTTGAGGTGCAATTTTTGATAAGTAGCGAAAACATTTTTATACATAAAATCTGGTCTGTTTTGTGACTGTTTGCTTAGGGTACATTACCTGACAGTGAGTCAAGGGAGTGAACATCATAGCTTTTGATGACATTGAGAAATTGTTTTCCAAAAGGTTTCTAACAAATTTATGATCTTACTACTTGGGAATGCCCATATCAAGTTGTCAATATTATAAAATTTGAAAACTTAATTTAAGAGTGAGGAATTTTGTATTATGTTATATTTTGCATTTCTGTGATTATTGGTGAGCTTAAATATTTTACAAAAATTTTCTAGCTATCTGAATTTTCACTTGATTATCCATTCATCTATAGGAATGATTTTTCTTATCGATTCTCTTTAGATAAAATATCAAATTTCTTTTGATCAATTCTATAGTGAGAGCCGATATGTATTTTTAATTTCAAATAAAATTATCAAATATGATAATAATATATAACACACACAAAGCTAACCTACCATGTCAAAAAATTATTCATTTGTAGTTTTTTATTTCATCAGAATAATTCGGGGCATCTAAATAATGGCATAAAATGTAAAACTTTAAATATTCTTTAAAAAATATACCATAGCAAATTTAGAAGAAATTTAAAATGTTATTACTTAAAGGAGACAAGGCAACATAATGTAAGGTTGACTGTGAAGCTGGAGGACAAGCTACATTCCAGCTACCCCTCCAGCCTCTTCCTCAGCCATTCCATGTCATATTTCATATTTCAGGAACAATGAGCTACTCTTCATCCTCCCTCAATATGATGAATTTCCCTCTCTCCTGTGACTTTTACCTGGATATCACACACACTCACACTCAAAGAAGTTCTGCTTATCTTCCAAAAACCAGCTCCATTGCCTTTCCCTCAGTGGGAGCTTGCTCCGCCTTCCTGCTAAGCGTATCACTCTCTCCATTTCTCCCTGGCACTGGGCACACACCTGCATCGCATGTGACCACCCATCTATACTATTATGTAGTACCAGTATGTGCCAGGCACTATTATAAGTCAAATGTGTACATGCATACACACACACACATACACACACCCATTCAATTCTCACAACAATCCCAGGAGGTGGTATTATTTTTACCCTTATTTGACACATATGGAAACTGAGGTATAGAAAGGTTAAATCACTTGCTCCAGTTATAGTTAGCAAGTGTTGGAATCGAGATTCAAATCACACAATCCGGCTCCAAAGTTCACACTCTTACACATGAATGGATTTTCTGATATCTGGGAAATCTAAACAACATATGAAAACATATAAAGGTTTATCTAAAGTAAGCAGGAGAAGGCCTCTATTCTAAGTTACTTGATATACTGCTAATTCGATAAGAGAGACATATATTTGGTATGCTATAGACATAACAAGGAATTCTCTGTAACTCCCATTACAAAGCCCATCTGAATCCGGTTATTAAAAAGTTACATAAAATCTCGGTTAGGTATCTTACCTATGGTTAACATCCCCCTAAGAAGTATCATATGGAGGTGAAGAGTAGTTGGGATAACTAACCCAATTGCAAAAAAAATATTTGCTACATGAAAAACTAGATGATGTATCTCTCTCCAGTTTTCACAAGTGGTCTCATTGGAAGGCACAGGTATAATAGTCTCTAACTCAGGTGTAAAACCCATTGTAGCTGATTCTGCCAATGGGCTGGACTCAGTATAATTCATCTTGAAATTTCCTGTAAAAACAAATGAATAAAAGGACAATCATAAAAAATGGCAGCTATATCTTATCATCCCCATAGATGTTATACCAAAATTATTTCTGTGAACTAATTATTAGTAAATAGATTCCTCTGGTATTTATGAATTAGGCAGACCTAGTTCCTAATCCCAGCTTTGTCACATACTAAATATATCCATTTCCTTATCTGTTAAATGATGATAATAATACCTCGTTTGACTTAGAATTAACATTTGACTTTATCATAAGTGAAATAAAACATATGAAATACTTAACATAATACACAACTATTCTCTGATATGTATATTTGCATATATATGTTTATCTCTATGTCTGTAATATCTATATATACATACATCATGGTGGGAGAGAGAGGAATGATGAAATTAACTAGTCTAAAAGATAATCACCGATGTTCATAAACCACAATTACAAAATTATTTAGTACAGTCTTTCATATATTTCCACTAGTGACACTGAATCTAAACATGGGAAAAAAAACTGGAAAACAGATTTTTTGAATACTTTCAATAAAAGACTAATGCCCTCATATTTACTGTTTGAAGGCTTAAGATACTTGAAAGGCTATATTTTTATATTGTTGTGAAATCATTATATCATACATATATACATTCCACATTATTATATACATGCATAATAAGTACTTTACTATAATCATTTATATACACAGACATATAACATTATTCTTTCTTTTAGTGTCTAATTTAAATCTGTACTTTCTTTCCCATAGAAATCCTCGCTGGCTGCAGCTCACAAACTGCAAAGTAGTAAATTTCCATTTTACTTATATGTAGGAGGGGTCATGAATACACACTTAACTATTTAATATCAAAATCTGTAGCAAGTATGTTTCAAAGAATACATATTTTACATAAAGTGGCACTACTTTCTTATTATATTATCTGTCCTCCATCTCTGGTACTTAAAAATGCTTTGTATTATTAATTATGCAAATTGGTCCCTGACAAAAACTACGTGGATTTAGAGTATGTGAATTATTGTTTCAGGAAAATAATTCCAAATGGGAACTGAAAGTACCTTTAAATCCTTTAAATTTAATTTAGAAATATGTATTTCTTTCCAAATAAGATCATAATTAACCATACTTTTCCGTTTGTTTTTTCATCATACTTAAGTAAAGATTTTAGGTGGTAGAATAATTGGTATAGGTTAAGTATTTTGAAAGGCCATTATTACACAAATGTGAAAGAATTCCACATCCTTTAAGATGATAAAAAAACGCACACACACAAACTTACAAATTGTGAATAAAATGACTGTCAATTAAAGATCTCTTCACATAATTCTGAAATAGCTCATAAATATAAGAGAAATAGTTGACTTAGATATTGATTTTCTGCAAACAAAGAAATAAACCTTAAAAATTTAACCACTCTCCAAATGTTTGACTCAATAAAAATATAAGCCTAATGGGATGGGAGGTATTATTATTTTAATAACTCTAATTAGTCTGCTTTAAAGAATCAAATCAGAATTAATCTCATAATTACTACAGGAAGGAGAATGATATTCAACGTCCTCTATCACTCGTAAGCTAATGTCAATGTCAGTTTATGCATTAGTATTACATAAGCTAACAATAACTACCATTTCTACTGGACTTTAGAACAGGCTTTCACTTCCATTGTCCTATTTGTTCTTCTAACTACTCTATGTTCTTCATGAGGTAGGGGTAATGTCATATTCATCTATGTACATCAAAGGCCTAGCCTCTGTAGAGAATACCAGATGCAAAGTTCTACACCAAAGGAACACTGTTCAAAATCATTTTTCAGTCTCCTCAAACCTTGACAGTAAAGACAGCAGTGTGCCTACCTACCCTCTCTAAGGTTGAGAGACTCAGTGTGTATAATGCCACCCCCAAGAAAGCCACATAAGCCAGGGAAAGTCACTTGTGCTCTTTGGGTCTGCTTCTTCCCGGGAACAGAGGTGGCTGGACTAAGGCAGTTGGACTAGATAGATGGTCACTGAAACCTCTTCAAGTTTTAATAGCCTATGCCTCTAATACATATTTGTATAATAAGCTAATTAATACATATCCCCCCACACACATACGCACATACATCTACCCCATTATACCTATACTGCCAATTAATCCACTGTTCAATTTCAGGCTTTTAAAAGTTCTTCAAGTGGCACTAAAACTACCAATTTCAGGTCCAAGAGAAATGATAGGAAAACTACAATCTACTGACCCAAGAATCAGAGAAATAATATGAATTTTTAAAAGGTGAGATCACCCCATAACATATATTGATGTACTATACCTTATTAAAGATATATACATATAGTCTATGTATTTATTTAATTTTCTATATGTATTTAGCATATTATATAACTAACAGTGTATATTTATTATATATAGTTCATTAATTTGTATGCATCTATTGTCTATTATTTGTCTATGTATATTTATCTATATGCCTATTTTGAAATTCCAGTTACCTATTGTCAATAAATATTGATAAGATCTTACCGGTTTCAGCTTCCCTTGATCTCTATTAGTAGATTTCAGTGGTTTACGCTGAACTATCCTTATATAGAGAATGAAGGGGTCTAATGAGGAAGATTAGACTGGTTAATTGGTAAACGTTCAGATTAATTTTGACTAAATTAAGAAAAATTTTTTTCTTTCTCCTATCAGTTCCTTGTAGTCTAATTCTTTAAATTAAACCTGTTCTAATAAAGTTCTGTTCATTGGTTTTCAAATAGGTGTTTGCAAGGCGAACTAGCTAAAGTGTAAAACTAACCTTAACCCTTCACCAAACTACAAGAATGAAAAAGATAACAGCAATGAGCAAAAGTCGCGCTAGTAGACTTAATTTATTCTGTAATTCTAACAACCTTTGCACATTTCGGAATGGCCAAGGGCATTGAGTCGCTAAGAGTTTTTTCGCATGTCTTGCTTCATTCAGAGCGAGCAGTTTCTGGGACTTGTGCGGCCAACAAACCTGTTTCCCAAAGCTCCGGAAGCAGGAGCGTTGGAGATGGGGGCGGCGAGGATCTCGGGTTCCCTAGCGATCTGCAACCCCCCCCCCCCCAGGGGCCCTGCTTACTTGGCTCCTTAAAGAAAGAGGGTCAGTGTCAAGTGTTCTTGACCCCGAGCTCTCGGGACAGCAGGGATGTGCACCGAGCGCGGGGCCCCACCTCGCACTCTCAGCGCCAGATCCGGCCGCGACACGCGGGACCTGTCGGCCCTACAGAAGGCGAGGAGAAGCCGTAGTGGGTTCGGGCGCAGCGAGCCCCAGGAGCCCAGCGCGGAGAGGAGAGGCGGAGCTCTTCAAGGGTTTGCCCGAAGCAGAGCGCGGGAACTGGCACTCGATAGGGCCCGAGCACCCGGGGACGCTGGCACTGCCAGCTCCGAGTTGCAGCAGCTGACATTTGACGGTCTGTGGCTTTGGCGCCCAGACCGTGGGAGAAAGGTGGCTTCCAAAGACAGGAAACCCCGAGACGGCGCGGCCGGCGAGGAGACGGCGGCCGGGGCGCGGAGAACAGGCAGCAAGCAGTCTCCGAGGCTGCCAAAGTTGTTCCCAACGGAGCCAGGATCCAACTTTCGCTTCCCGATTTAGCTCTGGGAGCGCAAGGCTGCAAATAGCGGGGCCCGTGGGGACAGCGGGCGGCAGCTGCGCCTCCTGCTCCTTACCTGGCTGGTCCCTGGTACCGAGTCTGGGCGGCGCTGGCCAAAGTTTGGGGTAGCAAAGGCAGGGCTCGGGGGACACGGTGGCGGCGGCTCGATGGGCGCCCGAAGCGAAAGCCGTGGCCGACCGGGCGCGGAGGCTCCTCGACGCGTGCCGGGTCCCCGCGCCCGCAGCGGCTTTGACTAAAATAGGCATCGCGGCGGCTGCGGCCGGGGCTGGGGCCGCACCGCGCACGCGCCCGGCGCCCCGGCGCCCCCCGGCGGGCGGAGCTGCCAGTCTTCTGCGGGACTCGGAGCGCGTCTCCTCCAACTCAGCCGCGGTGTCGTCGGTACACTCGGGATCAGTTTGAAACACCCGCTGATTTCTTTCCTCGTTTCCTTTCTACTGGATTCTGCCCGTGTTTGGGCATGAGCGGGGGGCGGGCAGCATTGTGGGACCAGCGGCGTGGGTCGTTTATTCCCTGGGGATAACTCGAGCCCTAGAGTCCCAGGAGGGAGAGCAATCAGAGTAAGAAATGAGAATCAAAATCTTCGTTTCCCCTCAAAGTCGAACGACCCACTCGCATAACTCCTTTCTGGGACAGTCGCCCACCGTTCGACATAAGGAGGGAAGGCCCGGAGAGCGCGCAACTCGCGTCTGAGTCCGTCGGCGGAGGCTGGCTGTTTGGTCCACCAGGGACGCAGGGCACCGCCCCCGGGGACCGGCCGGGGGCCAGAGCAAGCCAGCCCCGATGCTGTGGGGGCCACGCGGGAGAACTTTTGACACGAGATACTGTTTTGTTTTCAAAGAAGGAGAGCGTTCATCCGGAATTTGCATTCCGATGGCGGTGCAGGGCCCTCCACAGTAAGGTAACTCCACCGTATTTGCCATGTAAATTTGGTAGATTTGGGACCATAAATTGGTAAACAAGATATGAAAGTATGTTCCAATCAATCTTTACTCTTTATAGAAGACGACTATTTTGTGTAAGAAATACAGGACAAAATAATGAAGAGTTGGAGTGAGGGGAGGGGTTAGAGGACAAAAAAGGAAGGTTAGCTGGGCATTCATAGTTTCCATCCTAAGTGTCCCACTGTGGGGTAGAATTTGTGCCTGTCATTAGAGTCTGAGGTCGCTTATTCATGCCAAAACATGATCTAAATACAAAACGGACCACAGGTACATTATAAAGTGAGTAGCCGGAAGTGCTTACTTGGCATATCTCACCAGTGGGGAGGCAGTGCAGCATTGTGTTCAAGACATGTAGTGTTGAGTGGACTAGTTTTCATTCCTGTTTCTGCTACCAGCAAGCTGTGTGACTTTGAGGGAGTTACTTACCTTTTCTATGCCTCATTCTCCTCTTTTGTACTATGGAGCTGCTGCTGATGATGATAATTGCACCTGTTCTTCAAAAGATTGTTTTGACGACTAAATTATTTTACATATATATATATATATATATATATATACTTATGTGTGTATGGCTTACACACATAGTACATTCTATTATATGTGAATATATGTTATACTTATAAAGCTCCTCTAACATGTTTGAAATTTGCTCTGACTATACAAGATTAGTTTTCAAAGGTACTTATTCAGAGTCTGTTTCTTTCTAGATGTCTGCCTGACATTTTGGTAGCTACCACTAAATATATTTTAAGATGCAGATGTAATAATAAATGCACGCAAAGATTTTGCATGGATAGTCATTAGAGGGTGACTTATAATAATGAATACTAGAAATAATCTAAATTCTAACCATAGGAGACTAATTATAGGACATCCAAACAATCTTGTTCTAAGCAACAATTAAAAATAATTTATAAAAAGGTAATAGAGACATGATAATGTCTATTAATTATATAGAACAGAGGTCAGCAAACTATGGCCCAAAGGTCAAGTGCACTGCCCATTTTTGTATAGCCCTTGAGCTAAAATTGTTTTTACTTCTTTTAATGGTTGAAATAATCAAAAGAAGAGTAGTATTTCATGACATGAAAATTATATGAAATTCAAATTCGGTGTCCATAAAGTTTTATTGGAACTCAGCCACCTCATTCATTTATTGCTGCTTTTGTGCTACAAAGACAGCATTGAGGGATTGCCAAAGAAACCATATGACCTTGCAAAGCCTTAAATTTTTACTGACTGGTTTTTTACTGAAAAAAAGTTTACTGCCCCTGATATGGAGTATACTTTGTGCCAGTCACTGTTATAAGTGGTTTAGATTTATTAAGCCACTGAATCTTCACAGTGGACCTATGAAGAAGCAGTTACTATGTTTATCTCCATTTTATAGATGGGAGTCTGAGATAAGAGGTTGAGTAGCCTGCTCAGGGTCATACAACTAGTGAGAAGCTGAGCCAGGATATGGACCAGGCAGTCTAGTTCCAGAACTTAGACCCTTGTCTACGAGCTGCACAGTTTCTGCCTCCTTCTAACTCTAGCCTCACTGTCTCCCATCGAAAGATGTTAGATAGAAAAAGGTGAGTTACAAGAATGTATAGAATATTACAAATCATCCAGGATAATAAGCACTAAAATGCTTTTTTATCTTCTTTACCTCTGAGTGATGACATTGTAAATTATTTTTCTTTTTTTTTCTTTTTTCCTTCTTTCCATCCCACCCTTCTTTTTTTCTTCTTTCCTTCCTGTCTCTCTCTCCTCTTCTTCCAATGCCTCCAGGTTCCCCTCCTTCTTCTCTTGCTAAATGTTTTACAATAATTATGCATGCTATCTTATATTAGTTTAAAAACATTTATTAAAATAATAGAGCCCAGGTTTTGACCTTTACTAATGGGAAAGCCAGACTCCAGAGGTATGGTTACAGAGTCAGCTATTACAGGACATGTTCACTCCTTACCTAGCAGGAAAGGATACCTGTAAGGCATTTATGTTGTATAAAGATTGCATACTTTTACAAAAGAGCACTGGATTCGATATCATGAGACTTGAGTCTTGGCCTGTGATAGAGCCTGTGTTTTCTCTGAGTCTGTGTTTCATGGAAAGAGGAGACTGAACTAAACCTAAGTCCTTCACTATAACCAATTCAAGAATTAAAAACATTATTTTATATTTAAATTCCTTATCACTGACATATGATCACTAGCTCTATAAAATGCAAAATAATTCTAAACATAGAAACTTGGTTTTGGGAATGACTTAGGCTGCTTGGTCTCCTCCTGCTGGTCATGGAAAGGTCAGATTGAAGATTTGGAGCATTATTTCAAAACTAATAGGATGCAAGGAGGTAACTTGTATATAATGAAAAGGATACAAGGCATAAATAACAAAATATAGGAAAGCATGTCTCCTCCGCAAAAACTGACTAGTACAGCTTAGCTTGCCAAAAACAATTATTTCTACCTCTATTTTTCTGTGGGCATCCAAGTCTGCTTTTACTATTTGGACAAAACTTTGATGAGATTTCAAAATTCAAATAGAATAAGTTTTGTAAAACTAAAACAAGACCCGAGAGAGTCATTGGTTTTAAAACTGTGTAGCATTATCTTTCTTATTTACACTGCCCATGGTTTAACATCAAGGTAGACCTTCTTTCAACTGTTACTCCTACTCGCATAGAGACCATAACTTCTTCCGATACGGTCTCATAGCAGACAGTTCTGGTCAAACATGAATTATTACACAATGATTTAATTAGATTATTTTTGTACCTAAGTTCCTCTCATTAAATGTTACATTATTTCATTGACCAGTTTGACAGCCAAACTCACTGATTATTTAAAATTGTTTCTTTTTAAAAAAATTAATAGACTTTTTTTTTTTGTTAGAGAAGTTTAGGTTTATAGATGATCAAGCAAATAGTATAGAAAATTCTCTTTCTCAGCTGTTCACAGTTTCCCCTCTTCTTGACATCTTGCATTAGTGTGATACATTGTCACAATTGGAGAATAAATATTGATAGACCTTTTTAACAAGAGTTTACATGAAGGTTCAGCTTTATGTCGTACAGTCCTATGGGTTTTGCCAAATGCATAATGTCATGTATTCACCTACATATGACATAAATAAGAAATATATATTTGGTTTCTTCTTCTAGTTCCTAACACAGAGTTCCTAAAACCCATGTAATTTCCTGGATGATAGGGGTGGTAGGATCATCCTTTGTTCTAATATTTAGTCTATGTCTTCCAATTGCTGTTACAGTGCTCCTAAAACCTTTATAATTCCTGAGTGATGGGATGATGAGAACATCTTACACAGAGCTCCTAAGTTCCTAGGAATTTGCTGGGTGATGGGAGTGTATTTGTTCTAATGAGATGATTCTGGGTGGGCTTCCAGGCAGCTTCAGGGTGGGTCCTGGTAACCAGAAAGGCCAACCCATGATAACATGATAAGAAGCTTGGAACTCTCAGCCATACCCTTTGTTCTCTGGAGAGTGGAGAGGGGCCGGAGATTGAGTTATTAACTGACCATACCCATGTGACAAAGCCTCCATAAAAATCCCTAAACTGAGAGGTTCGGAGAGTTTCCAGGTTTGTAAACACATCTATATGCTGGGAGGGCAGTCCACACCAACTCCACAGGGACAGATGCTCCTGTACTCAGGAATCTTCTGGATGTTGTCCTATGTACCTCTTCATCTGGCTGTTCATTTGTATCCTTTATTATACCTTTTATAATATAATTAATAAATGTGTTTCCCTGTGTTCTGTATGAGTTGTTATAGAAAATTATTAAACCTGAGGACAAGGTTGAGGGAACACCAATTTGTAGCTAAGTCAGACATGGAACTGAGCCCTTTACCTGTGGGGTCTGCACTAACTCTGGGTAGTTAGTGTCAGAATTGAATTGTAGGAAACCCATTTTGTTGTGGAGAGCTAGAGAATCAGTTGGTATGGGGAAAACCCCCACATATTTAGTGTCCAAAGTGTTATGAGTAGAGGAAACAGTTTTCCTTTGGTAATGACATGTAGCCACCATTATAGTATCCTACGTAATGGTGTCACTACCACAAAAATCCCATGCTCCACTTATTCGTTGCTCTTCCTCCTCCTCTCCCTAACCCCTGGCAAGCACTGATTTTTTTTTTTTTATACTATATCCATAGTTTTGCCTTTTCCAAAATGTCACATAGCTGGCATCATATAGACTATTGACTTTTCGGATTGGCTTCTTTCATTACGTGATATGCACGTAAGGTTACTCTATGTCTTTTTGTGTCTTGATAGCTCATTTTTTAAATCACTGAATAATTTTTCAGAGTATGGATGTACGATAGTTTGCCCATTCACCATTTTTAAAGAACATCTTGGTTTCTTCCAGTTTTCGGCAGTTATGAATAAAGCTGCTATAAACAGTTCTGTGCAGGTTTTTGTGTGGACATATTTTCAACTCGAGTAAATACCAAGGAGCACAAAAAAAAGCTATGTTAACCTTTTAAGAAATTATCAAACTATCTTCCATAGTGGCTGTACCATTTTCCATTCCCACCATTAATGAATGAGAGTTCCTGTTGCTCTACATTCTTGCTAACATTTGGTATTATCAGTTTTGGGAATTTTAGCCATTCTAATAGGCATTTTTCACTTTTTAAACTGACTCAGTTAATTTATTCAAAATAAGTAAATAGGTTATGCACTGAACAGGTGTTTTGTATCTTGGCTAAATAAAAAACAGGGAACAACATCTCAAAGCAAAGGGGTGTAATCTTTTATATTATTGTTATATCCCAAGGCTCACAGTCTAAAAAATGTATGAAACAATGTCTAACTAGTTCTAATACTAAATTCAGGGAAAAGGTTTCTTTAAAAAGATGAATTAAATTTGATTCATTGAACAATGAGCTCTTACCCAAAGGGTTCATTCAACAACTCTTAAAAGAAACAAAACACAACTAAAATGTAAAAAAGTGACCCAGAACATTGAGAAGACAGTGAATTATGAAGGAAGTCAAAAGAATGGGAGCTTCGGAATTATCAGCTGAGTTTGAACCATGGTTTTATATTTAATAAGCTCAGTGAGTTAAATTTTTATCAAGCCTTTCTGAGCCTCAATTACTTGTATGTTAAACTGGGAAAATAATTTGTAGTTAATAAGATTATTTTGACCTTTAGAGACTATGTTTGTAGAAATGCTTGGCGTTCAGGTTTCGGTAATTTAATTGTACATCTCTTCTATCCTTCTTCTAGTGCTCTGCACATGGTACACAATCAATAAAAGTTATTAGAATTTAAGTCATCAAAATTCCCTAATCTGATAAAATAGTTGAAATAGTACATAAATACATAAAATAGCTAAGATGTAGTTTCATTTTCTATGTATTTGTTTTTTTTAAATAGATGTAATATAACATACACAAGGCCAATGTTTCAAACAAAATTTGTTAAAATTGCAAGATTTTGGCACATGTTAAAATTTCCAGTGGTCTGGGATTTCCCTGGAGTAGCTAGAAATGAGATATAGGCTTCAAAAGCAAACTCATGAAATATGCAATAGTATAGATCCTAGAAACTGGGCACTTGGCAGAGCTAAGTTACAGTAATTCATCATCTTGGGGTTGGCAGAAATGTGCTTATAGTGACTATAATGTCCAAAACTAGAGGCCCGATATTTGCTTTGTGTATTCTTCCACATATAGATTTTCTTCTAAAACAGAAGAGTTGCATTTGTGAATTGTTGGTTTAAATATCGATAATAACAAATGAAGACCATAGATGAAGCATTTACTAAGATGTCCTAACTTTTTGGAAAGTTATTTCAAAGAGAAGGAATTTAATTTATTATAAGTAACTAAGAATATTGTAAGTAACAGAATCATTTTTTTTTTAATGTGTGGAAAGAGGATCAGAGTAGTAGTTCTGGATTCACAATCAACCCCAAAGCCTCAAAGATGGAGCTCAGGTTGGATCCACAAAACAAAACTGGATCCCGGGCCCAGGCAGATTCCTCACCTCTCTCATGCTGAGCAGGTTGAAAAGTCTGGCACCAACCACAAGATGACCTCTCTTGTGTTTTGTTCTTTCTCTTTCTCAAAATTCCCAGACCCTTGAAGCCTATCTATGAATCCCAAATTAAGCACTTCTGCTTTTAGAGGAGAGAAATGCAACAACCTGAAGATGACACTTTTAAAGGTACTGTTTCTTAAGTGTGTAAATAATTTCTTTATATGAGGTACCTGGTGGTTGGAAAGTTGTTAATAATAGAAAAGTAACTTTTGGCAGTTTTTAATAACATGCGATCCGATGGTTTAGATACGATTTTAATTGAAAGTGAAGCCATGGAATGACTTAATCTGTATCTGGTGAGAGAAAAACTTTTGATCATAGAGTTTCTGAACAATATCATTCTTATATGTAATTAATTCTCAAAAAGGGCTGGTTTGGGAGGCAAATGTGAGGTCTGATAATGACCAACGTGTTAATTGACTTGAGCTGAAAGCAAAAACCGTAAGCAACACACTATAAAACTGAATAATAAAAAAAGTTGGGAATAATAACGCTGCCATCCAGCATTAATTGATGTGTAAAAGCACATGAGTTCCCAGGAAAAACGAATTATTTAAATGCAAATTTTTATTATTACTACTTAAATTATTGTAATAAATTCATGAAAATAAGATGCTGTGCTAGTTTAGTGCATGTATAAAACCTAATAAAATATTTGTGAGCCATATACCAGCAGTTTTATCTTTAGCCATTAAAAAAATAGTAAACAAGATGGAACATTTCTTTAGTCTAAGATCAAGTATATTAAGGACAATTTAGAACCACACCAAACAATTATGATATTGGATTTGAAAACTACAGAGATTCTCATACTCTTTCATAGGAGAAAAATTTGAGTTTTGAAAAGATATGAGTTTTATAGTCATCAAGTCTCTTTATAGAGTGTTAGAAGAGTAGAAATGCCTTGACTATGAATTTTCCAACGGGACACCATTTTGGTTTATATGCCATACGAAAAACTATTCTTATGCAGTTTTACTGCCCAGTCAGTGTAGGGATTTCTTTATATTTTTTACATCAACTATACCAAACTAAGTTATTTGAAAAGAAGTGTAATGAATATATTATAAGCTCAGAAAATGGCATCTAAAAGCAACAGAGTCAAGAAATCTTGCAGATGATTTCATATGACTGTTAAGTGAATAAATAAAACTTCTAATACCTAGAAAATTTATGTTGAATAGGAAAAAGTCTAGTTGAAAATATTACTCTTAATGACCATTATAAAATGCTATATGATGAAACCATTAAAATGCCTTGGCATTTCCTACTTACTTTATTAATGATTTAACTTGTTGGCAAGTGTTTTAAAGTGATGTTACAGAACTATCAGAGAGGTTAGTTTTTATCTCTATTACAGCTTTTATCACTTGCTACCTTTTATGTATTTATGTACAAGTGTTAGTTCTTCCTCTCAGTCATAAGTTTCTGGATGGTAAGAACTGTGATTAATCTTTCATAGCTCTAGCATGTGATTTGCATATATTTGGAACTCAGTAAATAATAATTGATGGAATAATTGAGTGCATTTGCTTTCAAGTATTATTCTCAAACAGATAAAATAGTAAATATTTTTTAATTGTGTTTTACAATTTAAATTATTATGAATGGGGAAAGTACAGAAGAAATACATGCCACATGTTAATAGAAATTGGGTTTGAATAGTGGAATTATTTTTTTATTATTCCAACTTGTTTATAGTATAGTCATATTATCTTTTTAAAGGAAGGAATAAATAAAAACAAAGTGACACTTAATATTCTACTAGATTAAAAATCACTTTATTAGAATTATGGTAACCTCTCTACCATAATAGTGACACTCTACTCCCTTGCTACTCTCCCACTCCCCATCACCACCTGCCTCTCCTCTCTCTTCCCATCTAACTGATTAATAATGAAACAAGAAAAAGTTGGAAAAGATAAGATAGGAAGGAATAAGAAGAGATGATGTTTTAATGCTAGATACATGGATTTATTCATTTAGAAACAGTGAGTGGGAAATGCCTGGTGTCAGGCTGCAGCAGTGTGGGAAGAATGCAGAGACCTCACTGTCAGAAGCAAAGATAGAACCGGCCATACTCTAGGGCCATCGGCTCAGATGCCCAGAGACTAAGTGGCCAAGCAACACTGCAGTGGATAAAGGGAGAACTCAAGAGGACAGAGGTCAAAACACCTCTTCTGCTCTGCCATTAAGCTTTGTAAACTTGCCTGGAGCAAGGAGAGAAGCACAGAAAGACTGAGAGAGATTCATTTTGAATGACTTTAAAAATGGAAAGAAACTACTTTTAAGTTCTAGGATCAAGTGTTTTCTGACATTACTGGGAAGAGGGTGTGAAAGAGTGAGATCAAAGACAGGTTAAAGAAAGTATGTATCTGATGAGTATTTCCTCAACTGATACCAGCTGCACATTTTATTCATTTTTTAAAAAATAATTTAAGGCGCAATTACTATGTACCAGGCACTAGGCTAGGGGTGATTTTTGCACAGCAAAATGAAAGTATGGAGAACTGGCTTTAGATGAAATTAGAGGAGCGCCTAAAGTATAAATTTTTGAGAAAAAAGAAATACGAAAACCAGTCTAAGCTAAATCATCTTGCAAATTTCCAACCTAAAGAGTGATTTTGGAACCCGAAAACTAATAACTGTGCATTCTAAACAAGTGTGCTCAAATTCATTTCAACAATATCAGGAAGAAAAATGTGGCTTTGAACATCAGTTAAGGAATGGTGGTTTTGCATCATGCAGAAAAAAAAAATGACATTTTACAGGTGTGACATTTTATTTCATGATAATACTGCCAGTGGTATTGCATCACTGAAGCCAAATTGGGAGGGGAATTCAGTGTTAAAATTCAGATATGGATTTAAGAACAGATGCAATTACTTTCCTTTTACTCGATGAGTATTTACAAAGCAACTACCTTGTGTCAGGCACTGTTCCCAAACAGTGAACGAGATGTGGACTAGTGGGAGAAATCTTTTTTCTCAGAAAAATAGATATTATGCTGGTGCACTGGCTAAACTTTTATCTCAGATTAACTAATTTATATCCCACAGTAATACCCTGTTTTTCAGAAGCCGTCACTTAATATACAAGAAAAAATTTCTCTATTTTAGAGACCTTACTGGCTACTATTTGAAAACTCTTCAGTTTATAAAGTTTCACTGTACCTAAAATATTATTCTGTCTTTAAAGAGAGAGAGAAACAGCACTACAAAGGACACTAAATTAATTTACCTATAAGTTGGGAAGGTGACACATAAAGTTTGGTGGCCTGAGAAAAGGAAGGATTCTCAGTAAAATTTCTTGAAAGATCTCAAATGATCCATATTTGAAATATCTGAAATGAATTTGGACAGATCCAAAATTCAAAGAGCTTACTTAAACTGTATTAAAGAGGCTTGACAATGCTCTTTCATTACATAAACTTATAGCCATTTTATTAGCATTACATTTAATTACACATTTTACATGTAAACCACATTTGAGCTCAAGCTAATCGCTGATGACTTGGAAGAAAGGTTCATTTTTGAATAATGTTCCCTGTACTAGACTAACAAAATCAGTAGACCTGTAATAGCTCTTTGGCTTTGAGTTTTCTTTAATTTGAGATTGGGGACATTTTAGTTCTCTTCAAGTCACTTAGCAACACCATGGTCAGTGTAGCATGAAAAATGCAAGGACACTAATTTGGAAGAAATGGCTTAAATTGGGTGTTACCATTTATTGTGATTCAACCTCTCTAAACTTTATGCATGAAATGGAATTCTTCCAAGGAATAAGCAGATGAAATCATGTATAGGCACATGCTTTGTAAACTATAAAGTATTAAATACACAAAGTATATTGTTTTGGAATTATATAATTTGGGCAATAATGTTATATTTAATAAGAGTAGTAATCTGAAGTTAGATGACTCAAAACATCTGGTGTTATATCAAGTAGAGCTAAAATCCTACTATAAAATTATTTAAAAACAAGTATTATTGAAATCCTATAAATAAAATAAAATTACATTTATTTAGATTACCAAAGCTTAAATTGAAATAGAGTAAAGGGAAAAATGATAATTTGGGGCACAAATGATCAGTTCTTAAGGGAAAAAATAAAGTTTCCTGTCGATGTTTAATAGCTACCAGTTTTTTAAACTAGTCAAATTTAGCATAATAATAAAACTTCAAATTATTTTCAAATCATGCTGATATGTGCAAATGTACAATCCAGCATTCAAATGATGGTAATACTCATGATAAGATGACTAAGAGCTAAAGTAACTAATATTTCAATCTTACCACATCTTTCTATTATTGTAAGAGTTTTGACCTTAAAGTAATACACAGTTCTATCAAATTAAACCTGTATTTTATTATAAGTCTGTGTAATACCATATTTTATTTGTATGTTTTATTGATATGTCTGTATTAAATTTTAGTAGAATAAAGAAAATAATGGAATTAATTGGGGCCATTGATTTCTCTAACTTTTATGAAAACTGTTTTTTATTAAAAAACATTAATTTGGGAACACCATTTCTGAAGGTTAATTTCTTCTATAATCATATGCAATATAATGGAACATGCAACTCAGAAAGTAGAGTCGAGGGGTGGCTCCATAGTGTAGTAATTAGCACATGTGCTTTACAAGCAAGGAGGTCCTGGGTTTGCACCCCAGCTGGAGCCATGGACCAACCAGGCCCCAGGTGGAGCCACTGACCAGGCCCCAGGGGTCGGGGTGCTCTCAGGGAGCCTTTGGGAGGAGACCCCCGCCTTCAGAGATCCAGTTCTTAAAGGGAAACCGCAACATCCATAGGTAAGGAGTGGAAGGAGCGGGGAGAATTAAAAGGGCGGGGGGGGGGGGGAGTAGAGTCAAATACCACATATATATTTATGCCCTTGGTCAAACCAGGAGTCAGAAGTACATAATGTTGTATAATGCGTTGCTCTTATAATAATATGTACTGTCTGCCTAATTTGTTTTTCTATGGCTTTTGCCAGTTTAGTTGAGGGATTTCACTTTCTAACTGGCTCTGTCAACTCAATTCAGTTTTTCTGGTTCTGTGCAGTGTAACAGTATGACACCCAGAGCTTATCCAGATGAGCAGAGAGCAAGTGAATTTCCTTCTGCTTCTCTGTTGAAGACGAGAGAAAATTCTTCACCCAGCAAGTGCTCTCATAACAAGAATTATACTATTCTTAATGGTAGATTACTCTCAGGACCATAGATGGTGCAGAATCCAGGACAGATCTTGCTGCTCCCTTCTCATATTTGCACAGAGGTCAAATCAGGTTCAAAAGAGTAGCCCCCAGGGGAAAAGAAGCGTCCAAATATCCAAGTGAAGTAAAGGTTGTGCAAGAGGGGCCTGCAGTCTCCCTGCCACCTCCAACTTGTCTTGGTGCCTGGTGTGGAGGTATTTATGCCTGATCTTAAGCTGCTGTCTTTACCCCTCAGGCGACTTCTTAGAGTCCTTTCAGACCATGAAATTTAGGGCAGAAACACCGCACAGCAATCAATCCAGTTCCTTCAAGCCCTAGGGACAACTCTTAGCCAGGGCCAGCTTCATAGGCATGTGACCTGTATAGTCACAGAGAGCTCCAGGCTTACAAAAGCCTCACACTTGGTTTAATGCTCTACTGTCTGGGTCTTGAAATTCTTAATACTTTTTAAATAAGGTGCTCCATTTGCTTATGTGTATACAGATCTTGTATACAAAGCCATAAAGCATTTTTAACACAAGAAAACAGCCAGTTCTTCATTTTATTTCATTCTTATAAACAATAAACAAACCAAAAGAATTTAGGGCTGGAAACAATTAGGTTGAGATGAAAACAAGCCCAATTTTTAATAGAATTTAAATTTTAAGTGCATTGTATTTAAGTATATTGTACTTTAGCAGTACTTTTCCAGGATATCAGTGGTTTTGTTAGGTAGCTAGTCAGAATGAGTGACAAGAAGGAAGAAAGGAATAGGGGCCCAGCCTAGAGACTGCCCAAAGAACACCCCAATTGTAGTAGAATTCTGGAGCAGCACGTGCACTCTAGACAAAGTTATTGCCTAGTGTCATTCGGGTGTCAATCAAGATGACCTCACTTGCCAGTCACCTGGGAATGCCTTTGAAACCACCCATCACAGCCCAACTAGAAAGTGCATTATCCCACTTCTGGGCCCTTTTTTTGCCCTTCTGTGCTCTTCCCTTCTTTTTTGCCCTTCTGAGCTCTCCTTCTTTTTTGGTGACCTTTTGTGACTTTTTTACCCCTTTGTAGCAATTTTGGCCCCTTTGTGTTGGGTATAGCGCTGGGACCATGTGCCTCCTTGGGACATACTTTGTCTTTCTAAAATATGCTTTTAATAAAACTATTAAATCTCAATGACCTATGATTCTTTACTGCTGTTATTTGAGGAAGAACCAAGGAAAAATGCTAACTACACGTCTGTGCCATCGTTATTCCTCTCCCCACTGCCGTTGGGACGACACTGAACTCTGATTGGTCCCAATGATGATAGTTTCTTCTTTTCTTGTAGGTTGATTATTTTGAGACGGTGAAATGTGGTTTGCTAGACATTTCAAACCAAACATGCAGGGTAGATACATAGAGGTCACTACAGAGTTTTAATTTTCTTTCTCCTTTGAAGAAAACCTAGGTGCCAACCAAAGTGTTGTATAAGAGCATATCTGTTACTACCTAGGGATGGTGCTCGTCCCACACAAAAGTGTGAAGATGGTGAGGTTTCACAGCATCTTTTTACCTCCTCTTTCAGCATTCCTTTATCCTAGGACGTTTGTACTCCTTCCTCCTCATCCTGAAAATGTCAATTTCTGGAAAACTTGTATACAAATTCTTCTCCCTCTGTCACAGAATCTGAGCCAAAAATCAATATCCCATTTTTATGTGGTTTTGATGTCTGTCAACTTTTATGGTTAGAAAGCAATCTGCTAATTAACCCCTGTTAAATTATTAGCTGGTACTAACTTAAGGTGTGACTTCTACTTAGGGTGTTTTATTTTGATATTTAATTCCACAAAGTTAAAGACTCAAAGGAATGAGTTTTCCCTGAGAGCCACTGCAAAGCCCACTGACAAGCCAGTGAGTACTTACTGAAGGCCTTCGACTACTCCAAGCAGAGAGCTGCCATTGTATCTGCTTGATGAGCTGCCTTTGATGGCCATGTGTGTCTGGGAGATGGAAGAACCCCTCCAACTATTCATTTAGTTCACGCCAAACTTAAATAGCTCAGTAGCTGATCCAGACTAATGATTCAGACCTTGTCACATTGTCCCACTTATGGCAGATGTGAAACATACAGAAAAAGGAATGTATTTTGCATAACCCCAATACGTCTTTCCCCATCCTCCTTGCTGACTTTGCTTCCTAGGTCACTGAGAAAATAGAAGTAACTATGAGAGAACTTTTATAAGTTCCCACCACATTGCTCACTTGTCAGCAACTGTCCTCTCGTGTATTCTGCTCTCTCTCCTTTAATTGTCTCCTGTTAATTGTCCATGTTCTAGTTTAAGGTTACTGGATCCCATCATCACTCCCTTGCTCAAGATCATCACTCCAGCAATTCATCCCTTTTTACTGGATCATTCTTATCAAGATACAAATATGCTATTTTTTTTTTCTTCAAAACAACAACAAAATATTCCTTTCTCTTGACCTCACTTCCTGGTCAGGCTACTGTTAACTTTTATTTCTCTTCACATTAAAACTCTTTGAAAAACTTGCTTATTCTTGCTCTTCCAAATTCTTGCCTCTCATTTCCCCTCAACCTACTTCAAATTTTTGTCCCCAGTCACTCCACTAAAACTTCTCCTGTCAAGTTCACCAGTGACTTCCATGATGCTCAACCCAGTGGTTTATTCTCAGACCTCTTATCATTTGACTTGTCAGCCACATTTGCAACAGTTCATCGCTCCCTTCTTGAAACACTTTCTTCACTTGGCTTCCAAGACTGCATGCTCCTGATTTTCTTCCTACCTCACTAGCTGCTCCTTCTCTTCTCTTGCTGACTTTTCTCCACTCCCTGTTCTCTTAACAATGGAATATCCCAAGGAAAGTTCCTCAGACCATTTTTCTGAATCTACATTAACTTTGTAGGGCATCTCATTTAGTTTCGTGGCTTCGAATATAGTCTCTCTGTGAATTACTCTCAAATCTTTATCTCCCTCCCTGACCTTTCTCTTAAACTCTAGACTCATCTATTTACTTTAGTGTCTAGTTGGCATATCCCACTTAACCCTGATCTCCCCTTCCAAGTCCCATCTTGTCCGCCTTTCCCCCAGTCTATTCTCAGCAGGCTCACTTGCGTGATTCTATTAAAACAGAGGGCAGATCACATTATTCTTCTATTTAAAATGCACCCGTGGTTTCTGGTCACTCCCAGAATAAAAGTCAAAGTCCTTACCATGACTTATTAGACCCCACCCAATCTGCTCCAAATTGCCTCTTTGCCTTCGCTCCATAACACTCATTCTGCTCTAGCCGTGCTGGCCTTCCACTGTTTCTGCTGAGGCCTAAAGGCCTTCTCATCTGCTCTCCTCTCTGCCCAGATTGCTCTTTCCCCATATATCTATGTGGATTGTTCCTTTGCCTCTTTCAGTCTTTGTTCAAACATTACCTTCTCTCTGAGGGCTTCCTTGACCACTCCCATTAAATTGCCATGCCCCTTCATATCCTCATTCCCCGATTCGTCTTTCTCCATCGTACTATCTCTTTCTAACATGAGGTTTTTCTGATTTTTTTTATTATTATTATAATCTGTCTCCTTCACCCCCATAATGTAAGCTTTATCAGGTGTGGGATCTCCATCCTATTGTATCCCCACTGCCCAGGTCTGCACCTGGAGCCATGGCAAGTGCTCGGCACACATTTATTATATGTATGATGACCTATCTTTCCACCAAAGAATATGGCCTACATGTAATTAATCCTCAGAAGACTAGTTTTCCAAAGATAGGGACCAGACCTGTGACTGAGGATCTGTCTCTTTCTTAAGCTCTTCTTTACTAAACTGAAGGACTGTCTGTAAGGAAGACATCTGTATTTGTGTGGTGGCTGGTGCATTTGTTATGAGTCCCTCACTGTCCAGTCAGACCACTCACCTTGCCTTTTCAGCTGAACATGTGAAGTTAAAATGCTGTGCAACATTTTTACTATTTGTTCATAGGTATTCTTTTTTACTCAGTAATTATGATGCAGCTTTGTTTCCCATGCGACACCTCTTTTCAAATATGTTATCGTAAAGATTAAGCTGATGAATTATGTGTAGCAACAGAATAGTCAAGAATGGCATGTTATCGTCTCTCGCATTTATTCTACTTTATAGTCAGATTAAATAACTTCGCATTTAAAATAAATAATTGCTTCCCACCATAATAGTACATCTGGCTTTCATGAGAGGTTGTAGCAAAAAGCGAATGCTGGGAACACTGATGTGGATAGTAGCAATCCACTCTCCTGCTGAGAGCACTTACTGGCTGCTTCTAGAGAAGCAACGCCTAACTCGATAGGGCAAGACGAAAGATTTGAATAAATCTAAGGAAATACTTGAGAATGCAAGGTTTCATTCTCCCAGTTCTGATGCAGAAAAGAACAAACTGCTAATAGTTATTCCCCCCCCCCTTTATTCTAATAAGAAATACAGAAAAATTGGTAAAATTTATTCACAATGCAGAAGTTGAGATGAATAAAACAGCTGGCAATGGCATCTTGCCTCTGACTTGGATTTACAAAAATATCGGTGAGCTCAATTTTCTCTGTTTTCCTATTTCATTTGGGGAATGATGAAGAGAGTCTTTTTTATAAGTATAAAACTTCAGGCTTTGATGTCATTTGTCACAATATTGTCTGGAATTCCGAAAATGTTCTATCAGGGGTGATCTGGGCATTTCTGGACTTGAAAGTTGGTAGAAGTTGGGTAACCGGATATCGTAGTGGTATCTTTTTCCTATATGTACCCTGTCATTCAAGGCATAGAGTTTATCTGCAATGTCACTGCCAATTAAAACTGAAAACAGGCGGGAGATGTAACGATGCTGAGCGAAGAGCAAATATAATTTCTTTCTTCTCCAAGACACATATCTACAATCAGTTTCTGCGGTGAGGGTTACCTAAAAAAAATAAGACAACATACTAACAAAGATTAGGAAGCAAGAAAAGTTCTGCCACATTTTTTGTGCCCCAATTTTAAATGAATTTCCTTTCTGCTTTTTTCAGGTTAAAAAAATCCACTGACCCAAAATATATTGTAAAAATAGAAAACTACAAAATTTATTACTATATATAATTTATAACATGAATAATCACAACATTGTTTCCTTTTCCAATTTATCTGTTTCCTTAAGTTTATATATCTATATTTTGCATTTTATTGAAGTGAGAGCTATTTGATACTGAAAAATAATAACGTCGACTAATGTTAGAGAAGTATTTCCAAGTCAGTCCTTAACACTGTGGTCATTTAACCTTAATCTAGTTTCATAGTACAAAATAGAATTTATTTACCTATTGTTCACATGTATATAAATTTACATATGTACACACACACATACATTACATGTAGGAAAACAGTATACCATAATAGATAGAGCTTATCGAAATGATTATCTTTCAAAACTACCAGATGTGGCAGCAGAGTAGTGACAGTAAGTTTAGCATCTTGTTACTAGACCACAACTGTAATCCATCAGCATTTTAAATTTTAAAAATCACTTATTTTGAAATAAGGGCTGATTTTCTTTTGTTCTTGTTGCTCTTCTAAATTGTCACAGTAGCAGTGTTTAGTTTACTGTCAAGTCTTAATTAATTATATTTTAATTCCCATATATACGGTTAATTAAACGAAGGAAAATTTAAGAATATTTCTCATAGACTCCTTTCTGTCATATATAATGCCCATTCTTTTCCTTGTTGCTGTACCTAGAAAGTGAGATTAATCGGCCGCATTTTTTGTGCCCCGATTTTAAGTGAATTTCCCTTCTGTTCTTTTAGGTTAAAAGAATTAAATGGCTTTGCGACGTCATGCACGCTACAAAGTACATTCCAAAGTTAAATATAAATTATTCCTGTCAACCTCTATTTTGTTTGTTTGCCTGTTTTTAAATAAACATTGTTTAACTGTTTGGAAGAAGCAGTGTTCCTTGTGTGCCTAGTTACCCCTTACCTGGAAAATGCCTTCCTCTGTGGGTCTCAGTGAGTCCCATTCAGGAGAATCCAGGAACTGGAAGGGGAAAATGTAATGCAGAAATTCGCCATCAACTGTCACTCTGATCCTATCCAAACACAAATAACAACATTTATGAGGGAAGGAGAAAGCCAGCACCTAATTAAGGGTGAGGGGAGGGAGCAGTAGTTCAGCCCTCTGATGACCTTTTCAGCTGTTAAACTTCGAAGGGGAAAATATTAAATTTATACATTATGATAAGTGACAGATCTCCTGTAAGACTCATTTACTGATGTTCCTCACACAGTTAAGATTCTGGAATACTGGGCAAAATTCCAGAAAATTCATCAAGCTGTATACTTATGATATGTGCTCATTTATGTGTGTATATTACACTTCAATAAAAAGTTTCAGTGCAATCAGTCAGATTTTAAATTAAGTAGAACACTGAAGAACATAAAGTACCACTGTAAATACCTCTGCAAATTAAATTTTTAGCCTTTTTAAAAACATAATCACATTATTGTTTTCTTTCCCTAAACTTTGTTTTCAACAGTCGACCCTTGAACAACATAGGTTTGAACTGCGTGGGTTCACTTACATGCAGATTTTTTTCAATAAATATTGTAAATACATTTTCTCTTTCTTGTGGTTTTCTTAATAGCATTTTTTTCTTGTTTTGTAAGAATATGGTATATAATACATATAAAATGCAAAACATGTGGTAATTGACTGTTTAAGTGATTGGTCAGGCTTCTGGTCAACAGTAGGCTCTTAGTAAAGTTTCCGGGGAGCCAAAAGTTATATGTGGATTTTTGACTGTGTGCAGGTCATCACCCCCACTCCTGTGTAGCTCAAGGGTCAACTATATATATATATATATAAAATGAGGTACACCCATCCCACTTCTAGCAAATGGTCAATTACTAGAAATTACTAAAAAATTAATCATTATAAAATTTAGTGTTCTTTATTTAAAAAATGCCCTATGTGAGTCTATTTAAAATACTTTGCATACCAACATAAGTATTGTATTAATTCAAACTGGCATCATCATCTTCTTGACTTTCAGTAATTAGCTTTAAAACACATAGCATATCCAGATAAACCAGTTCATACATTTGATTTCTAAGAAGAACTATTACGGCCTGGATTATTTCCTGCTTCAGGTAAATAATAGCATGTACTCTAAATACTTACGCTTATGAGTCACGTGCCCAGGGCTTTCCCATGCCTCAGGGTGTTAAATGCCACCCAGGACTGTGCTATGCTGATATAAAAAAAAAAAAACGTAGCAGAAAAAAGACAAGCTAATGGCTATTATAGAAGAAAGACATGCAAGCACCAAGAGTACAAACCTTCCTGAAACAAGCAGAGAGAGTTTATCAATGGAGGTTTTCCCCTGCATGGCATAACAGTGTTCCTTTTCCAAAGTAACCACTTCAGAGCTCAGAGCAATTGTTCTGAAGACAGGCAAAGAGGTCCCCAGAGGCTGGAAAAGGGAGCTGTACAACAGCTGAAATTCTCGAGCAAAGGTTATGCTGCGTACTTGATATGCAATATGAACAAACTGCATGAAGCAGATAACAAACAGTATAAAATTCCAGGAAAATATGTCGGCTGCACAGACATCGACCCAAGCCCAGACAGCAGAGCAGAGAAAACCCAACCCCAGCAAACCGAAGACATAAAGGAGTCCGAAGAATCCACTGCCACCCATAAAACCTACTACAAATAAAATACTGGCAAGATGATAAATGGCTCCTTCGGCCTCATGCTTCCAGCTTGTGCAGACTGGGTGTTCATCTATTAGGTTCTTCCATAAACTTGAATTTCTTTCCATGGCTGTACTACTCTCTAGTTCACTTTTCTGTTGACATTAGATGATATCGAAGCAAGTAATTAAGTCCTTTGCTTTTCCATCATCAGAGTTTTGCTAAGTCTTCACAAAATCAGAGAAAGCCTGGAGTTGTAGTGATTAAAGATTTGTTGTGTATGGATCTTGAAAAACTAAGAATCCCATGCTATCTTCTAAGTTCATCTGGGCTCCTGATTTAGATCTAGGCCACAAATATTTTGTAGTTTCCTGTGCAAGAAAAAAAAAAGGATCTAATTAAACAAGAAGAACTGAGAAAATATTTAATGAATCACCAACATTATTTATTCAAGTTTACCATCTATTTTCCATGAAGTTAGATAATTTTAAGTGCCAATGCTGTCAAGTGTTAAATTTCTAGGATATGAAAAGTATAGTTTTAGAGTTATCCTTATTAATAATATTAAATTACTTATAGAAATTTTAGAATTTGTTAGGATTATCTAACTACATAGTTTTCAAAGTAGCCAAGTGCTATAATCAGCTAGTCTCTATAACAGTAGTTCAAGCACCTCAGATCACATGGGACAGTAACTAAAAATGTAGATTCGTAGATTGTTTCCAAGACATACTGAGTCAGACAAGGAGGGGGTGGGGCTATGTATTGCTATTTTGAACAAGCTCCCCACATTATTGCGATGTGTCAATTCATGGCCTTCCATGGACCACCTTTTGAGAGATATGGTTTGACTCTTTACAGATGAAGAACGTGAGGCTCAGAGAGGCCAAGTAATTTATCCCAGGCCACACAGTGGTTAGTGGCAGAACAGAACTTCAACTTTTGAGCCTGTACGCTGGATCCCATCATGTGGCCTCTCCTGAAAGATGTTTTAATTTAAGCACTTAAAGGAGGCTAAGTAAATAAATAAACATAAGGAACACATAATTAGGAGTTAAATTTTAAGAGCATGTAGTAGACTGTAAAAATGTTTAATGCCTTTGATCAAAATTATTTGAGAAATATAAATTCAGTTCTACTTTACTATATTAGAGGCTATTTCAGGTTAAAGGTTGCATGCACATAACTAAATAAATATTAAAATTCCTGCTACTTGCATATTTATTTACCAGATGGTCAAAAATGTTACCGACTTGTTCCTCTGCACATATATTCCCTACCCTTTCAGCCAGATGGTAAAAATGCTAATATGTGATCTGAGTCAGGAGAGATTTAACCGTGATGACAAAGCCGTAGGGTATGTATCATTTACCACCCGGTTTCTTAATAAATGGTTTCAATGTGAAGCATTCATTAGATTGATTTTTAAAAATCATAGCAATGTTCAAAACCTTTGAACTTGTATAGTGTTATTTTTGAGAGATTACTTCCAGAACACCTGTTAATAAACTATCAGGTATCGCAGATTTTGTTTCATAGAAAAAAATACACACAGAGGTGAAAATGACTTAGCTGAAGTTAAAAAAAGGAACAGTGTAATCACCAGCGGAACTAGAAATGGAAATGAAGGAGCTGCTTTGTTGAAGTTTCTGGTTTTTCACCTTGGATAAGGATTGTTTTCTTAGCAAATAATTACTTTTAGAATGCTACCTAGTGAATCACTCAAAAAAAGAAAAAAGAATCATGCAGACTCAGAACTTACAGCAATATTGTTAGTGTTATTCAACTTGCTTTCAAATACATTTCAAACATCCTGCATCTCTCTAATTATCACCCCCCCAACACTCTGAGATGATGAGATTCAAGGCAAACTGGCACACTAAATGTGTTTAATTTCTCCTCTTTTAAACAAAACACAAAATTATATACTACTGGATATTCATAACAAAGAAAAAAATTTTTAAATGAGTAGTGAGAACTGTGAAATACCAGACCGTAAATGTCAATCTCCCCACTGTTTTAACTTTTAAAACTAGGGCATTTTCAATGAATCCCTTCCTCAGGGTACCAAACGTGGCTACTAAAGCCAATATTAAAAAGCACTGCTAGAGGAGCTCTGAACTTTGAACTTCCTTAAAAATTTATAATCCTCGAAAAAAATATTAAAATGATGCTAATGGGGAAAGGCCACGTAAAACGTTTGTGGGAATTCAGAAGTGAGCTTATGGGACTCTTGTCCCTTTTAAATCTTGACTTGGAAGATACACTGGGCCACCTACATTCCAGGAATGAGACCCGTTATGATTATAAGAGGAACTGTGCTTCTGGTCCTTTCTAGTCTGTTTCTGTTTCCATGAGCTGCTACTAAACCATCTTCTATCCTTGATACTGTATCACTGCCCTGATTACATTACTCCACACCCTGCTTTTCTCCACTTGGTGTGTTTTTAGTCAGTCACCAAAACAGATGCATTTTGTTAGTGGAAAAGGAAGAACTGACAGGGGCAGGTGATGAGCATGAATGTTCCTTTGGTATGTGCCAGCAGTGCTATATGAATGTTGAACATGAATCATCAACCAGCTGCCTGCATTAAAGGCTTATAGCCCTTTAGTCATGTTTTTGGGTAAATAAACACTGGAATGTCAAAGTGGCACAAAGGATACCTTAAGCAACAAAATCAATCTTCCCTGCAAAAGAAGTTAGCACAGAGAGATGCAAATGATGGAGACAAACTTAAGTGCAAATAAACAATAATTCCAATTACCCCTGACCCCTACTTTTCTCTTTAAACTGTAAGATGCTGAGTAGTTATAAAGGAATAAGAAAATGTAAAGGAAGATACAAGAATGATCAATGAAATGTGATATAAACTTGGTGGCAAACTGATGAAGATTAGTTCAGAAATTGCATTGATCTGTTCAGAACTTGTACAATTATTATTTCATTGCATCATACTTATTGCCACAAGGGAGGCAGAATCTAAATCATGCCCAGCTTACAAATGAAAAAAGCGGCACACAAGATTGGTGAAGTCTCCTGCTTCAGGTGAAAGAGGCAGTAAGTCAACATAGTGGGTGGAAGCTGAAGTCCCCTCAGTTCAGCTTCATGCCTCACCAGCAGTCAGTGCCACCTTTCAAGGCCGTGAATCTGACATTAACATATTGGGAGACCAAAGTGGAATAGTTCGCCAGGAAAATAATAATCCTAACAGTGGATATGTAAGGCCTGCTATATCCGCTTGTACTTCTCAATCTGTAATGCTTAGACTACAGCCAAGGACATATGCATAGAAAGCCATGCATGCAATAATTTGCTTTATTATTATTCGACATCGACTAAGTTCCTCTCCTAGATTCTGAAATTCTTAAGGGACAAAGACAAATGTTTTTGTATTTCTGACCCCTGGCACTCAATGAATGTTGACTGAATATATTGGTGTAGAGATATATGCACTCTGCCTTCTCCATTCCCTGTCTCAATCCAATTTAATGGATGATCTAACATCTCTGTCACCTTGGGGAACAGAAATGGGGAAGATCCCCATACCCAGGATAGTTCAGTACAAAGACACTAAGGAGTTAGGACATCATTCCTTTAAAATGTCTGGCACAACTCCAAATGCATAGGGGAATCCTTTTGTTTTCTTACAAACTTGAGCTCCTTAAGAGCTGCTGAATTCCTAATCTGATTAAAAACAACTCTGATAACTTGTGCTATTGAATTAGTTTTGGTTGCTAAGCAACCTGGAAGATCAAAATTCCATCAATATTGTGCTCATTAATTGGAATCAGATCTGAACTTCGGTATGTGTTCCATATCCAAAAAATAATCATTTACTTAAAGCTGGCTTTCTCTACTTATCCTCAAGGAGGTACACTTACTCAGTGACTATGTGCCACATATTTAAAAAGTTACCTCATTTAATCTTCACAACAACTCTGTGAGTTAGGTACTATTATCTCCATCTTACAGATGAGAAAATTGAAACTCAGAGAAAGAAAGAAATTGTTCAAGGTCACATTGCCAATTCCATCCAGATCTGCCTGACTCTGAAGCTCACAGTCTAAACCACTTTATTCTGCTTCCACAGTACCAGGTTTTAGAAAATGTGGGCTTTATTCTCCTCCTGGCTACTTACAGCGACTCAGGAATATTTATTTATCAGTGAAGCGGAGGTAATATCACCTATTCTGTCCACTTTAAAGGGTGCTAGAAGATTCAAATGAGATCATATACACTAAAAATTCTTGGCAAATTCTTAAATAATATAGAAGTAGCATAGCTGTGCTTGTTGCTTGTATGTTACAAAGCTGGGCCATTCGGAGAATATAATTTAAAAAAAAAAAATCTTTCTTTTCCCCAGAGGATTACAACTCAAGACAGAAATACAAATAGTCATTTTGGGCTGCTATCCATCTTTGTTATAAATTCTAAGTTTACTCATTCTTGCAAGGGCAATCTCTGTTATTCTTCCCTACCTTGCGTCCTGATCTCCTACTATTGGTAGGTACAGAACCATAACTGGCTGAGCATTGAGTCTTCGCTTTTCGATGGCCAAGAAGCCAGTCATTGGAAGCCACCAACAATCTTCTGATTATATATATATATATATAATCATATATTTTATATATATATATATATATATATATATATATATATATATATACGACTATGAGGAGGACGTAAAAGGAAGAAGTGTCTCTATTGAGATGGAGGAACAAAGAAGAGTTAAAAACTTTTTAGAACTGTAGGCCATCTCAAAGTTCAGTAAGAAATCAAAAGAAAGGGGAACTTGCTTTAGCCATATCTAATCTGATGCCCTTGGTCTAGCAACAGAATTCACAGAAGATAAGAGGCAGATGGAAGGATATTTAACAGTTACTATCACACAAGACAACGTTGAATAAAGACTGAGGTTGGTAAGATTATGAGAGAAATGAGAGTCAAAGTTAAATGCCCATGATCAGAGGCCTTTGAGACAACTCTAGAGTTGTGTTGTCCAGTACCGAAGCCTTGAGCCCCTGAAATGCGGCTGGTCTGAACTGAGAATGTTACACACAATGGATTTTGAAGACTTAGTATAATGATAAAGAATGTCGTTAATATTTTTATATTGATCATGTGGTAAAATGACAATTTTGGAAGTACTGGGCTAAAGGAAACATTATTAAAGTAAATTTTGCTCATTTCTTCTTATTATTTAATGTTCCTACTAGAAAATTTAAAATTGCATATGTGGTTTGAGTTATACTTTTTTGGACAGTGCTGGTCTAGAATCTTTCAAGTAACAGAGGAAATGAAAAGACTTGGCATGACGCTGTGCAAATAGTGCATATGTATAATGTATAAGTGTATAAATATGGAAGAATTATCTAAGATTAAGAACAGAGAGTTGATGGAAATGTAAATGATATTGGCTACAATTTGTTACAGTCAGTCAGATGTTATCCAAGGCATAGATGTCACCATCTGGTTTCCGCCTACATAGATGGCCAACCCACTGAAGCTCTTGGCCTTTATCCTACCAAGGAAGGCTCCACTTTTTCCTTTTGCCTTAGGAGAATTCCACTTTCCCAAGTAATTATATTACATGGTTTTATTTTCTTATTTTACCTCCTGATGATATCTCATGGAATACACTGGAAAGGCTGGACAGATGGTATCATAAATTTTGGACTGCAGATTGGATTGTGGCCTTCTGGATTCCAGAGGGTCCACACCAGCCTTTGTTTTCACCTAATGCAGGTGTGCCCAAACCCTGGGCCACGGACTGGTGCTGGTCTGTGGCCTATTAGGAATCAGGCTGCACAGCAGGAACTGAGCAGCGGGCCAGTGAGTGAAGCTTCATCTGTATTTACAACCACTCCCTAGCACTAGCATCACTGCCTCAGCTCCACCTCAAATCATCAGGCATTAGATTCTCATAGGGGCCAAAAAGGTTGGGGACCACTGTTAACACATGAGTCTCTTCATGCTCTACTAGGCCCCTAGGCTGTATTATGATTTGATCTTCCATAACAATAAGAGCTTGGCTTGTCTTGAGACAAAGAAATTAGAGAACATCCCCACAAGCTGTGCTGGACTTCTCTGAGTCCCATGTCTCAACTAAAGTCCTATTTGATTATCTTCAGCCATGTTCGATTTTTGACTTTATCATATACTGTGGTAGGCAGAATTCTAAGAGGACCCTAAGATTGCTGCCCAGCTAATGCACATGCCCTATAATCTCTTCCCCTTGAGTATGAGATGAGAGGGATGCAACATTATATGGCAAATGGTGCTGAAATAGTCACTCCTATGATTACATGGTTATATGAGAATCCATCGTAGGATTGGAGAGGGATTGGAAGTTAGAGACATGTTCCCACTGACCTGGAAGAAAGCAAATACCATTGTGAACTGCCAGTGGGGCCACAAGGCAGGGACCTGTAGACAGTCTCTGTGAGCTAGCTAAAAGAAACCCCCAACCAACATTTACCAAGTTACTGGGGACCTCAGGCCTATAATCTCAAGGAGCTGAATTCTGCCAACCACCTGAAGAGCTTGGGAGAGGTCCGCGGACTCTAAATCAGGAATGCAGCGTGGCTGATAGCTGCACTGCAGGCTTGTGAGGCCCTGAGCAGAGGTTCCACTTCAATCACACCTAGACTGCTGACCTACAAAAGCTGTTGAGATCATTTGAGTTGTTTTTAAGCAACTAAGTCTGTGATAATTTGTTATGAAGCAATAGAAAACTAATATACATGCACAATTATGAGTGCTCACTATACATAAGGATTTTCAATAATCTAATAATCTGCATTTACGATGAATTTGGAATACAGGTCAATGGGGCAGATAGATTTAAATCAGGAAAATTAGGTTAGAATAGTTCTTCAATAGTATCTGAAAAACAAGACACTAGCGAGGCCCTGGGAGTTACATTTAAATTCACTGTGGCCCTCAGCACCACTTTATAGGTTTTCCATTTGTGGAGCGAGGTGGCCCCAACACTGTTAAGAATTTAGAGACATGGGCAACTTCCAGAATAGTTATGTCATTCACATACCAAACTCCAAAATTCTTGGAATACCATTTCCTTGGTTGACTTTCAGCTCAGTCAGTTCTTAGTAAAACCGAGCCATATGTATAGAGCAAATATTTGTTATTTCTGACATATCCAGAGATTAACACTCAAAAGACAAGCCATAGAAACTCAACACCAATAACAGCTCTGTAATTCTTCTAATTGTGTGACTCCATTAAATCCAGATGAGTTGAGTAATGGGAAATTAATGCAATATCTAGTTGCCATCTTCTTAATCCTCATTTACTACTGTTACTACTATCACCGCTACTCCTATTAGCATCTAACATTCACTGGATACCTACTTACTATGTGCCATGTCATCTAATACTTACAACTTTTTGAAGTAGGTTGTTTTTCTTTTCTTCATTTTATAGATGAGAAAACCGAGGTATAGGGAAATGAAATAGGTTACCTAAGGATACATAAATGATAGAGCCCAGATTCACTCCCAGGCAGGCAGATGCTTGAATACCTTTGGCCTTCCATACTAATAAGAGCTTAGAGTTTATTTTATCTGCTCTCTTAAGCACCATAACACACTACTTCAGGTACATTTGAATCTAAATATTCGGATTACTGGAACAAATCAATCACATTCTTATTTTCTCCCTTCAGTTCTAGATTTGGTGAGTTTAAATGTCTTATGAAATGACAATTTTTTGAGCAACGGAGGAATAGGAAGGTGTGCCCTATGTTGAATCACTCAGTGCCCTATAATTCTTGATTTAAAGAAACAACGGTAAACCTCTCTTTCTCAAGCTTGTCGTTAGATTGCTTTAAAGAAAATCCATGCTCTGCTTCAAGTTCTTCTGACTTTTCCATATCCTAGAAATGGCTAAGGGGACAAGCAGGAAGCCATTTACTTTGGAACGGCTGCTATTACATTATGCAGTAAGTTCACCAGAGATTCTTGATGAAAGATGCAAGAGAAGTGGATTCATGGATACATTAAACAGTCTTTTCTAGATATGAGCCAAAGGTAGACACCTTCATTTCCCTCTCCTCCAAGTGACCTATATTCAGCAAATGAACTCACTTTTTCTATGTTTATTTTAGTTAAGGTTCTCATGTTCCTTTGTGGAAAACACATCTAACAAGTTCATGTGTTCTAGCTAATTTTCTTCTCTCTCTCTCTCTCTCTCTCTCTCTCTCTCTTTTATTTTCTGGCTAAATAACCAGGTGGACCATACACCAGGGTCCGTAATGTCTGAAACCACCAAACCAGCCACTGCTAGTGCTAAAAGGAGCACTTCTGCAGGGTGTGGCAATTTCTTTCACAGCGTTTCTACAGAGAAAGGAGCTTTCTCTTTGATTGTAAAACAAATTGTTCACTGTTTGGTAGTAAATCCACATGCTCAACAATCTTTTCATTTCTTCAATCTTTTCAGCTTTGTCGTTATTGACTTTGCAATACTCGAAGTTTTCCCAGCCAGAGAGATTTCTTTTATTTTTGTGGTGTTGCCTGTCATGATCCAGTGTAGATTATTCATTCCCTTGTTCCTGCTGCTGAGGAAATATCATGTATTTTCTTAATCCTCTCAAAATGTTTGATTATCTCAAGCTTCTCTTTAGTATTTAAGCTTTCCTTTTGCATACACTATTTAGTATTTTTGAATCAAGCTGCTTATTTTTGAATCAAGCTGCTTATCCTTGAGATATTGAATGAGTGTGTTTTTATGTAGAAAAGTTCACAAGTGCAAAAGAATAGCATAACACAATCTTGCAGGATAACATGTGGTGAACCAAGATAGCTAGTGAATGTTTGAAGTGTGTGTGTGTGTGTGTGTGTTTGCTTTTTGTGCATTCCTACACGGTCACATCAGGTGGTTACAGTCTAATACATTCCCTTGGTGTTTTTACTGAGTAAATCATGCGTAAGCAAGAGTAAAATTCATCTTATAGTCAAGTTATTCCAATATTTCAATTGCACTGGAATGATGCTTATTTTCAAAACAAGCATTATAACAAAATTGACTGTACCATTAACTTTCAAATGGCCAGAAAAATACCAGTTAATATATGTAATAATTCAATAAAAGCCTGTCCTCACGGAGCTTGCATTTTAATGAAATTCAAATGTTTAAATAATATTAAGCCCAGTTCAAATTATGAGATCTATTTTAAATAGCGAAAAGTACATCTTATATGTAAATAAACTTAAGCTACTTAAAACTCATTTAAAGTCAGTTGTTGCATACTGAAGTTTTAAATAAATGCTACATTTTAAAAGATAGTCTAAAGTCTTAAAAATTAAAATGCAAACAAGCTTGTTTTTTTAGAACTTCTATCAAAGACCAAAAACAAATGAACACACCGAAAACATATGTGTCTCTGGAGTACCACATTACATATTAATGGTCTGTACCCTTCTATTTGTATAAATGGAAAGAAAGACATACAGAACAATCATCACTTAATGTTAAGGATGGTTATTTCTGGATGATGGGGTACTACTTTTACTTTTTTGGTATATATCTATATTTGCATTCTTTGTAATAATTTTTTAAAACAATAAGGTGATTTTATATTAAATTGAAAATTTTCAAATGCAAATATTTCAAAGAATATAATAAAAATCCATGAGTCCAACAACTAGAATTAATGAACATCAACACTGTCATATTTTTGGATCTTTTTATGATAAAAAAATTCTACAAAAGTTGAAGATTATGTGGATTGTTCTCCAGTTCTATTCCCCAACCAAACATCTATATATATATATATATATACATATATATACATATATATATGCGTGTGTATATATGTATATGTATATATACACATATATGTATATACATATACATATGTATATATACATATATATATACACACAATTGTGTTTATCCTTCCAGTACATAGAGGGTAATCTTAAAAATTAAAAACTTAAAATGCAAGATTAGAAATGTAGGTTCTAATGTATGGTTTTTTTTCAAACTCACACTTAAAGATTTTTCCTGATGAATAATTTTAAACATATACAAAAACAGGAAAATAATATATAATAAACCCCCATATACCCATTACCCAGATTCAACAATTATCAAGGTTTTGCCACATCACTTTTGAAATTTAAAGTTAAAGCTGTAACCTATTGTTCATCCTATAGTTTGTTTAGTTAATAAACAAACATCTGTACCGAAGATAAAAATACGATTAGTTGTGCTCTTACTATGTGCCAGGCACATACACTGCCCCATTTAGGGGTCACAACAACTCTGCAACATAAATCGTATTATATCAGTGTTGTTCAGAGTGGAAAATGAGGCTCAGAGAGATGACAATCCTTCCATAGGCTCAGCCAGTTGCTCATTTATCTAGAACTTAAATCCCCACTCCTTCAATTTAGAGTGTATATGAGAGTCACTAGAGGATATCAATCTGTTGAAGAACACAAAACGAGAAGGTCTTACTTTGGTCAGTGTGAATTAATCTCTGAATTCTGGGTTGGAGGAGGAACCAGCATTACTACGAGGACTTTAAGTCAGCAACTTTGATTATTTATTTAATTTAGAAAATACCTGTTGTAACACTTAGATTACAGAAACATTTTCCCTTTTCCTTTAAAATACCTTTACACACTTTGGTAAATTCTTTTTTACTCTCTATATCTCATCATCCCAGCTGACCAATAACCATAATTATAGAAAATGATTTTAATTGAAATTTGCAGGCTTGCATGTCTATCATGGATATTTTGAAAAGCAGTTTTGAAACTTCTTGCCTGCTATGTTGCTTATGTGTTGTTATGCTCACGTAACACAGGAAATGCTTCATAACCATTCCTGATCTTTCCTGGCGACAACTGCAAAATAAGCAGGCGTCAATGCTCCACTGTGTCAACCCTATTTAGTCAGTCTTGTGGTATGAAGCATGGGATTTTGGTTCCCCATGACACATTTTTATTTAATGGCATAGAATGTCACCATTTAGAAGCATAGGAAGCACAATGACTCAGCTATTTTGAGAGACTGATGAGGTTAAAGAAACTCAACTTTATCTCCTAATATGTATATATAAAATTTAAGGATGGATATCTTACTCTAGATTCCAATTAATATTAGTATCCCAGACTCTTAAAAAGATAGTCTTTCAGGGAATGAAAGACTCTTAAAGAGCATCCGGGATCAGCCAGACCTCTTTATTTTAAAAATGTATAAAGATCCAATTTTTGTTTTGTTTATATTTTGTTTCATGTAGTTCTTGTTTGTTTTTCTATTGCCACAAGGAACAATGCCAATTTGCTGCACACCAGGGATATGTTCATGCAACAGTCCCTAGTGTTAAAAATAACAGAAAAGAAAATAGCCACCAAACTTTAGTGTGAACCGAGAGCAACAATTTTTTAAGGTTGCCATACAATTCAATTGCAATGTGTAAACTTACAAATTCAAAATACCTAACTACCAGAGTTAGAGTGAAAAGTCGGGAAGGAAGATTGTTGCATTCTAAAAGTTTACTCAATCAAATTATGCTCAAAAGTGGCCTTCTAATTCTACATTTCCATTTATTATTTACATACAGAAAATTTTCACTTCTTGCAAAACAAATAATTTTTTTTTTTTGCCATAACCTTATTACTGCATTTTGATTCTGTGCCTTTAATCTTTTCCCAAATACAGACCCTCAATATGTATTATATCTCTGTAATCGACCCTGGTAAAGAAGTAATTTCTTAATTTTCAAATTTCTTTTTCTCTTTCTCTTTCCTTTTTTGGGGGGGGGGGCGGGGAGAGGAGGGTGGCAGGGGAATCCCCAGATAGAGAAAACAGGTCGGCGTGACCTTTGATGAGGCAGCTTTCTAGTGCCCCAGATCGGTGCCCCCAACCCTGGTCAGGCCCATTGCAGACGACGAAAGACAGGAAACTCCCAGTCGCTGCACGACTTCCCCAAGGTGAAACTTAAGGCTCTCAGGACCCCTTGGACCAGCTTTCTTCTCTCGAAAATCCGGCGTTTTTCTTCGGGCTCCAAAGGCACCTGGGACAAGAGTGCGACCAACAGGGGATCTGGGGGAGGATCTGCCTTCAGGGCGGACGATTCCAGTCCCCAGGGCCGGGCGCGCGCCAAACCCGCAGTAGCGGACCCTCAGTCCTCCGAGCTTCGAGTGGCGCCGCGGGGACCCCAGGCTCGCAGTGGCCTGAGCGCGGCCGGAGCCGAGCAGCGGCGCGGGCATCGTGGAACACAGGAGCTGTCGGGGGTCGGCGGTCTCGCAGCCCCCACCCTGGGGCGGGGCCAGGACAGAAGCCGCGCCAGCGAAGTTGACCACGGCGCCGCGAGCTGCCACGGTGCGGCCAGCTCCGGGAAGGCGGCGGCCACGGCGCTCCCAGGGTCCCCCTCTTACCTTTCCTTCCCTGGCCCTGCACAGCGCTCCGGCCTCGCGCCCGCAGAAGTTTCCCAGCCCAGCGCGCTGGGCCCGGCTGGCCGGCGCGGAAGCCCCCGCGCCCGGCTCGCGCTCTTCTCACAGCCCCCTCGGCCGGCGTCCGCCCCGCGCCGGGACGCACCGAGCCCGTAGCCACCCCGAGCGGCGCAGTGGCGCGGGCGGGGGCCAGGCACGGACGCGCGTCCCGGGGCGCAACGGGTAGGGCGGGAGCGGCGGCCGCAGCTCGGGGCCAGGCAGCCCCAGTCCCAACCTCTAGGGAGCAGGCGGCGTGGCCACTGGGTCGCAGGACTGTTGATAAACCTAGCGGCCGCTGCGGACAAAGTTTGCAAAGACAGGTTTCCCAAAAAGCACACGCATCATGGTTATAAAATAAACCAGGTATTCGGTATTGTACTAGACAGAGAGCTATGGGGATGACTACCGGAATGAAAAACAACGGTATATCTCGCTTCCACCCCCCACTCCCACCTCCACCCCCTATAAACGAAATGATATATATGACCAAGGAGATGGGACTATTGGGGCGTATAGGACTGAGAAAGGCTATCTTGATTCAAATCAATGAACATCTCAAAAATGAGCATAGACCATTATACAAGGAAAACAAAATACAAATGATCAAAAGAAGTTCCAATCAGTAATAAGCCAATTGTATGCAATTTAAGGCAAACGTCAGACGCATTTTTCCTCCTATGAAATTAGTGAAGTTTTGTTTTGTTTTAGGGATGAAGCCATACAGTAGTGGGTGAGGGGCCAGTGAAGCACACAACTTACTCAAACATTTCCATCCCCTCCCTTTTCTCAACACCTTTACTTTCATTTTGCATAACCATGTTGGTGACAATGATGCCGGGAACAAATATGTACTAAGTAATCAATGTCTCTTTTGGTCCCCAGAATAACTGCAAAAGTAATGAATATAAATGATAAAAATAACCTCCTGTAATTGATGCTGGAACTGAGGGTCGAAAAATACTTCTAGTCTTACACCGCATGTGTGGCTAGAAACCACTCTGCTCCCAGGGCCTTGCTCCTAGTCTTCATCCTAAGTATTTACTCAGAAATGTTGCAAATACAGTCTGAAGTGGATCTAGTCCACGACGTATACATATATCTTTGAAATACAGCTAGGGAAGTGAGGAGGTCATGAGCTTTGATGTTAAATATACTTTATTCAAATTTCACTGCTTATTTCATCATGTACATTATGAAAAAATTATAATTTTTTTAAGGATTATATTCATGGTTAGTTTTAATTAAGAAACTCAGAAGCAACAAAGATATGCTTGTGTGACAGACAGGCTCTAAGGTGGCCCCATGATTCCCACCACCTCCTGATGTTCACCCCTTTGTGGGGTCCCCTCCCCTTGAGTGCAGTTGGGACCTGTGATGCGTTTGTAAATAATAAAGATAGTACAGTTGATGGATGTCACTCCTGTGATAATATCACATTACAAAAGACTGTCTTGCTAGTAGGTGCTCTCTAAAGCAGTGGTCCCCAACCCCCAGGGCCACGGGCCAGTACTGGTCCTAGAACGGTTAGGAACTGGGCCACACAGCAGGAAGTGAGTGGCGGGCCAGCGAGCAAAGCTTGATCTATATTTATATTTGCAGCCACTTCCCAGCACTAGCACCACCACCTCGACCCCACCTCAGATCATCGGCCATTAGATTATTAAAAGATCACTGGTCTCTGGTACCAAAAAGGTTGGGGACCACTTCCTAGAGATTTTCCTTTCTGCCTTGATGAAGTAACTGGCCATGTTGGGGGAGTCCCCCTTGGAAAGAAACTGTAGGTAGCCTCTAATAACTGAAAGCAGCTTCCAGCTGACAACCAGCAAGAAGCCAAGGCCTTCAGTACTACAAACAAAAAAATGATTTCCGTCAACCATCTAACTGACCTTGGAAATAGATTATTTCCTAGTCAAGCCTCCAGATGAAAATGCAGACCAGAGGACACCTTAATTTCAGGTTTGTGAAATCCTAAGCAGACAACCTAGTTAGGTTGTGCTCAGACTCCTAACCCAACAAAATTGTGAGGTAATAAATGTGTGTTATTTTAAACTGTTACATTGGTTGTAACTAATATCACTTGTATATGTTGTTCAGATATTCAGCATTTTACTAAATGCAGTGTTGTCCCTTTGATGAATTTTGTGTTAAATATTGCTGCCCTATTGCATTCTGATGTTTCTCTTTCTTACTCCTTCACATACATGTCCCTGCCTTGACCTTCACTGAAGAGTCTCCATGAGACAAAAACTCTAATGAAATGGTGTCCCACAGATAATCCACAGGTCTAGGGCTCCCTCGGACTTCCAGCTGCACTTCTGCTTCAAAGACTGTGTGTCTGAGATCCATAGTCTTCATCCCTTCAGGTGTTTGGGGATATTCTCTTGACTAAACTTCAGTGGCTAGACAGAAACACAGTCAATTCAGCTGGCACAACTCAGGTTGCAACTGTAATGTGAGAAATACTTATGGTGAAGAGCTAGGAGCAGGTCGAATACCAAACCAGGTCTCATTTAATCCTCTTACCTTGGGAAAGCTTCAATTTGAGGCTTCCAGGATCTTCCTTTTTCCTTCCCCTTGACATCAACTTGCTCTTCCCCTAGCCTCAACCCTTGAGGTTTATGTACTTGCTGGTTAATCACCCTTACTTCCAGACATGACTCCAGCCTGGCTTGCTCACCACACCCCCTTGTTTCTTCTTCTTTCTCCCCTCCCTCTTTCTTTTCCTTCCTTCTCTCCTTCTTCCTTCCATGCTTCTTTTATTTTTAAATCCCTGCATAATTTTCCACAGCTATTTTTCTCCATATCCTCATTTTCTGTTTATTATAAATTTTTTATTATACGAGTAATATATTAATATAATGTCATATACTAATGTATATTGTGTGCCATCAAACTATATTTGTCAACTCTCTTTTTCAGACAATAACTTGGAGGTCATTTCTTTTTTCATGTATATGTACATATGTATGTATAATCATTATTTTAAACTACTGCATAATATTATCATATTAGTAGTATATCACAATGTATAGTAGTATATCACATCTCTTAACTATTTAGGTTGTTTCTGATATTTTGATATTACAAACAAATGCAGTGTGCACAATTTCTTGGGCACGTATGTGATGATTCCTAAATTCCACCAGAAGTGAAACTCTGAGTATATTCATTTTATTTATTCTTTATATTGGGTATAATTGCCATATAACATAAGAGTTTCTGGTGTACAACATAATCATTCAATATTTGTATATATTGTGAAATGATCATCACAATAAGTAGCTCACTTCCATTGCCATGATTACAATTTTTTTTTCTTGTGATGAGAACTTTCAAGATCTACTCTTAGTAACTTTCGAATATGCAATAAAGTATTATTAACTGTAGTTTCTTGCTGTGCATTACTGAGTATGCTCATTTTAATTTTATTAACTACTGACCAATTATGGTGGCGGCTTACGCTCCTACCAGCTATGTAGGAGAGCACTCTTTTCTGCCCAGCCCCCACTGACACTTGATATTTCCCAACTTTAAAATTTTGCTCTTGTCTCATATTTCTTTTCTCCTTATCCTCTTTTCCCTCCTCCTCCTTTTCTCCCTCTCCCGCTCTCATTTTCCCTGCCTCTTGTTCTCTCTCTCTCGGTTTCCTTTGCTAATTTGTTTCCTCATCCTCTTTTGCTTTTGTTTAATTTATATTTTCTTAATTTTTAAAACTTAATTTATAACCTGATTTATTACTTAATGAAGACTACGAAAATATCTAAGTCGCCAAATGTACTTTAAAATTGACCATTTTAAAGTGTACAATCAGTGGCATTTAGTACATTCACAATGTTCTACAACCACCACTTCTATCAAATGCCAAAATATTTTCATCAACCCAAAAGAAATGGGAGTGGGTACTCCATACCCATAAAGCCCGTCACTCTTCAATTTCCCCTTCTCCCAGCCTCTGGCAACCAGTAATCTGCCTTCTGTTCTCTGTGGATTCACAAATTCTTGATAGTTCATATAAATTGATTCATACAGTATGTGGCCTGTGTGTCTGGTTTCTTTCACTTTGTTTAATGTTTTTGAGGTTAATCCATGTTGTAGCATGTATCAGTCCATTCCTTTTTATGGCTGAATAATGTTCCACTGAATGGATTTGCTACAATGTATTTATACATTCACCAGTTGATGAACGTATAGGTTATTTCCAAATTTTAACTATTGTGAACAGGGATGTCATGAACATTTGTGGACAAGTTTTTCTTTGAATATCTGTTTTCAATTCTTTTGAGTATATACCCAGGAGAGAAATTGCTAGTTCATATGGTAATGCTATATCTAACTTTCAGAGGACTAGCCAAACTGCTTTCTACAGCAGCTATACCATTTTACATTCTCACCAGCAACATATATGCATTCCTATTTCTCCACCCTTGACAACACTGGTTATTTTCTGTTTTGTAAAAAAAAAACAAAACAAAACAAAAAAAAGTATAGCTTTCCTCATGGGTGGGAAGTGGTATCTTGTTGTTTTGATTTGCATTTCCCAGTGACTAATAATATTGAACATCTTTTCATGTGTTTGTTGACTGTTTACATACCTTCTTTGGAGAAAGGTCTATTCAAGTCCTTCGTTTATTTTTAAATTGGGTTGTCTTTTTGTTGTTAAGTTGTAAGAGTTCTTTATATATTCTGATCATGGATGACCCCTATCAGATATATGATTTTCAAATATTTTCTTACATTCTGTGGGTTGTCTTTTCACTTTCTTAACAGTGTCCTTGGATGCACAAAAGTTTTTAATTTTGATGAAGTCTAATTTATCTATTTTTAATTTTTTTGCTTGTGCTTTTAGTGTCATATCTAAGAATCAATTGCCAAATATAAGGTCACGAAAATTTACCCCTATGTTTTCTTCTAAGAGTGTTATGGTTTTAACTCTTATATTTAGGTTGTTGACCCATTTTGAGTAAATTTTTGTATATATTATGAGGTACGGGTCCAACTTCATTCTTTTGCAGGCAGATATCCAGTCGTCCCAGCCTTACGTGTTGTAGAGTATATTTTTTTCTATCGAGTGGCTTGGCACCTTTATCAAAATCAATTGACCATAGGCATATGTGTTTATTTCTGGATTCTCAATTCTATTCCTTTGATCTTTAAGTCAATACCTCACAGTGTTCGATTACTAGTAACTTTTTTTTTCTGGTAACTTTTTAAATCAGGAAGCGTGGGTCTTCCAACTTTGTTTTTTCTTTTTCATAATTCCCATACATTAAAGTATGTTTTGGCTATTTAGGCTCCCTTAGTATTTTACATGAATTTTATGATTATATTTTCCACTTCTTCAAAAAAGATCATTGGAATTTTTACTGGGGTTATAATGAACCCGTGCATCATTTTGGCTAGTATTGCCATCTTAACAACATTAAGTCTTCCAATACATGAATGGGGGATGTCATTCCTTTATTTAGTTATTTTTTAATTTCTTTCAGCAATGTTTTATAGTTTTCAGTGTACAGATCTCATACTTCCTTGGCTAAATTTAATCCTGATTCTTTTTCTCTCACTTTCCATCTACCCTCTGGAGGAAGTGTCAAATATTTCCTGTGCAGTGTTGCTTTCACTAAGCAAGATGATGCAGATTAAGTCCTTAGAATGGCACCTGGCACATAAGCTAGCTATTCCATCATTATTATTGTTACTATTCATATCACAGACTATTATATATCTAAGTTATAAGGAAAAAATATTGTTTATCTTATTTTGTACATTTTTCTGTTTTTATTCCCTTTTTTATATTAACTATGTAGTATGTATAATCATTAAAAAAATGAAAAGAAAAAGAATCCTTAAAAAAGAGAAAGGATCCCACCTTTATTGTGGACCAGCAATTTCAGTAAATTGATTTCTTTCACAGGCTAATTTGTACAGAGGCGATGGGCTGCTCTTGCAGCCACAGGTAGGTGGCACCAACCATCAGGAACATTTTCCTGATTATACCTGGAATGCTGCCACAGGTGCAAGGTCCCTAGGCACCCTCTGTGCACTTCTTCCAGGCCGGAGGGTAGGCATCGACGCTCTCACTGATGTCCTTGGAGCCCTGCATGGGAAACTGATGTGTAAAGCTGGCACCCTTGGGGCCACTTGTCCAGCAAAAATGTCCATTGAACAGTAGCTTTTCCTGCACATTGAGTGTCTGGGCCTCATTCCTCATCCTTAAATGAGAGGAATACAGTAGTGTCTGGTCCTCCTTTGGAGAGGCATTCCAGGGATCAGCTGAGTGGTATGTCTAACTAGCCTCAACCAAAGTCTCTCTGGCTTTGTTATGATTATTAGTGATGTCCTGGGTGGATTCTTAGAACTGTGGGATGGAAAGGACTCTTCTGGGAGGCTCCTATCCAGCCCATCTTCAAGGAGAGCTGCAACCAAGCCACACAACCACAGGGCTGATTCTTCCTGGCGTCCCTGCATAACTTATTTATGGCTCTAAAACCCGGTGGAGTCAGTAACATCCTTTATGTCTCTCTCTAAATCTTTCCACTCTTAAACTGACTCCCTCCTGGGACTTCTTTCAAATGGGTTCCTTTATCTTCTCTGGATTTCTTCCAACTTCTCTGTATTCAATTTAAGCTGAGGAGCTCTAAACTCAACATTTCCTCTAATAGATTGCTCAGCAGTCTTGAGCAGAGTAGAGGACAATTTGTATCCTTCAGTGCCATACCAAAGAGACTCTAGGCAGAGGGGACATGCTGTAGAGAGAAAATAGGGGCTTCGGTGTCCAAGAGAACTGAAATCAAAATTCTGCTCCACGGTTCACCTATTGGTGACCAAGGGCAAGTCATTTGGTTTGCTTTGCCTCAGTCTTTCATGGGTAACAAGGCAATATGAATATAGTAAGGTCACTGTGAAGTGTAATGAGACAGTGTATATAAACTTCTTGATTTATGTTGTACATGTTTTTCTCACAAAATTGGCTCAAATACAAGCCAACTAGTTCATCTGGTGTTCAATGGAAGAAATGTGATGTGTTCCAAAGCTAGGAAAAAAAAGTGACTATAGTGGATTTACTGAACAACAGAACTGTTCTGTACTCTAACAGATGCTCTAGAGTAATTTAACATCTTTCATTTTTGCCTTAAATGCTAACTTAAGATCCAACTTCCCTGGGTTAGAGTTTACCTTACAATTTTATAGTCCTCAGCAGTTTACAAAGCAGTTCCAATAACCCATTTTTTAAAGCTTAGTGATTTTATAACCATTGCCCAAAGATAAATAACAACACTTACAGTCCTTAAGGAGATATAACTTGATTTAGAAATATCTCCTTCAATCCCCAGAAATCCCTGTGAAATAGGAGGGGGGTGAAGCTGTTTATGAGTAGTGTTTGAGGTAGTGGGTTCATAAGAGATAAAAGGTACATCCCCAGATTATTAGGAAAAGTAAAAAAATGTATTGCAAATGAGACAATGTCCCTAGATCTAATAACAATAGGTGTAGAAAAAGCCAAAACCTTAGGATGTTTCCCAAAGGAATATGTCCATCAAGGTAAATAACAGATAATGACTGCTTGTCATAGGTCAGGTGCTGTTCTAAGTGCATTGCATGTATTAAGATATTTAATCCTCCCATGAATTTATAGGCAAGTATTGTTTCCATCCTCATCTAGGTAAGAAAGCTCAGGAACAGAGAGATGAAGTAATCTTCCCAGGGTTTTATAGCAGATGTGGCAGAGCTGGATTCGAATTCAGAGAGTGGGTTCCAAGAAGCCATACATTTTGTCTCTGTACCATATTACTTCTCTGTCTTTATCCCTAACTTGGGAAGCAGTATAGTATAGTAATTAAATTATAGTAATTGGTTTCTAAAAGACTCATCTTTTAATCCTGGCTCCTCCATTTAGTGGGGAAGCAGGAAAGGGCAAGTGATTGCCTTTCCTGCTGCTTCTATCTCAAACCCTGGCGGGTAGAGAAAATGAGGTCGAAAGGATTAAGATATTGAAAATAGAAATCATGTTCTATACCCAAACACTAAGTTGTTTTGCAACCTTCTGAGTCAGTTTGCTGTAGTCGAATAATCGTGTAATCAGAGAGCTTCCTGTACCTCAGTCGTCTCAGATGCAATAAATGGTCGGTTTGTTTTTTAAATAACTACCAAGTATACATGGATAAGGCATTGTAAATTTGGAGACAATTTGTGTATTAACACTTTGAAAACACTAACTCGAATAAAATAAATTATTATTATTTCTTCTGATTTGGTGCATGATCTTCATTATCACCTAAAGCATAATTATGCCCACTGAATATTTAAGCAGCTAGTAGGAATAGCTACCACTTGTTGAGTAGTTTGTACTAAGAGCTTTATTTAAATTATCTCATTCAATTTCTCAGTGAGGTTGGTAGGTATCTTTATCCCTCTTTGTTGATGGGAAATTGAGGCATAAAGAGGTATCCAGCAAATAGCTTCAGTTCCCACTAAACCTAAAGTGATGAAGTCAATGTTAAAACTTTCAATCATTCTGATACCCACAACGTGTTTATTTTACCACAATCTTCTAATGCTTCTCAAAGAATAAAGGCAAGGCTATGCTTATAACTTGTGACCTGCTTCACCACAGCTATCTAATATCTAGTAACTATTTTGTTACAAAATTTGCATAATTGTTGATCCCCTTGAGTACCCTGCATCCCAAAACTAACCTCTAATCTAGCAGGTTCCATCTCTGATTCTCACTAAAAAAAAAAAAAAAAAAAAAAAAAAAAAAAAAAAAAAAAAACCTGGAAAAACAAAAACTATTATGCAGAAAGGAAGGAAAATCAACTGACACCTTTCTTTAAATGTGGACAAAAGATTAGCTCTGATTAACTCAACCTCTGGCTCTGAGTTATTTCATAGCAGCAAGGCAAAAATTCTTGTTAATCACATTTGGATGAAACATCAAGTCTTATAGAAATCATCCCCAGATTGTTTTGTTTCTGACATGTTAATACAACTAAGTCATCAGCTGAGTGAGCAAGCCATTCTTGCAACAGAGCCAGGCTTCCTTTGATGAAACACAACCTGTTCTCCAGAATCTGAGAAAGGATCCTATTAGTCTGTTTTATGCATGTTTTGCTTTTGAATTCAGCTAGCCACCAACAAGTACGTGATTGTAATAGATATTTAATGCAACATGAAACCTAGTTACAAGACATCCATTCTGGGTTCTTACTGATTTATCTTTCAAATGTGTTTTTTCTAAATTACCTAAATAACATATACTCACGTGCATGCTCATGCACACTCACTCACCATTTCAGGCCATATGAATTTCTTCATTGTGTGACATGTTCACTAACCAAAATAAATGATTGAGGGAAGAAGACACAAATGAACCAACCCATAGTGGAAATGGGAATGAAAGCAACTATTCCTAGCATGAGTGGCTCTTATTTCTCCTGTGTCTAAGAAGCACACTGACAAATGGGCGAGATCTGGTTGCATTGTGTATAGAGAGCCAGTAGCAATTCTTTAGCTGAGAAACCTGACAAAGGAGACCCAGAGAGCAAAGATGATTGGAAGAGAGGTTGTCCTTCCCTCCAATTTTTAAAGGAACACCAATTCCCTACTGAGTAAAAGAAAACAAAATTTGTCGACATATATATAGCCCTATAACATATTCCCTATAAAATATCTCCTGTTGCCAGGTAAATTGTATAAAGTACATATGATACATTCTCCTGATGATTTGGGATTATTGGTTTAAAGAGTAAATTGATCTTCAGGACTAGAGTGGGGAGATCCTATCTGGAAGCTATCATGACATTTCTGAGCTGCAAGGATGCACTACTGGTTCCCATCAACCAGGAGTGATTAAATTGTATACTTGTGTTCTAGGAGGGATGGGAGGACTTGCCCAGAGTCACACAGGAGAGTATGAGGAATGGAGCTGTCACAGGTACAGGAAGGAAAGAAGTGGACCTAGGGCCTTAAATATATTAAAATGTAAAACTGTCCTTCAGCTGGCCCTGAGTGCGAAACTCTTGAATTAATCCTACTTATACCATGTAGAAAAACAAAGGCCTGCCAGACAAAGGAAAAGTCATAAAAATTTATCCACACAGCTAAAAAACAAGCTATGTAGCCCATTGCTCAATAGCTGCTTTTTTATTTGTTATTTATTTTTCAATTAGAATTGACATTCACTTATATTAGTTTCAGGTGGTTAGACATTTTTATACCTTTCGAAGTGATTCCACCTGGTAGGTCTAGTACTATTGTGGCCTTTTAAAATTCACCCAATATGACTGGTTATTCAGCAACTTTGGGATTCATTCCAAAACCTCTTTTGTTTCTTGATTTGTATAGAGAAATAAATTTAAAATGATAAACTAACATGTTAAAAACACCAATCTCAAATTTAACTGAAATTATTCCATGCTTCTGTGAAGCATAATAATCCATTGTTTTGTTTTCTCTTGCTTATGGAAGGGCAAAAGAAGCAGAAATTTAAAAAAAAAAAAAATCTCAAACTCCTCTTACCTAATCAAGAGCAAAGGAATGAGGGAGGTTGAGGTTTGTAGTATTTCCAGCTAGCGTTTGAGCTACTTAGGAAGATACCCTAAATTGAGTGAGCCCACACAGAAAATCCCCATTATTTTGTGCCCTTACATGTGATCTAACTTCTTCCCGGGAGCTCATGCCATGCCCCTTCTGAATTAATTAAATTGAGTGTCACACCTGGGAGACAGACAAGGTGAGGGCAAGCCGGGGCTTCGCCCTCATTGTCTGGCCTCTCCACCCCATGCGAGGGAGGCCTGACTAGTGAGTAAAGAAACAAAGAAACACCCCATTTGCTTGTGGTAGTGGATTCAGGGAAGGAACCTCCTCTGCTCAAAGAAGCCTCTTTCAAAAGATGGGAACTTCCTCTCTGCTTTCTAGGCGCAGAGAATCTCATACAATTATCAATTCAATTTATAATCTCATACAATTAGAAATTCAATTTACTTTCATCTCCTTTGAGTCTCACCATAAGCTAGTGATGGTGGCAGGAGCTGGCGAAACATTCTTTATTGAGCATGAACCACAGGCCGGATACTCTGCTAGGACCATGCACACAAATATAATGAGGTCCTTCTGAAGGGGGTGACATGCATTCTAGTGGGTACATAGCAGGGAAATTGAGACAGAAAATTGTATACAAAATTGTTGCTAGCGTATCCTAGGAAGAGGTGGAGTTTGGACTTAAGGATTCAGGCTTGGCGAGAAGATGGGGGTGGGGAGTGGGGACTTTTCATACCAGCAAAATGATTTGCTACAAGATGTTTTAGTAACATTATACATAATTTTTTCTTAATACTCACTTCATTTAAAAAAGTATTCAAAGTGTCTTCAAAGATGAAACTTCCCCTAAAACATAAATATGAGAAGTATCCAGATTATCAAAGAAGTTGAATCAAATTTATGTTGGTAATGTTGAATTCACTTTTAAATTTTTAAAATTAACTATTAAATAGATCAAAAGAATATTTATAAAACATATGTTAAGTAATGGTTCTCATCCCTGGGAACTTAAAAAAATCTGTTACAAAAAAATTTCAAACACAAAAATGAAAAGAATGAGATAATGGACCCCTATGCCATTCATCCAGCTCCATCAATAATCAACCATGGCCAGTCTTGTTTCATGTGACCCCTACCTACTTCATTATTTTAAAGGAAATTCCAAATTTTATATTATTTCATTCATATGTTCTTAAAAATGTATCTCTAAAAGATAAGGACTTGCTTTAAACATACCTGAATTATATCTAAAATTAATAACAATTCCTTAATATCAGTAAATATCTAGTCTGTGTTCAAATTTACCCAGAGACCCTTATAACAAATGTAAATATTGTTGTGGTTTTCTGTTACTGTGTGACAAATTACCGCAAAACATAGAGGTTTTAAAGAAGAACCTATTATTATCTCTCATGGAGGAAGGTTTTTAATCATTTAGTCATTTTCTTTAGAAACATTCAGCTTTTCATTTCTTCTTGAGTCAGTTTTGGTAAGTTATAATTTTCTAGGAATTTGTCTATTGTATCTAAGTTTTAAAATTTATTAGCATAAAGTCATTCATAATATCCTTTTCTATTTTCTGTAGTATCTGTAGCTACGTTTCCTTTTTCATTCTTAATATTATTTATGTGTCTTTTACCTTTATCACTCTTATCAAAGGTTTGTCAATTTAATTAATGACCTCAAAGAACCAACTTTTGAATTGTTAATTTTCACTATTGTGAGTTTGTTTTCTGATTTTTAGTTTCTGTTTTTATCTTTATTACTCCTTACTTTCATCTTTCTTTGGATTTATTTTGCTTTTCTTTTTCTAATTCCTTAAGTTAAATTTTTTGTTCACTAATATGTACCCTTTTTTAATTCCTAAAAGATGCAACAAAGGTTATATATCTGTCTAATTATTGTGTTAGCTGCCTACCAAAAGTTTTGATATGTAGAATCTTCATTATAGTTTAGTTCTAAATATTGTCTAATTTGTTATAATTTCTTCTTTAAACAATTGATCTTTTAGAAGTATAGTTCTTTATTTTTAAATATGGGATATTTCTGGTTATTATTTTGCTGTTGGTTTCTAAGTGTGGTCTGTCTGATACCATTCTTTTGTCACTCGTAGAGCCTTGCTTTGTGGACTAGTAGGAGGATATTTTTTCATGACAATTCTGTCATTTATTTCTTCTCCTACTCTTTAGGAATTATCTGTGCATTTCCCTGGGAGATAAGGGTTATTTCTAGTTCATCCTTCCATTGAAGGCATACCCTCTGAGTCCTAGCTTTACACTCTGTTTAGGCCCTGGGTTTTATCTCCTCCCTCCCAGCCCCAGAAGGCTGTGCATATCAAAGCTCCTGTTCACCTGATTCAGTATACTCCCTCAAGATGCAAGCAGCATCAGTGTTCTCTGTCTCCACAAGTTCCCCTTTAGTTTTTGAACTGAGAACTCCTTAAAGTCGATTCTAACCTATTTGTCAACACATTTAAGATTTTTAAAAGATAAAATATTATCTAGCATTTTTCATTGTAAGAAGTCTATATTGACATCTTATTTGATTACTGTTGAAGTTCTGCAACATGTGGTAAGTAACATGTTCGAGGAACTTTAGGCTTTGCCATTTCTTGAGGTAATCACTAGAAATACTGTTAGGGAAAAATGTAACATAATATGTAAAGTGGATGTTCATGAGTATTAACCAAACATCTAATAAAGAAATACACACTGAAAAGAGAAATAATATACTTTAAGTTCCATTTAAATAAAAAATGTAGTCCATGAATCTGAATAATTCCAAAATGACCCTCGCATACTTGCCAAAAAGATACATAGACATATTCCTAGCTGCATTTTTCCTATCAAAAACTGAAGGAAAAAAAGGAACCAATGAATACCTATCAATGGTAGGATAGATAAATAAATTGTGGAATATTACTTATCAATGAGAATGAACAAACTATAACCACATGCAACTATATAAATAAAATTCGTAAACATAATGTTGAATGAGAGACGCTCTACACAGTAATAAATGTATGTAATTCCATTTATATGAAGTTAAAAAACAGACAAAACTAATTATTATATTAATTTTGAGATGATTGTTAACCTTGGGAGAAGGTTAATGATAGGATGAACACAAAAGGACTTCTGGGACCCAGGTCGCATTCTATTGCTTTATCTAAAACTTGTTATGTAGGTGTGTTCATTTTGTGAAAATTAATTGAACTGAATTTTTTATGTGCATGCTTTCTGTATATGTACTTCAATAAAATTGTTTATTACAAAAATCCAAAATAGAATATAAAAATCCATATGTTTATTTGAGAAATGAAATGCCTACCTGATGCTCTTGGTTTAAAAAAAAAAAATGGTTTGTGCAAACAAAGCGTTGACATAATGAAATTGTAGCTGTTTAATGACTTCTTCCAGAAAGCTTGGGGCCTTGATCTTGAGAAGTGGAAATAGGAAAAATGAAGCTACTTCATTACTGAGTTATGCTGTGGAATTATTAGGCACACTGTGATCTTCTCATTTGGATATCAGAAGTCTGAGCTGTGTGTTAATTCTATTCTTTAGCAGTTGTCCTCCTTCTACTTTAAACCTATTTTTTCACCCATAGAAAGGGAATACATACCTACCACCCTGTCTGACACCTGGCAAGTGATATTTCATTTTGATTATTAATAATATTAGAATATTGTCAGATAGCAAGTTTGGTTCTAGTTTATCTTTAATTTGCATAATGACTCATCATCTGAATGCAACTACTTCCCTGGAAACTCTGAATTATTCCTCTGTGTCTACCACTAAGAAAAATCTGAATGCCTTCCATTCCCTACCCTTGCCTTCTCTGTAAAATATTTTTGCTACTAGTATAGCATCATCATATACTAAGAAATCCAGTGGCTATTTTATTCTATATCTATGAATTGTCTTGGGCTAGAGAAAATTCCCAAATTCTCTAAGGAAGGGTTCTAACTCAGCTTACTTCACCACATTTGTCAATAGATCCCTGGATTATTTATGAGAAGAATTGTGGTTCTTTATTTCAGTTTATGCCCTTATTTTAAACGTAGATTATCTCTTATTCTGTTGTTTTTCAGGATTCCTACATTTTTCATTTTAACCTCATTTTCTGCATTGTACATTTCCATTCTGAGATAGAGATAAATTACGCTGTCCCGACCTGTTCATAATGTATTAATCATCCACTTCTCTTCAATAGGCTTTTCATAGGGTTGATGATGGCCTGTTTTACATCTGTTCATTCCTTTCTCATACAAGATGCATAGTCTACTCTTATTTTCTATTTCTTTTTAAAACCTGATGTAAAATACAGTGTACTTTTTCCCATGACTTTTCCTTTGATTGAAGACTTATCAGAAATTATTTGAATTAGGGAGCCTCCATGATTTCTATTTACATTATTTCTTTGCATTTCATGGTATTTCATTTCCTTCCAAAACCCTCAAGGAAAGCAGTGCCTGCAATGACCTCTCAAACTGATTCTCTCAAGCCTTCCTTCTCAGAGAGTAGGCAGGTCTCAGATTTCTTCAGGGCAGAGATTACCTGATTTCATTTATCAGCTAATCCATAGGTAAACCTAGTGATTCTTTTGTTCTGGCAAGATATAGAGAGGAATTGATTTTCAAGGAAAAATTTTAAAAACTGAACAAACTTTTATACTCTTAAGACAGGATGTTGAGAGAAACTTATCCTTTGAAAATATACCTTTTTTGAAGATTCGGTTTCTGAGTGAATATAAATTGAGAGTTTTACTTTAAAATAGAGTTAAGATAGAAACTATAAAGTCTTGTACAGACATTCTGCTACTGCCAGTTACATTACTTTAGTCATATCATAATAACCCTGACATCACTGGCATAACCTAATATTCCTTTGCATTTGGGTTATGTTTGACAGTGAACTTTATCTGTTTTTTTGAAAAGATAAGAGATTCCTGTGTTTTCCCCCCTAGACAAGCGTTTGAAGGCTATTATTGATATATTTCAAGACTAAGTTATCTGTCATCACTGAAGTAGAAAAAAATTATAAACTACAGTTGTGAGTTCTCCCAAGCGGCGTATCTGATATTCATACTGCTGGCATTCCTTGGGGAGGCTTAATATTCCCTGCTGCTTCTCTGTCCTTGGTTCTCCAGCTTTTCTCTTAAATGTCAGTGTTCCCAGGATTCCATCTTGGGTCCTTTTTCTTGTTGCACATCCTCCTTGTGTCTACAATCATCGCCACCACCTATGCCCTCCGACTCCCGCGCCTCTGTCTCCATCACAGTCCTCTCTTCTTAGCTTCCTTTTCTCTATTTCAGCAGCTGGTTAGTCCTGAAAGATGTTTCCCCTCGGATCTCAGTACCCAGAAATGGGTGCTTCGCTGAAGCCAATGACTTGCTTTTAACTGGGGGTCTCAATGAAACATGTGCTTCCTTGTGCTTCTTTCTGCTTTGCCACTAGGAACTTCAGGGCAGATTTGGCAGCCTGTCAGTTGTTGTGTAGGATCTGCCTTTTGCCTTTTGTGTATTACTCTCACCTCTGTCTTAATTCTCTTCACGTCAGTTTTTCATCTACTTATTTTTATCCTGCTATAATATATATATTTATATAGCCTTCTTTTGGAATAGTCAGAGTATGAAAATAAGTATGTGATATTTTATAATATATAATACATGTGTATATATGAGAGAGAGAGAGAGCGAGAGAGAAAGAGAGAGAGAGAGAGAGATCCCTCTTTTGAATATCTCCACCTTGACAGTCCATGTGGGTATACCTTAATTTCAACATGTTAGAAATTATCCTCCTCCTAAAGTTCTCTGACATAATTAGTCTTCCAAACTAGTAGTAGTCTTAATTTTTGACTCTTCTTTCTGTATTTTCCATCATCACATGTAATTAGTCATCAAATCCTCCCAATTTGTTGTGAGCTTTATGTTTATCCCTACTCTCACTGTCACAAATGGACTGTTACAACAATCTCTTGCCACTCCAGTTTATTCTGTGTTCTGCTTCCAGAACGGTCTTCCTAAAATAAATGTCAGATCTCGTTTAAAACCTTTCACTGTCTCCCCATTGTCTACAAGATAAATTTAAAGCAACTTTGTATGATGAACAAAGCTCTGTGATTTAAACAGTGAACTCTTTTCTCTCCATAATGGGAGCTTATCCTCCCTCCTAGGGGTCCACCACTGTCTTGACTCACCATTTGTTCTGGGGTAGGTTCCTTGGAAGCAGACTCTGAGACAGACAGTGATTGGAGAACAGATGTTCGATCAGGGCATGGTCTTGGGATTACCACTTGCATATAAGAAGGGAAGAAAGCAGAAAAGGGCCGAGAGAGAAGTTGGGCTGTGGTGAGTGGTATGCTGGAGCTTGCTTACATGGAAATTGGCAAATGCTATAAATCAGGGCTTTCCCTCCTCCTTCGCAGAGTCCACTTACCTGTTCATCTCTAGCTACATTGCAATCTCAATCAAGGCCTTAGCTGAATCCACAGCATGTTCAAAAGCTGGATAGCCCTTCAGAGTTGTAGAATTTGAGGTAAGAGAGCCAGGCACCTATATCCCTGTTACCATCAGTCTTCAGATGTAGACTTCTGGAGAGGGGCAAGACTTTACGCAAACTCTCTTCAGCTGAGTCACTGCCAAAAGAGGGTTGACAGCTGAAGGCTGTCTGCAGGCACTATTCCAGTACCTGGGGTGGTAGTACTTCAGGAGAAGCTTACCACAAGTTTCATATGGCCTCCCCATTTGCAGCTCTCTGAGCACCACTGGTTCTGCTGGGTTGGGAGCCAAGTGGCAGAGTGAAGCTCAAGTTTGTGACTGTGCTTTGGCTCTCATTGCTGTAACAAGTAAAGGAGTCATTGCTGAAGTCAGAATCCCTGGTTTTCTCTCCATCCCTTGAACTGAGAGTTTAAGAATTGTGGATTGTCACTCTCCTTATTAAGCTATCTACCCCAAAGTCTAATTCATCAGCTTCTTCATGCTTCATTATGGCAGTGGTTCTCAACTGGGGACAATTTTGCCCCTGAGGAGACATTTGACAATGTCTGGAGATACTTTTGGTTGTTCCAACTATGAGAAGAGGTACTACTAGCTTTTAGGGAAGAGGCATGGAAGGCTGCTCAACATCTTACAGTGAACACACAGGACACACTTTATAGCAAAGAATGAACCAGCACAAATGTCAGTAGTGCCGAAGCTGAGAAATCCTGATCTATGGCAATAACCACTTAATAGGCACTTCATTCCTGATGGGGAAATAATGAAATGAATTGTTTTACCTTTGCAGGTTCTGAGAAATTCAGACTGCTACCCTCCACCACCCACCTCCCCAATCCTTAAATTCTAGATAGATTTTTATTGCCTTTTATCCTGACCAGGTCACATAATCAATGTTGAATTCTGCCCTTTTTCACTGGGGCTTAATGCCTGCAGCCATACCTGTACCGGTTAAGATACAATTGCAAGAAAAACAAACCAACTCAGTTTGATTTAGAAAAGAAATTTATCAAGAGAATGTGGGGTAACTCACAGAAATACCAAGAGGAATGGATTCTGGTATCCTCACTGAAATCAGGTAGTCCAATTCTTCTGGACCCTGGCCATCCAAAATTATACCATGAAGCTGGCCCAGTGAGGACACTGCCACAGGCACACCGAACACTGACTTGCACAGGTGTGCCTTGGACAGAATGCTCCATACCTGGCACAGGGCTGGGGCAGCCCCTCAGCACTAGGTGCTCCTGATGCTGCTGCTGGAGAAAACCCCGTGCCGTTCCCGCTCCTCTGCATCCCGTTTCCAAGTCCTGGCTGGTATATGGAAACAACAAGGCCAAGGTGTTCACTGCAAATCCTGTGAAAGTATATCTGGCAATTTCAGCTTGAATGGTGGGAGGTGCCCTTTTTCTGTGATAGAAACTCAAAGAGGGGGAATTCTTCAGACATGGAAAGTGTTTAGATGCTGAAGAGCAAAATAGTGCCAACTTTTAGGTGATAAAGGTGTTAATTCCTTCTGACATTTGCATAGATTTCAGCCATTTTATTGTAAACATCCTCAGTAGCAAAAGCTTGGTTGTATATAGCTCTTTATATTTTTGCAGTGTATTATCACAGGATAATTCATAGGTTTCTGACCCTGTCATAACTACTGTTTACTTTATTACACACTTACACACACACTCCACACACACACTCATACTTCAGTAGCCTGGTTGCTATATATATTTCCTCAATATAAGAGTAGGAGTATATCCCCTAAAGATCTTACCTTTATTATGCAAATTCATTTCAATATGTGTTAGCAAGGCCAAAATAAACACTGTTGGAAATAATTTCCTAATGAAATAAAGCTAGACAGCACGGCTTTTCATTAATGTCTTTGATTAATTGTGTGCCTGTCTCCTCATTTATGAAAGATAAATCCACATGTAAAGCTATATTGAGGCAGAAAAACAAAGAGACTCTTTTAAAGAATTCTTAGGTCTAGTGTGACATTTTTCTATTTTTTTTTCTTGTTACTTTCCATTCACCTTTTCTGACATTTATGATGAAAAGTTCTGGGCTTTGTAGATGAGCTGATGGATATTCTGACAGGGCTCTGCCAGTTTTCAGTCAGCCTTTCTCATAAAATACCAACACTGTCTGGCAGATTCAGAGACTATCAGTATAGTTGGGTGATTTTTTAAGTGAATTTAATTAGGCATCTTGAAGAAAGGACTTAGAGACAGGTCCATTTTGACTTTCACACAGAGACTCGGGTCAGCCAATTTGCCTATCACTATTGGAGATGTTTGGGTATGTTGGTAAGAACCTAATTTTACAAGGTAACTGACCCAAACACAGAATTGCTTTGTTCATTATTGATCAAGATATCTTTCCATGCTGCTACATATCATCACTCCGGTTTTATAGGAGTAACCGACTTGTAGGAAAAGCAGATCATAGACTCAGAATTAAAAGTCAAATATTAAAAAAAAAAAAAAAGCCCAAATAAAACTCAATGCTTTTTATTTATAAAGACTGGTGCAGGAAGGAAGGAGGAAAATTCTTACCTCCAGTCAGAGGCTGGAGATCACGATCCCCAGTTTCCTAACTCCTCCGAATGGCAGATTTTCTTCCTCTTCTTTTCAATAAACTTTTTATTTTAGAATATTCTTACAGAAAAGTTACACAGATTATACAGCGAATTCCTACATGCCTCCTTGTTAATATATTAGGATGATAGATTCGTCATAATTAATGAGCCAATGTTGATATATGATTATTAACTAAAGTCCATATAGTTTATTTAGATTGCCTCAGTTTTTTATTGAGATATAATTGACATATTGTATTAGTTTCAGATATGTAACATAATGATTCTGTATTTGTATATCTTTCGGAACAATCACAATAAATTTAATTAACATCCATCACCACATTTAGATACAAATTTCCTTTTTTTGTGATAAGAACTTTCAAGGTCTACTCTCTTAATAATTTTAAAATATACAATGCAGTATTGTTAATTATAGTCTCTGTCCTGTACATTACATCTCAGTGACTTATTTTATACCTGGAAGTAGGTACCTTTAGACAATCTTCACCCATCCCCTACTTTTTGTCTCTGGCAACCAGCAATTCGTTCTCTATACCTATGAGTTTGGATTTTTTTATTTTGTAATGTTGAATTTGATTTGCTAATATTTTGTTGAGAAAATTTGCATCTATGTTCATCAGGGATATTGGCCTGCAATTTTCTTGATTTTTTTTTTTTTTTTTTTTTTTTTTTTTGGTTTTAGTATTAGGGTAATGCTGTTTCATATAATGAGTTTGGAAGTATTCCTTCCTCTTCTAGTTTTTTGGAAGAATTTGAAAAGGATTGGTATTAATTCTTCTTTAAATGTTTGGTAGAATTCACCCATAAAGTCATCTGTTCCTGGACTTCTGTTTGCTGGAAGGTTTTTGATTACTGATTCAATTTTGTTACTAGTAATCAATCTGTTCTGATTGTTTAGTCTCTGCCTAAGGTTCTTTTTCTGTTTCAGAATCTCATCTAGGACACCACATTACATTTAGTTATCATGTCTTCTCAGGGAGTGACTATTTCTTTTGGCTGTGACTATTTCTCAAATTTCCTTGTGTTTGATTACTGACAGTTTCGAAAAGTACTGGTTAGATATTTTGCAGAATGGCCTTCAATTGGGATTTGTCTGTTTTTTATCATGAGTACAACCTAAGATCCCCTCCAAAAATTGACTTGGGTCAGCAGAGAAGAGGGGTCTTTTATGCTCATAAATGGGAGAAGTGATCTCTCAAATTGATCCCCCAGCAGGGGAGGGGAAGTATTAGTTAGCAAACTCCAAAAAGGCCATTTGAAAAGAAGACTGATAACCAACTTTGAGAGTCAGCGTTTACAGACATCCATGATCTATAAGGGGTACGGTACTCACCTTGGTGAATAAAATACCAAACATCTCATTGTTGGTTAAGTCGTAAAAATTTTAGAGTATGTGACTTGAAGTTTTGTTGGTTATGAAGGGCTGATTCCCTTGTCAGCTAAGACTCAGAGCAAAGTAGAGACTGGTTGTGGTCGAACTCTAATATTAAAGCAAAGACTTTGTGACTCTCAAGTAAAGTTTAATTAGATACATGGATTTGCAGATCTATAAAACAAGGTCAATGTTCAAGCAGCATGAAACACACAAAGCAAATCCACAGGGATTTTCCTTTTTGATGGGGAAAAATTATATTGGGACCTTCTTCAACTACTAGCAAGGAATAAAAAGAACAAAAGTAAAGATAAAAAGAAAAGAGAGTCAATATAAAAGCTTTAATTCTTGTTTCCCTCTATACAGTAAGAAATATCCTCTTAACATTGTTCAGTCGCTCTGTGTTGCTATCTATTATCATGCAAGATATTTTCCCTGGTGAACATATATAACCATTTCTGGGCAGGTGTTCTCGTCTTACATTCAGAATAAAAGAGAAATTATCAGCAAATAAAAATTTAAGATGCAACCTTTCTTTGAAGAAAACAGAGCCTTTTACAGTAAAGAAAAATAATTAAAATGAAATTATGAAATTAATAGCTATCTAAGTACAAGATGTTGAAGTTTCTGATTAGACAATATTTGTAGATAAATATCCATTTTTTTCTCTTTGATAGTCTAGCCCTAACCCTTTAGGTTTTTATAATTAAGGTGAATAAGAAAAATTTTGAGTAAGAACTTGAAGCAGCCTGCCATGGTAAATATTATGATACTTAGACAAAAACAAACCAGCTTTCAGAAGCATTGGAGGAAATGATTTGCAAAGGACTTGGTTCTGGGAGAGGTCTTACTTAAACAACTACCTATTATTCCCTTTACTTCAAAGGTTAAAAGAAAGCACCTTGCATTGATGTTATTATCCTGGTGAATGGTTTGGGTAGATTTGTGGGTTCAGTATCACACTTCACAATAATTTAAGGAAAAATCTGCACTAGAAGTTTAAAATTATCCCGTTAACAGAGATTCTATTCACAAAGCTGCAAAGGCCTGACAATTGACAGCAAAGGGCACAGTTCAAAGAGCACTCTAAGAAGGAAAAGGAACCCCTTTTTATGTGCCAGATACTGACTAGACATTTTACATAAGTGATTTTATTGAATCTTCTCAATGACTATGAGGTCTAGCCACTATTATTTAAATGGTTCAGAAGCTGGGGCACAGAGAGGCAGCTTGCTCACTTGGAGTCATATGATTTATTGATGGCAGAGTTGGGATTTAAACCTATTTTCTATCTGATTCTATGTTCTTTCAAAAAAGTTCTTCTGTTCGTTTTTTTTTTTTTTTTTTTTTTAATATTACTCCAATATCTCTAAGTATGGTCCTTTTGTTAATCCTGCTTGACTTTGTCAAGCAGGCTTTAAGTTTTTGACTCTGTGGGTAATGTTTTAAAAAGTTCTGGGAAACTTTCAGCCTTTGTTTCTTGCAATGTTGCTCTGCTCTTCTCGCTTTCTGTGATTTGAAATAAACGTATGTTAAACCTTTGCACTGTAGCCTCTCTGCTTCTTACCCCCTCTTTGCTTATTTGCCACTGTTTCTCTGTGCTTCTCTCTAGACTGTTTCTTTGGAACTATTTTCCATTCCACTGATTCTTTCTTCAACTCTCTATTGTTTTCTCTGTTTCAAAAATAATAATAACAATTATTATTATTATTGTTATCATTATTATTCTACACTTTCTACTTGGTTATTTCTCAATCAGCAACATCAATTTTTAAATTTCCAGTTTCTTGCTAAAGTTTCCCCTATCACCATGATCACTCAGACAAAGTCATATGATCATTTGTGTCTAACAATTCTACCATTTGGAGTTCCCATGGCCCTCCTTATGCCTTCTGTGTGTTTCTGATGGCTCTTGTTTGTTTCGTTTTATCTCTTTATGTACCTCGTTATTGTTCTAGTTCTACTGGGCATTGTATTTGGAAAAAAAAATACTTATAGAATAAATTAGACCTATGATGATGTTTTCCTCCTTTGGAAAGCTTTTCTTCTGCCAGCCCCTAAGGGTGCTAGTGATGCATGGACTGTGATCTGTAATCTCACATTTGTGGCATAGCCCTTTGCAGTCTCAGCCTGGGACCTGTGGGTGGGGGTCAGAACTCTGGTAGATACTAAATTCTAAGTTTTGATACCCCTTCCTACCACCTCCCTGCTCTCAAAAGGTCATCTTTTGGCTTCTTCTTCCGGACTGCAGATATAAAACTGAGGGTAGGAGAGGCTCAACTTTTCAGAATTTTGGCCTAGTAATTCCTTACTATCATTTATCTCTGTGATACTCATCCAGATTTTATAGTTGTCACCAACTATTGGTCCAAATGACATTATCTGCTGGAAGTAATCTTTTGCTCTTTTTATGACAACCTTTGCTCCTGGATCCATACCAGCAAACTATCCTTTACTGAAGAAATCTAGGATAAGCTTAGAGAAAGATGAAGCCTGATCCCCGCAAAGATAAGTGGGAGCTAAGTGCTCAGAAGATTGCCAGGTATCCTGAAATGTTCATTTTTCATTTTTACTAAGATCTGCAGCTAATCTTCATGCACACTACAATTCGAGAATAATTTAGCTCATTCATGTTCCTGGTTGGCTTGTTGACAGAAGAGTGTGTCTCAGTTGTGTGTGTGCGTGTGCACGTGCACGCATGGGTGAGTGAGTGTGTGTGTGTGTGTGTGAGACTATAGCCTAATTATGTTATTTTCAATTATTTGGGGAATTCATAATCCAGACCTAACTGGACCATAGTTGCTAAGAATCACATCCAATACATTCTGAAATAAAGTGCCTCCACCCTTACTCTTCACTCTGCCTGGCGTGTTCTCTCCCAGATCTCACATAGCTCTCCCTTCACTTTATCTCTCCCAGGAGAACCCTTTCCTGATCACTCTATCTAAAATGGCCTCTGTTGTCTTTCATTCCCTGTCCCTGCTTTATATTTCGTCATATTACTTATTCATTTCTAACACCACATATATGTTTTTAAAATTTTTACTGTCTCCACCACTCCTGCACTAGAACGAGAGCCCAGGGGGAGTCAGGAACCTATCTGCTTTGCTCACCACGTTACCACTGCATCTCTGCTTACTCAATTAAAATGTTTTGCCCCATTTTCTGCAAAATATGACACCAGTGATTTGGAAGCACGAATTACTTTTTGTTTTTCTTTTCATGAGAAGAAATTCAAGAAGGCTTTACTCTAGCTCATGATTTTGTACTAATTTTTCGGTAGGGGATTCTTTTTGTACCTAAGTATATTTTAAACATTGAGCTTATTGCACAGACTTGTTGTGATATAAAAAAATGAATAAATCTTCCATAATCACTCTTTTAACTAGTTAACTGTTTTATTTTTGTCTACTATGATCCAATTCTTATCTATATGGATGAATTTAGATTTTTAAGTCAATTGCTGAAGTCTGCTGAACTAACTGACAAATATTGAGGACATATATCAGAGTTTCTCAGAGCTAGGGATTTGAGGGACTTTTTTCTTCTTCGAATTGTTTGTTTATTTCTTCTTTTGTTTTGCGTTTTAAATATTTAAACCTTTAAACACTGTAAATGATAAAAATATTCAAAGATTTAACTTTAAAGTAATTATATAAAAAATCCAGTGTTCCTACATAACGTGAAAGGGTTATGCCGGGCTTTTAAAGGCAGGGATAAAAAGCCAAAAGGTGATATTAAGATAGTTTCTTACCCACCATATTCAACGAGGCATAAAAATTACTTAAGTGTAAAAGAAAGCTGTTCTGATAAGGGAAAAAAAGAATGACTTTTCCAGAAAGAAGTCTTTAAGCCACGTGCCTACCGTGAGCGCTGATATAATACCAACTCCAAAGATCATACTGTTCGTTCTTTACTCAACTCTTTAAGCTTTCAAATCCCATTTTCTTGTTATCGGTTTTACCACAATCATGAATATTTTTTTACCATCTGGATATTTTCATAGTGATGACACTTGGATGTATTTAATTAAAATCCAGCAGATAACTGTTAATAAAGTAGAAAATACCAAGTTCACTACATAGTATTATAAGTCAAAAACAACTGGTCGAACAAATAAATTATGCCCAAGAGATAGCAATTTGGCAATGAAATTTATTTTTTAAGGTAAAAATATGGATGAATCTCAAAAACATTAAGCTGAATAAAAGAAGGCAGACATGTGCTATACTTTTATGATTGGTACCATTATGTGAAATTCTAGAAAAGGCAAAAATGATCTGTAGCGGCAGAAATCAGATTACTGGTTACCTAGGACCAAGGAGAAGAAGGACTAAGTGCAAAAGGGCACAAGGTCTTTTTCGGGGTGATGGAAATGTTTCATATGTGATTGTGGTGGTGGTCACATGGTTGCATACATTTATTTGTGAAACTCATCGAATTTTATACCTAAAATAGATGTATTTTGTTGTATGTAAATTATACCTTAACAAAGTTGATTTAACAAAGATATTTAAGTCCATCTTCCCAGAACTTTTCCTCCATGTACTTTTCTCATCAAAACAATTCCAAGACTCATTCAATATAATGATTATTGCATTATCTATTAAGAATGTGTTCATATTTACTGTGTGTGTTAACACTCTCAGTGATGATGATAATACTATTAGCCATATTTTATTAAGCTACTGTTCATGTTATTTGGTAAACATCTTTTTTAGGATCTATCTGGTATGAGCATTCACACCTAAACATCTGCTCCTGAAAGCCTTCCAATAAAACTTTCTCATTGGTTTATTCATATCTGCTACGAAATAATAACAAGGAGTAAAACATTTCTGAGATTTTGGAACTCACAATCCATGCTAGCTGGTTCTGTTGCTGCCATTAACAAGTCAGTCACTGTTTGCACTCAGATTAAGTCATTAGTATTTTGTTGGTTGTAATTCTGCTGATGCCAAGTCTCTTATTATAGCAATCCTGTAACTCAGTTGACTAGGATTGATTTGTAGACTCTGGGTCTTTACTGATAACCTTTACTGACCTTGTAAGATTCACAGAGCCTCATTACGGCAAAAGTTCAAAGTGCTTCATGAAACAAAATGTTTGGTGCAAGCATGTGATTCTGTGAACACTGCACTGAAGAGAGGTTGCTCTGCAGTGAGACCATGCTACCTAAACCAACAGTTTTCCATGAAACGCCCAGTGTAAAATACGCACATGTAAGTGTTTCATTTATTCTCCAGCAAGACACATCTAGCTCCCTATTCCTGTATCCTTTGTAGTCCAAGGACATTAACGCATGCCTTGAATTCTGATAATACCTGTGTCAACACAAAGACCACTAAGTCTCATACATCTCTGTGTTGATATAGATTAAGATCCTTTCTAGCTCTCAAAGCAAAATTGAATTCCTGCATAAGAGAACTGTTCCACACGGTAAGATACAATCTCTTAAATCTCTTACCATTGGTTTCTTTCATTAAATTTGGAGAATTATGTTTTGGGAGTGCGATAGTGAAGAGAAGCAGTTTTTTATTGGTATTCATAAAAAACAAATCCTTATTTCCTGGAAGAGCAAAGCAAATGATGACATTCCCTGTAGTAACTTCATCAGTTCATAAATTTCCTTGAGTGTCCACCTACAGTATATAAAAGCCCGTTTTACACGCTCTGGAGCATTAGGAGAAAAAGCGCTGATGGAAGTGTTTTGCCCCCATGGAATGTAAATTTGAATTAGTATTAAATGAGAAACATTTAAGAACTGTGTGTGTGTGTGTGTGTGTGTGTGTGTGTGTGTGTACACATACACATATCTATCTTTATCTATTATCTATCATCATCATCTAACATCTGCAACTAAATACAGAGATTAATTTAGGAGTGGTCATTGTGTTTTGCTTTGTTTTGTCTTGTTTCCACAAAACTAAAAGGGAGAAAATTTTTTAGGCATAATCATTCCTTTTCTTGTTAAATTAACAGGGTGAAGCAGTGATTTTTAAACAGTAAAGCCAGTTTCTCCCAAACTAGTTTCACTATGATATCACTGGTTGGTAGGCCAGTCTAATCATGGACCACCCAGCTTTGTTGTAAGGAGACAATCTATAAAACTAGTATGTCTCTTCCAACCATTAGACTCTTTCATTCACATGATCAGCTGAGGTACACAAACAAATAAAACTTTTATTAAAAAAGAATCATGCCAAGGACAAGACCAGAGGAAGTAAGTGAGTTAGAAAGTGCAGTTAACATTAAAAAAAAAAAAATCTGGGCTAATAATGCCATATTTCTTTACTTCTTCTTCAAGTAGAGTCCCTGGTTGGCCCATGTATTAGAGTCTGAATAGATGTAGGCGACTCCTACAACAAGAGCATAGAAAGAACTAAAAGACTCTCTTGGATCTTCAATATTCCCCACCAACCTTTTCATTTTAGGGAGAACCATAGCCTGGAATTGACATTGGATATCTTTTAGTATACTCCTTTGTTTCTACCAAGGCCCCTTATCAGTCAGGGTCTGAGGACCAAGCTGTTGTTCCAAGGAGGACCCTCTTACACATGGTGCAAAAACCACCCTATCCTGCTTTCTGTCTTTCCAGGGTCATCTCATAGGAGACTTGTAGCTCTCTCCTGCAGCTTAGTCTGCATCAGCGACATTCCAGATCATCCGTACATAGTTCCATAATCTTGAATCTTGAAAAAATTGGGCTGAGGTCACAATCTTTTTCTTCTAGAAGACTTCTTACTTCCCAAAAAAATATAACCATGTCTTTTCAAAAAACTTCAAGCTCTATGTAATAATAGCAATGGAGGTATGTGTTACATAAAGATTCCTGCTGATTAACTAGGTTCTTACTAAACCAGAAACGTTAAACCAGCCCATGTACAATTCTTCCACCTCTCTCAAGCAAGGAATATAACTCAGGGAAGTTCAGGATCAAAATTTAAAGCTGACTGCTGAATATTTCCCTGAAAGAAGTTATGCAAAATATGCATATATAGCCATATTTAACACTAAAATACTCTTTAAAATTTGTTTATTCTCTCAAATACTTAAGTAAAATTGACAACTTAAAAAGGTCCCATGGATTTGCCAAAATCCTGGTCCATTGTCAATGTGGGTATAAATACTTAAGTTGAGGAGAATGGAAGTAATAACTGACTTGCAAAAAAGTACAAAACGAGTGCTTTAGAAACTCATGGAGGAAAAACTATTTCTGTTTGAAAAATAGTCAACGAAAACTTGATGAAGGAGAGTTTATTTTCAATCGTGGCATCACTGGCATAGACTTGAGCCAACCATGGGCACATATTTTTGATCTAAACAATGCTTCCTTCCCAATCCTTCTGCATATGTTTCAAGATAGCAATTTGTGTGGAGTTTTCAAAGAAGGTTAAAGACGGGTATGATGAAGGGTGTGGTGTTGAAAAAGTACAAATTGTATTTGTAGAATGGATAGACTTTTGGCTGAATTATGTCAGGTTTCTAATGTCAGGTTAAAGGAGGGGTGACACTTAGATGTCAAGGGCACAGATGATAAGAACTCTCCTAGCATATGAATTTTCACAAGAAAGACCTTTTCTCCCTGCAAAAGTCAGAGTGCAGACCTTCAGTCTGACCGTTTTCATAAGAGGGAATACAATATCTGCTTACCTCTCTTGTGACATTATCAGCCATCGATAGATATAAAATAAAAGACCCATTATTTTCAAAGAGATTGCAACATGATAATATTCTCATTCTATGATTTTTTTTGTCATGTATTAATTTACATAATGTCAACTTTTTAAATTGTTTTTGCTTTTTCATCCATTTGATTATCCTATGAATTCACTAAGTTCCCTAGAAACTGAAGTTTGAGGCAAAGTTTGCATGCTAAAGTTTCATTGGGAGATGTGATTCAAAGACAGCATGAGTTAAGGAAAAAGAGAAGTGAGGCAGGGAAGTAGGAAAAGCAAATGAAAATGACATGTTACTGAGAGGGAAAATCCTCACAAAAATACACAGCTTGTTGTTTGGCCACGTAGGACATCATCCAGAGGGCTGGTATGAAATGGCACATCTTGGAACAGTTCAAAAGGGAGGAAAGGGAGGCAAACCTATCTGCTTTTTCTTTCTGAGTTCCTGACTTTGCTGATGATTTCTGAGTGGCTGAAAGGATCTCTAGGACGAGGATCACTAGTTAGTAGTGAGAGCTATTTTTGAGTAGATCTTTAACCTGGCAAGAGTACAGGCTTGTGGCAAGGTCTTAAAATTTATCCATTTGGGGATAAGAATGTCCATGGGAAGTTTAAAATAAGGTCTGACAAATGAGACTCTGTGGACAGTGTCTTGGTGTCTGTGTTAGGAGACATCTAATCTTCAGTAATAAAGTTGCTCTAAAAACTGTGACTTTAGTAATAGTAATGATAATAATAACAAAAAGTTTCTTTCTCCCTCTCCAAAGCAGTTTTAAAGTGAGTGTGGCAGGTCAGTGGGAATGCTCTGTTCAAGTGAGGCCTCAAATTCATTCCAAGTCATGGCTCTGCCGTCTCCTGGTCAGTGTGCCTCAAACTTCAATGTACACATGAATTTCCTAGGGATCTTGTTAAAATGCAGATTCCATGTTAGTAGGTCTGGGTGGGACCTGAGATTCCGTCTTTCTCATAGTTCCCAGATGATGCTGCTGTTCTCTGATTACATGGCAGTAGCAAGACCCAAGGGCATTGTCACCATCTACACTGTCGCAGCTGGGTCACTGTTTCGTTCAGGGTCTAACCTGCAGGAAGAGAAAAGTAGGGTGGCGGAGGCTTCCTTAATGACTTGGAGGTGGGACATATCACTTCTGCTCAAGTCCCTTGGGTGAAATCTTTGTTCCACGGCCACACCTAACTGCAAGGGTGTCTGAGAAATGCAATCTTGTTGGGCAGCCATGGACACAGCTACGATTCTGTTACTTATAAAGAGCAGGGAGCAGATGTTGGCAGACAACTCACAGTCCCTGCTACGTTACTCTATCTAAAGTCCCCTCGCATACCTCCCAGAGACCTCTGGTGGCCACCCAGTAAGGTGAGGTGTACTCAGAAAGTGTCCAGGATGCTTTCCAGACCTGCACTTCACAGCATTCTTTCCTTCAGCACATTCTTGAAATACTCTGTCTCTGGAATTTCCTGAGTATAGAAGTGGCCTATTTAGGAGAGAATGCAAGAGTAGACTCTCTTTCTACCTTCATGACTTCAGAAGTGAACAAGATGACCAAATTATACCTCTTCATGATCTTCTTGTTTAACGCTTCCTGATTTGGTGAGAATAAATTGATGCTTAAACCCAGTAACATATTATTCCAGCAAAGACAGTCTTGCTTGGCTAGATCAACTGGGCCGCAGGTTTTCTCATCTGATGAGTGAGATAAAAAAATACGTAAGTCCAGGCCGTTGGCAAGATGTACAGGCAGTCTAAGAATGAATCATAACCACAATACATTTACAATAAAGCCCCAGTTTATATGCAGATGACAACATTAGATGGTCAAATAGCTCAAGAATATTGAATGAAAATCATACTGTTCATGGTGATGATATTTGCCCTTCTATTTTTATTTACCTGATGAAAAAGTGTTTGGCTTATTCACTTAAGGAAATTTTCATTTTCTGACATTCTTCTCAAAATTCAAGCAAATGACATAGAATTAACTAAAATGGAATGATGTAATCTGTTTTAGCCACAAGGCTAGAAGGGCAGAGAATAATCAAGTAAGCATTCACGGTTGTTTTAATATGTCCTTGATAAACGAATGTGTGGGAGAGATACTAAACTACTCTCTAAAAAAAAATTAAATATGTATATTCTACCCTCAAAATCCAAGCCTAGGGAACAATGAGTCCTTAGTTGAATTTTCTCCCTAACATGGCATTTCTATGCTGTCTTTTATCGAAGTGAAAAATTTCTAAATAGGAAAAATACTCTGAAATATTACTTTTGAAATCAAATAAGGCTGCCATGTCCTTCCATTAGCTCAAACAGTTGCTTCCAATTACTGTGACCAGATTTTCTCATTTGTGCTTTTTAAAGAAACAATATGTATTTCAGGAGAAAAGCTGAGAATTGAATCATTTTGTGTAGAGGCTCAAGACTGTAGCAACTTTCTAGAAGAGCAAGGAAATTCTCCCTGGATTCTTAGTCAGAAATTGGAGATTTAAATCCCAGCCACCTAGTTTTCAGTAATCATGGTAATGGAGAAGATGATGCTGATGATAGCAATAACAGCCAGCATCTATGGAGTGCTTACTGAGAATATGGCACTGTTCAAAAGCTTCTTGTGTATTAACTCATTCAATCCTCATAAAAACTCTTTGAGGCAGGTTATTGCATAATGCCCACTTCATAGTTGAGAAAAAAATGAGGCACAGAGATTCTAAGTTACTCTGCTGAGGTCACACGGCATAGTATAATAGACATCACTCACCCAAGACCTGTTTCTTCTTTCTGGGCACACAGCCAGCTGACATTTCCCAGCATTTTTTACAGTAAGAGTAGCCGCTAGACTAAATACTAGCCAATAGAATGTGAGAGATGTGTGCCGTTTCTAGAAAATAGCTTTTTAGAAATAAAAGTGCCCCCTTCATGCTCTTTCACCTTCTGCCAGCTGGATGAAGATGCTAAGGCATTGGGGGATGGCTAAGCCACAGGTGGAAGGAGCCTGGGTCTCCGCCTCACTTCCAGCAACCAGAAATGCCCTCCTTGGTATATCACATCGAAGAAAAACACCTTCCACCATGTCCGAACTATTAAGGGTCTACTGGCTACCACAGTATAGCCAGCCCTAGCTAACACACCAGAATAGCTAAGCTAACATGCCAGAAGGTGGCTGCAGAGTCCACCTTGGTTAAACCAGTTCACCTACTTCTTCATTTGAAAAATGGGAATGATTGTTAGAACCTGCCTCTTCAGGTTTCTAAGCTGGTATCTTGAGATTTCCAGAAGACTGAATTCCATGTAGTTCCTGAGGCAATCTGAGACAGGATCAGAAGTACCCTGGGCAAGGTGTTCTGCCTGGTTTTGCTTAGTATTCTGTCCAGGATCAGAGCCTTGGCATAACTCTGGCCAGGAGTCTCTCTCTCTCTCTCCCCGCCGCCCCCCACCCCAACTTAGTCATCAGCTAGGCTTCTATAAACTCCATGATGCTTCTTCTGCCATGCATCATCTCCAGAAAAGATGTCTTCGGGCCCAGACCCAGTCTATCCCTTCTCTGTAATGTACGCTATGGCTGGAATTCCCTTTAGGGAGCTAGACCTATAACAGTGCCAGTTCTTCTAACTGCAGTCCTTCCCATTATAGCTTTTTCCCTCTCTTTTCCACCTGTTTGCTGAGATTCCATTGTGACGTAGCCAACTTGCCTGACTTTTCACCCTGATAATATCTGCCCTGCCTACCTGAAAGGGTTATTTTAAGAATGAATTTGCATGTATAAAAGTGTGTTGAAAATGTATCATATAAAATTAGATGTGATTAACAACATGTTTAAATCTTTAATTCTCATGTGAAAAGGGATTTTTGTTTTGTTCAAATAGATGTTAGCTGATGAAATGATCCCAAATATTCTTTAAACAATAGCTTAAAGTTTTTATTTTGCAGGTAAAATTAATCCAAATACTCAATGTATTGTAAGAGAGTTTTAGAAAGAATTGGAGTGAAAAATGAAGGTGGTGTTGGAGTATAGAAATAATTACCAAAGTTTATAATTAAGAAGTGTTAACAGCTGCAAATAACACATTCACTAGCAATCCTTAATGGCAGAGACTGCTGGTTCCTTTGTGATTTCTTTTATCCTAAATTATGGCACTGAAGCAAACCGTTAATTTCAGAAGGCTGAGATAAAGCCTTCTCAATGCTGACCCATAGCTCTTATTTGCTCATCTTTGGCAGATGCTTTCCCAGGGCATCATGAGCTCTGCCGATGGGGTTGAAAGTGTTTCTAAAATACTCACTTTATTTCATGAGGAGAAAGCTCTCTTCCAGATCTACTTATCCTTCCTGGCCGATTTTAAGGAATCCGGTTTCAGCTTTCAGGCAAAGAAATTCAAATAGATGAAATAGAAACATCAGGACGGTGAGGGCACTTTTATTTGCTTGAGTTCGTGGCCAATGCATTATGTATTATGTAATTTGTATATATTATATAATATATAATATAATATGCATTTAAAACTTTTTATTTGGGAATGATTTTCAATTTATAGAAAATCACAAATATAGAGCAGAATTCCTAGATACTCTTCAGCAGCTTCCCCTAAGGTTAACATCTTACATAACCATAATATATTTGTCAAACTAAGAAATTAACATGAATACTATTAACTCAACTACAGATTTTATTCATGTTTCACTAGCTTTCCCACTACTATTCTTTGTTTGGTCCATAATCCTATCCAAGATATCACACTGCATATAGTTGTAATGTTCCCTTAATCTCCTCTGGTCTGTGACAGATTCTTAATCTTTATTTTTCATGACTTTTATAGTTTAGAAAAGTACTGGTCAAGTATTTTGTAGATGGACCCTCAATTTTTGATTCGTTTGATATTTTTTTTTCATGGCTAGACTGGGAATAAGGGATTTGGGGGGATAAATACTACATAGGCAAAGTGACATTCCCATCACATCATATCAAAGAATATATATGGTGAACTTGACTTATCCACGGGTGATGTTAACCTTGATCACCTGACCAAAGTAGTTTTTGCTAGGTTGCTCCACTGTACAGTTACTTCCACCTCTTGCCACAGTCTGTTCTTTGAAAACAAGTCACTAAATCAAGAAGGAAACAGGATTAAACTCCACCTATTCAATGGTGGAATAGTTCATAAATTGTTTGATTTTTTGTGAGAATTTGTCTCTTCTCCCTCAGTCATTTATTTATATTGGCATGGACTCATGGATATTTATGTTATACTTTGGGCCCAGACTGAGAACTAAAGTACAGTAGCATCAAGTGGTGCCACAGAGCGTTTTGGGGTAGAATCTAGAGGATTTGTACTGTGTGTGAGGTGACAGAGATTCCTCTTCCTGGCCTTTGAGAGTTGATGCAGAGAAATGTGAACCCTTTTGCCCAGTCTCTCAACAGGAATTAGGACCCGTAAATTGAATATATCTGAGTCATATATGCCTTTGTGGTAATTATCTGTGAGTGTTAGTCTCAGGAATTAATCTTAACATTTCTATTTTCAATAGTCATCTCAATTAGAAATCTCTTTTCTCAGCCATAAATTGTCATTGCAAGTCATTGTCTGTGGATGTTATAAATGAGGAATAGACATGAGATGGCCTGTGTAGATTATGTATTAGAGAAAAGTTGAATAATAGTGAATTGTCTGTTAGTAGCAGAGAGATGATAGTGAAGAAAAATTGCTGACTGGTATTAATAAGTAAATGTTTTTGGTCAGAATGTTTCTTTAAAAAGTTTACTGGTAAACACATAATGGAATACACAGCTGTCAAATGACAATATACACCTGAAAGTTATATAATTGTATTAACCAATATTACCCAAATGGAGTTCAGAGAGCTTCCAGGTCAGTGACTGCATCCCTTTGCTAAGAAGTAGACCCACCCCGACTTCTCAGGGACAGAAGCCTCTGTGCTCAGGACTCTCTGGACCTTGCCTTATATACCTCTTCATTTCGCTGTTCATCTGTGTATCATGTATAATAAACCAGTAGAGTAAGCAAAGTGTTCCCGTGAGTTCTGTGAACCATTATAGCAAATTATCAAACCTGAGGGGGAGGTCGTGAGAACTCCTAATTTGTAGCCAATTTGGTCAGAAATACCAGAGGCGTGGGACTTGTGATTGGCATCTGAAGTGGAGGTGCTCTTGTGGAACTGAGTCCTTAAGCTGTGGGGTCTGATGGTAACTTCAGGTAGTCAGTGCCAGATTTGAATTAAATTGTAGGACACCCACTTGGTGTCCAGAGCATTGTAGAACTGGTTGATATGGGTTTGGGTGACTCCTACACATTTGGGTATCGGAAGTGTGAGTAGAGAAATGGTTTTTATTCTTTTATTCCCCCTTCTTCTCCCTCTGCTTCCTTAACATGAACACACACATGTGTGTGCGCGCGCGTGTGCATACACACACACACACCCTCAACTCCATACATCAAGTATTAGATCTTTGCTCATGCATTCTGGCATCCATAGCTCCTGGAAAGAATTAACAATTATCAGTGACTGGGTATCAAACCCTAAAGAAGCAAGAATTTCAGCTAATTATCTGAAAGGGAGAGGGAAGGTATATACTTCAAGGAAAAAAAGGGCTGAAATAGAATCTCTGGAACCAACATGATCCTGGAGTTGTCTGGACTTTGGTACAGGGGTGGGAGAGGGTGGAGCGGAATGTCCATATGAGTACTTGTGGACAGCAGGAAGCACCCCAAGAGGGACATCACCAAAGAGAGCTTGGGCTGCAAGAAAAGAATGTATAGTAAAATAGCAGCAGCCACAGACAGAATTTCTTGCAAGGCTCTTCCACAATTCCAGGGAGAACAAGGGCCCTCGAAAATGACAATAGTATATATCACCCTTAGTGAATGATGGATGTGGACCAGAATTGCTTTAATTAGAAAAGTAAGAAAAAATGACAGCATCTGTACAGGAAGAATGGCTATCATGACTCATAGGACTCAGCTCACAGTTCTACTCATGGCTATGATTTACTACAGCAAAGGGCTATCAAGTACAATCAATGAAGGGAAAAAGTGCATGGGCAAATTCAGGGAGACAAAGTATAAGCTTCCAGGGATCCTCTCCCAGTGGAGCCACTTAGGATGTACTTAAGTCTTTTAACAATGAGTTGCGACAACATATGTGAAATGTTGCAAACTAGAGAGGTTCACTGGAGACCCGTCCAGCGTTCTTAGTGGGGGCACCCTCTGGCAGATACCCAAATTCCAGACTGCCAGAAAGAAAGTATACGTCATCATAAACCGCATTGTTTGTGCAAATAATGGAAACACGGTGAGCCACTCTTAGTAGACAATGGTGGGAACCCTCTCAAAATCTAAGTTCCCAGGCACCAGCCACGGGCCAACTTTGTAAGCATGCCTTTCGAAAGACAGTGTCAAGCCTGCTGATGGTAACACTTTTCTGCACAGTACGGTTTTGGATTCTATTTAGGTAGGACGAGTTGATAGAAGAACTTTTGCCCTACTCTTGCTCCCCTTTAGAATGTATGAATTACCGTTGATGGTTTTGACTGGTCCTTTTCTCAGTTGTACCCTCAAGATTTTTAATTTGTGGAGGTGACTAAGTGATAACACAAGAGGCAACTGCCATTGACAGAGGAATTTATTACTAGTAGTTCCCAAGAGAAGGGCAGGCAGGGCCACACAGAGAAGCATCAGGTTTGTTCAGGAGGCAGAGGAGTGAAAAGAATGCATGGCCCAGAGCCTGTATTGCATTCCCTGCCAGAAAGGCAAGGCAGGAGTGGGGAAACAGCTTAGGTTTGATTAATGTCAATTAGCTAGTTTAAATGATGGCAGTGGGCTCTGGGCTATAGAGGTGGTCTCTGGTTTTCTGATACCTGGCTCTGGGTTGATTTGGGGCAAGGGAAATATGGCTTGGTGCGTGAGAGTTAGATAAAGGAGGTGCGTGAGGAAATGGACTCTGAATTGATTGGCTTGTATATGATGAGCTGTTTATGATCTCTGAGAGTCAGCTAGCCCTAGGAGGGACTTTTCTCCCCACCAGCAAACGTCCCAAGATGTCAAAACATTATAAAATAAAAACCATGATTACTACACCTTTAACTCAAGCTCTTTCTTGCACAGCAACCATGAAAACATTTAGAGTTAGCTGCATCTATTAGATTTCCACAATAGGCAGATCTATTTACAAACACTAAGAACATTGTTGGTACAATTAGTGTCAACTAGGATTTGTCATAGACTCTAAAGGAAAATGATTTATGAACATTTGAAGAAATGTTTTAGGTACATTTGAGAAGATAGTTGGAAAGAGACAAACAGAGGGATTCCAACTAGGTAGAAAGATCTATTTTATGAAAGTGGATAGGTAATATGTGAACATTGGTTAAATATTTGGTTTGCATGAACCAGAGTATAGACTGAAGTAAATCCAGTTGATTTAGAGCAAAGAGGAAAGGGAGTTTGTGACTGGTTGTTCTTAGTTATGTGAATTGAAAAGCAAAAGCAACCTGGAGTTACCTTTTGAGTTGGAAGACGAAGTATTCAAAATCATATGTGAGAAAGAGAAGACTTGTATCTCAGAATGAGAGAAGGAGAATGATTAAAGAGCCTAGAGATAGTTTACAGGTAGTAAGATCAGTAAAGGACTTACAGGGAAACAAGCCAGGAACAAATAGAGGCTGGATGAATAAGAATAGTAAAAGAGAAGACAAATCATTCAGTCTTGGCAATGTGAAGAATGGATGACAAGAAGGTGGAAACAACCCAAGTGTCCATCAGCAGATGAATGGGTAAACAAAATATCGTATGTATGTACAGTGGAATATTATCAACCATAAAAAAGAATGAAATTCCAATATATAGCACAGCATGGATAATCCTTGAAAACATTGTTAAGTGAAATAAGCCTGACACAAAAGGATATATATTCTATGACGCTACTTGTATGAGGTACCTAGATTGGGCACATTTATAGGAATAGAAAGTGGAAAGGTGGTTACCATGGAGCTGGTGGGGAGGAAAGAATAGGAAGTTATTCTGAATGGGTACAGAGTTTCTCTCTGGGATGATTAAAAAGTTCTGGAGACAGGCTGTGGTAATAGTTACACAACAACATGAATGTACTTAATGACAGTGAGTTGTACACTGAAAAATTATTAAAACGGTAAATTTTAGGTTATATTTATTTTACCATGATTAAAAAAAACACACACAATTGAAGCAAAAAAAAAAAAAAAAAGATGGCCATTGAACAGAGACTCCTAGATGACAAGCATGGAGAACAAGATGGATAGTGGTAAGTCTGAGAGATTTGAGAATTCCATGGCGGGTAAAGCTGATACCGGGGTCATAGGCTCGATATTCATATGGAACTAGCAGCTTTTTCTAGCGCCTGAGCACTGACTGCTCCGTTACCCCTTTTTGAGCACTATGTGAATGCGCAGTTTGGGACCAAGGAAGATGGGAGGGAGTACTGATAGCAAGGTACTGATAGTACATTTCAATGCTCCTGAAAAGTAAAATAAATTACTTATGACAATGAATCAGGAGGGTGGAGTGTGTGTGTGTATTTGTGTACGTGTGTGACATAGAAAGACGATTCATTTATGCTAGTAGTAAAACCATGGGGTATAACTCTAAGAACAGTAAATGAAAGGACTGGCTGTTTTTGTGGAAAGGACCAGATCAGCGCCTGGACCTAGAGAGCTGGTTTTCTCTCTGCAGTAACTGCTTGACCTTGGACAAGTCACTTACACTTTCTGAACTTTAGTTTTCTAAAATTGTCCTTCATTTCCATCCAAAATAAGGAAGCTATTCACTTTATTTCTGTATTTTTTAATAGGTATTTTTAAAATTTAAGATTTATACTTGTTAATTTTGTCTAAACTGAATCAATATGTCTACCTTTGGGGCCGACACTGTTGATAGCCAGCCTTGTCCTAGGGTTTGCCTCCTGCTAAGGAACTGAAAACACCAGATGCTCACTTTGCCAGCCTATCTTCCATCAAGAACATTAGCAGAATCCTCACCTATGGGACCGAAGAAAAGTCTGCTGGATTTCCTACTGGGTTTCTTTACCAGAAAACAAGACGTGAGAAGCAATGTCACTATTCCTCATCTACGCAACTCTTCTTCAGTCAGATACTGTTATGTCTGCAGCCCCCATCTCGCAGTCATGAGGGGACAAATTGAAGAACCAAGTCCTCAATCTTCTTAGGGTTCTTTTCGACTTCCTAATCACTAAATATTAAAGTGCCTACTTTCTCCAAGTAATTTACTTATTTATATTCCATCACTATAATGGTGAATCCCAAATAACTTGACTCAGACTGACAGCTTAGTATATCCAATTGCTCAGTAGACATCTAGGTCTAGTTGTCTAAAGGGCATTTCAAATTTAACATCATTTAAAACTACACATTTAATTTTCCTCTTAAAACTGCTTTTCTCATTCGTTTTTTTCATCACAGTAAATGGTCTGGCCAAAATGGTTTAGCCAATCCTTGATGCTTTTCTTTTAAAAAAAAAATGTGTAATCTATATCCAATCAATCACCAAATGCCTCTTTGTTCCACTTCTACCGCTGCCAGTCTAGTCCAAGCCACTATCAACTCTCACCAACACTATTGCAACAGTTTCTAAATCAGTTAAAGATTAAAACTGGCTGTGAAGAAATTGTTCACAAATGTATTGTTTTCTTGGACCAGGATTGTTGAGGTTGTAGAGGGTAAGTTATACCATAATGGGATCCACGGGCGCGAGTTCTCTTTCCCAGTGTAATCACAAGGATCTCTGATTGCTTCTCTTTCCTAACACTGTTATTCTTGCCCACCTTTGTGATTAAGAGCGATGAATGCTAGCTCTACCACTCATTTTTCCTGAAAGATTGCACCTAATTCTTAACATTGCTTCACCAGGACAAGCACGTGACCTGCCATTTTTTTTCCCCATGTATACAGTGCTACAAAGGATGCTGCTGGAGACTGTCTCGGTTTGACTATGATATCTCTCACCTTTAATAAACCTGAGGGAATCTGAAATTGCAGGGAGCAGCAGGCAGCCATAACCTGACCCTCACTCGGCCCCTCACAGAGCTGAATACTGTGGAACTCATTAAATATTCAGCAGTCTATCCCCAGTTTAAAACAAACAGAGGTGATCTTTTCAGGCCGTCTGGTGGGTCTGCATTACAACTGAAGAATGACTTTACTGCCTCATTAAACATTTAGGCTATTTCTTGGCTTCGTGCAGCTGTCGATCATCATTGACAGCAGATAGAGTGCAGCAGTGTAGACTTCCTTTAGTGCAGGAAAACTTTCATCATATTCTTATTGATGATTTTTGCAAAGATGACAGGAGCAAGGATGGAAGCAGTGGGAAAATAAGTACTCTAATTCCCAGAAAATTGGCACATACTCTCAAGAAATAGGTGTTAAAGCTATCTAATATCTAGGATGTTTGTAATAGCATCGTTACCATTTTTTTTTTTTTTCAGTTTTAAAATGCATTCTCTCTTGTTTTGTAGTCTTGATGAAAGCATAAGATTTCTAAGAGCTTAGCTAAAACCTTCAAAAACTTGCTCTAATATTCATACTAATAGCAACCTAAAAGACACTCAAGATTTAAGCTCTTCTGATTCCTTCAACTTGTTCCTTTGCATTCGGAGCTTTTTGTCCCTCCTAAATTTTACCATCATTATTTAAAGATTATTATTTTGTCATATTAATTGTTTCAGGAGCCCATCTGTGATTTTGGTGGTCAACTACTGCTTTCGGAGCATATATCCCAATGTCCCCAAGTAAGTGCTGAGTGCCCTGGGGATTCAAATATCTGTGTTCCCAATAAGCTAGTTTTAATGGTAACAAGAACAGTAACTACTGCATATTTGTAAAGTACTTTAAAATTGTGCTCACACTTCTTAAAAAATGTTTGTGAGACAACTTGGCATTTCTTTTTCTACCTCTAAAGCCAATGAAAATCTTAGAGATATTAAGTGTAAATTCATTTTAAGGTCTGAAATTATTTTGTCTCCCTTCCATCAACCTTTTCTTGCATTGTAGCTTTCTCCTCATGATCTCATAGAACCAAGTTTTAAAAATCTTTGTGCATAAATCGCATGCTGTTGCTTCTTTTGTTTGTTTGTTTTGGTCAAACTCTACCTTAGGGCAGGGGATTTTTATCATTTTTAATGCAGTGTGTCACAGAAGACATTTTATGGAATACCTCTGCCTTGGCCTAATTCTTCTGCTTTCTGTTAATTCTTAAATATCATTTAGTAATGAAATTCACACTGTCTCTGATCTCAGAGATTGTCTAATCTAAATTCTTCATTTTATAGATGTGAATCTGAGGTCTAGACAGGTGACATTCACCGCCTGAGGATTGTTTCAAGTCCTCAATTTTCTCAACCTATTTTTTGTCCTCTGGGATAGATTGTGTTATTTGTTATCAGGATCCTGGACTTTATGATACTCCACTTTGCTCCACATACCATGAGCAATTCTAGGGCATGTTTTTCTGAGTCGTATGTTTGTTTCTCCCCCTTTCTGGTACCTCTTCGGTTTTATCATTTTGTGTGTGTATGGAGGGAAAGATTTGGCCCTTGAAACCCAGATCTTGTCATCTTCTGCCTTAGACAAATTTATTAAACCAAGAAGAAATTGTGTATAAACAATGCTCCGTTTCCTCTGATGGTAGAATCAAGAATTGTTTTCTTAGTCCTTGTCCTCCTATCACAGGGCTGGCTACACAGTCTTCTATCCATCAGATCTCTGCACTTGTTTCTACGAGCCACATATTACCAACACACAGGAAGTTGATACCAAGAAACTACTTAGTTTAAGTTTTGTCCTACTTCCTTTTCTTAATGTCCAAATTTACCAGGTATATTTTATCCTTTCTACTTAATTTTTGTGTCACAGATTCCGCCCCCCCCCCCCATTTTTCTATATTTAAGGTATGTGGCAAGAATTTTCACTGGCCCAACTCCTATGCATAGGTTTTCAATAAAATTCCATGTTCTCTACTTTCTTTTGTGGTCTTGCATTTTGCTTTGTTGACTCTCCCTTCAAGTTCTCTGGGTTGTCAGATCTGAATGGCAAGCTAGAACATGAATTTAGTCATTTGCATGGAGACATAATAACCAAAATCACTGTCCCCTTGCCTGGACAGGACTGACTAAGCCATGACTCACCTTTTTCTAGACTTTGGGTTGGATGACAGTTTCCTAAGCTTTTCTCTCCTTGCAGTCAGATTATGGTACAATGGAGTAAAAAATACATGGGTCATATTCCAAACCCAGAGTTGTACCGTGGTCCCTTTGATAAGGGTTTTGCCAGCTCCTTACACATGCTGTGAAATTAGAGGCCTTTAGATGTTTATTGAAGTGGATATATTTTAATTTCCACGTTCCTGGCAACATTTTTCCAATGAGTATTTGGGTTGCCTATTCTAAATTGTGCTTGATTTCATCCATTAGATTTATTAGCTTTCCTACAAAGGTGGATTTTCTAATTTTTGACTCCATCATCTTCTTCTTTAAAGGATTTATCAAATACACAACAATTTCCAGATCCAATCTTTAGTAATGTCGGTGCTCTCCAGTTTTGAGTATTCTCCCTGTTTGCTTTTGCAGTTGACCCTTGCCAGCTCTCCACGTTCATTGTGCTCTCTTTTTGATCACTGCTCTCTGTAGACCCCTCTCTGCCTTCCATCTGGATGAAAATTCTGGAGATAAAGAGTGTGGTCTCAAGTTTCATAGCACAATAGCAACCTTACTCTCCATTTATCTGGTTCCCAAAGCACATGTCTGTGCTCAACCAGCAGCTTAGAATACCATGTAGAACTGCAGCAGATTTCTGTGCCAGCTCTTGTAGTCTATTCCTGGCTCCTGTCTACCATCCAAAATTTCACAAAGCTTGACATAGAGAAGTGCCATTCAGCCTATGGGCTTTGCTACACTTCAACCTCCTCCACTTGGTCAGAAGCCAATATACTTGAACCATGATGACTTGGTTCAAGGTGGTCATTGGAAGAACTCATACTCACGGAGGCCACTTCTGCCCTGGCTATAAAACAACTGTTAGAACATTTTTCTAGCACATGACTCAGTGTCATCTCTATGGGATCACATGTGAGAAGTGTCCTTTATGGTCCACTTTCGGCACTTCCACAGCATTTTATTTTCCATTGTTTTACAGCTGATTGTGTAGCTGCTTATCTCCTCTCTGTTGTCTCACTAGATTGTCAATTCCTGCCTTGCAGGCTCTAACTTACTCATCTCTACCTTGCCTACAGAACTATGTCCTAGAAGAAGTTGAATAACATGTCCGTATATGGAATTTCACAAACTATTTCATAGAACTGTTACAGTATGTGCAGAATCTTTTATGTGTGATGAACCATTAGGTAGCACAAGACCTTTCTGCAATTGTGATGGGTCTGAAAATCTGTTTTGAAGTTCTGACAGGACAGGATGTATTGTCTTTTGAAATAGCATTTAAAGGAAAGGAGATTTCGTGTTTTGATTCTGTCATCTTAGGATAGACACATGACCAAAAGGTAGGAGTTGATATGGTAAAGCAAAAAGCCACGTGGCTTGCTTCATCCTTAACTATCCTCCTTCTCTCTTTGTCTTCTCCAAGTTCCCAGTTTAAGCTATTCTTTTTGAAGAAGTCTTTCAGCCCTGTTTCATTAGGAGAGAGAGAATGTAAGGTAGAAAGAGAAAATGATACAGGAAGTTCTTTTCTGAGGAACCTATGTTCTTTGAAATAAAGTACAAATTTACATTTTCAGATCAGAAATATCTGGTTTGCCTTGAGGAAGGATTAGAAGTACCACAGCAGGAATATAAAGAAAAAGATTCCATAGCCAACCTGTCACACCTAGAGTAGGACTTCTGGGTCTGCAGAAAAGCATTTGTTTTTAAAGACAAGCTTTATGGAGAAAGAATTTCTTTAGCACCTGTTAAAAGCTGTCCTGTGAACCAGATCATAATAAAAGGCAGGGATAGAGAGACGTCAGCCTATGACATACGGTAGGGGGAATGTGTTAAAGAGGAGGGAAAATGTAGGGAACCTAGCGTGAGACACGCGTGTCCTAACCACCCCTCTGAGCAGGTGTCCAGAAGCCATGATCGGTAGGTGGAAACAAAAGCAAAGAGCTTTGTGTCCTACACCCCTTCTGATCCCTAGGAGGTTGACAATATCTACTGGTTGGCACATGTGCCTTGGTACATCCCTGAAGAAGAAATTTGCTTAACAGATGGGCCTGAGGCAGCTCCCAGCTCTCCACAGCCTGCAGGAAGCATGCAGGGAGCCAGGGGTCCTTAAGTGGCCCACCTAAGAAATTCAGAGATTCTGGGAGGATAAAAGACTATTTGAACCCTGAGGTCAGGATAAAGAAGCTGCAGAGTAAAGGAAAGTAGCCAGCATGCTGGAGCGAGGGGCGGGGCAGTTATTGATCCTTGTCAGTTACCAGTGTGCGGCTCGGAGCAGACCTTTCCTGTGCTGAGAGGCCTGGAGCCTGGAAGGAAGGTGGAGAGAGAGAAGCCAGCTAGAGGAGAAGACTGTCCTTAGTCAGGGAAGGCGTTTGTTCACTGAATCCATAGGTAACGTAATAGCCCTTTGAGGTAAATAATATTTTTATTTTGTGGCTAAAGGAGCTATGGCTCCTAAAGTTGAAGGTAATTTACCCAAGTTCATTTAATGACTAGCGGGCTCCGGGCTAAATTCAGCATTCAACTCCAGCTGTTCATCCAGGTGCTTAGCATTACTTTCTCTGTGACTTCGAAGCTTTTTAAGTTTTCTGGTTTGACTTTTAGATGTCTTGTTTAATTCTTCAAAGATACACACTCCAAACAAAATTCAGTGTGGTTTAGCACTGCAGTAATGAGTCAATCAATTATCTTGTAATAAAAATGCTCTAGTAATCCCAAATGTAAAGCTCTACAAAGGATAAAAGTGGCGATTGGAGAAACCCCTGCCTAGTTCTCCCAGGTGTTTTATGACTCATTCATTTGGAGCTTATTGGTTTTAGATTTTAGACTCCAAACTGGAAAGGAGATAGTTAAACATAACAGAATATTGAATTTTCAAATGCATCACATTTGAAGCACTTTTCTTTTTCCTTGTTTTGCTTATGGTCAGAGTGTATGATAAAGATCTAGCTCAATGCCTATATTTTCCTCATTAATTAACCAAAACAGAAAGTATCCCCAACAGAAACTTCATTCCTTAATCAAGATTTTGTCATAATTTATATTCTCAACTATTTTTTGAGATTTAAAAAATACACATTTATCACAAGAAAAAACTAATGAAGGAAGGGATGGTGATGGCATCAGCTCTCGGCCTGAGGAGGTATCTTCGTTCCATGTGGTTGTGGCTCAGAACAGAGGAGCACAGGAAACAAGGTAGTTAGAGCCCGTCAGAGGCCAGTCCTTACTGACTTGAAGTTCCTCACCTCATCTTCCGCCAGCACTTCCCCGGTAAGTAAAACTGCAGGACCTGTAAGACCAGAGTGGAGGGAGGTGCAGGTTGACTGTACACAAGCCTAGTTATATGCCACTCCTCTTATTTAGTTGGGAGATAAAGTATATGTTCACATTATATATTTAGTTTGACCTAACACCTCATCAGAGTAATATGTATTTTGCTTATGAATACAAGGCTAAGAATTACTGTTGGGAGTTATGCTGAGGTTTTTGTAAGACATATAGGGGTGTTGGAATGTCTTGACCCCTGTAAAAGTATAATATACTTGACTTAATAATTGCTTGCCTGAGTTTTTGAAATTGCTTAATTTTTATTTAAATTTGAAAATACTGGAAATGATTGAAAAGACATATTTAGCACTGGACCTGACTGTGTTTGTCCTTCAAACCTTGGGTGTCAACATGAAGTACAGTGTTTCTATATTCCACAGCCAGGCACACTGCCTGGCCTGGGTTTTAAAATATGGGAACCAGAGCTCGGTAAATGTTGCTGGACACTTTACTGGTTGAGATCTTCGAAATAGATCAATAAAACCTCGTATCATGATTCCAAAAGGATTATATCCACCTCACTAGAGAGTTAAGTTTAATGAGTGTTAGGGAATAAAATTGACACCTTTCTTAAAAATTATAATGTTCTCACAATATGGGCAAATTCAACAGGAATAAGAAAATACCAGTTCTTCTCATTTAGCTGATTTTTAAATTTAATATAAGTTAAAATCAATTTAGGTACATTTAACAATTATGGCAAGATTGCAACAGCATTACAGAAATTTAGCAATTTCCCATGCCTCCCCTCCCCCACCCCCAGAACTAATATCATTTTGGTGTGTCTAACCAGTGACTCCTCAGCTGACCCCCATATCTGAATAACCTCGGAAGCTTGTTCCAGTGCAGATCTCAGTTTCCTCCTCTGAGTTGGAATCTATGTGGGCAAGATCTGTGGATTTATATGGTTAACAATCTCCCCAGCTGATTCTGATTTGCGGCTGGGAGATTAACTTGTTCGGCTACTCAGGGGATCGTTTTATCACCAGTTTATCCAGAGGGCTCACTCTGGGCTTTGCTGCATAGATCATCTCTGCCTCAGGGCAGTAGGAAGCCACTTAAGACTCAAAGCTGGAGATGGCCTTATTTGCTTTTTAAAGCTCATTCTGGAGTGAGTGAGTAAATAGAATTTGAGAGGAGCAAGACTTGGTGTCTGGGAGACAAATTATGAGACATGGTGAGGCTGGAGAGAAGTAGATGCAGCCAAGGAATGTTTAGAAATTGGAATTGGTAGAACCTGGAGATGACTTGATTTAACCTATTTCTCATTTGGAAAAAAAAGTGCAATTCACTGTCAGTGTTAATTTAATTTTACATAAACAGAGGCTGAAGCAAATCTGACTGGTTTTTAATGTGAAGATAAAATATAAAAACTGTTCTTGGAGTTATTTCTAAACAGAACTTGTCTCTAATTCTAATATAACAGATGCATACATAAATCAAATTCATCAAATGAATCTTCAGCTAACTCTTCTAGAGTGATCTAACATCATGTGTAGGAATGCTATGGTTTTCTAGGATTCGACATTTTCAGCAATCAAGAATTAACTATTTTGTAAATGAAAGTACCACTACTAAAAATGGAATGCTATAAATAGAATGATGTCATTTGTTCCCAAAGACTATTGATACACTAGAGTGATGAAAAAATAATAATAAATGTGAGATATTTCGTGACATACTTTGGGGGTAAGGTTAAGACTATAATCCACGAGTTATCTTAGGATAAATACTGCAGCCGAGTATTCTCAGGGAAAACGGGAAATGGATTAAGAAGGAAAAATGACCTTTTTTTTAGGCTTAGGAAACAGGTAAGGACTGTTTGTTGAGATAGGACCCACAACCTTAATTGTATATATCTTGTATTATAATTTGTCTCAAATACTTTTCTAAAAGGTGGCATTTACATAGGTATACTAATTTAGGCAAAATATAATTATCATTATAAGGTGATCTTCAAGAGGGAAAAATAGTAACTTTCCAGTGGAGAAATCAGGCAGATACCACTTTAACCAAGTGATCCAAATCAATGTCACCAGGAATAAGACATATACCCACACCATGTACCCACTGATATGCACTGAGAAGGGCACAACATCACATCGGGGATATTCTTTTCTTTCTTTCTTTCTTTCTTTCTTTCTTTCTTTCTTTCTTTCTTTCTTTCTTTCTTTCTTTCTTTCTTTCTTTCTTTCTTTTGTTCTTTCTCTTCCTTCCTTCCTTCCTTCCTTCCTTCCTTCCTTCCTTCCTTCCTTCCTTCCTTTCTCCCTCTTTCTTATGCCTACAGCACCTGGTCTTCCTAGGTGGTCTCCCATCCAAGTACTAACCAGGCCCAACCCTGCTCAGCTTCCAAGATCAGACGGGATTGGGCTTGTTTAGGGTGGCATGGCCATAGAGACATAGGGCATATTCTTACCAAAAATGCATAACTTCTTTCTAGTTATAAGAAAACAGACAAGCTAAAAATAAGGGGCATTCTACAAAGTAACTGGTCAGTCATCTTTAAAGGTGTCAAGGTCATTGAAAGGCAAGGAAAAATTGTCATAGACTGAAGGAGACTAAGGGGATATGACAACTGGATACAATGTGGAACTCAGCAGAAAAAAGATATTTAGTGGGAAAACTGACTAAGTTTAAAAAAGGTGTGTAGGTTAGTACTATATCAGTGATAGCTTTCAGGTTTTGATAATTGTACTATGATACAGGAGATGCTAAATTAGGGAAATCTGGGTGAAGAGCATATGGATTCTCTCTGTACTATTTTAACAATTTCTATGTACATGTAAACCACAAAGTTAAAAAGTTATCAGCAACATTCATATTTGTAACAATTAAAAAAATTTTTTTTTAGTAAAAGCTACTTTTCTAAAAGGTATACAAGCTTCTGAGATTAAAATAAAAACATTGGTGCTTGGAACAAAGTGTATGTAAGGTGGCTAATACATATGTGAATTAGTTCTGATCCCTGTGTGTCTTCCTTCATCAGTTTGGACTGGTTCAGGCTACAAAACCTCTATTTCCACCACCTTGATTGTTGCTCTCAGCTGAAACTCTGACATTATGAGATTGCTGAGGGTAAACTCCTGCGTCACACGTGAGGCCACGCAACAGAGCTCCTGGGCTGAGATGCCAAGAACAAGAGTGAGGCGAACTCCATCTGTGATGTCTGTTCTCCAGTTTCTCTTCTGGAATCCTGCCTTCCTGGAACCTACTTCCCTACTTCGACCATTCTCTCCCTTGCCAAGTAAACCTGAAACCCACATCACCCACGTTAGCCATTAGCCAGCACAGCCTTGCTGTTTAATAGGAAATAGCAAAACCAACTCAGAAGTTCAGGTGTTAACAATCACTGAAGCCCCTCCCAGTTACCCTCCCTCCCAACATGCATTCACAGTTAACAACAGTCCCCGGATGAATTAGAGGGAGTTTTACTCTCTGAACAAGACCCAAGCAGTGGCAGAGCTGGGGAGTTCCCCCTTGTTCCTGGAGTCATCAGGTATGTGCAAATTCTGGGGACAATTTGTGGGGAACTCGGCGTTCTGGAAAAGGCCAATTACAGGGCCAATCCCCTGAACGTCTCAGGGAGTTGTTATGTGTTAACTTCTATCATTTCCTCTAGAATTTAAGGTTGTTATGTATTTGTTTCTTTTTAGTAGTTAACATTTACTGAGCATTTACTATGCCAGGCACAGAGCTTGGATTATTTTTTCCTTTTCAAACAATTTTATTTATTTTTAATTTTACATCAGTTTCAGGTATATAGTATATAATTTATAATATAAATTATACCATTTATATAATTTACAAGGAGGGTTATGTTATGATGCTGACCTTGTTTTCAGGTTAACCTCCATAAGACTTCCTCTTTAAAATGGCTGGAAGCTCTTTGATACTAAAGCCTTTAGTATTTTGAAACGAGAGAACAGCGTTATATTTTCATTACCAACTAAATGTAAATCACTTTCTAAATCACATACTACCATTAAAGTAGTTTGTTTACAATTCCTAAGGTTATTTGGCATTAATAATTCCCGTAAATGCCCACTAAGACATTTTTCTCTTGAACAGTAGAACAAATGATAGCGTTTTTAGTCGGCTACCCAGCGTTAAAGGACACCTGCTTGCTTTTCTCCTGACTGCCTTAGCTGCTGTAGTAAGGCCTCTGCAGGAGGCCCTGAGCTTCTGAACAGAGAGAAACTTGTGAAGTAGATTCGGGGCATTATTGGTAGGCCCCAGTAGTAATAGTCTGATTTTACAGGGACCGACTCAGTAGGAGGGAGAGAGACAGCTATGCCAGAGAGGTGAACTCTGAAACAAAAACTGCTGCCCAAAATAGTCCTCATCATCTTTGCCCGAACCTGATAACACTTTAATCTCAATGGCTCCATGTCACCTGCCTTTTCTAGTTGACATTGTAATTTTCCAGGTGCCTATTCCTGGATAATGAGTATCCAGAGATTCATTGGTCTTTATTTTTATTTCACTATCAGAGTTTATTTTGACAACTTTATCGAGGTATAATTTACATACCATAAAGCTAACCCATTTCAAGCGAGCAAATCATTTTTTTGTAAATTCACTGGGTTTTGCAACAACCATTTCTGTAATGCAATTTTAGAACATTTCATCACTCAGTTAAGTCCAATTTCTACCCCTCCCCCACCGCATCTTGTTATCTATGTTCTGTTTTTTGATAGATTTGCCTTTTCTGGACATTTCATATAGATGGAATCATATAGTATGTGGTCATCCATGTCTGGGTTCTTTCACTTGGCATGTTTTTGTGGTTCGTTTACAGGTAGTATGGTAGTTTGAGGTAGTAGGTCAGAATTATTTTTGTGATGGCGGGTTTTTGTTGCCCCAATCCCAAATTCCTTAAAGGTGCTAAGACCATCTGCTCTTTAATTGCACCTTCTGCTTTTCTTCATGTCCTCTTACAGTCAGTTTTCCATGTGGATGTTGGGTCTGACCCTGTTTGTTCCCTGACCAGCACCTCGGATGGCATCACCTGTGTAGAGCTGCCCTGCCCTCTCCAGTTTGTCCCATCATGTTTAAATATCAGTTCAAATGTTATTTCCTTAAAGACCCCCCTCTCTAGCCTCCTTGACTAAAATAGCATCCCTTGTCAAGGACTATTCACTCACTTTGCCCCATATACTTTCATAGTTTATTCCTGAAATTATGTTTTCTGTTTATTTTTAAAAATGATTTTGGGGGGAATTTGTTAATATTTTCTTCAATATTTCTTCTTCTTTTTTTTTTTTAACATACAAAATGTCAAAGGAAAGGAGACATGCATTTTTGGTCCACTCTCATTTCGCACATATAAAGTTAGACTTGTTTTTTCCATCCTCCCACTCCCCTCTCCTTTGGTAGCTGTCAGATTGTTCTCGGTATCTGTGTGTCTGTTTCTATTTTGTTTTGTTTATTTATTTGTTTTGTGTTTTTAGATTCCACATATAAGTGAAATCATACAGTATTTGTCTTTCTACATCTCGCTTATTTCACTTAGTGTAGTATCTGCTAGGTCTATATATGACACCTTTTTTATCCATTTATCTGTTGATGGACGTCTGTGTTGCTTCTATGTCTTGGCCGGTACCAGTAATGCCGCAGTGAACACTGGGATATATACATCCTCTCCAATTAGTGTTTTCGTTTTCTTTCTCTGGATAAATACTCAGAAGTAGAATTGCTGGGTAATGTGGCTGTTCTATTTATAATTTTTTGAGGAATCTCTATAGTGTTTCCCATAGTGGCTGTACCAGGGTTTTGTTTTCTCCACATCTTTGCTAGCACTGGTTATTTCTTGATTTGCTGATGAGAGCCATTCTGACCACTGTGAGGTGATATCTCACTGTGGTTTGAATTGCATTCCCTTGATGATTACTGATGTTGAGAATCTTTTCATATATCTGTTGCTATCAGTAGGTTGTCTTTTTGTTTTATTGATTTCCTTCTATGTGCAAGACCTTTATAGTTTGATATAGCCAGTTTGTTTACTTTTTCTTTTGTTTCTCTTACCTGAGGAGACATATTCAAAAAGATATTGCTGAGAGCGATGTCAAAGAGTTGCTGCTTGTGTTTTCCTCTAGGACTTTCATGGTTTCAGGTCTTACAGTTAAGTCTTTAATATGCTATTTTTTTTTTTTTTTTGTAAGTGGTATAAGAAAGTAGCCTGATTTCATTTTTTTTTTTGCATATGTCTGTCTTATTTTCCCAGGACCACTTATTGAAGAGACAGTCTGTATCCGATTGTATATCCTTGCCTCCTTTGTCATAGATTAATGGACTATATAAGTGGATTTATTTCTGGGCTCTCTATTCATTGATCTATGTAACTGTTTTTCATGCTAGTACCATACTATTTTGATTATTGTAGCTTTATAGTATACTTTGATATAGAAAGCATGCTACCTTCCATTTTATTCTTTCTCAATTTCTTGGGCTGAGATTTATATTTGAGATATATATTTTAGGATTAGTTGTTCCAATCGTGTGAATACCATTGGTATTTTAATAGGGATTGAATTGAATATGTATATTGTTTTAAGTAGTAGGATATTTGAACAATATTAATCCTTCCAACCCATGAGCAAGATATGTCTTTTCATTTATTTGTATCTTCTTAAATTTCTTCAGTTTCTTAGTTTTCAGAGTAAAGGTCTTTCACCTTTGTTCTTAGATTTATTCCTAGATACTTTCTGCTTTTTTATGCAATTGAAAATGGGATTCAGTTCTTAATTTCTCCCTCTGATTGATTGTCTATAATTGATGTACAGAAACAACAGATTTCTGTATCCTGCAACTTTACTGAATTCATTTATTAGTTCTAATAGCTTTTGGTGGAGTCCTTATGATTTTCTGTCTATAGTGTCATCTGCATGCAATGAGTTTTACTACTTTAATTGGGATGCCTTTTATTTCTTGTCTGATTGCTGTAGCTAGGATTTCCAATACTATGTTGAATAGAAGTGGTAATAGTGGGCATCCTTGTCTTGTTCCTGATCTTAGAGGAAAAGCTTTCAACTTTTCACTGTTGAAAATGATGTTAGCCATGGGCCTATCATATATGGTCTATATTATGATGAAGTACTTTCCTTCTATATGCATTTTGGTGAAAATTTTTATCATAAGAGGGTGTTGAATTTTGTCAAATGCTTTTTATATATCTATTAAGATAGTTATATGATTTCGATCCTTTTTCCTTTTTGACGTAGTGTATTGTGTTGATCTGTGGATATTGAACCATTCTTGCACCCCTGGAATATATCTCACTTGATCATGGTGTTGATCCTTTTAATCTATTGTTGATTTCAGTTCGCTAATATTTTGTTGAGGATTTTTACATCTATGTCGATCAGGGATATTGGCCTGTAATTTTTATTTATGTATTTTTTATTTTTTTGTGTCTTTGGTTTTAGTATCTGAGCTGGCCTTATAAAATGAGTTTGGAAGTATTCCCTCCTTTTCTATTTTTTGGGATAGTTTGAGAAGCATAAGAATTAAATATTCTCTGCATCTAAGAATTAAATATCCACCTACGAAGCTGTATGGTTCTAGACTTTTGTTGGGAATTTGATTACTGATTTAATTTTATAACTAGTAAACAGTCTGCTCAGATTTTGTTTTCTCTGAATCAGTAATAAAATATTGTTTCTAAGAATTTACTCATTTTTTCTAGGTTGTCTTATTTGTTGGAGTATAACCGTAGTATTCTCTTATGATACTTTGTATGTCTGTGAAGTTGGTTGTAACTTCTCTTACACTCCGAATTTGCGTCCTTTCTCCCTTTATTCTTAAAAAGTGGCTAAAGATTTAACAATTTTGTTTACTTTTTCAAAGAACCAGCTCTTAGTTCTATTGATCTTTTGCTTATTTTAGTCTCTGTTTCATTTATTTTTCACTCTGGTTTTTATTTCTTTCTCACTTAGGGCATTGTTTATTCTTTTTCTAGTACCTTCAGGTGCAAGGTTAGATTGTTTGAGATTTTCCTTGTTTCTTTAAGTGAGTCTGTCTTGCTATGTCTCTCTTACAACTGCTTTTTGCTGTGTTGATTTCAGAACTTGATTTTTCCATTTTCATTTTTCTCAAGGTATTTTTTATTCTCTTTGAATTCTTCATTAACCTGTTTATTGTTTAGTATTATGTTGTTTAGCCCCCAGGTGTTTGTGTTTTTTCCAGTTTTCTTTTTGTAGTTAATTTCTAGTTTCATACCTTTTGTGGTCAGAAAAAATGTTTCATATGATTTCAGTCTTATTAAATTTATTGAGATTTGGTTTGTGGTCTAATATGTGATCTATCCTGGAGAATGTGCCACATACCCTTGAAAAGAAGATGTACTCTGCTTTCGAATGGAACATTCTGTAAATATCAAATTAGAACAGATGACCTTAAGGTCTACATTTCCTTGTTGATAATCTGCATGGATGGTCTATTTGGCAATGTAAGTGGGGTGTTAAAGTTCTCTACTGTTATTGTATCACTGTCAGTCTCTTTATATCTGTTAATACTTCCTTTATGTATTATGCGATCCTGTTAGGTGTATAGATGTTTACAAGTTGGTAGTTTGATCGCTTTATTATTATGTAATGTCCTTCTTTTTCTTTCGTCACAGTCATTGTTTTAAAGTCTATTTTGTCTGACTGCTACTAGTAGAAGTATTACTACTCCACATTTCTTTGTTTCCGTTTTTATGAAGAATGTTTTTCTGTATCTTCACTTTTAGTCTTTGTATTCCTTTAGATCTGAAGTCTCTTCTAGGCAACATTATAGATGGATCTTTTTTTTTTTTAAATCCATGCAGCCACCCTATGTCTTTTGAATGAAGTATTTTGTTCATTTATATTTAAAGTAATTATTGATAGATATGTACTTATTGTCGTTCTGTTAATTGTTTCCTGGTTGTTTTTGTAGTTTTTCTGTTCCTTTTTTATTCTTCCTTTGTGATTTCATTACTTTTTTTTACTGATATGTTCGAATTCCTTTCCATTTGTTTTTTGTGTATCATAGGTTTTTGGTTTGTGGTTACCCTGGGATTTATATATAACTTCTTGTGTATATGGCAGTTTATTTTAAGTCAATGGTCACTTAAATTTAAATACATTCTAAAAGTACTATAATTTTACTCCATCCCACTCCATGTTTTATGATCCACTACCTTTACTATACGTTTGCCTTTACCAGTGAGATTTTTCTTTCACATATTTTCTTATTTTTAGTTTTGGCCTTTTCCTTTCCACTTAAAGAAGTCATTTAATGTTTCTTGTATTGCATTTTTAGCAGTAATGAACTCTTCACTTTTGCTCGTCTGGGAAACTTTTTCTCTCCTTCAGTTCTGAATGTCAACCTTGCTGGATAGAGGACTCTTGGTAATAGATTTTCTCCTTTCACTGCTTTGAATATATCAAGCTATTTATTGTCTTCTGGTCTGTGGAGTTCTGCTGAAAATTCAACTGATAGTCTTGGGAGCATTCCTCTGTACATTACTAGTTGTTTTTCCCTTGCTGGTTTTAAGGTTTTCTTTCTCTTTAACTTTTGACATTTTAATTACAATGTGTATTGATGTGGGTCTTGTTGGGTTCACCTTGTTTGGGACTCTGTGCTTCCTGGACGTGGATATCTGTTTCCTTTGCCAGGTTAAGGAAGTTTTTGTCATTATTTCCTCAAATAGGTTTTCTATCCCTTTCTCTCTCCTCCTTCTGGGACCCCTAAAATGTGAATGTTAGTATGCCTGAAGTTGTCCCAGAGGTCCCTTAAACTCTCATTTTAAAAAATTATTTTTTCTTTTTACTGATTGGGTGATTTCTACTACCTTGTCTTCCATGTCACTGATCTGTTCTGCATCACCTAAACTGCTGTTGATTTCCTCTAGTGTTGTTTTAATTTTATTCTTCAGTTCTGATTGCGTTTTTAAAACATTTTCTATTTATTTGTTAAAGTTCTCACTGTGTTTATCCATATTTCTGAGTTTGGTGAGCATCCTTATGACCATTACTTTGAATTTTTAGTATGGTAGACTGCTTATCTCTATTTCAGAAAGGACAAGACCAAAACCCAGAATATTTGGAACATAATTCTCTTTTCTCCTCACTTTGCCTAAGATTCTGTGTTTGCTTCTATGTATTAGATCAGCTGCATCTCATAGTATTAAGAGTGGCTTTATGTGGAAGCTGTCCTTGAGGCCCAGGAGCACATTGTCCCGTAGTTACCAGGGCCATGTATTTAAGGAGTGTCTTCTGTGTGGGCTACATGCACCCTCCTGTTATGATTGTACCATGACTGTTATGAGTGCTCTGTAGCAGGGTTCCCCAACCCTGTGGCCTCTTAGGAACCAGGCTACACAGCAAGAGGCAAGTGGGGGGCAAGCAAGCAAAGCTTCATCTGTATTTGTGGCTGCTCCCTAGTGCTAGCATCACTGCCTAAGCTCCACCTCAGATCATCAGGCACTAGATTCTCATAGAAGCACTGGTCCCTGGTGCCAAATATGTTGAGGATTGCTGCTTTGTAGGATGGGGCCGGCCCCTGGCTCAGCTGTCTAAGGCCCAGCTCTAACTGCTAAAAGCACACTAGTGGGCTGGGTTGGCCCCTGGCTGTGAGGCTCATTCGTGATGGTTGTGAACATGCTGGTGTGTGGGGCAGAACCTCGACAAGGCTGCTGAGGGTTTGGCTGTGACTACTGTTGACATGTTGGTATGTGGGTCAGGCCTCCGTGTGCGTGGCTGAGGCCTGGCCTCTACTGTTGCAAGTGTGTTGGTGTGCAGGGGCTAGTCCCGTATGGGTTGCTTTAATGCCACCTGCTGGGTGCTGGGGCTGAAGAAACACTTTGGAGGCCCACTGGAATCTATGGGGGACAGGGCATCACTTTTGAGGCCTGCTGGGTGCTGGGGGGAAGGGTGCTGCTTTGGAGAGTGGTTGGTTTGGGTGAGTCCTCAAGGGAATGTCAGGTGGGTGAATAGTTAGGTTCATGGACAGTATCAGTCCTGGTGCCCACCAGTGGGGGCCAGCTGGGTGGAAGGAAAGCAAACAAAATGAAGAAAGAATGGGTCTTCCAGTGCTTGCATTCCTGGAGATAGCCCAAACTAATCCTCTGGCACATACCCTAAAATTAGTATATCTCCTTCTCATGTGATCCAGGCATCTTTCAGACTGCTGTCTCTCTGCTGTGACTCAGCAAATGAGTTAGTACAATGGGCTCTTTAAGCAAGGATTCTCAGTTTCATCTCTATGGGATGTAAGCTTTGCTGATTCTTGCAACCAGATATTACGGAGACTCCTTTACCTGGTGCCGGTCCCCTGGGCTGGGTCTCAGATGTCTCACTCTTCAGAGCGGACTCCCTGAGGTGGTGGTATCCCTGCTGGTTACGGGATGCTGTACTGTTGCCGCTTGTACACTCTGTGTGGCTTTTTCTTTCTATCCTCCAGTGTAGAGACTCTTCTGTTAGCATTCAGGTTGTTCTCAGAGGTAGTTGCTCTCTCTATATACAGTTGTAGTTTCGATGTGTCACGGGAAGACGTGAGCTCAGGGTCTGCCTACTCCATCATCTTGACCCTTTCCTCTTTGTTGAAGTTCTTACTTTGTTCATCCATTTGTCTCTCCAACTTGGTGAGTTTTTTTTTTTATGACTGTTACTTTGAACTCTTTATTAGATAAACCACATATCTTCATTTTATTATGGACTTTTCTGAGGTTTTATCTTTATTGTTATTATTTGAGAAATAACCCTGTTTCCTCATTTTCCTTGACTCTGTTGGTATGCATTCGATAAAACAAACAAACAAACAAACAAAAAACAAAAACCCCACCCCTTCCAGTTTTGAAGGAGTGGCCTCCTATATGAGACGAAGCTTATTATTCAACCCTGCTCTAGCTCCTGGTTGTCTCACACCTTTTTGATTGTCCAAGCAGCCTACTTTACTCTTAGTGGCTCCCAGTAGGTGAGAGTGTACCCAGATCTGTCAGTGTCTCAAAGAGGAGGATCTCAGTCAGCACCTAGATACAGGTTGATGGAAAACCAGACCGTGAGACAACACCTCTCACAGTATGCAAATATTCCTCTTTCAAGGAAAGACTGGGAGATGGGCATTTGCTCCCTCCACAGAGCCCTGGCGTAATAGCCCTCAAGAACTGTTCCTTTGTTTGCTACTGTCCCAATCAATGCAAGAACAGAAGCCCTGTGAACATAAGCCCCGCTAACCACAAGAGCCAGGCTGTCAAGGGATCTGGCACAGTCACAAATGCTGGGGTTCTGTACATGTGTACGAACTCCTTCCTAGGAGATACAGGCAACCTGGAGCCAAGCAGAGTGAAAAGATGGCTCCTACTGTCCTCTGTGAACTTTGGAGAGTTTTTCAGTAGGCCTCTAGATGTATGTTAAATTAGAAGCCTGCCTCTTAGGTAAGCCAGTGTCTTTCACAGAAAGATTGGATGCTTTTCAGTTGGCAGCCTCTCTGCTGGGCCCAGGTGGGTAACCAGGTGAGTCTGTGTGAGCCCTCTAAGAACTGTTTCTTGGGTGAGTTAAATAGGTGAAGGTGGTCAAAATGTACAAATTTACAGTTATAATTAAGTTCTGGGATGTAATGTACAACATGGTGACTATATTTAATAATACTGTACTGTATATTTGAAAGTTGCTAAAATCTTTAAAAAAACTATTAGTATTTTCTATATTGTAGTTTATTTTTGCCTTTAGAAGTAAAAATGTGATCAGACTGCAAAAAAAAAAAAAAAAACTGTTTCCCAGTTCACTATAGTTTTGTGGCTATCATGAACACAAGTCCCATTGCCTTTCAGAGAGATGATTTGGGGGCTTATCTCTCAGGTGATTTTTAGGAGCTGGGGCGCCAGACGTCGGGCCCAAACCCTTCGTTTCTCAGGGAGAAGTTTGGAGTTGTGAGTTCCTTCCTGACTGTGGGTGGCTGTCCCAGCCTCTTCTGTTTCGTCATGGTTTTTTTTTCTCTCTCTTTCTCAATGTATAGGAGCCATTCCTCTAGTGTTTGGGTTTCTTCCAGAGGACATTGTTCTGCATGTTGCTGTAGATTCAGTGTCTCCTTTGGAGGAGGTGAGTTCAGGATTCTCCTGTGTCACCATCTTCAACGGAACCCTTTTGTTAATCTCACTAGCCTAGTGGGGCAAGAGTGTGGTGTCCAGGATCCAACTGCCAGGGTTACTGCCCTGCCTCCCTACTTCCTGGCTGGGGAACTCGGGCCTTTGCCAAATGCGGGTAAGGGTAGCACATTGTTTATAAGGCTGCTAGAGGACAAACACATCCACACACAGTGCTTAGAGAAGGTTGGCATAAGGGCCTCAGAACTTAATTTATCTGTCTCCTCCCTCTGGAGTGTCATGTTTGTGAGGGCAAGATTTTTCTCTTTATACCCCCAGCCTCTGGAATATGAATGAATGCAGAATATGGTAAATATTCCTCATTCATTGGCCTCAGTCCTCATCCCATAGGCCTGACCATCCCCTTACAGTGCGACCGTTGCTATTTTACAGACCCCTCACAGCTTTCCCACCTTTCCTTAACTTACCTTTGGATCTTTGTAACTCTTCTGGGTATTGGCTGTGTAGTTTGCCTTGGGGAACTCCCCGAGGCTGGTAAAATTGTCTGATAAACATGGAGAGATTGGTGATAAGCTTTCTTAGCTGAAATTTAAACTTCAAAACAAGCAGCACCATTTATTTGTATGTAACTGCCCAAGCTTTAGTGATAGTTATTAGGAAATATGACTAATTGCAAAGTTTTACAATATTCTAAGTGTGTCATATTAAATGTCCTAAATGTGTCTTTATCTTACTGAGGTGTCAAATGCTTTGTAGTGTTCAGTGAGGTCCTGTGATAAGGCAGTTAGACCACATGTGCAATATATGTAGCTCCCCCCCTTCCCCATCCCCCGCAAATACCAAAGACTAACATAAGACAGAGCAGAGGGCCATAGCACAGGTCATGGAGATAAGTAGCATCTAACAGGGAAGATATCCTCAGATCTGGGAAGGATCCCAATCCAAAAGCTTAATTCCAATGTTTAAGGCTTTAAAAAACTGCCTTCAGTTTGTGGGCTCAGTAGTTCAGCTAAAATTTAGATATGAACATCACCTGGGGAACAGAACTCACAATTGGCGGCCAGTTATATGCTAGGCACTTGGAAGTGTATTACTTTGTTAATTTCTCATGCTTGCCAGTTACTAAATGACAGAGTTGGGATTTGAGCCTGGACCTAACTGACCTCTGAAGCTGAGACCCTGCATACTATATTTCTCCTTTCTGCTGTTAAGCAGGGGACTTCAGTAGGAAGTATGGCTGGATTTTGTGCAAGCTTGAAATGTTCTGGACCAAGAGGGTATAACTCAGCAGTCTGCACCTCAAATGACCCAGCAGCTGGTCCAGGAAGAAGGCCGCCTTTGGCCAATCTATGCAAATGCATTTTATTATTTTTTTCTGCCATGCTGGTCAGCAGTTACATGGCATTTAGTGTTAACATCTCTCTGGGTAGATGATGTCAGTCTCTGCAAGCACTGCTAGCTAGTGGCACACCCTTTCTCTGGGGGTTATGGTGAATCATATGTTCAATGGCAGCGGAATTATATGGTGTTTAAACAAATGACAATAGAAACATGATTCTATAAGAGAAAAACCAAACCAAACCTTTCAGCCATGGTTGGTAGGCACATATAGGGAACTCGAAAGAAAGCACGAATGTGTACAAACTGGAAAAAGGAATTACTTGGAAAAGTAATGGGGGAAAAACAGCTTGAGAAATGCTGAAATTTCTGACTTCAAGGTAAGTTTGGATCAATTTATCTGAGTAGTTCACTCATGTGGTCTCAGTTTCGTATCCCAGTACTCTGATTTCCAGAAATACTTTGTAACCAAACTGATAGACAACAAGATGAATACCCTTTACTTTCTGGTCCACTGATTTTTAAAAGGAGGCATCCAAATCAAGAACGCCCCAGAGCAGATTATCAGCTCACTGAGTGGTTAATACGTTAACATTCTATGACTTCATTGGAAACTAACTTGTATGGAAAGGCAAACTGCTTATTCCTATAGAAAGTGACATGGTCCAAAATGACTGCCCTTCTGGGATTGCCCCACAACACAAAGGAACCAGGAATAAAGCCTCCATTCTTAAATAACATTTATTACTGTTGCAAAGAAGTCTTTTTTCATGAGAACAGTTCTCATATTTAATTAGAGATATATTGGTTATGATTATAGAAGCAAATTTCACTGAGGTGTCATATGAAGTATGCCTGACTACGACTCTTAATTCAGCAATCTAATATTCACAATGTGTTGGCTGCCATTTAGCTATTTATCCAAACATGCCTTTAAAAAAAAAAAAAAAGTGCCTGCACAGGGTGGAAAAAAAAACCGCCAAGGGCTTGCTAAAAAGGAGAAGCCTAAAAAAGATAAAATGATTCCCGCAGTAGTTCTGTTCAACTGCAGTCTGTGACTGCAGGAATAGTGTTCACGTGGGGAAGGAAGCATTACGCCCAGTGGTTTCTCGGTTTTAACGGTGTGAAAGCCCTTGAGGTTTTCTGTGGCTGTCAGGAGGGAGTGGGAAATTCCATTTACGGGATCCAGTCGATATTCAGGCACCGTGCTATGAACGCAAACATATCTGAGACTTCTTCTATCACTTTAGCAGTGGGCTTCCCGGCCCCATGGCCCGCCTTGGTGTCCACGTGGATAAGCAGGGGGTTGCTTTGCTTCCGGCTGCGGCCCACGATGTGCTGAAGGGTGGCAATGAACTTCAGGGAGTGAAGCGGGACCACACGGTCATCGTGGTCAGCAGTGAGGAGAAGCGTGGATGGGTACTGGATGTCATCTGCCTCTGGTAACTTTACGTTATGTAATGGAGAATATCTGAAAGGCAAAGGCACTTTCATGATGCTAAACTACCAAAAGCAGAATTGTCTGCTCATTAGGATAATCTAGGAAGACTGGTGGGTACAGTAACCTATGTAATTTGCCAGCCTAATGCCACTAGCAATGACCACTGCAGATTCTGTGTGCCCTATTGTTTGGGCCTTAACTGTCCAGGGCTACCGGAAACCGGGGAGAGCTGTGTTGTTTATTTGGCTCCTACTTTAAAAGACAGTGTAAGAGAGAAACTCAGGGCTGTTAATTAACTCAAACTATATGCATGCACACTTATTGTCTTATTTTCATAATCTTTAGCCTTACTTTTTCACTGCTATAAAGAGGACCGAATGCCTTTTTAACTCACTGATTATGGATATAATACAAGCAAGCCTTTCTTTTGTTGAAGTACTTGATTGAAATCTGCAGTGCGCAGCAGTTTTTTGACCCTTAATATCTGTAAAACTTTATTCCAGGCTCAGCTTGGCAGTTTTAAGATGATCGTGGTCTTCTCTGGGCCTAAATTCCTGTCTGCACACCTCCTGCTGGCTCTAGCAGAGAGAAACTGCCTTTGGCCAATGGTGAGAAAGTTAGGGGAGGAGCAGAGAAGGTACCTTATGATATAAAAGGTAAGTTACCTATAAGGGTTTTAATATAAATGCATAGTTGACTTAAACAGTGATTAATAATAGTTAAGTGAGAGAAATCTATGGATATTTTTTCTTTGTATTTTATTGAATATGGGTGTCATGTTTTTTAAAGGGTTTAATATTAATGAATATAATCAACTTTTAGTAGTTTATTGTGGAGAGTAAATAGTTGAACAATAGAATTTCTACTTCTGGGGTATAATCTCCCAATAGATAAAATGGGGATGGGGATGGGATTAGTTTTCTGACCTCACTTCAGAGATTTTTGGATCAGCCTTAGCCCTCCAGGTAATTGTTAGATCAATGGAAAACAAGTTTGGAAAACTTTGCCTACTAATAACGCCCCTCCCCCATCAAAATTCACATGCCACATTTATACATTAAAGATTCTGAGAAATTCTGTAGGAAGAAAATCTGTTAGGCTTTATTTATCCCAGCCATTCCCAAACTTGAAAAATGCAGCTCTTTTTTGGAGGGCTCCCTTTATTAACCCTGATGGTGCTTCATGGGACATGTCCCAGAGGTAGCGGGCTTTGTAAGGCACCTTCTGGCTCTAGTGTGTGGGGCTCAGCACTCTTCTCATTTGGGAGCAGCAGGTAAGAGAAAAACACAGCTCTGTGAGTGCTAGGTTGGAAAAGTCCAAAGTAGGAATGTCACAGACATCTGGAGAGAAAAAATATTCAAAACATTGTTTTTTCTTTCAAATTAATTTTTAGAAGTATTAGGTTCCATCGAATACCTTGTTATAGTTAACATACCATTACCAGTATTTTCAACTGAGTTTAAATGAGACTTGTTCCCTTACACGTGTATTTTCTCTAAGTTAATTTGAACTATGTCTTCCTCAAATACCGCTTTGTGTCGATGACGCTATCTGTGCATTTAAATGTAATAGCTTTTCAAAGAAAAACTTTTTCCCTCCTAGAGAGCTGAATTTAGTAGTTTTAAAGTATCCAATTAAAAAAAAATTTGTCATTTTAGCTGAATTTCTAGCTGGAGAGCTAGCCCTAAAAGACATATAAAATGAAAAAACAAAACAAAAACAAGGAATTTACAACTGACTGAGAAGAGTGGGCCAGAGGACACAGGCTTCTTGTGCTATTCCAAGGCAATTCTAAAATAATGCTGATGAAAATCCCCAAAGCCCTACATGTGGGAAGTAAAGAGAGTGCAGAACAACAACAACAAAAAACCGTAGCTCACAGTCTGGAGAATCTAAATGTCTGCCATTTTCTTACTGCTATTGCCAAAGTGGTTGAGGGACATGAATGAGGAAAGTTGTACAGTGTTTCTATAATGCAATTTGTAGTTTCAAATATATGTAGTTACACTGAGAGCATAAAATAACTTTAACTGTACTTGCATATATTCAATTTAGAAAAGGAGATCTCATATATACTAACATAAGCAATAACGACACCTTTTTACAAATTAACAAATTACCAAATGTTTAGCAGCTTTTAAAAACTGATTTCTTGTCTCACAGTTCTGTAGTTAGAAGTCTGGGTTCTCTGCTCTGGTCTCAAGGGTGAAACCAAGGTGTCACCTGACTGAGCTCTTACTGGGAAGTTCTGAGAAAAAAAAAATCTATTTCCAGACTCAGGATGTTGGCAGAATTCTGTTCCAGGAGGCTACAGGGTTGAAGTTCCCATTTCTTTGATGGCTGGGGTTCTAGAGCCCACCCCACCCCCACCTTTCTTCTATCTTCAAAGCCAGCAATGGTGGGTCAAGTCCTTCTCATGCTTTCCATCTCTGTGACCTCCGTTTCTGCTGTATTCCTGACTCCAGCCAGAGAAAGTGCTCTGCCTGTAATGGCTATGTCATGAGATTTGGCCCATTTGGATAATCTCCTTAATTTAAGGTCAGCTAATTAGTAATCTTAATTTCATCTGCAAAGTCCCTTCCCAAGAGTACCTAGATTAGTGTTTGAAGAACCAGGACAGGAATCTTGGGCCGGACCATGTTTAGAATTCTATCACATCTGTGTTAAAGAGCAGATCAAAACAAGGAAGACATAGGTATTCCCATACTTCTTCTTCTTTTGTAGCGAATTATATGCGAATATGAGACACTGAGGGGAACAAAGAGCCAAACACTTATCCTTTTGACTGTTCAGAATTATGATATCAAATCATTAGAAATATATATGTTGATATAAATTAAAACCTTACTTGATAAGCCATTCAAAGTGTTGTTCACTGTCTGAGCACCCATAATCGGTAGTCCAGGCATGACCGATAGTGTATTTATGGAACTTCAGCATGTCCATTACTCCAACTTGGGCAATAACACAACCGAAGAGATCAGGACGCTGATTTGCACAGGTAGCTAAGAACCAAGATAGAAAAGGGAGGCAGTCTGTCATTAAACACCTAAATAAAACCAAAACAGTACTTAGATGCTTCAGAGCCCTGATTGTCTGTTTTCTTAGAGCACAGGAAGAAAACATCATAAATCACCTCATGGCCCGCAAGCTTTCTCCTCTTGTTCCAGTATATCCGAGGGTAGGATATTCTCAGCAGTAACATGGATTTACTCCCCAAAGTGAATCTCAATAGGAAGGGTTATTTAAAAAATCAAACACGTTTCCCCTCCTCCTGTCCTGACTTTCACAGGTGATGAGGGAGGTTAAGGAACTTGTTCAGTATCTCAAAACTAGCCTTGATGTGACATAGTAAGAAATACACATTTAGTCTTTGTTCCCATTCCTGGAACAGAACTCCTAAAACTGTTGGAATTCTAAGTAATAAGGGTGAGAAGTGTCTTTTGAAATTCATAACTAGCTCCTTTCACCATACTTGAGTTTATGCTAATGAGCTGACTGCAGGTGGGCTCCTAGATAGCTTCAGGAAAGGGACTGGCTGCCAGAGGAACCAACCATGTGAATAAAGGGTTGGAACTTTCAGCCTCACCCATACCCCACCCTGACTTCTGGGGAGGGAAGAAGGGCTGAAGCTTAATCACTGATTTAATCCTGCCCACATAACAGGGCCTCCACAGAGTTCCCTAAACTGAACAAGAGTTCAGACAGTTTCGGAGTGGTGAACACTGAAGTGCTGGATGGACAGCACTTCCACAAGGCATGGAAGTTCTGCATGCACCTCCCACCCCCCCATACCTTACGCTATGTTTCTTCCACCTGAGGAAGGAGTTGTTCTACCAAACTAGCAAACCTGAAGAGGTGTTGGGAACTCCAATTTATAGCCAGTCGGTGACAAGTACGGGAGACCCAGGACTTCTGCTTGGCAGCTCAAGTGGGAACAGTTTTGTGGGCCTGAGCTCTTACCCTGTGGCGTCTGTGCTAAATCTGAGTAGTTTCAGAATTGCATTGAATTGTAGGATCCCCAGCTTGTGGTACCTGCAGAGTTGGGGAACTGTGGGAACCCCCCCCCCCACACACATATTTGGTGTTGGAAGTGTGAGCAGAAATAGTTCATATAGCCCAAGGCAGAACAGGGCCTAAAACTCAGCTCTAATCAATATTGGCCCATCTTGTCTTGTTTTAAAAATATTCTTCTTTGTATACTGTAGTTACTTAAATCTTTTTTTTGTCTGATAATTCAACAAACATTTATTGAACATTGGCCGTGTGTCTGGCACTAGGCCTGGGGATAGATCAGTGAATATTTTAGTGGGAAAGACAGAGAACAAGCAATGATGGTGTGGAAACCAGTACTGTTGAGTAAATTCAGGTGCTATGGAAGTGGGGCGGAGAGGCACCTAACCAGGCGTAAGGCGGTTAGAAAGTCATATCAAACTGGTATGACTAGGAGTTAGTCAAGGGATCTGGACTGTTCCTGCCTCTGGCAAAAGTTTTCACTCCAATTCTGATTTTAGCGCACATTCGTAACACTGAATCCCTGGGAGACTCTGATTCTCACACTCAGAGGTGGGACGGACAGGAATCTGCCCTTTTAAGTAAGCACTCAGCATTCTGATGGGGAACTCCATCTCTGCAGGTTCCTTAAGGGACCAGTTTTGTCAACAGACATAAGCCAATTCCTGAATATAAAACTCCCCAAATATAAAGAAGTTACTGGATGAACCAGTGAGTTACAAAAACAATTTTCCCACTACTGAAAATCAGATGGTATTTTCAGTATCTTCTCCCACTGAATCTTAGATTTGCCCTTAGTTCTTTCTTTTACACTTAATATAGAATCCATATGCAAATTACGTTGACTCAAAATACACACAGAATCTGACCCCTTCTCGCTACACCTCAGGTCCAAGCCACCACTGTCTCTCACTGGACAGAAGTCTCCTGCCTGCCCTTCTGCTTTTCTGCTCTTGCTTTCCCTTCCACTGACACTGTAACAGGATCAATGCATGACCTTATAAAAAAAACAAACTCAAATTATGATACTTCTCTGCTCAAAACTCCCCCAAAGGCTTCTCCTTTCACAGAGTCAAGCAGGTCCTCTCACCTGGCTGAGGTCCTGACTGGTTTAGCCTCCCGCCACCTCTCTCTTGCTCACTGTGTCCAGCCACAGATGTGGGCCTCTTTACTCTTGCTAGAACAGTTGGAACCCATGCTGGCCTCAGGACCTTTGGTGTACTGTCTATGTCTATCTCTTCCGACAACAATGAAAGTTCCATGAAGGCAGAGGTATTGTCTGTTTTGTTCCTAAGAATTTCATCAGTACACTTTCAAATTTTAAACAAATTATTTTGGATATATACATTTTACCTCAAAAGGAAAACGTTTTTTCAAGACTATCTTCTATTGAGGCTAAGAGTAAGAACAGAAATTCGGGCTTTGACACCATTTGGCGTATCTCCAAGATAAGGAAGCGGAGTGAATGTGCCACAACTCCAAAACATTGAAAACCCTGAAAATTGTCACATGTGTTTTAAGTTGAGCCTAGATGTGCTGTTCTACATTTGTACAATGGCTCCTCATATCCTAATGACACTGGCTGTAGGACTCAGCAAGCAAAGTTATGGTTCACCATAAATGTTCATTACAATGTTCTGTGCTATTGGGAGAAAACTAAAATTTCATTAACTACCAAAAATTAGGAAAAGCTACTTAGAAGCAGTGCCACAAAGAGGTTAAAAGAGCAGAATTTAAAAAACCACAGTGCTAGACTCCAGCCCTAGCGTTACCATTTTCCAACTGTGTGACACTGGGCAAGCTGCTTAACCTCCGTGTCTTCCTGTAAGAGATGGGATATTACCAGCCCTCATCTCACAGGCTGTGTGCACATCAAATGAAAGCATCCATGTCAAGGGCTCAGACTGGGACCAGGACACGAGGTACTCATTACTGTGGGAATTATTTCTACGAACTATTTCATTACTATTATGCTGTGGATCCATCTTTGTGTACTTCATTTTCCTCCTGAGTCTTCTCTCTGCACCCAGTGTTTAGCATCACCCAGTATAGTTAGATATTCAACAAATGTTTAGTGATGATAACATCTAACAAGTTCTGATAATACAATCGGAGGGCTTATCAGACTTAGTCCTGTGCTGTCTGAACTCCAGAAACCTATGGACCCAGTTTGGGGGGAGAAGGGTCTCACCTGGCTGGGGAGAGAATTGCAGTCTAGCCCAGAAGAGCTCTGAGCAGGTCAGACAACTTTTTAGGCTATCATGTTTCAAGTCTGTATAATGTGGGTTCAGCTGGCTTTTATATGTCACTTATCAGATGCCCAAATACAGATGGATTTTGCTTTCTATGTACCATTTCTCCCATCCAGGAGCCAAAGTAAATCAAGGTCTGCCTACGGACAGTATGTCTGAAAACCCCAAGAATTTTACCTAGCAAGTACAATGAATAAAACTCAGTTCTCACCCACTAAGAGGCCTCCATTTGAACCTCCATTAATAGTCAGCCTCTTGGGGGATGTGTAACCTTCCTTGATAAGGTACTCGGCAGCACACTGAAAGTCATCAAAGCAGTTCTGTTTGTTGGCCAGGATACCACCTACAATGTGCCAAAGTAAAAGACAGTTAATTAACAAAACATAAAACACACACAACAGTTTAACCTAAAGGGAATTCAAATATGACAGGGCAGTTTCAACTACCGATCAAGTTAAACACAAAGAGATAATAACACTACATTTAGAAAAATGCCTCAATTTAAATTTTATTATGTGTTGTCGAAATCCATTATCAACACCACAATGGCTGTCCCATAACATATGGCGGATTTGTATTTTTCTAAGAACTCCTAGAACTTAAAAGGGAAATGCCTCCAAGGGAAGAGATGATCTGTTATGTCAGAACCATGAAGATGAACTTGTGAAAGTAAATGTAATCAAAAAGAACCTGTACTTTGGTGAAGCAGAGCTTCAAATTGAAACGAGACCAGGAAGAGTGTTCAGTCCTCTGAGCTCCACCTAGCACACGACGACGACAGGGCTGTGCGTGCCTCCTGCTCCCTGGGAAGATGAAAGTGCTTTGCAGAGGCGCACTTCTCACCCCTCTTCTTTGCAGGAGTTTAAAATAGGTCAGTGATGACGATAAATAAGTCCTCCAATTTTGCTGTAAACAGGAATTAGGTAGGGAGGCGGTGCTGTAGAGAGCAGCACATCTTGAATGAAAAGAATCTCAAACATCTCAGGGAATCTGGGCTTTCTCATCTAGAAGTCACTCCAATGTGTAAAACCACACAAAGCAATTACTTAGAGGAACGTCTGTATGGTCTTAAAATACCTAAGAGTAAAGGCCAAATGTCAAAGACATGCCCTTAAAGGAACAGATGTCTGAAATAACTGCCTCTGAAATGAAGGCAGACAGATCTAATTAGATATTTCAGATTAACCACTTCTGCAGAAATTCAATGAAAGATGAAGCAGTGCTAAAGAAATTTATTTAATATTAAAACAAATGTTATTAAGACTTTAATAAGAAATTATTGGGGAATTAGAACAGCTAGGATGACTTAGTTTCCAGGAATATCATTCTGGGTATATAACTATTTTTCAGAGAATAGTAAATTCTAAATCCAATTAACAAAATTTACATTTATCACCATTCAGTGTATTAGGGTCTAACTGGGAAAGGTCAATTTCTGCTCTATTTCACAGCCTAAATTTGAAGAAAGTTTATGACTCAAGTCTAAACATGCTCTACTCTTAGACTCAGTCAAGCTCTAAACTCCCCAAGGTTTCTGGACGATAAACTGGTTCGAATGAATATACAGATGAGAAAGACAAGTGACTAGACTAAAGGCACTCTGCCCTGTCACAGAATAGTAGGAACCTGATGGTCACCACAAGGGGTCTTAAGGGAAGAATCCGAATTTAGAAGACCACAGGATCAGGAGTCTGTGCGTGCATGTGTGCGTGCGTGTACGTACACCATAACATTTTAACTAGGAGATCAGGTAAGTCAAGGGACCCAGACTAAGTATATGGATTTGGGATGTAAATCAAACACATGGTACAGAGAGAGTCTATTCTTTAGTCTGCCTTTATCAGTCATCTCTCAATATCTCAATTTCACAGTACAATTTTAGTGTAACTCTAATGTCAGGTCAAAGTCAAAATTATACAAAGAATCCTATGCCATTTCAAATATGACAATTGATAAAGTCTTTGGGGATGACATGTCAGAAGTCAACCTAATGATGGTAGGCCATGTGTCAAACAGGAACACTCACTCTTGCTAAGATGCACAAATAGCTCTTAGGGGAAATGCTGGATGCCCAGGAGTCAGGCCAGGGCCATTCCTACATTTGACCAAGCCCAAGCACTGGTGGCTACCTTGTCCCAATAGGTTTTCTATGAATGATGGCTGATGATGATAGAGGGGTGAAACATGGAGCCGGTGGGAGTGAAGGTGCTGTCCGTATTCTCAACAGGACATAGGAATAAGACGAGTGAAGAACACCTTCTTCAGACTATTGTTAGTCTATGAATTCCAGATACACAAAAGTCTGGGAGAAGGTGTGTGCTCCATACATTAAGAAAAGGAAGAGATACAGTTTTAAAAATAAAGATCATCATTCTTTAAAAAAATTGTGACAGTACGAGAATGAAATTGAGTACAGAGCCATCCTCAGTCAACCGCAACACATGTTTCAGAAGGCCAGAGACTGGAGACCAAATCATTAAAACGAGAAAAGAAAAACAACTAAATTCTTGTGTCTAAACCTGCACATGATACGAGTCACAGCAGCAAGGCTAGGAGGATGCTACTTCGCAGCAGTATTAGGGGAAATCAGAGAAAATAAGCAAAAGGATGCCCACACTGGGAACAGGAAAGCTCTAATTTAGGTTGCTCTTTTAAGAGAAAATGACCCATTTGAGACAGCCAATTAATGCTGAGTAGTAAAAGCCAGACTAATAGAATAAATACCAAAAAGTAGCCCCAAGACTCACTTCTTATAGGATAAAAATCTACCCTAAGCATTGCTAAAAAACAAAACACACAAATAATTTTGATTATGGTCTATAGTGAATGCTTCTGAAAAATATGTACTTCATTAAAATAAACAGAGTACAAAGGAAAATAAAATGTGAAAAGATGTTTTTAAACGGGGAGTGAGTGGTGCCTGCAATGTGTTTGAAAATATCCTTATTCTTCATTTGTCTAGTCAAAATGCTTTTCTGTTCCTAACTCCCCTTAGCTCATTCAAACATAGCTTTGATTACGCTGTATTTGTGTTTCTGTAGAGAAAACAGCTCACCTTTATGCCACGTCTCTCCATATTCGCCGCCGCCTCTTATGTTGGCCACTGCAAGGACGCCACCCAGGTGTCTCACGAAGATAAGCCTAGACACGCTGAGAAACAGCAACAATAGTTAACCTTCCGTTAACTGCCTAGGTGAGGACCATGTTATCTCCCTCCATCTCAAAAAAATAATTCTATCCCTGAAAACACTCCACATGTAATATCTAAATTGGAGTCCAATGTTTTTATATTACTTGATTAAAGTAAAAAATATGTAACTTTTGATTAATGTTTAAACTGCAAAGCTCATATATTTTCATGAACACTCAGTCTTTATCATTTCTACATTGGTAAATATTTCACATTCAGAGTGTGAATATAAAACTCATAATGCAAACAGGAAAAACCAGAGGCCCTCATTTCAAACGGAATCTGTCTTTTAACAACTATGTTGGCAAACAAAATACTGCCAGCCATGTGACAGCCTGGTATGAGTGGTGCTGGGCTGGCGCGTAAGAACGCCCACTAATGACCCCTGCTACCTTTTTTTTTTTTTATCTCTCTCCAAATTGCTTCAATTGGAAAAAATAAAGCATTCTGAAATACTGATTTTAAATAGGTTTTCCAGCTTTACAGAAATTTAAATGTTGAACTCGATCTTATATAGTGAGAGAGAGGTAGAGGAGATAGAGGACATAGACCAGAAAATAGGAATAGAGAGCTCATGGCCGGAGAACATTTCTGAGAAGGAAACAGAAGAAACTACAGCACAAAGCTTCTAGGACAAAAAATTTATGTCCTTTGGAAAATATGATTTTTTCTCCTCTTTCCACTCTGATCCTAAAAATGCTGAGTGACATTTTTCTATCTGCTGTCAGTTAAAATTAATTTGAGAACTATTTCTGGAAATTTCATCATTCTTCCTTTTAGTAACTGGGGAAACCATAGGATTCTACAGCCTGGGCCTCTAGACAGTCTAAGTGCTAATTTTCCCGATCTTGAGGATAAAGCAGAAAGGAGAGTTGGGGGTAGGTGATCAGATCATACCAGATTGGCCAAATGGATTTTCAATTACTTGGTCTTTTCAAGGTGCATTTTTCATGCACCAGGTTCTGGGATGAAAATGGTTCAGGGGCCCTTCCTTACTCATCTCTGGATTCTCAACAGAGCAGGCTTAATAAATACTCGCTGCACAAATGAACAAAGACAAATGATTTTAGATACAGATCTGCTCAGGAATCAGTGTTGTCTTGATCCTAGCCACCCTGTGGGGACCAAGGGAATGGGGCGTATGGTACAAGTCTCTGACCCGTTCATTAGGTGAAGCAGGTGTTCATTGGCCCTATTCCCTGGTACCACTATGATTTGAAACTGAAGCCTGTATTTCAGCGATCCCCAACCTTTTTGGCACCAGGGACTGGTGCTCCTCTAAGAATCTAATGTCTGATCTGAGGTGGAGCTGAGGTGGTGATGCTAGAGCCGGGGAGCAGCTGCAAATACAGGTGAAGCTTCGTTCATTTGACTGCCGCTCACCTGCTGTGTGGCCCAGTTCTGGTACAGGTCTGTGGCCTGGTGGTTGGGGACTCCTGTTGTATTTCCTCACTTTGAGTAATAAGAGGGGCAAACAATGACACTTTTTTTGTTGTTGTAAGAATTAGGTGAATCTAATGAATTAATAGCTATTGGCTTGTGCTCTTAGGCTAATAATCTCAGAAAATATGACATATGGTTTTTACCACATAGACATGGACATACTGATTAAACAATGAATCTCATTGCCTAGCTAACTCTGGTAAGAGACAGGAAGCCCGTCTGTGGACTCAGGCCTGGTCTACAACGGTGCTCGGCGTAGAGGAGGCATTAGAATGTGTATGGCGCTGTCACTGGGCAATGAGTGAACCACTGCCACTGGTACGCTCTTCAAACGGGGCTCCCTTCAATTTACTCATGATGACTGATGCCTCACAAACCTAAAAATATTATTCTACATGATTATTTTATACCTGCATCAGCTCCTCAGTAACAAAAAGATAAAATCAAAAACTTTAGCCACATGTTCAAGACACTTCACAATGTGGCTGCAAACCCCCTGAGGGCAGCAATCATGTATTATCTGTTATTAGGTTCTAAATAATTAGAGTGCTCTACTGATATCAAGTACTCAAATAACGGCTTCCTTGTATTCAATTTTGGGACACCTGCTTGAATCTACTCTGAATTTATGTCCTGACAGTCACCAGCCCATGAATTTCTTCCCAAATAAGAAGAATCTGAATCAGATTTCACATGAGGCACTATTTAGAAGTTGGCTTAAAGCTGGTCTGGTAGAAGATTCCTTGCTTTTATTAAAAATGTTCAAAGCAAATTCCACTTGATACTATAAATGGGATATTAAAATCAAGTTTGCAAATAACTGACAAAATATTCACATAAACAATGTCAAATGTAGTACAAATTTAGATTTTTCTCCCTGAACATAAGTCTTTGGGAAATAATCACAGAAACAGTGTAGAATGGTTTAAAATGGATGAATAGGCTATACAGAAAATATATTTATAACTGAATGTTAAGATAGCCTATTTTAAGACTCGTGCTGCTGAAAAAATATCAGTTGAAAAACCATTCCTTCTGAAGAGACTACTGAGGGCAGTGGGGTGTTAGCAAATGCAAACACTAAAGGCAGGAGCTTCCTTTCTTCAAGACTCAAGAGATACTACACAAGATTAGCTTGTAATGATCCTGAAATTCCTGACTAAAAATGCCTGGAGGATAACACATAATCCTGCCCCTCCACAAAAATGGCAAGCAAGACATATATGGTTAAATATACTAGAAAAATAAGATTCATTAGCTCCGCCTCTGGTTTCTTCCCACTGTATGAAGAGGATCAAATGCATGCTGAAGCACCAAGAGTGTTCCACACTTACCTGTAGTTGGGTGTGATCGATATGTTGAAGCCACCGTAGCCATATAAGAAAGCAGGATGCGAACCATCCAATTTTATGCCCTTTTTATGTACAATGAACATTGGGATCTTAGTACCATCCTTGCTAGGGTAGAAAATCTAGAACAAAAGAGAATACTTAGATTAAGTATTACTCCATAAACATCTGTATGCTTTTACATGGGTAGTATATCCTCCACCAAGACATACAGTGGCACAGTGGAAATCCACTACCACTGTGGGTGTCTGACGAAGTATCGCTCAGTTTTTGTGGAGAGAGTGAGGAGCAGTGAAAAGCACTTGGGTCTGAAAACTGGGAGAGCTGAATTTGAATTCTTATTCCACAACCATCTAGCGAGTGACCCTGGGCATGCTGTTTTATCCTCCCTCAACTTCAGTCATTTAGTCCTAAAATGTAGCCCTCATGCCCACTGCCCAGGGCCTTCTGAGGCACACAGAAGAGAGACATTTGTTTTCTACTCCCAACACTGGAAAAAGTCAGACTTGGCCATCCTGCTGAATAATTCAATATAGGGAGATATCTTTACCAGAAAACAAATTTCATATTCAACTTCTTCTCCAAATGTTAAGACACTCAACTCCCCTTCATTTTTCTATGCTCGACTGTTCAATAAATGTTAGCAACAACGAAACATGTATTAGCTTAGAGAGTAGATGAGGAACAACATGAAAATCCTATTATTCCTGGTTAAACGAAGACACTTTCTCCAGTATTTTTAAGGCTCATGAAACCTTCCTTAGTCTGGGCATCCTCGGGCAAGTTTAGTCAACATTTCTATATTAACTACTTTCTGGATAAAGTAAGAGAAAAAGAAGAAGGAGAACATTAAATGTTATTCGAATGATAAGTCATGGAATAAGCAATAAGCCACCAAAAGCTGATAATGGCTTCTTCTAGACGGAAAATCTGTAAAGAGCTTTCTCTTTGGACAAACATGGTGTCTCTACCCCAACTGGCACCTGGAAAGTACCCAGCTCTGAAACGTCTTGCTGACTTCATCTGTCATGGTCAAGGACATAAGCCTTTACACTTAGTGTAACTTTCAGCCATATTATATTAAAAGCTTTTAAGGTGGCAGTTCTACTGTAGGAAGATGCTACAAAGTGCTTGGAAATAGTAGGGGAGGGTAGAAGCAGGAGGCAATGCAAATTTGGAGAAAGGCACAACTGGGCCATAATAAACACCTGCAAGTCTTGTAGGTTTTTGAAACCTGACAAGAAATAGTAGCATAAAAACCATTTGTTTCTGACTTAGAAATACTGAGAGACGTAAATTTGACAGTTAGGAATCATGTAGAATATAGAGTTCAAAATTAACAGAGCGGACACAGTTTTATTTAAAGTTCCTTAGTGGCAGTGAGCGGTCACTAACAGAGTATGACTATGGGTGGTAAGAGTAAATACAGAGTAAAAGAAACACGTTTCAAGTCACTCGCTGGGGCTAATGAGCTGAAATCCAGGGCCTTCAACTCAGATTTAGGGAGATGTTAGAGCACTCTAACCACAGCGTGGCAGGAGCAGGGAGCAACCTGGCTCACACTATTCTACCCTAACTGAGTCAGCTGTTCAAAAAGGAGTGTTCCCTCCGGCCACGCCCCCGCCCCCAATGTTGAACCCCTGCCCCTGCGCGCAGTCTCTCTCCATCCAACTCATCCCTTCTCTGCATCCTGCATTTCATCGGTCAGCAGGACTGATGCACCTCTAGTCCCCACTAAGATAACTCGCAGACTCTCTTTCTGTTCACAGAGTGCTCTATCTCGTCACTTTGTGACAATCTGGCTTCCTTCCTGGCACCACTTTTGCTACCACCTATAGGATTTGCAGTGCCTGCAAGTCAGTCTGCAACTCTCCCATCTGGCTCCGGGACAGAGGTAACCTTTTAGAATTACAACAAAAGCACAAAGCCACTTTTATGCCAGTAGTTGCAAAAATATATCTTAGCTTTAAGCTGGTGTGGTTCAGATGTTAAAATAACATTTTGAGCCACTACGGAGTCACAGTTTGGAGGTTCCTCAAGAAATTAAAAAAAACTACCTTATGACCCAGCAATTCTACTTCTGGGTATTTACCTGAGGAAAACCAGAACACTAATTTGAAAAAAACATATGCAACACTATGCTCACTGCAGTGTTATTTACAATAGCCAAGGTATGGAAGTAGCCTAAGTGGTCATCAACAGACGACTGGATAAAGAAGTTGTACATATATACAATGGAATATTACTCAGCCATAAAAAAAAGAAATCTTACATTTGCAAATACATGGATCAACCTAGAAGGTATTAAGCTAAGTGAAATAAGACAAAGACAAATATCGTGATTTCATTTATATGTGGAATCTAAGGAACAAAATAAATGAACAAAGTGAAAACAGACTCATAGACACAGAGAACAAACCAGTGTTTGCCAGATAGGACGGAGGTTGGGGGGAGGGACTGGGTGAAAAAGGTGAAGGGATTAAGAAGTATAAATTGGTAGTTACAACACATTCACTGAGATGTGAAGTACAGCATAGGGCAGGAGTCCCCAACCCCCGGGCCACGGACCAGTACCGGTCCAAGGACTGTTAGGAATGGGGCTGTACAGCCAAGGTGAGTGGCTGGTGAGTGAGTGAAGCTTCATCTGTATTTGCGGCCACTCCCCAGCACTAGCATCGCCGTTCCCTCGTGCTAAAAAGGCTGGGGACTGCTGGATAGGGGATATAGTCAATGATAGTGTAATAACTTATATAGTGCCAGGTAGGTACTAGACTAATTAGGGGGATCATTTTGGAAATTACATAAATGTCTCACCACTATGCTGTACACCTGAAACTAATACAAAATAATACTGAATGCCAACTCTAATTGAAAAATAAAAATTGAAAAAATTTGAACACTGTTCACAAGTGAAAGTGCACTGTGAAGATGATTATAATAAAATCACCTTCAAGAAAACTCCTTACAAGAAGGCTAATTCCAGTCTTGAAATAAACATACATCCCTCATATATATATGTGTGTATATTTTATCAAATCTTTCTACCCACAAACAGCAGCATTCTTTGTCATTTCCATTTGCGGAAAGGCAATTGATATTAAACCTTAACCTGACTTCAATAAAAGGACAAACTGAATCCTGAGTCTTTTGATAACTATGGAAGGAATCCATGTGGACATTTTAGAAACAGTCATTAAAAATAGTCCCGCCATTTTCCATTATGCACTTTCTACTTCCTTGACTTAACTGAAACTGGCTACCTCTTGAAGCCACTTCCTTTAAATTTTTCGGCACATTTTCTTTCCCACTGCCCTGAATTTGCTTGGTTAGGAGAAGCTAGCAAACTCCTTGTTGTCATTTGGTCCTCAAACCTGGCCAAATCAGAAAGCTCCACTTCAGAAGCCACACCAGTGGCTCTTGAACCTTATTGGCTGGGCCTTTGCATCTGTGACGAACATACTGAAAATAGTTTTCTGAAACCTGCAGATTTTGTATGTCTTCTAGCTACTCTGATACAGGTGAATCTGGGCTCAAACGCCTAGTCAGACCATTTGCTTTTATCGCTCCCTCTATCCTAGTCAATATCAACTAAAAATAGTTATTTTCTCACAATCCTTGACAATTTTAATATGGGACTCTATATTTCTTTATCCAGTTCTTCTGCAATTTTCTTCAGTGACTTTATCGATGCAATTGATGACCTGTCCAGCATCCTGACCTTCAGAGGCCTAAATGCCTCAATGTCAAGACCTTTGCTTCCACCCTACCCTACTGTACCCACTTAGTTCCAATACTTAGTGCCAGGCATGGCACTAAGCACTGGAGACATAAAGATGGAACAAGACCTGGATAATTCCCTCATGAAACTTAAAGTCGAAGGAGACAAACCAGCAGGCACTTCACACACCCACTGCATTGGCTATGCCTTGACCCTTCGAACTTCAGCCTCTTCTGCAGGGAACTCTGACATTCCCCCTGGGACTCATGTTTGTTCTTTCACAACCTCCTTTCCTTCCTTCCTTTCTTCTGGGGCATCTGCTGGTTTTGTTTGTTTGTTTGTTTGTTTGTTTTTTAACTCTTATCGTGATATTCTTCAATATAGAATTCAGTACAGAGTCCTAAACTCTCTGGCTGACAACCTCTCTTGGGCTTTCTTGCCCAGCTTGGGACACTTGGCCAGCCCTTTAAGTGTCATTAATACCTGAAATCCTCTAAACCTAACCACACCCACTGGATCCCTTCTTTTCCTCTGGGCTGTTAGGCACTCAGAAAATGCCAATTTGCTTCACTACAAATTAATAACACTTGAAATCACAAGCTCTGAAATTATGCTTTATTACTTTTTTTCTTTCCCTAAATGAATTCCTTATTTTTTTTCTTTCCCATATATCTCCTAAATGTCTTCTGTACACCTTTTTTGTTCCTAAGTCAATTCCAGAGTAGCAATTTCCAACATTTTCCATTTTCTTCTGTTCCCAACACTATCCATTTATACCCCTAACTCTTTGTATCCAGCCTTGCCTGTATCTTTATGGAAGCCACCTGCTAGGGGTTCTTGAAAAAATCTGCCAGGTTTACTCACTCATCTCCAACCTCAGAGAAAGAAGGATCACTCAGCTTTGATTCCATTCCTTGCCAACTCCACCATTACCACACGCTTCCGATTACCACGACTTTCTCTTTCTGTATTTTCTCCCTTTCCTTGGCATACTTTAAACAGACTCAAGTTTCTCCTATCCTATGTAAAATCCAAAACCTTTTGCATTGCCCTGTCTGCCCCTCAAGATAAATTTGCATTCCTCTCTTCCTTTCTGACCAAACCAATATACATAGCTCACACTTTCCTACCCCATTCACGCCTTTGTTCTCACCACCGCTCTTTCAAAGGACATCAATGAACATCTTTGTCTTTCTTCTTGTCCTTCTAGCCCTACCTCTATCCAGGGTAGACCCTCCCCAACTTTTTTGTAAGTTTATAGAGACACATATTCACACACATGTACAGGTTATTATTATATGGCAATACACATAATGAGGCTAATATTGGGCTACTACCTACTCCTGCCACTCCTCAATTAGAAAGATATCATGGAATTCTCTCCAGGTTAAAACACCCAGATTTATCTTATTTAAAAAAAATTGCTGTCCAGCATTTCATTGTATGAAATTTATTTAACCATGTGCACACTGATATTCAGACTATTTTTTTCATTATTAATGATGGAATACATCCTTTTCAGATAAATCTTATGTACTCATGCTATGATTTCTGTAGGATATATTCTTAGATATGAGATTGCTAGATTAAAGTGTATGTGCATTTAAAAATTCAATTGATTCTGACAATTCCCTAAAAATGGTGTATCAACTTAAGCTCCTCGAGACAATAATTACCTAAGTGTCCATTTCTCATCCACATGGATGTTAAAATGGATTTTAATTTCTGCTAGTCTAAGAGTACCATCTCATTATTGCTTTATGACTGATTCAGTTTTTAAATTAGCATATATTTTCATCTATTTATAAGTTATTTTATATCTCTTTCTCAGAGAACAAAGTGTGCCTACCCTTTATTGTAATTTTTCTAATAGTTTATAGAAACTCTTGTTACATTACGGATATTAACCCTTTTTCTGTTGTATGTTTTGTTTGTACTTCTTCCTGGTCTATACCTTGTTTTTTTACTTCCCTTATGGTATCTTGATATAGATACCACATATATAGACAGGCCACCGTCACACCAAATTTTAAAAATATGTCTATATTTTCATTTAAAAATTGTATATGTTTAAACCAAATGAAGTTTACTTTTACATATGGTCTTAGATCTAATTTTCCCCAATGGCCAATTATTTTGTAACATTTACTGAAGAACTATTCTTTTCCCTACTTTCAGAAACTTTTGACTTGATTTCTTCCCAGACCCCCTTCATTTTGATCCGTATCTGGCAACTGCTTCTTTGGTTTCTTGGGTGGAGTATTACTCTGGTTCTTTTTTTATTTCTCTAATTCTTTTTCAACCTTCCTAACGGATTCATTACTAGCTCTTCTTCCTCCTGCCAAATGCTACTGTTTTGCAATGTTCTATACTAGGTCTTCTCTTTTCTCTCTGAAAATCCCTGCTCCGCCACCTCAGCTCCAAGAAAACACTGTGTGCCAACGACCTTCATTCCAGTTTTGCAAGCCCATATGAGGGGCTATGGAGAAAGGCCCTGAGGTCGCCTCAACTCCAAGGGGCTGTGATCTCATGTGGTGGGTAGGGCCCTGCTACATCTCTAAGTCACCCTGCCTCAGGTACACCCCACACGTGCTCCTCTTCCAAGCTTATTTCAGCTAGTGGCAGCAATTCCTTATTTCACTCTCTCCTCAGCCACCTGACTGTCAACTCTCTGAATCATATCTTGTGCCAAGAACCCCCACACCCAGGCCCTCATTTGGTCATGTTAGTTCTTACAAGCAAGCCCCTCCTCTCATTTGGCAAACCTACTCAGAATTCTCTATTCATTAGCCTCAAACCAACTGGTCTCCCTGACTCCTTATTTTCTAAAGTGGAATTGTGGTAGAAACAGTAGAACCTTAAACTATTAGTAGCATATAAAAATTATAATGTAATTTATATATACATATGGTTCCCAACTTATGATGGTTCGACTTACCATTTTCCAACTTTACGATGGGGCATAAGTGATATATATTCAATAGAAACCATACTTCAGACTTTGAATTTTGATCTTTTCCCAGGCTGGATATATGTGGTACCATATTCTCTAGTGATGCTGCGCAGTGGCAGCAAGCCACAGCTGCCATGTGATGGTTCAGGTAAGCGATATTCTATAGTGCAGTATTAAACATAACTTTAATGTATATTTTCAATTTGTGATGGGTTTATCAGGATGTAACCCCATTGTAAGTCCAGGAGCATAATACTTTAATAGGATGACAAAGTTTTTATGGGATCTTTAATGGACAGGGGAACAAAGTGTTCACATGGGTTCAAAGAGACACTCATTCAAGTAATAGAAAAAGTCTGTCATCTAAGCTCACCATGTGAAGCTGATGGGCCCTGTCTTCCCTCTCTTTCTGTCAGCAGAAGAGCAAATGGGTCATGATGTAGGTCAGCAAGGAGCCTGCAAAACTGGTGTTAACAACAGGGGTGGCCCCTGACATACCCTTTCACCCTAACAGGCTACAAGCACCACCAAAGAATCCATGACACTCTCTGGAAGCACCCACGTAATCTCATAAGAGGGACTATTTTAGCGTGCTTTGATATGCAACCTTCATCAGGGACATCAATTAAAAAAAAAATAAACATCATGACAGTGATTCAAAGCCATTGTTATTTCTAAATATGAGTGAGCCAGCCAAAGGTTGATCAAATACTGAATTAAGAAAGCTTTCGGTTTTTGTCTTCCTCCTCCTTAAAAACTCTCACAGCAGTGTAACGATGTTACTCCACATTGAAAACCAAGAACATTAACCACAACAAGGTATAAGAACCAGGCACTCTGTGAGGCCCACACTGTTTCTTGATAGAGGAGAGCGATGAGTATTTTCTGACTGTGTCACTTGTCAGTTCTTTCTCGGCTCAGTAGAATTAAGATGATAATCCCCAAATCTGGGGTTTTAAAATTTTTCAGATAGTAGAGACTGTCATTCTGGGACCTCACCTAGCCAGTCACCCTCTTATTTTTACAAATGACAAACCTAAAATCCACAAAGATAAGAGCACCTGCTAAGGCAATACTGCAGCTTATGGAAAATTACCACCCGGGTCTCCCAAGTCTCTGGCCCAGAGTTTTCTCTACTACATCACAAAGTAATTCACTTCAAGCTATGATTTCCTTGTAAATATCTTTATTGGGTGTAATGATTTTAAAAATCTTAGAACCTTTGGCATAGAATGACTGTAATCCTTTTGTTTCCCCAAGACAATGATCATTTATTTCTAAGGAATCCAGGGGAAAAATATCCTGCCAGAAATGCTATGCTTTTTTGCTTTTCTATCACCCTCTTGAATAAGATACTCATTCAAGCATGTCAAAAGTCATATATTCAAGATACAGGGGTTGTTGTTATTTTATTATTATTATTATTTTTTAAGCAAAGCAGGTCTACTTGGAAAGATGGCCCTTGTCCATTTACCAGCATTACCATCTTGAAGACAGATTATTAAAACAATAAAAATCCCACTACATCCTGTCATGCCATTCTGCTAAAAAAATTCGGTTTCAACAGTATTTTAAAAAGGCTTAACTTAACACGATTCACTTCACAAATGAAACAAAAATGCTTCAGAGAATCACCAAGAAAGCAATCCCAACTTTCTAAGTAATCGATTAAATTTAAAGCAGCTTCTAATTTTGGATTTAAAACCAAATTCCAATGAATGATTGTTTAATAGATATGAGCTCATGATCCTTATGCTTAAATTAAAAAAAAAAAAAAACTATTTACGAACAGAGAGAAAAGGTTTGCATTTACATAAAGTACATAGTCCAAAATGTCAGAAATGACCCAAACTTATTATCAAGCTTGACTTTCCAGAGGTATCACCAAATGGAAGGCGGTTTTGCTCTGAAAGCATCAGGAGTCACTGAATATGCATCCAGCTGTCTTAGCATCTGAATATGGTTTCAAATAGATGAAATAAAAACACCCACCTTTAAAGGAAAAACAGGAGCAAGCAAACATAAATTGAGAGAACATTACTGTTCTTTAAGAGAACATCAGTTATGATAGATCAGCTGTCTCTACTTAAAACCAATTTTGTTAAGATACTCAGAGACTTGTAACCACTTAAGCTCCTGAAAACCAACTTCACCACCATATTTGATGTCGTTCTGATTTGGTGCTATCTGAGGCAAATGCCAGGACTCTCGATATCACCAATAACAGGGATATGCTCATCCACAGAAGATGAAGGTAAACTGCAAAGGGCAAGCCCTGTGGAGAGAAGAATGTCTGGTGATAGCAACTCCTGCCTAATTTTAGAGCCTGACAGGTTTAAAGGAGAATGTTCATAAAAGGGTGTTTAGCTTCCCTTTTTATCAGAGCTGACAGAGGCCACTTGTGTGGCCTGTGCTAAGTGGCAAATACATCTGACAAGGAGCATAGCTGCTTGGAAACCCCCGTGGTCAGTGCAGGCAGGGAATGAGACATTCTAACTCCCAAATAACTGGGCAGAAGGAAGCCTCCATGCCCCCATTATCTTGTAAAACTAGTCAAATATAAGAACTTCCTAGGACTTCGAGGAGGCACTGTACATTTCTGTACTGTGCTTAGTTAAAAATACTAGCCTGGCATTTTCTAGGCATTTAACTCTGGAGGAGTGGGGAGGAGTTTAAGAGTCACCTTTATGCAGAAAATATAAAGGGAAATTTCTATTCCAGATTGTTTGCGTTTGCTTTTCAAAGGATGGCTGGATGACATTTTAGTAACACTGGAGATTTAAAAACTCTCGTGGGGCACCTCAATTATAGCAAAGGCAGCCTATCAAAAAAAATCTATTTTAACTTTTGGGACATTTCTTGAGCACTAATAATGTGCTAAGTGCTATACTGATAGTCTCTGCAGAAACGCAACAGCTCTCTAAGGCTTGGCCATCTGTTCTTTTGAATAATAAGGCTATTCCCAGTCTCAAACTGTGAAGCCAGAAGTCAAATGGTTCTGAACACAAGGAAAGAAGGACAGTGGTAGAGAATCTTGTGCCATGGCGCTTTGATGAGTTTATGTGGATTTTACAGGTATTCAGGTGTTTTAAGGTCGAAAGACATTCACGGCTATGATGAATGGCTTGATTGTAGAAAATAAAAGCTGTCTTCAGTCCCACTGTTCTGATTTCTTTGTGGTCAATGCAAATAATCAGACATTCTCACTAAAGTGAAGGACTTACTACATACAGAGGTCCACAGAAAGCAGCTCTGTTTTTCTAACAAGCATTTGTTTCTAAGAGGTTCTTGTAGAATGCAAATTGCCCTGTAATAAGACTCACTACAATGGGATTTAAAGTGCCTGTGGATTGCACATATGTTTGTCTTCCTTTTCATGGAAACAGCATGATAAATCCATCTCGGGGCAGGGGGTGGGGTGGCAGGTATGAGCTCTGCACTGTTTGCGTTCAACAAATATTTACAGAATGAAAAAATGAGCTAGAATTGCATATAAAATGCTCTCTTTCTGATCCCCAAATACCTAACCCAGTTAGGTATTTGCCTCAGTTCCTGAGGCTCACAGTTATCTCAGATGCCTCTCACAAACATCCTACCCCTGCCTGTCTATATGGGGGCCTTGCCTTCTAACAGGACTCCTGCTTCTAACCTGGGCACCTATTACCGGATTACTCTCCCTAAAATCTTCCTTTGAATCTAGGCCACTCTCTGACTGAAACGTGTAATACCTCCCCCCATTCTCTAGGAAAAAAGTCCACGTTTTAGACCAGCTATGAAAACTCTCCACTTTCTGCCTTCGACCTTTGTGAATCCTTCTCGACCTCAACTGTCCTCTTTACTGAAATTGCCATTTCACACCTCAGACTCCCGCTCCCAACGCTGCATGCCTTTTATACACTAAAGTGTGACAAAATTTATATATATATATATATATATATATATATATATATATATATATATATATATATATTTGGCTTTTAGGAATTCACTTGATCTCCCTCGACTGCTACGCAATGTAGACATCCCCAAAGCTACAGCCTTTTCTTGGCTGTTTCTGATAATGAGAAAGAAATTTATTTACAATAGCATAAATAACAGCTCATTTCATTTTGGAGTCTAATTGTTAGAGTTCTTTCTTACCTGAAAATGTCAAAATAGCTGAAAATACAGAAAACAAAAAGTAAGCCAAAGCTCTGGAGACAGAACCTAGTGACAGTAAATCCCTGAATGACTTATCAGCTCAAATTTCCACACATTTGAAAAACAAATATTAAAATACTTCCAGTTATTTTTGTTTTTTCACAATAGAGTTTTCCTTGGTCCTTACTTACAGTCAAAATGTTATTTATTTTGCTTGATTTTTAAAAAATGTTATAGTTCTTACCATGTACCAAGCACTATACTAAGGGCTTTATAAATATTCCCTCATTTTAATCCACATATGAGGTCTATACAGCAAATACCCCCTTTCAGAGGGGGTCACTCTGACCCAGAGAAGCAAGTCCAAGTCGTATTTCTCCTAAATGATGAAGTCAGGATTTGAACCCAGGCCGTCTTACTCCAGACTCCATGCTCTTAGCCACCATTAACAAGGGATCAGCAAATCCTCTGACTCCTCTTGAACCTGCTGTGGCACAACTATTGTGCCCTCATGTGTCTTCCTTCTGGGGCTGTGTGTCTATTTACCTCTATATCTAGCATGGTACCTGGCAGATAGAAGGCATTTAGAAGACAAATACTAGATAAATGCATAAATGAAAGCTCAAAGACCTGATGCTTCAATCAAATGGCATAAAAATAAGCATTTTAAATGGTAGCTCATTAAAAAAAAAAAAATCCATACAAATTGAGTAGCCAAGAGTCTGGGATCAAAATGTTTATAAGCTGAAAAATAATAAAATATAAATTAACTCTGGCTGAGGGACTTATGAGGCTATATAAGCATGGCCAAGGTTATAAATTTCCAACTTATCATTAATAAAAAATATTTAACATCTGACATTTTCCTCACATGTAGCTGTCAATCTATTTTAGCAATCCATGGCAGAGATGTTTTATAGCGCTTAAACTGTTTAGTTCTGGTAACTTATAGCATGAGATTGCACCTGCACCATAAAAACTCAACCAAAAAACTTGAACTCTATTTCAAGTCCTCATTAACTCAAAATCAAAGAAGACTGCTTATTTATTTCATTAGAAAAATAAAATCACTAACCAAAGTTTTGGAAAAGACAAATTCCCACCAGAATATTTAGTAAAAGGACACAAGAGAACTGCAAAGCTTTACAAATGTGTGGCTGGTAGTTACGCACTCCTTAAAAGGGTGAACTATTAAAGAGACAGATGCTAGTGAGGAGTAGTGAAAGCGTGTCTGTGCAATCAAGCAGTCTGTGGCAGTGTGGGGGGATGAAACAGAACTGCACAAAGCAGAGTGTGGCCCTGAATTAAGGCCAGCAATGACAAAAGCCCAGGAACCAGGAAACTGGCACAACTGTCCAATTACCATTTGTCATTTGTACATCCAAGGGGAAAGTGAGATAACGGCAAAACACTGCAAGAAGCAAAGGCACACAAAATTTTATTGCAGAAAAATGAACGACCGCAATACTGAATAGGCAAATTTGGAAGTAAAATTCTCTGACACAAAGACATTTCAAGTCTAGGTGATTTCAAGTTGCTTAAAGGACAATCATTAAGAAGTCAGCTCATGAGCACCACAGTGCCTTTCACTACCCGCAATGGGAAACGTGGGGCCAGAAGTGGACTCATGCTGGTGAAGGCAGGCTGCAGAGAGGTCGTCAATTACAGGAGCCAGAGCTAGAGGCCCACAGGAGTATCACAAATAGCTAGTGGGAGGCAGTGTACCAGGAGGTAGAAAGAGGAAGGAATGAAGGTAAATCACAAAGTTCCAAAATCCTGCTGCAAAAGTGCAAGCATAAATTCTTCTGTGATTTATCATCTAAACTTGGCTGTTTGAAATGTTTTATATTTGTACAACAGAATAACAGTAGCAAAAATCTTATTCGTGAAACTGTATCTAGTTTTTTTCTTTTTTGATGGACTACAAAATGCCCCACCCCCAATCACCTTGTTTACCTCAACACTATCATGACAGAAAGGTCTTCTCTATTCATTTTTCAATGTTTTAAAATGTGGAAATAATATACGTTTAATTACACACAACCTTTTTATTATTACCAGTAATCAAGGTGGCATTAAGGTAGTGAAAAGCTTAAGACGAATAACTGAATCATGTTCATAGGAGATCTTGAAAAGAACACCTTGCCATTCTGATGATAGATGGCCTTCAGGATGGTGGATGGGGATGGTCTGACAATTATGAAATATCAGGGTCTATGCACAGAAAAGCTGGCTACAAAGTCAGTACTCTAAATACAAAACTTTCATGAAGTTCGTGTAATATCTCTACTACATGGTAATCAACACACAAGGCCCCAGGCTGTAAGGAGACCTGTCATTCCATTAGAGGCGGCTGGGATCACTGGCTCCACTCACAGTGTCTTCAGTCAACTGCTACCCGGCTTTCGCTGTTTTCAAGATCAGATGTTCAAGGCCAATCCCAATACTGCCCAGCCTGTATACCCTGTTACTTCTCTCTAATACCATGCCATCCTCCTTGAAACTTCTCCCCTGGTCCTGTGATGCAAGCTCCCCCTACCCCTACCAACTAAATGTTAGCACTCCCTTGAGTCTATACACACCATTAGGGTTTCCAAGTTGTGCCCCTGCATTCATCGAACACCACAACTGCCAGCCTTCATAATTCTCCCTGACTTCTGACCCTAATCCTCTGAGCTTCTGGTAGATGCCCCATGTGCCTCTGGCACAGGTCCTTTTGAGGGCTCCCCATTGTACAGGGGATAAAATCTCACCCCACTTGGGTGCACACCAGACCCTCTGGGTCTGGACCTGGCTCTTTGGCCAGGCTCATCTGCTACTGGGCTCTGGCTGTGCTGCTGGTACCACCTCTGCTTTTGTACGCACTCCCTGCCCTCCATGCCCTCCCCTGTCTGCCCAAAGCTCCTTCCCAGGAGCAGTCTTAGACGCTCCTCCTCCTCCCACAGGACCTGTGCCAACTTTCATAAAGTTTCTCCCGTCATCAAATTGCTAAAAATGTTTGATCACATCCCCATTTCCCCTAGTAAATGCTATCTTTCCTGATACTCTTGGCACTGCCAGATACTACGTAGTAGCTTAATAAATGTTTGTGAAATGATTATTTTTATTTACTTAACCAATCTCCTCACTTAAAAATTCCATTTCATTTATATTAGTATTAGCATAACTATCACTATCTTAAGCACCCTCCGAGGCACAGGGACTTCAGGGCCCTGGCTCAGACTAACACAGACAGCATGAGAAGACAGCAGAAGAGAGCACAGACAATGAAGAAGACGTGAAACATACAAACAAATCAATTAAAAAAATGAAAAGTAAAGAAGGTAAGGGAAATTGAATGTGTGAAATAAAAGACTACTTCAGAAAACATGTTAGAAAAGCCAAAAGCCAAAGGGAGAAAATTAAGCTTCCAAAGTAAAGGGGGGGGGGGGATTCCTAAGTAATGATCACACACTTCCATAAAACATAACAAGGAATCAGTAAATTGCATTTACATGTCAATATAATTACTTTTTTTAATAGGTCAACTTGTCTAAAAGGTTCCCAAACAGTTGTTAGCAGGCAACGACACAACAAATGTGTACTAGGAATATATATATAAATAAAAATATTTACTTTGGTGCTCTAAGAAAGAAGGGCAGTATTATTTCCTGCCTTGGATATAGATTATGACTCAAAATACTCTTAAAGACTAGCTTATGAGATAAAATCCAAAAGTACAAAAATGGCAGTAAATATTCCTTTTCTGAAAATATCTGTTGGTTTATCATAGGAGAGAAGAGAGAGAGATAGTCCAAGATAGAAATGTTACAGAAAGGAAATGTTCCATGTTTATAAGTTTCTGGCAATGACAAGCAGGTAATTTCAGAGTGCATCATCTATCACGGCCTCTCTCATCCAAGTATTTATATGTATCTAATCTGGGCTCTCCGGATGCCACTTTCTAAAGGGAAGACAGAGGAACACATAAACAAATGAAAAGATAATGTCAGCTAGTGATAAGTGCACTGGGGAATCAAAAGAGCTGCATGAGGAGGAGAGGATGGGAAGGCCTGCTACCTCGCACAGGATGGAGAGGGAAGAGATCTCTCATCAGTGCAGTGAAAGTAAAGGAGTTGGGGTAAACACAGACTGGGGGGGGGGGTCTGTGGGCATTACTTAAGGCTGGTCAAACTAGCTGACAAACATAAACATAAAGGATATGCTATTCATTAAGAAGCCATTTTGTCCTACGAAACATTAATTAATAGTCACTTCCTTTTGACCACTGATCTCAGAACTGGCTGCCCTGTCTAATAATGACACCAGCCTAGAAGCCTGCCTGTTAATATATCAAGAATAACACAAACCATTCACTCAAACTGACACTGCCACAAATTTTCAATAGCGTGGAGGTAATATGTTTACAGGAGACTATAATTCACCAAAGTCACCCCAAGGAGAGTTTCACTAGATTACACATTACACTTACATTTTCCACTGACGAAAGCGTACCATATTAGAGGTGATCTAGCAGAGTGCCAGTTTCATCTCCACCACAAACTCTGTTATTGGCTTCACAGCCTGGGCAAGCCCTGTGGCTGTGGTGGAGAGAGAGGTGGCCTGAAGGAGTAAGATAAAAAGGAAGGGAGGCAAGGAGGGGCTGGAGCGAATGGTGGAAAAATGGAGACGACAGACAGGGCCAGTGCCTGGCTACGCTGCATGCATCCCTGGGGGTCACTAGTGTCCAGCAAGTCGCTGAGCTGCCCATGGCCTCCAGCATTGTCCTGCGCTCCTCTCACAGACCCTCAGCATCTGAGAACTAGTGGCACCCAAGCCAAGTTCCTGGATCCAAACGGGTTCATGAAGGAGTAATGGAGGCCCAAGTGCCATAGGCCAAACCCCTAAAAGCCCACTGGGAAGCAGACCTGTAAGACCAGGCTGCAGAGATCAGCCTGCACTTATCATCAATTCAGGCTAAGCAGAAGCTCAACTGGCAGTTCTATATTTATTAAAGAAGGAAAATACCCACTACTTAAAAAACAAACTTGCCTACAACTTTGAGTCTGCTGAAGAAAATAATAATAAGATCCTTGGAGGAAAAAGGTGACGACGATTCATTAGGTTTTCTACAACTGTTTATAGTTTAAAAAAAATACTTGGAAAAATGAAAGCTTAAAAATCAAGGAATGGATTTCTATTGACAGAATTTTAGGTGAGGTGGTCAAAGGATGGGCCCGAGGGCACAGGCAACCCCCAAACTCCACCAGGGCCCACTCTGCCTTCTCTGAGAGGGTGGTGTGGTATTGGCAGGGTGAGTCCCACCCACACTTCTTGCTCCTTCTAGCACATGGAAGATGGCCACCACCAGCTGCCCAATTGGAAGCTAGTTTGTCCTCATGACATGGTGTTGGTCAATGATATATGGTTGGGGATGGGAGGTGATCTTTCTAGACAAATGGGATGCAGGCCATCACAGATGTGATATTTTCTGTACCATAGAAACAGATGATGCTTAGGTGGGGAGGCCCCTCAGGCAGGGGCTGGAGGGTGTGCAGGCGGATGTCCCATGGACAGCACGAGACAGTGAGATATACGTACACTTTTCTGACTTTAAGCCCCTGAGATTTTGGAGGTGCTTGTTAACTGCAATAGCCAGCCTGTCCTGACTGATATAGAAAAAAACCAACCCATTCATATAAAACAGAAAATTCTAACTTTCAATATTCGAGAGTCTTCCCACTCCTAAACTGAGTACATATCGAAATGTACATAGTTCAAAATTTCAAAGCTACTTTTTGATTTTTAGTCGAAACTAAAAAATTGTTTGAGAGCGGGGGGGCGGGGAATAGGTAAAAACATAGACAATTTAGGGCCTAAGAGGTCCCACAGAGGAGAGTAAGGAGCTCTGTTACTTGGAGTAGCAACTCTGAGGCCCAGTGCCCCTCTCACACCCACGTTCTCGTTCATCCCTCCAAGCAAAATGGAGGCCTTCAGTGAAGGCCAGTCCCTCCACCAGGGCCTGAAGTCCCCTCACTTTGTCAAGACACTGGGCTCCCATGGGGGTTACCGTCCTACTGGAACCCATCCATCAACACGCCAAAACAATCTGGTTTCTCCCACCTTAATAAGATACTCCATTGACCTCATACACTCCCCTTACCCTATGCAATTAAACTTAAAAGACTGAGTCTCCATTCCCCTCTCCCCTATATCTTTTTCTGGATCCTGAACTTATTGCCACAAAAGCTATGGAAGGCTCCACTTGTAAAACGTTTTATTAAAATTTGATGTTTTTTGGATTAATGTATCTTAATACAGCTGTACAAGTTATTCTGGAGGAAGAAAAGGACAAATCTGAAAACTAATCTGGAGAAGGAGGAAGAGAATGGGGAGAGTGGGATTAAACCATGGCTATTAAAAGAGATGCTCAGTTAATCTCTCAGGGGTCATATTTTTCTTAAAAATTTTTGAACGTTTTAAAATGTAAGCTTTTAGATTACAGCATTAATACAAGATTGTTGTTACTAGGGAAATAATTCAATAGAATAATGTATGAAAGCAAAGCTTATCCCCAATTCCTCAATCACACTCACCTATAAGAAACCAGTATTCTGAACACCATGTACATCTCCTTTCTCTCTCAATACACCTGTTCAGCCAACCATCTGCCCCCACTGCTCACTGAAAGTGATCTTGTCAAGATCACCGATAAAACCACCGTCAGAGTCAAGACCTCTTCTTATTTGTCCAACCAACCACACTGTCTGCCGCATGCCACTCCCTCCTTTTAATATCCTTTCTTTGACTTCTTGGTCCATCTGGTCTGTGGTTTGTTGGTTTTCCTCACACCTCACTGGATGCTTCCTCTCGGGCTCCTTTGGCTCCTATGAATCCCTAGATCTGGAGCTCCTCAGGGTTCAGTCTTGAGTCTTGTTCCGTCTTTACTTGCCCTGCCTTGTGATTCTGTCCCTGCCCTGGATTTAACAACACTCATGCTGAAGATGCCCACACTTGCAACTCCACCTCAGATCTCTCCTTTGGCTCTAAGACTCAAGTATATACAACTCCGTATTTGACACGGCCACCTGGATGACAATTTAACAGGTATCACAAACTTGATATGTCCAAAACATTTTCCTCCCAAACCCACTGCCAGCAACTCGATACCTGGTATTAGCTGCTCAGATTTGAGCTCTCAGTCATCCCTGATGTAGCCCTTTCTTTCTCCTGTCCACGTGCAATCCCTTGGTGTGTGCTACCTTGATTCTACCTTCCAGCTGTATCCCAAACACACTCTTCCCCATGTCCACAGTCTCTACTTAATCCAGGCCACCATACTGCTCATCTGGTCGACTGCTACGGATGTCTTTCAGCTCTGTGTCCACATCCACCCCTTCACTCTACTCTCCACACAATGAAAGATAGTCTTCTTACATCAGAACTTTCTAATCGGCACCGTGCAGACTCCCACCACACTTGGGATCCCTAATAAACCTGTAACATGGCCACAAGGTTCTGCCAACCCCATTTCTCCCTTCTTCACCACACCCCAGACTTCTCTCAGGTCCTCTCCGAGGCCAAGCGCTTTGTTCTCAGGGCCTTTGCTCCCACATTTGGGCTCTTTCCCCCTCATTTTCACATGGTCAGTTCCCACACAGCCTTTAAATTAAAACTCAAGGGAACTTTTATTGGCCATTGAATTCACACTGAGCCCTCTGTCATTCTTGGCAACAGTCCTTTATTTCATTCACAGCCCTTCCTCCAACTTTATGTTTCTGTTCACTTGTTTTTGCCTGTATATCTCATAAGGGCAAAGACATCTCTCTAGCTCACTGCTACATTCCCAGTTTTTAGCACAACGCTTGGCATGAAGTAAATTCTTAATACACATTTTGGATGAAGGAAGTGGTTTTTTCCAATCCCACCTCCACCTAACAATGCTGACGGGAATTTCTGAAGGCAGTAGAGGAGACCTGCTGACAGTTGTATTTAGACTTGAACAAGGTGTGAGCAGATGGGTGAGCAGAGGTAGCTCCGGCAATGCCCCATGACACTCCTACTACATGATTTTAAATGCATACAAGTTAATATGGGCTGCATTTATCAATACAGCCCGAGCAGATGATTCACATTTCTTTATTTTGAGACCTTAACCAAGGTAAATAAAGAAGCTTTCTCTAGGGTCTTAATAAAACCACAATGTTTTATATAAACTTCTACATGAAGACCCAGAACTACCTACACCTCAGGGTACTCAACTGGTGAACTTTGACAGCCAGATTAGAGAAGCTGGCACAACTTCTAAGGCAGGCAGCACCGTGCTTAGGAGCACCGTGGAATTGCAGAACTGGGCTTAAGTGCCAGTTACGCCCTGTGTGACTTGGAGCAACTCACCTATCTTCCCTACATAAGCTCTTCATCTAGAAAATGAAGACTGTGACAGTAATGATTTCAAAGAGTAGTTTTCTCTGAAGAAATGAAACAATGCATAGAATTCTATAGAACAATGGCCCAGAGTGTGGCATACTGTGTGCCCACACCCATGCTATATTTTTAGGTAACAGGTGAATATCGCCTTTCTCTACCTTTTGCTTTCGACTAAGTTCCCATGGGCGAGAATGATAAGGGACGCTTCTACAGGAGTTGAGACTTGGTTGAATACTGAAACATGTGTAGAAACTGGAGTAAAGAAAATGGTTGGTTCCATGATGGAGCATGGAGGAAGGACAGCCAGGCAGAGGTGAGCTGAATATGGTGGTTACGGGCTAGGGTGGGAGGCAAGCCTGGATGGCACGAAGTACTTGGGGTGGGGTGGGAACTCAGGACAGTGAGGTGGCACCTTTGCAGAGGTGGATGAAGGAAGGCATCACGAGTTGAGCTCACACTTGACACAGACAACGACCAGCAACCTGTGTGTGTCCCTGTTTCGTACGTTCCTGGCGCCTTCTTCTTCATGATATTTTACCATCATGTTTATCCCTATTACAACATTTCAAATCTGCCTCTTACATTCAGTCAGCCCTGGGAGTGAAGAGAGGAAGATCCAGGTTACTTTTCCAAACCTAGGTCAGGGTATACTTGATCGCAATCAAAAGATGATTCTTGTGGAAATGGAAAAATTTTCCTCCCTTCTTCACAGACCAATGAAGTAAGGCCAGTAATGGTTTTTCCTCCAGGGAGATAAAAGAATATTGGCAGTGCTGGGTCTATTTTTACTTACACCATTTTCCATCGATCATCAGTGTAACTCCAGGCAGAGGGGAGGGAATAAACTGTGTAGCAGATGGAGAGCCTACACTAAGCTCTTAGGGTCTCGTCTCACCTTTTGACCCAAAAGACATAGTAGAGCAGGAGGCCAAAGAACATTAGTCTAGTTGGCAACCTACAGAAGAGGTACCCTTGGGGTTTCGGAGTAATGCTATTACAGAAAAGCAGGAAAAAGATTATCCCATCTCTCTCCTGCTGAGCCTTCTGAATGCAGAGAAAATCTAAACAATGGTCATATTCCTGTTTCTAGACACTATCCTCATCCTATTACTTCTTTGTCTAATTTCACCTATTAAAAAGGCAAAAATACACAGACACTGGAATCGTTGTGTTCCTCTAAGAGAGAGCAGTTAACAAGGGCGCCTGCTTTGGGCACAGAAGTTGCTTTCCACATTCATTGCACAAAAACAAAAGCCTTGAGCTAGAACTTCCAAAATTAATCTGTGAATATGCTTCTGAGTTTGAGTTAGAAGCCACCTGGTGCCAGTACTGGCATTAATGCCAACCTGAGTAAGATCTTTAAGTCCACAAGAGATGACATGAAAAAAGCCAAAAGAAAAATACTTAAGTTTTATTTCAATTCTGAGCATACTTAAAATGAAATTTCAAGCTGCTGCATGGTGGCTAATATTTAATACTTGAATAAAGCTCCCCAGATTAAAGTGTAAATGTATGTAAGTATATATGGTGTGTATGATATGTATCTGATATAAATAAATGGGTACAACAATGAGAATCTCCATTAACCTGCAACAAGGAAACTAGAAGTGAACACTAAACTAAATCATAATACGTATAAGTCATTAAAAAATGGATTTATGGGCTCTCATTGTCTCCCCTTTCACATAGAGGGGATTTTTATTATTTAATAGGTTACATGAGTCTACAAAGTAGTCATCAGATACTTGATGTAGAAACATCCTTTTAGAAGTTAGGGATCTTAGGGATTTAGAGTCCTTTTAGTCTAATTTGTTTATTTTAGAGGTGAAACAACAACAACAATCCAAAACCAAAACACAACTGAGCTATAGAGAATGCAAATAGCTTATTCTGATAACAAATATGTGCAGAATTAGGAAAGGTCTGGAGTTCTAAGTTTTTGTCTTGGCTCTGTCACTTAAAATATAACTGAGTTTTATTTTCCTCACCTATAAAATGAAGGTAAAAATTAGATGAACCCTAATACATATGCAACTAGAAGGCCTACAACTTTGTCCAGAGCCCAAAACCATGTTAGTAGAAAAATATACACCTAGCAAAAGGAGGAGGCAGCTATGAAATTAGGGGCCTGACCACCTCCCAAAAGGCCAATGTGCACTGTGCTTCCATGCCAAAGAGGTGCCCTGTGTCCATGTCCTTTGCAGGTAAGTCGAGGAGGTTATCCCAGGCAAGAAGACTCTAGCATAAAATCAACACCTCAGGAGCAATCTGGACACAAGCTTACATAGCTTCCTCATCATGCCAGAGATAACACCTTAAAGTTCATCTTGATTTTACTGCTCAAAATAATCCCATATACTCTTGCATCACACTTCTGCTAACGTCAAAACAAGAGTTTGGGAAAGATGTATATGCATGTTCTAGAAGCAATATTAAGCTTCTTACCTCACAGAAGAAGAGCCTTTTTAAAAGGTGCTTCTCTCTCTGTAGTGTATTATAATATTTGAAAATTCTACTTTTTCAGAGTCTTTGTTTTTCCAACTTAGATACTGAGATTTAGGTACCTGGCCACCAGGTGGTGTTCGAGGGCCTTCAGGGTCCATATGAAAAAGTTTTTGCTAAGGCCTGTTTTGCCTCGCAGATTGCTAGCTGTCCCCCGATATCCATTCACCCCGTTTCCTTGATGATAAGTCCCTAATTTTTAGCTGGGTACATATTTTCTGGGCATAAAAATACATCTTTAAACCTTCTTGTACTAGGTGTCGCCATGTGAGTACATTTACACCAAAAAGATGAAAGCAGATATAATACATGTCACTTTTTCATAAGCATCCTTTTAAGACAGCTGACATGCTCCTTCTGGCCACCCTTTTTTTCCTTCTTTCCTACTGCTGTCTTCCTACTGGCTAGAAAGTGGATATAACTTGGCTGGAACCCCAGCAGCCTTCTAGGACCACACAGTAATGCTAAGAACAGAAGCCACATGTGAAGAAGCAGCAAGGGACAAGGACCTTGTATTTCTTACACCCTGGACAACAAGTCGGCCCTGATTCCCCCTACGCTTCATTTATGTAAGAGAGAAATAAATGTCTCCCTCCTTTAAGCCATGGTTATTTTGACTTGTCACCTATTGCTCACAGCTGAAGCCAATGTAACACAACTTGCTATTCAGATCCATTTTTAAAAACAGAAATAATTATTAAAATGGCAAAAGATAAGTACCATCAGCACACATACTATTATTCATAGATGATACTACACTATTGATTCAGTTATAATAAGGAAGTGACTTTCTACTTTTTAAATATATAATAAAATATTGCATTCTTTTCTCAATATAGTTTTCTAGCAAGGAGCTCAATATCAGCAAAGCTTCCTAACCTACAACGTTTATGCATTGCAAAAGCCATGACTCTAAGACCAATGCAAACAAAATTCAAACCTATAAATTCAGTATTATCTAAATAGTAAGAACTTTGTGTATACTCCAGTGAGTATAGTTCTCGCCTATGGTACGGAGTTTAGAGCCTGATCTGACAGTTATGGTTTCTAATACAATATTTTTAAAGAAAATAAACTCGGATGGCCTTCTAGAAGTCAATCTAACCATTCAAATTAAATCCACATGTGTTCCGCTCTAACATCTCAGTAAAGCAAACTCCCATGATGCTGAGTTACCACCAAGTGCCCTAAGCAAGCTGGCCAATGGGGCTTCTTTTCCTGGCTGCCTCGCTGTGTGCTATAAGCCACCAGGCATGGGTGCAGCTGCTTTCCCAGTCCCAATCTCACTGCAGACACCATGCATAATTTAAACAGGGCCCGTTTCCTCAGAGCAAAGTTCAGAGACACTCAGAGGAAGGTCAGCACTGGCTAGGGTCGGCCTTGAGCCTTTCATCCACCCTGCCACAGGGAAGACCCAGAGAAGGCTCGAGAAATTTCTCCAGGCCTAAAATTATAGGGATTGGTTGCTCTTCTCAAGGCCACCTTGTGATTTTTACTGAAAGTGGGTTACATATTCTCAGGCTGCTGCAAAATAATGTCCTTTTTTAAAAGACGGAAGATTTATTTACAGTGATATGGAGACTGCAGCAACTACAGATTTGGGTCCCATAACTCATTTCTTTATTATAAGATAGCAAGAAAGCAAAGACTCGTCATCTTTTACAGTCACACTATTATAAAAGTTGATATCTAAAGACACAAACATGTACTCTCTGAATACGAATATTATGCCTTCAATCTAGAATGCCTGCATGACAAAGAGAATTCTGAAAGAGGACAGGAATCTGTTTATGCAAGAGTATGCCACTGTGAAGCATATCAAAAGTAACACAAATCCTTGGGCAATAAGTCGTCAAGAACAACAGATTGAATTTAAAGCAGTTTTCTAATTATATGCAAGCACAGAGACTCCGCAAAAACTTCTTTTTGAAAATGTTCCCCCATTCACTCACTGCTCACTAACATGCTATGAAGATTTCTGACTGATACATACTGGTGAGAACACAGTGCTATAGAAAACACTGTCACTAGTTCAACAGTCAGCTCATTAAGGATGTGGGTGAGTCAATATTTAAAAATTATACATGTCGTGCACTCAGCACTAAAGTTAATGAGTACTGAAACACTAATATTCTGAGAACATGCTCTGTGAATGGCACAAGCCTGTATGCTAGAAATCACAAATTAATTATCACTGAGGTTAGAAAAATCTAGACTTAATTAAAAAAAATTCTCACTCCTATCTCGGGGCATCTTGGTAAACACAAAGAATCATCTAATTTTAGCATTTCTGTTCAGCTACACAGCAAACCACCTTTGAGATGTTCTTGATTTTCATATGTATTATTGTAGATAAATCTCAGAAAGGTAAAGCTTCTACAAAGTAGAAGAGACCAAGAATCATGACAAAATCTATGTTAAATACTTATAATTCTATTTTCATACTATATTGATTTGTTTGCTTTTGCCTCATAAAACTGAATCTTCCTTTTAATTTATTGTCTTTTATAAAATGTGGAAACTGTTGTTAATGGGGTTTATTCACAGCACACTCAGTTCACTGTCCTTTTTCATGTCTATAAATTTTGCCTTTCATTTTGGAAGAATAGACAATCTCTCAGCTAGCTGGCTGAACAAGAATGAGATACCAAGGAACCAAAAAGTGCATTTCTGCTACACTACATTCCTTTGTCATGGCACATTCGACCACAGCGTACACACTATTCCACCCACAGATGATAACTGCCAAAGGCAAACCCTATTGCACAGGATACTGAGGGCATGATTCCTTTCTTCTTGGATTTACTGTGAAATTATGAAATTACACTGCTACAAAAAAGCAGAGGCAGTCTGAGCGAAGAGTGGTGGTGAAATTGTTCCAGAGTCTCAGTGGGAAAACGTCAGCGATGGAAGCATCCATCCCTTGGCGCCCTGCCCAACTTCCACCTTTGCTGTGAAGATTTCCCCTGTGACCTTGGCCGGGATGGTCTCTAAATCACAGTGCAGACTGAAGCGTGCACCTTTCCCTTGATCGCTGTGTCTAGAATTTCTCTATGGTCAAACAGTACAACTTAGTGTTGAAATGTCATCTCATAAACATTTGTTGATGGACTAAATTTAACTAGTATTTCTCTAGTACTTCACTTTTGTTTAAAATGAAACATATTACTGATTATAAATATATTTTTTTCAGAAAAATCAATTATAGACTTGTTTAATAAATATAATTTCTAATATTCAGTATTTCAACTTCTTTTTAAAGATATAGGTAGAGGTTCTCATCAAAATTATGTGGTCATGTCACTCACAATTAATGAAGAAAAAATAGTCAACTGCAGATTTGTTACACCTATCTACAACTAAATTCTTAAGTATCCAAGACTAAAAGAAAAATGAACAATTTTCCCAGAATCCGATTTTCAAAAACATATTTCTGATACAGATCAGAAATATGTACTCATAGCTGCAATCAGGACCAGATAAAGGCTATACAGAAAGCAGCTCTGTTCTGCATCTGTCAGCAAAATACGACACCATATCCTTTACCCCCCCTTTCAAGATGCTCTGGGTCCTGCGTGAATGTAGATCACACAAAGAACGGCCCTCTGAGGCTTGCTTATTTAGCATCATGTTTCTTCGATCCTTCTCTTTCTCCTTGTTTGGTCTCTCTTACCAGCTACACCACCAGGGAGAAGTGTATGGTCATGACCACCATTAATTGCACTGACCAACTCACACAGGGCAATGTGTGCTGCAGTATTTGCTTCAAAACAACAGTGGTGCCTCACAGACTGTAAGAAGAAATGACAAACACCCTGAGGATCTTTTTAAATTACATACGGAATAAGTATAAACGCCAGGGTTAAGTGGAATCAAAAGTGGCTTTACTCTAAGTGACTGAATATCTTTTTTCAAAATGCTGTGGTTTCTGTTACACAACATCAGGATGTTTTCCATTCATGCACAAATTACTCTCTAGGGCTCACTTTTACAACAGTAGGTCATTGTTGGCAACACCACTAAGTCTAATCAAAACATGAAAACATCTGTCATGCTCACATTTCATGTCCAAGCTTGCCGCACACGCTTGAATCTCAGGCACTGCAAATAGATGTTAAGTGATACAAGCCTATGGTGCTGTGACATCACAGTGCATTTCAAAGGCATTTTTACACAAGGAAAGAATTCTATTTCAATAGCTCAGTGTAATATGTATGATGTGTATAATCAATAGATATAAAATCTTCTACTGGCATTATACACAGAAGCTATACTTCGCCCACATTTTCTAAGACATGAAAATGAGGAACAGTGCACGAGAATCTATAAACCGATGTGTTCTCTCCAGTTACCATTTCTATGAATCTTCCCCCACCGCCCCCGCCGCCCCCTCCCCCACTGTAGTGCAACAGTACATATAAAAAGTTTTAAGTATTTGTGTAGCTCAATGTCAGGGAAGTTTTCATTGTGAAATAGACAGTCAGACACAGAGGAATTCAGGGCATTTTCCAACAACACAGGGAACTGGCATCAACTGAGCACGTTTCCTCCCCAGTTTAATTTTGCAATTTCAGGCTGAGAGATTTCTATTCCACACAAGCATATCTCAAGCTGTAAAGTTTTACCTTTTCATTTATAAATAAAAACAACACACATTAGGTAGTAACTAGTTTCTTTGTATATCACCTATAAAAAAACATCAGTATTATAAGAAAAAACAAACAAACGAAATATGCTACTTGATAGGAGGAATAACTCCAATCATTCTCAGTGAGAAGTAAGTTACTTCCCTGATAGCTGTCATCATCACAGATGCCCCTGCCTCCCTCAAATGCCAAAGATAACTTTTACACGTGGCCACTAATTGTTTGTGAGATGAAAAAGTAAAAATAATGCTTTGTTTGTTTTTTAATATAGACCTGAGGGGCTATGCAGTAGAGATGTGGAGAAGTCAGGGGTCTCTTATGGGAAACTCTGCCCAATTTTAGGGCAGCTGAGGCTGCACCCTTGGTGGCAGAAGAGAGATGAGCACTGTGCCTGGGCCACCTCGGCATTAGTGATGGGACAGGCAGTGGCATGCCCACACACATACATACACACAAAACCTGACACACAGGCAAGGACTAGAAGCAGGCCTGGAGATGGCCAAATGTTACAGAAGATAGGACAAATGTTATAGCAGATAGGACACATGGAAAAAAGGAAAACAGCAAAGAATGACAATGACAGTCTAAATGTGATTTTAAAGTCTAATACAAGACTAGGGTGAATTAATGAACCATGTAAGTCCCAGACTGGGGCTATTGGCCTTACAGGATCTCTCTCTAGGTAATGGCTCACCTTGAAAATGAAAGAAACAAGCCAAAATAGACATGGAACACTCAAAGTCTGTTATATTTATTGTTAATATTGACTGAAAAAAGTCGATCACATTCTATCTGCCATTATTATTTATCATCTTATGGAATCCTGCAGAAATCCTGCAAAACAGATACTATCTCTATTTTACAGCTGGAAACATTGTGGCAGAAAGGTTAAATGACGTGTGCAATGCCGCCCAACACGGATATGCAGATTTTGGGCCTGAAAGCTTCATGACAAAGGTTCTGTGCATCTACTGAACACATTCTGATTTTATAAATATTATTCACATAGACCTGGGATAAAAAAAGATTTTTCTTAGAGGGCTAAATTCTAAATATTTTAGGCTTTGTGCGCCACAGAGTCTCTGTTGCACCTACCTAATTAAGGCGCTAAGGCAGTCACCGACAGTACGGAAATGAACAGGTGTGGATATTCTCGGATAAAACCGGAGGTCAGTTTGCCTATTTTCTATACAGAACAGGGGTTGGCAAACTGCAGGACTGGGCCAGATCCAGCCCACTGCTTATAAACTAAGCTTTATATATATTTTTTATGATAGAGATCTAGTCCATCACCAAGACTATTTCAGACAATAGAGTAATTCACCAAGCTAAAATAATGCTCTATTTTCACAGATAAATTCTCGGGAGCATCCAGTGCTCTTTGTTCTAACCTTCCTTCACTAACAATGTTCTAGTTCCTAAATTCCTAATGTGTGGTCCCTATGATCCAGCCCTCCAGGTGGGAGAGTACTGATAAACACCTGGTGCCTGCTAGGTGACCTCTCATCACAAAGGAACAGAGACATCCTGCATCATTAATCAATAAATGATTCAGTTTCTGAGAGGAGCTGAAAAAATAAAAATGGAGATTCTTAATCTAAAAGGATGGTGACCAGAAACTGAGCTTGTGGTGGGTGTCATGACAATTAATTAGTTAATTCATTCATTCTAACATTTTACGGCATGCCCACTCTCTGCTACGCAGAAATATGTATGAACTTCAGACTGAAAAGATTACTCATAGCAATTGAGTAACTACTTTATGTAGAGCAAATCTATGTTGTTATTTATGACACCACAAGACCTGAGCTAGAACACAACCCACATTCAGGCAAACAGATTAACACACACAAACTGCGTTGCTTTGATAGCTACTGCGGTAAAGTTAAACGTGGCAGAAAAGGGACTCTGGCTTCTGGTCAAGAGTTGCAGCTATGGGAGCAGAACCTATGAGCTCTGAGAGGGCAAGGACTGTGTCCCACTCGATGCCCAGAAAAGCAGGAACTCCAAAACTATCTGTGGATCACCTCCATGAGTCCTAACGGGCTGCGTGTGAATGATGCGACCCGAAAGTCAGATTTTCTAACTCACATTATCAAGCTCAATCGCTCCTCCATACCTGGACTGTCTGGTAACCAGAAGCATCGATTCCTTTCACAGTCACCTCTCGGAAGACTCTTGGCTCCAGCTCCTCTTTGGTAAGATCACAGTGATAAATGACACCTAGAAGGAAGCGGCAGTCTTAGTTTAGTCCACGAGAATGCTAGATACCAGGGCGGTAAGGATCACAAAGGACAATAGGATGCCATTAGTAACAAGAGAAGAGCATGGGGAATATGAAAAGAGGTAAAAAAAAAAAAAACCCCAAAACTGTGATAACTTAACAGGTCTCCTTCACACCAGGCCACTTAGAAGTATCAGTAAAGAAAAAAAAAAGTAGGAAACTTCAAGTAGGGCCATTTTATCTAAGAGCCATTTGAGAAGGAAAACTCAAATGATGTGCCCAAGGTCAAGAGCTAGTCTTGATAGGAACTCTGGGGCTCCTGCTACCCACTCATTCATGGACATACTTGTGTGTCCATGACTTGCTTTATAAATTCTGATTATCCCAGTAATTGTACATAACACAAATGGATGAACATGCACCAAGAATATTAGCTTACTTAAACAATAATTAAAACTCCATTTCTTGAATTTAATGCTATTATAGTCTAACATTTAATGCTACTACACTCTTAACATTTAAGAACCTAATCAAAGAAACAACAAGTGAGTCCTACTGTTTGAAAACAACATTGCTGTTGTTTATGAAACAGAATTAGTCATCCAGAGCGGGTGGTGTAGAAACAGCCCTCCCATGTAATACTTTAAATATATACTGTCGAGTATATGAAAAATTGATTTCGTGATCCCAGTACTTGCTGGAAAACAAATGGTACTCCCACAGGACATATTCAAATGGATTGATCTTGTATCAAGATGACTGCTTGCTTTCTTCTAGGCTCCTCCGTGTATGTACCCCAGTAACAGTTGAGAAACAATACTCTGCTCCCCACTGGCAAAGAGCAGTACGTTTAGATACCTTAATGGCATGACTGCTAATCCCTATGAATGTTATCTCAATTCTCATGCTCACAAATTACTTTAAGGTACTATAATAGGGTGTATGATTAACACTGACACTGGGGACATGTAACTGAAGTATTGGCTTTCTTAGTTTAAATTATATTCAGATACTTGTTGAACTAGATCTTTGTCTGTAAAATATTTTCCAACTATACTCAGCACACTGAATACCATACTTGCCTAGATGAATGTAATCTTGAGGGCAAAGGCTAGCTTCATATATACGTTAAGTTTTGGAAAGCTTCTTGATCAGTACCTGCTCCCACTTCCACAAAATACAAAAAATTCTGAATCCCTGAAGGAAAAAAAAAAAACCCAACCAACCAAACAACTATAAAAAAAAGAAAATGCAGGATAAGTATGTGCCATCTGAGCACCTGACTCACCCTGGCATCACTGCTACCTCTGGTGCAATGATTGACAAAAGACCTAGAAGCCAAGATCCCCAGGTCTAACAGTTAACCGGGTCATCAAAGTACTAGAATGTGAAAGACAATGAATAGAAAACATATTCTAAATGTCTGTTTATCTAGAAAAAAAATGAGACATCAAATCCTCTAACAGCAGAATGAAATAAGTAGGCAACAGGGGCTGGGTACCCTTTAGGGTGTACGGGTGGCAAATGCATGACCTCTACTTTTCTCTCTTGTGCAGAAATGGAACCTTGGAGAAGGCTGAGTTAAACCTGGAGGTACCAATGCTTAATATATTTGATCAATAACTTTCTATGTACAGACCCATCTAGTTTAGTCCAGGTTAGCCACTGCACATTCACACTGTAACATGAATCCTTATAACATAATGATGATTTGTGTCCTGTCACATTTGGCTCAGTAAGTATAAGGAAGGTGGGGTTTGGAGAAACCATCCTAGAATCATGAACCAGAGAGGACTGGTTAGGTGATCTCTAGAAAATTAATTTCAAAGTTTAAGGGTGAAAGTAAGAATTGGATTATGGAAGTCCTTTAAGGCCAGAGGAGGTGTCTGGACTTGAGGAGACAGGTCTCCTGATAAAAAACAGTGCTTTAATGAGGCTATGCTAGCAATAGGAAGGAGGCACAGATGATTAGCTGGGAAATTCTTGCTATAATCCACTATAATCCAAAATAAATGTAAGAAGATAAAAGAAATGGAAGTTAGGAGGAACAGGCAACTCTAGGAAAGATTATGAAAGAATCAGAGGACTATGAAAAATTAGATATGTAAAGAGAAGGCAAAAGAATTTTGCCTACATGATCCATGTAGATGCTGTTTTATCTGATTATAGGTTGGGTTTTAAGGTTTTTTTTTTAAAAAAATAAAAAACCTAAAACTTAAACAAGTCTCTCAAAAAATTTTTGTACACCTTGGAATTTACCCAAAAGGGTTGAAAACTTATATATATGTCCCAACAAAAAACTGCACATGAATGTTTATAGCAGTCTCATTCATGATTGCTAAAACCTGGAAGCAACCAAGATGTCCTTAAAGAGTGAACATGCACATAAACTGTGCTGCATCCAGACAACAGAGTATCACTTAGTGCTAAAAATAAATAAGCTATCAAGCATGAGAAGACATGAAGCAACCTTAATGCATATTATTACGGGAAAGAAGCCAATCTGACAAGGCTATATACCATTTGATTCCAATTATATGACATTCTGGAAAAGGCAAAACTATGGAGACAAAGATTAGTGGTTGCCAGGTGTTGGGAGATGAGGGAGGGGTGAAAGAGCAGAGCACAGAGGATTTTTAGGACAGTGAAAATATTCTGTAGGATTTCTGTAGGATACTATAATGATGGATACATGTCATTATACATTTGTCCAAAGCTACAGAATATACAAAACCAAGGGCTAACTCTAAGGTAAATTATGGGCTTTGGGTGATTATGATGTATCAACGTAGGTTCATCAATTATAACAAATGTAATACTCTGGGGGTTGGGGGGAGGAGTGCTGATAATGGGGGATTCTATGCACATGTAGGGGCGAGGGGTTTATGGGAGATCTCTATACCTTGTCCTTAATTTTGCTGTGAATGTCTAAAAATTAGTCTTAATTTTTTTTTTTTTTTTGCCTTTCGCAAATTGTTTGGGAAAGGCTCTTTGATTTCTCATTGCTGCTTCCCAGAGCCATACACTGTGATTGCAGTACTGGATTATTACAGTCTGTCTGGAGCTAACCTCAAACAACCTTCCAAGGTTCCATGAGTACAGAATTAAGTGGCTCAACGACTAAGTGGTTTGAGCCACAGGAGACAAGAGCATCGTGCTCCAAACTGCCCTGGCTGTCTGTTTTCTCCCATGTGTGACTCAAGGTACTAAAGAGTCCTAAATGGCTTGGGCTCAAGACACATCTTCACTATGTACCTCCAGGGGAACCAAAGTCAGCCAGTGTGTACCTGCCAAATATATCACATGTCTATAACAGCTGGAGCTGTAGTTATTTTTGGCCCTGGGACTTATAATTTAGTATCTTTGTTGTTTATTGCAGCAGTGGATGGCTAACCTTTAGAGACCAGGGCAAGACAGCTTTTTTAGCTGGTATGTATGTACAGATGTATAGATATGCACACTGACAATTCTTGCTTTCAGGAAATCTTGTTTAATTATCTGATGGCCAGTTTTACATTTGGACCAAAAGGCCTAAGTTTGGAAGCCCCGTTCTCTGGTTTTAGATATCAAATTGCATTAAATAGAGAAAAGAAAACAACGGAGGTAAAATGAATCAGAAAAGACAAAGGAGAAGAATAAGTATTACAGTTACAAATTAAAGTGAGTTCAGAAGCTGACTGGCAGTACAGAACTAAGAGCACACTTCTCTTTTCAAACTTTACAGCCACAGCCATGGATAATATTTCATTGCTTGGCACAGAACTCACTGTTTTACACTAGGACAATGAGTCCTTTCTTTCCCAGGTAATGATGAGCTCGTTCCTCAAATAAATGGCCACATGGGGTCACTGAAGGAGATTCACAGGCCTTTTGTGACTCTGGCTTTTATTAAGAGCAGGTGAGTCACCCCCTACGCTGTTCTTCTCATTGCCCTTATCCATTTAACTTATTTAAGAGATTTCCCGATGTAAAATTTCTAGAATCAACATAAGGTGAGCAAATAAATTGTGGGCCCTACAGCAGTGGGTTGAGAATGGCTATCTGGAGGAAACTGGTTTTCCTTGGTTCCTGTCCATTGGCTACCACTGTACCCCAGTCCTGAGAGGGATGAAGTGCAAGACACCCTGATGTGGGGTTATTGACCTCTCGGTCCTTGATTCCTGGCCCTGGACATCGTTCTACATCTTTCTGGGCACTTTTTCTAGCCCCCTAGGTTGTCAGAAAGACATGTGGCAAAGTAAAGCTTGCTAGGTGCTCCAGGTATCCCATCAGACCTACTACAAAACACCACTCCTTTGGTTTTAATGATCTAGACGGCAATCTGCTATAATAGTAAGATTCCTTATAGACTGCCTCCTCTATGACTCTGAGGTGCAAAAAAAAAATAAAAAATAAAAAATAAATAAAAAATAAAAAATAATAATAATAAAAAAAGCACCACTGTTATCTGGCTAAACCCCAGAAGGAAGGCAGAACCACTTCAGTATCTGCCTAGCTCTCCCCTCTGCCTGCTTTATTTGCTGGTATCAAACTATTGCAACAAAACTGGGTAGGGCCAAGAGGACTATGGAGGAGCTTGAAAATAAACAAGGAAAAATGCAAAAGTTTTTTCGGCCAGATAAATTTTAGGACAGGGTCTGCTCAGTCGAATGCAAACTGCCAACAGAGGCCAGGCTCCTGGGATAAATCAGTATAAGATAGTTTCAGCTATGACAAAAACAATGCAGCCAAAACAAAGCAAAATGAGTGTGATCGACTTAAAAAAAAGTTAGAGAGCTGTGTTTACTTTGGGGAAAATTAACCCATACCATGAAATGTAAAACTACAATTTATAAGTGTTTTTTTCTTTTTATTAGAACCAAATAACAAGATTTGTCCAAATAACATAAAACTACATTTTTAGAATATTAACTTTTAATTCAGTTTAACAAAAGCAGAATTTATTCTCAGCCTGTTCTACAAACAGTTTTTTAATGCCAGATGTGACTACCGATTTTTATTTTAAGCTTTTAGCTATCTGCACTGTGTATGTCCTAGTACATATAGAACAAAGGCTGGATCTAAGGTTATCCTTGTTCATACTAATTTTTCAAACCAACTTAGAACAATAGTTGGTCCTGACCCCAGAAGAGAGACTCAGGATATAAGATTAACAAGACTGCAGTCTTAGGTGTTCACATTTCCCTTTGTTCTGAGTGTCTGTTTTACGGTTTTAGTCCCATTAATTTTGGCTGTAATACAGCATATGTGGTTTTCAAATAGCATTATATTTCCATGTCCCAAAAGAAACCCAAATAAATATTAGTCTGATTTTTAAACTGAACCACATTGGTAAAAAGACTCTCACCTGGAGATAAAAAGGAAGTAAACTGATAGAAGATCTCGGTGTCCTTCTTCTGGCCGCTGTACCCCACGATGCTGCCGACCTCGAGCGGGAAGGACTTGAGGAGAGCACCAGTGGCCAGGTCGTGAAGCTGCAGAGTGTTCTTCACATCATGGAGGTAGCATAACACCAAAAAGTTAGACCTGACGCAAGCCACCCATTCTGAAAAGACAAGGATAGACAAAGCCTAATGTAGTTTTGAAAAGGAGTAAAAGCATACTTATCGAACAATAGTTCTTGAGCTATCCATTGTGCTATGCAACGGTGAGACTTGCAAAGTGATTTTATAACTGGTTTATAACTGGTTTTAATCATTCATCTAACTTCCGGCATACTCCTTTAATAAATGATTATCATTGTCATTGTCATCTAACTTCCGGCATACTCCTTTAATAAATGATTATCATTGTCTAACTTGGGCCAGGAGCTTTTGACAATCTAGATAGAGTGCATACTACAAATAAACTGCCTACCTATTTTGTGTCCAACATCATGCTACAGGAGATATAAGAAGGAAAAGAACAAAAACCAAGTCATGATTCATTTCTGTCAGGGTTGCTTATTCAATAAAGACGTATTAAGCCCTTGGTATATGTCAGGTAACCTCCAAGGTGCTGGCAGACAAGCAAGAAGATGATATCATTTCTGCCCTTAACATACAATCAGATGAAAATACAAGTAGTAATGTGTAACCAAAGGTAAGTGGGTGGTTGCTCGGGACCTGAAAAAGTGAGAGCCTTTCAGCAAGTGCCAAACTGCATCTTGAGTACAGGGGTGTGGAGATGGGGGTGCCTGGGGTGGTGTCAGCAGGAATGAGGTGGTAAGAAGTGAGGCGACTTAAGGAATGAGGAGCAAACTAGGGATGAGGAGAGAGAAAAGGAAAATGAAAGAATGAATGATTAAACAGCAGGACAGAGGGGAGGGAGGCTGGTAAAGAGATCAAGTGAGAGATCCATTTTCTAGAAGAAAAAATCTGTTCATTTCGGGGCTGGGTGGCAGTGGTGGTAGTGGTCTCAAGATGGAGTCAGTGAGCTGGGGAAGAGTGGAGTTTGCTTTTACGGAGGAGCTAATGTTTGGAGAGAAGGTGTAATAAATAAGGATCACATCACTGAAGGATATAGAACACAGGAGGTACACAAAAGGATGAAGGGGAGAACAGAAAGAACACTACTGCAATGAACCAATCGAATCAAATCGAGCGGGGATAACGTCATTTCCCAAGATTCCCCAGGACTTGGTGACTGTGGGGATACAGAGAGTAAGGTAGAGAGATGAGTCCTTCTGGACAACCAGGGTTGCAACTTCAATAATGGTGCTGCCAATGGACTGAGCTGGGAGAGCGGAGGCAAGTGAGGTAATGGGGAAAGGAGAAAACAGGAGCGTGGGCAGAGAGCACAATCCAGTTTGTTTCAGACAAGATTAGCCTGAGACCAGGACAGGCAATCCAGAGGGAGAGATGCTGCGGTGGATGGAAACAAGGACAGGGCTGCAGGGAACAGCTCAAACGTGTGGAACAGACAAGCCTTTCTCAGGGATGTGGCGGTGGGATCCTTGACACTGCTTACCTTTATGACCTAAGAGACTAGCAATTCATGCTTATAACATCATCAGTTATCAACACGAACAGGGCACCTGCCAGAAGGAACTCTGAGGATCACTAGAGGCCTCAATCTTGTTGGGTTGTTAGATTACCAAAATAAACTTTTCCTCAAGTGAGGATATCAAGAACCCTTTCTTGCCTCTCTATTCTTATGTCTAAAAGTCATTGGCTCATTCTCCAATACAATTTTTTTAAAGTGCCTCAATCAAGCAATGTATTTCATGTGGCTCGAATGTTTTAAAGAAAGTATGGGGAAAAAACTGAAGTAAATTATTTCTGTCAAAGAATAATTAATCTGCATTAACTATGAGTACATCAGAGTTATAAAACAGACAAAGTGAATCAGAAAAGGACAAGCTGATTTGTAGACTGTCATTAATAAAAGCTGACTTTAGAGCTATACTTTATGACTCATCTCTAGTTTTTATTCTCAATAGGGCATTCTGTGCTAATGATATATAGAAAATTCAATTGTGCCTCTCTTTGAATTTATGAGTTCTAGTGAATACTGAAGGCTTCCCTTTTCCAATCTAAAGAACTTAAAATCATTCAGAAGGGAGCCTATAAAAATACATCACCCCCCCCCCCCAAATATCAGATCATTGATTTGCATTTCATTACATCTACAAGTGAAATAGGATGTTACCTTAAGGCACAGTCAAACCACTTTGAGGGGTGCTAAAAGGCAGAAAAGTCATGTCTTGGAAAATAGTTAACATCTGTGATAGCTCCCTATACGTGAATCACTGCTCCAATCTGACTTGTGCCTGAAACACACCCAGGGCACCCTACACGACCACTTATGCCACCAAAATCTCACTCACTTGGACCTACCAATACATGAGGTCAATTCATGTGGCACTTATGAAGCACCCGCTAAATCTGGCTATTAGCACCCTTTGGTGGGGGAGGGGGTGGTAGAGGTGGGGCAGGCACTCTGTCTCAGTTTGGACAGAAGCTAGCAAAGTCACTACAAACCAGATTCCTCGCTTGAAGATGTTAAAGGAAATGGCCAAAAAACCTGTTCTTTGACTCATGGACATTTCATCCAAATATAACTGAGGGTCACAAAGTAAATGGAAGGTTTTGAAGAGACAAGTGAAGGGATTTCCTTAAAAAGATCTCAGTCGTGCTGTAAGTCCCCCTCCCCACGTGGGAGAAACTCAGCTTGAGATGGACAGAGCACTGGTGCCTGATCCAAACCTGAGAAGCTAAAGGCACTGTGACTAGAACGTCCAGAAAGGAGAAGGGCTGACTAAGTACTTTAGGGGAAGAGCCGAATGTGCAGATGTGGGTTTTGCCGGATAAAGTGGGCATGTGATTGTCTTGGGTCCCATCTAATAGAACTAGCTGGAGGAGTGTGGAAACCTCCGTATAGGAAAAGGTGGAAGGGTGCAGCCAGATGCCCAGGGTCTGAGGAGACTCTGAAAGACCCAGAGTGCTGCCTCCTCTAAGGCCAAGAGAATTGCAGAAGGAAGGGTCCACGAGGGCCTATGAAAAGCTCTTGCTGAGCAGTAACTACCTGCCCACTTTCCCCCTCTACTTGCTAAGGAAGGCCAGGCTCAAACACCTGCCAGGCGCAGAGCACAATGCCTTCGGCCAGAAGAGAAAGTCCCTTACTTTTCCAAGACATAAACCTGGATCTCTATGACTCTGACACCTGTGCTTTTAACTCACTAAAAAGTAAGGACTGCTTTATCTGAGACAGTGTCACTTTGCAGATCTCAAAAGGAATTATTTTCCTAATCATATACCTTATACCTTGTCATTTTGGGATGGCCCTAGCTTTTATCCCCATTCAACCCATCAGCAGAAGTTCACTTCCAATAAGTAAACTCTTCATTGGCTTAAAGATAACTGGACTCTCCTTTTGTGTAAAAAACTGAAGCAAAATTAGTGAGTCTTATTTTAATCAAATCCAGCTTTCAGGCAATAGATAATTTATAAAGCAGCATATCAGTTTTGGAAAATCACAGAAAAAATGAGTAAAAGGGCACTTAAAGGAGCTAAGAAACACGACTGATAACAGAAGTGAGATTCTCAGGTGGTTAATGCGGCTCGGTGCACAAAGCAGCAACTGCAATGGATTTCGATTAAATGTGACAACGGTCTATTCTCTTTTCTAATAAGAGGACTGTCAACCTACCCTACGATCCACAATATGGATAATATAAACAGCCAAAGGTTATTCAAAAGCTAAAAGCTAAGGATTCTAAATCCAAATGGTTGGAAAAATTAAATGTAAGTGATTATTTATCAGACAATAACTATGCGGACAAATGATATTTAAAAAAAAAAAGCACTATCTTTGAAAGTCTGATCATACCTTCACAATGATCATGAGGACCCTGCATGATGCTGTCCTAACTAAAAAGATGTCAAATAGTAAACACTTGGTTGCACTGTGTTTAGACACTTCATTTCTGATGATTTGAGGTTGAAGTTTCTTTACCTTGTACACTGGTCACGCAAGAATGAGAGATGCACCAATTTGCTGATGTTTGTACCAAACATAAAAGCACAATTTTGAAGCAGCAGTCTTACCTAAGACATCCTTCTCATGCTCAGGAACGAGCACTTTCCACTTAGACTCATCAGGGTCTGTGAAGTCGATGTTGATCAGGCGATAGTTGGGAGAATGGCGGTTTGTCTTGAATGTGAACACTGTCCCCTCGTTGGTCACATAGTCATATTCTCCTTCGAAGTTGTCAATCAGTTTTACCCACTTCAGGATTCCTGGTGAGAGATCAAGCATCCCTGTCACCACTCCAGAATTTAAAATGGTGTGGTTTGTGTGGAGGGAAGGGACAGCGAATCTTTTCTATCTGGAGAACATGAAGCATACACAGTATTGGAAAGATCTAAGGTTTGAGAAGAAGCAAGGATAAGGGCGGGTACATTTTCAAGTTTTAAAAAAATGTGAAGGAATTTTTTTCCCCAAAAACCTGGCAATGAAAGAGAGTGAAGGACCTCTCCTCTCAGCCCACCGCCCCACATAATCTGTAAACCCTCTTCTACCTGAGCGTGTCCCAAACCTGAGCACGTCTCTGTATCTCTGCTGCCATCACATCATTCCAAGTCTTCATCTTTTCCCTCTGGTTCTACAGCAGTGACTCTCAGTCGGGGATGATTCCACCACCCCAGGAGACATTTGGAAATGTCTGCAGACATTTTGGGTTGTCACAACTTGGAAAGTGAGAGGCAGGCCACTATAAGCATCTACTGGGTAGAGGCCAGAGATGCTGCTAAACACGCTTCAGCGCACAGGAGGACAGCGCTTATAACAAAGGATTAGCCAGCCCTGGTCTGCAGCATTAGCTTCCTGCCTGCTCTTCCCATTGCCACTTGTAATCTTAGTGCAGCAGGCACCACAATGTCTTAATATCTTAAACTGGACCATGTTGGTGCTTTTCTTAAAAAATTCCCATTCTTTGAATAAAATCCAAATTCCTTTTTACATAGCCAACCTCATGTCCTGCCAAGTTTCACCTCACCTCTGTCCTCCAGCAGCACTGGCCTCTGTCAGATTCCTTAAAAGATGCTTCCAGATCATGTTACGTACAGGGTGTTTCCTCTGCCTGGCCCACTCTCAAATGGCTAGGCACCTTTTATCGGTACCCAAATCATATTTTAAAGCACTTCTCTCAAAATATGTAGTTATTTGCTTGTTTGTAATTTCTTTCTTATTCACTATTTAACATGCAGCACCTAAATGGAGTGGCAGGTACTTCAAAGGTGCAAAATAAAATTAGTATTAAATAAAAGAAAGAACACTGTCCAGTCCTTTAGTGCTAAGAACCAGTCTGGAGATGGCCATCACTAAAATATATCTTAAAAGTGGCTCACTGTCATTGTTTAAATGGCTCACTAAAAGGCACTTTTAATATTAAAAAAAAAAAAAATTCTAAGACATCTGCTTCACAATTTATCAGACACAGATGTTCAGTGTACCTCTTGAGTTTTATAAACAAAAAGTTCAATAACTTCTAAACTATGAAAGGCGATGCCAAATCTTAGCTATTCTCTAATTAATCTCCGAGCTTCAATTTCACAGTGAAATTGCTATATTAATTTGGATAGTTCATTTATATTCCTTGAATCTTCAAGGCAATTTTACATTCATTATCTGATTCATCTCCATAGCATAATATCTTTATATAATTTGCTGAATTAAATTTATCAAGAAAAATATAATCCCATGGCAGAGAGTTTTTTGGTCAGACATAACTGGATTAAAACCTCAGCCCTACCATTACTTAGTTGTGTGACCTTGAACAATCTTCTTATCCCCTGTCTAAACCTAATTTTAACTATAAACTAGAAATAGTAAATAAATTAAAAAATTATTATAAAGTGACTCCTAATACCTACTCAACAAAAGTCAACGAGTATTATTTTTAAATAGACAAGTGGAATTAAAACTAATAATAAGCAGCATTTTAAAATCTATAGCTTTTTTCCATGCTAGCAACAACCAGGTAGAAAATATGTGAGGTAGAACTCATTTACAATAGAAGAAAATTAATGCAATATTTAGGAATACACTTAACGTGAAATGTGGAATGTATATAAAGAAAGCTCTAAAATTTTTCTAAGGAATCTTAAAAACTACCACTGAAACCTGAATAACTAGAACACGTAGTATATCCCTAGATGGGAAGATTCAATATTTCATAGATACAAATAATCCCAGAGGAAATCTATAAATTTAACACAATTCCAATCAAAATCCAAATGAGATATTTAGGGAATTTGACAACATCATGCTAAAGTTCATCTGGAAGAATGTGCACATAAGGATAGTCAATGCATTTTTGACAATGAGAAGGAATTTCTTTCACTAGGATGTTCTGAACAAGTCCTGATCCCTCCTGAAGATAAACACCATCCTGAATTTTATGGTAATCACTTTCTTCTTTTGTTCTTTTTCAGCCTTAACATGCATCCGTAAACACTACAGCCTAATCTTGCCTTATTTTTGAACTTCATATATAATGGAACCATGCAACATGTATTCTTTTGTGTCTGATTTCCTTCACCTAATATTATGTTTGTGAGATTTTTACCCTCTATTGACTTTTGGCTAAATTCTACTGGGCTCAAAGAACATACTATGTATGATTTCAATCTTTTAAAATTAGTTCAGAAAAGCTTTATGGCCTAATATTTTTTTTCCTTAAATGACCTTTAAATGTTTCTGTGACCGAAAAGTGTGTATTTTACAGCCTTTGGGTGTGATAAGCTAAATATGTTTTTTAAGTTATTTGTTAATCATATTGTTTAAATCTATATCTTTACTGATGGAGGGGTCATTTTTTTTTTTTTTATCAGCCACAGAAAAGGTCTGTTAAAATGTTCTTCTGATTGTAGATATGTCTATTTTTACTTGTATTTCTATCAGTTTTTGCTCTCTGTATCTGAAATCATGCTGTTAGATATATAAAGTTAGTATTATATTTAAATAAAACGAAATCAAACCTTTTATGGTTATGAAGTTTTATCTCTAGTAATGCTTTTTACTTTAAAGTCTACTTTGATATTAAGAGAGCTATATCATTTTCATGGTCATATCTTGGGCCAGTTGTCCTCTGCAGAATGGTTGGTTCCAATTACGTACCTTATTATTTCTGGAAAGATTTGTTCTTTCCATGTCTTGTGACCACTCATATGCTTTCCACCTCATGGTGGGCTACATTCTAGGTAATTTCTTTACATCTATATTCTATTTAAGCAGTTTTCTCTTTAGCTATCTCTAATCTCTTCTCTAACCTAATAACTGATTTTTTTTAATGTTAATAATCAAAATATTATTTGTATAATTCTAGTTAGTCCTCTTCCAGATATGTTTGGTCATTCTTTACAGTATCTTGTTTCTTGTTTATACTGCTAAGCCTCTTTGTATTTTTTGTAAAGGCATCACATTAATCGTTTAGTTTTAAGCATGTATTTAATGTGCTTATTTTACATTAGGAATCTAATAATTTCACTCTGGTGTTTCTGCTGGCTCTATTTCTCATGCGGATGAACTTCTTCATCTGCTTTGTGATTTTTGACTGTGAACTGATTTCCCCTGAAATAATCTGTGGGAATCCTTGGAGGCCTGAATTGAAGTGGCACTTCTGCAGAGAAGTGGGAGGCAACCAAACTGGCAGAAACCATAAGATGTTACATTATTGGTATGAGGATTTTGGGACCTTATAGGGACAATCAAGACAATAGGCACCCATGTGTACGTCAACCATTCTCATGTTTTAGGAGGATTCACATCCTGCCTACCCTTCCCCTTCACTAGGGCCAAGGTAAAGACAGGCAGGTTTCTTACTATACTCTTGCTTTCCCTCAACCCACCCCAGCTTTACCACTGGTAAGCTTAGTTTTCAATCACCCTTACACTGAGGGTATCTCTCATCGGACTCTATACCATGCAGAACGAGAGGCTTATCTCCCATCACCCTTCCCCTGGGTGGCTGGCAGAGGGGAGCTCAGCCTTCAAGGCCCAGCAGAAACATTCAGGGACAATCCAAAATTTCTGCCTTCATTTTGTCTTCGGTATCTATGGTTTCTCTTCTTTTGTGCCAACTTAGCAATAAACTTAGAAAGATGCTTTGCAAACTTTTTACAGCATTTCAGCTGTTTCAGTTGGGAGATTATTCAGAATATATAATCTGACAAACTCCATCAAATAGAAATCCTTAGAATTAATTTTCATAAAAGATTCATTAAGCTCTGCATTTGAATTATAATTTTATTTTCAGTGACAAGCTTCAAAAGTAGGTGACCACTCAAAGATAACTGCATCTTAGTCTACATAAAACAATGCTTTAGAAGGAAAAAGCTTAAAAATTACTCCTTAGTACAATAAGTAAAAAATTAGCTAGCAATGCAAAATCTGCAGATAATCAGAAAGGTACATTTCTTTATAATAAGAATAATAAGACAATTTTCTGGACTATGACATTTGTAGACACAGAATCTTGGTTCTGGGAAATGTTACAGATTCCTTAAATGTTCCCTTGACAATAAAACATTTCATAATGTGAAACATTTATTTCTCAAAGTAACATCTTATGGTTTCTGCCTGAAAAGGTCTTGCAGCCACTAGAGTGGTACTTATTATGACCCTATATCCCATAGACCACAAAAAATGTCACTGAAACATCTACCAAAGGCAAAACAGAGTAGAAATTTCCTTCAGTACCTCTGTATAATCAGGCGAGCCTGAAGATGTGGTACATTTGTTTTAATCAATCAAGTCCAATGAATACCAAAAAAAAAAAAAAAAAAAAAACCCAAACCCAAAACTTTGTGGTCTTATCTGCCACCGATTCTGAAGCATTAACCTTAGTCATAAATAGATACTATAAGTCATAAATTCATTTAGATTAAGCAAAGCGGCTGGATTTATACAAATCCAACTGTAAATTGGAAAAGCAGTTCAAAGTACAGGCCTACACAGGGAAGCACATTCAAAACAGGAGTTCACCAAATCCTTTTGCTATCCTGAATTCCCTGCCCCCATGGCTTTGGCCCGTGACACAACTCAAGAAAAATGGCATTTCAGATGAACAATGGGGCTCATTCAGATTTGCTACACACGTTAGAACACTATTAATTTAAATGCAAAATAGAAAAAATTACTTTTAAAGAAGAGACATAGTTAAATTCCGAACCATCTTAATGTCTACCCACATTTTCTGAGGTTCTTTTGTCTGTAAGTGGCATTATTCACTCTGAAACCAGCAGAATTCAATCCCCAAACTTCTCTACATTGAAGTTAAAATTATTTTTCACAAACCTGCTTCTTGGTTGGAAATGATTTGTTTAACTGAGTGAAGATTAGCTTAAAATAAGTCATCTCATGCTTTCTCTAGAGTAAAGTCATTACTTTTATTGCTTTCTTTGAAAATCAATGGTATTGTTTCATATATTTTGCAAGCTCTCTAGTAAGAAAAGCTAAAAAGTGCCTCAATACTTTATTAAGGGCTTGACATGTAAAAAACAATAAACAAAGGCAAAGTGTGGGTCCTGCTTTGAGACTGAGGGGGCCAGCAGGCGGCTGTTCTCCCAGGCCTGATGCCTTCCTTCCATCTCATCTGCTGAACAGTGATGGTCAGAACTCAGTTTGGCCATTCAACTGACATGGGTCTGAATTTCTAAATGGCATCAGGAGAGCTAACTGGCTTCACCAACCTGTTTCCTATGAATAACAATATGTCCTCTTCAAAGGCTTTAAGACTGAATGAAATATCTACATTTGTAGCTCAGAATCTGGCATACGTAAATGCTAAATAAACAATATTTACTATTATTCCAAATGATGCCAGAATTCTTTGAACAACAAAAATAAGCTAAATATGGCCTCTGAACAGCATGATTTGTTCACAGTGAACTTTTAAAATCAAATTTATATCTCACAGCAACACAATTATTTTCCTAGAAGCCCTTATAATCACGTTTTAAAATTAGTAAAAGTATGAATTTTATCATTATTACTTATTTTACTCTAAAATTCATGTTTTCCTTCTTATTTTTATACGGCCTCTTGATGTTCCAACTTTTTTTTTTTTTTTTTTTTTTTTGGCAGTCCCACTCTGAGACACACACTGTTTTCTAATAACTCCTGCCTGTCACAAAAGTCCTCTTCCCCTGTTAGTCTGGCTTTTAATGCTCAGATGGCTTTGCTAAACTTTGGACAAATCATTTATTTGAAGCTTCTGAAATGTTTATTTCCTTATTTCCACTCTACTGCCAAAAGATGCCCAGTTCCACTGGGCGTGAACCATGGAGTCGATATTGTCTCAGCTACCTACCTAAAAACAAGAGGTCATCTGCCTTGTGTTAGCCAGAGATGGCTAAATGACAAACACCAAGCTTCCTTTTATTGTTATGTGTAGATTAATGTCTTATGCAGAAAAAAGCTAATTCTCATTAATGACGTGAAAGCATTAAAACAAGGACACGGTGAGCACTGAAATCTTACCAATCTAAAATGATCGAACTTTCAGCAAAAAAAAAAAAAGGAAAAAGGGGAGAGGCAGGTTAGTGAAAGTCTGGATGAAATACAGGATAAGCTGATATTTGCTCACAAAAATTAATATGTTTGCATCATCCACCTTTTCTACCAAAAAGCTTCATAAGTGCTGTGACATAAGCAGAGACTACTTCTGGCTTAAGTGTGGCTGTTCTGAAGCATACAGGTGTGATACTACTAACAAGGATTTTGGTTATATGCAGTTCTTTTCACCTGCCAATTGCTTCCTAAAGATTCTATTTAAAAACCTCTGATATAATTTTAAATTTATTCAGAATATGGCCAAATGGTAAGTGTCCTTTTTGCTGCTGATATTACTTCTATAGAGAAATGAAAAAACCAAAGGGAAAAGGGAACAAACAAAAGAAAGAAGAGAGGAGACGGAGTTTAGTTTTCTACTTCCGGAGATGTCCTAACTCTGATGTGTGCTTGGTCACAGGCTCATTGATCCACCCTGAAATGGGGCACTGGCGACCTCATAGCTACTGTCCAGTGGGCAGGGAGCACTCTGTGGGCACGGATGACAGCCTAGAGCGGGGCATCAATACATGTCTGCTTCATAACTAAATGTGACATTTACATAAACCTGCACTTAAGACTGAGTCTTACAGACAGTTGTTGATAAAAACAACAGAAGTAACCAATTTAAATGTTAAAGAAGTTAGTAAGCAGTCTCTTCCACTTTTTCAAAAGAAAAAAAAATTCGGAACTGTATCACACTAAGTTAAATATGTTATAAAAGTGTGTTGAAAACCATCACTTACATTTTTAGGGTATAAATTAAATTTTCATGAAATTTTTAAAAGTCCATATATTTGAAAGAAAAGAGGTCTAAGCCCTGATAATTAACCATAATGTAGAACATAAGTAGAAATTTGTTCTAAATTTAGTCTATATAAAGCAACTTTATACATGTATTTAAAATAGGTTATTTACAACAAATTTAAGAAACAAAGTAGATATATATTACATGTACCATATGTATTTATTTACATATAATATATAACTATTAAAATATACATATAATTCAAAAGAAACAGTCTTGATTTAGAAAAGTACAGAAAATATAACTAAGAAAACACAAACACAAATCATTTTCTTGTAAGATTCAGGATGAATAATTTCAACTTATCTGCAAGCATGAATCACATTAAGAATCACAGGAATCAAGACTCAGCTGCCTTTTCTGTTGCAAAACTAATAAAATGTCATGCCAGTCTGGAGTCCTAAGCAATAGGATACTTCTTCACCTTTCATTTTAAACAAGGAATAGAGAAAAAGAAAACAGAAATCCCCTGCCCGTACAATATACAGGACTGGAAAACCTATTCATCATCCTTAGACTTTAATAAAGGACAAAGTTTAACTAAAAAAAAAAAAAAAATTAGCAGGCCCAAAAGGTAAAGATTCAAAATTCTCATAAGAAAATTAACAGTCACTGATGCAGCATGTATACTTATAAATCAGGGCCACCTGAGAACAAGGATCCCTAAAGAGGAAAGTGAAGTCATTCAGGACAAGCTGGTGCTACCTACTAGGAGTCTGTGTTAACGTAACTATTATTCTGACACTTGTGAAAATGGTAAAGACTTTATTCAAGACTAATGCAATAGGTGACTATTGCTGTAAGAGAGAGAGAGAGGGCTTTGCTCCAAATACAGAGAAGACAACTGGGGATTTATAACTAATGAGCAAAATGGGGTGTTAGTGGATGGAAAATTGCTAAGAGGAGGCATCAGGGTAGAGGGACTCTTGCTAAACTGACATAACAGGACTCCTGGTGAAGGCATGCCAAGGTAATCCGATTATCACGAGGGAGATGGGAGTTTGCAGGGGTGGTAAGGAATCTGATCAGATATCAAGGGCGGGGGATTCTCTCTAAGCTGATGTAGTGGGACTCTTGCTTTAAGAGGGCTATGCAGGCCCAGCAGTGGGGCAGGGCAGGGCAGCGAGGAACCAAGGCTAAGGCCTTGTGGAGAAGAGGGCTCAGAGGAGCCTGACTAGTATGGTCAAGAAAATGTTTGTCATCTGTCAGGCACTGTAGTAGGTACTGGGGACTCCACAGAAAGCAAGACAGACAAGGTACCTGAACCCACACAGCTCACAAATCTTTACACAAAGTGTTTTTGTATGAAGAAAAATATAAGTCGGAACAAGGAAAAGGAGCAGAAATTCCTCTTCCTCAGAGAAAAAGGAGCAACTCAGAATATGTCTTCCAGCACAGAAGCAGGTGCAAGATTCTTTAGAGGGGACCTGCTTAGCAATTTTGAAGAATTGGAAAATTATAACTTCTAAAGCCCAGGTGATAGGCCTAGTGTTGTTTGTACACAGTGACAAATGAGGTGAGTCAGGGGAATTACCTGCTCAGAAAGGTAAAGAAAGGAGTAGCCATTGGCCTCAACTGCAGTTCCTGTGGAAAGGCTATAATCTGTAACAAACGTGTTTAAACATGTAACAAACATACAAATATAAATGGCAAAAATGGGGTTTTTACAAAGAGAAGCAAAAGGTGTAACAGGAGATCCTGCTCCAGGAGCAGCAAGTAGGAAGATGGTCAGAAAGTCAGAGACCGGAAATTCAAATTTACATGATAAATGTCAATAACAAAGGAATCCAGTATTGTAGCGAATGCTTTTAACTAATCACAAGATTTTAAGTTTTTTTCCACCCTATTTGATGTAGTTTATTTTCTCTACATGCTGTTTTTACTATGATATTAAATAGCCATTGGTCACTTTTTTTGTGCTTTCTGTGCTTTTCATTTCAAAGAGCACAAAGTAGGAAGGTTTTCTTAGGAGACGATGATGACAGAAATGGTAGAAAAATGCTGGTAATTCCCCTTTTGGTAATGAACCGGATATCAATTAAAAAACAAACAAACAAATGAACAAAATGCCCCAAACCCAAATCTCTCAAATCCTGTTCTACACAATTGGTTTTTGAACCAAAGGGTGGAAACTGATACCATTTCATCTTTTTAGGACTGGTCAATCACTACAACTGTCAAGAGTTCCCAGAATCCCAGGACTGCCATTCAAAAGAATAACTATTCTGAGGTTTGTTATTCACAAATTTAATGCTAATAAAGCAGTGATTTAAAAAAGACGACAGGCTCAGTGCTACACCCAGAATTTAGCAGCTATCACCAGAGAGCTCTCACCAAGTGATTCTAATCCATCAGTATGCACCTCAATAGCTTTGGATCTACCAACCCTATTATTCACTTCAAATTCTGATTTCTTGTCTACAAGTTATTACATTCTTTTCTAAATGCCTCAATGAATTCCAAACACTGGTTCATTTAGTAACTTTACTAAAAAATGAAATCAGATTAGTATTGTTAAGACTTATTTGCTCTATTCCCCTCCATGTGGTTTTCCATGAGCTCACTGATTGTCTTTACATGTCAACTTGGCTAAGCTAATGTCCCCTGATAATCAAACACTAACTAAACTAATCTAGGTGTTGCTGTGAAGGTATTCTGAAGGTGTGATTAAAGAGCATAATTAGTTGACTTTCAGTAAGAAAGAATTATCCTAGATGATCTGTGTGGGCCTGATTTCATCAGCCGAAAAGCCTTCTTCCCTGAAGAAGAAACAACACCTGTGGACGACAGCAGCTTCAGCCTGCCCTTCTTGATAACCTTCCCTACTGACTTCAGACTCACCTAGCCAGCCCCACAATCAAGTAAGCCCATTCACTGCAATAAAGCTCTTGGTCTATATATCTCCTTCTGGTTCTGCTTCTCTGGTTAAACCTTGACAGGCAACTTTCACAAACCATTAATATCGCACAAACATATGATACTGAAGAATAACTTTAACAAGAAATATACAGTTCCTATATGACTCTGAGATCTAATCCCAAATCAATTTATATATTTACACACAGTCCTAGTCAAACATACAGCTGAACTGTTGTTCAGATCATGACAAAATAATGTTAAATTCCCCGAAAGAATTAAAAAAGGGAACGATTTGGAAAATAACAATTGCTAACATTTATGGAGTCCTTACTCTACACTGGGCTCATCACTTAAGCTGCACAAAAACCATCTAGAAAGCAAAGATGACAAAGGTCAAATAACTCAAGGAAAGATGAAGTTAGGAGGGTAGGCCAGGACCTGGCTTATTTTGTAAACAAGGTCTTCTAATCTCAACACATCACAGCCATTTAGGGTTTCTTAGATTCATCCCTTTATTCTTCATGTTCATCCATGGCTGCACTGTTTAGTTTTGTTTATGAGGGCCTATTGTGCCTATGCCTGCCTTCCTTCTAGAATCCCAACTTGTAGGTATCACACTCTCTTCTCTCACTCCTCACTAATGTTTGCAATGATAAATTGGATACAAGTATATAAGGTAAAAAAAAAAAAAAGACAAAGACCAAGAGGTCAGGAAGAAAACAGGGTTTCCTCAAGTTCGACTAGCACCTGTGTCATTTAAAGTATCATTATCTATTATTAAAGTGAACACAACAAATAGCAGTTTGGTATACGAATATGTGAATGAAATTTTCTTCTTTGTATCTGGAGAAAATTAAGCAATTTGGGTTTTTAATTTGTTAACTTATATTGTTTAATAACAAGCCTATCTAATAATTTAAAGATATAAAAATCAAGTTAAAAATAGAAAAACGAAACCAGTATTCTCCGGAGGAAGAACACTGTCACTAGCATTTATAATAAATTGGAGAAAGGCAAAGTTCCTTCCACCATCTTAGACTTGCACAAAAATATTGTATAGCACAACGGCACATTAATGGGTGTCACTGTTTCTTTCAGATTTGATATTCAGAGGTCAGTTCTATGTAGATCTGGAATTGCAACTCAAGTGAACAATTCTTGGGTGGTGGATTGCTCCTATAAGAGAATGTGAAAACTGATGTGATTGATGGAATTTTCTTGAGATCAAAATGAGTGTATCTTCAGCTTAAACAGAAAAATAATGTTTCTTTATTAAATAGATATATATTTAGCACTAGAATAAAGTTGTTAACGTCATCCTGCAGTATGTGTAAATGGTGTTCTGTAGTATCTAAGAATATTAAGATGTAGATCTTAGAGGAGTTTAAAAATGATGCAATGCCCAATCAGTAATAAAAATATATTTATATATTTTCTTATCACAACGTAATACAGATGAGATAACAAAAATGAGGTAATTTAATTAATAATTAGAAATGCACTCAATATTGTATAGTTTCAAAATCTGTGTCACTATCTCTAAAATATATTTATTTTACATTAACCAGAACAATGGTGTAATTAGTTTATTGTCTTTATCTGGGTACCAGCATATCTCTGATAGAGTTTTGGGGTCTGGGAATTTTCAGCATAGTAAATCTTGCAGTTGAAAAGCTTTAGTGCTGATGGTGGCGCTGATATGTTATAGATATTGGAAGAGAACAACATTTGAAATGAGCCATCTCTAGAATTTGCAACTGCTGGTTCTACGCTTATTCCCATGACATATGAGACTTCATGAAGGATTATCAGGCTGTTACTGTGCATAAGGCTCAGTACTGAGTATCTGTGTTACGATTTCCTGTTAACCCGGTAAATTCTCTCCTATATCTTGCCTGTGACTATTCATACCCCTACATCTAGTATATGAGCTGCTGAAGCAAGCACCACACCATTACATCTAGACAGTTATAATGTTTTACAGACCAAAGGGACAGCTTCTCCTCAACCCTCTTCATCTATAATACTCACAGGATATTCTCACATCCATATGCAAAACACATGGCTAACCTTAATCTACAGAGAAAATGCTAAAGTCAACAAGTAACTTCAGTCAATTTTTCTTCATTTTATGGAATAATATGGGAATAAAAAAATCAGATGAACTGAGATGATGTGGTTAAAGAGAAGAAGGTTTCCTGGGAAATCAATTAGAAGACCAAAATAATTGCTTTTTAATGGAGCTTTCTGGAATAATTATCTGTGTTTGAAAGATTACTTACCAGTGATGCCATTGGATTCCTGCTGTAAGTCACAGTACCAGAGTCGGTTTACTGGATCACATCCCTCCCTTATTGATAACAAAACATAGCGACCATCATCAGACAACTAGTGAGGAAATAAAGATAGTGCAAGGAGCTGATTAGAATATATTTTTTGTGAGAGCATTGTTAAATTAAGTAAAAAATAAAGGTTAACTTCAAAGGCAGTAAGTTTACCCCAAACTTATGAATGGATAGAGAAGTTACCATAAATAAAGGTGATCATCAATTTTAACTTAATTCACTCTTACAGTTTTACAAAACATAGTGAAATATTTAAGTAGTATTTATCAATAGATGTAACAATGTCATAATGACTCAATGTGATTTTTATTTACATTCGGTTTATTCTTTAACTGAAAATACACCTAATCTGTCATTTTGAATATTAATATCCCTGACTTCGACGCTTCATCACAGATTATTTTACAAGTTGTTCTAAAAGAGGAAGAATGAAGCAACATGGGCATGGATGCAAAGAGGTACATTTACGGTTCACACTGGTCGCACTGACGACTCTCTATTGAACAGCCCTTTATACATATCTCTAGTCATCTTTACCACAAGCTGTCACGGAACAAGGGCTTATGCTTCTGTGGATTTCTTTTATAGTATTAAACAGGAGAATCTTATGGAGCAAAAATAATCTTGATAAAAAACGTATGCAACAAACAATAAATGCATTATGGTTTTGAGTTGTTAAAATTAATATAAGTGGCATTCGAGCTATACATATCCCTTTGCAACTAATTTTCATTCAACATAATTTTAAAAATTAATCCATGTTAATATATGTACATTTGTTTTAACTGCTGTACAGTATTCCAACCTAAGAATATACCATAACTAACAGATCTATTTCCCCACCAATAGATGTTTAGATTATTTCCATTTTCTTCCTATTACAAGCAACACTTTAGAAAAATTCTTGAACATGTTTATTTGTGGGCTTAGATAAGTATTTTCCTTATGTAAGTGTGGTCTAACATAAATGTTTCTATATAACAGGAAGTAAAATTGCTCACTGGTAGGATATGCATTCAATTTTATTAGATATTGCCAAATTAAGAGGCTTACCAGCTTATACCCTTACATTTCAGCAGCGTATAACAGTTGCTATTTTTTCACATCCTACTATGATGGTTAATTTAATGTGTCAATTTGGCTAGGCCACAGTACTCAGATATTTGGCAAAATATTATTCTGGAAGGTTCTGTGAAGGCATTTTTTTCTTTTTTTTGGATAAGTTGGCGGACTTTTTGAGTAAAGGTGATTACCCTCTGTCATATGAGTGAATCTCATTCAACTGGTTGAAGGCCTTAATCGTAAAAGACTGACCTCCCCAAACAAGAAGGAATTCTGCCAGGAGATGGACTCTAACTCTTCCCTGGGTTTCCAGCCTAACAGCCTACCCTGCAGACTTTGGATTTGTCAAGGGTCCACAATCATGTTAGCCAATTCCTTAAAAATAAGCCTTTCTCTTCTCTACATATTCCCATAGTCTGTCGGTTTTATTTCTCTGGAAAATACTAACACACTTAACGACAACTGTAATTTGTTCATTGGTTCACTCAATACATATTTGCCGAGGAGCTATTAAGTTCAAATCATTTTTCTAGGTGTTAAAGATGTATCAGTCAACAAATCAGGAAAAACATTATATTCTATTGGAGGAGACAAACACATAAATATGCAGTTCTGTATATTATAGAATAAATGCCATGCAGGACATGAACAGGCCTGGCTAGGTAAGGGAGGCAGGATGTGTAGGGAGAGGCTGTAGTTTTCAATATGACAGCTCATTAAGAAAGGGTCTTTCCACTGTCTTCTGATGTGCATTGCTTCAGATAAGAAGTCATTTATCTTTTTCTCCTTATATGTAATGTGTATGTTCTTCTCAAGCTGCTTTTAAGATTGTATTACCTTTGGTTTTCTGAAAATTGATTATAATGGTCTTGCTATAGTAACCTGCTTGAGATTTGTTGTCTTGGACCTGTGGGTTTGTCTATTTTATCAAACTCATAACATTTTTGGCCATTTTCCCCTCATATATATTTTTGTGTCCCCTTATCCCTAACATAGGACTTCAAATACAAAATATTGGATCACTTGGTACTGTCCTATAGGTCAATAGGGCTATGTTCATTTTTGTTTGTTTTTTCTTGATGATTTACTTTCCATTTTCCTGTCTTCAAATTCACTGATATTTTCTTTAAGTATCTAAACTGCTGTGAAGCCCATGCAGAGAATTTTTCTGTTCAGGTATTTTTCTCACCTCTAGAAGAGTATTTGCTTCATTTTTATATTTTCTATTTCTTAGTTCATTACCCTAACATTTAAAAAAAAAATCCTTTAAAAATTATTTTTATAACAGCTTTTAAAAAGTTCTTGTTGGCTTATTCTACTACCTATCATTTCTGGATCCGTTTTATTGACTAATTTTCCTCCTGGTTATAAGTATATTTTTCTGCTTCTTTACACATATAATAATATTTTTATTGGATTCTGAATATTTGGTGATGATGATGACAATGATGATTATTTGCTTTTCCTTTAAATGTTCTGAGGCAGTTAATTTGCTAGTGGATCAGCTTGATCCTTTCAAGGCCTGTTTTCAAGCACTGCTGAGTGAGGTCTATAGCCCTACTGCTAAAGCATGGCTTCTCTGGGATCTCTGCTGACTATCTGGCATGTTTACAAGGTCTTTCCACTTTGGTCAGAGCGCGAAAGTCTCCCAGGCTTGTTAAACTTCTGCTAGTTGTCAGCTTACAACTCACTGGTAGTTTTTCTTAGCTTGAATCACAGTCTTATGCATGCATCGCTTAATAGTCAGCTAGAGACACAATGGAATACCAAAGCAGATTTCTGGGACCCTTAGTGGGTAGTACTCTCCTTTGGTACTCTGTCTACTAATTCCAGTGGCTTCAGTCTTTCTAAATTCCAGTATTTGGATCCTAAGTTCAGTGAGACTGCAATACTCTGTGGGCTTCCCCTTCTTGTGCCAGAGTTTATAAAATACTTCCAGGCAGAAAGCTGGGATAATCATAGCACCTGTCTCTCACAGATGAAAGTCCCATGATGCCTGCTGACCAATATCAGCAAATAGTCGCTTTATCTATTTGCCTGGTTTTCTAGTTGTTTATGGCAGGGGGGCCATCCCAGTACCAGTTACACGTCATGGCCTGGAAATCTGTCATTGTGTGTGTGTGTGTGTGTGTGTATTTTTAAAACTCATTTTTAGTTCTTTATTGGACAATTACACTTTTAGGGTATATTACTGTATATACTTAAAATATGTTGATGTAAGAATTAACAGTGTAATTAACATAGGACTAATAAAAAAGATAATACCTATGATTAATAAAAAACTTAACAATGATATAGTTCCTTCTGTCTCATTGCGTAGTAGGATATTTTTACTGTTTGTTTCCTGTTCCAGTAATACTTCTATGAGCTACCTGCAGCCTTTGGGACATGCTTATTTTCTTTTATGTAGAGGTAAAACTGTCAAACATAGTATTCACTGTGACTTGTTGCACTGCCCTTATGAAGTTCAAATACTATGATTCCTGATATCAGTGCAATGTGATGATGATACCAAGCTCAGTGTCATCAAAACAAGAGTGTTTGAGTATGGAATACTTAGGGTTTTTCTTACTAGCAGCAGCAAGTTTTTAAATTTGTAGGAATTAGATTCTAGCTCTCCAAAAACGTCCATCCACTTACTACTTACAGGTTCATTTTGGTGGACCAACTATTTGTCAATCAGATTTTTTTTTTTGATGTATAAATTAATCATAATGGTTGTGCATGTCGAAAATGCCCAGTGTTTATAAACACTTGGAAACACATTGATGTTATAAGTTAAACATCTCTTTCTCAGAAAAGGTTATTTTAAAGTACAGAGGTAGTTTGCACTTGTGAAATAAAAGTAGGATTCCAAGTAAGTTATAGTTTATAAAGGATTCTAGAAAGTCCTCTTTAATTTGGCTGCTCTTTCTTGGTGACCTTTTCCCCCTGAGTTCTGAAGCAATCTCCTTTCCCAAAATGAATCATATTTTGTTGTATGAGTTTTTGTCACAAATTACACATAAAATCGAATGACTCGGGTAAATTATCTTCATCTTTTTCTAGGATCCTTATAAAGTCTTTTCAAAGATCACCAATCAATTTTGGAAAATCTCATGTAATTTGATTTACATTAATTTTTCTCTTTCTCATCCTCATGTATTTCAAAATCACGTGTCATATTTTAAGTGGGTCTCTTGCCAATGAATATATGACTTAAGTTTTAAAAATCCAATCTAAGAATCTGTATTCTGTTTTCATTCATTGTTGTACTGGCTTCCACATTCTTAATTTTGAATATTCTATTCAGCTTGCTTTTCCCTTCTCCTTCCTTCTTTGTAATGTATTAATAAAAATTTCTTAAAAACTTTCCCTTCTTTGACTGCTTTGGGAGTTATATATTCTATCTCTAGTCTTTATATGTTTTCTTTAAGCTTTTCATATACATAGCTAATAAATCAATGTCTAAAATTTTAGTCCCACCTTATTTTTAAACCATTCTATATAAAAAATGTCATCAGCAATTTCACAATTATAATTTTAGTAAATGTAATGGAAAGTAGCCTCATTAATAATACTTCACACTTTTGTTTTCTGGCCTTCAAATAAAGACAGAACCTTTACAGCTTAGTGCTTAAAGTCATGCTACATCACTCATAAATGATGGTTAACTCAGTTGTAGTGACTCATCCAATAGAAAGATAAAGCAGTAAAATTCATTGCAAAAACCACATCAAATCTTCGATGACAGCTATTTCAAGCATATTTAATGAGTTTTTCTCAGCATTTCTGGCTGGACTACATAGTTACAGCAGTTTCTATTTAATCTAAGGTGAAGTCCCAATGTAAACTGTTGGGATGCCAATTAAGTCAGCCTTTTCACTGCAACTCTCTTCATCACAACCCAGAGATGTTTCATAGCCACTAAACAAATCTGCTAAATTGACACAACTCTAACTCTGAATTTTCAAATGCTCGAGGCCTCAAATTTCAAAATCATATATAAGTTGCTGTTGCCTCAAAATATGCAGATTAGAAAAACACTTTCTTCCACTAAAATTCAATACATAGTGAACCATGGCCTCACATTCAAATTATATTTCAAGGCAATTATAAAAATGAATTTTGGAAATCACTGGGGAGAAGACAAAAATTATGTTGATGAGGACACCTGAATCTCACCACAGTTAAAAGTGAGAATTAAAAGAATTAGAAAATTAAAGCAACTTTTCTGAAATCCAGATAAAAGGAAAAGGGAAAAGAAGTAGAGCTAAGGGCCCCATCAGGCCTCCATGGAACAGTATAAACTTCAGTTCACAAAATATTGTTTATGAAGAGGGCACCCAATAATAACAGCTGCCATACTCATTTGCATTTATCAATAGGTAAAGCATTAGGTATGGGGGTACTGGGCTTTACACTTTCATTAAAGAAGCCACATTAATTCGCCGAGAAATTTTAATAGTATATATTATATTATGACACACTGAGATAGTAATATTTACCAAGGAAACCCTTGGTAGACATCATTCGAACTTTTAAATAGGATATGTATTTTCTACTTTACTCTGTCTGATTCACATGTGCTGGGTCCAAAAAACGCATAATTCATATAATTTAGCATATTGAAGAATACAACCCCTACAAACCCAGGAGCAACAAAACCACAGAATTTAGAGATACAGGCAGAACCCAAAGCACACCTCAGGAGAAACTAGTCCCAAGTAATGTCTTATGAAATGTCTTCAGTTAATGTCTCATGTAGGTGTGACAGTAATCTATTCAGACCAGAGTCTGTGTCAAGTTAGGCTCTTTTTAAATATGAATCTACAGAAGTGTGAAATAGTAACATGTTGATAATTTTAGTTTCTCTGGTGAACAGGATCTTTGTATTTTACATGAAACCTGTATTATGATATATTATTGCTAGTAATATAAAACTTTAAAGTAGATGAATTTGACTATTCTCAATCTCAAGCATATATAATAAAAACAGGTGGGGTTTCAAATGACCTGAATAAGCCTGCTTTTCTTCATGCATCTCTTAGTAAGAGAAAATTAACAGAAGATGGCTTATTAATGTTTTAAACTCCCAATCATTTAACTATCTACAAAGTTATTTGTCTTTCAAAGTGATGGGACAGAACATATAATCAATATATATATATATACATAGAGTATGTGGACTTCCATCAAACGCATGGTCATTTTACACTAGAGCTACTGAACTCCATAGTTACAGTTTTATGTCAATAACCAAATCTTCATGGACATGAAGTTTCTTTTATATATAAATATATTTTAATTTAGAATCCAATAAGAAGAGGGTAGAAAAAGTTTTTTCATAATTTGAATCTATACGCACTTTTTCAAACTGAGGAAAGTATTTTCTTTTATATGATAAAAGAATTGTGTGTATAAAAAAGTATACTAAAAAGCAGCAAAACTTAAAATTATCCAGGAAATGAACAAAAGGATTGAAAATGGATTTTAATGGCTTTGAAAGTTAATCATGTTCCTCTCAGAGCAGGAAAGTTTATCAATTTTATTTCACAGACACTTCTGAATTCTTTTCATAATAGCTGTGAATCATAACAATGTTCCTTTAATATTAAGCATATTTGTAAAACTTAATTCAGAAAAACTTTTAAATGTCAAACTGATCACCTACAATAATGGCTTTGCCTTTATGAGACTCTTTCTGGGTTTGTAATAAAAATAGATGATGATGTCAGTAACAGAAGTACAGGGTAGTCATAAACATGTGTGATTGCATTAACATAAACATTTATAAAAGGCAATGACTAAGTCAAATTACCTAGCTTTACTAATACAATGTGGTATGAAAGCAATGGGGGGGAGGGAGGGAGCGAGGAGGAATCAACCTAAATACTGTATGACATGTTGCTTGGAATGCCAGAAACAGACATAACAGAAAATTCTAGAAAAGGATAATCTATTCAAAGTAAAATAAATAATGTAGGTCTTGACATGATATAACCACTAGTGTTTCTAATCTACCTGGTTGTTTCTCTGGCAGATAAGCTTAGCTATTCTACAATCTATTGTTTGTTTTTTTTCCTCCCTTACTGAGCACTAGAGGGGACAGGTGAGAAAAGTGACTGCTGAGCAAATCCGGCCTTACTGCTACAAAAAGCAACTCTCCCATCAGGAGCTGCTTTATGTATACAGAGCAGCACCGTTTTCTAGCTTTGCTCACATCCAGGTCTTTAGGTTGACTTCTTGACATTTCTGCCTTCCCAAGTAAGCTGCTGAGATTTTCCTGCACGTTAATCATCATGATGGATATTATCGCTTCATGCAGTGCTGATGAAAGAGAGGGCACAGACAATGAGCCTTGGGCACATGCAGTCCAGTCAGAAATCTACCCTGGGACTAATATAAAGATAACCACTCAGCCACTCTTGTAATGAACAGAGGGAACCAGTCCCTAGGAGCCAGTAGAAAGGGCACGACTCCCGTGACAGCATAAGGAACTGAAGAGTCACCAATAAGAACATCTGCTGGAAGCCTCAAGCACAATTACTGAAGTTAAGGTCAAGAGGACAACGGTGTCTTTTAAATGACACACAAACCAAACGTGGGGGGAAAATTCCATCAGGCAGCCCCTCAATCTCTTTCTAGTATATAAAAATACTGATAACAGAATAGGTTTCTATGACAAAAACATCTTCCATAAGGACCAGAACTTTGCTCTTTGCTCCTGAATATTGCCTGGCCCTATCACGGTGGTGGACGTAAGGTAAGGGATTACTAGGTTTTTGGGAAATAAATGTCCTGACCAGGAAGAAGGCTGTTGAACAATTACTGCCCCAAGTAAAACTATCCCACGAGTAAGGGACAGGTGAGGCGGAGTTCCCTGAGGAACATCTAGACTGTATTGATTATGTACGTTCTGTAGGTGAGGCTGGGGGGACACCAGAGGGTCTCTGTGTGCATGAACCTTAGCAGGGGAGGGAGAAGGGTAAGGAAATTAACATTCACTGAGTGTCTATGGTGAGGCAAGCATCGGGCAATGATTTTCAAGTTCATATATGTGTAATATATACAAATGTGTACACAAATATATATACTAATTCTAAGGGTCACAAGTGAACATATTAAGATGGCTTATGGAGAGAGATGTAATAAATATTAAGAATTAGGATCACCTTTATAAAAAACAAAAACAAAAACAAAAAACCTTTTCCCTCCCCAAGAATTAGGTATAATAGAATTAGGTTCTAACTATAGGATTCCGCTAGATAATCACAAAGAGGTGGGCATTTTCTCCTTAATCCTTTCTAAGGAACTTGATACATTTTTAGAATCTTCATTCTAGAGCACCCTCTGCTGGGAAAAGTGCCTCAAAATGTTTGATTTCTTTCCTTTTCTCCCCCAAATGTTCCATAAATCATATTATCTGTTCTGTCCCCTAGAACCTTCTAAAATGACCGTTTCTATCCTTCCATAATCATTGCCCTGAAACAAAAGCCTCATGGTCTATATTAAAAAATAACTGGCATCATTTCCTCCAAGCCAAATCCTAGATGTCTGCTGTATGTTACCTCTAGGGGCGGGAGGGTGCTGATGGGAAGGACTGAGAGCAGAAGGGGGGCCTGAGTGGCCCTTGGCTGGCAGGTGAGAAGAGCAATGGTAGACGCTGCCTGCACTTCCAGATGGTGCAGCAACACATGGATGTGGTCTCCCCGAGGGGCACCAAGAAGGTAGCTGGCCTCCATTCATCTTAACGGTTCCAGCTGAAAAAGGATTAAGGGGTGGGGTAGCACAGAGGTACAAAACTCAAGAGAATCCTGCTGAGAGCAGAAGCTTTGGGGGACAATGCAAAAGGAGAGTTTACAACCCACATCGGGGAACAACAAAGTACAGAGGTTCGCAGAATTGAAGGGATCACACCACAAAGGGATGCCTAGACACATATCATGACTGTGAGGTGTCAGGAGAGACCAAAACCATAAACATCCTGCTCCCCTTTTCCACCTCCTCCTCCCTGTGTGGCCACTGAACACAACAAACCACGATGAGTATCCTGGGGGAGGTAACCGGAGATCTCGTCATTGCTCAGAATGGCCCCTCCTATAAAACGTCAATTCCAGAGTTCCAGTCTGATCATTCCCCAGTCTCCTTCTGCCCCTTCATGTTCCCTCCCTCCTATTCCCCATTCCCCAATTCCCAAAAACCACTGATCCGCTTTGTGCCATTATAGACTAGTTTGCATTTTCTAGAGACTGTTGGATAAATGGAAACAAATACTATTTACTCTTTTTTTTCTGGTTTCTCTTGCTGAGCATGATTATTTTGAGATTCAACCATGTTGTTAAGTGTATTAATAGCTCTTTCCTTTTTATTGCTGAGCAGTATTCCATTGCAGGGGTGTATCACAATTTGTTCATTCCTGTACTTGATAATGGAGTTTTAGGTTATGTCCAGTTTGGGACTATCATGAACAAGGTTGCTATACATGTCCAACCAAGTCTTTATATGGGAAAAAAAAAGGTGGAGGGTGGAGGGACTGAATAGTCCCTACTCCACCTGCTAGTCCCCATGTGCTCACCAAACTGGAGCTGAAGAGAGGAAAGAAGTGTGTAAACTGGAGAGCCGATATTTTTGTTTTGAACTGCAATGGATCTTTAGTAACTGTTCTAATATCCAAAAATGTCCAAAAAGTTATGGGATCTGCCAGGTGGAAGAGGGACAGCTGTTGTCATAGGCAACTATGTAAACACTAAAGTTGCTTCCTGATCCTAACTTACAGACTTGCTCAAGGCAAGAAAAACCTGTCCAGGGCAGGAAGGCAGAAGAGGAATCTGTAAAGGGAGGAGATGAGTCATGAGGATTCAGGATACAAAGGGAAGTCCTCAGTGAACGTGGATTGTGGCAGCCAAAGGAGAGGAACAAGCCAGAGAAATTCATACACATATACACACTCAGCCACTAGCTCATGTGTGCCTTGAACCACCCTCACAAAGCTCCACATTTCACTGCTCTCACATTCAGTAGCTACGATCTCACTCGGGAAGCTGCTCTAGGGTCTATGAGATGCTATCATAAATCCTTCCATGCTCTAGGGTCTATGAGATACTATCATAAATCCTTCCATCACGGACTTCCAGAGCTGAAAAGCCCTGGAGGAAACAAAGGAAATAGACTTGGAGAGATGAAGTGAACTGCCCAAGGCCACACGGACAGGACTAGAACAAAATTCTCCTGGGTGCTTCTGGTCTAGTCAGTTGGCAGTACATCAGCTTCTTAGACTACGCTAGGCTTTATCGCACTTCCTTGACAGGTATAAAAAACTCCTGCATCAAAATTGTTTTCTTGATCTAGATATTTCTGACCTGGAACTAAATCGTCAATTCAAGGTGGGCCTGAAGCTTCTGAAGGCTTAATATCTATGGAACTATAGTATTCCTGTTGAAATGACAAAATGCTCCTCTCTGTAGCAAGAAGGTCCTTTCAGCTCAGAAAGATCACACATAGAAGAGTGAGGAAGGATGAGGACATTCACTTAAATCAGCCAGACCTGCCCAAACAACCCTGGTGGGGTGACATCTGTCTAATAAGAAGACTCATGTGGCTAGAACACAGCTTAAGGGAAGTCTCCACCCAGATTGTATTTACTAAGCCCACTGGTTTTTTTATAGTCTTCTGCTGCATCATGGACTGTGATCCAATATGAAGTTCCTTAGGACTCACCTTGTCCCCTTATTTATTCTTTTTACAACTTCACTATTTCTTCTATGCGGTACAGATGCATCTCTTCATTTACTGCCATTCTTTATAGTCACTGCTGCTCTTTTTGTGTGACCTCTTTCCTTCTGACCAGAGAGACGGAGGGGTTAAACAGATTCAGGCTGTAAGGCCTAACATGCCCAGCAGGCAGGTCCAGCCATGGATTTGCAAGTTACTCATCCTAACCTAACAGGTATCCTATTTCGTCCATGCAATGGAATTATCATCACCTTCTCAAGGCTGTGGTAAAGGTTATATTAGACAAGTTATGTAGAGTGAACATCTATTAAATGAAGGGTAGAAGGACCACCCAAACTATTTAAATTTGCTTTTCTTTTCAGCTGCCTAGCTAGAACTGAACATACACATGCTAAATACATATATGACATATCTTCACTGTATTTTAATTTTATTATTATTATTATTATAATTTATGCCTTACTAGGTGGTTTGGTCTTACTAGGTGGTCTCCCATCCAAGTACTAACCAGGCCCGATCTCGCTTAGCTTCTGAGATCAGACATCGGGCTTGTTCAGGGTGGCATGGCCGTAGACCATAAACCGTGGCTCCACTGGGGCGTGAACCCAGGACCTTCTGCATGTAAAGCGGATGTGCTAACTGCTATACTATGGAACCACGTTCACTTCACTATATTTTAAAAACCTGGCTGCTCATAGCAGCATTGTTCATAATGCTATGGAAACACCTCAAGTATCCACTGATGGATGGATGGATAAACAAAATGTGATACGTACATGATAAAATACCACTCAACTTTTAAAAGGAAGGGAATTCTGACACATGCTACGACATGGACAAACCTTGAAGACATTATGTAAGGTGAATAGCCAGTCACAACATAAATAAAATTTATATTAGGTACCTAGAATAGTCAGATATAGAGACAGAAAGCAGAATGGTGGTTACCAGGGACTAGGAGGGGGTGGGGGCGGGGGTGGGGAGTTACTGCTTAATAACAGTTTCAGCTCTGTGAGATGAAAATAGTTCCGGAGATGGTTATGGTGATGGTTGTACAATAATGTCAATGTATTTAATGACATCCTACACTTAAAATGATTCAACTGGTAAATTTTATGTTATGTATATTTTACCATGATTTTTAAAAGTATAAAAAAAAAAACTAATTGCTTCAACCAAGTGCTAATAGAAATCTGAGCAACTAGAAATGCATATGTATTCCACTGTTCAGCTGTTTTCTTTTAGACAAATATCCTAAAATACGCTGATATTCTAGCATTTACTTCTCGTCTTTCTGTTATTGTATCAAACAATAATTTTACCTTGATTAAAATAGGTCTTCTGCAATGAAATTATTACCTTTGAAGCAAAAACTTTCTCAAAAAAGAGCATGTTTTTGATTTTATAAAGAATCCAAAGTAAAACTTGATTACTAAAAAATGTTATTTTAGTTCTCTCCATCAACACTCCACACCCCCTGCCAAAAAAAAGTAAAGAAAAACACATGGCCTAACATTTTTATGTTTCTTTTTTGGTAGCATATTTTCTAATTGTTTCACTCCAATGAAAATAAAAATGTATATTTTATAAACAAATACATATTATCCATAGTATACAGAAGCCTCAGGTGTGAGGAAAAGCTGGGTTAAGAAGAAAACTTAGAAACAATATATACTAATGGAGTCAGAAAAACCAATAGAGACAAATATGTGAAAAATATGACAATAGAAACTACACAAGAAGAGCTTGTAGGTGGAGATATAGGTGGAAAAGAAAAGGCAAGGAAAAAGGGCACTGTTTCAGGTAATAAAATGTAAGTCCTGTGAATTCATTTTTAACACATTGAATTAAAGTCTGGCAAATTTTTTCAAAAAAAAGTCTAAGAGTAAATATTTTGAGCTTTGTGGGCCATGTGGCCTTCCGGCAACTACTCAACTCTGCTGTTAGAGCCTAAAAGCAGCTACAGACAACATCTAAACAAATGGGTGTGGCTGTGTTCTAATAAAACTTTATTTACAAAAACTGACAACAAGTCAGATTTGGCCTGAGGACAACAGTGTGCCAAACTCTGGTCTAGAGAAACAAAATAAATAAATATAAAAACAGTTTGGATTACAGTATATCAATGCTGATGAACTAAAAAACCATGGATTCCTATTCTATACCCACCAATGAACCAGACCGATGAGCACAAGTTTGTTTTTCAGAATGTTTTTCAAAAACAAACCCAGCAGTGAAATAACAAGAGTAAATTCTTATTCCAAGCATCTCTAAGTTTTTCAGTTGATTATCAAGATGCAGAATAAAATCTAAGCCGGTAATTTCAAAGACGCATTACTTCAATAGAAGTTGGTTATTGTCAAGATCCCCCAAGAATGCATGAACTATTTATAAGATGGGAAAATGTCTAAAAAACACACATTTTGGTGTAAAAACAAGTAAACAATACGCAAAAAGAACACAGTTGTATAAAACACACACGCACAAACACTCTCTCTATATATTCTCACTTGCATGCAAAAGGGAAAATTTTGGAAGGATCACCTCTAAGAAACAGAATCCTGAGTTTTCTGAAGTCCATGTTTTACTTTACATTATTCTGTACTTTTTATTTTTACCATAAGCATGTTGAGATTTCAGTTAAAAGGTTTATCACCTTCATTATTAAGTCAATTTGAATGCCAATACCAATATTTTTACCACAAGATTCACTCAAAGGACTTCTACCATCCATAAAGGTTATCACAAAACAAGAATATTTATATACATAGTCCACGGGACATGGGCTTTGTGGGTACAATTTCATAGTAGTACAATACCTCAGCTCCACCCATCCATTTAGGCTCATCAGGAAACTCAGCACACAAAATATCTTCTGACTGATCTGTCCCCAAAACATGGTAGTAGAGCTTTTGATGGAGATTGCTGGATGTCTCTGTACCTGAAAGAGTTAAAAATGTATACTGAAATGCAACTGGCAATTCTAAGAAAATATATACCCCCATATTGTACAATGCTAGAAACATTTAAAAAGTTAAGTACCTGGTTGCAGGATATAAGGTTATTATACAAAAGTTCATTGTTTTTCTATATACCAGCAATGAATAAGTAGAACTTGAAACTGAAAACACAGTATTTACATTAGTACTGCCCCCAAAATGGAATACTTACGTACAAATCTAACAAAATATGTAAAAGATCTATGTGAGAAAAACTACAAAACTCTGATGAAAAAAAAATCAGAAGAACCAAATAAATGGAGAGACATCCATATTCATGGACAGGAAGATTCAATATTGTCAAGATGCAGTTCATTTCAACTTGATCTATAGATTCAATACAATCCCAGTCAAAATTCTAGCAAGTTATTTTGTGGATACTGACAAGTTGATTCTAAAGTTTATGTGGAGAGACAAAAAACCCAAAATAGTCAACACAAGATTGAAGGAAGAGAACAAAGTTGGAGTACTGACACTACATGACTTCAAGACTTACTAAAAGTAATTAAGACATGGGCGATTCTGGCAAATACACAAACAAAAACCAGACAATCAAGTCAGAGGAACAGAGTAGAGATACTCACATTTATAAATACAGTCAACTGGTTTTTGATGAAGGAGCAAAGGCTGTGCAATAGAGAAAAGACTTTTTTCCGACAAACAGTGCTACAACTGGACACCCACATGCAAAACAATCTAGATACAGACTTTACAGATTTCACAAAAATTAACTCAAAATGGATCACAGACCTAACTGTAAATATAAAATCATAAAACTTCTAGAATATAACATAAGAAAAACCTAGATGACCTTGCATTTGGCAGTGGCTTTTTAGATACAACACTAAAGGCACAATTCGCAAAGAAATAACTGATAAGCTGAACTTCATTAAAATTAAAACCTTCTGTTCTTTGAAAGATACTGTCAAGGGTATAAAAAGGCAAGCCATGTACTGGGAGAAAATATTTGCAAAAGACATATCTGACTAAAGACTGTTACTCAAAATATACAAGGAACTTTTAAAACTCAATAGTAAGAAAATAAACCACTTGATTAAAAAATAAGCCAAAGACCTTAGCAGAGCCCTTATTAAGGAAGATATTCAGTACAGATGGCAAATAAGCATATGAAAAGATGCTCTACATCATACGTCATCAAGGAAATGTAAATTAAAAAATCAGATACCACTATACATCGATCGTAATGGCCAAATTCACAACACTGACAACACCAAATGCTGATGAGGATATGGAACAACAGGACCTCTCACTCATTCCTAGTCTAAATGCAAAATGGTATAGCCACTCTGAAAGACAGTTTGGCGGTTTCTTACAGAACTAAACATACTCTTACCGTACAATCCAGTAATCACACTCCTTGATATTTACCCAAGGGAGCTGAAAATTTACTTATATGCAAAAAACACTACACGAATATTTATAACAGCTCTTCCATAACTGCCCAAACTTGGAAGCAACCAAGACGTCCTCTTTAGTAGGTGAATGGATAACCTGCTATATCCAGACAATGGAATGTTATACTGTGCTAAAAATAAATAAGCTATCAAGCCATGAAAAGACATGGAACATCCTTAAACGCATATTACTAAGTGCAAGAAGCCAATGTTAAAAGGCTAAATACTGTATGATTCCAACTATCCGACATTCTGGAAAAGGCGAAACTAGGGAGACAGTACAAAGATCAGTGGTTACCAGGGGTTAGGAGGGAGGGAGGATAAACAGGTGAAACACGGAGGATGATAACTAGGGCAGTGAAACCACTCTGTATGATACTACAATGGTGCATACATTTGTTCAAAGCCAAGGAATGTACAGCATAAACTGAAGTCTAATGTCAACTATGGACTTTGGGTGATTATGATGTGTCAATGCAGGTTCACCAATTGTAACAAATGTACCAGTCTGGCAGGGGATGTTGATAATAGGGTCTATTATGTGTGTGGGGGTTGGGGGGGCAGGAGGTGTATGGGAAATCTCTATGCCCTCTGCTCAATTTTGCTGTGAACATAAAACCATAAATCTATTAAAATTAAAAGCTAAGTATCAGTTGGGTACCACCCTGGAAGTAGTTCACGCATATTTGCTGATTTTGGATACTGTTATGAGAATTAACTTTTTATTTTCCATTCTGAAAATGTACCAAGCTTTCTAGGGCAATGAAGAAAAAAAGTAAGATAATACCATAATATTAAAAAAGCCTTAGAATACTTGGTAATTTTCCAAGAGTTTTCCAGGAACACTAGTAAGAAGTACATAGTCAGAATCATTTAGCATTTACTGTAAGGGCCTCCATCACACCACTAAGAGGCTGTCATGGTTCTCTTACCAACAGGACAGCAAAATTACAGCCAGGAGAAGGTGTTGGCCTTCATAATTCAATCACAACTACTAATCATTATTTTTACCCACAGAAAGCTCAGGCTAAATAAAAATTTTCATGTTTTTCACAAGTTAACTTAATGACGTTTTCTAACAAGAAATAGCCAGTTATATACTTTTTTGATTTTACAGCACTTGGAAATAGCCAACATTTTCTAACAGTGGCACACAGGCAGCTAAGTCAGTGTACACAGCACAGAGGTCTTTCTTTAGCCAGCATCCTTGAATAAAATATCTTTTAGCTCCTTTTAGTTCACTGGTGAATTAAGAGAAAGGCATTGCAGTAGTCTGACCAAAAGAAACATAACATAGCCGAAAGAGATAAAAAGCATTATAGCCTTATCCCAATTCAACTAGGGGGAAAAGAGAAAAGATAACCTATCTGAAAATGACAAAGATGCATGAAGTCGTGATAAGGGGACAACATGTGCAGTAGAAAGCAATGGAGGAGCTGTGCTTCTTGCCAACCCTAGGTCTTGCAACAAGTAACTGAGACTCTGCAGCCCAGCTTCAAAACAAAGGGATTGTAAAACCCACCTGTAAAGACCAATCAGGACAATATGAAAATGCTATATGCCACGTGGCATAAAGGAGATGATGACGACAGTTTGTACCAGCAAGGTGCAAAGTACAAGGTACAGGGAGGGCCCTTCCTGTCTGAGAAGGTGAGAGAAGTGGGAAAGAAAGAGAGGCCACTTGAATAGGATCTTTGTGCAACTGAAGAGAAAAAGAATAAGGTGTATCTGGGAAGTTAACAGAAAGCAAAGTGTCAGGATAAATGCAACCAGCAGGGAACCTGTAACTTCTGATTAGGAGAAGACAGATGATTACTACAGTAGGAAAATTTTATAATCACTCAATACCATTAAATAAGTTGGTTTTATTAAAAAAAAAGAAATCCATCTTCTCCATGATCTACTTGGGAGATAGAACACATCTGTGAAGGACTGACTGTAGTAACAGTCCAAGTTCTTCATAGTTGCCTATTTCCCTGCCTTGTGAACAGGGGCTGGTCAGCAGAATGTAGGGAAATGATAATGTGACTGTAGCAAGCACAGGTATTCAAAAGGTTGTGCCTTTCAGCTCTCCCTCTTGGAGTCCTGTTGAGCTGCCATGTCAGCAAGCCTGGACTAACTGTCTACAGGATGAGAGACCACTTGGAGTAGAGATGAGGCTCCACACATGTGAGAGTCAAGCCAAGATCAGCCAAGTGACCTGTAGCTGACCACATACATGATCAAACTCAGCTAAGCCCAAAAGAACCACCTGGCCAACCCAAAGACTCCCAAACAAATATCAATGGTCATTATTCAAAGCCACTAAGTTTTGGGGTGATCTGTTATACAAAAAAATAATTGATACAATGTCCTTGGAGGAATCCTGGCTCTAGACCGAAAGACCTCTATTAGGGTTTAGCTTTCCTTTTAAATTTATGTGAGTTATGCTTCTATTTAATGAAAAAGGAGCCTTCATCTTCAGTCTTAACTTACCATCACTTTTTCCATCTTGTTGGGGGTATGAGTTGTAGAACATTCCCTTCCCATCATGAGTCCAGGCCATACAGCTAAACTTGACTCTTTCAAGCACATCTGGAAGTTCTTTGGCACCATCAACTTTCATGAACTTGATCGTCACCCAGTCTGAACCACTGGCACTCAGACCATAGGCGAAATATTCACCATCTTCGCTAAATGCATAGCCTGTGGAACACAGAAGAATTCATCAAACAGAGAACATAGAAACACAACTCCTAACCTTATCCACTGCCTTCTGGGCTGTCTGACAAAGCTGTCTGTCATAAGTGGAGGCAGAATGTGGTAGTGAGGAACTCTGGGGGCTGAGCTCAGGTCTTATAGGAATTTACCTTATGACCCTGGACATCTTAGTTTCTTCATCTGTAAAATGAAGTACTGGGTTATATGACCACTAAGATGCTTCGATTTTTTAGTATCTATAATTCAATAGGCAGTTCAGTTAAAAGCAGAGCTCACTAAGACTTTCAGCATATTTTATGTATACTCTAAAGGGAATAAGGGGGAAAAGGAGTAAGGTAACTGCTTTTAGAATAAGGACTGAATTATGACACGTCATGTAATAGAACTAAATTGGAGTCATTAGGTAATTTTTGGAATGGATTCCAAACTATTTGAAATCGATCTTTAAAACCTCATTTTCTGAGCATTGCTGGCATTCAAGGATTAACATCTATACCATTTGACTACCAGAAGCCTAGGTAAGTGAAGCCTGAGGGTTTGCAATGAAGATCTCACACAGTGCACATTCCAAAGGTGACCATCTGTGGACTATTTTGCCATGGCCAACTCTTTAGGGCCATGACAGAGAGAACACTATAATTACTATGGAATGTTTCCTGACAAATATTTACGTGTTCGTAGTGGCTTTTATAATTATAAAGTATATACAGCATTTGGTACCAGACACTAACACCAGAGATTTCCTCTTATGATGTTTGCCAGACTTTACTGGGGGTTGTAAATTACCCAACTATTTTCAGAGGTTTTCTACTATTTTACATGAAACTTATATTAATGGGAAATGTTTAAAATTTCAAAAAGCTGACTTATTAATAACTTATGATTCTTATAAAATATCCAGGCTAATACATATATTATTGCAGAAAAGAATCTAGAAGGTGATGAGGAGGAAATATTCATTTTTCACTCTACATAACACTGTAGTGTTTGAATCATTTATATATAATTAGAAAATTTTCAGGAAAAATTTAAATATTTTGATTTGAAATGTTTTTAAAATCTATATACTATTAAGAGAATCTAAATATTTACCCATATCATTATTTCTCTATACTGCCATTCTCATAAAACACAAAGACTGAAGCCAGGTCTCATGTCTAATTTTCCTTTTCAACCATCAGGGCCTATATATGGCAAACATGCCATTAAAAAGTTACTGGAATGAATTATCAGAGTGAGAGGTGAGACCCTGTTACAATAAAGCCTCTCTGGATGAGCTACTAGATAGACCTTTGTTAAAACTAAAGGAATTCCTGTACAGAGTATATCATCGCAAAGAATGAGTGTATTAAGTTCATTTACAACTCCAAGTTCAGATTCATGGAAAAATACTCTTAAGAGCTGGCTGGCATCTTATTTTCAATACTAATTAGTAAAGAACTGTCATTTACATACACAGCCTATTTGGATAGAAGAGAAGAGAGAACCACTAAATGACTGAAAGCCTCAGTACAAGGGTTTGCACCGATCTGTTAGATCCCCACCTAACTGATTACAGGACTTTAGTGTTCCAACTAACTACTCAATTCTGCAGGGCTGAACCTATACCTGTGCTTTTTTAATAAAATAAAAGGTACTACAGAAGATGAGCCAACTTCACTAAAAATGTTTAGATGCTAACAAGAGATGATTCTCAGAGTATATTAATTATTAAACCAGAGAACAGAGGATTTCCTTACTATGGCACAAAACTGGGGTAATCTTTATGGAGAGATTATCTTGGTAGCAGAGTTATCAGGAGACATACAGCAATTGCAGGCAAGACTTATTTACTCAGTTTTTAAACCTGCATCTTGAGGGAGCAGGGTACCAAATTGCCCAGTTTTTACAAGACTATATTCTTTTACTTTTAATTCTAACATGCTGACAATTAACTGAAATTTAAAACTCTTAATCACTTCCTCCACCAAAGAAAGAGATCTCATAAATATTCCTTCCTATTTTATATTTACAGTTGGAGCATTCTTTGTATAGCTTAAATTTCTTAAAGAAGAGGATTATTTTTTTTTCCAATCACATATAGTTCTCAGGGATGTTATAGGAAATGGTGATGATATTCAGGATCCCAGAAGCACTCAACTAATTTGGGTCCAGTGTGAAGTATTCTCCAACTCTGCTTCATATCATCGGAAGAACAAGTGACTACTATGCAAAAATCCCCCTCCTGATATTGCATGTGCATCTGTTCGGCAATATGGTCCCTGTTCTGTCTGGTATTTCAGAGGTAACATGACTGCATCAACGTCAGGGCTGCGAGTGAGGGCCCTGGGACTCTCGTGGGCCTGGCTGTGGAGCACTCACCTCGAAGGGCCACCGTGCCATCATCGGAGAGTATGTTGGGGTCTAGGAACACTCTGGCTTCACCCTCTAAGGAATCCTGTACATATAATACTCGTTGGTTCTGCAAACCTGTATTGTAAAAATAGAAATACCTGGGGGACAGAGACAGTCTTTATTCAGCTGTGGAGTTTTCTATTTGTGGTAAAACCAAACACGTAAAAGCAAAAGAGAAACAATATACAAAGGTACAACTGCAAACGGGCCATGCCAGAGATATGGGGACTGGGGTGGAAGGTCCTACCACCTCCCTGTATCTAGAGTTAGTTATCTGAGTTGCCTGAAGTATTAAAATAATTTATTATAATTCTGAATGTTAGCTGAACAGAGATGAATACTGTTTTATTTGCCAAAATTAATACCAGTATACAAATAAAGCAGAAATTTTTTATTTTCAATGGAGAAGAAAGCAGATTTTCTAAAATAAAATGTTGGTTCCCTTCCCTAGCCAGGCTGCTAAGTAGGGGTCTGCAAATCTTTTCTGTAATGGGCAAGGTTGCAATTATTTTAGGCTTTGTGGGCTACATAGTCTCTGTTGCTACTACTCAACTTTGCAGTTGTACAAAAGTAGCCATGGATAATACATATGTGAATAGACATGGCTGAGTGCCATTTAAACCTTATTTTCAAAAACAGGTGGTGGGCATGGCTTGGCATGCAGATCGTACTTTGCTGATCCTTTTGTCTGCATGTGTGTGTGTGAGAGTGGGTGTCTAAGAAATTCTAAAGTAAACTTGTGATGGTACTTCCAAAAGGGCTTAAAAAACAAAACAACAGAATATGTTTAAGTGAGGATGAAAGAGAGAGGAACAAGAGAGGAGAAGAGTTGCCACCTCTTGGCCAATTTCCATTTTTGGATTGAAGTAATAAAATCTTTTCAAGTAATAAAAGCCAAAGATCATTTTAAGGGTAAACAATCTCCATTGCTGTCTATGAATCACCCCATCTCACCAATTACTAGCCATAAGAAAACAATAATTTTCTACAGTCTAGAGTTCTTCCTAGGACATATCTCTACCAAATTTCTTTCTTATTTTTCTTTTTTTTTGGTGATTATGTTTTTTTTAAAACTTATTTTTAATTACAGTTGACATCTACTATGTTTCTTAATCCTTATTTCAAGAATTTGGACAACAGACCAAAAGATACTATTCTCATATTCAAGTATAGAAATGAATCGATTTTATAATGAATTAACCTGATGAACTGATGTTCTTTTTTAATTTTTATTTTCCTATTAGAATTGACTTTCAACATTATTTTATATGTTTCAGGTAACCGATAAGTTATTTAGAATTTGTTTTAAAATTTAAGACAGTGTTCAATTAGAAAAGTAAAAGTAAATGAAAGCAACCTCACGTACCGTTTTCCTTTCTTGAAGTGGCAACTATACTTTGGATAGTCATACAGTTCAGTCATTCTCTCTTTGTATAAACCTCTGATAGGACACTGCTCGAGAAATGGCACAGTAATCTTGTTCTGGGCCTCCACAAAAGCCTGTAGAGAATATTAAAATGGATAAATCAAGTCAGATATAAAATTTTCCATGAGAAATGTTATCCATTAATATGTATCAGTGAAATCCAACAATTCTACTCCTGGGGCTCTATCCAAAGAAAACAAAAACACTAGATCAAAGAGCTACCTGCACCCCTACACAGAAGCATTATTTACAACAACCAAGATGTGGAGACAACCTATGTGTCCACTGATGGATGAATGGATAAAGGAAATGTAGTACACACATATATATAATGGAGCATTGCTCAGCCATAAGGAATAAATTCTACCATTTGTGAAAACATGGGTGGCCCTTGAGTGCATTACGCTAAGTGAGATAAGTCATCAAAGAAAGACAAATACTGTATGATCTTACTTATATGTGAAATCTAAAAAACTCCAAACAAACTCATAGAAAGAGATCAGATTTGTGGTTACCAGTGGCAGGGGGAAGAGAGAGGGGCAAGTGGATAAAGATGGTCAAAAGGTATAAGTTACATAAGCACCAAGGATGTCATGGCAACTAGTTAACACTACTGAATAATACATACGAATGTTAAGAGAGTAAATCCTAAGTTCTCATCACAAGAAAATAAAATTTATATATTTTTTCTAACCTATATGAGATGATAGACGTTAACTAAACTTATTGTGGGAATCATTTCATGATATATGTAAGTCACATCATTACGTTATACACTTTAAACTTAAAAGTGCTATATGTCCATTATATCTCAATAAAACTGGGAGAAAAAAAGATTTTAAAAACAATATATCAGCAAGAGCATATTTTCCTTCAATAAAAAATAATATCTAATACTTACGTGGCACTAACTATGTACCAGGCAAGTATTACCTCATTTGGAACTCATAATCCTATGGAGAAGGTTCCATAATTAGCCTAACTTTACAGATGAGGAAACTAGTCTCTGAGTGGTTAAAAAGTTGCCCAAAATCGTGTAGCTAGGAAGTAGCAGAGCTGGCTCCTGAATCTATGCTCTTGACAAACGCTCTATACTGTTGCTCTGATCATGCACATGAATGTGGTCAGTAACCAACATTCACGCTGTGCCAAAGTTCTGGCTTCTAAGTCAGCAGCCGTGATGTAAAACGACACCAGAGTTAAAGAAATAAAGTTAGTGATACCCACGCACTATTTTATCAGTTTTGTTTTTCACTTACTATTTTTCAAGACCTACGACCTTGTTAACATCACAGAACTTTACTAAGATATGAAACTGAAGAATACGGAAAATGGGTGGCATTGAATAAAAACAACAACAAAGGTTTATTAAAAGAACAAGATATATAGCCTGTAGGAAGTCAGGAGACCTAGCAGCAAAAGGAGGGAAGGGGCAGTTTTTACAACAGATCAGCTGTAGCCAAACATATCCTTTGTAACTAAGCAGTTATAAAGTTTATAGTATGTAAAAACTTGGCTTCATAATCATTCATTCCTGGCTATTTGCAAGAAATGAAACAAGAATAAATGTATCAGTTCTAAATTCAATCTAGGGTTTAATCAGATCTTTAAGAACAGGTAAATCTTCGGAGAAAGCTTCAGGAAATTAAGAACATAATATACTTTGAATGGCAGACAAAAGTGTGTTATCAGAGCTCACATTTGGATGACTCATCCAGATCTAAGGGCCCATTCCAGCACAAAGCAGTCTTTAAATGGGCTCTCCTACACAAACCACCAACCTTGCTCTGGAGAACTATGATTCTGTGTCGAGAGAAAGCTATCCTAAAACTCAGTAATGCTCATAACGCTTTTGAAAACAAGACGAAAAGAGTGTAAAATATGAATACAATGATGAACAACATTTTTTGCAAAAGGAGCAATTCAAGAGAAATGAAACTGTTATGGGTCACATTTTTACTTAATTCAAAAAGAAAATAAAATTACTGATGCCCATAGAATGCAATTCCAATTGCCTACTGCTAGGGATTGGTAAACCTCACCCTGGCTCTTGAGCTAGTAATAGTTTGTATATTTTCAAAGAGTTGGGAGTGGGAGGAAATCACAGGAGGTCCAGGCTACCCCACATCTCCCTTTGATGGCTATTTCCCAGAAGGGCCTCACCAGAACATTCTTGCTGCTTAAGGTTACCACCCTGAGAACCTAGCATGCTGAGGATTTTGGCTAGCCTCTTCCCAGGTGAGTTTGGCTGTGTCCTCTGAGGAGGACATGCTGCAACTTCATTTACCCGATCCTTCAGATCTGTGTTTGTGTGAGGCTGCATGTAGGCCTTATCCTGGCTATAGAATATCCTTGCTCTGGGAGGACTATGTTGGGTCTAAGAGTTATTGATTGCTGTTTGTTTTCCTTGGAAAGGCGGAACTCTGATCTCTGATTATTTCTCTATTTTGCTTTGCTTCTTTTAGATGTCTCATGGTACAATTACAACTAACTGTTGCAATAGAATCCATCTCAGGCTAAAGAAGACACATTGCTTTTCTCTCTTAAAATTCATAAAGCAATTATGCCAGGCATAACAATGATACTAAATAATTCCAGGATTATTACATCCAATTCTGTTACCTCCCACCCATAAAGTTAGTCAATTACTTTAAATAGGGCAGTATTTAAAGACTGTACCTTCCAAGTCAAATATCTAGACACAAAGCCAAATAGTGTTCAAATTCCTTAAAGTCTCAAGTTCTTTCATAATATAGATCTTCATAACTTGGGAAAATCCTTTCCATGAGGTGATAGAAAATTTTCTGTCAACGGGCTTTGTGAAATTTATGGTTCCATGGAATGCCAATAATTTCTGACATTTTAACCAGGAAAATTCCTTTATTTATGGATTTAGTAGTCTGGTTTCTTGGTCTAAAAATCAGAACAAATTTGGGGGAAATGGAGGGAAAGTATAAAGATAAAAAAAAAAAAACTGGAGAAATTACATAATGATAAAGAAGCAGGGTGAGGAGAATTAAAATCTTCTTTGTTCCTCAGGAGTGTCACCACCCAAAGTCACTATTAAAAGAACTGAAACCTGAAAGCTCATTTAATACCTGCAGCTGAGCCTCTAAAGAGGATCAACAGTTTAGACTTCATTGCTATGGATGAATGTAAACACATTTACCTAATAGCTGCTCAAAACAAAGAAACCCTGTTCATATTTCATTAGGAAGCTTCAGGGCAAAGCAAAGTTTCAGTCGTGCAAGATGATTAAATTCTGGAGACCTGCTCTCCAACACTGTGCCTATAGTTAACACTGCATTATACACATAAAACTTTAGAAGTGCAGGTTTCATGTTAATTTAATTCTTACCATTAAAGGAAAAAAAAAAAAAAAAGCAAAGCTACCTGCCAGAGGGTTGCTCAGTGTCGGAGCTGAAGATTCTTTACCCCTACGGTCTTCAGGAAGAATTTTTTCAAGTTGTCCTCACATGTGCAGTATTTTAAACCACAAGTACCTCAAGTCCTTTTACAAGTACAACTGTTACATATATGAATAAAAATGATGCATATCATTAAATATATATACATACACCAAAAAAAAGCATGATTATATAACATGGGATTTGAAAGATGAATTAGGGATAAAGATAAGTGCTACAGGAGAACAAAGGAGAGGGAAACTATTTCCAAAATAGGGGGGATGGAGAGCAGGGGAGCAGGGCACATAGGCAGTGAAGATGAGCAGGAGGGAGTTCCAGGTAGAAACTGACTCGGGCATGTTTTCTTTCCAAATACCAATGAAAACTAGGGATGGTGCTATTTATATCCCACAAAGTTTGATGAATTTCTGCTGTAAATTACAAAAAGAGAGAGAGAGAGAGAGAGAGAGTGTGTGTGTGTGTGTGTGTGTGTGTGTGTGTGTGTGTAGGGTGACCTTGTTAAAGCAACTCTCAGGGGCTTCTGGAGAGAGACCATGGTTGGTGCCACAGCATGGCCTGGCAGAAAACTGGTACATTCCAGTCACACAGGAAGGGCTGAGTACATCCTGGTGGCCAAAGTGGAAGCACACCTGAATCTCCTCACTGCCAGGAGTTTAGCAGAATCTCAGAATGACTCTCCAAGGGCAGGGATAAAAAGCCAAGAGGTGGTGAAGCTCAGCCCTGAGGCTGCAGGACCCAGGGCCAGGAGGGCTGGATGATCACATGGGAAACTGAAGGGAGGCCATGCCAAACAGAAAAAAGTAGGTGCAGCTGCCTCAGGAAACAAGTCCAGAAATTGAGAATATAAAGGAATGGAATAGTGTACAAGACTAATATGAGGAATTTATACTACAAAAAAAAGAGTGCCCCTTATTTTGCAGCACTCACTGAACATTTACAAAAATTAGCAGTACATCAGACAACAAAGGAAATGTTAAAACCCAAGCAGCACTGTGCCCACAATGCCATTAATCTCAACTAAGTGAGGTTATCTTTCTCTTCCTGGCCCCACAAACTTCCATCTCATTCTCTAGGAGGAGAAATATTGAATTCAATCGGTGAGAGCCCCAAATCCAGTGGGCTGGTCTTTTAACTTTAAAACCTAGAGTGGCTCCATTTCTTCCTCAGAGACCATCTGCTCTCAGTGAGCTTGTAGCTGCAAACAATTAACAGACCAGGTGAAGCTTTCCAGCAGCTCTGCCAGGTCTCTTTCTATCTTCTCCACATGGGCAAATCAGTTCCCTCACTGGGGCTCGTTACTAGAAATTAGGGGAAAGGAAACAGAGACTCTCATTTTGACCTGAAACGCAAGCCTTGTTCACAAATCAAATTATTCCAAGGGAGCGTATTCAAAGTTGAAACTTTAACCCCCGCTGGCTCAGTTCTTCAGTGTACACACACTATTGGCCAGAAATCTGGCAAGCATAGAGGTGATCTGCACCTCAAATTAAACCTAACTAAAAACTCAATCATGAAGCAATTAAACATACACACCCTCTCTTGAATAATTCTTGTATCAATAAGGGAATCCAAGTTACAACAAAAATATCTAGAAAATAAGAACACTAAGAATTAACATTCACAGGATGTGGTAAAAACATTTGGAATTGACATCTGTTTTTCTTTTGGTGCCTTTGTGAAGTCCCACTGAAAGAGTGAGGGAAATAACCCCTGCTGGCCATCAGAGAACCCCTCCCCTAGATTTGGGATTGATCCAGGGTCAGTGAGGACATCCAAACAGGATAAGGTTTGTGGCCAATCTAAAGGCTTGTTATCACTCCCAACACATGGGGTATCTGACCTGATCTAGGCCCACAGCACTGAAGTCAGGAGCGTACCTGGAACAGTGTTGGTGCCTGAGTGTGCCATGTACTGAAAGACAGTGATCATACCATGATGGATAAGGTGCATCTGGCCCAGGTGACACGCTCTGTAACGAGCTAAGAAGGCTGGGTCTGGAAAGTGGCAGTTATGCCTTCAGGAAGGTTGGGGTTTACCCTCTCTGTTGATCAGATTTTATCATTTCTGGGTGCCGGTAACTTGTACCACCATCCGTCACAGATAATGTTACTCATGCCTCTGTACATATTCCAGCTATACTAACTCCTTTCTACATTTTTTATGTAAGTAAACCCTGTTCGATATCATAAACGGAGTTTTTCGAAAATTATCTACAGGTAACAGTTAATAATAAAGTCATCGCAAACCTAGGCAAAACAATGAGAACCCTTTTTCAGAGACAGAGATGAACACTGGACAATAGAAGTTACGTCATCTTATGAGATTTGGCGTAATGAGAACTGTGTGAAATCTGAAGAAGTGAGGCCTGTCTTCCCCTACCACACAGGAGAGGCTGCTGAAAAATAAAACAACCAGAGAAAAGCAGATGACCTAAAAGACAAAGAGAAACAGGTTTCCAGATATATGTGCACTCCTGGATCAGGCTATGCCTAAAGGTGCAAATACTCTGGTCATCAATTAAGCAAGCCACTTAGCTCTTTTCTATGAGCTTGTGTGGTTTGGGTTTCAGGCACCACTCCTCAAGAGTCCTGCCTAAGGCAGCTCTTCGAGGGGTCCTGCAATTTCGTGAGCAAGGCGAGGCTGGTTGAACCTGAGAGGCCTGGGAGAGGAAGAATCCACCAGAAGCTTGCCTAAGGGCTGGCCCCGATAGCCTGAAAAAAAGTATTCACGCTGAAGGTGTTTTATCAGTACATGAGAAATAGTGAAATTAAACTAAACATTCAAACCTAAAAGTTTTGAAAAGAAATTAATGGAATCAAAAATTAAGAGTATAACTTCTAAGTCCTAGAACTGAGGCTTTTTCTGAAAATGAAGGAAAAACATATTCAACCAAAGCTCTGGCTAAACTAATGAAATAAGAGGAGAGAAACTGCAGATACTCAAAAATAGAAACAATAAAGAAATATGACCACAGCCAGGGAGAGTAAAGTTTCTTATCATTAAGAAATACATTTTGAGTTAATAGGACAAGTTATAACAATAATGTTGGAGAGGATGCAGAGAAAAAGGAACCCTCATACACTGCTGGTGGGACTGCAAATTGGTACACTCACCATGGAAAACAGTATGGCGGTTCCTCAAAAAACTAAGAATTGATCTACCATATGATCCAGCAATCCCTCTACTGGGTATTTACCCGAAAGACTTGAAAACTCATATCCAAAAAGATATTTGCACACCAATGTTCATAGCAGCATTATTCACAGAGGCCAGGACATGGAAGCAACTGAAGTGTCCTATGATAGATGACTGGCTAAAGAAGCTGTGGTACATATATACAATGGAATATTACTCAGCCATAAGAAGAGATGAAATACTGCCATTTGCAACAACATGGATGGACCTCGAGATAATCATGCTAAGCAAAATAAGCCGGACAGAAAAAGTTGAAAACCATGATATCACTTATATATGGGATATAAACCTAAAAGCATCAAAGGAACAGGACAAACACAGAGTCATGGACGTGGACAATAGACCAGTGGACACCAGAGGGGGGTGGGGAGAAGAGGAGAAAGACAGATGGGGTAAAAGGGGTCAAATATTGAAGAATTTAAAAAAATAAATAAATTTTAAAAAATTTAAAAAAGAAAAGAAAAATAAATGCTACAAATAACCTCATACAAGTAAATTTTAAAATCCCAATGGTTGAGACCATTTTCTAGGAAATACAAATGACTAAAATTGATCCAAAAAGAAAGATCTGAACAGAGCAATAACCATGAAAGAAAGTGGAAGAAAAGAGCCCAAATGCATAAAAAAATGTTTCCCAAATAGCTCTACAGATGAGGTCTTTTAATTATTAAGCAGAAAATCTCCATGCTATTTGAACCGTTCAATAATAAATGCTATGGTAAGCATTTAGTAAGCTCTTACTTGTGTCTGCCATTGTGCCACATGGTTCAAAAACACTATCACTTAGTTTTCACCACAATCATACACAATCATTCTCTTCAAATTTTAAATCGGAAAATTGAGGCCTAGAGTGGTTAAAAAACATGACCAATGTCACACATCTCATACGATAGCAGACTAAAGTTCAAACCTATCATTCTACCTCTAAAGCTGCTCAGTTAAAGACTATATACTACTGCCTTCCCATGAATAAACAGGTTTCACGATCTCTTAGGGTTCTTACTAGTTGCTGGGGGAAATGGGTAGAAAGAAAATTCTGGAAGAAGGGAGGCAATTTAAGAAGCGACTAAATGCCTAGCTTAGTGGCAATGCATGCTTGAACGAGGGTAATGTCAGTGGGGATAAAAACAAGAAGAAAGGTATGAGATTTGACAGAGGCAGAACTGGAACTCCTAAGAATTGATTAAATAGAGAGCTGATTCAAATGGTCAGGGCATCATACAATATTATATATGAGTCCCAGAATACTTTATTATGACACATGCCTTGAAAAATCAGAACCACAAACACTATCCCTCTAATTTACAAAGACGCTGTAAACAACAGTGAGACATCTACTACATTTCGGCTCCTTGAAAGTAGGCCCCATAATAATCACAGGTGCTATTATCTTTCTTTAATCATATCTAACTAAACACACTTTATAGCAATATTCCCAAATTTTCTGGATCTTAAGAATTACCTGATGAGGTGGCTAGGGAAACAGAGATTTCTACTGAAATCAGATGCTCCAGAAGTAGAGCTTGGGAATTTTTAACAAGTGCCTAGGTAATTTTTATGACTGAGTGCTTCCTCCCCTGGACATAGCAGAATGGGGTAGTAAATGGATTTTAGATATCTAAATATGGGGAAAAAAACAGAAAAGAAAGCCTGGGAGAAGTCAGTTATCTTAGTTCTTTAACAACTGTTTTACCAAAGACACCTATTATACATACGTATGTCTCACAGAGAAACTGCAAATGACTGAAAACAAAGCTGAGTAACTGCTTACAGGGAAATCATCGGTGTTAAATGTACATAAGTACATTAAGCATCTCATCAATGCTTTAGGGTCCGCTTTTCTAAAATGGATCTTTCTCTGATGAACGAACGTGGCTAGACACCCAGCTTCAAGTTAAAATGTGGCTCAGCCTCCTTTTGGCACTGACTTCTAGCAGCTCAAAGGTTAAAGGCTCACCCTTCTCCAATCTCTGGTCCTTCTAGGCTAGAATATCATCCCATGTTGGCATTCCAAAATAGTGTATTCCTTCCTTCCCCAACCCCCCTCCCTCGCCCGTTTAACCTAATTTTTGTCACAGTGGGCACACAAGTAAACTTGGAACAATGGAAAAAAGGGTGGGAAGGACAATATATGGGAGGGAGGGAGGGAGGGGGAGGGAGAGAAGGAAGGGGAGGAGAGAGAGAGAGAGAGCGAGCGTGCGCGAGATATGAAACCAGTGGACCTGTGGCATTTGGGGTAGCCAGCATCCTTTCTCCTTCCCCAGTGTCCTCCCTTCTTAACGGTAACAGTTGTCCTACTGCTACAGAAACCAAAGAGGGTCCCTAGGGCTTCTACCAATTTTTTTCTTACTGTTAGCAGTACAGCCAAGGAGTGAGCACTTGTCTGGAGCTTGGCCAAAAGAACTCCCTCTCTTGGGATGCAGTCACTTGAAAAAATGACTGAGGGCTAAATGACTAGAGATCACTGTTACCCTTAGCAGTGCTGAGTAAAAAGTGGCAATTCCTGCCATGGAGCCCAAGAACCATCTGGTTCCTGCCTGCCACAAGCCTGGACCCTTTGGTCCATCCCAGGAGCTGGTCTCATGTGCTTGCCATCAATGCCCTATGTACCTAACTTGGCCAGAATCAGTGTCTACTGCTTCCATCAAAAATCTTGTTGAGAAAGGCAAGAAAAGGAAATAGAAAAACAACAAAGAAAGCGGTGCTTAGAAAAAGATGGCCCAGTACCAGTAACTACCTCAGACATTTGATGATTATCCCATCCACAGATCAAAAAGAAGTTGTTCCCTAAATACATATTTCAACTGTGGATTTATGAGAAGTCTGTTTACAAACTATAATATGGCTAAACATTTCCACAGGAGGTGGTAAGACATTTAAGACCCGAGCTCTGGAGATTGAGATAATGCGGTAATATATTTATCTAAAATATAAATATTTTAGAAGGAGGGATGACATAGTAATTCTCAATCTTGGTCCTTACATGAAACATTAATGAACAGGTGGCAGGGTATTTCATAGGCCAGCTTTGCCGGTAGGGTTCAGAAGGTACCAATTGACAGTAATGCTACCAAACAGCTTTAAGGTACTCTTTGGCCTAGTTTAATCATGCTTGAGAATAATGAAAGGACACTTAGAAGTCACAGTTCCATTAAAAAAAAAAAAATCAATGCTCAGGATTTAAGTTTTTTTTTTTCTAAAAAACCTAGAATTTAAAAGGAAAATCCTGCTTAGTTTCATAGATGAAAATTTAAAGAGTATTTAAAGTTCAACATTTTGATGAAGCAATTAAAGGACTAGAGTCTGAAGATCTATATATCCCAATGCATTTAAGTGGCAGTCCCCAAGCGGCACTATGTTCGTACAGACTTTTGTTGTATGTGGAAAATGAAGTTTTATATGCACTTTCTCAGTTGGTGTCATTAAGCCCGTGGAGCTAGATAAACTGAGTATGATTATATTCATTTTCTAAATGAAGAAAATAAATCCGGGTAAGGTAGCTTGCTTGCTATGCTCACAGAGCAAGGAAATAGAAGACCAAGGGCTACGATTTATATGTTTTGACTTCTAGTCCCATCTGGCAAATACTCTATTCCTCCACATTGCCTCTAAACAGAAGTAACATCACAAATACCTGAAAGCTCACTGGATGAAGGAACTATCTACAGAGAGGATGTTATAATTTGTCCTAAAGCCTTCAAAGAATACCATAAACCAAACCGTCTTTTAGACTTTTAATTAACATACTCCTCAGCCCCATAGTAAGCTTTATCTGTCTTTCAGCTTAGAGACACTAATGGTACTGGAAATCCTGGGAGCAAGGTTTCTCTTGTTCACTCTGCGTCTTGTCAGCGTGATGGCCTGATGGGAAAATGCAGCTGGACAAACGAACCCCTGCTCGCCTAGCTCCCCGCTCGCTCTTCCACACGCGGGCTCCATTCTATGCTACGGAAAGCACACGGTGCAGGGAGATCTCAGCCACACCGGGACCAGAACAGAGCAGAAACTCCTCATGCTACACACTTTTAGGGTTAACCTTAAAGAATAAAACCAAAGGCAAGCCAAGAAACAAAAGACCAGATTTCAGGACAGACAGGAAGGATACCTGAAAGCAGGTACTGACCTCCCTAAACTTTGTAACATTAAAATACCTTTACAGAAATCCTAAATATCCTGGAGATGATCGGAAGTCCTTCAAGAATTAAATCCTTCCTGCCAAGGAAGGAAACAGCGTGGAGAAGGGGGAAGAGAAAGGTGACATTTCCAGGTTTCTGACTCTACAAGACTGAATGACCTCCGTTCTACCTTCCTAGCCTCTTACCAGTAGGTCTAATGGACTACTCCTAACTATTCAGCCAAATGGTTTATGGGAAGAGAGAGAAAATGATGTCCTAGAAAAGACCTATGTTGTAGATCCCTCTGATCCTCTCTAAAACAAATGATAATTTAATTTTATTAGAAGGAACTGATTCCTATTACAGTTCTCTCATCATCCACAAAGGAAATAAGAGTTTCTGCTATTCTCATTTTGTCCAGGACAGTTCTCAGGGAGAAAAAAAGAAATTAGTCACTCTACATTTGCAACCGATATTCTACATTTTTGGTTACCTCATGTACCAAAACTCGAGAACAGAGTTTCTGTGAAAAGCCAGACTTCAGAATTAGGTACAATTAAGCAGCTATCCCATGAAAGATATAAATTCTTCCTTTCTCTGTGTACCTCTCCTTCAGTAATTCAGTAACAAGTTCTAGAATATTCAACTGTGAAGTTGAAGCCAAAATAGGACAAGTATGATGGGGAGACTCCTCAAGAAGTTAAAAGCACGTTGCTTCTATTTGGACCTTGAGGCTGCAAAACCAAGCCCAGTGACGTAAAGAGAATTGATCACCATCAAGAAGGACTGTAAATAGTGCAGTGTAGACTTTTCTGGCAGAAAGGCCAGGAAAATACTCATTTAGTACTTTCACAGTGACCAGACAGTGAGACTGCTGCCTCAGCGATGAAGGCAATGTAAGCAAACTCCGAGGGCCTGAGAGTCGGCAGAGTGTTCCCCTTGCCAGTATACATAAACATTTCTATGATTCCCTGGTAACTGTGGTCCAGCTGTATAGTGAAGAACACAGGACAATTTCAAAGTCTCTGAACTTGGCCAGTAAGCCACTGCTGATCACCGAGAGAATGGTTTATACTGACGGAACATGTTACTGGGAGCGATAACAAGGAAGGGGGCAGGGAGCCAGATACACTGAGGGGCATGCAGAGTGGCTTGTGGACAGGCAAGGGAAGAGAGGGAGATGGCCCAGAATAAGATCTGATCCGGGCATACCTGAAGGGGTCTGGAGACCAACAGAAGGGAAGAAAGAGGTTGCAAAGGGCTAAGGTAGACTGTGGGATTTGGGGCTGGTGTGTCTCCCACAGGAGACTAAGGGGAAATTTAGGAAGTTAAAAGATTAGGAAGTCAACCACATGCATGTTAATATTATGGATGGGGGAAGGGGGAGTAGAGTCTTGTTATTAGTGGACTGGAGACTCAAATTACCTCAGTATTAAAATACTGGGGTACAGCAAGATGCTACAAACTTCCTCCTATGATTTGCAAAGGACAAGCTGGAAAAACCTATTGAATGGGAAGTATGGGCTAACTGCCTGTTGGGTCTTGCCTATCTAGTCTTCAATCATTTTTAATGACTGCATATCTCCTTCTCTGGAACCTCATTCTAAAGACTTTCCCACTTTATACCTGCGAGATTTCCCTATAGTTCAGACACTTTAAGAGAATATGATACTTAGTAGTTATGTAAAGCATTTTGACCCAGAACTTTCCCCTTATTTTCATTCTTTAGTCCATATACATTCTCCTAGGATTGCTTTTACAAAGGTAGTTTTTAAAGCTGTAATCATCTGGAGTACTGCAATCTTTCATCCTCCTCCCACTTAATACCCTACCATAAACATTCTTTCCTGTTAGTAAGCACTCAGTATAGCCTAACATTTTAATAGGTGCATGTACTATTTCATCAAGTAGATTCATCATATTCTGCTTAAACACTACATTATTGGAAAAAGATTATTTCCAATCCTTCGCTACTATAAATAATGACCCAAACTGGCCCTTTCCTAGATCTCTCTGTCTAATGTCACTTTTTGAAGTGACATTATTACTCTCCCAGTAGGCCTGAAATCTCTTCTTTTTCAAGTATTTGCTTTTGTTGTTACTGTCAGACAGGTTTATTTTTAATTATTAATGGTAAATGTGAGTGCTACTGATGTCATATTTACTTTATATTCACCTTATTGAACTCATTAATTCTAATAAGTTTTAAGTTGTTTCCCTTAGATTTTCTACATACACAATCACATAACCTATTACTAATGATAATTTTTATTTTTAATATTAGGATAATTACACAGCTTTAATCTATTAACATTAATATTAAACTATTCTTCCATTTTTGTGATAAATTATGCTTTTAACCTAACATTTATTTATATGCTTTATATTTATATCCACAAGAAAGGTCAGTCCGTCTTCATTGTCCAATACAATAGCCAACAGCCACACGGGGCTACTGAGTATTTGAAATGTGGCTGGTGTGAATTAATATGTGCTATAAGTATAAAATACACAGGATTTCAATAACTTAGTTTGAAAAAAGGAATGTAAAATACCTTAATAATATTTTATATCAATTAAATTTGAGATGTTAATATTTTGAGTTAATATTTTGAACAACATGGGTTTGAACTGCATGGGTCCACTTACACGTTTTATTTTATTTTATTTTATTTTTCTCAATAACCATACAGTCAACCCTCTATATTCCTGGATTTCATATATGTAGATTCAACTAACTGCATGTCAAAAGGCATTTTGATTCCTGGCTGAGAATCCATGGATGCAGAGGGCTGACTACAGGTACCGACCTAAGCCATTTTACATAAGAGACTTGAGCATCTGTGGATTTTGGTATCCAAAGGGATCTGGAACCAATGCCCCATGGTCAAAAGTTCTATGTGGATTTTCAACTGCACTGTCAGCACCCCTAACCCCTGCATTTTTCAAGGGTCAACTGTACTAAATAAAACATTCTAATAATAATTCCACCTGTTTCTTTTTACTTTTTATAATGTGGCTACTAGAAAAATTTGATTTGTATATGTGGTTTGCATTATATGTCTACTGGGCAGTGTTGGTCTACAATTTACCCTTTACAAAGCATCTGTTAGGTTTTCATAATAAGGTTGGATTTACTTATGAATCAAATGAGCTATCTAAGATCTTCTACAATCTGGAACATTTGCTATAAAATATGGTTATACAGGCTTTGACAGCTTGAAAGGATTCATCCAGATCCAACTCTCCTCACAGTTGTTTTTCAGAATTTTCTAAGTTATAAGTAGATATTCTTCTAAAAATATCTGCTTGATATTCTTTTATAAAAGATAAAGCCTTAAATGCCAGGCACTGTTAGAATTGGATAATTCATATTAAATATTAGATTAAGTCAAAGAACTACCAATAGTATTTCAAATCTTAGTGGAAAAGAGCTATCAATGTTCCTCACTTCCTGAATGGTTTTTATCGAAAATGAAACAAGCCGCTTTTTCTTTGTTTTGGAGGCTATGTGAAGATTCTCCTCTTTACACCAACGTATATTGTGTACATCACCTCAGGGTTTATGTGGATAACTGAGTAGAAAATGTTCAGGTTGCTCTTCTGCTCATTAGAAAAACATACCCTATCTTTTCAGTCTGAGATCAAAATTTAACTCATCAGATTCCAGATGATATACTAGCCTTCAACAATAACAAGCCTGTTTAGAGAAGAGTGAGAAAGGTTTGTGTGGAGGAGAATACAGAGGGAAGACATAGCTGCAAGGCCCTCGGACACCTGTGGTATGCTGCCTGAACAGGCTAGCATGGAAATGGTGGGGTCAGCCCTGGGTCTATGCGGGAGAACTTACAAAGTCCCACGGCAAGCACAGGCATGAATATATTCCTACAGCTTGTATTCCTAAAGCTATTTCTTAAATCTGAAGTTAGAAAACACCTGGACTACCCGAGTTCCAGGCCTGACTCTCCACTTACTAGCTGAGTGAACTCGGACATGTTCCTTAATCACTTAGTAACTCAATTTCTTCATTTGTAAGATGGGGAAAATAAAAAACCTATTTTAGGATTTGAGAATTAAATGAGATAGAGTATGCAAAGCTCCTAGTAAAGCAGCAAGCATCTAATAAATGCATACCATGAAATGTACACTCATTAGCTTCTATCAAATATTAACTGCAAAATCACTAATTAGCAAAGACTCATCTACTAATAAGTGACTTGTCAACCACAGGACCAGCTATTATCAATTAAGGAACAGCGAAGTATGCATTCATTAGCACATAAACCAAAACTGGGTCATTACAACATCGCTGAATCACTCAATCGCTACCAAAGGCTGAAGAAATCCAGGTCATACCCGATACATCGAAGTAACCATCATAGAGACAGTCCTTGGGGACAGTTTTCCAAGAGGTGCATACAAATTCATTCCCTTCCCTGGTGCTTTGACTATCACAGGTTATACAGCTGTCAATGATTCTCCATTCCCAGGCTTAATCCCTAACTCAGCTCAGTCCAATGCTGGATGATTAAGGCTGTCCATGGCAGAGAGCAGGTGAGGAGGCAGACCCACACCTGCTCCCTGCTCCTCCTAGCTTTACCTGCAGAGCTAGAGCCTTCGCGGGCTTCTATAGCTAACTACCTGTTTCTCATTTGGGAATCTCTACCTACCCACCTCTATAACCCAATGCTTTGTAAAAATAAAAATAAAAACCCAAATACCTATCATTCTCGCCCAGAAAAGAGAGAGGAGGAAGATTACAGATAGAAGTAAAAACCACTAGAAAATCTCAAAATGATGGTGTGCTTATTTCAAGAACAAAGGATAGAGGAGAAGCTGTAAGAGTTTCTGCAGTGAGCAGGTTATGTCTTAGCTCTCCTGTACCTTTGGATCCCTTGCCACCATATATACCAGGAAGAGAGAAATGCTTGAAAGAACACAAAAGAAAGCAAGAAAGACAGCACATGGGAATGAAGGAAGAAGAAAGAGATGATATGGGATTTACCTGAGCCAGAGCAACTTCTTCCTGCCTCCACTTTCTCCTCTTCCCCAGGTTACCATGCCTGGCTAACCCCACTCCTTTCCCCACTATGCTCTTCCCCAAGGATACGAAGGTGGTGGAGTTTGTAACCTCACTGACCAGGAAGTGGAAAGGGGGGGAAAGGGGAGAATCCCAATCTCACTGGCAGGTACGTATCAGGAGTGAATGCTTTCCTAGTAAATCAGAATTGCCTTGGGAATTTAAGCTCAGTTCTCCAGAGAACACTGGTATATATTATATGGTGGTAAGGAACCACAGACACAGGAGGAGCTAAGACACAGGCTTTAGAGGCTGGTCAGGAAAACCACCCAGGGTGCATTTAACTTCTTTTTTAATTGGACTGTACTGTGGGATTCTAAAGCAGCTCAAAATCTGCAATGGTGAGCGTATTAGAAACTGCTTACATATTCTTATATATTAAGTAATATGTAAATATGGTTATAAATAAGTCAAGGAACTTGAAGTAGATTGGAAAAACACCATTCCCTCAGCTAAGCAAACTTAACACACAGTATATGTAAATGATGAGTCACAAATGACAAGTCCTGGGCACTCCAAGGAGGAACAAATATCTGTGGGATACTGCACTTAGGGGTAGCTTCAATAATGGAATGAGACCGGCTCAAAATACAATGTGTTTCTCCAAAAGAATAGGAAAGTTTTATGTTTTTCAACAGAACAGAAAATTCTCCCCTCCACACCCTTACGTCTATAAAATATAAGAAGACTTAGTTTACTATAATTTCATTTTTCATTGTTGCTGCATTAAAATCAATAAGTAATCAGCATTTAGTTTTTAAGATCTAATATTTATTCAGTATGATTAATTTTCTTTCCTTTGGAAAAAAATGTATTTAGGCAATTTTTTCTTTCACATTATTTTTCTTTAGGTGTTTGTTTATTTTTGGTAAAAATCAGTTTTCTTTCTAATATTTTCATTTCAAATAGTTCATCAGCGTCACTATAAAACCACAAACATTATTGAAAACACTTACTGGATCTTTACTGGGACTAAAAATGTTTTCGTCTTTTTCCCATGAATCATTTGACAAAAAGTGGTAATACTAACAGGGATATTCACCATCCCACAGCAGAAAACACAGGAAGATACCAGGAAGGCAAGGCCATAGTTACCAATGTCTACGGTTTCCTGCTAGCCACTAAGGCCGTCCTATCGTTAATTATAAGCCCCAATTACCTTTGTCTGCTCACTGTCTGGATCTTCAAGCCAAGCATATGGGTCGGAAATTTTATGCCCATGATAATCCTGTACCTGCAAAAGACAAAATGTGGGATTAGATAATTCCTATCTAACCCCAATTAAATCTGAATGCGATAGAGAAATAGGCAAGAGACAGACAAAAATACCCCTATTGGCTCACTGGCAACATGTCTGCCCAAATTACCACATGAACCAGAGTTGGCAGGTTCTCAAAGGTGTCAAGCCACCCTTCATGAAAAGAATGTTTTAGCTGGAGAGGGAAGAAAGATGAAAGGTCAGAATAGGAAACAGCTCTGTCTGTGCAACACAAAACAAAGGACTGCCGCTGTGCTAAAGAAACTTGAAAACGTGTTGTCAGTGGCACAGCGCAGAATTACACAATGCAGCAGGGAGGCAAGGGCACGTCTGTGAGGGAACCACCGCACACGTGCTTATTTCCCTGTTCTTGCTGAGCTTACTAATGATTAGAAAATCTCCCTCAAGATATAATACAATCAGTTTTGCCTTTAAGTCTAAACTGCCAAAAAGCAAGTTACTAATGTGTAGTTAGTTTTAATGATTCTAATTGACATCAGCTGAAAAAGCTGACGTAAATACCAATGAAAGAACATTTCTAAATTGAAGCCTTCCTTCCTTTTTGTGTATCGTTATGAAATGCCCTCTTCGAGTTTGTAAAAGGAGGCGCACAGGCTTTCCCCCATTCACACTACTCCGATGGAAATAAAAGTGCTGAGTGTAAGTAAGCAGGGCCTCGCTGCGGGAAAGCCTTCAAGAGTTCCCAGTGGGCTGATAACAGAACCACCTGAGAATTGAAAAGCCCAAACTCCTGGGCCCAGCCTCAGAGACTGACCAGAATCTGGAGGAGCAATCAGGAGTCACCGTTCCCCGGGCGACTGACTGTGCCTAAAGAAATTTTCAAAAGGTAAAAATCATTACAAAGCCTCTCCATGTCATACCATCATGATTAATATCTAGTTAACTGAAACCACACTGACAATGTCTTTCCAATCAAGTCTCTCTGAACAACTCCAACATTCCGGTTAAGGCTTCTCCTATACGGCTGTCGGAAAGATTACCAGTATCTCAGAAGAATTTTTAATTTGTCTCCTTCTTGCTCTGTTCTATAACCAGAAGGAGAGGGCTATTCCCTAAGGAAAGCAAACAGTCTCCTGGAAAAGAAAAACCTGCTGTATCTACTGCTGGTCAAAGTTCCAGTGTGGCTGCTGCCAACTGAGAAGAATGTTCCTGAGCTAAAACTCCAAGCCTTCCACCTGTCCTCATCAGGTGTCGGGGGAGAGGATACCTGGGAAAATGCCCCTCTGAAAGAATGGCCAATGAAGGTGGAACACTTGGGAACTGTTCTCATTAACCAATTGACTGACAAGCACAAAAGACATAGAATCATACTAAAACGTCTCCCGATGAGATCAATTTTCAAGAAAAAAAAAAAACTATTTTAAATCCTTACCTAAAACTTCTCTAAATTTTAGCTGATTGTTACCACTAAAATGAAAGCTTTTTATCTTTTCCTCTCATCTGCAAGTCTTTTACATTTTATATATTCTGAAGTGGTTTAAAATAACCACCTTCTTTTCCCTGACAATATAAGAAACCAGACAAAGGATCCTGTAAAGTATCTTCCAATTCAGCACTGTTAGCGGAGATAGCAGGAGCAAGACTGGGCAACAGACTCAAGGCCACACCAAGTTCAGACCTAGAGCTGGGACTAAAATTCTGCCAACAGCTTTTCCCAAGTTTTCCTTGGAGGGGACAGACCAAACACTTTAAAAACGGTCCTGGATTATTTTACTAAAACTCAGACATATCCAGAGACTATACTTTTCATAAGGAAGTGGAAAAGATTAACTAGAAACCATGTTAGTTTTATGACTAAGTGAAGGTGTTGCCAAGAGCTAGGCCCGAAGCAATGAAATCTCTACTGAATATCCACACTGCTCTGCTTGATGTTTTAAAAAAATACTTGTAGGAGAGTTAATGATATTCCTATTTTACAGATTACAGAATGCAATTCAGAAAGGTTAGTAAGAGTAAAAGCCACTGATGTACTGTTTACTCAGAGACCACTGTAAGCTAACCACTGTACCATAAGTTTCAGTCCCATTATCTCCTTTGGTCCTCACTGTGAGGTTATTACTAATTCATTTTCCCAGATGAGAAAAATGAAGCTGGAGAGAGCTAAAACAATTGACAAAGGTCAGATGGCTAATAAGCTATGGCTGTGACTCGCTTCAAGCCAACCCCAAAGCCTGTGGACTTAACCTCTTGCTAATGAGCCAGGCTGGATGTGAATTGGCAGGTGCACAGCCAGACCTGGACTCAGAACCCAGTGTGCCCTACACCGTGCTGCCTCCTGAATGTTTACCACCGAGAAAACAGCCCCATCTTTCCAGAACCAGCATTACCAAACTACACCTCACTGAGGTGCAGTTATTGAGCAGACATTTGTAACTAGGACGAGAAACTCTCCAAGACAAATGCACAGACGATCCCAGGAGCCAAGCGCACCCACCATTTCTTTTATAAGACCACATCCTACAAATGGGGTGGTCTCATAGCCACAGCTCCTGAATCCAAGTTAGGCAGTATCTAATTTTCCCATCGGACTTAAGTTAGCAAATTTTTCATTTCCCCAAGAGGTTTTAAAAATAGAGCCTTGATAAGCCACTGTTACTATTCAATATTTTACTTGTACCACTCAACAACTTGCCCACTGCTTTCAGGATAGTGTGCAGACATGTATACACAGTAGGCAGAGTCCACAAACCCTGGACTTGCTTTTTTTCTTTCCTTTTCAAGTCTCATCAAAGCTTATCCACCCATGGATGCACTGGTCACAATGGCCTTCCTGCCATCCTACAAACATATGTAATTCCATGGTCATCCAGGCCTATATAACTATGGCTTTATTTTAGTCACAGAAACAGGAATGTCCTTTCTACCTTATCCAACTGGCCAACTTCCAGGCTCAATTAATCTCATCCTCCTCTGTGTTCCCCACTCACCCAACACACTCTTCTAACCCCTGTAGCAGGCCTGAATTTCCCCACAGCAACACTTGGGGGATGGACAATGGCATTACTCGTTATTGGAAGTGTCATGGTTTCCAAATTTCTGCTCAACAGGGCAGAAATCCACCAAAAAGGGTTGTATGCTCCAACCCCATAGTTCAGTAGGAGACTTCCCAGTATGTGGTTGAAAGACATTCAAGTGAGAGAGAGACAGAGAGCTACAGCAATCTCTAGCACCTGCTGGAGAGAAACCCATCCTAGAAATCAAGGCTATAATTTGAACAAATACCTAAGTCCAGCCTAGGGTTTCGGACTCTCTCACAGATACCCAACATACACTCTCAGGGCTGTGACAAGTACATTTTGGGATGAGTACAGGCTGAACCAGAGCTACCTGCCCTTAGCCATTAGCCTTTAGAGTTATCACGAGTTCTTTGGTGAGAAGGAACCAGAGAGGAATAAAATCCATGGTACTGGATACTCTTTCAAGTTAACTGTTCACAATCTTTTTGATGTCTTCAAAAAATCCTCACTTAACCCTTCTGAGAACTGTTAAACACAGATAAATGAACTGAAGGATTTTGGTAACCCAAATTGGGAAAACTAAGCAAGATGCAACCCTGCCTAAAAACAAAATAAATCTAAAATGGCACTTATCAAACCACATAATGGGTGGTTTTTTACATTTTTACCTATCCTGAAAACTCAAAGAGGTTCAAGACCTGAAATGAGATAGTCACATGTCTTCCCATTAGTAAAGTCTGGTACACTGCAGAGCTAGATTATCATGTGAATGACCAAAAGATGATATTCTTACCACAGAAGTGAGCCCTGTGGTTAGACAAGCCAGCCTACTATTTCATATATGACAACAGTTCCCAGCCTTTTTAGGACCAGAGACCAGAGCTCCTATGACAATTTTATGCCTGATGATCTGAGGTGGAGCTGAGGCTGTGATGCTACTAGCCCTGGGAACCAGCTGCAAATACAGATGAAGCTTTGCTTGCTAGCCAGCCGCTCATCTCCTGCTGTGCGGCCAGGTTCCTACCAGAACCAGTACTGGTCCACGGCCCGGGGGTTGGAGACCTCTGATATATGAGACAGAAAGCCCAAAACAGGTAAGTGATCTTGCTAGTGAGTGACAAAACCAGAACTAGCTCTCAAGTCTTCTTACTATGTCTGACTCTTCTCCATTCCAACAGGATCCCCTTGCTCCCAAACGCAATGGAATCAACCTCCTTGCACCACAGGAACAGGACTTCTTGGGCTGTTAGAGTACATTCAGTAAGAAAGCAGCTGAACAGACTGAGAAAACATGGTTACCAGATGGTCAGTGGTCAGAGAAAGCATGAATGCATCAGTGCCACTGGAAGTCTTAATTTAAAACAATATGTCCTTTACTCTAAAGCCTCAGTATTCTTTACCCCAAAGTGAGATGTGCTTTAATGTACAATCCGGCATAAATCGGGTCCAAGTGAGCAGAAGAAAAATGTAGAAGTGTATTATACAAAAACATTTTTATTCTTATTCTATTTTAAGTAATCTGAGAAATTTGGCTATTTCTAAGAGAAGCATGCCCACAACATTTGGATGCACTCCAGTTCTTAAGATGCCAAATTAATTTGTACACACACACAAAAGATATTTGCCCACCAATTCCACCCACTGGATCTCAACAACTACCCAGAGTTCATCTACAGCTTAGGTAAATGGTGGCTAACCCCTCCCCGAGGCAAAATTTTAACTCATCCTGGGCCATCCTCTCTCTCTTCTAAAGTCTCCTTTCAGCCCGTTTCCACTCCTTTTCCCGTTTAGGAAAACTTGGATAGGCACTACCGGGTCGCTGATCGCCTTCCGCGTTTCTCTGATTTGTCCCTGCATCGCCAGCGCCCAACGCCCAGCATTCGGCCTGGAGCAGGGTAGGCGCTCAACACGTTTTAAAATTGAATGAATGAACTTCAACTCGATTTTAAATTTGGAAGTTTAAAAAGTTTGCTTTGTTCTTAAATTCTACATCATCTACACACATGCACACTTTCTGCTACCACCATATTTACCCAAGAGCCTCCTTCAGTTAAAAAGAGGTGACACGTCCTACTTGGGCATCTGCCCTTGACCCATTGATTTTAGGAGGCGGCCAGCTGGCCACAGGCTCCGCCGCCCGCAGGCGGATAGAGACCGGCACCCAAGACACCGCGGCTCGGGAGGAGCCCCGCGCCCCCGGCCGGTTTCTCGCAAACAAAGGCCGAGGGGGAGGGGAGGAAGGCACCGGGCAGGCAAAGGGCTGCGGGGAGAGTCGCTGCAGCCGGCGGCAACAGCGGCACCGGCGGCGGGGAGCCGGGTGGGCCGGGGCAGGGTTACTCACGGCGGTCTCGTCGCGGTACACGTCGGGGTACTGGAAGGACAGCATGGCCGGGGCGAACAGGGAACGGCGTGGGGCGCGGGCTGCGGGAGCGGACGCGAGCGCGCTGGCCTGGCTGCAGGGCGAGGCTGGGGCGCGGGCAGGAGCGGGGCGCGCGGCAGCGGGCAGGGGGCTCTCCGCCAGGGCTCGCGCTACCAGACCCGCGGCACCGCAGCGAAGACGTGGGGGAAGCAGGAAGCAGCTGTCGGCGAGGCCGGGAGCCCCTCCCCGGCGGGCGGGCCCAGCGGCGGCGGTGGCGGCAAGAGGGAGCGGGAGACGCCGTGCGTGAGCGGGGCCGGGCACACAGCTCCCTCTGCAGGACCGCCGGCCGCGCCCGCGGTGCCCGGGCACACGGACTGCCACGCGGGCGACGCGCTGCACCCACGCCTGACCCCCGCCCGGGGCCATCGTGCTGAGCGCCCGGGCCACGCCTGCCGGGCCACCGCGCCGGGCACAAACCGGAAATAGACCCATCCCGATCAGGGACACGCCGGACACGCCGGCCTGGGCCGCCGCGCCGGGCACGCGTCCCGTCACGCCTGCTGGGGCCATCACGCCTCCTCCCGCCCTCTCCAAAGTCCCTCCGCTGCCAGTTTAGCCACTGCCCCGCTCGCGGGGCCTCCCTCAGGGAATCAACAGCAGGGTTTGCTTCTTAATTGATAACCCCCATCTTCCTGTTCTGAGAAGGATGGGAGCAGGAAAGAGAGACTTTGCCTCTCCCAGCCGTGAGATCAGAGGGTTTGAGGTGGCCTAGTTTCCACTGCCTGCGACTTTGGACTTGGAAAGGAAGGAATAATGGGTCGTGATCAAGAAAGAAAGAAATCTGCCTTTACTCCAACACCCCTGGTGGACACTGGATGCTTTGGCATCCGGATTGTGGAGATGTTTTAATGTGTAGTAGGAGGGTGGATGGATGAGCCCTTATTTGAGATTTACCAATTGAGAGGGGACCAAGGTGAGAGAAGTAGAAATCATGTAGGGTCTTTTGTTCATTTTGGGAGAGTTTCTTTATTCCTCTCCTGCCAACATGTTGGTTTAGTTAGCACCTATTATCGTCCCTGTAGAGGAAAAGGGTATTAGGCTAAGATACTTGACCTCAAACCCCTGACAATTTAATAATTACATTTCTTCAATCCTGGGCTAGTGAAAATATTTGTTCTGGTCTTGCTTTCCCGCTCCCCTGGAAGAAGCTTTATAGCCCTAATCATCGTAGCTGTGGCATGTACCCAATGTGTTTTGTACTCCTGGCTTCTTAAAAGTCCTCGGAGTAGGTCATGGGTATGACCAGACATCCTTCACATCCTGAATTCCAAATGGACGTGGTAACTACTGCAAACTTGTGTTTTCTGTTTCTTTGATATTATTGTCCCAATTCTGTGCCTCATCCATAGTTCAGTGTTCACGGTGGGATGTTTTATAATCACTTTTTTTGCATCTGTTCTTAGATCCTACTCCTTGGGCAACCTGAGAATCCTCAGTTCTGAGGGGAGCTCATATTATTCATGCCAAGCTTAGAGCAAACAAACGCAGAGACATGGCATGCTACACAGCCCAGCAGCCCTGATGCCAGTCACCAGGTCTGGGCTGCCAGACATTGGCCTATCCTTCTGCCACTTTGGGGGTTCTTTGAAAGCAACTAGAAACACACTACCCAGTAGAACTCATAACAACACCAACAACAATGATAGTTAAGTGCTTACTTAGTGCTTCTTATATGCCAGGAAATTATCTTATTTAACTTTAGAAGGACTTATTTTATCTCCCTTGCACAGTTGAGAAAAACTGAGGCTGACTTTTGCTCAGGACTTCATGAATAGCAAAACAAAATAAAAAGGGAAAACAGCTAGAATTCAAACCCAGATCACTCTGATGCCAGCACTCATTTTCAACCACCCTTGATGATCTCTCTCTTCATAAATAAGCAGGCGTACTCTATGATCTACAAGGACACCCATTAAGAGGTGGAACTTCCCTAGGAGTTCATTTTAGCAGGACCTAAGGTAGACATTAGGGGAATGTGCTATATAAAGCATAATTAAAACCTCAGGTATCATCCTGTGTTCCTCTCCAGGCAGCTATCCTGGTGCCCAGTTCTCTGGGCCCTAAAAGCCAAAGTTTTGTATGTGTCACAGTGTAGTGGGCTACCAGCAATAGATTGTCTATAACGGCAGCAAGGTGGAGCGGAGAGGAAGACAAGATAGCACCATTCCCCTTCCCTTGGACAGACCAATTGTACATTGCCACATACTTGTATGTATTATCTGCTTTAATCCTCCTAACAAAGTCCATTTTACAGATGAGGAAAAGGAATCTCACAGCAGCTTTAGAGGAATTTTTTCAAAGTCATCATACAGCTAAGACAGAGCCAAGATTAAAATTCATCAGTTGACTGCAGAGTCCTTGTTCTACCTTGCCCATAAAATGAAGAAAAGGAAAGTATTTGAACCATCTCAGAAGTGGAAGTGCTACCTCCAGAATAAACACCATAGCACCATTTGACCTCTGTCACTGCACATGATTTTAGAGGAATTATAGAAGTAACAATGGGAGAACTCATGCTCGTACCTAGAACAACTCATCCCCACAACTGGGGGCCCTGGAGTGGATGAGGGCTAGCAGAGAGATAGAAAAAGCTTCAAAGAAGTCTGTGGCTACTCCTCTATTGCCTGACCTCAAATTTTGTACCCGGCTGAGTTAACCAGAGTCAAGCTCCTAAGAAGGCAAGTTAGTGATCATTTATTGCTGTTTGGTTGTCTCACCCCTACCCCAAGTTCTTAAAGCATTTTTCTCAACCGCACATAGTTTACCTTATAGGAAAAATTTCTGGGAAATGCATAAAGGAGCTTAGTCAAGGGGAAAATGGAGACTGAAATCCAACTCACTCTCCTTGCCACACTGTAGACACAGGTACTAGCTACATTCATCTGGAGGAAGGGCTGTCTATATAATTTCACAAAGGTCCACTGGCAAGGAGCTGCATCCACCCAGGGTAAGGATCTTTCTCTAATTCACACAAACGTGCCACCTTGTTAGCACCCCTTAAAGACTGATAACTTGGGTCCTGCCCAGATAATTCGATTCTGGTTTTCAGGTAGCTAGCTAACCTACTCATTGGTAAAGTGCAGTCTTTTCTGACTACTGTCCCTCAAAGATTTATATTAGATTTTCCAGTGTAACTTTTTATGAAAATTCCCATAATATTCCTGTATACCTAATATCTGCATGGCATCACGAAATGTGAAATAGCACCTAGAATAAGAGTGAGGTTCTCTTCCTGGCCTTGCCACTGTTTTCCTGGCTTTGAATGAGTCCTTACATCATCAGTATTTTTTAGCTATAACGAGAGAATTGGATCAGGTGGTTTAAAGAATTCTAAGATTTTGATTCTTAGTGAGAACTCAAGTAGAATTTGTAGGAGCCTCAAAACTGACTCTGAAATTAAAAATAAAATTGCCCTGGGGGAGAGCTGTTCATAACTTGTGGACAGATGGAGGTGAGAATGGGCAGTGATAATCAATCGAAAGGGCTTTCTCTGTAGTTTTCTTGTTTTCAAACCATCCTCGAGGGCTGATTTGTCTCAAAAGCCATGGCTCAGCCTATAGTCCCTACTAAATATATAGGTCTGACTTTTGCAAGAACTGTAGCTGCTCCTTTCTAATACCCTTTTCCTGATATAGGCATATGGTTAAAAGTATAAGTGAGGTGTCTGGAATTACAGCTGTGAAATCTAGATCTCCACTTCTTCCTCCTTTTCTCAACTTATGCCTGATGGAACTAAATACTGGAATGAGAGAATAGAGCTGAATTCAATCCAGATAAAAAATTTGAGCAAAGAAGGTATATCGAGAACGAATCTGGAATAGTTTTCTAGTTCAGTTTGTGGAATTTATCTTTACCATTTCTAATGCAGTTCTCAGGTTAGGGGTTCTTCCTAGATCAGAAGAGAAGAATATTTTCCCCTACACGTAAAATAAACTTATTTAAATACAGAAAGTTGAAAATGATCTATTCATCTGTTTTAAATTAAGAATTGAGAACTTAAAACTGTTATAAATATAATATGTAACAGGAAAACGTGTCAGTTCAAAATTATTGGCTATGAAAGTAGAGAGGAGGTTAGGAAGGAACAAAGAGGAAGAACATAAGATAGACAAACCAAGATGGAGAGACAGCAGCCTAGATTTGCTAATATTAAGCAAGATAAAGTTAAGCACAAAAAGATAACATGGAGACAGACAGTAAACACACGAAAACACATGCAAACAATCAGAGTTGGACAGAGAGAGAGAGTCTTTCATGGAATGGTACCTTATCTTGATATATCTCATTAATTTAAACTAAGCAGCATATCTGACCTGTATACTCACAATTCTACCCCCTATCTCCAGTTTTCTCTAGAGTTACTGAACAGCAACCAGATTATTTCTCCATTCACTACTGCTTCTTTCATGCACACCTCACAGTTGTCATCTTGAATTAGTGAATTCAAGTTCACTGTGCCGGTTTTATTTTACATTTATATTTCAATCAATTCACAAAAGACCACAGTGTAGTGTTATAGCCTTTAATAAGTAATGTGTGCTGGGAAGCTCTCATCTTCAGTCTATTACCCTCTGCACTTACAGAGATTCAGCGTCCTATAAAACCTACAGAATTTGGCACCTAGTTGATTTAGGGATCACCCCAATCCCTAGGACAAGTTGAGGTTTCTAACTCCTCTTTTGCTGATAGCTCAGATTCCATAAAAGGTATCTGACAGAATTCCCAACACTATACTGGGCTTACCATTTTTCTCCTTTTTTTGTGGGGAGAGGGAAAAAGGAGAATCACTTTATTTTTTAATTTTAATTTATTTTTAATAAAAGTACTACATATTTAGGCAAGAAGGCAAACTAGATAGGTCCTGCTAAAGAAAGAATTGTTAATGCATTCTTAGCTCTCAGGGACACCTCCCTCACTTCCTCCACACAAGCTGGCCATTAAAAAATATTAACGAGCAGGAGAATGGGAAGCAATGGAGTCACAAGGATAAAGAATGCCTTGGAGCATCATTTACATTGCATACTATGTATGTCTTCATTGTTTATCACAAGGGGTCATCTTTGAAGGAAAGCAATCTAATGTAGGCCTGGAGATTTTCTACTGATTAAATCAGCCATGATTTAACTCACAGATCATGCAAGGAAATGATACTGACTTTCAGTCTGTTAGCATTCAGCAACATTTCCATACTTCTTTGATACCCTTTGTATTACAAAGGGCTGTGAGCCTGAAAACTTTATTTCCTAAATGTCCTTGTCAGCTAATTTCTTGGCTAGGTCCTATCAATGGAAGAAAACAAAAATGAGAAGGTAGGGATGGGGGCAGGGGAAGACACTTTTCTCTTTAGCTTAGGTTCTGGTAATGTCAGGCACCTGCAGATCACTACAGGCTGCTGCACAATTGAATCCATGGTGGGAAACAATGGGCCCCCAAAGTGTCAGCAGCAAATTGAGCAATTCAAGGGACTGTGGACCCTCAGGCTTTTGCAGCCTCAGTGGGAGTAAAGGCTGTGGGCTTCTTATGAGGTAGTGACATTAATTAGTAACAGTGGTGCTGGCACAGCATCAACAGCATTGTACTCATGGACAAGTCTGGACAACGTCACTTAAGGTCACTTAAGCTCGGCCTTAGGACAAAGAGTGGCTTCTGACAGTTAATAGTATCTAGCAAACATCGCTTTTCCTTTTCAATCTTCCAGACCATCCTATTTGCATAACAAACTTATATTAAATTCCCTCTCTTTGTAGTATTGACTTTTTTTTCTACCTAGACATTTTTGTAACTGTGGATAAGATTAAAAAAAAAAATAACAAGCAATATATGTAGTCCCTCTGAGGCTTTTAAGTATTGGAAAGATCACATATGTAATATAGAATACCAAGATATAAAATGTTTCAAGAAAAATGTCATCCTCCAAAGAATAAACTGCAAGAAAGTACGAAAATGGATTTAGGAAAAAAAAAAAACTTTAACTTTTAGAAGTGAAAAACAAATTGGTGAAATAAGTCATGGATAAGTTAAACGTCATATTAGAAAGTTAAAGAGAATTAGTGAACTGAAAGGTGGCTCTAAGGAAATTACAGAGAGACAAAGAGATAAAAATATAAAAGAAAATGAGAAATATTAAATGTGGAAAAGTAGAAAAAACATTTGATCATCTCTATGCATTAAGAAAACAAAATTCTATGTTGGTTCGTGGAGAAAAAAACTCAAAGACAAGTAGGAATAGAAGAGAATAATGTCTTTAACCTGATTAAGATAACTACAAAAAAAACAAAAACAAAGATTAAAAAATTCAACCTTATCACACTCATTGTAAATATGGAAACATTAGAAGCATTCCCTGTATAATTTCAAAAGAATAAGCGTGCTACTACCACCATTTCTACACCACATTGCACTGGAGGACTAGAAAGGAGAAATGAAAACTGTCATTATTTTTATGTGATATGATTGTTTATTTATAGAACAAAACATCTGCCAAACCTTATTCAAAATAATAAGAGACTTGCTCACTGTGGCTGGTTATATGATCAACATGTAAAAGTCAACTGTGTTTATATACATGAATAAACTAGTAGAAAAATTAATTTTTAAAAACTCACAGTAGCAACAAAAAATATAAAGTATTTAGAAAAAAAACCTTTAAAAATGTGCGAAATGGACCATAGAAAATTGGAATGCTTTCCTGAAAGACATGAAAGAAAATCTAAATAAATGGAGAAATATCTCATGTTCATAGGTGCTATATTTAATATTGAAAAGATGTCAGTTGTCCACAAGTCGATTTGTAAATGCAATCCAAACACAGTTAAAATCTCAATACTTTTATTTACTTACTTTTTTTGGTGGAATTTGACAAGCTGATTCTACATGGAAGAGTAAAAGGCTAAGAACTGTCAAAATTCTTCTGAGGAAGGAAGGCTTTTCCTATCAAGAATTAATATAAAACTACAGTTCATTGACATGGTACATTATATGAACGGGGATAGAAAAATGGAATAGAATAGACTGGCCAAAAACAATTTCACAAATACAGGGAACTTTTTTATGTGACAGTGGTGCTATTGTACATTAGTGAGGAATGGAGGAGTATTTAATAAACAGAATAAATGTTTATCTTTATGAGGAAAAAAGTAAAATTTTTCACCTACCTCATATTACATCAAAATAAACTTCAAAAATAAACCAAACAATAAGTACCCAAAAATAAATTTCAAAAGCAAATTTTTAAGACTTAAATAAAAACACAGATTAATACCTTTCTGGGGCTAGGAAAAAAATTCTTAAATATGGCACACAAAATGTTCATCGTAAAGAACATAGTGATTATTTTGACCGCATTAAAATAAAGAACTTCTAGACATCAAAGAACACTTGAAAGAGAGTGAAAAGGCAAGACATAAACTAAGAAATGATATTTGCTACCCATAAAAATGATTTCCTCGTGGACTGAAAAGTGAACAAACAGCTCAATAGGAAAATACACAAAAGAATAAACTGGCATTTACAGAAGTGGAAACATATATGGTCAATAAACATTCAGAGCTTAACAATAATATTAATAATCAGGGATCCAGAAACCATGATCACAATGAAGGAAGTGTTTTCAGATTACAATGAAATTAAGAGGCTATTCTTAACTAGAAAACCCCAACACTTTTAGAAATTAAAAATCAACTTCTAAATACCCATGGGTCAAATAAACAAAGAAAATCTGAAAATATTTAGAACTGAACAATAATAATGAAAATCAAAACTTGTGGTTGGAAGGTAAATCAGAACTTGGAGAAAAATTTATAGCCTTAAATATTTACATTGTAAAACTAGAAAAACTGCAGATAAATGAGTAGTTCATCTACTTTGTGACAGTAGAAGAGAGCAGCAAAATAACTCACTAAATTAGAAAAAGTTAATAAAAAATTAATGATATAAAAATACATTGAGAGTGTCTAAAGAGCCAAATTTAGTTGTTTGAAAAGCTTGAAAAAATTGATTACTCCAATAAGATTAATGAAAAAATAGAAAATGGAAAAATAAGCAAAATCAGAATGGAATAGTAGACAGAACCATGGATGGTGCACAGAACATATTATAAACAATTTTATGCCAATAAATTTTAAAATTAAAATGAAACTGGCAAATGCTTAGAAAACTACTTTTGAACACTGACATAAAAAATGGAATTGACCTATAACTATTAGATAAATTAGTAATAAAAAAAAATCCATACCTAGATGATTTTTAGTCTACCATACATCCCAGGAGAAAATAATCACGATCTCACACAAAGTAGTTCAGAGTATAGGAAAAGAAAGACTATCCCTCAATTCACTTCTTAGGTTCACATAACCTAGACATATAAATTTGATTAGAATAGTCTGAGAAAAGAAAATTATAATGGCTTATGTAACTTGTTAACATAGATTCTAAAATATTAGCAATGCATAGAAAGGACAATCCATTGTAGTCTAGTTGATTTATCCCTGGAGTGTTAAGTTTGATTTGACATTAAAAAATCAATATAATTTGCCACATTAGGATAATAAATAAAAAAATCTTGTGATTGCTTTAATGTTATAGAAACATTTTAATTAAATTTTTAAATTAAAATTCAACATCCATTCGTGTTATGAATGAAGATAGTATGACTATGTAGCTGTATAATTTTTTAAAAAATCTATGCATAAATGATTTGAATTAGAATTTAGGAAGCTTCTGGTTACAAAATGTATATATAAAAACCATATATATGGTTTCTATATATGATATACAGCTATGTCAGATATGGAAACAAATCCAGGTAGATTAAAGACCTAACGAATAAGAAAGAAAAATAAACTTTTTAGAAGACAAAATAGGAAAAAAAAAATCCTCTTAGTTTTAGAGTGGGTGAGGATTTCTCAAACAGAAGCATCAACTATAAAGACAATGATAATTTTGACTACATCTAAATTAATAACCTCCATCAAAATACATCATAAAGAGAGTAAAAAGAAAAGTCTACATTAAGGGTAATATCTATAGTACATATAACTATTAAAATCTAATATGCATAACATATTTTAAATGTTCTGAAAAATCAATAAGAAAACATTATCAGCCCAGTGAAAAATGGTTAAAGATTTAAATAGGGTGTTCATAAAATAGCCAATTAATTAACTTCACTAATAATCAGGGAAATGTAAATTAAAAACACAGTGTTGTACTTCTAAAATCTACTCATCAGAAGTGTGGGCTCACTCCTGATGGTTTCCTTACCTTCTCAGAGCAGCTCCCAATTTCACAGACATTCTGTGAAATTCACTAACAGGCTCTTCCACCAACAGGTACCAAACTCCTAAGCTCCAGCCGTCAGGGTTTCAAAGTTCAATGCTCTGCCCTCTGCTGGCCTGACTCAAATTTTGTAGCTTTGCTTTTACTCCAAGATTAGGGTGGCTCCTACTGTTAAGTGCTAGAGTTTTGCCGAGAGCTTTACCCTAGATCAACTGCTTGACCAATTCCCGTTGTTCTTGGGTCACTTTTCTTATCTTGTGACATTTCCGATTCATAGAGAACTTGGAAATGCTTATGCTATTTTACAATTTTCTGCAAATGTTTCATGAGACTCTCCAAAAGGGATTCTTTTCTTGCTAAGGCTGCTTCCCTGCTCATGGCTTAATCCCTCCAGTGACATTTTCTTCTAAGGCCAAGGCCTGAGGCTTGCTCTACTTTGTAAGGTACCTAGATCCTCTCTTGGTCCTCAAGTATGTTGTGCAGTACTTCACTGATATCCTTAAAATGGAGTTAGCATCTCTTCTCTGAGGTACTATATCCTGAAAGTCTACAGCGATATCAGTTGCTTCCAGTCTATTCAGATTAAGACTGTTCTCATGAAAATGTGTATACATACTGCCTACAATGGCCATGAGCACTCATCCTGTGTGTAAAACCCAAGACAATCTGCTTCCAATCTGCTCTAGACAGAATGCACAATTTTTTAAAATCATCTATTGTAAGATAATCTCTCATCATAGCATAGTGCCAACACTCTCATCATAATTCAGTATCAACACAAGGTATGTTACTGAAAATTTACCTGGAAACTCAAGATTTGCCATTATAATTCAAAACCTTAACAAGAATAGGATTTTCTTTGCTCTCTATCCCTTCTTGACCTTCCTAGACTTAGTTTAGAATCCATTTCCTTAGAATACTTGTGTGTGTGTTTCAGTGTGTATACATATATACCTTTCCATCATTGAAATTAGCTTCTCTCCATAAGGATTTCACAAGTCTAAGGGATCTTAATTAGATTTTTATTTACTGGCCTACAGGTTTTGATAACTCACTAAAATCTTTTATCCTTCAAGAGGAACACTTTAGCCTCAATTCTAAACTTGACCCAATATTACTCTATTTACCTAAAATATTTCTTTTGCATCTATGTCAGTTATGGGAAATTTATTCCTCATCCATATTTAATTGTTTCAATGTTACATTGATATTTCTGGAATTTTTCTAATTATTACTCAAGAAAAATTTTACTTGTACATATAGAAGTACAACTAAGAAAATGGAGAAAAGAGTCATTTTTAGAATAAAATGCACACACTGGGTAAGGCACCCAAACTTCACCTAGTTTTCTCTTAAATAACAAAATATGTCTTTCCCACAGAAAACAGTCATTTAACAGATATGTATAGGTAACATCCATGTAAAGGTTTGAATTAAATAATGGAATCATAAAAATATATATAATACATTGTCTTATTCTCAAACATTCCCTTAGATAATTATGTTTAGATTTTGACAGCCACTTTAGAAGTAAGTCTTTTGTTTAATAAAATTTATCGAGTGCCTATCATATTCCAGGACCATGTTAGGAGCCAGAGATTCAGTTATAAATATGAAAACACAGTTCTAGTTCTCATGGAGCCTGGATTCTGGAGAGGAAACTAGTAGTACCTATAGGATAGGGTGATGTGAATGCACAGAGGTCACCTAACTTAGTCTTGGAGGGATAGAGAAGGGTTCCCCAAGGTAGAAATATCTAATGCAGTTGGAAGAATGAGTCGGAATTAGCTAGGTACAGACCAGGAGGTAGGGGATGAGGTGGGAGAGGCAGGTGAAGAAAGTTTAAGGGAACATCCTATGGAAATGCTGACTGCTAAGGAAGAGAGATGTGTTTGAGGTATTGTGAGGGTTCAGTTCGGTTGAAGCACACAGAGCAATGTGGGAGTGAGGAGAGATTAAGCTGGAGAAGAAAATTGCTCAAATCATGCTGATATTCTATGTTTGTTTTTGGTAAGGAACTAGGAGAGTTGTGCACTGATTTTACAGTAAATAGCTTTAAAACTTTTGTCAAAAATGTCATGGATGTGATAAAAACAATAAGAGTCAGGGTAAGCCTTGCTCCAGTAACAAGGAGAGCCTAAACACTCTGTAACTTGGAAAATAGTTTTATTTCTTTCTCACTTTCTAGGACTTAGTAGTTTCAGGTCAGTAATTAGGCATAGGAAATGGGGAAAGAGGGCTCTACTCCTTGCAGAGACCCGTATAAAGACCTTATTAACACATGGCTTCAAATGTCACCACCCCAGGTAGATAGAAGGGAAAAAGCAGATTGCAAGTAGGTGGCTGTAATAGGCCAGGCCTGAAGGTAGTATACAGTGCATCCTCTCATATTCCATTAGTCAGAACCCAGTCACGTGGCTACACTAACTAAAAGGAGCCTGGAATATGGAGCCCAGCTATACACCAGAAAGAAGAGGATGAGGTGACCTTTGCCACAGTAATAAAGGGAAGAGCCAGTGGACTATGAGGCAGAACCTTTGCTCACATTTTCCCCTCAAAGCCCTTTGTCTGCGTGCCTCCAATTATCTCATAGTCCTTGTCTTCTTCCAATTTCTAACTCCATCATGCAGTTGGATATAGGCGCCCTTGGATTATTTATCTCAGTTCTAGCCACTAGTCGTTCCTCAGCTACATTCAATACTTAGAATGACTCAACACAACAGGCTTTCTGCTTTCCCAGCTTGGCCTGTTTTAAGGGAAGAGTCCAATCCTGCTGGTCAGTTGGAGTAACCAGAAATGCTGGTTGGTGAATCAGTAGGTGGCACTCTGTGTTAACAAGACACCAGTTCCAAAGCAACACACACATAATGCGTGCAAGGAGAACACAATATTGGCTTACTTGACCTACTTCCTCAAGACGCAATTTTCAAAAAGAGTGACTACACCAGACAGTCCAGTGGATTAGTAAAAACAAAGATGTCAACATGCTCTTAACTGACTGCCATATGAACATAATAACTTTCATTAGTAGTGCTCATCTCTTATTTGTTAGTCTTTTTTTTTAATCTTTCCCTAAAATGTCTTTTCCAAGAAGCCCTCCTTTAATCACTTCTGTTTGATTCATATTGTTCCTTTATATTTTACATTATATCCTAGTTAACCTAGCTAGGCCCCTGGATCAGTCAGGATAGGCCAAACAATGCTGAGGTAACAAATAATGCAAAAATCTCAGTGGCCTAAATCACTAAAAGCATATTTCTTCCTCATATTCCATGTATATTATGGATCGGTAGCAGGCTCTGTTCATGTCATACTCAGAGACCCCGTCCAGACTGACAAGAAGCTTCATCCTGAAGTGTGTTTTATAATCATCATTTTAGGGTGAAGTGAATGTAGGGAAATACACACTGGCTTTTACAGCTTGTCCATTCATATTTTATTGATCAAAGGAAATCACATGGTCACAATTAACTGCAAACCAATAAGAAGCAAAGGGTAAATTAAATTAACAAATATTACCTTCTATTTGCATCAGTCTTACAACTTTAATGCACTTTCTTAAACATCTCAGGAAGGTAGGAAAAGTAGGTTAACAATTTTCTCATTTTACATATGAGAAAAACAAGGCTTAGAGAGATTAATTTATTTTAAGGCCAAACATATTCCTTTAGGTTAGGTTATCATGACTGCTAGGGTTTTAAAAAATTAATTATCTACAAGTTTCAACATCATATTTGTAATGTTCGAATGAACAAGTGCCAATGCTGTGGCACTAGCCTGGTGTTCAGACCAAACAACATTTCTCTAGCTATGTTGCCACGAGCAATCAAAAGAATTTCAAGTTCTTTAAAACCTCTCCTCTCAATTATTCTCGGAGTCTCAGGGGATATTTACTATGTGCTATATGGTCAGCCGGGTGCCATGCGTCCTCTGTCCTTGATCTGACCTCATCGTGACACTTCTCTCTAAGCCCTTGATGCCTGTGTTAAAGGAACGCGTGTCCCCCACCTCCACCCCAGACAACTCAGAGGAGTTGTCTTCTCCCACCTGGGAATCCAGTACCCATAGTGTGAATTAATTACTCTTTTAGCTTTTATTGACTCTTTTGTTTTAGCTCTTTCTCTTTCAGACTCAAACATGAGCCTTTAGCCACTCTGACAGAGCATCTCCCTGTTCTCATGGGTCAGATTGTGGGCCTCAGCTCTCTTCTCTCCTAAAGATAAACTCATCCCCAGAAGGCCCTTCGGTCACTTATGCACAGACACCTGGTGAGTCCACCATACCCAGCTCCCAGATGTGTCCATTCTTCTTTGACTGTCTTATCAAATGGATCTGCTTGCTACAATATTTGAGAAAGGCATAGATGGGTTCCTCCATATAGCAAATATATATATATATATATATATATATATATATATATATATATATTACTAGTTAATTTAATGGATTTAAGCATATCAGTATTTCATGACTCGTACAAAGAGCATCATGCATTTGAGATGTCCTGCCACCTAAATGAGTGATAATAATTGATATAAGATAATGAACTCCAAGGCCCAAATTTACATTTTAGTCTCAGATCTGTGCCCTTCGAGTAACTTTGGGAAAGTCAGTTAGCCCTTTCATCATTCATAAAATGAAGGAAGTAGCATAGTTGGATTTTTAAGGACTTTTTCAACTATAGAATTTGTGATTAGTAGGTAAGATTTATTATTTACAATTACTGTCAACAGGTGGCAGCAAAAAACCAGTCTTCAGTGAGTTAAGAAAAGAGAAAGCTAGCTGCTTTGATTTATCTTCAGAATTTTAGAGAACATTTAGTTAATTTTGTTTATCTTAAACAGATGAGAAAATGAAAGCACCACATTTAAAGACTCTGCGATAGAAGGAAAATGTATTCAATATATGTTGTAAAATAAATTGAAAAGTACAGCTTTTAAGATGAATGTTTAATATGAATTTACTATCTTTCTTCTAGTTGTTTTGAACGTGCCCATGGCTAAAGTTCTCAGGACACTAAAACTGCCATATGAAGTGATATTCAGAACAGGTTTATTATGTCTTTATCTTTAACCTAGATATGAAAGCATGGACTAACAACTTTAAGGATTTCATTTTGTATGCTGTATAAGTTTGGCATTTTTGTATTAATGGTGTTGAGAAAAAGTTAATGTGCGCAACAACATACAATAACATTACATTTTACATTTTACCATAGCTCGAATCTCATTAAAATGAATTCCAAAGAACTACTAAAAAGTGTAAAACCATGTTTATTAAAATCTTGCTGATTTTAACATTTTGAAGTGAATGGGCTGTTTATGAAACTTTGACATTTTTACTACTCATGAGTTTTGTTGCAGTGAACTAGAACATTAATATTAAAAAATGAATAATTTATTAAAATGTCAATGCAAATGTATTTATGCACTTAGTTCCATTTCATTTAATGTTATTAATAAAACAATGATATATGGAACTGGGTAAAATGCTATAGAAAAGACTCTTAAAGATGGGTGCTTTATTGTAGGCAGTCTCTGAAAGGAATTTATAATTTTAATAATGTAAGTATTTAGATAGTATATCGCTCATGAAAAATTAAAGAGGGTATGTAAACTATAGTCTTGAGCTCTTCCTGAACTACAGGCTTGTACATTCAACTGCCTTCTTGACATCTCTATTAAGGCTTAGTGTAGACAAAAAAGGTTTAGTTTAGACAAAAGAGAACTTTACATGAATATGTAACTTTAAGTAATTTAGATAATCAAGTCCTTTAATCGGGAGATTTAATTATGTTATTTATTAGCAGTGTTTGAATCTTCATTAAATTCTTTATGTTAAAAAAAAATATTAGTTTAAAATCAGCCTTCATCAAGTCAACCATCAAGATTACAGAGGAAACATAGACAGAGAAATACTTTAAAATACAAGGTACAATCCCTGTTGGTTGATTAGGAATACATAATTTACATAAAATTCTGGAAAACACTCTCAAACTTTTAAAAAAGTACATCCTTCTCTGATGTCACAAATTCCTATTTAATAGCTGAAGAGTTGATTGATGAAATGACAGGCATGCAGCCCAATACTCTCCAAACTTCACATTAATTTTTTTGTGCTTAAACTAGTGCTTACCCCCATTCATGTGCCATAATACTCTTACTTCTTCCAGAGAAGATATAAGTTAGTGTCTATAGCTGTACTGCCCAAGTAGGTACCCACTAGCTACATGTGGCTACTTAAATGTAAATTAGATGCAATTAAAATTTATTTCCTCAGTCACATTAGCCCCATTTTGAGTGCTCGGTAGCCATCTGGCTAGTGGCTACCATTTTGGATAACACAGATACAGCACATTTCCATTATTACAAAAGGTTTTACTGGATAGCACTGGTCTAGGATGTGGAACACTGTGGCCCTCTGTGTGTTCAGGTGTCATTTTTCCTATATATAACACACAACTTTTACAACTGGCAAAATAAGAAATACACATTAGAAGGAAATTACACATTTGCTTTGAAATTGATCTCAACCGAATTATTATCTTTTTGTAGTAAAGTTGATGTTATTGTTTGGCTTGAATATGTGACAAAAAATAAAATATCATGATATCTTTGAAAGAAAATGTCTCTTGATGAAATCCTTTTCTAAGGTAACTTAGGATTATCTAATATAGGATAATTTCTTTTCTTCTATTTAGAAGGCACTCGGTCTTTTATTTTGGATCCGATAAACTGTATCTATCTAGCTATAGCTGGACATGTGCCACCAAATGGAAAAGTTAGGCAATAGTACAATAGATTATTTGACCTGCTTCATCTTGGGCTATCTTGGCTGTCTGTATTTAAGAAGTCCAGGCACAGGACATTTAATCATAGTAGACTGTGGTATCTGGCTATTGATCTCTGAGTGAATCTTGTTAATGCTGCTACTTATTCTACTTTATAATAGCTGTGGTGAGTCAGCCAACTCTAAGTAGCTACTTATTCTCCGTTACAGCCTGGAGTTTTAGAAACATGTTAAACCAAAGTGTTTTTCCCACTGAAAATATCTACTACATTATTTTGTGTTGGCATGATACTCTAGAACAATATTTAAGGACACTATTGTCCCCTTTCTATAACGAAAAATACCTCTGAGAGAAGCTCTCAGTAAGGATAAATATATCTTTGCTGGACAGCAAAATAGTTATAATATTTCAGATGCAGTGCATGGTGCTCATATCCCAGACAGAATCTTTGGGTCCAATACATGATATTGTGCATTTTTTGTGATACCTAATAATGGTTGGCTTTATTTTTAATTTGCTCGGAATGTTAGATTACATAATAAAAGGTGATTCTAACAATTCTAAATTATTACAACTTAGATCCAGAATAAAAAAACCTGACTTGTCTCTAGAACAGATACCCTGGGTTCATAAAGGTGTTATGAAATCTAATAGCCTTGCCTAAGCATCGGGATGCCCATGCCCCTTTGTTTGGGAAAGTAGAAGGGGTATAGAAAGCTCGCTGGACATACAAAATTATGAAGAAATATAAGAGTATACCTCCTGCATGTATTTTTAAAGAACAAACTTACTGAATGAATCATCATCTAACAGAATGTTATCTACCTGTTGAAAAAGGTAGATAGCAAAGAGCTTTAGCTATCACAAGAGCTAAATGAAACATAAACACCTAGACCTTTTCTCAACTCCAATTCATGCTGCCTTAGGGTCAATCTTAAGCAAGTGTGCCTGGCAGTGCTAGCTGTACAATGAGCAATCTGCACAACTATTAAAGATTGCCTAAATTAAGGCATTTTAGTTACAACATCAGAGATCCTCAGTTATTCCAAGAAATGATGGAAAATTAAAGAAGAATGTTCTTTCCCTGAAGCTAGTGCCTAACTAACATCTCTTTGAGGTCACAGAAGTGGAGCATATGGAGCTGAAAGGTATGGTAAATGCTTTCTCTTTCTGAGATGTTCTGAGATATAAGTTGAAAACTTGCTCAGACTGAGCCAGTAGTAGTCTGCATAGACTTGCCTGCTCTGACACTCTAGGGATTTAGAACAGCTTTAAAGCAAAGAATCAAGAACGTTAATGATCTTTAAAGTGCCATATTCAGCTATTGCAATGTCTAGATCATTTTGAATTTTAAGTTATTGGGAAATATTGGGCAATTATACAAAAATTTCTGATTGTGAGATTGATCTCTCCTTAGGAATTAACTGATCAAAAGCAAAGCAGACTGTGAACAGAGTGACAGATATCTAAGAATGAGATTCCTTATGTTCAATTGGCATTTTTTATAGCAGGTCTTCATAGTTTGAGGACATAGAGTCGGGGTGGGGGCTGGCTTGGGTTGCCTTCTGGTTCTGCCTCTCTGTTCCTTACTAGCCCATTCATCAAATAAAGAGTTTGGGAGAGAATACTTCCAAAATCTCTTCCAATCTTCAGGTGCAACTCGTTTGTGTTTTATTCAAATTTATAGAAAGAGCACATCATAAAAGAATATTTTTAGAATAGTACTAACCCACAAAGACTGGTATATATTTCTCAATTATAACTCTCATGTTGAAGAAATCTTTAATCTCTAACATTGGTATATGAAATTGCCCCTCCTTTATCCTTACTTTATTTACTTTTTAAAATTAAACCTTTAAAATTTTAACTATTTTGAAATAGTTTTAGATTTACAAAGAGCTCTCATTTACCTTGCACCTAGTTGCAAAGATACTATAGAGAGTTCCCATATACCTTGTGTCCAGTTTCCCTTATTATTAACATCTTATATTACTATGGTACTTTTGTTATAACTAATGAGCCAATTTTAATATGTTGACATTAACTAAAATCCATACTTTATTCGGATTTCCTTAATTTTTGCCTAATGTCTTTTTCTGTTCTAGGAAATAGCCCATCCAGGTCACTGCATAACATTTAGTTATCTTTCCTTAGGCAACTCTTGGTTGTTTCAGTTTCTCCCACTTTTTTTGTTGTTGTTTTTAATGATCTTGACAATTTTGTGGAGTACTGGTGAGATATTTTGTAGGATGTCCCTCAGTTGGGATTTGTCCGATGTTTTTCTCATGATTGGACTGGAATTGGGGCTTTTGAGGAGAAAGACCACAGATGTAAAGTGTCGTCTCATCACATTATCTCAAGGGTACACACTAGCAGCGAGATAGGACAGTTGCTGTCGACCTTGATCACTTGGGTGAAGTAGAGTTTGTGGGATGCAACAAAAGTTTTGTTAAATTCTTACAAACCTTGGGGGAAAATTGCTGGGGGTAAGGGGAGGAGAAGGGCCATGGCTAGTCCTTCTTTTATATTTATTTCTCCCTTCTCTTGAGGGGAGTTGTATTGATCCTCAAGTAGTGCAAAACAACATGATTCTCTCTCTGCTCCCCTCTCCCCTAAGGTCCAAATGGAAATAATCTATTACTTTAAAGGTAGAGGAAAACATGCTTCCTTTTAATTACTTTAGCAGTGATTGGAGAGGTCTTGGTCAACTGCACTTTTCTAAGTTCTAGCTACGGGAATCTCAGCATTTCCGTTGAATAGTTTCTGTGCTTCAGCACCCTTGAAACTTCCTTTTGTCTCCCTTCTTAGGAACAACAAATTTCCAAAGTGTGAATGTTTATGCCCAACAAAACATTTTCAGTCATTATTTTATCTTATTTTTCTTTTAATTACAGAAACGATGTTTTTATAATAAAAATTAAAACAATCCAGAAGTGTATAAAATACAAAAATAAAGTCTCTCTGGCTCTGCATATGGTAGAATTTACTCTATTATTAACTGCTGAATTCTTTTTGGCTTTTAATCAAAGATGCCAGTGTTGCTTTATTATACAAACTCTCCTATAACAGTATACAGAAATTTAAAAGGGAAGGATCTGTTTAAAATTTGGCTTGAGCTGTTCATTTGTTACTTATTTAGTCAATATTTATTGAATGCCAATTATGTGCTAGGTGCTAGCACATATGTGAGGATACAAATGATGTAAAAACAAATTATCTGTTCATAAAGTTGCTTAAAATCAAGAGAGAAGAGCAGACTTCCATAAACAATAAAGAAGTAAACCAATGTCTTCAAGCGCACTTATCACACGCAGAGCTTTGTAAAATGAATTTTTGCTTTGTTAATAAGATTATACCCTCCTCACAGTATACTTATTAATTTAGTTTATTGAATTTGGAACAATATTAAAAGCTCTTGAACTAATTTTAAAAATGGTGAGAACTGATTCTGTTTAACTGTATGAGACAATTCCACTATTTTTTCTGAAACTGAAGATCATAATTCTGTTTGTTTTTTTCAGATGATGAAAAAAGTTTTTCTTCCATTAATGATGCCATGAAGGTAGGATGCCGAATCTCACATCCTAGTCTTTTTAAGCTTATTGGGTACACCAGACTTAAAACTTTTGATGACAAAAGAATTTGTATGGAATAAGTTTGGTGCCTAAACTAATCTTCTAACCTCCCCTTGTCTTTAACAACAGGAAAATGTATCCCTGGCAACAATCTCCATTCACCAAACATGAATTAATTTTATTGTAAATTATCTATGATTGAATCAGCATTGAAGCATTGAACAAAAGATTCTTAAAGACAAAAAAAAAAAATTTCCATAGAATTTACTTCCACTTATTTACAGACTATGTCAATATATATAAAAATTATTTAATGATGCTAGTCTTTTGTATATACATTACTTTTTACTTTATGTTTCATAAATCTTTTTTCCATTTTCACCCATCATACTTATTATTTTTATGGTTGCCTAATATTCACAACAGTGATCCTTTATTATCTAATCAGCCTCTATTTAGATTTTTTCCAGTTTTAGATAGTATATGTAATGCTGCTCTAAGATTATCCTTTTATTTAGAGATATTTCCCAATAATATGATTTCCTCCTCTTGAATTGTTTCTTTATGATGTTTCCAAAAATAGAATATTGCATTGTTTGCCATTTGATATGCATTGTCAACTTGTTACTGGAAAATAAATGTTACCCTTTCATAAAGCCTAGAACAAAAAATGGACAAAGCTTTTCCTGAAGCCCTGCCAATACTATTATGATGAAATCTTATTAGTGCTAGGTAAAAACAAAACAAAACAAAACAAAACAAAAAACCCTCAGATTTTTTTATTTCTAATTTTACTGTTAAACAGTGGATTTATTTGGAAATCTCTTTTTATTAATATTAAGACATATGACATTAATCATGGCCCTAACACCAGGACTGTGTTCACAAAGAGCAGAAACCCAGAGTGGGCCGGCTAAGTACCTCCACTGAGACCAACTATGTTATCTTTAGGTGGGAGGAGAGTGAGAGGAAGGGAAGGAAGGAAGGAAGGAGGAGGGGAAGGCAGGAGGAAGGAGAAGGAAGGAAGGAAGGAAGGAGGAAGGAAGGAGGAAGGAAGGAAGAAGGAAGGGGGAAGGAGGGAAGGAAGGAAGGAGGAGGAAAGAAAGAAAGCAAGGATGGCGAAGTGGCGGAGGGGAGTGGAGGAGGGAGGGAGGGTGATTGGGGGGCGGGAGGTTGAGGGAGGTGTCTCTTGGCTGAGTCGTTATTTTCTTGCTGAGATTGCTTTCTCTTATTCTTTCTCTTCTGTATTCTTCTTCTTTCTTCTTTCCTTTCTTTCTTTCTTTCTTTCATCTTTCTTTCCTTTATTTCTTCTTTCTCTATCCTTCTTCTCTCTCTCTCTCTCTCTCTCTCTCTCTCTCTCTCTCTCTCTCTTTCTTTCTTTCTTTCTTTTTTCTTACTTGCTTTCTTGCTTTCTCTCTTTCTTTTCTTCCTTTCTCCTTCCAACTTAGATTCTCTGGGTACATCTCCAAAGGAAATGGAATCACTGTGTTGAAGAGACATTTCACCCCCATGTTTCTGGTATATACATATATTATTCAACCTCAAAAAGAAAGAGATCCTGCCATTAGTAATGACATGGATTAATCTTGAGGGCATTACACTGAAGTGAAATAAGTCAACAGAGAAAGACAAATCTTGTATGATCTCACTTATATGTGGAATCTTAAAAAACAAAACAAAACAAAACTCATAGAAAAAAAGATCATATGTGTGGTTGCAAAGGTGAGGGGTGGGGAGTGGGGGGAACTGGATGCAGGTGGTCAGAAGGTTCACATTAGTTATAAGATACGTAAATACCAGGGACATGGTGACTATAGTTAACACTGCTATGTGGTATATTTGAAAGTTGCTCAGAGAGTAGGTCTAAAACATTCTCAGTACAAGAAAAAACATTTTTTATTTTTTTATTTTTATTTATGTATTTATGTGAGATGATGGATGTTAACTAAACTTATTGTGGAAATGATTTCACAATATATCTAAGTCAAGTCATTATGCTGTGCACCTTAAACTTATGCAGTCAAATATTTATATGTCAAATATTTTTTAATAAACTGAAAGAAAAAATAAATAAATACATTAGATTCTGAATGCTGAAACTAAACAGGACCAACACAGATAAACATAGACCAGTGAACATCAAAGTTATACTACCTCACATGGCCTTTGACTCTCTGAAAGTAGCTTGTAATTTTTTGGTTTTCTGCAGGGAAGAGGAGAGGATGGTGCCATCATCCAACTCTGGAAACCTTGCTTAATACAAAGAGTGACTGACCTTCCTGTGGGGACAATCTTGCCTATGGTCTCCTCTTCCCTCAGAGAACACATATATGGTCAGTGGTGTCGCTCATAAAGAGAATCAAACGAACATGAAGGGAAAAAGAGTTCTAGGATATATTGTGAGCAAATTGCTTAATAAAGTATAAACAATATCAGGTCAGATTGCCTGGGACATTTCATCACTACTAAAACACAAAAAGGCTTCTTTTTCAGATGTAGCTTTCTAAAGAGAGCTCTAAGGTAAGTCCACTAGGTCCCACAGTCTGAACTTTAACAATTATGTGAAATAAAGGACAAAGACGGGGTTATCAATAATAATAATTTATCAATGGGAGTGTGTTCTCTGCCTTTCAACGTGTCATGAACGCTTCAAATGGCACCATTGTTTCCTTAGATGGCCAAGTACCCCTCTCCCGGGAACTTTTGTTGCCTTCTTGAAAAAAAACATTTAAAACAAGCAAGCCCCTTTCTCTTCCTATAGACAGTACAAGCAATATTAATGGTTATCTACCTGTGATAAGCACAACAGTCTCATTTTACCTAACTTGAAAGGGTCATCTGTACTGTCAAGCCCAATTAACTTGTCTTACTCTCACACAAAAAAGGAAGGTTACTGAAAGGCCACATCTTGCCTTATATCTTGGCTGCTCTGGTACAATGGCTTGATCAAAGGCCATCAAAGCATCAGGCCAATAAAGGCAGACCCTGCTTTTTTTGGATACTGGCATAGTGCCACACGTGGAAGCCTGTGGGTTTTTACTGAAAGATTCAGACGCCAGGACAGGATTTTATGTGTACAGGTCCTCCCAGAGGTTGAGAGAGGCCCTGGGCCACTTCCCAACTTTATAACAGGGTTATAAATAATTGTGGTATATTTCAAATGTTTATGGTTAATAAATTAATGTTTTTCAGAAAAACAATGTAAAATAATTGAGTTTTTCATAAGATAATTGCAGTATTTATAAAAATATTTAATTTAAAGTAGTACACTATAGGATGCCTCTAATGAGACAGAAGCTTAAATTTGAATGATGAACTTCTGTCAGTCAAAGATTTCTTTTGAAAAAAATAACCCAGAGTACACATTTGAAGCCCTGGATTAATGGGGAGCTTGAGTCACTTGCAAGTCAATGACTCCACTAGCATAAGTCTTATATGTGCATATCTCAGGTCACAAAACTCAAGTTATTTGTCTGGTCCACAGATCCTAGGCCAGTGCTAAAAGTCCATTGGACACTCAAATGTTTGTTGGTAATATTTGATCCTGCTTCATAGATTTCTAATGCTAGAAGGAAGTAAACAAAAACATCATTTATTTATTTTCCTGTTTCTAGGAAAGCTTGACTATAAGTCACCCTAGATGCTTAGCTACATATGCATGCCAGTATGGTTCTTGCTTCTATTAACGGTTCATTTTGATGTTTATAAATCTGATTTTTTGAAGCAAAATTAAATGGGACTGGGATTATTTGATCTAGAAAAAAGGAGAATTTGGTGGGGTTTCCAGTTGTCCCATATGGATGGGGTTTTCTGGTAATTTTGTTTTTAAAAACATACACGCACGCATATGCACCCATGCACACACATGCACATACAGTCACTCACGTGCACTTCACTCACAATGTTTGAGTCCAGATTAGACACTACAGAGCATTACTGTTAACCGTCTTGTCAAAATATGTACAGCATTCTCCAGATTTAGATCTGTAAAACAGAGAGGATGAACATCGATAAGGTCTTTAAGTATCTAAACATCTTCTATGTAAAGCTGAAAACCAGAGTTTTGACATTTCTATTAAGAAATGTTTAATAGAAACATTTTTTCATAGTTTTTTTCTATGAAAAAAGAAGTGAAAGTAAACTTGGTTGGGCCAGGAATACATTTCAGACAGGAGAATTATTAAACTTCAGACTATATTGTCAAGAAAATTAGTGGAGTTGCATCTTCTGGTGGAATAAGGATATTAAAAACTAAACAAGATAATTTCCTTTGATGTAAGTAGTTTGATCCTTACTCTGGTACAAAAGAGAAATGAATAAAGAAAAATCATTCAAGGTCTCTGAGAACTTTAAAACTAAGATAATGTACAACTTAAAAATTAAATTTAACTTTTCTAAAGTATAGCTAATACCCTTTTCCCCCAGCTACTCCTTTCTAATGATCCCAACTCAACTAGATAGACTGAGTCATGAGTTGGATTTTTAAAGTACAGCTGAAGGTATCTCTTTTCTTCAAATCAGATCAGAATTGGAGCTCTGTTTTCCTGATGTATTTTGGAAATGAAAGTTCAATACCTAGGATGGAGGGAAAGCCAATGAGAGATGGACCAGGGTTTATTGTGAGCCATTTTAGTTGAAGTAAGGAGACTGCAAGTGAGCATGACAGAATACAATAGAACTTTGTACAGAAGCTCTTTTGTATTCCTTTCAGTGTGAGACTATGGTCCTTCCGAAAAGGGGAAACCCTTAGGTACATAATAAAGACAAAGAATAAAAGGCTGGGTGACAGAAGCTGAGCATGGGACACAGCGCCTTGCCTCTCTTTGTCTTTTTTCTTGCCTCTCTCTAAGTTACTAGGCAGAGATGTTCTAGATAAGTGCTCACACCAAGGTGTCCATGTCTGGTAGGCTTAACTATTTTAGTAAATGCTCTTGGACAAAAGACAGGCTTATAACTTATCGGAAGACCTGCTGAACAAATGGTTTTGAGACTGTTTCTTGGCATCACTGTCTCCTTTGGCAGGCAGGATTATGGTCCCCCAAAGATGTCCATGTCCTAAGCCCTGAAACCCATGAATATGTTATCTTAACAGCAAAGGGAAATTAAAGTTTATAATTCGCTGACCTTGAAAGAGACTTTCCTGCATTATCCAGGCGGGCCCAATGTAATCACAAGGGTCCTTACAAAAGGAAGAGGTAGGCAGTAGAGTAGGTCAGAGTGATGTGGTGTGAGAAAGACTAGACCTACTTTTGCTGGCTTTGGAGAGAGAGGCAGAGGACCTGGAACCAAGGAATGTGGGAGACCTTTAGAAGCTGGAAAGACAAGGAAGTGAATTCTCCCCTAGAAAGAAATGCAGTTCTGTCAACATCTTGATTTTAGCCCAATGAGATTTATACTGGATTTCTTCTATAGAACTGCAAAATGAATACATTTGCATTGTTTCAAGCCACTAAATGTGTGGCAGTTTGTTAGTGTAGCCATAGAAAACTAATACACATACACTTGCAATTCCAAATGACATTCCTCTCACCACACTAAGTAGTACACTGCAGAAGAAAACCAGAACCATAATTATTTAGTAGTTTTATGCATGTACCATTCCTCTATGGTAATGAAGACTATTTGTGATACTCTATTCTTCCACCCCAAAACATAAACACTGACCAATCTCACAGTAATATATACTGCCTCTTCTACCTCTCTTACAAAAGTTCTCCTTACTGGCCCCTGATTGGTGATTTCATTTTTCTTTTCTTCCAGAGAACACATGATAGAAAGTTTCATATGTATGACACATTTTGTTAGGAGTTCTCAGGGTTAGGCTCAAATCCCTGTCAGTACTTTGTGACTTCAATTGTATTATTTAACTTCTATTCAGAGTTGGGACACAAGTGAGAGGTGAGTTTTATTGAAACAGACATATTAATTTAAACAAAATGCAATCGTATGCAACAAATACCTTAAACTTGCATTCAGTGACAGAAAGTAAATGGCAGTTAGGCCAAATAAGAAGCTGATTTACTTTACTATCCTACATGCGTGTGTATGTGTGTACACTTTAGGTTCATTGAACTCACTAATAATCAACAGTAAAAACTAAAATTTATCTCTGTGGGATGGATAAGGGGTTCACCTAACAAATCATTCTTTAGTTTCCTTTCCTGTAAAATGAGAGTGAAAATAGAATGATCTTATGCCTTAGCACAAGGAATTGGTGGCAAAGCTAAGAATGCTTTTGAATTATGTCATGTCCTCGGGAAATAAGAAACTGAGATATGAGTTAGGAATACCCTTATCTACCCTCTACTCTTACTCAATGTTGCACATTACTAGTCTTTTTAGCATTTTTGATGCAATGATAGCTAATATTTAATGCATGTTTACATGAATTATTACATTTCATCCTCCCATGTTACAGATGGGAAAATGAAGCAGAAAGAGATGAAGGAAACTGCCCTGAATAATACAGTTAGTACTTGATGAATCCAGGATTTAAATCTAGGCCTCTGGGACTTCACAGCCATAATTTGTAACAGTGGAACTTTATCACCTTTGAAAGTATGCCCTCTTCTACGAGAAGAGATAAGCTTAGCATGTGATATCCTTGCACGAGGTACCTTTACGTAGGCAGGTTCCCTCATAGCAGGAACATTCCTAACTTTCTTCTCCACCTACCCAAAACCTCATTAACATTTAGAGCCCAACTCATTCCGTTTCCTTCCCCAAAACTTTTCCTTAACTCTGCAACCATGTCTGTGGGAACTGAGAAATCATCGTTGCATCCTTTGCAACAGACAGGACAGGGTTTTGTACACAGTAGTGTAAATCCCCCTGCTTCTTGTTTCAGAAGAGTGGGACTTGAATCTCTGCTTTCCCACATACTGGTAGTGTGGCTGGAGACTCGGTGACCTCATCTGTAAAGGAGAAGGAAAAAGAAGAAAAAAAAAAATTCATCTCGCAGATTTGTTACCGAGATAAAATGAGCTATTGTTTATAAAAGTTCTCTGTAATTTAGAGTACCATTCAAATATGAGGGATAATAGGATTAAGTCAAATAAATTTTGTATTGCATTTCGTGAACTAGTCCTGGGATTGTTGAACTGTGTCCAATCTTACATGAGCACGTTATCATGAGTGCATTATAATGCTATTGAGGAAGGCTGGGAGATCAGGATTGTTTATCCTGGTGAAGAGAAGGCTAAAGGGGGTTTTCAAAACAAACTCCAAATGTTTGTCTAGTCAATAGACAATTGTGAGCAACTCCACAGAGTTTCTGGCCTCAAATTAGAGCAAAAGGGATTTAGTCCAGACATAAGGAAATGCTTCATGAACATAAAGACTGTGAAACCTACTATTAAGGGAAATTGTAGAGACAAATAACAGCCACAAATAAGTTACTTCTTGCTGCCAAAGTGACCAAGGAGAAAAAGAAACATGTTTATTTTTCAAAACGTTCTAAACCAATTAAATATCTTTTATCACTAAATTGACATATTTTTGGTCTCGACGGCACTATAAAATTAAATTCTTTAAAAGAAATTTAAAATGTAAGAAATGGCAGGGGAAGAAGAGAAAACAAAATGAAGAAACTTAAAAATAAAAATTGAACTATTCACAACTACATATTTGTTAACTATTACAAAAATTATGTAGAAATACTAGAACCTCTAAGAAATTGTCTCAATAAAATTAATACCACCCCATACAAAGAAAAAGATCTCTTTCCCCTTCAGAGTACCTGCCCCATTTTCTGCAGCAATCACTCTCTTCACCTGTTTAAGCGCCCACCACTATTCTGCTAAAATTGGAGACTACAACCCTACTTGGCATAGTAAGTAGTAGGTAACTAGAAGGCAGAGTGGCTTTAAATACCACATGGATGTGACAGAGAACAGGTGAAAACTTTAATGCCGTTACAGACATTGTTTCGGTCAAGCTATACTTTGTATGTGTCTTTCAAAAGAATGGGACCATTTTGTGATGACTGAGAACTGACGGCAAACGTAACCTGAGTCCAGTTAGAGGTCACTGACGGTGCTCCACACTCTACAATAAGCTTATCAGGGCAATCTCTTGAAATAATAGTCACTTCCAGGTCTCCTTCATCTTCTTCACTCTTTGCTTTCCTCTCTCCTCCCCCTTCAGAGCCCACCCTTCCCTCTTGGGCACGTATCCTTCAGCAAGGTTCTCTCTTTTCTTGGGCTTTTCCTGTTGCCATCACAAAGCCTTCAATGTCCTTATGGAGTTTCTTAATCTAACCTTGAGTCAAAGGCCATTCTTGCCTCAGGAAAAAAAGAACATCTAGTTTAATGTTTTGTTTTGTTTTGTTTTGTTTCTAAAAAGGAGAGGCTGTAGTTTTAAAATCAACACTAAATTTACATATACTAAAGAAAATTTCTAGACTAAGCTATGTCATTTTATAATTTCCTTAGATAATCTGGGAGCAAAAAATATTTCTAACAATATATGGAATCTGTTATGCAGGCAGCATTCGTTTGCATTTCCTAATTGAGTAATTGACTCAAGGCTCAATTTTCCTAAAACATAGAAGTTGGTTTTTCAACAAATGTCTTTATTGACTCTGCCAAAATGATTACTAAAATGACATGTGCCATTACTGCTCCAGACCTTATGACATTTCAGGTACGTATTATCTTGAATAGTTGCATTCCACATTCCAAGATCAGCAGTTACATGGAAATAAAAATGATCAGTCTTTTACTAGTTGATTATTAAAGATAAGCTTATTTGTGCAGAGAATTGTCAAAATCTCTAAGTAAACATTAAATAGTTATTTTTCATGGCCAGGTATACCTAATGTGCTTGTTTAGAGTTTGTTTCAGAGTAGTTTATTCATGGTTTATTCTGGTTTCTTTGCAGTTGTCTATAGTATTAAAGTGCTATAGGGAACTCAGGATGGTGACCCGACCCCAGTGCTCAGTGGTCAGGAACCATTCTGAGAAAGTCTGTATCATGCAGTCCTGGAACCCCTCTCTGCCCACATCTCCAGACTTTCTTCCTGTCTTGCTATACTGCAGCCATGCCAGCCTCCTTTCTGTTCCTTAAATTTGCCAAGTAAGCCCCTGCTCAAGGCCTTTGACCCTGGTGCTCTGCCTGCCTATCACTCCCAGGTGTATGTGTGTGTGTGTGTGTGTGTGTGTGTGTGTGTGTGTGTGTGTATGTGTGTGTGTGTATACACATATATATATACACACACATATATATATACACACATATACATACATACATACATACTTGCAGGGTTCCCTCCTCACTCTATTCAGGTCTCTGTTCAGATTTACCCTCCTCAGAGAGCCTCCCCAACCATCTTTTCTTGGAGAGCATCTTTGCTACTCACCATCTCCTACTCTTGCTTTAATTTTCTTTATACACCTTTTAGATTTTGTTTTATTCACAGTTCTATCCTCAGTGCCTCACTCAGTACTTGGCACATGATCAGGGCTCCATAAACATCACTAAACTAATGAATGAGGGGCTGAATGGATATTTAACCTGAAGGAGAGACTGGACACTTTCACAGTGACTTTCACAGTATAGTCACTGTAAGATGCCTCATCTTCTGTCTTTTGATAGTTCCCTAATCCCTGTCTCCTGAACCCCAAGTCCCTATTCCTCAATTCATTCATCATCATGTGCTGCTTGTGATGCTATGGAACTTTCTTTCGCCATTTGGCTTATCTATGCAGGGTGGAATTCCTCCACACCCCCATGGATGGAAAACTCAGTTTTCTTGGCTAGGGTCCATTTAAAGATTGTAGAATAGTGTCTTTCCTAAAAGGATTCAAACTTAAGCCAGGCACCCCACCTAAACAAGTTACATATTTTGAGAATACATATGATCAGAGTCAAATTGCATTCCCTTCTCTTTGCTAAGTTCTTATCTGAGTAAATTTAAGCTGGAACCTAGCTGTGACAACAATGTGATGATCTTCTCGGTAAGAGTGTTTTGAAACAAACTCAAGGCTTGAGTAAGACCAATAATATTTTTTTAGGACACTCAGCTACCATGATTTCTAAGAAAGAAGGGTCAGAGAACTAGTTTGCGTTTATTACGTGCCTACCGACTATATTCCATGTACTGATCTGCAGATATACCACTTCATTTAGGCCTATCACAGGGTTCTCACTCATTATGCATTACTTGAGGCAGCAGTCAGGATACCAGTAGCCTATGACCCTACCTCTAGTACCTCAGGCATCTCAAGAGCTCCAAAAAAATTCATGCTATCTCCTGAGTGACTAAGCAGATAAGGTAGTGTGGAGCCTAAGCTATTATAACAAAGAGCCCATAAAACACATCACCTTAAATGAGAGAGAAATTATTTCCTTTTCATGTAATAGTCCAAAAGTGTTCTAATAGGGTTGGAAAGGCAGCATTGCTTTGCCAGGTCCCCTAGGAACCACTGTTCTGTGAGGTCATCCAGGAATCAGGCTTCTGGGATGGTTCTGACAATGTCAATATATACGCATTCATATCTAGATCCAATGTAGCTGGTTTAATTGTTGACATTTCTAAGCCAGAAGGAAAAAGAAAAAAGGAAGTATAAGTTAAGCACTTTCATCTTTAAGGAAAAAATTGAGGAGCTACAAATGCCATCTTTTTCTTGCATCCCATTGGTGAGAATTTAGTCATATGGTTTGTACTTGCAAAAGAGGCTAGGAAATATAGTTGCTAGCTGGGAGGCGATGTACCCAGCTAAATTTGGAGGGAGTTATATGACCAGGAAGAAGAAGAAGGAGATAAGGAAAATGGTTCCTGGGGGATAGTTGGCAGTCTTTTACCAAACTAGATTATTAATAGGCTAAATTTTAGACCTGAGGAATAAGTCCACTGGATAATGTAATGGACACTTGCGTGTCTTTTGCCCACCTAGAATCTTTGGAACAAATTTCCTGAGCCTGGAGAATTTTCCATGTTATGACTTCTACCTCTCCATGTATAAAGGTGATCATGTGTTTTTCCAGCATCTCTTGCAGGTAGGGCCCAAGCATGTGACCAAGGCTCTGATGACCTGATACGCTGTTTGAGACTTCAATTCAGAGGCAAGCAGCATGAGGAGCTTTGCAGAATTCATTTTCTGGTGGGGGTGGCAGCAGAGCAATTTGATTTGGGAAAAGCAGCAGCACTGTTTCTAGTGTCAGTTATTTAAGCACTGATAACTCAGAAGAGGAAGTTTTGCTGCTCATGGCCAATTAAAAGAGTTTCCTTCCCAATTTTTGACTTGGTTTGAGTTTCCTTTGCTTTGGATCTTGCAGTCAGAACACAAATAGAAACTGAATGTGTGTTTATTATTCCCCTGAGGCTCTTCCTAGGAGCAAGCATTCTAACTTGGGTTAGGGATTTGGTTAACTTTTTAATCAGTTGTGTCCTGGTAATGGCTTTTGTGGGATGAAAGCTCGACTTGTATCTCAGTCATTATAGAGAGTTAGTCAATTCAGGACCTTTCATGAGGTTTATTATCTTCAGAGATTAAGGTAGTAGTTTCTGAACAAATTTTTTAAAAAGATCTTGCTTAATTAAAGGGCTTCACTGGATTATGTTCTTCACAGAGAGCCCTATTGCTGGCTGTTATTTCCTGTGTCAAACTTCCTCTCATCCCTCAGGTTTGCACTGAAAACAATTAGAAGTGCTGTGTCTCACCCACTGCCACACACACCTCTTGCCCACTAGCACCAATTGGACAGAAACTTAAAGAGAACTCAGAAATAAGACTAGGGTAGGAAGACGTAAGAACTCTCATTATATTCTGTCATGTTTCATTTATTTATGTCCCATCATAATCTTTACCTGCTCTTCCCTTTGAATCTTCCCTACATTCTAGCCATAGGCCAGGCTCATAACTGGACCCAATTGTCAGGCATAAGAAGCATAATAGGTATTCAGTAAACATTGGTTGAATTGAATTAAATGGGATCGAAATATGCCCCCAATGAGACATAAACTTCTCAAAGAAGCATTTAGCAACAAAAGCCAGAAACCTAAATGACTAGCTAAAGCCAAAAACGGAAATTTATTGGAAGGATATATGGATTTCTTTATGAGAGGATGCATGAAAAGTGGATAGTTACCAAAAATGAAGGGGAATGCTCTTTAGGGAGGTAAATTTGCTCATTTCTGAACAATTGTTCTATTGCTCGCTCTCTCTCCTATCCACCTCTTTCCCCTTCCTCCCCCTCCTGCCCTTCCACCTCCCTCCTCTTCTCTCTCCCAAGGCTGGCTTTTTGACTTCTCAGTGTACATGACTGAGAAAAGCATTCCCAACCCCACATGACCTCCTCTTTCAAGTGCTCAGTATACGTTCCAACATGTGCAACACCTGGGCACCGGTCTTTCAAGTATTGAACAGACATCATTGTCAAGCAGAATGCTTTCCCACTGACCTTGGATATTGCCTCGATTCTTTTTTAATACAAAGCTCCAGACAGCCATTACCAGTTATTTGAAAATGACCCTTCTGTTCCAATTCCTCTTTCACTGGACAGTCCTCCAAAGATTTTAAGGTAGTTACAGGGTCTTCCATGAGTATGCACCCTAAGGCTCAATATCTGATTTCTCGAGATATTGGAGTGTGATGCATTTCTGCATTACCAGGACACAACTGATTAAAAAGTTAACCAAATCCCTAACCCAAGTTAGAATGCTTGCTCCTAGGAAGAGCCTCAGGGGAATAATAAACACACATTCAGTTTCTATTTGTGTTCTGACTGCAAGATCCAAAGCAAAGGAAACTCAAACCAAGTCAAAAATTGGGAAGGAAGCTCTTTTAATTGGCCATGAGCAGCCTCCCTTACTCTCCTGGCAACAGTGGAGTTGCACCAAAAGCCTGTTTAACTTACAGAAGTTCAGTGGTCTCTGTGTTGTACCAAACAAGAACAATGAAGGAGTGTGCATAAACATCCCTCTATCCTCCTCTCCCCATTAACACTCACCATTCCCACAGGATTCATTGTAAACCAGGGAAAGGAAACCCATAGAAAGCAATACAGTGAAACAAGAGGAATTAATTTTTGGCTTTTGACCTTTACATGACCCAGGTCCTGGCAATATAAGATTGACTTAAGGAATTTCTAAAGATAAAGTTGACCATACGTGATTTGTAGTATGGTGACTTTAGAACTTGTACCCCACCTAAAATGAGATTCTATGCTATTATCTTTTGGAGGTGGTCCTATTTGCCCTTCTCTCACTTAAAAATAGTCTTTAGAGTTGGAAGCAGGACTCCCTATGTGTCTCAGTAGCAGAAGACCCGTGGTTATCATTTTATCAGTTCAAGATGCAATAGTTCTGGATATGTAGCACTGAGCCATATAGGGCTTACTGAAAACCAAAAGTCCTGCATGTCTTCACACTTTTTACAATAAAACCCAAAGGTATGTATCCACTCACAACATGAATTCAGATATAGCAGTTGGTTCCCATCCATCTCCTATCCTCATTAACCTTGCATTATCTTACCCCACTAGGTAAAAAATCACACTCCAAGGGTGTGATTTTACTATAATTTACAAACTTTATAAAATAAGCAAACATACAGTGAAGAGGACCCTATACCAAGAATATACTCAGTACATGTTAGCTTCTTCCAATCTCAGAAGCTGCTTTACTGCGTCTTTACCTGAATCACTATTATTTTTACTGCATTGTTTCTGGTCCATAGTTCAAGCCTGTCATGATCTTTCTGGTCCTGATTCAATCATCCAACTTATTTGCAATTCCCCAAAGGTTTGCACGCTTCTGGTTTGCCAGCTGACTTTGGCAGCATTTTCTCACTTTTTCACATGTTCAAACTGGGTGAGTGATGGAAAGATAAGACACACCCAGATCAGACTGCAATACTGGTAGATTTAACTTCTCTCACACTGAACGGTGTGTCACATGGTTAAAAACATTCAAAAACTTTACTTATTTAATAGTTTTTTAAAATCACATGCATTGAAATAACTTTCTAGGCCCCTGTGGCGCCATGTGGGCAAACTGAAACTTTCTTGTCCCTATAAATGCTCCGTTTGACCAGAAAGGCAATGTACCTGGTCTAATTCCCAAACGCTAAGCCAACTCTGGGATCTTCTCACAAAGCTCACTACGTGGTACCAGCCAATCAAATATTTTCTATTTTTGTCTTCTTCAATCTTGATTTTTTTATCCTATAAAATTTTTTGCCTTCTATACCACTACGCATTTCTGCAAAAAGAAGCTATCTGCATTATGAAGTGTTCAAGTTCATTTGTATCACTTAAATTGTCTCATTTGATCTCCTTTTTCAAACACATGTAGCAAGTTAAAATAAGAAAACATAATCCCCATAGTTGGTCTTTTGTTATGTAGTACAGATTCTCAAGTAGCAGAGGAGAAATAAAGGGAAAGGGGACTAAATGCTTCATTGTTGTTCATCCACTTTCTCTCAAGTTTAGGGTACACCGAGTTTAGAAATTGCCTCAGCACCCCTCCGTCTTTGGTTTTGCCTCCAGTAGCTTTGGTTATAGTAATATCTATACTAAGCCTGAAATTACAAAGAGACAGGAAAATATAAAAATAATTCTCAAAAGCTCTGTCAGAAGATCCTCCAAATGCTTAAAGAACGGCACATACTAGACAGGAAATTGAACCCTTCGAGACAGTTGAGATTTCACAAAGCAAGGAAGAATGTACCTGCATTATTTCAGGAAGGCTTTTGATACCCTCTGATACCAAAGAACAACAACCAAGTATGGGGTAAATGAGAAGAGAAAAAGAAATGGATTTCTCAAAGAGGGGGGATAGCTCGGAAGAGAAATACCACAATGAGCATCAGGCTTAAAGTGGCTTGATTTCTATGTAGATAATATAAACGCAGAAAGTAGACTTGAAACATTACACCCCAATAGGCCCCTCCTTCCTTGCAATATCCAAAGGTGAAGGTCAGTATTTAACAAAACCACAGAGGTTCTCACACACACACACGCGTGCGTGCGCGCAAACCCATATATATATACACATAATGTGTATAATGCATAATGTGTATGTATATATATATATAACATTTTAAAGGATCAAGATTAAAATATATTCTGATGTTGTAAAACATTTATAGTAAGAAGTATGGCTGAAAAACTAAGGACCCTGCACAACTGGAGATAAGAGTGTTGTGCCACTTGCAGTACTGTATATATAGGACACTGCCTAAAATGTTTAGGCCTGATCTCTAATGTACTGAGGAGTAGCGTGGAATAGAGAACAACGCTAGGCTAAGGCAGGGTGTCTGAAACCAGAATATCCCTGATTTGAATCCTTGCTTAGCCACTCACTGTTTACCTTGACTAAAATTTTCTGAGTCCCAATTTTCTCCTATTTGGAACTGGCATAATGACAGAGAAGTGATGACACGTTGTGTTCCGCAAAGTCTAGGCAAGCTATTCCTGACTATTCCTTGACCACTGACTTCACAGCTCTTAGCCCAATACTTCCATGATCCTACTAACATTCATGAATATCATCTCCTTTCAGTTATTTAGTAGGCAAGAAAATGAGCATAAAGAGCATAAAATGAGCATAAAATTTCATTTGTTGAGTCAATAATTCCTGACTGTGCTATTTGTGTTTATTCTGCTGATTTTTGAATAATTAGGAAAATAGGAATAATGGAAACACCAATAAAAATAACTCAAGTTAGAAAAAGTAAGGTGGCCAGAAAACCAATTACAAAATGCATTTTTATACATCAGAAAAAGTAATTCATTTTGTAATATTATGGTGGGACCATCATTAGGGGTCATTTGTCTTAGACAAGTTGTATTAATTATCAGTCCAAGTTTTGAGCTGGAAATAGAAATACCATCAGGGACTTTAAGAAGAAAGTGGCTTAATACAGGGAAATAGGGCCTTTTAAAATTAGTGGACGGTTTGTAGGCCACCACTGAAATGACTGAGTTCAAGAATGAGCTGCCACTACATCAGTGGCTTCTCCAGCTCTCATCCTCACTCATCTCGACAGCTTTGCTTGTTAGCAGAAAAAAAAAAAAAATCAAAACTACAAATGATCTCTACTAACGTTTGTCAAGAAAGAAATAGCCAAGAAGAAATTTCAGTGTGTTAGTAAAAGTAAGTGTTCAGGGTCAAGGGGACATGCTCATGGTGATTGGGTTTTAACTTCTGAGCTGATGGTGGCGTTTTGTGTTCTGAGTAGTTGGGAGGACACAAAAACTGAGCCACTCTATTTTTGAACCTTTTTAATGAGCGATACTACGGTTCAATATAACCTCTGTGCCTATCCAGTATATAATTTTAAGAATGATGAAAATGATTTGAGAAAACAGATAAAACAAAAATATTCTTTGCCACTAAGGAGAGAACCAAAAAAAGAATTACTTAACTGCAATTTCTTTCTTACGTTATAGAAATTTCCAAACTAGCAATTTTGGTGGCCTTTCAATTGAAGTTGAGGAGACTTCAAGATAATTACCCTGACCGGAGACTGGAAAGTACCCTTAGCACCGTTCTAGATGGCAGCCTAGAGACTGCCTGATGCACTCAGCCTCATACAAGTCGAAATTGAAAGCTGGCTCTGAATTGGCAAATGTGACAAAATTTCATAGCTTAAATCTTAAATGATAATAACAAAATCTTCTCTACATTTTTTATAGATGTCATCTATGATTTTATTATCAAGGCATTTGTACCAATAATGTTTGCTTACTGGTCCCCTTTCCTCCAGAGCTTGACCTTCTTGGTTTTCCTCCTGTGACCTTAGGGAAACAGTTATTATTTTTTTGGCTGACAGACATTATTTGAACTCCTGTTCCTATACAGTAATGTGATTTGGGTAAGGACAGGCTTGGGCAGGGAAGGAATGAATGTGGATGTATAAATGTGCCATCTCGCCCTGTTCTTGCTCCACAGGCTCTGAAGCAAGTGATGGCAACTAGGCCAAGATGGGAAGGTCAGCCATACTCTCTCTCCATCCGGTGCATGGGCATCCGTTGTTCTCAGAGTGGTTTGTTTCTAACAGTTACAGCTTTTAGATCAACACTTATTTTTTTTTTCAAAATGACTCAGATCTTGGTGTATTTGTTTTAGGGTAATACCTCTGACAAATATTAGGACATGATCGTACAGAGCTAGACAGAGTGGACGTGACAATTAGCACTCACTTTAGGGATTAGTATCTGAAGGCTATAACTTTTCAAGTCTGGTGACTCAGCAACCCGATTCCTGATACCTAGTCATCATATTCCTATAAACATCGGACATTTCCTCCTGATTATGTATTATTATCTTAGAGAAGTAATGCAAATTGAATTTTATGAGAAAACTTTGGTGCCTAGAGAGTCCCTGTGCTGGGATCATGAGGCATAGTCATGATCAATTCTAAGTATGAACGGTACTGTTATTAATTGCTCTTACCTATTGAGACTTTTTATATGTCAGTTACTTCCTTACAGGTTTATGTGAGACAACTTTGTGAGATAGGCACTATTATTATTATTATTATTCATATTTTACAGTGGAAACTGATGCACAGAGGGGTTAAGTAATTTGTTCAAGGTCACACAACAGTAATATCATCAGAATCTAAATCCCAGCCTTTGGGTTCAGATTCCAGCATGGGATTTCTGTTAATTGTACTGTTATCATTCTGGTCACCCATTCATTACAGGATGAGGAAAACAAAGCCAAGAGAATTTTAAATGATTGTCTTGAGGATCCATATCTGGATCATAGCAAAACCAAGACTATAAAAATCAATGTTGCTTTTTTCCTATTACATCACACTTTGGCTTTTCTCTCCCCATTGTTCTTTATTGCTCATGAATCACCGCCATGTTCTTATCCACTTCCTTCCTAGCATTTCTGATCTCTGTCCCTTCCATCCTATCCCTCTGCCATCACCTGAATCTAGGCTCTGGTTACCCTTTGCCTAGAAGATTGTGGTCAATTCTTGCCTCAGGACTGCCTGTCTCTCTTCCTTCAACTAAGTAGAAATGAGAACGAAAGTACAATAATTAGTAATTATAAAATCTACCTTTTAAAAAATGAATTTATTCCATTCAACCATTTTCTAATGTTGCCAAATTTATTTTTTTGTAATTGCTAACTGATATTTTTTAAACATCTTTAAACATTATTAATATTCAACTTTCTTTTGTAATTTAGATAAAATTATTAAAACATAATTTATACTAAGCTAACTTATCCTTGAGAAAAATTCCTCGCTTTGGTGACTTTGCCTAACCTTCAACATTTTTTAAAAATATAGAACACATTCATTATAAACAACCCAGGGGATATAAATAATTACAAAAAAAATTAATGCTTAGAATCATATTCATCCAAATCAAGGCTAACAATGTTATATGTTGGTTCTCTTCTATTTGCAGATTTTTTCTTTTTTCTTTTTTTATGTACAAATGTAGGAAAACATATAATTTTCCTCTTCGGTGAAATATGGATAGCAATACCTCTTTTATAAGTTGATTAGAAGGATAAAATGAGAATATATATGAAGATGCCTGGAACATAGTAATTGCTCAATAAATGGTAGATATGAGTTGTGTTCACACTTAACTCTCCATTCTGGAATTAGTTTTGTCCCAAATGGTTAAGTAATTAATATAATTTTTCAATTGAACTTTTGATGTTGAGATAGTTGTGGGTTTGCATACTATTGTAATATATCATAAAGAGAAGTCCCCTGTACCCTTACCCTGTTTTTCGCAGTGGTAATGTCTTGCAAAACTATAGTACAATATCAGCTGGTATATTGACATTGATGCAGTCAAAACACAGAACATTTCTACCATCACAAGGTTCCCTCTCGCTGCCATTTTATAGCCATACCTGCTTCCCTCTGCTTCCACTCCTCTCCTTACGCCCTGGCAACCACCAATCTGTTCTCCATTTCTATAATTCTGTCATTTCGAGAATGTTATATAAATGCAATCATATAGCATGTAACCTTTTTGGATTTTCTTTTTTTCACTTAACATAATTCTCTGGAGATCCATTCAGGCTGTTGCTTTATTGTTATTGTAAGAATTCTTTCCTTTATAGACTAATTTAGGGAGAATAGGCCCATTTAGAAGTCATAATGTCTCCACAGATTACCCTTTTTTTAAATTCTGAGGAAATATTTTGCCATTTTCTTTATTTACTTACTTTACACTTTTTGTCAAGTTAACTTTTATGTTACATATACAAATACAGTTGCCTCTTGAACAACTACTTTTCAACTGTGTTTGAAACAGCAAGGTTTGCACTGCATGAGTCCATTTATACACGTATTTTTTTCAATAAATACAGTGGAAACTTTTTGGAGGTTTGGGACAATTTGAAAAAACTTACAGATGAGCTGCATAGTTTAGAAATATCAAAAAAATTAAGAGTTAGGTGTGTCATGAAAGCATAAAATATATAGAGATATTAGTATACAATTTACTACCATAATATATGCACCAAACTATCATAAAAAGTTAAAATTTATCAAAACTTACACACAAACGCTTACAGAGCATACAGGGTGCCATTTGCAGTTGAGAGAAATGTAAACGAAGGTAAAAATGCAGTATTAAATGATAACTGCATAAAAATCAACTGCGGCACATACCGTACTACTGTAATAATTTTGTAGCCACCACCTGTTGCTATTGCCATGAGCTCAAATGTTTTGAGTATCCCCTTAAGATGCCGTGTGATGCTAATTATCTTTTCATGAGCAGATCTTCTTTCCAGTAAATGATGTATTGCAGAAAAAAGCAAGCTTTTGTGTATTTTCAATTGTTTAGTGCAATACCATAAACCTTGAATAACATCATAGAATTCATATCAAGTGCCACTACTAGTGGTTCTGGAAGTGTTCCCAAGAAGCAGAGAAAAGTCATGACATTAAAAGAAAAAGTGTAATTGCTTAATATGTACCATAGATTGAGGTCTGTAGCTCTGGATGCCTGCCAGTTCATGATAAATGAATCCAGCGTAAGGATCACTGTAAAAAAAGACAATGAAATTCATGAAGCCATAGCTGCAGTTACATCAGAAGATACAAACTTGAATTTTTTTTTTTTTTTTTTGCTGAGTACCTTATTATCTTGTATTGAAAATGTAGCTTTTACGTGGGTGTAGGATTGCTAAAAGAAAGGCGTACCTATAGACTCTAATATGATTCGAGAAAAAAATGAAGTTATTATATGACAACTTAAAGCAAAAGGAAAGTGAACAATCTAAAGCTTAAGAATTTAATGCCAGCAAAGGATGGTTTGAAAGAGGTTTGGCTTAAAAAAATGTCAAGATAACAGTAGAAGGAGCTTCTGCTGACCTAGAGGCCATTAAGAAAATCATTGAAGAGAAAGAATACTGGCCCAAACGGCATTTAATGAAAATGAAAGTGCCCTATTCTGGAAAATAATGCCACAAAGGACATTTATTAGTAAGGAAGAGAAGTGAGCAAGCACTAGGATATAAGTCAGGAAGGAACAGGCTAACTCTACTGTTTTGTGCAAATGCAGTCTGGTATACAACCAGGACTGCCCTTGTCTATTAAGATGTTAATCACTGAGCCTTGAAGGAAAAAGATAAACACCAGCTGTCAGTCTTTTAGTTTTACAAGAAGGCCTGGACAAGGAGAACCCTTTTTCTGCTTCGGCTCCATTGGTGCTTTGTCCCTGAAGTCAGGAAATACCTTGCCAGTCAGGGACTGCCTTTTAAAGTTCTTTTGATATTGCACAATGCCCCCTGGGCACCCAGAACCCCCTGAGTTCAAAATCAAAAGTGTCAAAGTGGTCTACTTGCCCCCAAACAAGATGCTTCTAATTCGGCCTCTAGATCAGGTGTTCTTAATGACCTTTAAGGCTCATTGGAAAGAATTGCCAGTGCTATGGAAGAGAATGCTGATAGAATATCATGAAAATCAGGAAGGATTACAGCATGAAAGATGCCACTGCTGTTATAGAAAAAGCCATGAAAGCCATCGAGCCTGAAACGATAAATTTCTGTTGAAGAATACTGGGCCCCAATGTTATGAATGACTTCACAGGATATAAGACAGAAACAATCAAGGAAATCATGAAAGATATTGTGGCTATGGCAAAAAAGGTAGGTGTGTGTGTGTGTGTGTGTGTGTGTGTGATTCCAAGGTATGAATCTTGGAGAAATTCAAGAGCTCATAGATACCACACCGGAGGAATTAACAGAAGACTACTTGACAGAAATGAGTGCTTCCAAATCAGTGCCAGATGTTGAGGAAGAAGACCTAGAAGAAACAGTGCCAGAAAACAAATTGACTTGAGGCAATGTGGCAGAAGGGTTCCTGTTATTCAGGACTGCTTTTGACTTCTTTTATAATGTGGACTCTTCTATGATATGGGCACTGAAACTAAAGCAAGTGGTGGAAGAAAGGTTGGTACCACATAGATACATTTTTAGAGAAGTGAAAAAGCCAAAAAGTCAGACAGAAATTACCATGTATTTCCGTAAAGTTATACCGAATGTGCCTGCCTTTCTGGTCCCACCTTCTCTACCTCTTCCTCCTCTGCCACCCAAGACAAGACTAACCCCTCCTCTTCCTCCTCCTCAGCCTACTTGATATGAAAATAATGTGGAGGAAGACTTTTGTGATGATTCACTTCCACTTAAAGGATAGTAAACAATCATCATGACTTACAGTTAATGAGCTTATCTGTTGTGTGTGTGTCTTAATGTAAAACTAACAAAATATATGAGATATTTTTGTGTCATCCTCGCCACCATTGCCTAAATACTTACTGTGTAGAATGTCATGTGCAAGATTAGTATTTAAGTGGATAGCCTATCCTTACATGGGCATAAGTTGAGAGATATTTAAGATAAAGTTAATAATGTGTTAGTTTCCTTACTATTTTATAACTTTGCTTTCAAAGAATTACATTACCATACAGTATGCCTCTCTCTCTAGCAATTGGAGAAGCTATCAGCCTATCATGATAGGTAAGTGGTTTAAATTATAACCATGTTTCCAATACTGTATTATGAATATGACTATAATATTATATGCCATAAAAATTTTATAGCAATTCATTCTTTACTGCATAGGCTAAGCTATTATGACATAATCAGCTTGATTATATCTGTAAATATAAATTTTTTTCACATTTTTATTTTTGATGTTTAGTGTTAGTAATGTTTATATCATCTACAATGTTTTGTATCACATAAGACAATACTGATGTAGATACTAAGAGGAAGAAGATTTATTTTGTAAACAGATGACATAAACTTATGGTATTGATAAATACAGTATAGCACTGTAAATGCATTTTCTCTTCCTTATGATTTTCTTAATAACATTTTCTTTTCTCTAGCTTACTTTATTGTAAGGATACAGTATATAATTTACATACAACATATGTGTTAACTGACTGCTTATATTATCAGTAAGGCTTCTGGTCAACAGTAGGGTACTAGTAATTAAGTTGGGGAAGGGTTAAAAGTTAAATGTGAATTTTCGACTGCACAGGAGCGCAGATGTGGAAGTCATGTGTTGGAGCACCTAATGCCCATGTTGTTCAAGGATCAACTGTGCAACTATTATAAATCTACCTAATTTCAAAAATTTATTGGAAATGTACTTGTTGAGCATAGTCTGTAAAAATTCTTGAATTAAAAAGTGTCGTTTTCTCAAGCACACTGAAACAGTTTAGTTTCCCATTGTTTTGCTTTTGCACAGTTTTCTATTTTAAATTCCCATTTTGAATTTTCTGATAAAATCTTCATTGTGTGACCTCCTCCTCTCTGCACTCCGCCTCCTCCCACGTCGGCTTTATTTTGACAGAAATTTAGTTAAAGCTTCTATTTAGTAAGAAAGAGAAATGAATGAATCTTACTGAAAGAAAAAATATTTGAAGAACTGAACTTGAGTCATGAAACATTTGTTTACTATCTCCTAAAGATACAACTCATTCCTTACATAGGCACCCAGGGAAGGATGATTGATGTTGTTTATTTGAGGTAATGATTTGTGAGATTTATCTTTTTTTAATTCATAATCACTGTGAATCTTGTTACCCAGAAGACTTATATTAACTCCAACATTTATACATGAAAATTAGGATGAAGCAGCAAAGGAAACTAAAAGGAGAGTCGGTCATCCAAGAGAGACTTTGTCCTGGAAATCAAGTAAAGGAAGTGGTTGTAAGAATAGGAAGTATCACTGTATCAAACGTTGCTGGTAGTTCAAATAAAATAAGGACTGAGAATTAGCCCTTGGATTTGTCAACAGTGAGGTCATCAGTGACAGCGTTAACGAATTTAGTAAAGTGGTTAGGAGTAAAATTTTTATTAGAATGGATTTTAAAAAGAAGAGAAGAAAATAAATTTAAAATAATATGATAACATTTTTGAGAAGTTTTACATAAAAGGGAGCACTGAAATGTCAACATGATTAGGTGTGAACATAGGATCAAGAGAGGATCATTTTTAAGAAATGAGATTTTTTTTTCTCAGTAGGAGTGATCCCGTAGAGAGGGGGAAATTGATGATGCAGAGAAGAGAGATGGCTGAAGTGACAGCGGATGGAATCTAGTACAAAATTGAGGGGTTGGCCCTAAATACGAACATAGATAAATTGTCCAGAAGGATAGGCAGATAAATAGATATGCTGGGGAGCTTTTGGAAATTGTCTTTATATTGTTTCTATTTTAAGGGCGAAAGAAGGAGCACAGGCCATAGCTAAGAGGATGGAGGATGAAACACTGACTGAAAGAGGCAAAGTAAAACTGTGAGGAAGAAACGACTTAGGCAAGTGCGTGAATGAACTAGAGACACAATATGATGACTCCATAGTACTAAAGCCAACTTGAAATTTTGGTTACAATTAAAAGAAGACCAGTCAACAGAGATATATTTTCCTCCAGTCTCATTCAGCTTTGGGAGTGCCTATGCCACATTTACACAAGGGAAGGATTTTATTCAATTAGATTGGGGTGTTTCAGTTATCAACTGCTGCATAATAAATCTAAAAACATAGTATTTTAAGGCAACAACAATTTATTATTTCTCACAAGTCTGTAGTTTGACCTGTCAGTTCTTCTGGTTCACAAAGTGACAGGCAGGGCTGCAGTCATATATTGGACTTGATTGGGCTGAAATGTATACAGAAGCTCTGTACATGTCTCATGTCTGTATCTTGGCAGGATGGAAGACTGGCCTTAGTTGGGATGCTGGAATGGCTGGGCTTCTTCATCTCTACATAGATTCTGGGCCTCTTCTGTTCCACCTGGTACCTCCAGCAGGGTAGTCAGACTTATTACATGGCAGCTCTGGGCTCCAGAATCGAAAAAGCATAAGCTGCGAATTTTTCCTAAGGCTGAGACCTGGAACTGGCACCATATCACTTCTGCCACTTTCTATGGGTTCGATGAAAGAGAGGACTACAAGAAGGTGTGGTACATTGGGGGCTATTTTTAGAAACTAGTGATTGGGGTCTATCCTGTGGTTTTCATTAATTCCCTTCTCTTACATATGTAAAACATATTTGCTCCCTTCCCAAGATCTCAAAACTTCATCTCATGATAGTGTCACGCTTGGGCTTTGAAGTCCAAGACGTCATCAGGTATAAATGAGGCTCCTTAGGGGCATCTCCTCTTGATCTGAAAATGTGTGGAGTGAAGAGATATCTGGTCCCCACCAACATCCGAGACACAGTAGTGAGATAAGAACAGTAGAACAATAGATACTCCCATTTAAAAGGGGATGAGGGCAGGAAGCATATAAGAATCGCTGATTCATAACAATTCTGAAATCCAGCTGGGCACATACCACCAATTCCCCCTATTTCAAGGTCAAGCAATATACATTTATTAAGGCAGAAATTTAGTCTCTGAGACTAATTATTTTTGGATTTTTGTTCTCTTCTTTGGACTCTTGGCTTCACAGAGACCATCCATCTTTTTCCATAAGTCATGACTTATGTTTGCATCTGAATAGCATTCTCAGCCTAATTTTCTCCTGTTATAAGTTGTGGCCCAAAAGTCTCTTTTCCTTTTAAACTATTTCTATCTCTTTCAGTCCAAGCTAATATAACGCCTTTAAAAACTTTGTGGTTTTCTGTGTATCAAATCATAACCCACTTCATTAAACAAAAATCTGTTTTGCTTGGAAATCTCCTTAGACAGATCTACCTTTCATTAAGTACCCTTTCTATCCAAATGGGGCAAAGCACCCTGTTTTTTTTCCTGTATATATATATATATATATATATATATATATATATATATATATATATATATATATGTATGTATATATATATATATGAAAATATATATATATATATATATTATTTTTTTGGTGGCCTCAGAGGAGGTTCCTCAGGATAGAGTTTGAACACCCCTGGTGGAGTGGGAGGACCCCTGCCCTGGAATCCAGAGTACTTGTGTTGATGATCCGGTTCTGCTAGTAATTAATGGTACAACTGTCGACAAGATGTTTAACCTCTTTTCCCTGATAAAATGGGGATAGTACTTGCCCATTCCAACTTCCAGCGTGGTTGTTAGGGTCAAATGACATAATGAATGTGAAAGTGCTTTACGAATGATAGAAATTAGTATAAAATGTAAAATTCTTCTTTGTACTTACATGTCAACATATAATCAATATATAAATATTTGTTGATATAGACAGAACTTTGAAATCTAGAAGAAATTACTAAAAATTTCCATTGAAAAACTTTTACTGGCCCTAGTAGTTTTCAGGTAGACTACAGCTAAGATAGTATTGAAATAGAATTTTTTTTTGTAATTATAAGCAGGACAAAGTCAATTCTACTAATCACTTCATGTTAGCAAGGTAACCTACCATTAGTTAGGTGCTTCATCCTAGAAACCTCAACATAAGTCTATGGAATAAAAGAGGGAGAAAAATCTGGAATAAAAAGGCAAATTTTGTGCACAGTAATGATAAATTCCATGAGCTCATGGGAAAAGATCACTCGAATTAATTGGCATCACCATCAATCACAGGCTGTTGATTGCTCTAGAAACAAGGTGTAAATCCCATGAAATGAAAAGTAGAGCTGCAAAATATCAATCTATTTTACCCTGCTGTTAAGAAGGGAAATGAGTAGCACTGTTCAAATGTTGTATTTCTACTTGCCAAATGCAACAATTAGACTCACACATTCATGAATTAACCTGTAAAATGAATAAAACTTCTCTTCAACAGTTTCATGTCATTGGTTCAAATGGTGTAATGTTTCTTACATAAAGAACTTAAAGAGAATAAATCCATTAGGGAAAGTGGGGAAATTTATTGTACTCCAAAGCTGTGCTTTTAAACAGACCTCAACTGTACTAGAACAAAAAATGGCCTTGTGTTTAAGGATCGTCAATTCCAGCTTTGCAATAGGCATTGTAAGAAACCAACAAACTGGACATGTATTTACTCCACCTCTCTTTGCACTTGGAACTGTGCTGCTTTGTGTTCGTATCTCACCTAATGCCTAGTAGCTTGTTCCAAGGAGATTGGTAGAAAAAGACATGTACCCCAGGTCGGCCATTACAATTTAATTTTTATTTATTTTTTCTGTAAAATTTGTACTTACTTCATTTTTACAAACGTGGAAAAAAATAAAATCTGTAAGCTAACACACCATTTTTGTTGGCCCCCTCAAAACTTCCTGAAAACACCACTTACGAGTTATATTATTTCCCTCAAATGCACCAATTTTTTTCTCCCTTTACACTAGGTGCTAAAAAGAAAAAAGAAAAAAAAAACACTCTACCTTTTTCATAAATATCAACAGTTCAGTGGAAAGCTGTTTATTTTTCTCCTGTAGCACATTAATGCTACCAATCAACAACAGTAGCTTTTCAAACTCAGAATGCAAGACTATAAGGAGCCAGCCACAACTCCCTGGCAGAAACAACAAAAGCTTTTTCACCTCAGGCTATTTGTGAGAAAGGATTTTCTTTTTTTCTTTTAGGCCTCTTTTCCCATTCACTGAAATTCACCCTTAACCCTACTTTAGGGAGAATAAAAAGGGCTTAGGGATACTTTAAAGCTTGGCTAATGGATAGTTAAAAACATTAAATTATAGAATAAGCATTGGATACACCGAGTTAAGACTTTTCACATCAGACTAGATCGAGATATACTTTCTTATGGCCACCATGATTGGGAGATTATTTCTAAAATAAACTTAAACATATAAATTAAATACATAGACAAAAAAAATTGTTTTTTTCATCAATGTTCTGGAATATTCAGGCTTTAGCAAGAAACCTTTGTGCCCAGTGCCAGAAAGTTTTAGCTTTTAGGTGGGAGTTAACTTTTATCTGCAAAGAACAACTGACCTCTTAACTTCTTTAGATAGCTCAACAATCAGGAGCGCTAAATTAATAAAGATAAGTATCACACTGGATTAAAGCAGTAGCCGAGCAAAGCCACACTGGATATATATATACTGGTCATTCCAGAAAATTAAGTCCTATTACGGGAGGACAGGCAATACTTTCCTAAGCAGTTCAATCTTTTTGAGTCTACTCTGTTCTTTATTACCTCATTATCTATAACAATTCCTGTTGCCTTCCTTTTTTTTTTTTTTTTTTTTTGTGAATAATTTTGAATCCTTTGCTCTATCTTTTCAATTCTTAGACTTGTGTTTTCTATCAATTCCAGTACTGATATAGTTTTTCATTGAAATTTGGAAAGGTGTTTGGGAAACTCACAGACCATTATATCAGCAAGTTGCTAAAAATCAGAGCAATCAGAGAAGGGACATGATCTTTTCAAAGATACACACTAACTTTTTCCAAGTCATTGAAAAAGCCCAGATTTCTGGACTATGTCAATCTACTGCTTTTTTCATCACTCTATTCCTATCCATAAGATAATTTGTGGGTATAAAACTGCAGTCTTTCTCTATAAATACAGAGTTTTCTCCCTTTCATATCACTCTACTCTCTGGACTCCTGTTCTACTAAGGGTAGGAACCATAACTCATCCATATTTTCATACCCAGCATCTCGTATAGTACCTGACACACACTGGGTGCCTGATGACATTGTGAATCACTTTCATTTACTATTTAATACTTCTCTAACTACTCATGAGTATGTCTCCTAACTTGATTAAAGCTTGTCAAGAGCATAAACTATACTCTATTATTTTGAAGATATTACATTTTTGCCAATATTTAGCACATGTAGAATTCTTTTTTTAAAAAAAAAATTGAAAGCAGAGGACAACATCATCGAGTGACATCAACCCAATTCTCTAAAGAAGTACTGCGGTAGGGTGAATAATGGCACTTCAAAAATGTCAGTATCCTGATGCCTGGAACCTATGAATGTTGTCTTCGATGGCAAAAGGGACTTTTCAGAAGTGATTAAGTTAAGGACCTTGATTTGAGAGATAACCCAGTCTTTATAAGAGGGGTGCAGGAAGAGTCAAAGTCAGAGGAAAAGGTGATAGATGATGGAAGCAGGGAGGGGAGTGCTGTTCTTTGACAAACGAAGAAGAAGACCTAAGCCAAGCAATACGGAAGCTGAAAAAGGCCAGGAAAATTTTTTTTCAGAACCCCATAAGGTACCAGGCTTTCCAACACCTTGGATTTAGCCCAGTAAAATGATTTTGTACTTCTGACCTCCAGAACTCTAAGAGAATAAATTTATGTTGTTTTAAGCCACTAAATTGGTGGCTTTATTACAGCAGAATCATAGGAGAATGATACAAGTACAATGAAGACGATTTCTGCAAAGTGAAAAAAGTAAAACATACAACCACATACTTGACAAACAGATTGAATAATAGAATTGGAAGGGACTTTGAAAAGTTATCCTTTCTGATCATCTGACCTACGAGACAGATGGTGGGTGTTTGTCCATGATGTTTTTAAAGATCTCTAGGAACAATGACAACATTTCATTTTGTTTTACTTTTCCAGAATAGCAGGAGATAAAATTCTGCTTGCTTTTCATTCATTTGAAACACATATACTTTTTGTCTTTTGTCCAAAGGAGAAAAAAAAAAGGGAAGCTATTGGCTAGCAGGTAGGCAACTTTACCTGCAATCTTTCTAATATAGATTTGAATCTGGAGATGCAAATAGTAGCAACCAAGCAAAACAATCTAATAAACAGATAATTTGGGAGATGAACTATCTAGTTTTCTTTAAGCCAGTTCATGTCTGCTGTGGTCGAGCCCTGACCTCAACTCTACTTTTTAATTACACAATTTGTGGTGTGGGTGTGCGTGTGCGTGCGTGCACGTGTGCATAGTTCATCTGAACTAAGCTTACCCTTGGCTTATAAAACATGTGAATTGAAAAACTGTTCTCAAAATGAGCTCCCTCCTGGAGGATTTCCCAAAGCTCAGCCTGCTTTAATTACTTAACCAAGAAGTTTTCAATGAACTGTTTTGAACCTGGCGTTCACAATACACTTGTCTTGTACTGAGCCATAGCTTTATGACAGGAAGCTTTGTTAGCTGGACCACCCGGGGAATGCAGCTTACATAGAATATGGCTGCCTGTCGACTTAAGAATGTGGGCTCCTCTGGACATGCTACACCTGTGTTCCCTTAGCTGCCCCCAGCTCCTGTTCATTTCCCATGTAATTCAAGGTGTTGAACTTAATCCATAGAGCTTTGTATCAATAGCCTCATTTACGGGTCCTTCTCAGACCCTGGCTATGCTAGAAACCTCTTCCCATACAGTTTAAAGGAGCTCAAATGCTGTGTAGATTATGCATTCAAATGATATCTGGATTTGATGGAACTGTGTTTATGCAACAGACCCAAAATAGTCTGAGAATGAAGTCCAGGGTTCCCTAAATAGCCCAATTTAGTTTTGACTGAATTTACCATCTTCACTCTCAAACTAAAAGTGTTATTTAAGTTAAAAGAACCAAACTGATTTGAATGCAATGTCTCTTCCTGATAAAGATTCCTATAATTTATACTCATTTAGTTAGTGTTTGAAACAAATCAATAGTCTTAGGTTGCCTTACCGCACTGCATTTCTTCTTCTGGCAATATATCATTTTTTGGTTTAGAATCTACTCTTTCCCTAATTTTGTGGTAGAATCCCAAGGGTAGAGAACATTAGTCAGATTAAAGTGTTATTCCTTTGGTCACAGTGATTGGTCAGCGATGCATGTGTGATCTAAGATGCACCAATCAGAGCAAATTTTGGACTTTTGCTGGGAATTCTGGGACAGAGACGTTTTCTCCTTTTAATAGATTTAAACCTAGATGAATGTAATCTTCAACCTCCTGTCAGTCATTTGCAACCATGTATGACCTAAGAATGGAGCCAACACTGAGAAATGAAACCTAGACCTGGAGGACAAAAACCTAGTTTCTGGTGACATCGTTCTGGTGAATCCGGAATCGAGTCTTTCCTATATGGTTTGGTTACATAAGCCACTGAACACCCTTTTTGCTTTAGTGCTTTTGAGTTGGGTTTTTGTTATTTGCAACTGAAATAGTAATAATTATTATAATGATAACACTATAATGATACTGAAAGTTCATATATTGTTCAAATTCGATGGTTTAATGTTCTCAATGAAATCTTATACTTCATATGTACTGTATTGCTTGAGTACCACACCCTTGAATTTAAGCACTTTATAGGAGTCTCTCAGAAATCAGGAAGGTGGGACCTTGGCTAGTGTCAACATACCTAAAAATATAAAAGCCACTTATTTGTTCCCGAAAACCTTTTTTATTCACATGTAAATACATAGTTGGCCTCTGCATGAAAATAATTAAAATATTGGATCCTGCTTGTTTAATTATGCAGGTCCCATTTCTTCATCAGGTATATTGGACATTAAATTATTAAATACAGTCCTGCTGCAAAATTCAAGTTAGAAAAAAAGTAAATATGCATTTCTTTTTCTCCATGGGCATTCTTATCAGGATTAATATGTAATATTTAGACAAATGGTGAGTTTTTAGAAGGAAGTGTCTTAATTATTTTTTCCTCCAGAATATTAGATTATCTTTTAGCAACAACAATATGACCTGAAAATTTTGCTATTTTCCTTGTAAGGGTATGAAATTTTAACTTTTAAATTTATCTTTAAAAGATAAATTTTATTTTGCCTCCCTTTCAAAGGTGGATAACAATGATCCTTTCAAACAAATTTAGAGTATCGTTGCAATATTATTTTATTAAAACAGTTATGATTTTTCAGATTAATATTTTTCTAGTAGATAGAATGATCAAACGACTGAGAACAAATAATAGTGTAATTGTGCTATGACAAAAATTGCTTTTAGATATTAATTGATGTATCAATTTGTTAACAAATTCTAAAAACGAAAATGAGAAAATTTTTATTTAAAATTTTATTTCCTATTCACGTGTAGCTCTTACACAACACAGCTTCCTTGCCTTTTTATTTTTTTTTTTCCAGCTTGATACTTCTTTATGCTCTCTCTATTCTACTAATTTATTAATTTGGAACATTTGAAACTAGAAATTTTTATAGGTAAAAAATGATTGAAATTTTCAGTAATTTCATTGAGTTCAGCCTAATTTACTTTTTAAAGGAAATTTCCTAGTTTTTAATTTCAACTTCCAGGTTCTTCTTCCTGCCATAATTTTTATAAATGAATTTTATTTTTATATGTATCCCAATAAGACTCTCTTTTAAGGACCAAACCAAACCAAACCAAACCAAAACACACCCAACAGGTTAGTTGTCTAAACTAAAATATACCAACTGAACTGTTATGGGTTGAACTGTGCTCTACCTCACTTCCTTCATCACCCCCAAAAATGTGAATCTGGAAATAGGTTCTTTACAGTGGACATCAAATTAAAATGCAGTCATTAGGGTGGGCCCTAATCCAATATGACTGGTGTCTTTATGAAAAGGAGAAATTTAGACATGGTTAAGCACAGAAGGAAGACCATGTGAAGACACATAGGGAGAAGATAGTCATGTGACTGGAGTAATACATCCATAAGCCAAAAAATAAAAAAATAAATAAAATAAAATGCCAAGGACTGCTGGCAAACTCCAGAAGTGAGAAGCAAGGAAAGATTCTCAGAGCTGTCAGAAAGAGCATGGTGCAGAGGTCACCTTGATTTCAGTTTCCAGAACTGCAAGAGAATACATTTCTGTTGTTTTAAGCCACCTAGTTTTTTTGTGCGTTGTTATGGTGGCCCTAGGAAATAAATACAGAAACTACTGGCACATGAATTTTGCAATGGTTTACCAGCTCTCAGATGAAAACCCGATATTAAGTAATGACTCTTTTCTGTCTCTAGAAATCGGAGGAGAAATAGGTTAATAAGGACATCCCTTTTGTCTAGTCCCATAAGAAAATTTATTTGCAATATTATTTGAAGGAATATGGAGTAGAGTTCTAACAACTCTTCTTTTTTGGAACCTCTATTCACAGTTACATGTGTCCCATAAAAAAATACAAGACTGTTTCATGAGACCAATTTTAGCCCAATACATATTTAAATGGTTCTCAGTATATAAGAAAGGTTTTAGTTATTAAAAAAAAAAAAATCATTTTAAAGACTCCCTCACATTAAAATGCATACAGAGCTTAATTTTATAGTTGTAGAAAAGTATCATACTTAATGTTTTAGTAAAACTTAAGAGAAATTACATTATAACTATACTAATGGTTGAAAATTTCATATTAAACAAATGTCTATGACTACTCAAATTACACATGCCTAGTTAAAACCTCAGTAAGAAGCAATTTTAGATGGGTTCAAAATAATAAATACCATGGCATTTTAAATGGGGATTGGCTTACTTTCTAGATCAAGATGACTAAGATACACATGTATGTCACTCTTTTCTCTCTTCTGACCTGTAGTATAAGTCTAAAGAAGATAAAAATATAGGTACAGAGACAAAATAGTGCCTCTTCCTTCTTTTCCCTCATTCTTTCCTTTAAAGCATTTACATTATTTTTTATTGATACTAATGTTAACATTTTGGCATCCTTCCTAAATTTATTGCAAAACTATATCAATAAAAATTTAGATTAAAATATAGTCTGGGGGCCAGATAAAAAATGGCAAATTCCTTAAAAATTGGTATAAGGAGTATAGGACAGACAGGTGGCCAAAATTCTAGAATTGGAACTCCGACTTTAACAAAGCATAACTGATATTTCTATCTGCTGTGGGTTTGACAGAGACTTATTAAACCCAAGGCAAACTTATTTAAAACTTGCCTTTCTATACTTGTGTTTTTGTTGATAACTTATTTAAACCAATGCGGTATTTTCTTTGCACATTTAAATTGATTTGCTAAAATTTATCTACTGACAAAAAAGTACAGCTAAAATGCAAAATTCTCAAGTCGTGGGACTTGTTCAGAATCAACTTTTACTTTCTTTCAAGATTCTGTACAAGTTTCATTAGAGTAGACATAAATTTAACTCATTAATTCTAAAGAAATAGGGTTATACATTTTAAAATACATAGAAAAAAGTGGTTATTAGTATAATCTGTATATCCTTTTTTTTTGTATTTGATCTAATTATTTTTTTCTTTGAAAAGAATTCCCAAGGGCTAAGTACATTTATAGAATGAATTAAGAAAACTTGTATATGTGAAAAGTCAATTACTTTAAAAATAGTCACCTATTCTGCCCTGGTTTGTAAGTAAAAATGTTATCAACTATTAAAAAATAGTAATACTCTTAAGATATATACTTCTGCTACAAAGAAATTAAGAATTAATATTTCACTCAGCATATTTAAACATTGTGGAAATCTATGAGAAAAAACATAGTGGAAAGTTATTTAGAAATGCATATAAGGTTAAGCAGTCATTAGAAAGGAATTAAGAGTAAAGAAGACGATAAAAAAAAATGTTTGCATGGTTTCATTATCTTAGTATTGTTCACTTATTTTGTAAACTTTCATGATTACTTTCAGTATCTCAGGCCAGTTCTTCAGTCATTTTCCTTCATTATCATTTAGCCCCTGATTCTATCAGAGTGTACTAAGATAGTAATAAGATTAAGCTCAGTGCATACCAGAAAGTATAGTAATTTAAAATGCATTCCAAAATCAATTAGAAACTAATTTGTGTTATCAGTAGATATAGGAACATAATTAAAGAAAGTTGAGAATTGACTGTGCACATGTGCTCACATAGACTTGTGTTTTTGTACATGTCGATATCATTCTGTGAAAGGAGGAAAAAGTTTTCAAATTATGTGGCTGCTTCTGCTTTATTTTCTGGTTGAATTGTCAACTGACATCATAGAGCGGAGATGATACTATTTAATGAAGTTAAGGCCTGTTAGCTGAAGTGCAGTTCAGCGTTCACTCTGTTGATGCTATGACTCAACTTCAAAACCCCAGTCATGAGCTGACCTTGTTATTTTCACCTGCGTGTCTCCACTTCTATTGAGCTTAAAATGTAAGTATCAACAGAATGGAAATACAGATTTTTCTATTTCTGCGTTTCCTTTCTCCTCTCCCTTTTCCTCCTCCTCCTTCTCTTCTTTTGGTTTCTTTTCTGTGTACATGTGTATTGCAATTCTCTTTGGATTATCCATGTCCCATCCTAGACCTTGACAATGCCTGAGGAAATTAGAATCATTAGAACATAAGGAGTGTAAGTGGCTCCCTTTTTTTTCTGGGCTGCTTGCCTTCTGACAAAGCATGAAAAACTTCTTTATCTGAAGGATTGCTCATCCTTCTTTGAATTGACTTACAGATGTACTTTTATCTAGAAATTCATGTATGGTGTATGGGTATCTGACTCTTTGACACTCCTAAGTCAGATGAATGGCCTTGTTTCACTTACTTTCACTTTGATATACGTATTTTTGAAAGCTTTCTCCCTTTCCTTCCTCTTTAAAATTGGTTGTGTCAAACATGCCCTGACTGCTTTAGCATTGCCTATCTGTCTGGTGAAGCAGTGCTGGGAAATTTACATTTAAACAGCACCTCCAAGAGTTTTTAATGATGTGGTGCTGAAAGGCAGCTGGCTCAAGTCCAAGTCTGGGGTTTCACTACTCAGGCAGGAAGGTCAGTTTAGTCCTAAGGGAAATAAAAAAAAATATACCATACTTTATATCCTGCAAGAGAAAAATTACAAATTCAGATGTAATATTTAAAATACTTCCTTCTTAATTTCAAAGTAACTGCTTTTAGCAGCCAGTGAACTCTCAATGGTTAAAATTATTAGCTTAAGACATTTTGCTTTCTTTTAGATAAAAGCCTCTAAGTGGCCTACTTTCATTTTCGTCTGGTTGAATAGTTTGTGGTTGTAATATTAAAAATAACCTTTTAAATGATCTTGGTAAGGGGGTAAGAGTAAAAAGCAAAACCACCAAACCTCAATTTTTTAAAACCATTTTTCCCAAAGACCTCTGCCTAATAGTTCCAATAAGGACACAGACATTTATATCAATTATGTTTCTTGTAGTCTAAGAAGTAACAGCCAAAAAAAAAAAAAATGCAGGTTAGTTTTGTATTATTTCTTAGATTAGCTATTCATCGTGTTTTTCATGGATTTTAAAAACATAGTTATGCCTATCTGAGGTGGAAAGAACAAGGGACGTGACTTAACAGCTCAGAAGGAAAATCTTAGTGGCGTGGGACCATATGTCAACTGACAAGGGCTTACTTATAGATGATGTGTGTTCTCCATTCTCAAAACTCCCCTGGTACGATTAACTGTCCAGTTGGGAGGTGAAGGCTAGGACAGACAGATTAATATACCATCTTTTCTTCACAACTAAGTTATGTGTTAAATAAAATCATGGGAATGCTGATGCCATAAAAGAAGTTAGATAGCATCACCATGGTGTTATCACTTGTTATCCTTGAACTTTAGAGACTCAATGATCTTCAAATAAGTAGTAGTTAAACAAACTCCTTTTCAAGTGAAATGAAGGGTTGGAGAGTTTATTTTATAACCACCACGAACATAAGTAAATGGTATAAAAATTCTGCTTTCTTGACTTAATTTTGATAACAATCAAATGTGCTGAGTAAGCCTCCAACTCCCAAATTTAAACACTGGTTTTTCTGTTTTCCACTGCTTAATCTATTGAAAAAAAAAAAAAAGAGAGAGAGATTGCTATTGCTTTTGGATTTTTGAGCGTAAATCACATTGTTAAATGCATACCGAAGAAAGCTGGTTAAGGGACATCGATAATCTCAGAAACTGATCGAGGACAGCCTGTAAATTATGTTAAGGTTTAAATTTAAAGAACTACCCCATGCCATCACGCCAGTGCAAAACGCAACTGGAAACTTTTTATAACTCTCTGTTCAAAGAGTGTCTGCATGAACAAAAAAAAAGCTATAATCTGCTTTGTGATATACTGAAATATTTTGATATCTCTGCTATGTTTCTCTAAGAAGAAAAGTTTATGAAGTCCAAGTCACTCTGAGAGGCACTCATTAAAATGTGATTTTTTTTTATCTGTGTAGATTTCTGTACAGCGATGTTGCTAATTCTGCTTTTGGGTTATAGACCCCTTTGAGAATCAGTAAAGGCTATAAATTCTAGAAGAAAATGCGTACACATATGCAGACACACAAGTTGCATATTGGAGAGTTCCACGAAGTCTCTGAAGCTTGTCCACCAACCTCTGTTGCACGCAGACTGCACTTTGTCAGACTGATGAATTCATCTTGCATTTTTATAACCTTTCCAGGCTGCCTGCATTTTATTGGTACTTTTTAGTAAAGGAGCCAAGACTCCTCTAAAAATCTACCAAGCAAAAAAAAATAAATAAATGAATAAAGAAAGTAAGAAAGAAAGAAAGAAAGAAAGAAAAGAAAGAAAGAAAAGAAAAGAGATTCCATGAAACGGAGAGGCAACAAAGAAACAAACTAAAACCCCAACAACTTCAAAGATTCAATTTTTTAAAGAAAAATCTCTATCATCAGCCACTTTTCCAAGTGTGGATATTTCATTAATTGGTGGGGTTCCAGTCCTTTCCTTCTCTTTGCTGCTTCTACCCACTCTTCTACCTTCCCCCTCACCAACCCGACCCTGACGCAGACACAAAGACATTCTTATCTGTTGTTCTGAACTAGTGTGACACAATTATAACAGCACGCTCATTTAATTTGTGAAACCAGATCTCTTTCCTCCAGTATATGCAATTTTGTGCCACAGAGTATCTTCCCCTTTCTTCTGAAAAGATGCCTTCAAGAAGAATAAGTTCTGAACTCGAGAAATCCAATTAGCAATATTGACTCATTTCAAATGTAAGAAAGAGATTGTACATGTTTTCATCAGTGCCAGTTTGCCCTTGTCCCCGTAAAAAGCTAAGTATAAGCCACTTTCACGCCTCCTCCCTTTTTAACACCTTGTTCTTATCTCCTCATCCAGAAGGAGTAGCATCTGTAAGATCCTCTGAGCCCTTTCCTACCGGATAGATGATGATGGGGTGGTTGTCTCCCATTCAAATTGTTTCTCTTTAAGCGCAGTTTTCCAGTTTTCCGCTAGTTGGGGCTCTATACAAAGGAAAGAAAACTAAGAGGCTCCTTCGGAATTATTTACTGACAAAACACATTTTATATAGTATCTCTAAACTATTTTCTGAGTCTCTGGGAATAAATTCACTAACTTTATTTTTTGTCCCACTACACCAATCATGAGTTTTTATTATGCTGTGTTTGCTTTGGTTAGGGAAACTTAAACTCTGTTTACTGCTTTTGGTATGATTTGCAGAGATCCAGGTCACCCAATGCACAATTATTACAAAATATGAAATTATAAAATGCATCAGTGGAACATTTGAAACGTAAGTAGCACGATAGTCTTTTGTTGTAAGGTTTTTTTCTGGGGTGGGGCAGCAGCCATTCATTTTTTATTTTTTGCCACTCACTTTTAAACTTCAGAGCACAAAGTCCTCAACAAATTAGGCCCTTAACGAATGTGTTTCGATTTCTGTCTGCTTCTAAAGACCAGAGTTTAAACAAGATTATCCAACATCATTTTTCTTGAAAAATTGTTGGGAAACTGGTCCATGCTAATGTTTGGTTCTTTCTCTCTCTCAGTTTTACTTACTTTGGGTCAGGTCGAAAGATTACCTTGGATCATCACAAATAATCAAGTATCCCAGAGCTTTGCTTACACTTGCCCAGTTTTGTTTTAGGTTTGTTTATCCTGTCTCTCTCCACCTCCCCGGAGATCCTTTGGCAAATCTGATAAACAATGCCTTTTTCTTGCTCAAGGCAGAAAGTCCAATCGAATACAATGGGAGGCCAGACTTGGCTGAAATGTAGGCTGCAGGTGTTCTCCACATTGTGGTCATCTAAACCAGATGCTGGGAGTTGAAGCACCTGCTTCCCTTCTCTGTCTACACTCTAGAGACTACGACTCCTGGGTAGGCTGGGCCAGAGAACCAGGGTGAAGAAAATGATGTGCATACTACAGCATCCTTTTAACGTGGGAAATGAGTTGCCCTAGAAACAGTTTCACAAAGTTTCTCTTGAAGTCCTCAAACACATACAGTTTGATTTGTTGCTCTCTCCCTTTCATGATCTGATACCACCTCCTTTTCCACACGCGCACGCACACACATACGCTCACACTCAATATCATAGTCTACTAGAAGCAGGCGCTAGATAACCCTGGATTATGTTATCTAGAAAGACAAGACTGGCCATGGACAAAAGGGTGATGATTTTTATGGTTCTGATAACAATGAGACAGACGCCAGAAGCCTTTCACAGCCTCAGACTTTATGAACATTTCTATAGGTGCCATAAATCTCTGAACAATCCAGAAAGAACGTTAAATCTTCTATCTTGAATGTTGAACATTAAGTAGGAGATCAGGCAGAAACTGGTCCCTGTGGGGAGGTGACTATGCTTTAAGCACTGGCTGCCAGAGATGCTGTTTTTTTTTGTTTTGTTTTTTTTTTTAAGAAGATTCTAGATTACCTTATTTCAGTTCTAATAGTTAGTAATAAATTGACTGCAGACACGTGCATGTGTATTCAAACCCTTAATAGAGAACCTGTAAAAGTTAAGTTCTGTCCTGCTGTTTATACTTATCTTTCCAATTTCAATGTTAGCTTTTGTCACAAATGCCCTTCTAGGACAGAGATGTTTTCTCTGTATATCTTACACTTTGTTTCTAACAGTCAACTGAAGAAAGCTTTGCCTTGAGAACTGAAGCCCTGACACCAAAACATTCTGGAGGCTTCCATGCACATACACATGCAGTGAAGGGGCTGGGGCCGCCTCGTGGAGGAGAGTCATGTACTGGGCTTGTGTCCTTCTCAACATCACTTTTCTTCACCATCCAAGAGAAGATTGTCTCTCATCTGCGAGCTTCTGCTGATATCACAGTTTGAGGAAGCCCTTTAAATTTGTTCCCTGTAGATCTGTAATATGTGGATATATTTTTGTTGCTGCATGCCCAGACCAAGTCCACTGGAAAGAATAATTTCTGCAATGAAGGATTTGAGGTAGGTTTGTAGGTATGAGAGGGAAAGAGGGGTGATAGCATGGGAGAAGGGTGACAGATCAAAACAACCTAGTGGTACTTGGTGAAAATACTTTTAAATTAACCAAAGGGTACCAACATACTTCCAAACAGAAAAATAAAACAAAACCAAGAAATGAACAAAACAACAACAACAACAAAACCTACTTCTCCTCTTCATCTCGTACCCATATTTTTCCTGGCCAAAGCTTCATTAGATAAGGTACCCAGACATAATACAACTAGCGAAAGAGAGGAAGGTTCTGGTAAGTGAGAAAGGGAACTATAGATACTGTGATCTGATGATGCATTGTACAGTGGAGTTGGGAAGCCACTTGGGGGTAGCTAACGGTGTGGAAGGGGGTCGCTCAGATGGACACGAATATGGAAGTGGAGATTACAACCTAAGATAAATAATGCATCTTTTATTTAATATCACTGGAACTGTTTTCACTTATCTGCATGACTCTTTCTTTTGTGCCTCTTAATTTGTCCTTGAAGTTCTGTATCTAATCATTATCCAAGCAACCAATAATTCTCCCTCAGTCCCCCACCCCTTTTTACAACCAACTTTAATCTTTCGACTCAGTGAAAAACATGTTTCCCCTATCACAACTGGTTTAACAAAAATTCTCTTTCAAGTTTAGATTGCTCAGATACAATGGCTTTCCTGCAGCTTCATGCTAGAGAAAGGAATTTACATTAGAAAAGAGATTTATGATAGCATTGAATTTCCATTTGAATATGGAGAGTTAATAACATGCATATGTTTTTTTTATTATTATTATTTTAAGGTTTAAGCTATGCCATAGGCAAAAGGAAAGCTGGAAACTGGCAAGGCTCAATGAATAATTTAATCTGGATTTCATTCACAAACAGCAGCTCAGTCCCAGGGAAAGGACCGGTGCGTTTCCCCAGATCGGAACTGGAGTAAGTGCCAGGATTTCCTGATTTGTTTACATTTCTCAAAAAACTTTACCGCCCCCCCCCCCCCACCAGGACAGAATTAGACTTCCTTTTCCACTTTTGGCTCCTTCTAAGCTATTCTTGCTCAAGGTATTCTCTCCCCTTTCCCTGCATTCTTTTTTGTTGAAGTCTCAGCTGGGTTCTTTTGTCTCACAAAAACACTGAGGGGCAATGAAAGAGATTGGCCAAAGAATAATGGTCATCATGACAACAAAAAGCCCACCATAGCCAGGTTTTCCTGGACACAGCACAAACTGCCATTCTGTCTCTTATTAGGGCCCGGGGAGGAATCTGAGAGGCCAGGGTGTGATGCATCAAGTGACCTTGCCCTTATGGTCCAAAAGGAGAAACTGAAAACATCTCTATTCAGGTAACCTGATGAGACTTGTCATTCAGATGGTGAAGCTTCTGCCAAATCTAAGCACTGGACACACATTTTTCCCTTCACTGGCCAGGCTTTTAGGTCCCATGGCTACAGGCTTGTATTTTACCCTCTTATCCTCTCTGCCGGGGTTGGTTTCACTTTCACCACCTTGACTGTCTATAATTGCCATAAAGGTTTGCTTTAAAAATTTACTCTAAATTCGTTTGTTTATAAATGTTTGGCAATCCAGGGGTTCATTCCTTTTCTTAACAAGAGAAATGTAGGCTGTGACCAGTGGCCAATTTGCATGAATTAAAGGCAACCAGACTTTGTCGGGGTTCCACATACAAGAATAAGTCAGAGAAACACAGACGGCATTTGAGGGAGGAGGGCAGGTTCGTGAAAGGAGAGGTGTAACTCCTGTTTATTGACGTTGCTATTTCTTTTTTCCTTTTCTCTTGTTTCTGAGGCTAAAGGTCTCTTTTGATTTCACTAGTTAGGTCATTTCTGTTTTGAAAGATGCCTGCCATTCTGGCCCCAGGGATAATTGTGAAAACCGTCTTGGTGCAACCCTATCCTCTCTTCTTGGACATCCTTCTCCCTATCTTGGGTTCCCCGGGGCAGTCAGTGTCATCTGTCCTTTCTGCTTTCCTAGAAATCAAACCCAACTCTCAGTAGAGAATTAGATAACTTTACTTGTACAGGCGTATGGCTCTAAATATTAGCACTATCCCACGGTTATTTGTATCACAACAGAAGAAGAAATTTAAGTTAAAGAAATGAGTCTCTCACTGTGGAATTTGATATCACAGAGGTCCTTGAAGAAAAATATTTTCCAAACACTCCTGAAATCATATCATATTGAGGGTGGATTATGTTAAAAATATGGGTCGAGTCAGGCACATGTGTTTATTTATATCCCTATGTATATGTACATAGATGCCCACACGCAAAGACAAAGCTTAGCACAAAGACCCCGCTGCCGTGTGGGTTGATGAATGACCAGGAGCTTTTTCCAAACCATATACTAAAAGAGTTGAGTTATGAATCAAGACAATATTTAGCTATTCCGAAACATCCTTTTATAACAATCACTCACTCACTCCAGTGACGGTGGGAGAGTCTACCTTTCAGAAGGCCAGAACAGACTCTCTTCTATGACCTCCTGCAAAGTAAGGCTGAGCAAATGGCCACATTTTTACTACGATCTAAACACACATTAAGGTGTAGTAGTAGACTAATGTGCAAAAAGAGAGTTAAAATGAACACTAGCACATTTAGGGACATTAAAAGAATACAATTTTTTTTTTTTTTTAATCCCTGTTGGTTTCAGAGACATAGGTGGAGTATGCACCTATGTAGGTGTAGGTGTAAGAATTACAAAAAAGCTGGGTTTCAACCTTTTAAATCCTACTTTAAATCTTACTTTGGATTATCTTTTACAACAAGCACTATGAAATGATCAGCTGACAGGTGTTAGTGAAGCACAGATTTCACAATCACATACTGTCTTCACCGGGGTTTAGAGAAAGATATAGAATGAATAATGACATGAGGGCCACTGTGAAATATGTCTTCTAGACATATTTCACAAAGGTGATGCGGTCTACCAGATCTCATGGCTACGGGCTTGTATTTTACCCTGTTATCCTCATAGACAAACGTGTGAGATGGGAAGGAGAGGGGGAAACATGTTTAGAACAATGTTCATGGAAATCCTAAAAATCATTTAAATCACATGAACAAAGATGTAAATTAGATGGTAGAATATAATACATTTTACTTTTTATTTTTTAAACTACTTAATTGAGGTATGTTTGACATATACAAAGCTGTGCATATTTAATGTTCACATTTCCATGAGTTTGGAGGACAATATGACACGTTTTATTGTATATGTAGGTATTCCAGACATCAGTATATTCTAATGTGTCGACATAAAAAACATTCAAACCTGTAGAGAATTTTTATAAGAGTTTATTTGTGCTGAATTGACGACATATGCCCGGGAGCAAGATCTGAAATACTCCAGAGAATAACAGTTTAGCAGCTTCCCTTATGCTTTTGAAATTAAGGGGGGAATGTCAGGACAATTACATGGAGATGGGAGAAAGCAAGGTGGGGATTGGATTACAGCACAGTTAACGAGATTATATGCTTTCATGAGGGTGGTTAATCTAGATGCACAGAAACAATGGACAGGGCTTGCTTAAGGCACATAAAAACCTTTTACTAAAAAGTTACATGCCTGGGGTGTGACTACCCACCATGACCTGCTCAGTTAGGAATTTATGATCAGATCACCCTGTGAGATTACTTTCTATAGAACCTCTTTTTTTTTTTTTTCATCCATGTATGTTTCATACAAAGTTGAATATTCTTAATTACAGGTCTTTATTTCAAGAGAAGACCAGATGCGGGTGGCTTACTTGAGATGGTTTTCCCTACATGTGTGAATATAATCATATTCCATAGGACCCTTGACTTTCTCTAGTTTTAGTAAACAAGGCCAACTGGTTCATCTGAAGGGACCCTTAGGAGTCAGCTTGGGGTGCTCTGAGGCCAACCCAGTGGTTCTTTTGGGTTCGTCTTGAGTGCTAACCTAGACCACGGCAGAGAGGAAACATGGACTGGCTCCATGATGGCCCCAGTGTCCCAGGAGCTGGGTATGCTACAAATGAGATGAATTTCCACATAGCAAGTACATACTGGTTTTGTCTTATGATGGTCAGAAGCCTGAGCAGGCAGGCCAGTGCGCCAGTGTCCTATAGGTCTGGTCCAGTCTGAGTCCTGGTAGACTGCATCACCTTTGTAGCCTGTTCGAGATTTTTTTCCTCTCATGCAAAAGGTGTACTTGCCTTTCTCTGAGATGATCAGAGCCTGCAAAGAGACACATTTTCTAGGCCTTGATTTCTGTCTTCTTACATACTATATCCTTAATTCAATAGCTATGAAGCTTTCACATGTTGAATAAGACTTAAATATATAGTAGTTTCCAATCCTAGAAACAAGTATTTTCTGTTAAGAATTGCCATACTTACATGACTTCAAAAATGCACATGGTGGGAGCATTGGTGAGAGCAGATTCCAGTTGTACATAAATGACTTCATGTTCTTTTAAAAGAGTTATTTTTGTGTTCAGTACCACTTGAGCTTGAGAATCTTCACTGAACAATCCCTGGGTTCTCCTTAGCTTTTAGGGAGGTGCTGCAGACAATTCTGCCGCCTTCTAGATTCCCAAAGGAGGCTTAGAAGGAATTGCTGCCTGAGACCATGGTTCTGACCATGGTTACTGAGAAAGACACCAGCGGAGTCTCTAGGCACACGGGCAGCAGCCAGCGTGAGGTAAGTGAGGGCAACACAAAGTAAGTGAGCAGATAGATCTAGGAAGCGTATCCTGTAGGCCTGGTCCAGTCTGCATTTTACTAGTTCACTCTGCAGCCAGAGCCTGTGTGGGGCTGAATGCAGTCAGAGCCCAGGGTGCGGGGAGGGGGTCCGTGACCATGGGAGGTGGGCAGCTGGCTGCTAAGACCCACTACAGAAAACTGGAAAACAGTATCGGTGTGAAGATTTTGCCTTTCTGACACATCTCCCCATTCTACACTAGGCAGATAGTGTAAAAGCCTCTATTTCATAGGAGAGAAAGCTAGTACATGTGGGGAGGGCATGATCTCTCGGCCACTTTGTGATACACTGGCAAAATAAGATGAAATCATAGTTTCTGTGGGATCCAGATAGGCCTAGGCATTTTTGAGCCAATGGCAGAACCCCCTTTCTTATTTTCTTTACCCCACTCCACCCAGCTCTGGTACCTCTTCTAACCACATAACCTGAAACACAGCCCCCTAGGAGGGAAAGGAACCTTGGCTGGGACAAAGTCCACACCCACCACGCCCACTCCCCTCTGGCAATCTCGTTATCTCTCTTTGGAATGTGATTTAGTATCACATGACAGTAAGATATGATAACCTGAACTCTCTATTACTTTGGAAAAGACTATTGAACAAAAAATGCTTGTTAGAATAGTTCTGTTGATGGTAGCTACCAGGTGTTATCTTAGAAGAGTATGGAAAATAACCCTGAGCCAGGAGTTGTTTTGGATGGCTAAAGTGAATTCAAAAATAGATGAAGATCTGCCCACGCCTTAAGAAAATCCTCAAAGACATGACAACTGTTAAGGTTGCACTTCTGAGCAGTTATCACCTACTTTTTGTTTTCTGCTTCATCAGCTCTATAATCCTGCAAGTTTCATTATTAGGATTTCCTGCTACATTTTTAGTTTTCAGTTACAGATTGACTAGAGACTGCCAGTATGTCTGGCCTGCTGATGTTTGCTGGTAGATAGATTATCCTTGTAAAAGTTAGTATTGCGAGAGTTCATTTTTTTAAAGGTAATAAAAATGGCAATATAATAAATTCCATGGCCTCCTTGCTTGTGATGGTCCAACAACTACAAACAAAACAGAAAGATGGCCTCATTTTCAATAAATCCTCTGGTTTAAAGCAAACTAAAATAAACAAACAAGCAAAAAAAAAAAAAATCCAAAAACCAAAAACCAAAACAAAACCCACAGTTGAATTTACCAAGCTGAAGAGTTCAGACGTCACTCAAGTCATGGAGTGATAATTAATATCTAGTTCAGGGATTCATTTTCCCTTTTCTCAATATTGAACAGAACTCTCTTTTTAAAGGCTTATGATTTATTGTCTGAAATTGGAACTGGGACAAATTCAAAGCAGGGTGAAAGGAAGTCTCCAAAACAATGGCATTGAAATTCTCCCAGGGCTTTTTCAATTGTGAGAATTCAGTGCACCTGAGTTGCTACACTGTGGCACCCCACAGGACTTGGCACAGTGGCAGCATGCCTAAGTGGTATATTTTTGAATCTCAATCAAAGGAGGTGGCCTCTTTTGGTGAAATGGACAGGGATGGGAATTATTTTCTATTTTGTTGAAAGTGTTCTATAATTTTCCAGGAATTAAGAGATAACCCAAGCTAAGCAAGCCCTACTCATAAATGAAAATAAGAACATATATTTCAGTCTTCAGTACAAAACTTTAGGGACCCTTATTGAGTATTTATTATATATCAGGTTCTAAGCAACATGCATTACATGCATTGGTTTATTTGATCTTCACAACGATCTCATGGGTTGGGAAGGTACTATTATTATTCCTATCTTACAGATAAAGAAACAGAGAGGTTAAGTAACCTGACTAAAGCCGCCTGGCGATTGAGTGGCAATTCTGGATTTGAACACAGACAATCTTACTCTGTTGCCATACTCTTACCTACTTAGCAATACTGCCTTCTAAGAAAAGTAAATTGCTTAGAGTAGAGCATGCTAGGTATTGAAGGCCTCGTAGGAATTAATCTGTGGTCTAAAGCATGTTTAGTTTTTGAGATGAATCCTGGTATAATTCTGCTGCTGAATGATGAGACCGGATAGGTTGGGTCCTGCTATGTTCTTGCTACGAAGCTGATATTTCCAATTCTATTTAGTTTTATTCTCAGTCTGTCTCTTTCTGAAAATGATTGAAGTAGCTTAGTTACAACTATGTATCTTCATTCCAGGCCTCTTTAGAGCCCCAGTCTCATTTCAACTACTTCCTAAGAATCACCAATGAAGTCAGGCCTTCATGTACCCCAAATGTCTACTTTGAACTTTCCAGCCCCACCCTAAACTAACTCTTCATTTCGATTTCTCTATTTCTGTAATGGTTTCCCCCAGTCACTCAGACTCTGAAGATCAGTATAAGATTTATTTCTCTCTTTCCTATACCGTCCCCTACCTCAACCCTCTCTCCGAGCAAACAATTAGTCATCAAGACCTGTTGATTCTCTTTGCCATATCTGTCTCTATTCATCGGTATGCAATGAACCAAAGTTCTAAAACCAGATTTTGAAATAAATTTCCAACAAGTTTGCCCACGTTTAGGCTCTCTGCCCTAACGTAGTCACCAAATTAAAGCTGAAATCAATTCGACAGAAATTTTCTGTGATACATGATTTACCAGAAACTGCCTAAGCTGGAGATACGTCACTTCTCTGCCTTACTCTTGCTGTTCCTGCCACTTGGAATATCCATCTTCACTCTCCCCTCACCAATATTTCTGCTTTCAGAAATATTGAAAGCTCTCTGCCTCTGTGAATATATGAGGTCTCAGGATACTACATCCCTCATCCCCAACCTGAGGCTGGGGGGATTTAAGGAGCTCTAGCCTGACACTAAAAACTGTGGTGGAAAATCCCTTTGTGATAAGTTAACCTGTTCACCCTCCTCAGTTCTGCTTTGATTCCTTGGAATCAAAGGACCTTAGCCCTCAGTCTTGGTAGCTTAACTTGTGCCACATTTTTGTTTTGTGAGTCCATCTTGGTAACGTCCTATATCATACAACTTACTCAGTGTCCCCTTTATATAATCCTGCCCCTAAACTCTACCCCTGTGAAACTTTAACTTCCCCAAAGACTTTGTAGTTCTGATGGCCTGCTTGTGTCTTTGGAAGCTGTAATATTGTGGTTCATTGATTCAACAGTCAATACATATTTATTGACACTCTCCTATGTGCCAGAGATGGGCCACACAATATATAAGGAGAATTCTAATTTCCTGTTCTCAGGGGCTCACTCTCTCATGGGGGCAAGTGGTTAAATAAAGAAGCAAGATAATTTTGGAGAAAGACTATGAAGAAAATGAAATGGGCTGCTGAGATGGAGTAACGGGAGGCAGAGACTGGTTTAGATAAGATGCTTGGGGAAAGCATCTCAGGTGAGACTTGAACAATGAGAAGAAGCCTGGTGCACATAAAACTTGGGATCTTATTCCAAACAGAGAAAACTGCGGATGAAAGATTCTACTGGGTCCACCAGCCTGCCATGCTCCAGAAGCAGGAGAGAGGCCAACAGAACAGAGTAAGGGGAGGTCAAAAGAAAAGAGTTCAACAGGGGCTAGAGAACAGAGGCCTTGGTGCTGTGTTCCTGTGATATACTTTGGTTAGATTTCCCCCATTGTTAGCCGCCTGGTTCTCCAGATCTTCTGCACTGTTCCTCAGACTGATCTTCCCCTTCCAGTCTGATTCGTCCTCCCCTCTCCCCGTAGACATGCCCCACTTCCATGACTGGGTATGGTTATAGGTTCTTAGATTCCATTCACTGCCCACCTCATAGTCATTAAATGGGCAATGCCAAGACTGCACCACCAAAGTGAGATGGTGCCCATTCAAGTTCTAGTGTTCCTCCAAAGCTCAATTCCCATACCAGTTTCTTTAGAATGTTTTCCTAAATGATCCTAACTGGAAAGAGATCCTTCCTCGGTTGCCCGCCTTGGTCTGAGCTATCAGCCAGTTTTCTTCACATGCTAATTTACACCGTGGTGCCACCTTCCCTTCCAGATTGTGTGCCTCTGAAAGCAGGGCCTGTGTCTGGCACAATTTTGCTCTGGTTAGATTACGTAACATGGTGTCTTGCTCTCAAATGCCACATAAATGTGTTTTGTAGAATAAACACTTTCTGATGATATCTGGCTCTTGTCATAAGAAATACGAATATTTGCGAAGCACCTAGAATGGTACCTGGCATATAGTAGGTTCTCAGTAAATTATAATACTGTGATTATTATTATAGTTGTGTGACTTTCTGTCTAACTACTTATGTTTAAATAATGCTGCTGGATAGAATGATTTCTAAAATGTTTTCTGGTTCTAAAACTTGATCATGACTTGAATGAACATCCTGAAAAAAGTTTTAGGAAGGGACAGAGTGACTGATTACTTTTCCTCAGTAGGAAGGCTTGTAGGCATTGGAGATTCTTTCATGGCATTTGTGGTAATGTACAATGTGTTGTTTTTAATAACGCAGCAATTGTGCATTTATTCTTAGTAACATTTTAGGCATTTTGAGTGTAGAAACAGTGATAACGCTTTTATTAAATGTACCTGCATTGTCTAAGAAGTGGATAAGCAGAAATTCTCATACACTTCTGGTGGGTGGACACATCAGTACAGCTTCTTTGGAGAATGATCAGAAAACAGGAAAGTAAAAGATGCACTTATTAAACGAGCCAGCAATTCTGTGCCTAGAGAAATTCTAGCATATGTACACAAAGAGGCTTGTTCAAAATACCTTTTAAATAAAGTTGAAAACATGTAATACATATTTACAGATATGAACATGTAATGTAAACGTGTAAGGATATGCATGGGGAACACCAAATTCAGAATAGTTATTAACTTTAGGAAGGATGGAGGAAGGAGAGTGGAATATGGAGAAGGGAATATAAGGAGCTTCAACTGAATATGGAACATCTTTTTTCCCCCCTGAAAAAGATTTTAAAAAAGAGGGCAATATATTAAGATTTGACAAAGCCAGCTGCATACATGAGTGTTTATTATTAGGCTATTCTTTTTCTATACTTGTAATAATAAGTAAAGAAGATAAATATTAAAATATACTTGTAAATAGTTGGATTTGAAAAAAATAGATAATTTAAGCTACCAAGGAAGTGGCTATCTAAAACCTAAGTTTCAAAGCTTGTCTTTGTGTTTACATAAGAAAAATACCTGGATGAGTTTTTTGAAACTAAGTATTAATAATTATAAATGAATAATAATGAAAATAGTTAATAAGATACATTTTGAAAAGTGTTTCTTACTCTTACATCCTGGAAGTGTAATGCTATTTTCCTCTAGACAGAGTTGTCTTACGAAATGACCATTTATATACTTAATTGTGTATTGTCTTCTGCTTTTATTTAAATATTTCATGAGCTTATCTAATCATCTCATCTGAACCAAACCAGAACCCTGATCATCCTTTTTAGTCTGGAGTTTTTCCTGTCAAACAGCACGCTGCTTTCCTATTCAATAAATGCTTAATGAGATGAAAAAATAATTATAATCTTAATGCATTAAGTACCCTTGTATAAGAAATCTAGGCACTCCTTTGAGCACAGCAGAATTATTTACCTATTAAAAAACTGATTTTTCTCTAGGGAGTAAGACAGGATAGTATTCTTTTCCCAGTATGCAGGTATCCCAGTTTGCAGAGCACTACAACAAACAAACAAACTGACTTGACTGTTTAATCCACAGTTTATAAAAATGCACATTCCATTCTTTCTGGAGAAGGCAGGTGACCTCCCAGCACAATGCAAAATGTTTTCCATCATGCTGTCTGGCATCCCCAGTTTTCATCAGGACAAACACCTTGTCCTTAATCTGTTCTATTTTGATTGACACTGTATTTCTCAAAGGCCAAAGTCAGACTTTAATATTCAGACCTGAGTACTCATTGAATTTTCAATGATGACAGGGAAAATAGGAGGATATAGGCAAATTTTTCAGCAATGTGGATGAAAGCAATCTTTATTTTTCTCTAATACTGAGTCCGGCTTTGAGGTTCTCATTCCCCCAGATATAAAGCCAAGCCTTTGTAGTGTGTTTTGTTCTATTTTTTTTTTCTTTTCTCTCTCTCTCCTTTTTTTTTTTTTTTTTTTTTTGATGTGAGTTGGCATCTCTCATGAAAAGATAAAGGCATCAATTAATTATACTACCAAACCTCAAGGATAAAAGCTATTATGAACAGGAGTTAGGCACACACATGGTATCAAGTAAAGGCCTGGAAACAGACTGCTGCCAAGGAAAACAGATGTCTGTCTCTTCTAAGCAACCCAAATTATGTGTATATTAGCTATTGCTAATCTCCTGATTGACTTAACAATGATCGTATTGATTAGCCAATTTGGGCTGAGGGCAATCATTGCCATTACCATCGTCACAATAAAATTTAAAAACCGTAACCAGCCAGTTGGTAACGAACAAGGACAATGAAAAGATAGCAAAGGAGACATCCCAAAAGAGAGAAGGATACATTGAATCCAGAAATGACAAAGGATCAGACCAGCTCTGTTTCTACCCTTTGCTGTAACGGCAAAAGTCCAGATGTGGGCAGAAGAGGAATTCCCCCACATAACAATGAGTAATAACAGCTAACTCACAATCATAGGATGCATGAGACAATGATGAATTGTATATTTCAAGCCTATAGAAGACAATCAAAATGGTCACTTTCTTCCTAATGAAATGTACTAGAAAATTCCGCTTGAGGTTTTGCATACTCTTTTTCCTGTTTTCCTGACATGGTTATAAATAAGAAAAAGTGCAGATGTTCAGATTCTCTTCTCTGTCGCATGACTGTGTTTCATCCTTTTATTAGGTTGTTCTTATTGTTCCTTTTATGTTGTTTTTAAACTCCTCTGCACATGCTGTCCTCAGGACCTTTGGTCTTTTCCTCTTTCTTTCTTTCTTTCTTTCTTTCTTCTCTCTCTCTGCCCCCCTCTTCCCACCCCCGCCCCTTCTCTTCTTTTCTGCATTTCTCGTTTCTCGGTATTGTTGGGAGAAGAGGGAGAGGAGAGTTAGGCATAGATCTTTAACCAGAACACAGAGGAGCAGGATGAAGAAAATAGTTCCTGTCTAGAAAAGAGAATGAAATAAGCCTGGTTTACGCTGTCTGTCTCCTCAGAGGCCAGTTCAGTCCTTGCTTACATTCATGCTAAGGGGATATATCTAAGAAAAGGTCGACTTGAAGGTTAAATACCTTGAGCATGACCAGGTTGGTTGTGTGCACAAAGAAAAAATTCTGAAGTCAGACTAGAAGTTCAGATTCACTTTTGAGAAGCAGAAGATCCAGTGTAATAAGTAATACCTGATATTGATACAAGATTAGATTCAAACTTTGACTTGTTAAAGAGCCGAGCTCTCTTGCTGCCCCTTCCCCAGAACTTGAGGAATGAACACATAAAGGGGTCCATTGGCTGAGTGAGGGACTGTGAAGTCATTTGAACTGTAGTGGGCTTTGTTTTGCTTTTCTTTTCTTTGTATTGGTTCCTCTGATAAAGCCCTATTAGCTTAAGAGTGAGACTCCAGCCTCTTTTCACTTTTTAAACTGAATTGCTTTACTCTTACGAAGGTCTTATGAGATTCACGGTTTCCACTAACAGTCAGGATAAATGATGTCCAAGTTCTTGGGCTTCACTACCCAGTGGTCCAAAGCTGTGTCCACAAAATACCAAACACCTAGCCAGATTCTGGATGTTGGTCTGCCTGATGCCAAACATCTGGATCATTGAAATCATCAGGATGTTTGGCATCAAGCAGACAAAGCATCTGGATGACTGCTTGAGTTTTTCACTTTTTAGCTGGATGTTTGGTGTCATGTAGACACAAGCTGAGGCTCTGACTTCATCTTGTAACAGCTCCCAGGCTGCCAGGCTGGCTCCAGATTCCTTTTATTGCAACTGACATTTTTATAAGAAAACTTTGCATTTTGTGTGATGTCTGTTGCTCTTATGCTCAGAAACAGATTCATTACTCAGGAAAAACAGCTCAAACCAACCCCCAAAGGCCCCATGCTTGAACAAGGTTTGGAAGAAGCCGGAGAACTTCAGAATCACTGCTATCTCTGTAAGTAAAATCATGACACGATTTTAGTGAGAGAGGATAACTGGAGAGAAGATCTTCTGAGTGGTAAAAATGCCAGACTCATTCTTCCAGCCCTCAATTTGGCTCACTCCCATTTCAGCCAAGAAATATTGTTTCCATGCTGGCAAAGGAGACGCTTCCTACATCATTGGATGCAGATTAATGACAAATGGCCAAACATTCCATAAAGCACACCAGTTATTCCACAAATGAAACAGTGGGGATAGTTTAGAAAACACTATTTTCTCTAGAAAGTCTGCAAATAACAGGCTTAACTTTACCTAGTTTCACAATCAAAGCGAGGGCTTATGTACTTCCCCACTTGGGAACGATTGTGCTCATGATGAAAGTAAATTGTCAACAGCTATTTACTGACCACCTTCTATGTGCCTGGCTGTCATGAACTGCCTGACTTCACATCCTTTCTCATACCTGCTCTTGCCAAGTGTACTCGTTACCTTCTCTGATGAGCTCATGTCTGCCCACTCATCATGAATAGCCCTGCTCTAAGGCACAAAAGGGTCCCTGGCCTTAGAAAGCTCTTGGCACAGGTTCAAACTCTACTCCTTCCTCTACCCCTCAATCTCTGATAGATAAGATCCCTTGCTTGGATCTGGACACCTCAATCTCTGGCCTGTGTGTTTAGTCTCCATTTGAGCTCCTCATCATTTATTTTTTTAGTCTTGGAGACATGATTCTTTATCTCTGGATAAATCTCCCCAACTCTGGATAACGCTTATTAGCTATTGGAATTACAGGATTTGCTGCTTCCTGCCTGTCTTAATAGCAACCACTCGTTGAAAACAGGATCTAGCACTGAACTGACCTTTTATTATACTACCTTATTAAATCCTCCCATGAGCTTGGTAGGATAAACTGCTATTTCATGGAGTAGAAATGGAGGTTTAGAGCAAATTAACAACTTGTCCTAGTTCACAAGGTAAAAACTAACAGAATCAGCTAAAATTCAAATCTGGAATTGACTTCAAAGCCCAGACACTACTGAATGGTAACCACTATTCAGTACTACCTCAGTTGGCTTTCTAGATGTGACCCACTGTCTGGCTGGCCCAAAGTGCATCCCCACCCTCAGCACTTTGACTTTTCTTTACCCAATTGACTTTACTTGACCGTATGCCTGACATGAATTCACTCTTTCATTTATTAGGACTACTCTGTAGCAGGAACTGTGTGTGGTGCTAAGAATAAAATGATGAACAAGATAAGACTCAGTTTCTGTCATCATGGGCAGACTGGCTTAGTGCCTAGTGGGAGAGACAGACAAGGAAAAAGGCAATCTCAATGCATTGCAATAAGTGCTGTGACACAGGGAACTATTTATAGTACTTAGTGACTCGATTCCCGCTCCTGAATCCTTCTGACTTTCCTGGAATTGGTCCCATCTGGTCCCTTTTTTCTCTCCTCAACTCAGTTGATGTTGAGTTCTCTGAGTCCCCTACCAGCAACCTCGCACCCATACTGAACTAAGGCAGATGGAAGGATGGAAGGCTGCCATCTGAGGGAACTTAGAATTGAGTTCTGTTCCCCAAATCTGGAACTCAATGATTCAGTCATAACTTTTGGGGTTCTATTGCTTCCTCTGGGCTCGATTTCAGCCTGGGAGGTGTAGGTTCTGGGGTTCCAGGTGTGAGCTGTCTTGTTGCTAGCATTTTCATCAGAGGTTCATAGAGTCTATGAGGGTTCAGCTGAAAGTCCCAAGTTTTGGGCTAAGTTATTTTCCTTAGTATTTTTTAGGTGTTCTCTAGGGGCTACAGCAGTCCTACATCACAGGGCAGGGGTTTGTTTTCTAGGCCTCTGCTACCTGGCAGGGGTCCTGAAACCTGTAGGCCACATGACTTCTGATTTAGACTGCTGTTCGTAGTCCTTTCCTGCCATGTTTCACCTCCTGGCAGGACCCTTCTCATGCCAAGGATTTACCTGAATCACATGTGAATTTGCAGCATGTGAATCTACATTGAGCTTGGGACCACCAAGATGCTCCATCCAGAATCACTTGCTATAGCCTGGTCAATTTTCCTTTGACCTTGTTTAACACTGGTAATTTTCTTGGAAACATTAAGACCTAAAGGGAAATGTAATCTCTCTCAGAACAGTGATCATATGTGTAAGTCAATGCTCAATAAATATTTGTTGAATAAATGAAAACAAAGTTAAAACAAGAACTGGTGCCAGCACTCAAGTAGCACAGATCCTCACACACGCTGGTCACTCAATAACTATTTGGTGATTTTAATCTGTTTGAATTGAATTGAACTACAATATATCTGGGGAGATAAGACATAGATATGAAACAATTAAAGAACAATAAAAGACAGCACTCTTTGGTGTTTCGGTATCATATCGACTGCTCTGTGGATAAAGGAGATAGCCCTAGGGATCAGAGTGGTCAGCAAAAAAATTATTGAAGGTGAATGACTTGAGGTGGACTTTGGGCTTTTCATGTTTAGCCAAAGGAACTTCGTAAGTAATTTTAGAGCAGATACATCATCCTCATTATATGTGTGTGTGTGTGTGTGTATATATATATATATATATATATAATTAAAGAGGTTTGAGAGGTTGTTTAAAAGGAATTTGTAAATAAAAGGATAATTTTGTTCAAATTTGGCAAATATTGATTACCTACTTTGTGCCATGCATTATTGCCAATAATTAGGCATATGAAATGGATAAGAAAGACATGGTGTCCCTTTTAGGGTACCACATTAGTGTTTCGGGGCTGTAAAAAAAATTAAAGAACAATGCAGTAAATTAAAAAAAAAACTATGTATTAACTGCTATAGGAACCCAGTGAATGAGTGCTCTAACCTGTCTTTCTGGGCATGGGAGGGGTGGGATGGCATCTGTAAGGAAATATTGTGGGCTCTAATCCTGAAAGATGACTTTCAGTTTACTGTGCTGGGGAATGAAAGTATCAGAGAAGAAACTGTGCGAGCAATAATTTGCCATGGGAAAGAACATGGTACTGGTGTTTCCACATATATTGATGTTGGACAGGAAGGTTAAGAACAGGCTGTGAAATGCCTCCAGTACCTTGCCAAAGGAGTGAGAGAGGGGCTTCTTGACTTTGTCCTGACTTATACTTTAGTTTATGGATTCTGGAGGCCTTTTCTCGCCACATCTCTTCTCTCCGCCTTAGCATCCAGACCTGTGTCGTGTCTGCTCTGTTCTTACTGTTTCAACTCATTCACGTGCAGGCGCCAGCTGTAGCAAAGTTCAAAAGTAGGGCTGTGGTCCCTCTCAGCGCTCCACAGGGATGCCTGTGGCTCAGGCCATCTCCAAGAATCCTTCCTTGTAGTTGGATTCTGCCTTTGTTTTCATGGGGGAAATCTAAACAGAAGATGCCAATGATCTTCTCTCAGAGTCAGAATAACTGGTTTTGCACATTCCTAATGATGTCCAGAAAAGATCAAAGCACTTTACTGCAAGGAAGGGACAGAGCAGAATATGGCTCTTCCACCACGGTGTTTATTCTGGCCCCTGACTCCACAAGCATTTATTTTCAAAGATGGAAAAGGATCAAAGCATGTCAGATATACCTCATATTCTATAGAGTTGCAAATGTGATGCTTTTCTCCAAAATATTAGGCAATTCTCCTTTCCATTTTGGCTAGGCAATGGTTTTTAAAATTTTTTTTCTTTTAGAAGTCAAAGTGGTCCGACAGAAAGCATCTCCAAATTCACTAAGCCGTGGAGAGTATCATCCTTTCTTCTGGCCCCATGACAATGTACTCCAAAGATCCCAGGTGCTTGTTTCTATTCTGAGAGTGGGCTCCAGTTTGGAGATTTGCACGGTCCATTAAATCACCTCTGTGTCCTGCTAAGCCTTCTTGCTATGAGCCTAGAGCACTCCACACGAGCATGAAGATGATGGAATACCCTGCCAGGAAAAACAGAGCCTAGAGTAAGCTCAACACGTCAGGTTTTCACCACTCCGTGGCATTTTAAGGGACATGGTACATGTTAGGGACCAGGCTGGGATTTCTGCTTAACTCTCTGCAGGCCAGACTGTGTCATGCAGTTCATTCAGCTTGGCCCAGTGTTGTTTATAAAATGGCACTCTCCTCTTGCAGATTTTTATTTAAAAGAAAAAAAGGAAAAAACCTTTTCCTTTTATATTAACTTCTTTTTACTTCATATCTTCCAACTTCTAGATGGCACAACCAGATTTCTAGTCTCACTTGACTACTTACCAAATGCTTCTCAAACTTCAGTGCATAGAAACTTGGGGGATTTTGTTAAAGAACAACTGATTCATGAGATTGAGGTGGACCTGAGATTCTGCATTTTTACTAAGTTCTCAGGTGATGATGACGCTGTAGTTCCCAGGACTGCATTAGGGGTAGCACAACTATTGAATATTTAGCTCCTTCTATGGGCCAGGTGTTAGGAGAAGTGGTAAGCACACAGCAGAGAGAAGACACAGGTGTGCTTTACATTCTTGTAGCTAGTGTACAATCCCAACTAGTTAATTAGTAAAACCCGTTTTGTTCTTGATTGAGAATCATAAGTAACCTAACGTTGGACTCTTTCATTTATTTTTTTCTATAGATTATTGATTTATTTATAAGCAGAGTCTTCTAACTTTCAGAAAATATAAAAACAAAAACATTGACTGTGATTTCCCAAGCTTTATTCCCCCTTTGGAGTAAGTGAAACATATAGTGACTTATTCCTAAAGGAAACATATAGTGACTTATTCCTAAAGGTGCTTTCCAATCTTTTTCAACTCATGACATAATAGAAAAATATAAAGTTGGTGTGTCACTCAAGCTGCTTGCCTCTAGAGTGGCTGCTGGCTATTGGAAAGCAACTGGCCTAGGGGCTGTCTGGTGGAGAAACTTGGTATGACAGTAACTCCATTACTCAGCCCCCTGACTGGCAAGCTCCACTTTTTGCTATAGCTCCTCAGTTTCAGAAATTCATCTGTAACAATATAAATGCCATGGGAAGATAACAGCAAAGTCACTAGCAGCTAAGAGTTTAGTGTGGAGTCATTGAGAGCTAATCCAAGCAAAGAAAGAACCTGGGTATGACCTAGAAGGTGGCAAGGAACAAACGGAGAGGCAGAGCACAGGGCAAGAGTAAGGGGATGGTGGAAAGTAACTGAAGGTGGATGCACCTTCTTCAAGTTTTGCCAAAGGTCCGCTTGTTTCAGCATTGATCACACTTGTTCCAAATATTTCCCCTTCTCCCAGCATATATTGTGAAACTACGCGAAAACCAAATAATAAAAAATAAAGAGGTAAGAAACATAGGCAGGTATCTGTCTTTGCAGAGAATTTTTTTCCCTCAGCGTGTCGAAAGGCAATGACTTTTAAAAAATTTCTGTGAAGTGTTTCTATGATAAAGAATTAGCACCCAAGCCTATGTCAAAGAATAATCCCTTCCTATAACATGTTTCATTCCTCATAGACAAGAGCCAGCAAATATTTTTTATAAAAGGCCAGACAGTAAATATTTTAAGCTCTGTGGTCCATACACTATCTAGTCAGTTTCTTTAGTATCCACAGATAGTGCATAAACAAATGGTTATGGATGTGGTCTAATAAAACCTTATTTACAAAATCAGGTGGTAGGCTTGATTTAGTCCACAGGCTGTAGTCTTAGACCGCTGTTATGAACAAAACCCAGTATGTCAATCAACCAAAAATAAATGTTGAATGTGGAAAAGAACAGAACAAATCTACTTACAGGACAAGGTAGACAATCACAGAGGTGTGAGAACAGATCCCTCTCGAGCACCAGATGCCAAACACATACCACCCAGGGCTTCTGGAAAGTGATAGTACCCCTGTCAAAATGCCCAGGAGTAGGCAATAAGTGGGAAAATTGAGACTTAGTTCAGGTAAAGGTTCTATGAAATAATCCTTCTATGTCAACTTGGTAATAGATTTGAAACATTGCTACTTTGCATAAGTTCTTGCATTTCTTCAGAAGTTTCTCACCAGCCCTTTTGCCAGATCAGTTGTCATATATGAGATAACACAGAGAAGCAGTAGTCTGCAGACTTACTGCAGAGTTGGTATAGGTTGTATTTTCATGTTTTATTAAAATTCTTTTTTGACCACATACCAATTCCTCTCTGTCTTTGAGCCTATGAGACTATGCTAATTTGGATGTCTGTGGTTTATGAAGTGGGGCCATCTAGCAGTTCAAACTGTACTCTCTAAGTTTCTTAAAAGAGGCCAGATATAGACTCCAAACACTGTGATCTCAAAATACAACAGAGAGAAAGGCGAATTTTTTAGGACCGTGAAATGCACATGCACATTTATTGTACATGTTATTCAAATATGTACATATTTAGAAGTCCAATTTTTCTTCTTGTGTGGCCCTACCTACATTAACTATTAAACTGTATTTTAAATGTAAATTAAAGGTATCTAAACATAAGCATGTTAATTGCACAAGTAACAATTTACTTCACTCAATTATGTTTCTGTTTTTGTTTTGTTTTTACAGGAAGTGAAATCCCTGCCACCAGATAGAACAGTAGGTAAGACTGGGATTTCTTGTTTCTAATAAGTGTGTTGTGCACATTACGCCTTTTAACATTTATCCTAAATCAACCCTTTAATCTAGGAGTCTTTGATCCTTGTTCCTTTCTAGAGTCTTCAATACCAGAACTTCCCCCGAGTTATTCTTGTGTAAATCGATATCATGGATGTTAGGAGGCCATAAATGAACAATGCCACATCGAGTATTTATAACAACAGCGATTATTAACTTAATTACCTTTTATCCTTTTGAAATATCTGAAGAAGAATTATGACCTCTGGGACACCAGCAGCAGTCACCTAATCTATTTCTTAAGTCATAGCAGCAACGTCTCCAGCAGGCAACCGTGCGTGGTCTGGCTTATTGCAATAACTGTCGATGTACTTAGCAGAGTCTTCTGTCATGGAATTCTAAAAGCAGAGAGCTGATTTCAGGAGCTTTGAATTTTCTTAAAAAATAAAATTTCAAAATTAAATTTGGGGACCAATGTGGAAGTGTTAAGTTTTTATTTTGCCAAGTGAGGACAATTAACAAAATCTTCCATCTATCCCTCCATCAAGTCAGAAAAAGGGCACCTGAACACCAAAATATTAAGTAGGAACAAATACCGAACTGAAGAACAGACCTTTATGAAAAACTCACTACATTATTTTTATTGCATTTTTTCCCATTTTCATGTAGATTGAGAGGCAAACGCATAAATGGTAAAGAAGACAGAGGGAATTAGGAAACCTTAAATCTTAAATAGAATTAGAAGAGTTATTTTCTGTGTTTAGATTAAATAATTTGGAACTATTCCTTTACAGTAAGTGGAATTAAAAGAATAAGAGATTTAAGAGTTAAAAACATCTTCCTCTTAAGCACTGTAATTCTATGCAACATGTTCATTCAATAGTATATCATCCCTGGAGTTACAATGTGGGGAAATTTATATCAAAATTTTCTAAACTTTTCAGGTGGTCAGATGAAAGCCATTATTCAAGAGAGCTATTAATATGTTTATTTTAATAGGTAGTGATAATAATAACCATATACAAATATTAAAGAATAGCATTCCTTCTATATAAAGCAATATTTCCTGGTAAGTCTATTTTAAAAACATTTTGGATGGAAAATTACCATATCCCACACAACAAAAAATTTGCAGAAGATGTTTTCAGCTCCTTTCCTATCCAATTCTCATTTCCTGTCCATTGGTCTCAGGGGTATAAAGTCAAGCAAAATTTCAAAAGCCTTTGGAAAAAAAAAAGCACTCTTAGTCTCTTTGTCTCTCTGTCTCTGTCTGTCTCTGTTTCTGTCTCTGTCTCTGTCTCTCTCTCTCTCTCTATTTGGGAGGTAGAACGACAATAAAATTGAAGCATATGAAAACTGTCTCTTTTTTCCCCTGCAATTTGCTTGTCTCTTCCATAGGCTCACACACACACACATGCTTTAGCTTTGTGAGTTTCCCTGATTGATAATGTGTTGCAAAGAGGGAACCCAGCGGAAGTCTTCCCTGAAGGAGCATAAATGGCTTGGGGGACACCAAAGCGATCTTATCATCAGGCTTATCAAAAAGCTGCTATAAATATCAACACTTAATCCATAGTAAGAATCATGGCGGATGCTAACTGGGGCTTGGACTGGGTATGATCCAGGGGTTCGATACTATCTAGCGTTGGAGGGTTAGACTGAGATAACGCCACACAGTGGAGCTGGAGAGTAGAAATGGGTGGGAGAAGCCTGAGTTATGAGTCAGTGTACGGTCAGACACAACAGTGAGCACTGCTGTATGGACGGGCTTATGCAAAGAGAGAAGGGATCATTAAAAAGTGAAATCCTTGCATCATGAGATTCTACAGCAATACAGGAAATCAACATTAGGATCTTGTGGTTTCCTGCAGATGAGGAATCTAAGAGAACATAAAAATAAGCACATGTTTTAACTATCAGTGGAGATGTTACCCAAAGATTTCTCACTCTATAAGTGTCAGAGACAAACATATGTGAGATAAAACAGCAGGTCAGAGACTAGTAATTCTAGAAGATAGAAATAGGCTGTGTATAAAATATTCGTTGGAAACATGGATGGTAACCTGGCAGGAGGACAGCTCGTATCCACCGAGAAATGATTCTGTTCAGGGCACTGTGAGAAAGACTCTATAAAGTTAGTAAATCTGTGCTTCTCAAAGAGGACAGGGTAGATTAAAAAGGAAATCAGTTATCGGTAGCTGTTTGCTGTTATTCCCACTGGTGAATTTATTGCCTTTGTTATGCATTCCAGATGATTAATATCAATAGATTGTCTTCTGGTTATTAGAAAGAATAAAAGAATAAATACTGCAAAAGGATAAACAACAGACAGATATTTTGAAATGACCCAGATTTGGAAAGTCCTAATACTTTGCCAAACTTGCAACATTTTCCTCGCCACAGAATGACTCCTCTGAGAACAAAGTAATTGCTGACTTCAAAGATCTCTGAGGAAGTTCAGTGGATGGAAAGAATTTGGCTAGCAACTGGATGAATCAAATCTAGAGTTTTTCTACCACTGGTGCATGTGCATGTGTATATATGTATGTAAAGCACATGAATATTTTTACAAAATTTAACTCATTACCTGAAATATTTCTCAAAGTAAAAAATTCACTGGAGAATGGTAATGCTACCTCTGGCTTGTTCTATACCTGGACTTCTACTCCTAGACAATGTTAATTACAGACACCAGTTGTTCCCAAACCTAGCTGGGCCTCAGAATCATATGGAGAGCTTTCGAAGTATATATTCTTGAGTACTACCACAGTCCTACTCAATTAGGGTCTCTAGGGGGTGGAGCTGGCGTATATGTGTATATATATTTATACAAGCGATGCTGATACAAATTTGGGTGTATTCTTATATTTAATTCAGGATGGTAGCGAATTTTGTGAACCACTCATCGAAACAGCTCAACTGACACTAGGTTAGGTGCTGTTATTTGTTCCTACTGAAGTTATTCCTTTAATAACAACAGATTCGGACCCGGCAAGGGCTTAAGCTTTAACGGATTGACCTCTCCACACTGGCACAGGTACCCCGCTTTGCATTCTTACCTTTCAAAGAACATGCTCCATCATGAAATTCTACAAGAACCTGCCAACCTGGCTTTGAATCTGCCTGTCTGATGGGACTTAAATCCCTCAAATGGATCTAGGGAACATACCTTCAGCAAGATGCCAATGTGGATTCCAAACAAGCGATTTAAACCTAGAAATTCACCCAAAAATGCCACATGAAAGGTTATAAATTAGCTCTTGATTCCATTGAAACTTTTGCTTTTAGTCTTCTATGTTTACACAGTCTCTAGGTTTTAAAACTCTCCTGCTATAAAAGCTTATCAGGCTATTCAAGGTCTCCATTGGACAGGACTGCATGCAAGAGACAAGGGCACCAGGCTTCCAGCTAAAAGTCCTGAGATCATGGCTGCTTGAAATTTTTAAGCCACTAAGTCACTGGAAGACAGTCCACTTCAATTACTAATTTTTTTTCTTGAAAATTATTTTGGTGAATCAGTTTTCACCAGCATCTGATCTGTTGAGTTTGTGAATCTGGCAAAATAGAGCAAGGCATTTTTGAGACCTCAGCATTCATTCCTTTCCTGAGGAGACAGGGAAATGTGCACTTGTTCTCCTCTCTGGGGAAATGGCCTCCTTGTGAGTCAAAAATTCTGTGCTCTTGGCCAGGTCAGCTTCAGAGACACTGCCTTTCTGCTTCCTAGTCCAGTCTTCTCTTTCTTTTTGGGTTTAAGTATTCTGGAAGTTGGGAAGAATGAATACATTATTGCATTATTCATTGACCAATTCACCTCAACGCTTATTTCTCATTGCTCTGTGCCAAGCACTTTGAGGGATACGAGGAGAGAATAAATTATATATAATTTCTAATGCAAAGTAGACAGTGATTGAAGCATGAAGGAAGAACACAAAAATTGCCATGTGAGCTTTGTGGTCAGAGCTTATATATTAAGGAAGAGAATATTGTGGTAGAATGTTCCTTCTCTTTCCCTTCCTATTTCCAGTCTGTAACCCTATAACTTAACTCCTGAAATGCCTTTGAGGTGTTGTGTCTCAGGATTCTCTGTTAAAATGTCAGCATTCATGAAGTCGAGGAAGACTGAGGCTAGCTTTTCAGTAGAACACCTTAGATCACCTGGGGAGCTTGCTGAACATGAAGATTCCTGCTTGTACCACAGAGATTCAGATTCACAGTACTGAGCTGAGTCCCTCATGTTGTCTCCAGGTGCATGTGCAAAATTCTCCCAGGAGTTAAGGCAATATCTTTCCATTGAGATAATTAACTCTTTAAGAGTCAGAACCCTGACTTAAACTTATTTTACATTTCCCAAAACCCTAATCCACAAGAAGGTAGGAAGGAATGTAAGAGTTGAGCACCTAATTGCACCCACTTTATGGCATTTAATTCTCACTGCCACCAATTTCACAGATGTGAAGACACACTGAGGAAAAGATCAAGTGATTGACCTGAAGTCAAAGGTGGTAAGTGGGAGAACCTGGCTCTGGACTCGGAGCTCCTGACTCCAGACCCGGTGCTGTCCCCATGTTAACTCACAGTGCACATAGTAGTTATTCTATGTGCTGTTGAATGGAATTGAATCAGTGACAAAGTAGTGCTTTCAGAGCACTGGTGAAGTTCTCAGCTCTGATAGAAGATTCATCTACTTCTCTTTGCAATTCTATTAGTTTTTCCATGAGCACCAGTGAAGAAAGCTGTACTTCTGGCTCCTTTCCCTGGGGAAAGGAGCCAGAAGTACATTAAGCTGCACAGGTGACACATGCAGCTAGACGAAGCCTGTGGCAAATGGTGGGGTGTTTGAGCCCCACCTGGCCCTGCCACCACATCTTTTCCCTTCTCAATTTTGTAATTCTAACAATGGCTGGGTAGAGGTGCAATGGGCTATTGGCAAAAGATCTTTTTCCAGCCCTACCCTTTGAGACAGAGAAAGGGAAAAGCCACCTTTTGAGGTTCTGCTTTTTCCCCCCCTCAAAGTCACCTTTACTTGTAATGATTTCATGAGCAGAGCTCACACTCTGCCTGAAAAAGTTACACCATCCAGAAAAGGAACAATGACTAACTCAGGTCGCTGAGAATTTGTACCTGTAGTCATGGTAGAATTTTCTGCAGTACGTACCTATAACACAGTTTTCTTTTGAGATATTAAAAATCACTTTTATCTTTCATTTGATGTAACTTTAAAGGACACTTTTATAACAGTCTATAAATCAACTACAGTAGAAAGAATATGAATTGAATATTAGACAGCCAACGTTGACTAATGTCTACAAGGAGAGTTGTGGTTTCAGGTTTTCAGATGAAAAGTCTTCTATCAATTTAAATTCTTCTTCTCATCAGATATTTTCTGTATTCTGAGATAAAACTGTTTATAAGCTTTATTTCCCCTTCATGGTTCAAAGCCTTAATGTTGATTATTTAGACCTTTTGGCTTTCTTCTTCAGTGCTGTGATTCACTGGTTTCCTGTCTTTTCACTATACAGGGTCTGGTTTTCCCATTGACAGTCTGCCATATAGTCTAAGCAATAAGAATTAGCCTGAAGTAATCTGGGGCTCAGACAGTGGCTCCCTGACTTGTTTGGGTCTACAGGGAGATGGCCACGACCAAACAAAACAACAGGGAAAAGAAAAAGCTACCAGGTCCTCCTGTGTTTGGACAGCCCAGATGTTATTTACAGCTTTGTTTACGAAGTATTTTCTTGACCCTGCTGGCTAGGATCCACACACTTTGTCATTTTAAAGTACACACGTCCTGTCACATGGTGACGATGTGCCCTGAACAAGTAAACAGGCTGGGAGACTATTATAAGGGTAGAAAAATCTAACAACACTGGGTGCTTCCGCTCCACTTCCAAAAAAGATGAAGGAAAGCATAGAGGAAGAGAACTGAAAACTCTTTCATTTTTAGATTTTCAAATACCCATAACCAACACAGCCATATTGCAATTCCTAGATGTTCAAGGTAGTATGAATAAAGCCATTGGATAGTTCACAAGCCCAACTCTCAAGGCCCTCAAGCTCCCAGCCTAGTAAGAGGCAGATATTAATACGCACAGCAAACCACATACAACCAGAAGGCGCAGCTGCTGTAACACTTGGAAGGGGTACAAGTATTTCTCCTAGAGTTATTTAAAATACTGAGAATGTAGGGAATATCACATCCCCAAATTAAGAGAAGGATTAACTAAATAAGTCTGTCCCTACAATGGAGGGCTTTGCTGCCCTGTTCACTTCCATCACTATCAGACTGATCCAGTCTCCCACTGTTCTGATCAGTTCCTGACCTCTCCATCATGCTGTTGTCAACAGAATATTCTGCACACCTTGTTCAGAAGTTATGCTCTGAACATTCTCATTCTATCAGAAAATTGAACATTCCCTGAGGATGGTGAAGCCCACAGGTCACTCTTAAGGGCAGGCTGCTACGTTCTCATGCGCCAGTACTCCCAGCACCTGGAGGTGGGTAGGTATCTTCCTTGCTCTTCCCTCAAAATCTCCAGTTCTTTTCATGCTCAGATGTTATAAGAAACCAGCTGATATCCATCTCTACTGAGGTAATTATCTGAGAATCGAGGTAATTAATTGGTCAGTCTTTCTCACTCACTAAGGATAGTGGCACATGATTTACTACCTTTCTGTCTGGCACCATCCTTGGAGATATTGCCACCCCCATAGGTGATTTAGTTAACATGGTCTCCTGATGGTTCCTTGATATCTTATGTTCTTTTGCTTCACACTTCTGCCAAACCCTCCCATGGTTATGCTCTAGAATTTAACATTATCAATTAATGCTCTGCCTCCAAAACTTCAAGCTTCCCACCCTCTGTCCTCCACCTCCTGTTTTCCAAACCAGTTATCGTAGTACCCTTATTCCATTTTTCTGACCACACAGGGCCCACCAATCCATTTACCTAACCATTTTTCCATGCCTATTATCCACCCCACTATTTCTACAATGTCTCTTTTCCTACTAGACCCTATGTTTCATTGCGATAATCACTTCTTTGCATATGCCCTCAACCCCTGCAGTGAGTTGAATAGTGTCTGCCTCAAATTCATGCCCACACAGAACCTTAGTATATGAATATGACCTTATTTGGAAATAGGTCTTCACAGATGTAATTAGTTAAGATGAGGACATACTAGATTAGGGTGGGCCCTAAATCCAATGACTGGTGCTCTTATAAAAAAAGAGAGAAGGACACACAGAGACATAGACACAGGGAAGAACGCCAGATGAAAATGGAGTTAGAGAATGGAGTTATACTGCTACGGCCAAGGAACAGCAAGAATTACTAGAAACCACCAGAAGCTGGGAGAAGAGCCTGGGACAGTATCTTCAAGGCCTCTAGAACACTGGTCCCCAACTTTTTGGCACCAGGGACCTGGGCTCCTATGAGAATCTAATGCCTGATGATCTGAGTTGGAGCTGAGGTGGTGATGCTAGCTCTGGGGAATGGCTGCAAATACAGATGGAGCTCTGCTTACTTGCCCACCACTCACCTCCTGCAGTGTGGTCCCCATTCCTGACAAGTTGTGGACCTGTAAGGTCCTCTGCCTGTGATTGGGGACCCCTGTCCTAAAAGAAACCAGTCTTGCTGACACCTTGATTTCAGACCTCTGGCCTCCTGAATCATGAGAGAGTAAATTTTTATTGTTTTAAGCTACCTAGTTTGTGGTAATATTTTTACAGCTGCCATTAGAAACTAATAGGACCCTCTCTGTATCCCAGTTATATACATACAGCAACAATTTCAACACTAACTAAACTCGGTTCTCCACTTTCTCTGTGCCTGCACCCAACTGGCAGACTCTGGGTGAAAGAAAACTCACAACTGTGCTAACTGGTCTCACTTTACAATTTTGACCACAGATTTTATAGTCTCATAACATTTCCTGGTTATTCAACTACAGTTTGTAGTGTATTCCTTCTATTGTCTGGCGCAAGTATTTCATACATTCTTTTCTCCTCCAAGCTGGTGACTCTAAGAAAACAGAAGTGACGGGAAGAAAAATAATTATACTTCCTTCCATCAAATCTACTAACTAACCTGCAAATGTATACATATTTTCTACTTTTCTTCCTGTTTCATTCATTTAATATATAACAAGTACTTATTAAATGGGTACTATGTTCCAGGCAAAGTAATAAATTCTGGGGACAAAAAACAAAGTCCCTTTCCCTTTGGTGATTACATTCTTGGGTAAAAGGCAAATAATAAATCAATAAACACATATTCAATACAATATTAGACATGAAACATGTTACGAAGGAAAGCAAAGTAGATTGAAAGCAAAACTATGATCAGGAGTTAGGCTACAGTTTTCGGGAGGGTGTTCAGGAAAGCTATTTCTGATTAGGTCTGAAAAGAGATATGAATTAACCAAGGGAGGGATGAACTGTCTGTGCTTCTTTCTAAGGCTAATACCTTGTGTTCTAGGTCCCATCCTACCTGTCCTACTTGGAAACTATTCTCCCCCAATTTTGACCTGCATATCCCTTGCATTATTAATATCTTCTTCTTTGCTGGGCCATACCCAGTGGTATACAAACATGGTGTAATATCTGCCATCTTAAAATTAAAAAATGCTCCTGTAATCCACATCCATATTACTTTTCTCTCCTTTATTCTAAAACACCCTCCAGAAGTTTTAATATTAACTCTCACCTCAAAACGCTTCAACCGTATTTTCATTCCTACCAGAGAATCCCATCTTGTCAAGTGCAATGGTCAATTTTTAACCTTTATCTTATTTGATTTCTTAGCAGTGTTTGAAGCAGTTGATCACAAACCCTCTTTTAAAAATCTTTTTCTTCAGTCATTTCACAGATATCCCAACCTCCATATCTTCCTGTACCTTCACTGAACTCTCATTTTCAGTTTTTAAGTGTCTAAATGTTGGAACATCCCAGGGTTTAATCCTCAGAGCTTTTTGCCTCTGTATCTACACTCATGCATTAGGCAACCTCATCCAGTCTCACTGCTCTAAAAACCATCCACATACTACTGACCAAGATTTTATCTGCTGGCCCTCATCTCCTATTCATCAGTTCTATCAATAGTCATACCAAATTTAATGTGTACAAAACCAAACTTGATTTCCTCACCTAATGAGTTCAGTGCTTTCCTGCTCTTCCCCATCTCATGTACTCGAAATGTTAAATATTCATTCTCCTGTACATCTTTGTCTTTCTATATTCAAATCTAGCACCGAATCCTGTGAATATTACTTTCAAATCATGCCCTCTTTTTAGCACCTCTACAACTGCCGTTCTCACCCAAATCTCTATCTTCTCTCTCTAGGTTGGCAATAAACTTCCTAAGTGGTTTCCACTAGCCCACCCAGGTTGCTCTACTTCAATTGTTTATCCTCCATATATTATCTACAGTGGTTTTATTAAAACGTGAACCAGATGATGCCACCCCCTGCACAAAATGCTCCAGTGACTTTCCATTATATTTAGAATAAAATCCCAAATCCATATTATGATGCAAGAGGCCCTACATGATCTGCCCCGCCCCCCCAGGTCTCTCCAATCTCAACTTACACCACTCTGCTCTAGCCATCCTCAGCTTCCTGATGGTTTCTACCAGAATAAGTGTGTTTCTAACCCAAGGTCTTGCACTTGTACTTCTCTGCTAGGGAGGCTTATCTCCTTGGTTATCTACATAGCTTATTCTCTCATTTTATTTAGACTTTGTTCAAATTATTTCCTCTTCCAAGAGGGCTTATCTGACCAAATTATTTAAAATAGCACTGCATCTATATCCTATCTAATTATTTCCTGTCTCCTGACCTGCTTTATTTTTCTTCGTGGTATTTATTTGCACCTGTTATATCTATTTACTTGCTAGTTTATTATCTCTCTTACTAAAATATAAATATCAAAGGGTAGGGAGTTTGTCTTATACACTATTTTAACTCTAGAATCTAGAACATGGTAGTAATTGGACAAATATTGGTCAAAGAGATGGCATTCTAATCTAGATGTGTCTGATTCCAAAGTCCCAGGATATAAAATCTCAACCATATAAATGTTTATTCTTATTTATGATGGAAAAAAGGCTGGCAACATTTCCAGCAGTATGCTGGAGTAGATACACTAGATGACACTCCTGATTAAAACAAATTCTTGGATAGAATAAAAATGCTTCAATGAACTGGCACAAAAGTTAGGAATTCACCAAGCGCATAAAGGAAACCAGAAACCCTGAGAGGTAAACAAACGCCAAAGGTGGGTTCCAACCTGAGGAATTCTGATGAAACCTGGGAACATAGAGCTTTTTATCTGACTACTACTTGGGGTTGAGGGAATAAAAGATGGATTTCGCCAAGGTGGGAAATCCTTGCATAAAGTTGGGAGTATCTCAAATGGTTGCATCCCCTATAAAAGGGTGCATAAGAAATAAACTCATTGTACAGGAGAGGTACAAAATAACCTGCTGTCTAACCTTTAGTTCTGGAAAGGAGGGAAAAAAAATTCTCATTGAGAATCCAAATCATATTATAAAAAGATTAGCTTTTAGAATTCATACTTTCAAGCTGAGAATTTAATTTAAATAGTTTCCAGTTGGTAGCACTACTATGTAATTGGCAGAAGTAGATACAAATCTACTCTTGAAAATTAGAAGTTCAATCCAAGCCTCAAAGGATGCTTACAGAAAAAAAAGTTTAGAAAAATGAGTGACACACAGTCACAAATCACAAAACACACTAAAAAAAATAACATAAAGGAACATTTCAAAGAGCAGATATTGGCACCAGATTCTGAAAGATAACCAGTTTTATCTATTCGTTACTGAATACAAACCCTACTTACCTGAAGAAATAAAAGAGAAGTTGAAAATGTGACTAGAGAACAAATGAACAATCTTTTAAAAACACCAAATGTCTAGAAATTATAAAAGGTAATACCTCAAAATAAATTTTGGTTGATCACTTCATAAGAAGATTGAATACATTTGAATAGAGAATTACTGAAGATGGAACTGTAGTCCGGAGGGCTGTGGGTAAATTGCTGAGCCAGCAGGCTCATTCAAGGAGGTGATGGAGAAGTAGGAAGCCGTCACCGAGGGCACGCTAGTGGGCTCTGCGGAAGCTGAGACTACCAGATCTCAAGTTGCCCCAGTGGCAGGCTAAGCATGGAGGCCATCTGGATAAATGCTTCCAGATAATAACAGGCAGCTCTGAAAAACAGCAGATACTATCAGCATTGACCACAGGACCAGCACGAGACCAAGATGGCCTTTCCTTTAAACCCTACAATGACATATAAATCACTCATCTCCCTTCACACACTTGGACATCCTCTCAAGGGGCAACGGGCTCTCTGAAGGTTCAAACATTTGTATCAAAATGAGATACTGTTATCTGACATCTTAAAATTTAGCAAATTATAGTCATATGAAGTTATCCTGAAAATTTAGTTAATTTTTATTCACAAAGTGGTTGGGATTGTGAGTAAAATTATATTGTATATTAGTTATAAACAAAATTAGAAGCTACATTTTCTTGGTACATCTGAATATTTGACATCACTACATTTGAATAATTTTTCATTTAAACTGGCTAAAATCTCATCTAATTACATTCAGATCTAGTCAGTTTTATTCCTTGTCAATTTATAATATTGATTGGAAGATAAAACTAAAGATATAAGGGGAAATTATTTTATCACAAGTTTCATTGTTTCAATACAGATGATTCTAAGGCAAGTTTAACGCAGCACTCACATCGTCTGTTAAGTGACCGGTTGTTTGAATCTTTGTGCCTCGTCCAGGGACCTGGCTTTGGCAAACCGTTTAAGTAATTCTACAATTTTGATGGGGAGAAGACAGAGACAGAACTAGAGGATGTTTCTCATTTCTGCTCACGTGGAAAATTCCTGGCACCTAGATATCAGAGAGCACAGGGCATTGGGGGTGGGTCTGGAGTTAGTGTTGAACTAGTGCAGCCCCCAAATGCCCTGTTGGTCATTACATCTGCTGCTTCAGGGCAATGATTTTGTATGGATATAAAGACAACTTACTGGCAGTGAAAAGAAGCGTCTCTCCACACCAAATCTGCATCCATAGTACATGTGAGAGCCCACAAATGTCTGAAGACAGACGCTGACATTGAGGTGCCAAGTCATGATCCAATGAGTGTGATGTCATTATCCATCTCATTGAGGTTTTGCTGACTCGTTGAGGCTACCAGTCTTGTAGTCCTGGCTGGTTCAATGGCTGAAGGCTGATTAAGATGAATTGCTCCAAAAGAATACAGCAAATCATTCTCAACAGTAGAGGGTTATGATGAGAGGGAACAAAATTTTCTTTCTGGCATGGTTCAGTGGTTACATGCTGGGAGGGAGGAGAGATCAGGTAAGAATGTATCATTTTAGCTCAAATGGCGCATACTACTCTCAGTCTTGCATCAGGAAAAATGGCTTACAGAAGAATTCAGGACTAGCAGGTCAGAATCTCAGAAACTCAGACTGAGAGACATGGTAGATATTACTAAATCTAGCTTCTCTCTTGCAGTTCAGACCGGCTCCTGACTTCATGCCCTCTGTCTCATGTAGAACTTTTCCTCTACCAGCCCTGCCATGACTGGGAGGCCCACACCCTCAGAAGGTGACACGTTCTTTTCTGAACCAAGGACTGTCTTTCTTGTAAGGAAGTCCAATACTTGCTTCATGTGGTTTACATCCAGCTTGACTGCTAGTATCGCCCAGGGCAAGTTTTTGTCCTTATCCAAAGAGCGTTCTTGCCTTCACCAGTATTACTTTTCCTATGTTCAATTGCTATCTCTGTTGACTTTGAATATAACCTGTCTGAATTCTGCTAACACGCTACCAAAATTAGCATGCTTTCATTGCTTTGGTATTTCATCTGTACTTTGTTAACGTCCATTATAAATGCCACCTCTCTTTTTAAACTATCTCTAAAAATGATACTAAAACATTGAAAATGTTTCAAAATATTTATAATTAACTTTAGTCTGATTCGATGCAAACTTAATGTTAAATTCACCATGAGCTATAAGAAATAATGAACAAAATAATTAAAATTGCAAATACTGAAACTTACATGATATAACTGAAGACAAGGAAGATGAGCTCCTTCTTTTCTTCCCTTAAAAAGAGATCTGACAATTTCTTTCACCTTTGAGTTAATGACTTAGTCTGTTCAACTTTTTTAATAGTTCTAAAATTTATTTCTACCTCTGCATTCTTATCACCACTCCTAGTTAAGATTTCGTCAATTTTTCCTGTAGTTTTATGAAATTAAAAAGAAAGTGGAGGGAAAGAGATCAGTAATTGGAGGCTTGCTATGTATTGGTCAGCTTGTCATAGGAGGATTTAGAAATGCATAAGACACAGTCCTTGTCCTAAAAGAGCTCATAGTCTACGGGGGAGACAGGAAGCAACAAATAATTATATTAAATTGCGATTAGCAAGATGGTAGCAACAATATGGCACAGCATTAGTGTTTAGGAAGGAGCGATTAACTTCTGTGCAGGGGTGTTAGAAAATGCTTTCCAAAAGTGACTTCTGAGGACTTTTAAGGGAGTAGCAGAAGGCATCCTGGAAAGAAGGAACAGCAGACCCCTGGCCTGCTGTGAATAATCTGGCCTCTGCCTACCTTCTCCATCCTCGACTTCACACTCGAGGGTTCAGGCCCTATCAAAATGCATATGGTTTCCTCAAACATTCCATGTGGTTTTATGTCTTTCTACTTTTATGTGTGTTGTTCCTTTTATTTCCTACCTTTATCCTGTGATGATAACCAGGGAAGATTTTTGAGCACAGAAGAAACATGATCAAATTTTGTTTTAGAAATATTATTTTTGTGACTCTGTTGAGCCTGAACTGAGGTAGAAAAAGACTATGGTTAGAGAAACTAATTACAGTACTGCAGCAAGTTAAGAAGACCCTAAACTAAGGCAGTTGCAGTCTAAGGACAAAATAGATATGAGATGTTAAAAAGGTGGGCCCAAAACTACATGAGGATACGTTGAGTGGGATTTGTAGGGAGAAGAAGTAATAGAGTGTAGTGAGAAGAATCTACGATGCCTCTTAGGTTTCTGCCTTTAGACATTGGTTATTTGGTTTGGCATTGCTACCAGGCAAGGTAGGGAATACAGAAAGAAGAGCACATTTGGAGGGGAGACTTATTTCGTCTTGGACTTAAGTGTCATGTGAATCTTTTGGGAGGAGATGACAGTAGGCAGCTATATTTGAGGCTAGATTTCAGGAAAGAAGTCTGGACTGGGGATTCATATTGAGAGGTGTTTCATCAAATACGGGATAGTTAAAATACAGAAATGCATTTAAAAAGTGGACAAAATATAGGTGAAACTCATGATTGACTTCTAAAGGGAGAAACTCACTGGGGTCACTGCGATGATAGGATTTGTTCTTAGAGTAGCCCCCCTGGACAGAATGTTACAGTTCCCAAAATAAAATGGATGTCAATTTCTCCAACCTGATGCGACTGACAATGACCCATCTATCACAGAGAAGGTCTGCCCTCTTAGACTAAGGCTGTTAATAGGATTAGCTGAGTGTAAGAAACCTTCCAGGATGTGCCACCTAAGAAGGTGACTTATAGTTTAATAAATAAGGTACTTTCCCCTCTAAGTAATTACAGTAAGACTTACAACCTTAAGCAAGATAATAAGTTATGAAATTATTTTGAAATGAAGAAAGGATGTGGTATAGTACAAATGTGGGGGAGGGGGAAGAATATTAATCTTCACAGCCTGGTAAAAGAGGGAGAGGAGGATGTCTGTATTTCTCCAGTTACTATCCTAGACAGAGCTACACCGACTTGCCAACACAATGCATTGATGGAGTTGGCAGGTAAAAAATATCTTAGAATAGTAAAGAGAGACACACATCAAGCAGCTCAGGGACATTTATTCTGATGCGCGCATAGCAAAGGTTTAACAAATTCTTGTTAAATTGAGTGACGTGATTGCTTACCAAGCATTCTTCTAATCTTCATTTGCTTTTCCTAGTAAATTCATCTTTTGGAAAGAGAAAAATGTTGACTACTGAACTTGGATATTTAACTGTTGTCATGGATATTCCTCATATGTATGGCACATAGTAAGTGCTCAGTAAATATTGAAGGAGGAAAGAAAGGATGGAAAAAAGAGTGGGAAGGAGAAGGAAGAAAAGGTTAAATTAAAAGTTAAATTAATATCTTTATACATGTTTGCTCTCAGGACTGGACAGTGTAAGTGGTCTGTTCTAGAACAGTGATTCTTAATTTTGTGTGTGGATCATTTAAAAAGTTTAAAAATAGAGAGACACTCAACAGGTCTTCAACCCAGACCCATTGATTCAGAATTTCAGGATGTGGCTGAAATTGTATGTATTTTAAAACCTCTGCTGATGATTGATTCTATTGCACAATCAAGGTTAAGAACAGATATTTTCCAATCCCGGATATATTAACTAGTGAAATTTTAGGCTTGAAGGACTGAGAAATCAGATCTTGAGCTCAAAGTATCCTTACTAACATGTAGGACACCATGAGGATCCCCTAATTCAGAGGTCCCCAACCCCCCAGGTTGTGGACCACTACCGGTCTGTGGCCTGTTAGGAACAGGCTGCACAGCAGGAAATGAGCAGCGGGCAGGTGAGCGAACAAAGCTCCATCCATATTTGCAGCAGCTCCCCAGCACTAGCATCACTGCCTCAGTTTCACCTCAGATCATCAGGCATGACATTCTCATAGGAGCACCGGTCCCTGGTGCCAACAAGATTGGAGACTGCTGCTCTAATTAATCTGTCAGGTTTTGTTATCTCGACTGTGAAAAAGTCATAATTGTCTGCATGTTGCTCACAATACACAGCCCCATATTCCCTAGTAAATGGGGATAGAAACCTGGATTGATTCTTGACTAATTATTTTGAAGAATTAGTGACTGCAGTAAGCTTAGCTATCCTTCCCCAGTAATGCCAGCCTAGAAAGGGTTATTATGTTCTTGCTGTTGTTTTTTCCTTAAAAAAAAAACGTCTAGCTCCTCGTCAACTAGTAGGACAAATGAAGTCACTAAACACATTCATATAAAACACTAGATACCTAAGAATTGTTTATAAAGTCATAAGTACTTAACTGCATTGTAACATCTTTGATGATCAACTCCAATGTTTAGGTTTTATTTTCATTCTTACATCAGTAAATAAAACCTTCACCTGTCTCAGTTATCTACAAATTATTCTTCAACAAACTCCCCAGCCCCTTGAATTCAAAGCTACTATTACCCATGAGGCAGGGAGATGGGTAGGGACCCCCGAGCCAGACAAGGCTGTGGGTAGGAAAGTAGACTTGTAGTTACACTCCCTTTTGGGCTATCTGCTCCAATTAAAAGGTGGCTCTGTCATCTTGGAAGTTTGGTACTGGGGAAAGAAATTGGAAAAACTGTACTGAGTCATGTCATTGACCAGGTAAAATTGTCAGTGTTTCCTTATTTCTGAGTACCAAGCATTCTCCAAATGACTGAGACTAGTTTGAAGCACATATTTTTTTCTCTCCGGAAAATTTTTACTTTTCGTTTTCAATAGATTACTATAGGTTTGCCTAGAGGTTAAAAAAATAAGGTTTTACTGCCACATATATCGGAAAAAAATTTTGTAGGTTTGCTTTCTTTGTATGGTAATAGCCTTGTCTAGATTAAAGAAAGCAACCAATGTTTTTATGATAGAAAATCAGCCAACTGAAAATTCTTCCTTAATTCCAAAGATAAACGTTACGTTCATTTACTACCATGTTTATTATTATTATTTTTCTTTAAGTTCAGGTTATCTTTTTGATGGAAAAAAGTTGGGTCTAGTTTGAGCAGATTGTTAATAAATGTCACTGGAATTGGGCTTGGAAGGGGAGAGTTTCCTCAGATGATCATAAGAAGCATGAAGTCGTGTCTGACAGGAAGGACAGGCTCAGGAATAACTAGCCCTGACAACAGCCTTCCAGAGAAGGGTGGTTCATGGTCCCAAGGGAAAGCACCCCTGACAATGCAACAAACACACAATTTCAGAATCATACACCCTAAATAAAAAAGGCAGTTTCCAGGAAATACTTGTAAAACATCAAATTAAAACTTCCCAAGCATGTTCTACATATTCCTTCTTTATGATGACTTAATGCTTAAAAGTGATTAAGGTTTTTGGGAAAAGTTGATAACGATCCATAAGCAAATCAGAAGAAGAAAGATGGTCATTGCTATAGAGTCATGTTCAGAAGTCTATTACATTGTATACACATGCATATGCATAATCCTTTACTAATAAGAGGGTAATCAATAATCATTGAATAGCTCCTATGTTTAAAACTTCCCTTCAAAATTTGAGGTGGTGGTGGATCCATAATGGTTCCAGTAAGGAATCAGATGGCATATTAAAAAATATTTAACTAAAACTATTTTAGAGAAAAAAATATTTACGATAGCATGATTAAGATTAAGAAAGCCAACAAGGAATGTTGAAAAACCAAGGGACTAGAAATAGCAAGAAGCTTTTTGGTGACTGGGCCAGAATAAACAAGGAAGACAGTATAACCAGAACGTTGGGGCCCTGGAGACCTGGGAGAAGGAACTGTTGCTATAGAGAAACTTGGTGAGTCAGGGAAGGTGCAGTGATGGGAGTAAAAGGATTACTCCACCTCTTTCTTCCCTATCACCTAATCTACTACTGGTGCCTTTCATTGACCCAACCCACCAGGAAGCCAGGGGTAAGGAAGTGAATCATGCAACCCAGTTAGCCCGTTGAGATCCAGAGTAAAGCAGAAAGGAGATTTGAGGAGGTAAATGGAGAACGACCACCTTAATGGGAGAGCAGACATACACAGAAGAGTTAATAAGGATAAAATGCAGTAAATGGCAAACATCGAACTTGTAGAGGACAATCAATACAAACAACAGGGGAGAGTTCAGCCTAGCAGTTAAGAACATGGACTTTGGAGATTGGCAGGCATTCCTTCACATTCAGGCTCTGTAACCCAGAGCAGAACCTCTGATCTTGTCAAATTATAAAACTCTCTCTGTCTCAGCTTCATTCAGATGCAAATATAGTGTTTACCTTGTAGAGTTGTTATAAGACTTAAATGAGACAACATATGTAAATCTTACGGCTAGGTATCTGGCACACACTAAGCCCTCAATCAATATTAATTACTGTCATCATCATCACCATCATTATCAACGGAGTAGTAAAAGAACTTACCAATAGCTACTGGGGTGAGAGAAGGATGGGTAGAATTTGGAAAGATAGGAAGAGAGAGGAAGGAACTTTGGAGAAGTTTAGTGGGAGAGGATGGCATAAATCGATTATGAAGCACGAATTCACATAAATCACTGCTGGCGGCAGAGATTTAGAAGTCAGCAATACATAATTGGTGTTTAACAATAATAATAGTTCCAAGTATTAGTTGACAACCATGTGTTAGGCATTAATTTTTCTGGGCATGCCAAATGTTTTATTGTCTCATTTAATTGTCATAAGAAAACTTTTATGGAGGATATTATTTTCCCCATTTTATGGGAGAGAAAAATGAGTTTCAAAGAGTTTATGAAATTAATATGAAATCATGAGAGTGGATGAATTAGGGATATTATCTAGAAAAAAAAGATACAGACAACAGATTGGTGGTTGCCAGGGGTGGGGAGAAGGAGAGGGGTTAAGGTAGTCAAAAGATACAAACTTCTAGTTATAAAATAAATAAGTCCTGTGATGTAATGTACAGGATGGGACTACTGTTAATAATACTGTACTGTATATTTAAAAGTCGCTAAGAGAGTAGATCTTAGAAGTTCTCATCACAAGAAAAAAATTTATAACTATGTGTCATGACAAATTTAACTAGACTTATTCTGGTGATCATTTCACAATATATACATATCAAATCATTACATTACACTTAAAAATAATACAATGTTATATGTCAATTATACCTCAATAAAAAAAGAAGATAGCACACAGCTCAGAACGCTAAGAAATAACTGGAACAAGTATTTACTGAATGTCTATTATGTGCCAAGCACTATTCTAACTATAAGTAATTTTACCTAAAATTGAAGTGAACAGTTACTTTACTTCAAAAAAGCCCCCATTTTTGAAAAATCTATGACTATTTCTTTAATTTTAATGTCTAAAAAATGCACCTAGTCAAACTACAAGATGGAAGTTTGTGTTGACCTATCCAAAATTATTGGTAGAATTTTGGGGAGCAAAACAATGTTAGAAAAATAATGCCATTATTTATTGGGAAAATAAATAGATTTTAGGTTCCAGTCAAATGTGAAAGCTCTTTGGGGCTGAGTTAGCAAAAGGTGGTGATACAGAGCCCAGTGTTTGAGTTTTGTCTCTACTCCTCATTAACTGTATAGTCTACTTAATAAAATACTCAATAGGATGTTAGTGTAAAGAATGAGATAGTACCTATAATAATGCACTGTTTGGCACAAAGTAAACACAAAACTGAGGTGAGATGTCATTAGACTCTTACAGTGAATCATTTGTAGTCTTGTATAACATTCAATGTAGATTTCTTGATTCCTAATAATCATAGACACCACTTATTGAAGGCTAACCATGTACCAGATTCAAGGATGTTATAAACATTATTTTATTTATCTGCCTAAAGATTGATGGTTCTTGGCCTCATATCAACCTTAGAAGATTGTTATTATTTATCATGAGGATCTTGAGCCTCACGAAGGTTAAATAACTTGCTCAAAGTCACAGAGCTAAAGAAATCTAAAGAAATAGTGATCCAATTCCATCATACGGTCTCTCAGAGTTAAGAAATCCTCAGTAGGCAGATCGAAAAAAGCTCTTCACTACTTTATCTAAAATCACTTGCCAGTGTTGCCCATAGCTTATGCTTTGGGCAAATATGTGTCTTATTATCCTTATTATCCTTATTCCTTTACACAGATGTTATTGCCATCTTCCTCGCCATCATTCTCATCATTCCCAATAAGTGAATGACAATAGGCAAAGCAAGGCTGACTCAAACACAGCAGATGAACAGACATGGTTATGTTTCTTACAAACTTATTGCCTGAGAGGCTAAAAAATTATTCAGATCATCCATTTGTTCCTCTGTAGTTAACTGGCTAACATTGTGCAACTACATATGAAGAAAGCGTGTCATGACATCTAAGCTGAAGGAAAAATGAATTTAGAGGAAATGATGGTGCTTACTTAGGAAAACTCACCTCTTTTAATTAGTTAATATAAAAGATTTCATGGAAGAGGTAGAATTTCAGGAAATGTATGATTATTATCTATTTCACTATAAAGAATTTCAGGAAGTATATGATCATTATCTATTTCACTATATGAATCATTGATTCCATAGGATTTGTATGCTAACAATATACTAGGTTTTTTTTTTTGTTAAACATGATGGTTATCTGTGGTTTCCTCAGGGTATTAAGTATATCACTACCATTCTGTGGTTCCCATAATGTTCGCCCAAATAAGTTATCTGGATTATAATATTACAGAAATGTATTGAATAAAATATTTGTTATCAAATATAAAGCATTTAAATTTTAGTATTTGCTAAGTTTCTATTGAACAGTGTAACAGTTTCCTTTGTCCTTTATATAGCAGAGATACAGTTTAGATGGAATATATTATCATAGGAAGTGTCATCCATTAAGATGATTAATATGGTTAGCCTTTTTTGAAGCGAGTGCCTTTCCTTTGAATTGCAAAAGAACTTTGCAAATATTTACGATCAAGAGAAAAATATACGTTATACATTTAGTTTTACTACCACAAACATAATTAATTTTAAATGTTCAAGGAAGTCAAAATAGTTATGTTCACTTTTTTCCCACAACCAGCTTGATATTTTATTTTTAAATATTCAGCTATTTGTTTTGGAATTAATTAGACACAGTTTGATGAATTTTCCTATATTAGATTAGGAGGAGAAAGCAGAACTCAAAATATATCCCACATCAACAAAGCAATTAAATAGTTTCTTGAATTCACAATTAACCAGTCTGTGATTATAAAATTGTTTCTAATATATATGTATATACATGTAGCTATAGATATGGCTATATTATACTTTCTCCCTATAGCTCTATAAAATTACTTTGAGAATTAAATTATATAAAATATTAAGCATAGTAATAGCAGCATTTATTATTACTATTTTTTATCATTGTTATATTTTTATATCTGAAAACTGACTTTCAGCAAATGTATTCTACAGATGAGAAAACAGCAAATTCACTTAGGCTAATGCTTATGCATCTTGGTTGATTACAATCATCTGTTGGTTTTAACCGAAATGTTAAATTCATTACCATCTTCAATGATGTGCTTAAGTTTCACAAGTACGAGTGAATTTTTTTTTTTTTTTTTGCAGCTCTGAGCAGAAATTCATTCAATATGTTCATACTTAATTGCTGTAATCATGACAAAGCATCTTTATTAAAGTTAAGAAATCATTATCCTCCCTAATATTCCTATACCAGGATACTGATTATTAACACTTCTTGACCTTTTATAATATTCATCCTCTTGGTCATTGGCCTCAAACAGATTAAATATAATGAACAACAAATTTGTTAGTCATTTGTACGAGGATTGATAATGCAAAATCACTTAAATAAATCTTTAGCTTTTTTATTACTGAATCTTTGACTGCTTTTCTATTTTATTTGATTATACTACATAATTTCTCAGCAAGTTGGTGACAGAATATTATGACTTGATTTAATTAATTATAGATCTTAGTTTTTTGGGCAAATTTTCTACTTAGATACATGGGCTGAAACAAAGGGAAAATGAAAATTTCTTCAAGGAGTTAAAATCTAACAAAATATGGCAATCCTAAAGCCCTTCAGGCAATATTTCAAGGCAATATCTATAGCAATGACATAGAGAATGACATAGGTGATTACCAATATACTGTATTAGATTACAGTAAAGTAGGGATAAGATCATTTCAGTTACCCCAAAATATTCAACCCCAAAGGGCTGTTCTGAAGAATTGCAATGACCGAATCCACTCTGCACAAAAAAGAGGGTGTGGTGCTACAATCATATCACAAGCCATATCACAAGCTAGTTATTTCTGGGAAAGTCACCTTGGTTTAAAACGAAAGAAGTAAACCATGTCACAACTTGCATGCACTGTCATTAGTTTCCAAGTAAGAAACACTCGGCTTCTAGACAACTGAATGAGACCGACTTTAGGTGGGCTACTGGAATAATTTCTTTGATGGGCTTTATATTCACACTCTTTTTAATACTTTATTACAAACAACTAGTAGCAACATAATTTTGGAATTAAAAATAAAACTCTCAATATTCACTTCCATAGAGTTATTATATTTTCTCTTCAGGAACCATAAAAAGACTGAGTATCTCCATATTCAATCATGTTTAATGGTGGCAGAAATAACATTACATTATTGTTCATTGATGATTTGATGTTATTCTTAACTAATTTTAGCAGACTAAGTCAGTAATGAGGAATAAAGAAAACGTAGAATGTATAGTTATACAAAGTTGAAGATTTTGAATTCATAATTGTCACCTTTGAACACTGTAACTAAAATTATAGTGCAATACAGAAAAATACTATTTTTCTAAAAAAATTAAGTGAGGAGAAGGCATGTTCTCAATAGAAAACAAGAGCAGGTAAATTAAATATGCAAACACATGAGAGAATATAATGAAAGTTCAAAATCTTGCAATCCAAAAAGGCTACCAGACAGAATTCATAAATGGAACTGCTGCTCGTTCAGTTTGTATGTGTGCTGATGTGACAGATCTGATCACCGGAACTGGATTCCAGGAAAATATCCTGTCTTATCAGATCTTTAGTTATTTCCTCAACCTGCTCTGCCCCCATTAAATCTACTACTTTCTCAATGTTAAACATAGAAAAGGCTCTGAAGAATGGCAAATTGAAATATTGAAGTTTGCCCCCAAACCTGTAGCTGAGAAAATTATTTACATTCAACGGAAATATATTTCAGGTAATGCAGAGCCTTTACCATTTATCCCATGTGTCACATGTATGTTAATGATTATGTGGGCTTGGCTCATTCTTATCTATCTTCCTAAGCCACAGGTACCCATCTTTCAAGATTCAGCTTAGATATCAGCCCTCGGAGTAGTTCTTTTCTAATACCGCCGATTTGGTTAACTCCATCTTTTACTTACCTTAGCACAATACTCTTTTTATTCCCTTCCAGTTATACTTTATTTTCTTCTTTTTTAACATTTTATTTATTTATTTATTATTTCCTCCCCACCCCCACCCTGTAACCACTAGTTCATTGTCCATGTCAATAAGTCTCTGTTTTTAACATGATACTCTTGTTCTGTCTGTATTGCAGTTATAATTTATCTGCCTGCTTCAGCTCTAGACTGCAAGTTTACTCAGGACAGAGATTTCCACTATTAAACACTTTCTCTCTATCACACAAGAGGAGATCTGGCCCATGAGGGACCTCAAAATATATTTATCTATGAAATCTGAAAACCATAAAGTTGGGTGTTACCATTTGTATTAAGATTGTTTTTTAAAGATTAATAACAGTAAAAATGACTTGGAATACTTAAAAGTCAGGACACAAATCATGTGACGTTATTTTTTAAAAGCTTGGAAAATCAGCAAAGAAAGTAAAGGGTTATCCAGGTACTTTATAAAATATTTTATATACCAAGAAAAAAAAAAAAAGCTCATAGTGTGAACCTATGTGCTTAGAAAGAATATATTTGTCATGGGTACCCAGAAGGAAGATATGCTTTGAAAAGCTGTTCTAATCCATAAAGTAAGAAGGAATTTTGCCACGAAAGGAATAAGGGTCCAATAGATGATACTACTCTGTGCAAAATATTCCCCGGGAGCAGGGTCGAGTCTGAATACTGAGAAAACTATTTTATTTTCTCATAATCAAAACTTGTGAAACACAATTTTAAAAGGAAAATGTGCCATGACATAACGCAGAATCACACCACAGGTGATTTGGAGAGGCAGCGGTATTCACTGCAGAAAGGTCAGTCTTAGAGGAAACTGTTCTAGGTTCAAACCCAAGCTCCATTTTTTAGCTGCTTGAGCTTACAAAAGGTATTGGTTCCTGTTTTTAAATTGATTCCCTTAATTTCTTCATCTGTAAAATGGGAAAAATAGTATCTTGCAGAGCAAAAACCTCACAAAAACCAAAAACCAAAACAAATAAAAAACCATATACAGGTCTTGACACATAGTGTATTTTCAACACATTATTTATTATTTTACTTCAGCCCATTTGTCCTGTTAATTATCATTAAGGATTCAGGAACATATCATAAGCCTCTCTTTTGGATCTCAGTGTGAGAAATGTGATTAAAATTAAACACATCTGAGTAGAAGAGCTATTATAAAATTTAAAGTTAATAGAGTACCATGCCAGTATGAAGTCATAAATATAAAATATTATTAAATATTAACGTGAAAAAATATTTTTCAAACTCAAAGAATAGAAGGTTAAAATTGGTTATGACAGAGTCCAGAGAAGGGACCAAGTTGTCATTTTGGATTTATTTACTATTCATTCCTTTTCTGGGAACATGGATAACTTATCATTACAAATGAAAGGAAAGCCACATTTAGCAGTGCTTTTCGAAATAATTCAAAAGACAGGCTTTAGTTTATAGTTCACATAACCAAAATAATATATATCAGTCACTCTCTGGACATTAAAGTTCCTGTTCAGTAACTAGTTCTCTTGTCTATCCTGTTGAGAATCTTGGCTGTTTTATTAGTGATCCCTAGAGATTTTTTTTTTCTTTTTTCTTTTACCTAGTGGATAGATGTATTGCTACCTTCTGTGTTTCTGGTGGTTCTGAATCTTGGCTCATAAACATACTAACATATGAAACAAAAACTTTGGCTTTCTGTCTCAGGCACATTATGAAAAACAGAGAGGCCATGTCCGAAGGTTACATTGAGATCCTTAGGGAAATAAAGCTCAGGACTGTAAAATCTGATGTTAGAGAACTCCTCTCCTGGGCACCAGTGAAAGCACTGACTTGTGAACCCGCTGTGCCACAACAAAGAAGACAACTAGTTTTTCTTACTTTCTTTTTTTAAAAAAGAATAGTAACTACTTTATTTGCAAGTTTGTTGTTGAAGAGGTGCTTTCACACTCATTATTTCATTTTCTTCTTCCCATCTCCCTCTGAGACAGGAAGAACAAGGATTATTCCCATCTCACGTTTTCCAACTGACTTCTGTACAATATAAGAGACAAAAATTTGTCTTGAACCATTTCTGAGTTAGCTCTTCAGCCCTTTCGCCTGATGATCAATAGTTTCCAAAGTGTGTTCCACTGAATATTAGCTTCATAGGATGTTATAGGATAAAGAGTTTCCTCGTCAAGGAAGGTAGAAACCATTGTGTTAAAGAAAATTCAGCTGTTTACTGCATTCCCTTACTATGGCAGTGTGTGTTGTCAATCAGAAAGAAGAGGGAAAATGTACCACATTCCCTAAACTTATTTGACCAGGATCATCTACAAGTCAGATAAGATGATCTCATTTAGGAAAAACTGCCTGTATCATACTTAGTGAAGAGCATAGATATTTTAATAGATGTTGAATAGTTCAAACTGATTTAGCTACTGGCTCTTCTCAGCAACCGGTAACATTGTACTCCAAATCCCCCTGACAATGGAGAGAGACTGAGGCATTGACGTTTTGGCCCAGGTGTCCTGATGAGTTCACACTTTCACAGTCAAAGGTCCAAGAAAGTGAAGAAATTTGTTTTAATTTTCAAAATGTTATAATTTGGAGAAAGTCTACAGTTGTGACCATGTGTACCATTTAAAAAATTATCTTGCTTTAGACTTTAGCACACAAGTTAAAATAGTCATCCCTTATGCTTTTGAGTTGTATTGAATCTGTCTGGGGAGCTTTTTGGGGGCATTTTGGAAAAGAGAGTTGAATGTCAACATGTGGAAATAATAGTGCTTTTGGAAAAAAATTAAAGGAATATTATTTTGTGTTATGTACACTCATTCTCAGGGGACCCACACAGGAAAATAAAAAAGAAAACCTTCCCACCATTGGTGAGAGAAATGAAAGATTCTGTTTTCACTGGCTTACAAAATAATCCCCCAAATATTTAGCAACAATATTTTTATTTCTCTCATTTCAGATGCTTCATGGGGATAAAAGATTGAATTTACAAGTGGAAAATTATCATATATATAATTTCACCCATTCAAATTGAAAACTGGTAGCATCCCACATTTTTAATTAGTAACATTGCTGCATTAACTCATATGGGATTAATGGGAGTGGATGTGCTATAATCTCATTCCAAATAGGACTGCCAAATAGAGGAAAGGCTGCAGAGACAGATGTAGGAGATACGTTCCTGTGGTTATGGTTTTTACCTAAGATAATTAAAATGCACAGCTGGTGTAAAGGAAGCATGAAGATAAGGATATAACCATATCCTAAAAGATGAGCATTAACTTAAAGGAATAAGAATCCCTTCGATGGCAGGGCTAGAAATATCTTCGACTATTCAGCTGAGCACCCAGACTAACTGGTTTGAATTCCAGTTCTGCCACTTACAGCTGTGACCTTTGGCCCGTTTCTTTCTTTCTTTCTTTCTTTCTTTCTTTCTTTCTTTCTTTCTTTCTTTCTTTCTTTCTTTCTTTCTTTCTTTCTTTCTTTCTTTCTTTCTTATTATGATGACATTAGTTAATGAAATCCAGTAAGTTTCAAGTGTACAATTCAATAGTAAGTCATATATATTTTGCATTGTCTATTCACTGCCCATAGTTAGTTTCTTTCTGTCACCACATATTTGACCCCTTTTACTCCAACTACCTTCCCCTCTCCCCAACCTTCTGGTAACCACCAGTCTATAGTCCATGTCCATGAGTCTCTGTTCGTTTGTCCTATTCATTTGTTGCTTTTAGGTTTATAGCTCCCATATAAATGATATCATGTGATTTTCAATTTTTCTGACTGGCTTATTTTGCTTAGCATGATTATCTCAAGGTCCATCCATGTTGTTGCAAATGGCACTATTTCATCTCTTATGGCTGAGTAATATTTCATCGTATATATGTACCACAGCTTCTTTAGGCAATCACCTATTGTAAGACACTTCAGTTGCTTCCATGTCCTGGCCACTGTGAATAATGCTGCTATGAACATTAGTGTGCAAATATCTTTTCAGATATGGGTTTTTAAGTCTTTGGAGTAAATACTCAGTAGAGGGATTGCTGGATCATATGGCAGATCAATTCTTAGTTTTCTGAGGAACCTCCATACTGTTTTCCATAGTGGCTGTATCAATTTGCAGTCCCATCAGCAGTGTATGAGGGTTTCTTTTTCTTCACATTCCCTCCAACATTTGTTATTACTTGTCTTGTTGATTATAGCTATTCTAACATGTGTGAGATGGTATTGCATTGTGGTTTTGATTTGCATTTCCCTAATAGCTAGGGATGTCGAGCATCCTTTCATATGTTTGTTGGCCATTTGTATGTCTTCTTGGGAGAAGTATCAGTTCAGGTTCTCTGCTCATTTTTTAATTGGATGGTTTGTTTTTATTGTTATTGAGTTGTATGAGTTCTTAGTATATTTTGGATATCAGGCCCTTATCAGAGGCATTACTTACAAATATATTTTCCCATTTGAATGGTTGTCTCTCTGCCTTGTTAACGGTTTCTTTTGCTGTGCAGAGCTTTTTAGTTTGATATAGTCCCATTCACTTATTTTTCTTGCCTTGAGGTCAAATTCATAAAATCTTCTTTACGTCCAAGGTCCATGAATTTAGTTCCTATGTTTTCTTCTATGCAGCTTATTGTTTCAGGTCTTATATTCAGGTCCTTAATCCGCTTTGATTTAATTTTGGTGTGTAGTGATAGACAATACCTAGTTTCATTCTTTTGCAAGCGGCTTTCCAGTTTTCCCAGCGGCCTGTTGTTATAAATAAGCCTTGGTTGCTTATTTGTAGGATGGAGATAATTATTCCCATTTCTCTGAGGGTGAAATAAGATCATGAATATAAAGAGTAAATGTTCTCATATGGTATAATCACTTAATAACTGTTCTTTCCCCCTGCAACCAAAATGGGGTTAGGGTGGAGGGTAGCTGATAATTTGAGAAACTTTTTGTAAAACTGATGAATCTGCCTGTGTGGTAAAGAGTCAAATAAATCAAAATGCCTGGAAATACTCCTCAGAAACACTGAAGTATATTTTACCTTTTTCTAGATTATTATCTACATGTTCACTGCAAGAATTATCTGCCAAGAAGTGAACAAAAAAGATCTGGACCTGATTTCTGAGATTTTGATCTTTATAAGTTAATCTGATATTTTTAGGGAAATTGTTGAAAAACAAAATAAAAAATACTCTTTAGTCTAAAAAAAGCAGAGGTTGAAAAGCAATCTATAAAACCTAAAAAATCATCCCGACTATGGAGAAAAAGAATACAGATTTGCTTACAAAATCTGATTTAATAGGATAAGGAAAATAACCTATAAAATTTGAGATACAGAAATTTAGCTCAAACAAGAATGAACTGTTTCACACAGTGAATAGTATATATATGATACTTGTTATCCTCAAGAGATAGTTTAGACTGAAACACAAATTACTTTCAAAATAATTAGCCAAATGCATGGATGGCAGATCCATAATGGGCTTCTGAGAGAAATCAGAATGTTTGTGATTTGTCTAGAATCTTTTGAGGTCATTATGATAGCTGGAAAGCTCATCCCACAAAACATTCCTGGCCTAGCACAGTACTGATTTGGTTATTTTAAAATTTTAATGCTGTTACTTGGAGGAGAGTTTCTGGTCTGTATTCAATTATAGTTTGCTACTATATCAGATGAGTAGGTTATCACAAACACATTCTTGTTTTTTGTTAAGTTCTGGGTTACCTAAGGCCTTCTAATCTCTGTTCACACACTGGGTTGGGGACAGTTCCTGAAGACGGCTGATCTCAGCAAAACAACTGTAATTCAACTTCTTACTCATCAAGCTAGGACTAAAGAGAACAATGCTTGACAGTTACATTGTTCATCCATGCTCATGGATCCTGACCAGAGCTTGGGAAAGCAATTTATTTGACATTAGCCTGATCATTTACTGACTTTAGCTTAATTTTTAAGACATTTCCTAGTGACTAAAGATACCTGAAGCTTGGAAGAGAGACAATGAACTCCTATAAGAACAAAGAGGCAGGACAAATTACTTTTTTCTTGAAGATATCTGAATTGCCCTAAGTATCTGTTTTTTCAAAAAAGTTGACACTTACCTTGGACTAACTTTATCATGGTGAATAATAATCATTCTTTATTTGGTTAAATATACTCTTGACTGAATGGCTAATACCAGCTTTTAAGATAAAACCACCATGGTACTATACGAGTGATATTTCTCATGCGATTGGTTCAGTGGTCTGATGTCCTTGGAGGCTGGCCTGGGAAACTGGCAAGGCAATTGTTCACTCTCCAAGTCTATTTATGTACAGTTATTGAAAGTTAGAGGCTTTCTCCTGGGCTTCTTTAATTGGAGTGCAAAACACAATTCCCATTAAGATGCCACTTGAAGCAAGGAAACTGTATTCATATCCTGTGAGCCAATGTGGATTTTTCCACTCATGCCCATTTAAATGTCTCAGTTCCTGAACGCAAGAATAGGGGTGCCAGACACTTAGCGTTTCCAGGATTTGGGATGGGGGAATCCTGTGAGCACTGGCTCATGACTTGAGGAAATTTATCTATTCTGAGAAACTCATAGTTATTTATCGTTTTAATAATTACTCATTTCTAATTTAAGAAAGAGTCATTTGGGAGGCAAGAGTCTTGCCACAGTGATTCATTTAGCTCTTTCATGGGGATTAAGTGCACCACTGGACAAAGTACAATGCGAGTTGCATAATTTTATACTATAAATGAGACCAATATGAGATATTAAAGAATGGACATTTTCCAAAGTCTAATTCTGCTTTCTGTCAACAGCAGGATTAACTTTAAGGGTGTTCTTGCTTCTCTCTTTCTCTTTTTCTTAAGTATCTCTAATTCTAATGTCATGTGCAAGGACCTCTCAGAAATAGGACCAATACAAAAAACATGTGGTAGAATGTCCTGTTTCTAATCCCACAGAGGACCCCTTAAGTGGTGGTCCTCTGAGGCTGGCCTTCGTTTTAATTGTGGGAGCAAGGTTTAGGGAAAGGGACTGTCCCCAAATGAAGAAGCTCAGACCATTTGCATGCAGGAGCACACACACCACATGGTGACCAGGTAAAGCTCAAACACTCAAGTACCAGAGGCTAAGACAGCTTTATGAAAAAAGGAGTAAGTTTATGAGACACAGTTGTATGTGTGTGTGTGTAAAATTGGGGACCAGAATAACTGGAAAGTAGATGACATAGAATAATAATATAGAGACCAACCAACAAAATATTAAGATGTAAATAGAAATACAAAGGTGTAGAATTAGAAGACGAATGACTTCAATGAATAAAATTAATTTTCCTAGAGCTTAATGCACTTTGTATGCCCTTTCAATTACTGGCAAGAAACCTCTGGACAGAATTATTATTTTCCATTTATAACCAACAGTAATTTGCATTGGTTTAGGAAGAAGAAATCTTTTGAGTGGTTGTGGTTGAATGGATGTTAAGAGCTAAGGTTTTTTTGTCCAGGTCCTATCATTAGATAAGTCACCTGATGTTTCTGAGCCTCAGTCATCTCATCGGTAAAATAGGTTAATGGATTCTAAAGTTCCTTCCACTGATGAGATAATCTACATAAAACTACTATTTTTAAAGAGCATTTTTGATCTCTGTTCATATAAAAATGAATGTCCACTCATTCTTCTATTCACTTTAACCTTTATACATTCCCTGCAGATGATAACTGTAAAAAGTTTCTGTTTTCAAAAAAGCAGGCCTCTATTTAAGAGGTGAGATCTTCTCTTAATGAAATAAACAGAAGTATGTGGAGTTTACATGTCAATATATCATATGTCATTCTATCACTCTTAAGCTAAAGCAACACTTCTATCACTCTTAAGCTAGAGCAACACCCCACACTTCTCTTGGTGTGTGGTGTGTGCTCTGTGTGTGTGTGTGTGTGTGTGTTACTTTACTCCAAAACATAAATACATAGGCCTGTACATTTATTAACCCCTCTCTGCTTTCCTAAAGGCAGATACTCATACAGGTCTACATTTCTTGTTTCTTCTTCCTCACCTCTAAAAACCTCTTCCCCCTAACTGCACACCGACTTCTAATTCCACCTCCCATTGAAACTATTCTCACCAAAATCACCCAGTGAAAACACCTCACTCGCTTTCTACAGCAACTAACCCTATCCACCATGTTTTCTTACTGAAAATTCTCTTCACCCAAGAGCCCATGACACCAAGCTTTCCTACTTTTCATTTTCTCTACTTCTTGGTCATCTATCATAACTCCTCTTTATCGCCCAGCCTTTAAATGCTGTGTTTACCAGGCCTGTGTCCTGGACCCTCTTTTTTTTCACATGGTCTTGCTGGGTGATTTCCCAGCAATTTTTCACACAATTTTTAATCTCAAGTCTAGATCTCTTCTCTAAAGCTTCAGGCCAATGTTTCCAGCTGCCTTCCAGAGTTCTCCTCACACAGATATTTTACATGCAGACATTTAAAATCCAACTCTTTATCTTCCACAATTTCTGTCTCAGTAAATGCCCCACCACCCACTTCATCATCCAACTTAATCTAGAAGCATCCTCTCATCTCTCACTTCTGATCCATTACCTAGCCATCCCTTCCTTTTAGTATCCACTATCTAGGCTCAGGACCTGATCATTTCTCACTTGAATAACTGCAAAGGCCTCCAATTTGTATCTGATTCCAGTCTTTTCTTTCTGTGATCAGTTCTCCACCATGCAACTGGAAAGATTTTTCTTAAAAAATGATCTAACAATGTTAAAATCTGAACTTTGTTCCGATTTTCTAGTACTTTGTTATCTTCCCTTAATTATCTGTCTAATTCATCTTCCTGCACACACCCTCTGCTCTACCTATATTAATTTCAGTCTCTTGATGCAGCCATGCTCTTTTAACAACTGTGTTTTACAAATGTTCTTTACTGACTGTAGAGTTTCTTTTCTCTCTGCCTTGGCAGGGTATTGGGATTGTATACTTGTCTTTTATCCTACCTGACAATAAACTACTGAAGGACAGACCTGGGTCTTACACTCCTCACTCTAGGGGTCCCAGAAGTTCTAAACAAAGCAAAAGTCAATACATCAATTAAAATCTAGCTTTTAAATTTCAATTTGCTTGCAGAGTTATTTTGAAATTTCTATATCATTAAAGCACGCTTTATTGTTTTTTCTTTTTTTATTAAATTATATACTTACAACTTTTTCTAATAGAAACTGAATTTTTATTTAGTCCCATGTCAAATTTCTAACAGTCTCCTTCAATGATCAGCTGCAAGTTCTTTTAGAAGACCCCAGCCAGTAATGATGAATCACTGACAGCTTTCTTTACAATTCTGATCATAATATAAAAAACATAGCACCTTGCTATTAAGTTGCTATGGAAAAGACAAATTATAAATTATCAAATGAAATGCAAAATCTGTGTGCAGATTTTCTTCCAAAAGAAATAATATTTAAAATTCCTTTGCCTTATTTGGTAATTCATGTTGCTTCTTGATTTATTTTATGGATAATAAACAATGTTTAACATACTCGATTGTTTCTGCTTACTTACTTGCCTGTCTCACCCTTTCTCTGCGAGCTCTGTAAGGGCAGATACCATGCCTTCTTTTTAATATCATACCTCCAGCACCAAACCTTACCCGTAGTTGACAATGTCATAAACATTTTTTAAATGAATGTTGAAATATTTAGTTTTTGTTTTATATGCTGTCTGTTTTTTACACATATAAAAATAGAAAGTTAACCCACCAAAGATGAGAGAAAAATGTCACACAAGGTCACAAAAATAGTACTGGGCCAACTTTTTATCAGAAAATGGCAAAAAAAAAAGTTTTTTATTTATTCTTGTCCCCCAATTTTATGTAATTCTAAGCTTGACTCTTATACACAACTTTTTGAAAGTTTTGTAATTTAAAGTAACCTTTTGGTCAGCCATAGCCAGTCCACTAAATGCATCTAGGCTGAGTTTAGTACTGATGAAACCTGGCATTAACTCTATGGGAAATAAGGCACAATGAAATAGACTTCCACTTCTAATTCTAAGTCAGAGAAGCAAAAACAAACTTTTAAGAATTACTTCACTATAAGAACATCAATATTTGGTTCACAAATAACCTTATGGGGATGTGAAGTACAGCAAAGGGAATATAGTCAATAATATTGTAATAACTATGTATAGTGCCAGGTGGGCACTAGAGTAATTGAGGGATCACTTTGTAAGTTATATAAATGGCTAACCATTATGATGTACATCTGAAATTAATATAAAATAATATTAAATGTCAACTCTGAAATGTCAACAATTGAAAAAACAAAACAAAAAAAGAAGCATCTGTTAACCCAAATAGATTTTCAGCAATAAACTTTCCCAGTATTATAAAATAAGTTTTCTTTCTGCAGCTTCTTTACTAGTGACCATTTCATCAGGAAGTCACACCACATTAAGGGATACCCTTAATAGACTCATAGACTCAATATTCTGCATTTCATATCATATCAGCAAGCCATTGTCTTCGCATTCATAGTCGTTAAAAAGAATAGAGTTTTTTCAAAGAATGTGCATCTGGTCGGGTGAGAATAGGATAAACCCAAAGTTACAAAAAGTGACATTTTTGTTTTCTGATTCACCACAAGGAAAGCCAGAGTCTGCAAGTCCTGAGTTTTTGACGGTGTGAGACCGTAGAATTCAAGCCCTGATCCAGACATGGGTATTGCAAAAAACAGAATGAAATATCCTGCTAAGGTGACAATGCTTGGAGTGGTCAAAATATATTCCATTTTTCTCGGAAACATCACTCTGTTTTGTAATAAAGTTGGAATGAATTCCTGACCAAGATGCTGTCAATGAAGACAAGCATGAACTTTAGTTTTCCAAATGCAGGGAGAAAGCAAGTTAAATAACTGTTTATAAAAAAAATTTCAGGAAAAAGGGGGCTCTGTCGATGATAAACATTTATTTTATTCTATATGTTTAGTATGGGAAAAGAACATATTGAAAGTTGGCCAAACATGGTCAGTATTAGCCTCCACAGAGTCCCTGAATCACGAGTTGAGGGTGTTCTCCAACTAAAAGTTTTCTATTCTGCTCCCAAATGGATTAACAGTAGGCAGACAGAGCAAAAAGTGAAGGCAAACTAAAATAGCATAGAAACTAGCACACTTAATGTGAAACTGATGTGATACTGTGCCTTTTTTCCTAATTCTGTTATCTAAATTCTGTCTAATCTCAAAAGCAAACTCCTCTTTGACTTAACTGGATGTCATCTCCAACACTTGGTACTCTAAGAAACATACCCATATTCTGCCTTTTGTGACTGTTGTGTGTGTACTTACACTTTTGAGCTCCATGCGGACATCCTTACTTATCTCTGCAATGCCCAGTGTGATTCCTTATCCGTGGAATCTAATATAACTTTTTTGAGTATTCAGTCCTTTAGTTTTTTTAACCTTGTGAGCATTTGATCATAATATAAGTGCTATAAACCATAATAAACTGCTATAAATAATGAAAACCATTTAATTTAGAAACATTTAATATTTTCAAAGTGAGTTACATAATAATGGCACAATTATCTTTTCTTCTTTTTTTAACTTGTTTCCTAGTGTTCATAACAAGCATTTCTGCTGATGACATTACTTGCTACTATGTATTATTGAATGGGAATGGTAATTTTTTTTTTTTTTTTTTTTTTTTTACCTAGTAATTCTCATTTAGGTCTAATATCCTCCCACACACATCTAGGTTTCTCCTTATTTTGACTCTCTCTGCTGTCTCTCCTCTGGACATTTCATTCACATCCTTATTTTTCACTTGGTTTGTTCTCTAATTCCCGCTTTCCTGACTTTCAATTGTGGGGTAAATATTTGGGTTCTGAGTAACTTTAAAAAAAGAAACTGAGCCCTTACATGACGGAGAAGGTGGAGAAGACTGTATCATTTTGAAACAGGCAACTCGGGTTAGTGGTGATGTTACAAGGGACAAGAAATGAAAAGAACTTACGAAAATGAACACTGAACTCCCAGGATGTGAAATAAGAAGAACTAAAATTATAAGAGGCTTGTTGGTGGAAGAAGTCTCAAAATATGATGCCTTTAGCTATGACATTTGCTGGCGTTATAACCGGAGGAGGGATGAAAGTACAACTAATGGAGCAGGTCCTGGCAGACAGAGCCCACCAGCACTGGGGCCATCCCCTAAGAAGGGTCGTCAGCAGATCCCTGTCACAGTAACCAAGGGGTAAACTCAGACAAGAGGCAGGCCAGAATCAATGGCTGAAAGGCAAGTTTAGTAATCAGGAAGAGACTTCAGGAATCACTGGGTGGGAGCTTTGTTTATTTTCCAAAAGGAGATATAGATTGAAGCAGGTCTTTCTGTGTAAAGGGGAGCCCCCTAAATGGCAGCTGGTTGAAGTTTCAGAGATCATTAGTCACAACAGAGGACTGGAGTGTACATTAGGGACCAGAATATTATTCCGACAACACATAATAAGGAACAAGTATTAGAAGATGAGGGAAGGAATTATGACTAAGTACACGTCTGAGTAACCAGAGTACATAATAAACCCCACTAGGAAGAAAAAATTGGTGCCACCTCACCCTCCCTCAGGACGGATGGAGTTCCGAATGTTTCTTTTGTTCCAGATAAGGGGAAGGCGAAGATCACAGGACCATTTGTACCTGTGCTGCATGACTCAGGAACAGGCAAGTATAAACACAGGGAAGGAAGGTAGGAGTTTGATGTAGGCTTTGGGCACTTCTATTGTTGCCAAGAGCCTGCGGTGTCTGGCAAACTCCAGTGTACTGTTCACGTCCCAGATCCGATGTTTCTGTTTCTCAGAAGCTTTCTTCAAATTCCTCATGCACAGTGGGCACTTGAGAAGTGATAGCTGCCACCACCATCATGGTCATTACTATTTTTATTTCCTTCAGGGTCAATACCATCATTTCCGCAGTTAGATGATAATCCCTCTTCTCACTTAAAATGGCATCCGAATGCTCATAATTTGTTGATATTGTTTTGAAAGAGTCTTCACCCCAAAATTAGGTGCAATATTTTAAACAGCACATGACTTAGAAGTTTATCCAAATTCTGTGAATCCTGCTTATATATAAATGGAGTGTGCCCGTTCCGATGCTTTTGGCTGGAGATAGATGAGAATCAATTTCAAATTGGCTTAAACGATAAGGGGAATTGCCTGGCTCATGTGATGAAAAGTCCATAGAGGGCTGACTTCAGGTGTAGTCTGGTCCAGTGGATCAATAATATCACCAAAGAATAGAGGTCCTTTCTCTCCTCCTTTTTTGCCTTGTGTGGCTGGCTTCTCTTTGAGGTGAGCTTGCTAGAATTGTTAGGCAACAGGCATCTTTATTTATGTACCGTAGTGAAGAGAAAATCTTTGCCTCAGCATTCTAGAAAATGACTGGCACTTCACTGAGATTGGATCATCTTCAGGGATTTGCCCACTCAGGAATCAATCACTGTTTACTGGCGAAGCAGCGGTCAAGTGCTCCGCCCCGGAGACTGCGGTAATGTTGGTTTTTCCAGAACTATGTCAATCCTGAAGTAGAAATTGAAGCTATTGGAAAGGAAGGGAAGAATGGATACCAAAAGAGATATCGATCAGGGTCCTAAGGTGCAAACAAGAAACTAACTCTAGTTAACGTAAGGAAATTATTTGAAGGACATTGGGTAGCTCAATAAACCATCAGAAAGGCTGGAAAATCAGGATGAATATAAGCGCACACAATATTTTACTAGAGCTTCTGCAAAGTACCACAAACTGAGGGGCTTAAACAAAAGCAATTTATTTTCATAATTCTTGAGGCTAGAAGTCTGAGATCAAGGTGTCAGCGGCATTGGTTTCTTCTGAGGGCGATGAGTGACGATCTATTCCATGTCTCTCTCCTAGCTTCTGGTGGTTCGCTGGCAATCTCTGGAGTCCCTTGGCTTGTAGATGCATTGTCCACACTATGTTCTCCCTGTGTGAATGTCTGTCTCTGTGTCCAAATTTACCTATTATAATGATGCAGTCATATTGTACTAGGGCCCACCCTAGTGACCTTATCTTAACTTGATCATCTGCAAAGACCCCAGTTGCAAATCAGGTCCCATTCACAGGTACTAGGGGTTAGTCTTCAATATCTTTTAGGGGATACAATTCAACCAATAATAGTACAACTCACACCACGGCAACCTTGTAAAGTCCGTACCACCTGTGGCCTCTGAGCCACTGGATACTTGTTGCTGCTTCCGCTGGCTCTAGCAGCCCCTGCAGCGGTCCCCGCTTCACAGCGTCACTGCTTCATGCCAGCTCCTTGACATCACGGTGTGGGGAGGAGGAACATCTAGCTCCTGCTCCTCTCTTCCCCCAAGAGTCACAAAAGTTGGTGTTCTCTCAACACAAGAAAGTCTGCAGTTGCTGGGTAGCTCAGAATTAAAACTGTCTACTATGAGTGGCAACCAACAAACTACCATGTGGTAAAGGCGGATTCTTTCCTGCTTTTGGAAAAGGAGAGGGTTGGAGGAAAGGTATGTATTGCGTCCTGAAGGGGTCGGGGGATCTGATTCTGATAAAGAGTAAAAAAGAGCAGAAATGGCAGGCTGGAAAAGCCAAAGACAAACTCTTCTTGGTCTGCATTTTGTCTTTGAGGTGAATCGGTTTACCTTTCTCTACCTGTGGATGAAGAGAAGCTATGGCTGGGGGCTCTTTTATGCTTGGCAGTGCATGTGAGCAGAGCCATGCTCAGGGGTGAGGCCGCTGCTGATGGTGCCACAAAAGGGCAGCAGAGCCCACAAGCAGTGGTCCTGATACCTGCACATTGGGAAATTCATGAGACAGTCTAATTAGCTCCAATCCAACACTGCTCCATTTGTTTTTGAAATAATACTAAGATGCCTATGTATCCAAGATAAGCATACTCAATGATAAGCTAATTCTTATGTTCTAGTAAGGTTATGCTTCATTCTCTAGTGATAACTCTTTATGCTTGCACCTAATTTATAGAGTTGTAACTTGCTGGAGGGTAGAGACTATATCATAGTATTTTCAGTGCCTGGGATAGCATCTGGCACACTTGTGATGCTCAGAAAATATCAGAATTAATAAATAAATTAATAATAAAAGTAATGATAAAATTAGTGAATGAATGGGTAAAAAACATCGTGTGTAGGTATTGATTTTGAGAGTGTGGCAGAGATAGAGGACATTATTAAGCAATTTTAAAAGGTGCTCAATTTGAGAAATTTTTCTTAGTACAGTTCTACTATAATCCCTGACTGTGCCTTATTTTTACCCAGCCATGGTGCACAGTAAAATAATAGAAAACAAACAGAGGTAGTGGACATGCAGGACTCACTTGACCCTGCATTTGTAGCTCAGCAGAGGATTCTAGCACCAGGACAGTAGGCTACTTCTGCTTCTTCAGTGAGAAACTCTAGAAACTAGCAGAGTGTTTGCCAACAGATTTTGCCAACTTAAGCCTTTATAAAGTGAACTTGAACTAAGTTTTCATTATATATGTTCCAGATTGTTACTCATTGGTATTTTTTTTAACCTGGAAATCAAATAAATAATAAGCAAAAACAAAAGAAAGGAAAGAAAAAAGAAAGAAAGAAAGAAAGAACGAAAGAAAGAAAGAAAGAAAGGAAGGAAGGAAGGAAGGAAGGAAGGAAGGAAGGAAGGAAGGAAGGAAGGAAGAAAGAAAGGAAGAAAGAAAGAAAGAAAAAAATGATGTAAAATCTGAACTGAGCAGAGAATTTGAAAGGTTTTAGACTGTGTTGTATTCAATTCTGAAAATGTATTAGCTCAGCCTTTTGAATTTGATTTCCTTCATAGAAACAAACAAGAATTAATTTCTAACAAAAATCTGTCTTATTTGTATAATACAAGTTTGAACTTAGAAGAAACATCTTTTTTAAATTAACTTTCCTTTGAGAAAACAAAGGCTTAAGTTAAGGGGAAAATGTTTTGGAAAACTTGAAGTTTCAAAAAATAAAACGTGAAGAAAAATAAAAATAATTTCAGGGCTTTCTGAAAAATCCCTAAGACTGCTGAACCCTCCTTCTCCCATTCGTCATAGAAACTGGTCTAAACACTCTTGCTGTCCCAACATAAAAAAGCTACCTCTTAGGAAGTACCAAAAAATAGTTAATTACTCTTTCTTTATTACATTGATACCTCTCTTCTATCCTTGTTTATAACTTTCAGTGAAAATGCAAATGATTTGATGTAAGTTTAAAATTTCAGACATTTACTTCTCAGTGGAGAGCAAGCACGTCTGATCAGTAGCAATCAGAAGTATACAAACTAAACACACTAGTTCATCTTTAATTCTAAATCATTCATTTGGATTTTTTTTCCTCAAATTTGAAACACAAAATACCTAACCAATCTACAATTTTCTTAGGAAGCTATATATTAAAATGCTTATTTAAAAAATGCTATTTAACAAGCACATGTTGACTGTTTAACTATGTATATGGTGTCCTGTTAGATTTAAAAAATATTCCTACATATCTCTGGTATGTAACCTTTATTCCTATCATACTTGAGACTCACCTACTAAACTTCTAGAATAATTTTCTATTTTATTATTATGAAAGTGTTTCCTCCCCACCCCCCTTGTGTGATTATTTTCCTATTCTAAAAATCTTTCATTCATCAGTCTTATTGCATGGACGTTCTGCTTATGTTACTATGGTGGCCTTTAATTAATGGACCCATCAGCATTCTCACTAGTTTGTAGTAATAATAAGAACCACATTCTTATTATTAAGTCTCATGATGATTTGGACAGGGGTAGTAAACTCAAATGTATTTATAAGCCAGAAGGGTGAAATAAAATGTAATAGGGAGTAGTAGGCCTTTGGCAAACTGGGGAATATATGCTCTACCTAAAGGCATTCAAATTTATTTAAGACATGATGCTAGCTATTGTGGGGGTTTTTTTGTCCGTGAGTTTCGATTTTCTTTCTTAATATTTTGAAAAATAATAAAACAATATAGACATTCCTTCCCCCTTTTAAAACACAAATACAAAGATTTGTGGTTGGTTGCTTATTCCTGACTATGTAAAAATAAGCAACTTAAAATATTTTCTGATAATAGTGCTGTTACCTAAATAATAACCAGTTTTCAGTACCAGGTTGACTTGTCAGAGACACGTGGCATATTGAATTCCAAGGAGCTCTTAGGATTGTATTGCTCTTTTTTTACATATAAATTAATTGTTTGAGAGCTCTCATGGGTAAATTTTTGCTCTGTGTATTTACTAGGAATCATTAGATATGGTGTTTGTTTTCTATAGTGTTGACTCTAAATTTAAGCCAACACCCTTCAAATCGTTATTCTCCACGTTCAGAGAGAATGCTCAATTTACCACCACAGAGAAAGAGCCAGTCTCTCACGAGTACTAGGAAAGAACAACAGCTGCTTTAAACAAATCTTACAAACACGATTTAGCACAGACACAGAACAGGAAGAGAAAATAAAGACTGACTAATCGCCAATGGACCAGGGTGTGCCCTGAAGCCCTGAATCTGGAAATTATTAAATCTTATTTTTTCTCTCACCTCCCTAAAGATTCAGTGAGTACATTGATGTCTGGAGCAAAAGCTACACAAGATGCATTTTCGCCACAGCATCTGGTGCTCTGGGAACTCCATCGCCTGCTTTCCTGCTGCCTTTAACCTTTTTGTCTGAAGCATGTTCTGGCAGCCAAAGATGTGTCTGAATTATTTTGTGTTGTTAGGAACCCCACTTTCTCCTCACTCATAAAATCTGCAACCTGGTGTGGGGATGTTTGAAATATGTTTCCTGAGTCCATACACTTTGGGGGAGGGGAATGGAACTAGTCACTTTAGATCTACTGGCATTTCGATTCTCATCCCACCCAGAGATTGGGGTTTCTTTCTGTCAAATGGTCTGTAGTTAAAACCACAAACCCTCTGGTGATCAGTGAACTGTTTTCATAGCCTTTGCCTGATGAATGAGGTAGTTATTAGATCTCTCTTCTTTTGTAAACAAACAAACAAACAAACAGCAACACAAAGTGAATATAGAAAGGAAAACTGATAGAATTTTTAAGAGCGAAAATATTCAAGTTTGAAAAATACTTTAGATTTATTACACTATTGTTGGCATCAAACCTAGATGTTTTGTTATGCTAAGAACATCTTTTAAAAAAGCAACCATTTTAAGAGTATAAAGAGACTAAAATATGTATCTCTCAAATAAGCTTCTTCCTTTACTGAACCAGAACCAAATAAGACAAAACCTCAGTCAGTAGCCTTCCTCCAAACGGAGGTGACTTTTCAAAATGGCATGACCTGGTTACACCATTTTCTGTGTTAAGGATCATGTTGAAGAGCATAACAATGACTAAAGTTTTCCAAAGAATGTTCTATATATTCTTGTAGTGACAATTTCTCCCTTTTAATTCCAGGCCGTGTGAAGTTACTAATGGTTCAGTAATTTTTTTTCCCCATTTGGAAATGATGCATTCCATTTTTGCAAACAGAGAATTTAGAAAAAGGAATTCTACTGCAATTTAATGTAAGTAGATAGCTCCATTAACTTTATACTAATATATAAATGAATATTTAATTAGCCTTTATGAGTAAAATTACAAAGTACTTTTCTAATCATTTGAGGGGAACTTATATAAAGGCATATGTTTTTAGAGGGAAAAGTTGATCTGTATAATACCATGCACATCCATTCTTCCAATAAAACGCTATGAATAATAGTGTGGATATGCAGAAATTTGTGAGTGGTTATTATCATTTGTAAATATTAAGCTCAAAATCTACCTTTGGAAGGCTTGTATGTGAACTACCTACTCAAAGTAAACAATTATATTTACTCTAAAAGAAAGACTTTATATCTCTTAAAGGAAATAATGCTCTATTAAAATTTTTTAAAAACATATTCCATATTTGATAATAGGATTGAGAATCTTCAAGTATCAATTTTAATCATATATATGAAATTATTAAAGTATCAGTTTAGGCATAACTTCTTTGATAACTAATATTTATCTAGCACTTTCACTTATTCCATTTAAACCTCATGCATATGAATAAACTTGGGCTCGAAAAATTTAAGTGATGCCCTTTAAGGTTGTTGAGAGTAATAGTTGGAAATAGGATTGAAATGTCTATGTTCTGATTCCAGAACCCACGAGCTGCTACTCAGAACAGTGGTTTCAGTGACCCACAGGAAGAAATAGATACGCAGATATGCATACTCGAATTATAAGTTTTACACAATAATGTTTATCTTTATTATATATAACTCACTTCTATTTTAAAATTGTGTGTGTGTGTGTGTGTGTGTGTGTGTGTGTGTGTTAAGGCCGGTTATAACTCACTTCTAAATTGACTTCACAACCAATGGATTACAATTAGCAAATGGGCTATGATCACACTTTGAAAAGTTGTACCACAGGGTCTCTCATTGTAGGGCTGTCGCATGCAACCTATGTAGTTACTCCTCCCCAAGCCTTGCTCAAAGGGGTCCTTGGTTTCATGCTCTGATGTCATCATCTTGAAATTCTTAATAATTTTATATCTGAGCTTGTGTTTTGGAAGTGAAGTCCAGTGGAACAATGGAATATGAACTTGAGCAGAGAAATGTGAATCTGTACGTCCGTTGTTTCTTGCCACCCATTCATATCAGCATTCATGATGCCCCACGAGAACAGAATCTAGTGGACCCACAATGTGTAGAGATTCAGCAAGACTCAAAGTGAGTACAAGGTGATATGTCTATGACTAAGTGGGGGTACTGACAGCCTTGAAAGACCATGTGTTCAATTCAAATCTGAATTTGCTTCAAATGGAAAACAAAGTAATGACGTTCTAAGAGACACAAATTACAAAGTGGCCTTATCATATCCTTTCTTATTCCTGTTACTTCCCTGTATTAGCCAACCACTTACGCTGAAAATGATGACATAGAAAGAAAGGGAAAGATAGGGCAACTCGGAGTTCCTTTTCCTTTCAGTGCTTTCTTAATCATCAGTGAGACAAAAATACAGTGTGTTGGTAGAAAGTATATGTGTCAAGAAATGTAATAACAATAGTTGATTTAGTTTTATGCAGCATTGCCAGGGTTTTGGTAACAATGGAATACATATGCATGTATTAGTTATGAAATACAAATCATGTAATTTTGGCAATTCTGCATATGACTTAAATGCTATTATATTTGCATTTAAAGTTGTCATTGCACAGAATAAAGATGAATAATAAAATTCATGCAAAAAATTAAATTTTTTTCTTGAATGGCATTAAATAGCAAATAAAAAAATAACAAGGGAGAGAGACCACGACAAGTAAGGAAAAGGTTTTTTAGTACCTTTAATGGCATGGTTTTCCTGGATTTTGCATATGGGGCCTGGCATTTTCATTTTGCTCTGGGCCCTGCAAATTATATAGCTGGCTATATATATAGCCAAATTATGTAACAGGTTGAATGGTGTTCCCAAAAATAGTATGTCCATGTATTAATCTATGGAACCTATGAATATTATCTTATATGGCAAAAGAGTATATATTACCTTTTATAGCAAAAGATGTAATTAAGGATCTTGAGAGGAGAAGCCTATGTTGGATTATCTAGGTGAGCCCCAACTGCAATCGCATGTCTCTATAAGACACTTACACAAAGAAGAGGGGGCGATGTGACCATGGAGGCAGAGATTGGGATGATACAGCCATAAACCAAGAAATGCCTGGTGTCTCCAGAAGCTGGAAGAGACGGCACAGAATGCCCTCGAGAGCCTCTGCAAGAGCACACAGCCCTGCAGACACCTTGATTTCAGACTTCTTGCCTCCAGAACCGTGACAGAAACAATTTTTGTTTTTTTATCAATCCAGTTTGTGGTAATTTATGACAGACCCTTAGGAAAGTAACACCCTGGCTCTATTTCACCGAACCTCTTTTCTCAAACAAAACATGGCGGGGGGTGGGGCTTGCTTGAAAAGAGTTTGTCCATGACACCAGCCCACTGAGATCTCTCTTCTCTAGATGTGGTTGTACTTGATCATCTCTGACCATGAGATGGCAGTTTCTGACCATCTCGCACACTAGTTTTGGCCCCTTTTTTTGGCTCTGGAAATGAAGGGCATACCTGATGTCCATACCCTCTAGACTGACTGTCTTGAACAATGCTAATTTCATAGAAAATTCTCAATAAATTCCTGTCAGTCTCACAAATGTAGAGGACAATCTGGTGATGGCCAGAGATGAGGAGGATTAGGGGACTGGAAGAAAAGGGTGAAGGGTTAAAGAAGTACAAATTAGTAGTTGATAGATGGTCACGGAGATGGGGAGCGCGGCATAGGAAATGCAGTCAGCATTAATGTAATGGCTAGGTGGAGAGCCAGAGGGAAGATAGAGCAATCAGGGGGATCATTTCAAAAACTATATAAATGACTCGTCAATGTGTTGCATACTCAAAACTAATAATAAAATAAAATAAAATAAAATAAAATAAAATAAAATAAAATAAAATAAAAATACCTGTCAGTCAACCATAGGCTTGAAATACTGATGAGTTTTTTATGTTAATTTTTTTCCATTTAACATTTATAAAACTCACTCTAGGAAACTAATTTCTCATTCCTATTTGAAATGAATAGGAAAAACTTTAGTATTGAATCTCAGGCAAATATATTTTATTTTAACAAAGTGATTATTGTACAGAGGCTTAAAAGTGCTTTAATTCAAAAGGTCTAAGAACCTTATTTTTGTTATTGAAGAAGGCCAGCCCAAGGCAGCATGTGCACCAGAGGCCTTTCTTCTGTTTTATCAGGTATTGTTGCTCTGGTTACACATGGTGGAATTTAAGGCTAATAGGGAAGATGTTCTGGGACAAGGGCTTTTCTATAACCTTTGATTTGCAACTTGGAATTGAGCAGTCCACGTAGGACATAGTATACACAAGTCTTGTTTAAAGGATAGATGAACCTTAATTTAAGATTTATTTAATTGTGAGAAATTCCATTTTTTTAAAAAAAAATTAAAAGATTGCCTAAATTAAATTTAGTTCAGCAAATTATTTATTATCTTCTGTGAGAGGAGCCTTCACTAGTCAGTTGAGAGGTATACGAAAATAAGTAAGACACAGTTTCTGTCCTGAAGTGACCAACTCACCAGTAGGGACAAGCAATTACATAACTTCAATCTGTTAACTAAATCTATTAAGATATATATGTGCACACCCACATAGACACCACAGGCATGCCAGGAAAGGCAGTTATTAGTTCCAAGAGGAATGATTGGGATGGGTTCAAGAAATTATGATATTTGAACTGCATCTCAAAAAATGGAAGTTTTGTCACTAGCCAAACAATTTTAGCAGAAGGACATTCTAAGGAGAGGCCTAGCGCAAGGCAGAATGTAAGCATTATGGTCTGTCTACAGGACCCTGCTAATACACTGATAATGTTTCTGGAGGCTGTGTATGGGGAGATGTGGTAGGACATGTGACTTGAAAAGGTGTTTGAACTCAATCACTCAGAACCTTAAACATCAGGCTAAAAAGATTACACTTCGTCCTGTAAGATATGAGAAACTTTTCCGGTTTCTGGGCAAAGGAAACATGTAACCTAATCTTTATGCCGTGTTAATGAGGTGTGGATTGAAGAGATAAGGGCTTAGTCGTAGAAGAAGCTATTACAAAGGTCTAAGGAAGAGATTTTGACACATGAATTTGGGAAGTAGCTTGGGAAATAGAAGGGAAGGAATAGAGTTGCTTGAGAAATAATTTAAAAAAGTAGAATCGACAGGATTTAGTGACTGATGAGACATGAATGTAGAAAGATGTTAAAGATGAGTGCAATAAATGTAGCCTGAGAGCAGAGAGGTTTAAATGAAGTAGGCAGGAAACATAGAAGGTGCGTTCTGGAAAGAAAGTCTCCAGGAGAGCATAGGTTCAGGACATGGTAATTTTGAATTGCCAGCAGGTATTCTGAATTGGAGCTCAGAAGATGTAAAATTTGGAGTCACCACAAGAGAAGATGAGAGCCTAGAAAGAAAGTATAGAGTGAGAGAAAAGAAAGGAAAAAAATGGGAGAGTTTTTATGGTAGAAAATTTACCTGAACCATACAACACTCCTGATTTTTAGAACAAAAAAAATTTTTTAGTCAGCTTTATTGAAATATAATTTATATAGTGAAATTCATCCTTTTTTTGAGTACACAGTCCTGTGAGTTTTAACAAATACATACAGTTCTGTAATCACCACCAGAATCAAGACCTAGAGCATTTCTATTTCTCTCCAAAAATTTCTGCATGCCCCTTAATAGTCAACCTCCCTACAGCCCAGCCCCTGAGTAACAACTAGTCAGTTTCCTAATACCATATTTTTGCTTTTCCAGAAAGTTCTATAGGTGGAATCATATAGTATGTAGACTTTTGAGTTTGGCTTCCTTTACTAAGCAAAACTGAGATTCATCTAGGTTGTGACAAGTATTGATAGTTCGTTCCTTTTTACCGATGAACAGTATTCCACTGCGTGGCTTTACCACAGTGTGTTTATCCACTCACCAGCTGATGTACATTTGAGTCGTTTCCAGTTTTTGTTGATTATGAATAAAGACACTATAAACATTTTCATAGAGATTCTTGTGGAAACATAAGTTTTCATTTCTCTTGGGTAAATACTTAGGAGTAGGATTGCAGGGTAGTATGGCAGGTGTACACTTTGTAAGAAACTGCCAAACTGTTTTCCAAAGTGACTGTACCATTTTGCACCCACATCTGCAGTGAATGAGAACTCTGTTGCTTTGCACTCCTGTCGGCAATTGGTTTGGTCATTGTTAGTTATTATCCATTAGGTGTGGATAGCATCTAATCATAGTCTGTGTTTTTCTATACTGAAATAGTGCACTCATCTGGGAAAAGAGTCCATAACTCAGATTCTCTACTTGGAGAATGAAGAGGAGTCAGAAAAGCATAGAGAAGATTGGAGAAGTAGTAAGCCTATGATGTGAACTAAGAAAGGGATGCTACACTCAGCAAAGAAAGATTCCTGGTGATCTCTGAGATGCCATTTCAGTGGAGTCGAAGGGAGGAGAGGTGAAAAATAGGAGTGTGCTGGTTTGAAGCCACAATGAAAAGGAAGGAAATGAAGGCGGCATATGGAGGCCATTCCTTTAATATAATAAAGGACAATCCAAGCTAATCCCTGTTACTAGAAAAATCACTTAGGGAGAGCCCTAGAAAAAATAATTTTGATAAAAGTGAGCAATGTTACTGGTAAGAACATTATCTGTTTTTTAAAATGTGCATTTGATTTTACTGGCATTTACTTTAAGTTTTCCCGGGAAGCAACTTCACTTTACCACTAATGCCACTGACTTGGCTGAAAAGAATTTTTGGGCACATAGAGTGTTATTGTGGCCATAAGAGCTTTCCCCAAGTACATGTCCAAGGGTTTTACAACATGCAATAAGTGTGCTGTCAGGAAATTTTACAAGTAAGCTGATGCCTGCTGCAGCACCACAAGCATTATCCTTTTCCAGACTACATGCTGTTATGCACAATCTCCGCTAATCTATCTGAGTGTTTCCTCACAAACACAAAAAAAGATGAATACACTGACATAGAAAGGGCATCAGCATGTGGTCAGTAAGGATTTGCCACTCTACTTTCAGTCGGTGCTCAGATTATGAGGAAAGTTGTGGAAGGAGAGATGAAAATTTAATAAAACTCAGACATCTGCATATAGAAAGCAGTTATCTCAGTCATGAGGTATAATTTGAATATAAGAATGATCCATTCCTGAGTTTCTCTCTCTCTGTCTGCTCTTTAAACACCTAAAGAAAGTAGGAGGCAGAAAACACATAAATTACACTCTCCTCTACCATCTCTCTCTCTCTCTCTCTCTCTCTCTCTCTCTCCTTTCTGTCTCTCACTCCCTCCAAACCTCCCTCTCTCTCTCCCTCTCTCTCCTAACAAATATATCTTTTTGCTCCATATCTCCATACACACATACAACTCAACTTATTTCAGATTCTCTACTCAGCTCTCTCTCTGTCTCTCTCTCTCTGTCTGTCTCTCTCTCATACACACCATACGACACACACACGCACCTTGCACACACTGCCTCCATAGTTTGATTCATACTAGCTCAATATCGAATCCTGCCCTGTTTTTGTTTGGAATTGGGTCAGGTAAATATATGTGGTGCTTAGGACTGTGAGTGGCTCATCCTCCACTAGTTCATCTGTAAGGGATTGGTATAACGGTATCATGTTAATGCCATTAGAATACTGAAAATCTCATTTAATGCCTACTTTCTCCCCTTTACTTGTCTTGGATGCTAGATTCATAGTTCAGCTTGAATTCCTTATATGTCAATGCTACACCCTAGAACAGATCACAAAATAAGTTGCTGCAACAACTTTGGTCCTGCGGCAAGAGCATAGGATGTGGAATCAAAAGAGATGGGTTTGAGACACAGTTCTGTCCTCTACTAGCCATCTTATTAATTCTTCCTGTTTCATGATATTCATCAGTAAGATAGAAACAAGTAGCTCCTAAATCGTACTTCATCTTGTGTTGGGCATTCAAACAATGTCGTGAAAACTCATATGATCTAACTCTAGAGGATTTGACAGTTATTGGACATTGCCAGTATCACTCTGTACGAACTGGAGGCCAGTGTGCCTGCACAGCACGCTAGGAAACCTGATGGCTCCAGCTCCTCTGCCCTGGGAGCTGCCATCAGAGCAGAAGTCTGTCCCTTTCTCCTCCCTGCTGTACCTTCCTTCCATTTTCTAAAAGCAGAGTTTAACTCATTTTGTAAACCGTGCTTCCTAACTTAGGCATCCCTAAAGCAGAGGAATTACCACATTTGCAGGATTCTGAGGCTCTCTTTTTTCTTTCCTTGACTGTGGCAGTTTGGTTAAGAATAATCTTTTCAAAGTAACCCCTCCCCTGCACCATTCACAACTCCTTTCCACCTTACCATCAGTTTCAGTCAATTGGTGGGATGCTCTTGAATGCAGAATTTACATCAGTGCAAATAAACCCTCGCACCCTGAACCCAGGCCACAAGGAAGTGAATTGTAGATCTAGCTTTCTGATATATTTGAGGGCAGATAGTTATTTTCCCTGAGATGGTTTCTCTTTGCCCACACCATTTCTCCACAAATATTTCCAGTCTCTGCTCAACCATTTTCTAATAATGTTCCATTTGAATTTATCTGATATTGAATAGGGCTTTTTTAAAAAGCCTATGTGAATGAAAGCCTTTATCATCTCAGTTGTAGACAAGGTACCAGATAGTCAGACTGGTAGAAACAGAACACTTGTCAAGGTGCATGATAGATAAGCTAGCTTATGATAAGCCAGGATCTAAGATAATGACAATGTGAATGATGTTTTTTTCTTGCAGAAATGGGGCTACACACTGCCCTTTGCTTGTAAGAATACATCCTCTCAAACCATTGTAAATGGTATGCTTGTGCCAAAGACAAACATGGACCCTTAGGATTTCAAAACTGGGTGAAGACTTTGAAATAATTGTTGGACAGCTAGTCAGTATGTTGATCATCACATGACTGACTTAGAGACTATAATTTCTTCTTACTCCAAAGTTCCCTTGAGGAATGATGTGTTTTGTTTGTGTTTTCTTATCTGCACTACATCAAAAAATAATGTTAAAAGTGGAAAGATAGAATGATTATGTATATATCAAAGAAATCTTGTTATTTTTGGCTTTGATTTGACAAGATTGGTTGCATTTTTTAAAACCACAATTTGATAAACTGTATTTATATGCACAGAGTCCAGTAGGTTAAATGCATCAGCAAATATTACTTGACTGACATTATATATGATATTGACTTTTTTAAGAGCCAGGAATGTCTGCTTCATGATGCTCACTTATTAACTTGGCCTTTCTCTTCAGCTCTTTCATTAGAAAATGATTCTTGTGCTATTTCAAATCCCACCGGGGCGGGGGGTGGGAGGGCGGGAGAGTCCAAAGAATGAATAGGTCCCTAAAAAAAAGTCTAGTGAAATGAAATTAAGATTCTAATTTCTCTCAAATCTTTAACAATATTCTCCCCCCATTATATCTACTTGCAAAGTCTCCAAATTGCTCCAAAAGAAAGGCACCTATGGTTTTTGACTTCACAGTTGAACCATTCTGTGGCCATTTCATTTGCTGATCAAGCTTCCTTTGAGGGCTATTTGCCAACATGGAGGTCATCATGGGAGGTGGCCTGTGGGTGCCCTCGCTGCTGTTACACCACAAGGGGCAAACTCTCTCTGGCTTTGCCAGAAAACAACAGGCTACTGATCAGGTGAAAAATGAATAAATGTCATTGTAGAACCTGTTTTCTTAGGAATAAAATATATTTCATAGAGAATTTAGATCAGAAAACACTGCATATAGCAATGAAGATAAATACCTTAGGCCATGCATTTTCACTTTACTGAATGAGCTCAAGGCATTTTTCCAAGCTCAGCTGAATTTTATTTTAAAAGTCAGTAGGGAATATGGAAAATTAGTTTCTGAGAAGAGGTAAACATAGACACAGAGCTATGAAATGGTTAACACCCATGCTAACTACAACCCAAGGCAGTCATTTATGGTATGATCCATGAATGCCAAATGGAAGGAAAAAGTTCACTTTTAAAACCATTAGCCAAATGATAAGATCTTTGAGAATTTCATCCAAAGCACCATTCCCTGACTATTGAGAGTCTCTTAATGTTTGTGAGAGATAACCTCTTGACTTTCTTATTCTGCAATATGCCTTGTCTGGTGAACCTGGAGTTCGGAAGAAAAAGATAACACCTTCCCTCTTGTGGACTTTGATAAGTGATAAGTTTTGAGTATACCGGAACCACTTTATTCTTATCCAGAAAAATCTAAGTTTCAGCATGTTCTTTTTAGTTAAGTCGATTGCTTTCTAATTTTTGTTTAACCTTTGACGTAGCATTGTGTTATGTGGCCATGGATTCTGGGCAGTTTTAGCAAAGATTATGGTGTTATTAATAAGGTTAAAATTAATGATCTTAATCTCAGATGAGTTTATGAAACTTGGGGATAATGAATATAAGCTACTTTTTGTTCTGGGGGTACAGGGGTGGGGGGGCAGTTTTCACTTGTGAAGCTAATATTTTGCAGCTACTACCTAAACAGCACATTTAACATGAATGGTAACCGGGGTGGGGTATGTGACAGAATGTAGACCCTGCATTCACAGTGACCAGCATTCAGATCCTGACACTGCCTCTTTCTGGCTGTGTTTACTTTTGACAACCTACTCAATTTTGTGAAATTCCATTTTTTTGTCTATTAAAGTGGAGCCGCAATTCCTATTTCACGGAGCTGTCATGATGATCAAAGAGAATGTGTAAAACACTATGCATTTCACTTGATACATAGTAATTGGTTGTACTGGAAAACCAGTACAAGCTGGTTTTCCAATCTCTCCATCTTGAGTCCATCAAAGGGGCTTCAATCATCAGAAGTTCATAATTATTACTGGAACAATTACAGGTTTCAACTATGTACTGATTCTAGAGCATAAGCCCCAAGAACAGCATGAGGATAAAGCTCAAAGATCCATAGCTTTAAAATGAGTTAATTATTTGTTAGCATAAATTGTGAAAACTTACAATGCATTGGAAGCAAAAGTTTTATACTACCTTAGAAGGTGACTCCTTGGAAGCATGTGTTCTTATTGCTGAGAGAGTCAGGCCTTCCAACACATTCTTTTCTGTCTAACCAAATAGCTGGGGATATATTTTTCATAATTTCCCCTACTATAACAAATCTATAATTGATGAAAGAAATATCAGCTGATAATTTTTTTTTCATCGAATTTCAAAGATCCTCTCCAATTTTAGCCTTGGACTTTTTTGGGGGGGAGTCTATAGACTCCAGGTAAAGACCTTGGATTGATGTCGGACAGAGTTTGGGACAATGTGGCTCATAGTGAGAGCTCTATAAATTACTCATTCCTTACAGATTTCCTCTTAGGAATTTAAATGATGCCATACTATTAGGGTAAACCACGTGAAATTGCCATTTTGTAGATTAAAAACAAATTTTGGCAACTTCACATGGTTCAATCTAATATAATTTAGGAACTCTATAAAGTGTCTTATGAAGCTATTTTAATTCTTTAGTGTATATATATATGTGTGTATATATATATTCATAGTATATATATGTATATGTATACACACACACACACACACACACACACACACACACACACACACACACACACACATATATATATACACACATATATATACTATGAATTTTTTTTTTCCCCTAAGAAAGTATATATTAGCTTAGAGGGTTTTTAAAAGCATAGACTATTTGGAATTATGTTTGACTATTTCTTTTGATTCTTTCCAGTATTTCTTGACAGAGACAAATGGACACATACTGGGGTTATTCTGAGATTTATGATGCTCCTCAAGACACATCTTTATCTTCTTAATTATAGAACATTTATTATATCTGTGATTTACTCATTCTTAATAATTCATTTAAACATGGAAAATCTTTCTCATGTTGCCAAAAATTTTAGTCTTACTAATTTGAAGGAATTCCATGACCTATATGCATTGGGTGTCATATGGTATTTAGAAAGATTCTTTAAGTAAGTTGCCTCGACCCACCCCAAAATGAGTATGTAGTATAGTCACAGAAGTAACGTGTTATATCGGGCAGCACTACACTGTCACCAGATTGAAAGAATGGAGACAAAGGGGAGATTTCTGTTACTTAATACACATACAAGCTTACTTTTCCTTAGCCCTAGTTAGATGACAAGATCTGAGGGTAGGGATTCTCTAGCTTTTGTCCATCCATTAAAGTATCCCCAGAACCTAGCTCTGTGCCTGGGACAGAATAGACATTTGATAAATATTTGTTAAATTAAAGAATGAAGAGATAAGAAATGAAGAAATATTAGCCTTATCAATTGCTCTTCTCACCGCCAGCCGATAAAAGAGAAGGGTCATTGGCTATGATTCTAGTTTAGTTTGCCTTCAACATTCCAATGTTAATCTTGCACTCAGAAATATTATCAATTCACTAAAATATAATTAAATGGAGGAAAATAGTTTTGTAAGCATTTTAAAAAGATTGCTTTTGAAGTCTAACACATTCTGTTTCACAGAGTGTACAATCAAATTAAGCATTTAAACAAGATCGTTGAAAGTTTGACTAAAAAAAAGCACCTCTCAAGCATTATCAAACTCTTTAGAAGCATCTATTTCCATTTAAACTACTGATCATATTATTTTAAATTGGTAAAACTTTAATATTTTAAATTTATTTAAAACTTAAAATTTATCATGGAAAATATCCTCACAAGGAATATTGTGTAAAATATACTCTAAGAAAATATTAAGAACACCTGCAATAACTATATGTTAATTGGATTGAGTAATCTGATAAATAAAAACCAGTATCATTTTGTTGTTTTAATTTTGGCTTTTAAAAATTTGTTACAAAGCTTTGGTATCTTTACACATGTTTATTAACCATGTGTATTTCTTTTACTCTGAACTGTCTTTTCATGTTGCTTGCCCTTCTTATTAAAATTGAGCTCTTCATATTTTTGATTGATCCTTTAGAGCTCAATCTTTCATCCTAAAAATTGGCAATATTTTCCACCAGTTTAACATTCATCTTTTGGCATTGTTTGCATGTGTAAATACATGTTTATTTTTTCCAAATCAATGATGTATATTACTCTATATTTGAAAAGGTCTTCTTAGTACAATATTATGAAATTATTTAGTTTTGTTTCATTCTATTATAGTTTAGTGTCTTTACATTTATGTATTTGATCTATCTGATTTGAGCATATGAAATTATGCAGAGATGTGGCTTTATTATTTCCCAAGCAGCTAGCTAGGTGTCCCAAAACTTTTTATTATGAACCTGTTTTTTTCCCCACTGACTTGAAAACCCATCTTTTTCAAAGTTACCCTGTCAGAAACTTGTGATCATTTTTGAGTTCTTTCCATTGAGCAATCTATTGTTTCAAACCTTAATTACAGCTGGTTAATCCACACTTGCTATTTTCTTTCCCAGAATTTTCTTTGCTATTTTTACATGTTTATTTTTTGGATAAACTTTACAGTCATTTTGTAAGTTCCCCTGAACTTGTGATTTTGATTAGGGTTTTATGAGCTTTTAACCCAGTGTCTGACACATTTAAGTCCTCCATAAGTGGGGAATACAACTGTAATTTCAATAATAATTATGATTACCACATCAAATATAATGACAGATGTAAAGAGGATTAACATCTTTGCAATATTAAGTCTTCTTATACAAGAGAAAATATGGATAATTTCTGTTTATTTAAACTTAAAAAAAATCTACCTCCATATAGATGCTCCTCGACTTATTATGTTAGTCCTGACAAATCCATGGTAAGTTAAAAATATCATAAGTCTAAACTATATTTAATATACTTAATCTACTGAACATTATAGCTCAGCCTAACCTATCTTAAATGTGTTCAGAACATTTATGTCAGCCTACAGTTGGGCAAAATCATCTAACACAAAACCTATTTTATAATAAGGTATTGAATAGCTCATGTAATTTACTGAACACAGTATCCAAAAAATTGCTGGCAACGCAGTACACTGTAGAGTATCGGTTATTTACCTTTGCAATTGTATGGCTGACGAGGAGCGTTGGCTTGCTTCCGCTGCCCAGCATCATGAGAGGGTATCATAGTTCATATTCCTAGCCTAGGAAAAGATCAAAATTCAAAATTCGAAGTACAGTTTCTACTGAATGTGTATCATTTTTGTACAATCCTAAAGTCAAAAAAATTGTTAAGTCGAACCATTATAAGTTAGGAACTCTGTAGCTGAAATGTTTTTCTAGTCTACTCGCTGTTTTTTCTCCCAACAATTTTCTACCTTCCGCAAATCTCCTTTCTCATTGTCTGTACGTTTGTAGAGAAAATTGATACCACCTTGCTACAACTCCTTCATCTTCCTCCAAAGTTGCAAGTCTAACTCCACTTGCATTTCTTCTTCCCTTTTTTATCCCAGTTATAAATGATCTTCATGTTGCTTAATCCAACAGTTATTCCCATGCCTCATCTGACTTCACTCCTCAGCAGAAACTTCAACGGGGTCTGCTATTTCTTTCTCAAAACACTCTCTTCCCTTGTCTCCCCCAACCATGCTCTTGGATTTCCACTCCCTCCCTGGCTGCTTCTTCTAAATCTCCTTGACCTTTAAATGTTCAAGTTTATCAGAAATTTTCTCTGGGCCACTTCTTTTCTTTCTCTTCTCATTCTCCCTTAATGGCGGCAACTACCCTCTTAACTTTAAATATCAAGTAGTCCCTTCTTTTCCGTGGTTTCAGTTAACCAGAAATAAGTGATTTATAAGTTTAAAATTGTATGCCGTTCTGAGTAGTGTGATGAAATCTTGAGCCAACTCTTTCTGTCCCATCCAAGATGTAGCCATGCTGTATATGTTCTGTGGTCATTAGTCACTTTGTAGTGGTCTGGTTATCAGATCGACTGTCACGGTATTACCCTGCCTGTGTTCAAGAAACCCTTATTTTACTTAATAATGCCCCCAAAGCCAGTCACATAACTTGTATTAGAGCTTATTGTTATAATTATTCTATTTTATTGTGATTGTTGTTAATCTCTTACTGTGCCTATTTATAATTAAGCTTTATCATAGGTATATAGGTGTAGGAAAAAAACAGTATATTTGGGGTTTGGTGCTATCTGTGATTTCAGGCGTCCATTGAGGGTCTTGGAAGGTACTTTCTGTGGCTAAAGACTAAGAACTTTTATCCCTGGCCCATACCTTTTTCTGTGTTCCAGCTGGAAATATCTACTTGATTACTTAAAAATCTGTATTTGGAAGTCTTGTTGGCATCTTATCTTAGTTTTAAAATTGAACCACATCATTCTCTTTCCCACTTCAGATCTGCACTTCCTTTAATTTTTCCCACCTGGCAATATGGCTTCTTCATTCATTCCATTGCTCATGTCAAAGTCTGGGTATAATCTGAGTATGATATCAACATCTCACATTCAAATCATTACCAAGTCTCTCTGGTAACTCTTGAATCCATTCATTTATCCTCATGTTCACTGCCTCCACCCAATTCCAAGAACCCCTTCACTAACCTGGATTCCTACAGGAGCTTCTTTTTAAGCATATTTTTGTGTATCCTTTCCAACCAAGCTGTTCTCTGCCTTAAGGTCGAAGTAATAGTTTAAAAATATAAATTTGATATTACTACTTCCTTGCTTAAAACATTTTAGTGGCTCCTCATTATTCTCATAAGAAAGTTACTATAATTCATAAAGTCCAGTATGAACTGACCCCAAACTATTTCTTCAACCTTTCTTATGGTCACTATTCTCTGCTGAGACCTCACTCCTTCAAAGGTGAAAATCTTTTTATCTTTCTCCTTTTATTATTTCTTTCTTTTTTTCTTAGCAAATTCCTACATATTCTTAGGCTTTGTTTTCAATGTTGCATCCTCAGGGAGGTCTTTCTCGACTCTTGAGTACAGATTCAATTTCTATGTTTGTATGCACTTACGGTTCCAAACACTTTTCCTCTAACTACATTATAGCGGTTATCATGTAGTTCTTCGTGTGTTTATTTCTTTTAAGCCATTTCTATCACTAGATTGTATTCTACATGATGTCAGGGGCCATATAATTTTTAAAACCATTTTAAGTAAGAGTAGAGTCACATGCAGTTGTAAGAAAGTCACATACAGTTGTACAGACAGATCCTATGTACACTTCACCTAGTTTCCCCCAATGGCAACATCATGATCACAAAAGTACAATATCTCAATCAGAAAACTGACATCAGTCGAGTCTGCCAATCTGATTCAGAGTTCACCATTTTTACATGTACTCATCTGTGTGTGTGTTCATTCTACGCAATTTTGTCACATGTTACCACCACCACAGCCAAGATATAGAACAGTTTCATTGTAAAGATTCTTCATGCTACTCTTTTATAGCCACAGTCACCTCCCTCCTTATGATATTTAAAATTTCAATATCTATATTACTTAAGACAGAACTTGGTATACAGTGGGTATTTAAAGACAATTTGTTACATGAATAAAATAAATATATAATTTAACTGGAATTAATTAAAAGAGCAATTTAGCACAACTAAAAGAATTTATCCTAGAAATTCTTGGGAGGAAAGTCTATCAAAATAACATTTCATTACAAAATTTTAAAACAGAAAACTTAATAATAGGCAAAAAGATTAAAATGTTATGTCAATTTTAAAATAAATATTTTTTCAAAGTATAGAACTATTCTTAGTTCATATGATAACAGAGCCTACTTTTAAAAAGAAGCAAGTCTTAGTTCTATAGTAAATCATGTTAGTCTCTTTGAACAGGGATGATTGCTGTCACTATTATTATTCTATGTTATTTTAGAATCTGGTCAATGTAATAAGCTATGAAAAAGAAGGAAAAAAGCTTGGTATGAAGAGATTGTCACTATCCTCCAAAGACTACCAGGAACATACCTGTTGTTAAATAATTTGGGCTTATTACTCATTGCAGTGAGCGAGAAGCCTCACTGGGGAATGAAGTGAATGAAGAATTGTGGAGATGTCTCAGTAACAAGGTATTGGGAAAGACTGATTATGTAATTTGGTTTGTATTAAGTGATTTAGGGGAAGGTTTAAACAAGCAGGGCTTATTTCTGAATAAGATGCTGTCATGAAGTGGGGATAACTCTATGACTGGGTATATTAATAAATCTTTTCTAGAGGTGTGGAAAAATAGACCAGAGCTAACCTGGTAGCTAGTAAAAATGCAACAATCACCTATATTAGTTAAAATAGGAACATGTTTGGTATTTTGTAGCTTGGACATTGTTCATGTCTCTGCTCAGACATGATTACAGAGTGGCCTTGTTTTTCTCTGGATCCTTGATCGTAGCTTTGATTTTGATTTTCTATGAAATTTGCATATTTAATAGAAGAATATCCAGGCTTAGCTAATATTATAAGGTCAGCTCCTGGATGTCAGCGACTGCTTACTTTTTTCAGGACAATTATCATTATTTGCAACCACAATAACATCTGTACACAAACCACTGTAATGAGAAGTGAACTATTAATATTTATCAAAAGGGCATATTATTCAGTAATATTTCCACAGAAGGAAAAGTTATATATGTATATAATATATCATACATATCACATATCATATATCTATATCTACATTATCTAAATCTCTCTTTCTATATATATATCAGAAATAGGTCATTTTATAATGGCAGACTTCTTTCATAATAGAAAACAAATATATAAATTGGGATTAAACTTAGTAAGATATGTCAAGAAGCTTTAGATAGAAAAAACCAGATTTTTGTACTCATAGAAGATGAGTCAAAGATTTAGAATTATAACAAACACTATACATTTCTTTTTATGTATTTTGTAATATCTCAATTACTTCAGATATCTGCTTTCCTCATTCCTCTTTTCAGTGTATCAGAACGCCTATTATGAAAGGAAAACCATAATACCAAGAGTTCTTTCTTAAATGTATTTCGAGGTCCAGTCTACCATATTGAAAGGAATGGGGAAAAAGCCGGTGAGAGACCATAAAACTTTGTGAGCAAATATTTTCTAAGAAACTAATTCTAAGGTTAACTTAAAGAGTTCACCTTCTAAAAATACATAGCATGTTATGGGGACTGGTGTGCATTATAAATGAAGCAACTAACTCATTATCTTGTCAAATCGTAGTTTTAATAATAGGGGAAAAGATTTTTTTTACTTATTAATAACACATACACACACATGTAGGTAAAGTGAGAAAAGGCTAAAATACATTATTCTTCCAAATGATAACATAAGATTCTTCCCTTGTGCTGTAAGAGGTAGTAATTGTGGAGGAACAAGCACAATTAGTGATAATAGGAAGATCTTGCTACAAATTCCTTCTCTTCAATTTACTAGGCTGTGAGACTGTGGGCAATTTAACTTCTGAGTTTGTTTCTTCATCCGCAAGTGTGTTGCATGCCCACCACAGTGAACTTTTACAATAATTAAATGAGATAATACATTAAAAATAAGAACTACCTTTGTTCTTGACACAGAGCAGTTTCTCAAAAAGAAAATGCCAATATCCTAATTTACCCTTTTTCCAGTTTCTCCCAAAATTGAAGCTAGAGGAATTTAGGTTACAATTGAAGCTAGAGGAATTTAGGTTACAATTCTGAACAAATACTTGACATTGTACCTTGTGAACCTTAATGCCTAACTCTGAACACAGTAGAAGTTCAGTAATGTGACTTACAGTGGTAAATTTTAAAAATTTAAAAAGACATTAAGACGAGCACCTTAAAGGGATTCTGAACACCAGTTCCAATGTGTGTATGTGGGTTCTCACACACCATCGAGCAATTCCAATACTAGCTGGAATTCAATTCTGACACTATCCACCTGGAGATAGCATTAGATTTCACAGGATAAGGGCTCAGTCCCACAGGACTGCCCTGCTTCAGATGCCAATCACAAGTCTAGGTTGTTATCTGTACTTCTGACCAAATAGCTATAAACCAGAGGTTTCTAGGATTCCCACCTTGGTTTCGATAAATTTGCTTGAGTGGCTCACAGAAGTCACGGAAGCATTTTACTTATGAGATTGCAGGTTTATTACAGAAGGTTATAACTCATGAACAGCCAGATAAAAGAGACACATGGGGCAAGGTATGGGGAAAGGGCTCAGATTGTCCAGGTCCCCTCCAGGCATGCCACTCCCCCAAATCTCCATGTGTTCACCAACCCAAAAGCTCTGCAAACCATCTCTTGTTTGGATTTTTTTTATTATTATTATGGAGGCTTCTTACATAGGCATGATTGATTAGCTATTTGGTCATTGATAATTGAGTCAACCTCCAGCTCCTCACCCCTACCCAGAAATCAGTGGGTGGAACAGAAAGCTCCAACCCTCTATTCATGGTTGGTTCTCCTGACAACCAGTCTTATACTTAGGGGCTATCTGAAAGTCACATCATTTCACATAAACCTATTTCATCTTTATGGCACTAAAGTATTTCCAGGCACTGAAGACGAGAGACCAGGAATTGTAATAAAAGATGTGCCCATTGCTGTTATGCTTAAGAAACTCCAGGGGTATGGAAACTAACAGCCAAGAACCATGGACAAAGATCATAGACACATGAGAAATGCCTTTTGGTCACCTGAATATACAAATTTTCAAAAATATAAAAAGTATATATATTTTTTATAAGTCACAATATCACTCACTTTTTATGAAGTTATTTAATGTTAGGCCATACTAAGACTTTCTGTTTCTCTGGGTTAAAAGATATCTTTTGTCTATGGCCATGCTACCCTGAACAAGCCTGATCCCATCTGATCTCAGAAGCTAAGTAGGGTCAGACCTAGTTAGTACTTGGACGGGAGACCACCTAGGAAGAACAGGTGCTGTAGGCATAAAAAATAATAATAATGAAGGATTGTAAGCTGATGAAGTCTTTGCAATCTGTGAGGTTAACCAAGGGTTGCCTCACCTAAAAAAATAAAGTTAAATTAAATTAAATTAAAATAAAATAAATAAAATAAAATAAAATAAAAAGATATCTCTTATTCCTGCTACTAGTAGTACTAATTAAAATGCCAGTTGAGATCACAGCTATTGGGGTGTTTCTTCATGGAAATGCTGAGGCAGAAATGTGACTCTAATACTATTTATATGGCTGTCATTGAAGACCTGGTCAATCAGAGAATTGGGCCCCCTGAATATCATATGAAACTACTGTACTGGAATCTTCCTTCAAGCCCTTGATTTTTTTTCAGTCAGAGTTTTTCCTTAAGGGATCGCTTCTACATCACCTTCCTCACTACCTCGGACCTCCTAGGGTTTGCTTGAGACAATGAAACATACTGTTAAAGTCAGACTTGCAGTTGTCACTCAGGCCTCATGAGTTTAATTCCATTCTCTAGCTCTCTATCTGGTGACTTGCTGTCTCTCCTTGAGATTGCACCCCCACCCAATCTCGCCCATCCACCAACTCTGTCTGGTGCTGACTTAGTGGAGCCTTTTCTTATCTCTGCACTTCTCTAAAGCTGAACACCAGAGACATTTACAAACTCGACTGCAAATGAACTTGGAGCCACCAAACTCAAGTCTCTTGTGAGCCAAATCATTATTTAATCAAGTTGGTGGGCGGAGAAGAAAAGAACAAACCACTTAAATATGGATGATAATAGTCCCTGACTTCACCTCTACTTGTGAGAAACAATTACTCTTCCCAGTGACACATACAGTAAGTCAGAAGATTGCCATTTACTGCTCTTGCTTTTAGCACATTCCTCATCATTATATATGGCATTCCATCTATCAACAAAAAATTAGATTTCATTGACATATAGGTTATAAATTCCTCTTGGAAAAAATAAGACTCCTTTTCTGATATGAGCATATAATATATGAGTATTTACAACTTAGTTCAGGCTTATTTTAATTATAATGTGCAGTATTTCATAACTTATTTGTGTTTTCATCTTATACTTTTTTAACAGTTAAAAACTTTGATGCATGACTTTCTTCCTGTTTTATATTTTTTAGTTGAGAATTTTTTAATTTGAGAAAATATTTTTGTCCATTTTTTCTGTAAATATTGCTAAATTTCCTTGGAAATATTAATTACCTTTTGAAAGAAATAAATATACAAGAAGAAAAGGCTATTTTTATTGTCAAAATGTGAATAATATAAGATCATTACTAATTGGTTTACATGAATATTAAGGCTCTTCAGTTCTAAAAAAATCTATATGTGATAGCTGTCATCGCAGTTCCTTTGCTAAGCACTATATAGCTATTATCTCAATTTATCTTCATGTCATCTCAACAAAGGAGAAAATATTATTTTACTTATATTTTAAAAACATACAATACACCTAAGACTAAAAATACTGAGATGATTTTCTCAAAGTTACACAGCTAATTAGTGACAGAGCTAAAACCCAAAATTATATAATATATTTATTTTAATACATCATAATAGGATGTGAACTTTTTTCCTCCTTCTAGGATGCGATGGGCAATAACTTTGGCAAATTTATATAAATAACAAATGAATCAACCAAACAAATGTAGCAGATAGAAATTTCCAAATACTCGGGTACGTAAGAACAGCAAGCACATTTTCTATGGATTAAGCAACTTAACTTTCTGTTATTCTCGGTCCTTCTAGCATCCTCACCTGCCTTGTCCCAAAGCCCAAGAATTAATCTCACATTGTCTGGGGACCTACTATGATCCCATGAGTGGAGGGGCTTTTTGTAAGATGGTTCCTGGTCAGTCAGCTTAGATGCACTTTATAGCCATTCTCCTTCAAGCATTTGCCACCTCCTTGGAATTGCTGCCTCGAAGAGAGGACCTGAGTCCACACCACTCCTAGACTCCAAGAACTTTTTCTCTTCTCTCCACAGTCTCCACCCCATCATTTCTTTTTAGCTGGGGACAGTGAAAGGAAGAACCTGGCAATTGCCTGCTCGCCCCACTTCTCCAGTTGCTCTTTCAATACTTAGGAATCCCATTCTTTATTATCCACACCAAACTTTTTCCATTCACCAAATGGTTTAGGCCTCTGGAAAATAAAACCACAATGACAGATGCTCTGCTCCTGCTTCATATCTAGCCTCAAGTCTTCCCTGAGGCAATGAAGTTTGGAGCCAACTGCCCTCTTGAATGGAAGAAAATGAGGGGTAGGGGGAAGTACAGGAAACAATACATAAATTAATATCTCAAAATATAATCGAAACCTACAAGTATTTAGAAGGTTTTAGAATTGTCTCGATTCTGAAGGGGCATGAAAGTGGGCTACACTGGCCAAATAAATAAAAGAGGCTGGCCCTATTCCCAGGAGCTTACTACCAATCAATAATTGGAATAAAATTAAAAGCAAAACTAATATCTATGAAACATTGGTCAGAGAACAATGTCAAGCTGTTCAGTAGAAATTCATTGAGATCTTAGAAAGAGCTGAAGTAACAGACATACCAAAATATTTTAATAATATCTACTGCAAAATTAATTAGATATTATCAAAGCAATTCAAAAATAATGACTAAGCATGTGCTAGGTACCAAGTACTCTAACAGGCACAGAAATACAAAGAGGGAACATAATTTTATCTTCCAAGTCAGGGGGTGGATGGCTGAAGATGGGGAGTAGAGGAGGGACAGACATTGGAAAATACTTTTTAAAGGATGGGATTTTGCAGTGGAATTATCATTAAAGAAAACACTGTGTGGAAAGGTAATAATAGACTTGATTCAGTTTTGAGCTCTTTCTTTCCCCTCAAGCTTGCGAGGGAGTCTTGTTATGAAAAGGAAAGAGCATGAGTGGAAAGAAGAGATTTTTCATCAAATATGCCTTGGTTAGAGACTTCCTCATAAGACACAAAGGAATGGGAAGGGGTTAGTTCAGATTCCCATCTATAGACTAAGGATAAAAGTTGAAACAGAAATCATAGCTTGCACAATGGTCTGCAGATAAATGGCCTAAGGTCAAAATTATATAATACCTCTTCATTTAGATCCATATGTTCCAAGATTAAACCATGACATCACAGTGAATCTACAAAGATCATGTGTTCTAAAAATGAGACCTCTGACTATTCCAGCAACTTGCCTGCCTGGTTTACAAATTCTAAATAATCCATGCCAAGACTATCTTATGACTAATTTTAGCCCCAGGTCCTACAAGTACCTGTCCTTAAGCTCCCCCTCTTCTGACTCACTTCATGGCTCCCCTGCTTTGGATTGTCTCTTGCTGCAGCAGACTAAATCAACCTAATTTATGTTTTGTTTTACTACAGGTATGTACGTGGTAGTTTCTGGACAATGGGTTTTAACAAATCAAGGTCCTATCAAGATTTGTCAGAGATCCTTGCAACTATAGAACTGGACTCTTACCGATAGCAATACCTGACAGCCCTAAGCTCCCACCTCCTCAAAGCCACTCTGCCTGTCATAATAAGCCAAGCGTCACTACCAATGTGAGCTCCAAATACTTTGTTGAGGCTTTTAGCATTGGTTTTATTTTGTTTGTCTTATGGATAAATCTCCAAAACATTTTGGTTATGTGATCATATTTGTACTCATTCTCTTGAATTTCTCCAAAGTGTCATCGATATTTTTGTATCACTCTTTCACCTATCTGCTGTCTGTTATTGGTAATCCTGTGGTATATCTAAGAGATTCAGAGGGAAGGAGACACACATAGGTCCAATAAATTTGCACTGCAGTTTGATGATAGTTGGTGATCAAATGTCACAGTTTTGTGGAAGTTTTTTTCACCTCTATGAGCTACAGGTCTTCTTGTCCTTTTGAAGGGATAAACGTCTGTTGAATCATCTGGCATGGTAGCTCCTGCATAATAGAATTTCATACCATGGAGATTATATTTTTTGCATAAACATGGACAAACGCTAAGACATGGAACATTTTTAAATGAGATGTGTTCGAGAAACATCTCATATGTCCCATAATCAATTTTGATTTCTTTCTCTCTCTGGGGAAAGCCAGAGACAATATTATGAAGACACTAAAGCAACTGTGAGGTGAGGAACTGAGACCGCCTGCCAATGACCATCATTAATTTGCCAGTCATGAGTGGCCACCTCCAGCCCCAGCCCAGTGGATCCTCGAGCCCCAGCCAAGCCTTTAGATGACTGCAGCCTTAGCTGACATTGTGACTGCAACCTCCTGAAACCCACCAACTAGAACATCCTAGCTAAGCCACCCCCAAATTCCTGACCCACAGAACTCTGTGTAAGAAAATAAATGTTTATTTGTTTGTTTAAAGCCATTATGTTGGGGGCAATTTTTTATATGGCAATAGATAACTAATATAAAGATGAACTATTAACATATAAATAGCTAATATTAAATGGCCTTTTCATTTAATTTGGACATAGTTTATCTTTGCCAATATCTATAGGATTAGTTCCATAATCATTGGACAAGAATGTCTACTAACAATTTAGAATCCTGAATCAGCAGAAGGATGAAGTTCACTCTTTTCTGAGATCTTGTACTGTTTCTTCTCAAAGACTCAATTTCTGATTACCACCAGGGACTTTAGGTAATTACAAGGAAGAATCAAGAATCCCTATGGATGGTAATTGTGATAGTTGGCCTTTAAGATGGCCTTAATGATCCCTGCCTCCTGATACTTATGCTGTTATGTTATTCATTTTCTTTAAGTGCAGGCTGTATCTAATGACTTGTTTCTAAGTAGTAAAATGTGATGAAGAAGATGAGATGTCTTTTCCAAGATTAGGGTACAAAAAGCATGTGGCTTCCATCTTGACTTCTCTCTCACTAGTCTACTCTGAGGAAATTCAGTGGTCATGTTGTAAGCTGCCCAACAGAGAGGTCCATTTAGCAAGGGAATGATGTCTCTGGCCAACGGCAGCAAGTACTAATTCCTCAGAAGAACAGTCCTGCCAAGAAGCTGAATCCTGCCAATAAGTGAACTTAGAGGGTATCCTCCCCCAGCTGGGCTCTGGTTAACACCTTGATTGTAGCCTGTCAGAGACTTTGAGTCAAGTGATCCAGCTAACCCATGGCCAGATGCCTGAATCACAGAAACCATAAACCAATAAATGTTTGTTTTAAGCCACTACATTTTGGGATAACTTGTTACACAGCCATAGATAACTATGTAAAAGTTATATAAAGTATGATTAAACATAACCCTAGAATGCTGAACTTGTTTGATTTTTCAAGTTGTTATTTCTTTTATCATACATTTGATAAATAAGAGAGCTATCGCAATCATTTTGAAATAATTAAAATTTAGAAATTTCCAAACGAGTCTTATTTTTATCTTCCATTCTACAAAGCAAAGGAGCAAATATTTATATATACACCATCATTAACCATCTTATTCTTTGGAGCTCAAATTTGGCAAAGACAAATATGAAGATAAGAGTTGTTTTCAAAAGATAAGAGTTGTTTTCAAAAAATAAAGAGATGTGTTATTAAAGAATTACCTCTCAAAAAGGCATAAGGCTCTGTTTTCCAAGATATTCTTTCAAATATTTAAGAAATAGATTTATGTTATTTAAACTCTTCGGGGGAGGAATAGAAAAAGGGAGAGAGACTGCTTCCCTATATAAGTTTATGAAGCTAGAGTAACTACACAAATGTGACAGAGAGAATGAGCAGCTTGCTGGCAGCAGACATGAGGGATCCAGAGGGCAGAAAAAGAGCGTCTCTCACAGCAATAAAATAAAGAGAGACCTTTGGAAAATTTGTACTTGAGGATCCTAATTCTGATCAACTGTCTGCACCCGGGAAGATTTTGTGTCTGCTGAAAATGGTAATTGGCAATTGCATCAGTCCTGACTTTCCTGAAAATTAAATATATACTGTTTCCACTTAAGACCCACCTGTCTTCTCATTTGTGTGTTTTTTTCTAAAATCAAATGTTACATTCTGGCATCAATTATAGAATCTAAGGGTCTAGTTTATTATTACAGAACAAATTAAAAGGAGAGATTTCCCTCATAGTCATCTTTTCTTATTTCATAGCTATCCCTTGGCTGTCTGTCTCTTGATGAAGTTTCCATGGAAACCGGCTAAATAACAAGGCAGCTATGTAGAGGTTTCCCAAAGGATTCAGTTATTTTATTTATAAAACAATCAGCTGCTGTCACATTTTTGCCTATGTTTAAAAAAAAAAAATTCCCAGAGTTCCCGTGTGTGCCAGGACTAAACTAAACCAACAAATGCGCACAGGCACGCGCGCGCGCGCACACACACACACACACCCCTGAACATCAGAGAGAAAGAGGGGATTTAGTAAGCACATAAATAATCATTTCAAAGGATTGTTAGGTGCTGGGAAAGTGGGGTCTGAGGAGATAACCCTGCAGGTAAATAAAAGGCTATTTCTTGTTCTGCCTGTGTTTTTATACATAATCGTCAATATCCAGCTGACTTGAAAAAAAATTCATGAGAAATGATGCATATCAGGTACCAAATTCTATCACACACCTAAATCTTGGCTGTGGTCTTTTTTTTTCTTCCCTTTCTTCCTGCCCCTAAAACCCCAAGGCAAGGAATGAAGCCTTCTAGACACCGCCGGATGAGTCAAGGTACCGCGGCCCAGACAAACTAAGCACTGGCTCTGTCACCACACAGACACAAAGGCATTCACGAAACCACAGCCCTCTGGTTTCGGGGCTCCTACCTTCTTAATCAAATCGGCATAGTATGTGTATGTAGAGTTCACCCACAATACAAACAAACATCATAAATCACCTTGGGGCGGTTGGCCGTCAGAAATGTCCATAGAGCTGTGATTCACTGGGGAAAAGGAAGGCCTCGGAGGGCAGCCAATCAGAGTGCGGCCCAGGGAAAAGTCACTTGGCTCTTACAGGAAGCCATCTAATTATGTTACTGTAATCCTCGGGCTTGCATTTTTCAGCCACCTCAACACAAACTCACAGACTTCACCGATTATGTAATTACGGAAAACTTCACAACAAACACGATGAGTCCTTCTGGAGGCCACATTGAGGAATGGGATGTGCGTTTGAGCGTGGGAGGGAGCACACGGCTCACAAAGGGAAGAGCAAAGAGATTTATTGAACTTAAAAGGCCGCCGTTTAAAAAGGGGGCCTCTACCAGACCTCCCTTTTCGTGTGCACATTTTTTGCACCTGCAACTGTTTGTGGGCTGGAAAGCAATAGCCTTCCCCCTTCTCCCGAGAGACCATGCTTTCATGCCTTGGCCCCAAATGTGTCATTTTTCTGCCAGGGGAGAGAAATCAAAAGAAACCAAGTTTTTAGAACTTTGCTGTAAAGAAAATAATAATTCTGAAAAGGATTGGAGCCACATTTTCAGGTTAGATACAGAGAAATGTCAGAAGGGAAAACATCCCTCTTCACTTTCTTTCCTAACTTGTTGAAGTTTTTTATTTCACTGGGTGCTGCGTGACATCTATAGCATCCATTTCAGCAGGGACTGCAGCAACATTTGACTCAGCCTCCTGGAACTGTGCTCTGACCACAGCGTTCGGTCCAGATTCCAAGTGAACCTTCCTGATTCTTCATAGAGAAGACTCTTTCTAGATGATTTCCATTAAAACAAAACTTTGATATCTGAAGTCTACTGTGGAATCTTAACGATGATGCTCACAAATGAAGTGCTGACAAATATTTTTGTTTTAGATGGTGGTGTTTGTGTGGGGGGGCATGGATAAGTTCTAGGCTTAAAACTTGGTTTTGGCCATTGATCCACTTCCTCCCCCACCCCCACCTCATTTGCTGAGATGAAAGTTAGAGTAGAAAGTCTCTTTTAAACCATTATGAACTGTTTTATCCAAAGCAGCATCTGTGAATTTTTATAAGAGTGGCCAAGATTTACCCAATTATTTCTCCTTCCTATCCAGGGAATAGAAACTTTCAAATTAACGGTCATAAATGAAGCAAAAGTGCTATGTTCATATGAGATAGAATGCATTACTAAATAAAGAGAAGGTACTATAAAGCTAGTATATATACTAGCACAAGGATGAACTTGATTGAACAGACTAAAGGGATAGATACAGATCAAATAAACTTAGTTTTCTTTGGTTTAACTTGAAAGACATTGAGAATTTTATGTGGTACAAATCTTGATGAGTGTTGAGAATATAGCAGTTCTCATATATCTTGTAAAATTCTAGTGTGCCATGTGGTCAGATACTTGGAGATTTTTAAAAAGTAGATGTAGTTAATCTCTTCAATGAGGAGGAATTAATTGTCGTAGCTAGAAAGAGTGATCCTTTTTCTTTTCATTCTATAGTTTGATCTAGTATTCACATTTTTGAAGTAGGTAGGTTTGGGATTTCTGGTTCCTGTAAAGCAAAGCCCATAATGATCTTCTGTTCCTTGTGGATGAGGGGAGAAGGCCTGAGCAGTTTATTATCACCGGCTACTTAGTTACCCCTATACAGAGGGGTACTGATGGTATGGAATGGGGAGGAGGTGTATCAAGATACAGGTTAAAGGATAAGAGACAATTGGAGGAGGAAAGAAGAAATGGCATAAACTCAGGAGCAAAACATGAAATAGTATATTATGTCGGGCCAATTGTAGCAGAAAATACGAGTCTCACTTAAGCATATGCTGGCTTGACCTCAGTGGAGTCAAAAGGGACAGTTAGGAAGTCTGCCAAAAAAGGGGGCTTTAGAGCTGAAGAGAACAAGCGTCAGGATTCTAGGAGGCTATTTAGCTACATAAATAAATGGGTTTCTTAAGAAAGTCTTACTTTAGGACTCTGCCCTTGAACAAAATTATTTGACAAGCTCATATCTGTAAGAGGGGAAGGATCAGATGAAAATTCAATGCCAAGGGCTGAATAAGATCCACAAAAATGACTAACCTGGGAGGAAACTTTTAGAAGATGAGATATATCAAAGAGCAAGAGATCAATATTCAAAGATCTCCACATTCCATCTCCATTTAGATTCCAAATATGCAGACTTAGGTGCCTCTATCTGACAGTGGAATTCTAACACATCTTATCATTTTGCAAAGCTTGTTCTATGGATGAATTTCTTCCATTCTGACTTGTACTTGAGGAAAGGGGCAATGGAATGAAACCACATTGCCTCTGAAACAGTTCGAATTATGGTTTCATTTAGAGACGTAAAAGAATTTTTCCTTTCTATTTTTTTTTTCATTCCTTTAGAAAGTACATCATTTGGTCTTGTCTACTTCAACATTTCAGTGTTTTAAATACTCCCCCAGCCCATACTGGAGGCCTTTCTTCTAACGAGAGGGCTCTCCATGGGTCCTCTGGAGGAACGGTGCAGTTCCTGGTGTTGTCACCATGGGCAGAAGCCCTGGAGAGCTCGGCAGCTGGTGCCACTAACACCGCGGGTCCTGGAGCACCAGCAGCAAGTTCTCCAAATGCAGCCCCTCTCATACTATGTGAAAATGAAGAACCGAAAGCCTGACTATTCTACTTTTTTTTTTTTTTTTAACAAATGAAGTGTACCAAGGGCTTACGATTTGCTCAACTTCACTACCAAGAATGAAAAAATAGGGAAAAAAAGGATGGTGATAAAGATATAGTAGAAGGAGTAATTTCTTCTTTCCATTACTGCAGACACCACTGGCCTCTTTTTTATTTGTACTCTTTTGGTTTTTCGGGGTCATTTCTTTCTTCCTTTATGCCAACACTATAAGGCTATGGGATTTTAAACATTAAAGTTTCTTTTGGTGATGTTGCTGGGCTCCCTCCAGCCTTGCCAGGAAAGTGAAGAATGGCCTGACTTATAGACACTCTTTGTCATAACCCAGAGGCTATTAGCAAATCTCCATTTGCCCCATCTACTAGATTATCTGTATGCAGTTGGGAAATTCCACTAGACACTTCCTGAAAACAAACTTTCTACTCTATGGTTTAAATGACAGCTGTTGAATGCCTGGCAAACTCCCTGGCTCCTATAAGTATGGTTGTGGAGAAATACCTAAGCCTCTTTGCCCAGTTAAATCCCTCACTCCTCCCCTATGCTAACCTAGCTTTTGCCTATTTCATGGATTTTTCAGGGCTTTCCTGTTTACAAGTAACAACTATTTCTCCTTTGTAGGGAAAAGTTAACTTAATGATTTCCCCAATATTGCAGTAAATACGTGCAAAAAATAAAAATTAAAAAAGTAAACCATTGTGGAAACATAGTTCAGGTTTGTCAGTCTGCCACAGTACTTATTGAGTGGCCAGTGTGTGCAGGGAGGAGCTGGCAGGAGATACTTTTTAGAGATTATAAAACAATATCTACCACCAAGAGATTAAGTGCCTGCTGTAAGATTCAGAACACTCGGGAATAGAAAATTTGTGTAGGTTTCAGAAAGTAGTCACCTAATACAGCACTTATATGACAAAAGAAATCTTTATAACACCTCATATTAATGTACTAACTTACCACAAGTCAATGCATTCCAGGGTGTCGTAGTTCAATGAAATATTCTTTTGATTTACCTACCTGTGTAACAACAACAATAACAAAAAATAAATAAAAGAAAGAAAGAAAGAAAGAAAGAAAGAAAGAAAGAAAGAAAGAAAGAAAGAAAAAGAAAGAAAGAAAAAGAAACCCGTGAGACTTAGTCACCAAAGCTAGGCTGTTTAAAATTCAGTGTATTAAATATATATATATTTTAAAAATATGATTCTTCTCTGTCACATTAATAAAAATAATTATATTCTAAGGGACACTTATATTAGTTTGTCATCTTTATGTTTCTGAATCAGAAAGAATGTTAATGAATTTGATCTAAAGATAATGTAAGGGAACAGCCTAAAACTTTTTTGGGCGAAGGGTAACACGAGCAGGGGGACTTGCATAAATGATTGCTTGGGCAAACAACATAAAGGAAAGAGAGTTCTGGAATTTGTTGTGTCGAACAGATTATTGAAACCTAAGAACTCATTTCTGAGGAAAAAGTCTTCAAACACAGCTGTCTTGGAGAAAATTCAAACTGCCCTTTCTCAGTGATTCATTTTATGATAAATTTATGTTTGCAAAGTTACTATGTGAGGAAAAGAAATAGCGAGTTCAGTCAGACTTCTAAGGAAAGGCGCTGGGCCCCAGCAGCCCACCCTAGTCCTGAAATCAGTCCTGGTTTGAGGCAGGAGGGACCCAAGGAACTTGAGAGGCATCCCTAAGGTTCATCCAGCAGAGATCTTGAATCCTGGTTCTGATGTATGTGTGGGCTTCTTCTGCCTTCTAAGACCTGGTCCCAACTCATGGATTCCTGACCCAGGTGTGGAGCCTGAGCCACCCCCCAGTTCCCTGCTATTCCTACAGTTTCTCTGGGCTGGGTAGTTGCCTTCCCAGGGAGTGGAGAAATATCACCCCTGCCTCATTTGTTTCTAATGCTGGCTCATTGTGTTGGATTGTGTGCTGCTGTGTGCCTCCCCAAACATCTAAGTATTCTCCAGATGCCCCGTTTTTGGCACCTAATAATCCCAGTCTAACTTATTTGAACATTGGCCTGTAGCAGGCACCATGCTGAGCAACTCTCATGCATAATCTCACCTAAATCTCACAGCAAGGCTGTGAGTCAGATTATTGTTCCCATTTTACAGAAGAGGTGTCTAAGACTTTGAGAGCTTAACTTGTTAGTAAGTTAACCTCAACAGCTATGATTCAAACCCAAATCTGTTATTCTTGTCTCCCCTCCATGAAGGATGATCTAGTCTACAGCAGGGTCTGGGTCTATCCCACCTCATACCCACCTCTCAGCCCCATGGATGATGGTCTATTCTACAGCAAGGTCTGTCTCCCCCAGTAGAAGACAGCTGTAGTCTAGATCTTTCTCATTACATGTGTGCTGAGATCTGATGGGCTCCTTTGAACTTTTCAATGCCTTTTATAAACAAATGTGCTTTTGTTCACCAAGTATAGTCTCACTTTTTTTTTTTTCTATTATGGCTGCTACAATCATATTCTAAATGACATTTAAGACTCTAACAAGCATGTTAGGAAGTGCATAGAGCAAAATCCCCAAAACTCCTGCCTCTTGGATTTATATCAGTCTCTCAAAAGACATCATAAAAGGAAAAGGATGAAAAATCTCTGAGAGGAAGTTTTCTGAGAGTGTTTACATGACAAAGAAGTCAGGAAAATATGGTATTGTTATGATTCTCTTCATCATTTCAGGATCTGAAGCGGTTCAGAAAGAAAGACGCTCCACAAGCAAGATGGACTTCCAGGGGAAGTGACTCATAAGTAGGAGTATGAAACAGGAGAAAAGCGACTCATCAGATGGACAATGGGCTTTTATGTGAAGCGTATGGAGCCACGTGGCAGAATACAGAGAGGTGGAAGTTAGAAAGGGAACAAAGAAAGTATAAGATGCTCCTGGCTTGGGCAGGATGAGGGGGTGGGGTGGGGAGTCCGAGAGCAAAGGAAATGGGCAAGGGAGGGGCGCAAACATCCGAGGCCTTTGTGTGTAAAGCAGAGAAACAAATAAATGCCTGACTTTCGGCATCCCAAAAAACGTTACCTATTTATTAAAAAGAATGAAAATAAATTTCTCTAATGCTCTCATTAGCCACGAGAAACTCTTAATTTTTTCCTCTGATAGGCAGAACAAGAGCAGAAAGAGTTTCCAGTCTTACAAAGGGGTGGTTATGGAAAAAGACACGAGAAGTGTGTGTCTTAGAAGAGATACCCGAAGTTAATTTCTTTAGCTTGGCTATTACCAGTAAGCCTCAAGGAGACCGGAGAAAACAAATCCAGGCAGAAGACAGGGAATCGGCTTTCTTGCCTGGTTCACTTCTTCAGGTCTCCACAAGGAACAGTCATGTGTGGGTGGCTTCCTTTGGTGCCACTTTTACCAGTCCTCAAATAAAAATCTGCGGACAAATTTTACTCTGCCTCCGAGGAAATGCCTGTATCAGAAATCTCTGTTTATAATACCAAGTACCTCAGAAAATGCCATCTGGTGCTCTTGAAGTTAACATTCTTGTACAAGTTTATCCTGGTGAAATCCTTGGCATTTTCCTGAGGCTCTTTTTTTGCCTTCCTGCCAAATGTTAATTGGTACCTGTTCCTGTAAGTCTTGAATTCTCCTTTCCCAGCTGTAGAGATCAGCCTTAAGGGCATTTTTTTTACTTCAAAATCTTTTCTCTGAAACCAGGTCCTGGTTTCTAGCCCAGACTGGAGCCCCTCCTCAGGCTCTGCGTTGTCATGCTGCTCTCCTCGAGGCCCTTGCACTTGTATTTTTCCATCTTCCTCTAGTGATCTCTGTTTTACAGAACTGACCTTCTGTACTGGTTATTTCAGTTTGCAAAATACATTAAGATGTGCTGTGTCATATGTCATTTAGTATCTGTCAGTCACTATATGTGCCTGAAACTTCTACAGTATCTCTGATTACCAACTGGCTCCTCCCAGATAAAGGGCCCATATGCACTCTTTCTTAAGCATTATTTTCAATTCCATTGCCTTTTATGTAACAACTAGGCCTGGGAAATAGCAGGATGGAAGAGAAAACTCATTGATTTTGATGACAGAGAGATCTAATTTTAAATCCTAGTTTCCTCTTCCCCCACCCCCGCCCTCGCTGAACTTGGGCAAGTGACCTAACTTCTAATTTCTTTATCTTTAAAGTGAGAGTGGTGATGGAGTTTTAAAGAATAAACGACATAATGTATTCAAGTGGCTGGTACCTAGTAGGTGCTTAAAAATATTTGTTGGATAAAAGAATGAATCAATTTATAAATTAATGAAAGGCAAAGGCAAAAGAAGAAAAAAGAGACCTTAGTTTTTGTATATCCACTACGTGATGACTTTATGGTGAGATTCAGTTTAGCAAGGGCAACAGACACATATGCACAAAACTACCAACCAGTGAAGTTAAATACAGAGGATGGAGAAATGTGCAGGGCACTCCTGAGTGCAGAGGAGCGACACCCACCCCCAGCCTTGTGAGGAGGAGAGTGGGTAAGAATCCATGCCTTACTCTCCTATTAGATCTGTATCTTTTGGGCAGCAGCTTCGCCTGCCTCTTGTACCATGATCACTTACCAATGTATTAAATTTTGTGTAAGATAGGACATATATTGTGTATCACATCATAGAAATTCAACCACTTTAGGCAGTGACCCGGTGAGGTGATGGAGCTGGGCTTAAGTGTATCTAAGGAAATATTCACACTTTCTTTTCAGGGTCCATGGAAGATGCTTTTTGGAGACCTGATATAAAATACCAAGTGTGGGAATTTGCATACGAGTCTGGAATACAGGAAAATGGAATTTGATTCTGGTTCTATTTCCTACACTATATATCTACGAAGGCAAGGGCCCACGTCTCCACATTCTTTAGTTTTTCAGGTTCCAAATGTCACCCAAATTATCTGTGTGCTCTTGAGACAGTGTTAAAGATGTGAGCTACACGTATTCTTGGTCATGTTTCCAAAATCAGCCATTTCCTATAGGTAGACCGATTTCAAATCCTGACAGAGTTATTAGCTCAATATGACCAAGAAGCTTGTTTTCCTTTCCTATGAATTTTTAAATGACACATTTCCACCATTCTGCAGTACTTTTTTCCTAAATAAAAGTGCCAAAATACTAGTACTGACCACACAAATATTTTATCTCACAAAATCAAATATTTTGATTTAATCTAGTAGCATTTTCTACTGGTAAGCACTCACCCTCCCCCCCCCCCCAAAAAAAAGTTAAAAAAAAAATCCTCGTGTTGTAGATAAGTCTTGTTCTTCTGTTTTTCAGATGAGAAAACCAAGGCATGGATACAGCATATGATTTGCCTAAAGTTTCATAGCACCTTAAGGGAAGATCTGGGAATCTTCATAATGCTCATGTTTTTAAATCTGTTGCTTAGTCATGAGATGTAAAGCATCTCAAGAACTACCAAGATCATTAAAAATGTTCTCTTAGTGGAGGTCATTCCCGGGATGTAAAATGTGATAAATTGCAGGGAGGAAAATAAATCACCTCAGAACGTAAAACCACATTTGAGAGTAGCAGAATCTCAACCTCAGCTTTGAATATTATTATTCAGGAATTGGAAAATTATGTGTGATGACTGCCCTGGATTTGGCCACTCTTCAGTAATGTCTATGCTATTTAAATACTCTTGGGCAAACTCAATTTCTAAAAGTTATGAAGGGAATTTTTGTTCTGCAAAATGTTTTTGTAAAAGTTGTCTGCTATTAAACTGTAGACACAGCTCTAAGGAATCTCTTACTAGAAAGCAATGCATCATTCCAACATGAATCACAGGCTCAATTGACTATTTTCCCAGGATGTTATAACTGACTGTTGTACTCAACTGTGAACTAGGATACTCTACTACATCTGTGATTGAGATGCCCATTGAACAACTGCTTGACCCCAACCAGATTCAGTAAGAGCTTGTTATATATGAAAGGGAACCCAGGGGGATGTGGTTAGGGCAACTTTAATTCAAACAACTACAAATTAGAAAGAATGTGCATAGGGAACATTAATCACCACACACTTAAATCATATTTAAAGTGAACCTACTAAACCCTTCTGGAACATTCTGCTTTTTTTCCATTTGGACATGAGGTGTAATAAAATTTCAACATGGAAAGCCGAAGTCAGTCTAGAATAAAGCTTTGAGAGAATGAATTTCTTTGTGCATGAAGGCGGGTCATGACCATCATGTAAAACTCATTAACAGCCCAGATGCCCATGGCACTGGAATAGACAGTGAATAGATTGGGAATGTACTTTTAATGCCAATCTCTAACTGTAATTTTTGTTAATGATGTTCATGAGAAAAGGAAATCAGAAGATGGTAATATATATTTTCATGAAACTACCAAGCATTCAAACAATGCTTTGTTCTTTGAAAGTAGTTTTACACATCCCATTTTTCCTTCACAAAATGTCTATATTCATTCAAAAGGCATTATTATCTTTACTTTTAAAATAAGGAAACTGAGACCCAAATGAAACTAAGATATTTACCCAAGTTCAAATAAGATAGAAACAGAACTTATACTTAAATCCAGATTTCTTTTTTTCCTTCTACATGTCAGCAGTTTTTATTTGTCTTTAATCCTACTGTATAATTGTCTTTATGTATTTTGAAATAGATTTTAATTTCCTGATCTCAAACAGCAAATATTTGGCAGACACTCTATACAGAAAACTTTTGCCTCGGTTCTAGAAATGGAATACTTGTGGCAAACTTTTCCTTATGAAAGAAATATTAAAAGAGTATTTATCTTATTGATTCATGAAGTAAAAAAGTTTTTTTTCTGTAGAAGCATGAAGCTCCTTTTATTGATTTGTCTTTGTTTTAAACATTAAAAAAATAGAAAGGTACCGCAAATAATAGAATAAATATGATTGTACCCCCCCCATAGAGCATTGACCAATATTGACATATTCTAGTTTTGTTTTATGTATAAATATAAAGCAGATATATCTCCTCACTTATTCATCTTGTGTGTACTTTAATAACATAAAATCCAGGTTTCTTGACCCAGAAGTTGGAGAGTATGAGGTCACACAGATCATGTTGAGACAGAAAGCCCTTCCCACTCCTGTGGCAAAAGCCCTGACAGAAGAAGCTTAAGTTATCAACAAGCTTCACCTTCAAGTAAAACATAACCAGCAGACCCCAAACACAAGGCTGCTGGTCTTTCCCTGAGGTAATCATTGAGTCATTACTTGCTACATTTCTTAGAGAACTTTTCTTCAAAAGTTTTAGGCATCACGTTGGCCCATACTCAGCTATGTAGGGTGATTTCGAATAATCATTCCTTTAAAACTGTGTGTGTGTGTGTGTGTGTGTGTGTGTGTGTGTGTGTGTGTATTAATTCTCAGTGAAAGGGAAAGGGGAAAGAGCCTTAGGAAAGAGGAGTGACAATAGCAAAGTAGAAAAATAATTGGTTGTGTTTCTTTGTCTATTCAAGTTCAGCATATCAGCTATTTTGAAGGGTAATAAACTGGTTTAGCATGTTGAGAAACTTAGGGGAATATTGACGTAATGTGAGACCTTAGGGGATTTTTTTTGTTGTTGAAAGGTAAATACCATTTTATATTCAAGTCCCATAATATAGGTTGCATATGAACTCTTGAATGAGTCATTTGTTGTTGGAAAGTGAACAAACTTGTCTAATGATATAGTTTTCTTCTCTCTCTCTCTCTCTCTCTCTCTCTCTGTTTGGGTGTGTGTGTGTGTGTGTGTGTGTGTGTGTGTGTGTGTGTGTGTGTTCTTTCTGAGCAATGCTTCCCTTTGACTCATCTCATATTTTGAATTACGGCATTTATTAAATTAGCAAATTTATTTTCAAATTGTTTTCACCATTCACTGGTTTCTTCTCATTTTAGATTTGTGGCTGAAGCAATGGAACTATAAATGAAGCTCATAGCTTTGATTTTTAGAGACTCTGGGATATAGATGACAAATCAGAACAATGCAGAAGGGATACTTCTGAAAACACACACTTTAGGATATTTAAAAAGTTGTATACAGAAAATTAAGAGATATTGATAAAAGTACTATGCTTTATTTACACAAAATATTATTATTAACATAAACAACGTACATATAAGATATAAAATTATATCTAACTTATTATGATAATTCTTTATAAAACTGGCTTTTTATGTCTTTAACTCATTTTTCCTGTCTTTGAGGTCCATTTATTTCCTGTTTGTTTAATTCACTCTAATGTTTTGTTTGAGATTATGAATCAGAAATAAATTTATGGGTTCTGGAATGCAAAATCATCTATTTCAGTGCACATGCATTCAGTTGGAGCCAGTGCCTTCCTGACCAATATGTGGGAAAGAAGAACCCAGTAACTGACATTCTTATCAAAGCATTAGGTTATTTTTTTTGTTTAGTTGTTTTTATTCTCATATGCATTTCTTTTTATCTGTCTTCTCTTAGGGCAACTTAGATTTTGATGTCTTTCAAAGCTCTTTGGAATTCCATTCTGTGTTCCTTATCTGTGCTTAATCCTTATCCGTGATTCTTTCTACCCTTTTAAAATGTTCTCTGTCAATTCATCATCAGGTGAAGCACTGTGAGGTGTTAACATGTGAAAAGTTTTAAGTGCACCTTAGACTGTAGCTTTCAAGCCCCATTCTTTAGAAGAAGTGAAAAGACTCTATTCTATAAATAAAAATATTTGAAACAACTCTGGAGAAGATTAGCTCTTCTAAAACACAACAATGGGTAACATACCCAGATAGTTTTTTTACATGGAAAAGAGAATCTGTGATATCCTTCAAAATACCAAATAGTCTATCTATAACATTGGTCTTGTTTGTATCAACTACTAAAGATATTTAAAACTTCACAGTTCATAGACCACGATATATCCTAAAAGTCCTATATTTTTCATATGAATTAAAAGGTCTATCTAAGCATTTCATTATATTATTCTGAATACTTCATTGATAAAATGAATGATGTCCTTGGTACTATTAATAGTTTGGCTACTGATATTCTTGTCCCTTTGGGGATACTTGATTTGATTCATATGCTTATTATTTTCCCTGTTATAAGTGATCATATGATACTGTCAGAAACTCGGTGCTAGATAACTGGCTTGTTTTCTAGCATACCAATTACCCTTCCCAGCTTACATCTTGTGTGGGCTTGGCAGACCTCGTCTCCCCAGCACCTAGAAGGCACTTCCTTCTCCACAGTAACTTCACGGAAACCAGGACTCTGTTGCAACTGGCTGAGGTCGGAATTGAGTCCTCTGTCTGCATTACAAAATAAGTAAAGACTAACCAGCCCAGGCAGGTTCTCTGTATGCTAGGATTGATCTCTTTGCCTCTTTTCAAGAGCTCTTTCTGTAAAATCGCCAGACTCCATCTAAATTTAGCAATGTGATATGGTATAAACAGGCTTTCATGCATGCTGTGTCATCAAGGGGATTTCAGGCTCGTCTAATTGGTCTGCCTTTGCGAATCTGACGCAATCTCCCATTGGTCTGTACTTAGGAATCTGGGTGGGAAGTGAAAGTACAGACAAGTCTGCTAGGCCGTCTCTACCATGTGAGAGCTTGCCATTGTGTGTGGGTCTGAGACCCAGATTCAGGCCAATTCAAAATGAGAACCCTCAAACGAGTGCTCCAAAAAGTAAAATGAAAATTGAATCTTCATGCTACATCTCGATGAGGCCCATAAGATTGTAAAGGTTTTCAGGTAGAAGGTCAAGTGTAAGGGTTATGGACAGAAAGGGCAGTTTGCCCATTAGACTAACTAAATATACTTTCCCATTGGTAAGGCTGTGGAAAGACAGAACAGAGGAAGGTCAAGTGGCTCCCACAGGATCTGAATTTTCACTGCTGTACTGCATCGCATCCAGGTCTTTCTCCGTGACACTCCCACAAAGGTAATGGCTCCAAACCAAACCTGAGAATTATGTAAAATTCTCCCTGATTTAAGATTTTAAAGAGCAAAAAAGAATTATGGGAGTTTGGAAAAAGTAGTACTGGGTAAATATTTATGTTTATGGTCCTTTACCCTTCCCTCCAAAAATTTACACACACACATGTACACAGTAGCCTCGCCTCATCCACAGTTTTACATCCCATGGTTTCATTTTCCACAGTTTCAGTTACCTGCGACCAACCATGGTCCAAAAATATTCAATGGAAAATTTCAGAAATAAACAATTTCTAAGTTTTAAATGGTGCAACGTTCTAAGTAGCATGATGAAATTTGGTGCCATCCCTCTCCACCCCACCTGGGACAGGAATCATTCCTTTTGTCCAGTGTATCCACCTTGTCTAAGCTACCTGCCTGTTAACTCGCAGTAGCCATCTTGGTTATCAAATCAACTGTCATGATGTAGCAGTGCCTGTGTTCAAGTAACTCTTATTTTACTTACTAATGGCCCCAAATTTCAAGAGTAGTGATGCCGGCAATTTCGATATGCCAAAGAGAAGCCGTAAATGCTTGTTAAATGTCATCGAAAGGTCAGTAGTAGCCTAACACTACGTCACAGTGCCTATGTCATTTGCCTCACTTCATCTCATCACATAGGCATTATATCATCTCACATCATCACAAGAAGAAGGTTGAGTACTGTACAATAAGATATTCTGAGAGAGACAGAGACTATATTCACATAACTTACAGTATATTGTTATAGTACATTGTTCTATTTTATTATTGTCATTTCTCTCTTATTATGATTAATTCATAAATTAAAATTTATTGTAGGTAGGTATGGAAAAAACATAATATATATAGGGTTTGGTAGTATATATGTGGTTTTGACATCCTCTGAGGGTCTTGAAACATCCCCTGTGGATAAGAGAGGATTACTGTATGTATGTATGTATGTATGTATGTATGTATGTATGTATATACATACATAAATATATATGTTTTTTCCTAATATTTGCTCTAATATTCCCTAAGTTACTTTTATCACTTAAATGAAGAATTAGCTGAGGTAGTTCCACATAAAGCATATGTTTTTCTTATTTTTTTTTAAAAAAATCATTTTTTCTGATTACCAATTCATGCTCACGGAAAAGATAGTCATATGTTACAGAATTGTGTAACATGGAAAGCGAGAGGCCTTCCTCTTCAACATATTCCCAGAGGTAACTTTCAATAGCAATTTGTTTTATATCTTCAATATTTTTCCACAGAGACAAATATATTATTATATTCGCTCTCTCTCTCTCTCTCTCTCTCTCTCGCTCGCTCTCTCTCTCTCTCTCTCGATCATCTATTATCTATTTATTTTTTACAAGAATTGAATCTTCCTTGAGACACTTGTAAATTGCTTTTCCCTTCAACAATATACCTTTTCATGCTTTTTTATAAAGATATACCTTGATACTTAGTTCGGTTTTTAAGAATTGATGTCTTTAAAATTATAAGTTATATACAGAGTGAAAGCAAAAAAATACAGAAGATATATTGAAAATATATCTTCCCTTCTATTCTCCATCCACAATATTACTCTGGTCTTTGACATATTTTTAAAGCATACATACGTGTATGCATACGTATTTGTTGATGCCTATTTATTTTTCCCCCACACAAATGAAATTGCACTATAGTTTTGTGTCTCTGTTTTTAAATTTAGTACTAAAATGTTCTTTCAATTGGACCACAGGATCTTTAACTTGAAAGTATAAGAGCTCACTTTAGTTGGGCAGAGAACATACCTGTCCGGTTCACTGCTATGTGGACTTTGCTTGGCATGTTGCGAGTACTCCAGACTCAGAAGCCCTGAGAGCCTCCTACTGTAGTCAGAAAACCTCTGGGAGAAAAATTATCTCTTAGCCCCAGGTGCTTAACAGACCTATAGGAAATTGTCTCCGATGGACTCCAGGTCAGGATCTCCATGTGGGTTTTTCCCTACAGGTTCCAGGCTACAGTGAGATCCATTTCTGGATGTGGGAACCATTTGGTGTTACAAATGACTGAAGAGGGAATAAGAAGGCCAAAGAAGTCAGAAGACTTGGACTATGCTGAAATTCTCTCTCATGTCTCGCGATCCATGAAATACACCCAATCTTCTTGAGAGCAGAAAACCTAACTTTGATAGTAGAAAATGGATTCTTAGTAATCGGTAAGATTATTAATAAAGAATCCTAGTAAAATCTTAATGGATTCATTTTTATTAAATTTCAAAATTATTTGTATGTGTGTGTGGAGAGGGTGGGGGGCTGAACTAGCTGAGTAACAACATTATGTGTGTATTTGAACTCTTATGCACATTACAATTTCTCTACTATGTTCACTCTATAATATGCCCCCCTCTCCAAATATGATATTTGACTTTTAATTCTTCAGTGCTAGGAAAATAAAGTGATTCATATCACCAAATTTGAGCATCATCTCAGGCTATTCAAAAAGCCAAATATTTCAGAAGAATTTTAATCATAATTATGGGGTTAATAGAAATTAAAACCAATATAGGTAGCCTTAAATAAAAGAGAAAATCTACCTATTGGCAAGACTTCAAAGGTCAACACATCCCTGAAAGGCTCTAACTCATAACAAGAGACATTTATTATGTACTGGCTTTGAGACATTAAAATGTCACCTTTAGGATTTATGGCTTTTGCAAAATGTGTACAATTTCTGTGGGGATTTTTTTTTTTTTTTGTCATCCCAAAGGACAGGGATAATAGAAAGGAAGGCTTTTATTAGGGCTTACTTTTAAAATGTTCTAAAAGTGTTAAGGATTTAGGGTGACTGTTATCCAGCTGGCTACAGGCAGTTGGTACATAAATCAGGAGTTGGCCATAGTGAGTCTCTGTATGGAAAAGCTCACACAAATTGGCAACTGATCATTCCCTTTCCTTTATTTCTGTATAAACTGTTTATAGAAAACTATGTGCCAGAGTGTCTGCGAATAATGACATTCTAATTCTTAGTAATTCTTAGGAAATGTAATTGTAGGAACAGATTTCATAAAGCACCTTCGATCTCATATAAATCTGTATAAATCACTGACCCTGTAAATGCCATTTGGACATTAGAGCTTTAGCTGGGACTGGTCTTCACTCCCTTTTGGAGCTTCCCCAGAGCAATTGTTGGTTCCCTGGTGGAACCCTTCCCTTCTAGGCTGGCCAAATCTTACCAACTGTCTATATTTGTTCCTGGAGAATTTGGGAGCAATTTTACCCCATTTATGCCAAGAATTTGCCCCCTAAATTTTAAAGGCATTAGCCTTTTATAAAGAAAACCCAACCCTCTGCTTCTGACTCATTTGCAGAGTTGCGGATGCCTAAATTGAAGTGACTGCTGTTCCTGGCTGTGAACAGTCTCTCTCTGTTGAAAACTGAAAACCTATGTGGTGGATGACACGAGTCCTGTTTAATGGTGCGATTTCCCATCCTCAAAAGCACTTGTAGAATGTATAAGAGATGACAAAGTGAGACTGGAAATGATTTGCTCACAGCTTCCAAAGCCGATGAGGATAAATGAATGAGCCTCTTGGAATGTGTGGTGTCCACGTCCCTCTTTCGACTCACACATCATAATGTAAAGCAAGTGGCAAGTGCTTTCTTAAAGATGCAAAATCTGTGAACTCAGGGAAGGTAGAATTTTCTTTTCACTCTTCATATTGAAAGAATGAAATGAACCAATGTAGACATAGACACTCTGAATTTGGTTGTTATCTTTATGGATCTGTGTCATTCGCCAAAATATGACTCCTATCCTGCCCCTCTTCTTCATCTGTGCTCTCATCACCCCACCCCGAGCCTTCAGGATTTCATACCTGGATTATGTCTGCAGGCCCCAACTTGTTCCTCTGATTCTAAACTGGCCTTCACTAATTTATCCCTCTAAACTATTGTTAAATCAATCCATCTCACATTTAAAACTATTATGTCATTCCTCTATTTATAACCTTTTGGAGTTTCCCATCACTTACAGAGTGAAGTCCTTCTAAGACTCCCAGAACCTGCCTACTGCTCCAGGCTTCACCCTGAGTGTCCATGCCTCAGGCTGAATGCTCTGCTAACATGCTTGCATTCCTCATGCTCCCTGCTCCTTCTTGCCTCTGTGACTTTGTTACCCTGCCCTCTCTACCTAAGTCGTTTTCCCCTTTCTCTAAGCTGGGCTGACCATGGCTCATCCATTAAGAGTCAACTCATGCACTACTTTCTCCAATGATCCTTCTCTGGCCCACCATCCCTCAGGGCAGAAAAGGAACCCAGCGCTCTGTGGGCTGCCTCTGTCTGCAGGCCCAGCCCTCATTACTCTGTCCTTGTTGTAGCTTATTAAGCTAATTATGTGTCTCCTGGCCTGTGAGATGCTTGAGCACATAATAAACTATGACTTAGTTATTGCTGTTTTCTTACCTGAAGTAAAGCACCATGTCTGTCATATATTTGGTGCCCTATAAATGCCTGATGAATAAATATGTGAGGCTCAATAGGCAAAATGAAGAATAAGAAGGGTTTATATTTTTATACAAGGTTTATAAGGGTCATAGCAGGTTATAGAAGGTTTACAGTACATTTATATAAGGTTTATGGTAGGTTTTATATATGGTTATACAAGGCTTATAAGAAGCATATATATTTATAAATGAGTAGAATTAAAAATATATTTTTAGAGCTGAGAAAGACTTTAGAGAGCATCTAGTGCAACATTTTTCTTTTACAAATGGGGAAACAGAAGCTCAGAGAAGTTACAACCTATCCAAGGCCCCACGGTACATTTACAATACCTTGTGAACAGACCTGTGTACCTACTGTAGACTGAGGTCTGTATAATATATGTTTTAATGTTTATGTTCAAGTAAAGACTCAGTATCATGATTGACTAATGACACATTTAGCTCTATAGTTGTACAAATTTAAGAGTAAGTGTCTAATACTGCAAAATGTTCCTTAGCCACCATCTGCACCTACAGCAAATACCTCACCTCACTAACTCCTGTGTATCTCTGGAACCACCAGTTGGAACTTGAAGAGGAGCAAAAAAAATGAAAGCTCAGCCCTACTAGGAGGTGATATTTGACTTTGCAGCCTGAAAGGAAGGACTTGACAAGTTACCTAGTTTGTCTTTGTCTTTTTCTATACCTAAGTGCTCCCGTGACCTAATATTTCCCATGTTTCAATGTGGTGCCCATCTCTGGTGTAAGCAGACTGCCCACAAGCCTTCATGGCATTTGGTCACAGTCCTTTTGTCCTGAGGACATGGAGCAAGAGGAGTGCAACAGTGTGTCTCTGGGGCCTGAATGGTGTTAACCATCAGGATAGAAGTTCAGAAGTCAGAGCCGTGTTGGCCCAGCACTGAGCACCCATGCGTCGGTTGACAGATGTGTGTGTTTCTGGTATGTGGAGTCCTCTAAAGCTACGAGCAGTACTAAATTTACAAGAATTTTATACACAGTTACTATCAAGCTCCCGATCAAAATGTACTATGATGGTAATGAGGTCCTTACCCTTACACTGGGGTCCTTAATAAAGGGTTTCTTAGATTCTTATGGCATTTCACTTAGGATCATCTAAGGTATAAAGGTCTAAGGGGAGAGGCTAAGAAACTGGGAATTTTCAATCTTGAATTGTTTTCTTAAATCTACTAATTACCTACTGGGTAACTTTGAGAAAACATGACCTGTTAATGGTTAGCCATTTCAGTTTCTCTACTCATAAAATTAGCCATAAATTATCTACACCCTTGCAGAAGTACTGGGAGAATAAGTGCTCAAATGAAAGGTATTGTATAACATGGTATTGTATAACATTTTACAAACTTTGAAAGCTGTTCTGATCTCCACTTAGCATGTATCAGGCTCCCATAGAGTCTCCAATGTAATTAGTCATAGATGCAGTCGTGTGTTTCTTTGAGCTAGTCTAAAGAAAAGTATTTTATAAATCCATTCTATTTTCTTGGGCAAATGAATTGAGTCTGTGTGTAACCTGTACCTATGATGTTAAAAGTCTCCACTTTGAAAACAAGACTGCTCCCTTGGAGCTTCTTTCATTCTGTATAAACCATTCGTCATTAGCTGTCTTCTTCTGGGCTACTTGAGACTCCTGTTTCTCTTTGGCTGGCTAGAAACTGGACAGATAATCTTCTGCCTTCCAGTGCCACATTTAAGCTGTTCTGAGTCCTTGAGTCTCCTAAAACAATCTGTGATCTGGAGTAAGGATATAGCAAGTAACTCAAATACCCTGAAACACATGTGGTTAAAAGCAGATATTTTTTAACCACAAGCTTGATTAAGGAGGCATTCCAAGAGAGGTGACCATACCCAAACCACCTAATCCTTTTTCAAATGGCAATGGGACCCTTCCTGCATGGCCGGAGTCATCTTCCCTCAAAAGGAATTTTATGCTTCAGAAGCAGAGAGAATACTCCTTTCTACCTACAAACAGTGCTGAGCTCATCTCTGGGGACTCAAGAACTCTGGAACTACGAGACAGAGTTGGGTTGTGGGCTTTGATGATCTTTAACTTCTTGAGGATCTAGGTTGAAAAGCTAATGCCAAAAAATGAGAGACTCATAAATGCTCCCTTTTTCCACAGCAAGGGGATTCTTTGCCTTGAAAGAACCATGATTCCAGTTGTATGTGTTTTCCATTCTTGATAAGCCCACTGAGCCAGACCCTTCCTGTTCATCATCATTTCTTCAGAAATCTGCCCCAGCTTTGGCCATGACAGATGCTTAAAAAATATCCATTGAATAAACCAACAAAATAAAATATTACTTCATTATTTTTCCTTTGGTAATTATTCAATCAGAAAATTGATATCCTTACTTACAAGAACTTCAGAAGAATTTTCCCATCTTAAGTTCCCAGAAATCCAAATGAATGAGATATTTCCATTTAAAAATTTTAAATATCGGAAGAATGCAGTGACTGCAGTTTATATTCCCTGCTATTTTCCTCAGGGCCTGCATTGCTCATTTAAATATAATTTGCTGCATGTTTGGGTCAATGACTTAAGTTGGGAGGCTGTTACAGTAATTCGGCGCTGTGGAAATCCCAGAACTTTGGCTGGATCTGGAGGAGAAGCCCAGGATCGGTGGCTCTGGGGGTCACTCTAGCTAGTTAAGCACTAGGCAGAGGGCCGGCCTGCTTGGGGCAGCAGGTCTCCAGCTGCACCAGTTCGGTTTAGCATGGAATCACTCAGCAATGCCTGAGAAAGTCAGGTGGCCAGTCAAGATGACTAGGAAGGTTATAAACCAGAAAACTTCCGCCTTGGTATTTGAAAACCACACGGTATTTTACAACATTCCTGTCTATTAACTGCTGGGAAGGGCATTACCTTATTGCCTTTTGCATAACGGAACCAATCTTTCCCCTCAGAGGCCCCCATGTTGCTTTGATCAAGTTCAAAAGATGAGGGAAATGATGACTAAGGACCTTGGGAACCAGACTGAAGAATCTCACAGACATACTGAAGGTTTTTGGGGAGATCATTGGGGTTTTTTTTGTTTTTTGGTTGTTTTTTTTTTTTTTTTTTTTTTTTTTTTTTTTTTTTTACTGACGCATCGTTTTGGTAAACAATTCCTATAGTCTGCGCACTTATCAAATTCCTTACCCAAATATTTGCTATTTATAAAATAATCAAGGAAACAGACTTGTGTTTATTATTCTGAAATCAGAAGCAGTTTGATGAATTAAAAACAGCCTTACTTTTTCCTCTTTCCTCTCCCTTTACCAGCCTCTTGTAAATGTGCCAACATTATTCACCCAACTCTCCCTTGAAACAGCAAAAACAAAAAATAAAAGTGACCTTGGTGAACTGTACATTGCCTCTGCCCAGGTTGGACACTGGGCCAACAGCTGCCCTGCTTAGCGTCAGAGGTAGATATCTGGAACTGACTAAGTTGGAAAGGGATACTGTAACTGTCTGTTTCCGGTTCACAGAGGCCTCAGCGTCACCGCTGGGTTTGGACGTCTGACCCATTTCCTGGCTTTGAGAGTCTTCTACTTTAAACATGAGGGATCGACCCTGGAAAGGAAAGGAAAGACACGCACGAGTCTGCCTCTGACTCCGCCAGCGGTGGCTCTCAGGACAGTTTCTCTGGGCGGAATTCAAACAGAACTATTTTGATCCGAACAGTACTTTCTGTTGCTGTCCTGAGGCAGGGTGACTGTGCGGGCGTGGGTGTGCTCGCATGCGCTGAGAGGAGGAGGCCAGCTTTGGGCCAGCTCTTGACCACGTCCCTTTCAGGAAAGCCCCATCTCCACTGATCGCAACTCAAGACCACAGGGAAAATAGACACTTTAAACTCAGAGAACCCTCCTGAGGCTGGTCCAAATCTATATTGCTGTTAAGGGGTTCTATTTATATTTCGTATGTGTGGAAGAAAGGCTTTGTTAGAGGCACGCATCTTAACTTTTCTTCCTAAAAGTGACAAACATGCTAAATCATGATGGGGAGGAAACTATGTGTTCCAACAAATCCTTTCATTTGAGAATAACTACAGTTATCTTTTATCAAACTACAATGCCAGGGTTACACTAACTCTGCAGAGTTGCCATAAAGCTTAACACATATATTTACACACTTAAGTCCTCTTTAAAATCACCTCTTGAATGTCATGTTTTGTCCTTATTTCCATAAATGTTTCTCTGTTAAGAAATGTGATATTGAGTCTCATTTACCTCTCAAGCTCTTCCACTAATTGTTTCTATTCCTTTATACTGTGCTGAGCTGGTTGAAAACCAGATTTCTGCGTGGCCAAGGCGAGACCAGTGGTTACTGACTCCTGATGGGAATGGACTCTCGTTGGCATGATCTGCTTGATAGAGGCTAAAGCATCCAGTTTCCCGGAGTGAAGGGGAGAAGCACCAGCAAAGAATGTAGGTTGGCATTTGTGGAAACTGGCACATTACATATTCATAGGTCAACATTTCATATTCAAGAATAAAAATGTCATTTATTGTTATTAAAGAATTTCATATTTATAAGTAAATATTTCAGTAAATAATTTCATTATACCTAGAGGGATTCTACAGGCAAGTCACCTCACCCCCTTCCACCGACCCCCAAAATAAGAGAAGCCAGGGTAGACAAGGAAGCAATGCCACCTTCAGCTGTTGGTCACCCTGGCAAAAGAAGTTCAGAGAAGAGTGGGAGGAAAATAGCTTTTGTTGTTTCGTTTTATTCCAGCATTATAAACCGACTAGGGAGGCTAGTCCCTTAGGACTCTATTCAAGGCTCGCCCTCAATTCAAGATTACTTTCTCTCAGGAACTTTTGCCTTGCACCACTTTTAGGTGCTAAACTAGTTCCTTCTTGCTGGAAAAACGTTATTGTATTGTCTGAAATAGTGCATACTTCCTTCTAGAATGCCGGCGGAAAACCCCAGTGATGCCTTTTTCCATTCACTATTAGGATTTCTCTTTCCAGTAAATGTAAAAAGAACATGCAGCCATTACTAACTGGCAGCCTCAGAGTTTTTTTTGTTTTTGTTTTTTAATTGAAAAGCTACATTTTTTTTTATCTTGACATTTCTACTACTATAAGCTTTATGAGGGAAGAGACCATATCATACACCTTTTTGTCCCCACAATATTCAGTATTATTTATGCAAATAATTAGAGATGAGTAATGATTTTTTTAAGGGAAGAACCCACTCCCATATTAAAAGACTTTTTCATATGGAACTTTGGTCATGCATAGGCCTACAATATCTGTAAACATGATGGAGAAGTGATGAGGATAATTCTTGTTCCATAGTCTAGCATGAAAATTTGGATTGATGATTGGTTTTACGATTCATTCTCTGTTCTAATGAAGGGAAAGAGGACTATGAATAATTGACAAACAACTTACAATTAGAATTCAAACAAAATTCTTCTGAATTTGGCTTTGATTTGTGGTAAATCACACACTGCCATAGTGCGCACGATCTTTTTTTTATCCATCCTTAACTTCAACTTCTGTCCAGTTAGTCAAGTCATGACTGGGAACAGGACCCAGAAGAAGGTTCCAGACATTCAGAGAGGATAATATTGGAAAAAGAGCATGGATGAGAGAAGATGTTGGCATGGAAGATCCAAGAGTTGCAGTTGAGCTGCCTCTCCACCACTATGTCACTTTGTGTCTTTGGAAAAATTTTTTTCCCTTTTCACTTGTCAACCGAGATAAATAGACTAGATAATGTATAAATCTCCTGCTGTAACTGTAACTGAAATTCACATATAAATAAAAATTAATAGAACCTCGCACTGTTGTGGTATTATGCCACATGTGAAAAGAGCTTATGGATGTAATAATAATAGCTAGAAATGGATAAACCAAGTCAAATAGAAAATTATCAAAATCTCAGAGCAATTGAAAGACAAAAAAGGAAACAAAGTAAAATATTGCCATACTTCTAATTCTAGATTTTACCACCGTTTCCTCCTACAGCTTATTTAAACATACGACTTAAATTTATAATGATTTTTAGTAAAGCTCCGAGTTGATGTGAACCTAGGCAAATTTGATCCTGGTCATTTGAACTTGACACAATTAAGCAAATTTGGAAATTCATGTTCATGTTACTCAAATAAATGGTCCTTTGAGAAATGCTTCTGGGTATCAATACTAAAATGAAAACACTCACTAAAATCATAAAAGCAGGAAAATTAATTTCAAGACATTTTCAGCTCCTTCTGCTTCCTGGGCTCACAGAGCTTCAGAAGTTGAGAATTGCTCTCTGATGTCACTGTTCTCTGAAAGTAGATCCATTCAAATCCATATGGTGGACATCTTTGAATCACATATTGCTTACATTTTTTTTTTCTTAAAAAGAATTTCCCCTTTTAATCCTCAAAACCAAGCTCAAATCAATTGTTTTACCCACCTGCAGTTTCCTCTGAGGAATATAACTCTTTGATTCAATCCATAATTTCCTCATATTCCACAACCTCCAAATTATCCTGTATTAGTTTTAAATTTAAATCCTTATTACCATCATTGATTCTGAGCCGGGAAAACAAAAAATGGTGTTTTTGCAGGATGCCTCATAGAGACATTACATTAATACAAGCCAGGAAAATTTCATTTCTTTAATTCTCTACCACAAGCTACTAATTTGTTAATTCACTAGAGCTTCAGCATAGTTCCATACCTATGCAAATCCAGGAATTTTGGCTTCTAAAAGCCTCCTTTAAGGGGAAAAATATCTATCTGCTGAAGAATAAAGAAATATCATACAGAGAAATGGAGTATGGACCTCACTGGTTTGTGTCTCAGATAGATGTTCTGGAGCCTAAAATCAGAGACTGTGTAATAAAGACTGGCTACTGGTTCAAGAAGCACTTGCACTGCCTAAGAGTGAGTCATCGCAAATGATTGATGGGCAGGCCTCTCCTGGCCCCTGTCTCTTAGTCTCCAGCCTACACCTCTACATTCTATCATTGCTTCAACAAAACTTTAAGCTCTGCTTCCATCACACACCCACATCCTTTTGTGTTTCTAGATACCTTCCCTACTTGCATAAGTTCCTATTTCATAACTTTGTTTTATGACTATATATACCATTACAGAATTTTTAGACAAAAAGTAAGATGTGATTCCAAAAGTACACAGTATCACAATGTAGTTGAGTTCTTAATTCCTACCCTGCTCCATCTGTGGAAAGAGCCCACCATTTGAACCCAGGTGAATTGCTGCACACCCTATGAAATCTGGTTATGCCTCATATGCTTTGGGAAGCCTTTCTGACTGTCCCCCTCTTCTGTGCTTCCCAAACAGTCTGGGCAACCTCTATCATAGTTTTTAATAGACCGTTATGGGATAAATTGTATCCTCTCAAAATTTAAATGTAGAAGTCTCAATCTCCAGTGCCTCAGAATATAACTGTTAGAAGATAAGATCTTTAAAAAGGTGATTAAGTTAAAATGGGTCCATTAAGGTGGGGCCCTATTCCATCCAATATGATTGGCGTCCTTTTAAGAGAGGAGAAACACCAGGGATGCACACACTCGGGACATTGGACTTGGACTTCCAGCCTCTAGAATTGCGAGAAATACATTTTTGTTTAAGTCACCCAATCTGTGGTATTTTCTCATGGAAGCCCTGGCCAACTAATACACTGTCTTACAAATTAAATTATTGCCTTATCGATCTCTACTTCTATATTGTGAACACCCTAAAAGGGATTGTCTTTCATCTCTCTATTCATGAAACCTAGTAGAGTGCTTGCATATATCAAAAAATGTTTTTCAAATAAATGAATGATTTTACTGTCTCTGAAATTTGATTGTCAGTGTCTGATCATTCGCTTTCTTATTTTCCTATTTTTATTTATCTTCTATCATCTTAATTATAATGGTTTGAACACATCTCTATTTTGTACCTGAGTCTTTAATGCTGTCAAAATTAATGACGTTCTGAGATGTCACACAGGACATCAGCAATGTCTGGAACTACCCTCCTTCCCAACCCCCGCACTGGACATACACACAGAAGTTGGGCACTGTGGTTTCTCATCATGGCAATATGCTCAGCTAAAAGATTCCAGTTTATACAAGTACAAAC